>NC_088696.1:2557500-3827500 GCF_028017835.1 Emys orbicularis | reverse complement strand
CGTCAGAGCGTCTAACCGCTCCCGAGTTCCGAGTAATTCCTAAACCCGCTGCCGTGGGCCTGGTGGAATGGGAGAAATCCCCAGTGCTCCTAACATCTGTGCACACTTTCCAGGAATCCCCTGGCTGCAGTCCTAGAAAACAGAAGAGTTTAATGATGGAGAAGCCTTGCTAGTATTAGAGAGATCCTGGCTAGTCTAGTATTACCTATAGCTAGGGCCCTACCAAATTCATGGCCATGAAAAACGCGTCCCGGACTGTGAAATCTGGTCTTTTGTGTGCTTTTATAGATTTCATGGGGGAGACCAGCATTTATCAAATTAGGAGTCCTGACCCAAAAGGGAGTTGCGTGGGGTTGCAAGGTTATTTTAGGGGGAGGTCGTGGTATTGCCACCCTTCTGCACTCCCTTCAGAGCTGGGTAGCCGGACAGAGGCAGCTGTTGGCCTGGTGCCCAGCTCTGAAGGTGATACCCCACCAGCAGCAGCTCAGAAGTAAGGTTGGCAATAGCATGCCATGCCATCCTTCTGCGCTGCTGCTGCTGGTGGTGGCAGCTCTGCCTTTAGAGCTGGGCTCCCCGCCAGCAGCTGCCACTCTCTAGTTGCCCAGCTCTGAAGGCAGCGCTGCCACCAGCAGCAGCAGCGCAGAAGGATGGCATGGCATGCTATTGCCAACCTTACTTCTGAGCTGCTGCTGGTGGGGTATCACCTTCAGAGCTGGGCACCAGGCCAACAGCTGCCTCTGTCCGGCTACCCAGCTCTGAAGGGAGTGTAGAAGGAAGTTCCAACCTAAACCTCCCTTGCTGCAATTTACGCCCATTGTTTCTTGTCCTATCCTCAGAGGTTAAGAAGAACGATTCTTTCCCCTCCTCCTTGTAACAACCTTTTACAAACTTGAAAACTGTTATCATGTCCCCTTTCAGTCTTCTCTTTTCCAGGTTAAACAAACCCATTTTTTTTCAATCTTCCCTCGTAGGTTATGTTTTCTAGACCTTTAATAATTTTTGTTGCTCTTCTCTGGACTTTCTCCAATTTGTCCACATCTTTCCTGCAATGTGGGGCCCAGAACTGGACACAATGCTCCAATTGAGGCCTAGTCAGTGCGGAGTAGAGCAGAAGAATTACTTCTCATGTCTTGCTTACAACACTCCTGCTAATACATCCCAGAATGATGTTCGCTTTTTTTGCAACAGTGTTACATTGTTGACTCATATTGAGCTTATGGTCCACTATGACACTCATATCCCTTTCCACAGTACTCCTTCCTAGGCAGTCATTTCCCATTCTGTATGTGTACAACTGATTGTTCCTTCCTAAATGGTGTACTTTGCATTTGTCCTTATTGAATTTCATCCTGTTTACTTCAGACCATTTCTCCAGTTTGTCCAGATCATTTTGAATTTTAATCCTATCCTCCAAAGCACTTGCAACCCCTCCCGATTTGGTATCGTCCTTTATAAGTGTACTCTCTATGCCATTATCTAAATCATTGATGAAGATACTGAATAGAATCGGACCCAGAACTGATCCCTGCAGGACCCCACTTGTTATGCCCTTCCAGTGGGACACTGAATCACTGATAACTACTCTCTGGGAATGATTTTCCAACCAGTTTTGCACCCACCTGATAGTAGCTTCATCTAGGTTGCATTTCCCTAATATTTGCTGTTTAAGTTGTCTGTGCTGCAGGAGAGGATCAAACGTCATGAGGTCCTGCAAACTACATATTTTGTATATGCTTTGGGCTGTATGCAAAATGTTGTTTAACGTTTTAGTTACCCCTTTTTAGTGGGTGTTATAGGGTCAAAATCCTAGTCAGCAGAATAGCACATCAGCTTACAATAAAGATAACCAAAATCTTAAGGGTAAGTTAGCTTTATTTTTGTCTTCACAGGAGCAATTATGTAAATGAAGGAGGCACATGAGTTCCATACGCATCCTCTGAAGGGATGTAACTTCAATGGATGTGGCTTCTTTTCTTTAAATTGTTTTCTCATCTTTAACTTTTTAACATCTTTAGGGCTATTATTTGGACAGTTTTTGTCCTTATTTAATTATATCTGTTTCCAAAGGGGTATTGTTTAAATTGGTGAAATTGGCCTTAAGTGTGGGCACGTTTATATCCATATAGGAGTATTTGTATCAACGTAGTTTATTTTGCAGAAACTACATCCACCCATGGGGGTTACATTCATGTAAGCTATATCTGCTTCTGAACAGATACACTTTTTGAACCGATTTAACTATATAAACTAGCACTTAAAGAAAATGAAAAAATCAAGTTTGTTAAAATAAGACGTAAACTCACACAAACAAGGAAATTCTGACTTAAATGTTCTCTGACTAATTTGCTCTTCTCTGCTGAAATTCTGCAATGCTTTTATCATAAGCTTCTACTACTTTTGTACAGGTGAGGCTTCACCCCCTGCAATACCCCAACCCAGTGAATAAGTGAAAAACGGAGGCTATTTCTACAGTAGGAGTGCTTTACTAGTATAGGAATACCGGCATACACACTTCTAGTATGGACACAGCTGTACAGCAAAGCTGTGCTTTGTACTGGGATAGTAAATCCACCTCCCACAAGAGAGACAAGCTATCCTAGTAAAAGCACAGTTTTGCTGGTATAACAGTATCTACACAGGGGCTTCAGCCAATCCAGATCTATCAATTAGGGATCACACTTCTTCACACGTGTGACCAACATAGCTGTGCTGGCAGAAGCTTTTAGTGTAAACTTGGCCGGAGTAGCAGGTATATTGTAGGAATCTTTGCTTCTTTCAGTTTAAATTAGTCATTGAACATTATTAACAGTTTTGTATCTTCGTTGCAGTGAGAGTACTGTATGTCACAGTAGGCCATGTCAACCAATGACTAATGTGACTGTGAAATTTGATCTATAATTCAAGCCAATTCTTGCATCCATGGAACGTCACCCTTAGGGTTAATCAAGACTACAGGCAGTACTTATTAGCTGGTGTGAGGAGTAGGTGTATAGTCTCGTTACTGTGGAATCTGTTAGGTTACAACTTTGCCCTCCTCTAGCCTTTCTCATCTGAGAAAATCAAAGCACTTCACCAATGTTAATGAATGTAGCTTCTCCATATCTCTGATTTGTTAGCCCCAGTGTACACTTGATGGATAAACCTAGGCACAAGAAGAAGAGTATGACTTCCAAATATTTTAGTCATATGCTCTGTGTGCACGTTTGCTCTCCTAAAACCAGGCTATAAATGACTTGCTCATAATCACATAGCAAGTCTGCAGCAGAGCCAGGAATGATATACGGGTGTTCAGACTCCTCGTCCTGTGACCAAATCACAAAAATATCCTTCCTTCCTACTGAGGAAATCTACTTTGATTGTCCCCTGATTCTATGCTGCACTGTGCAGTTTTTCCTGTTACAGTAGTCTTTTTTTTCTCTTCAGACCCTTCTGTCCCGAACACTTTCCCCCACATTTCAAGGGCTCAGCGGACTCTTAGTGAAGCAACATGTAATTCGGGATCCAGTGAGACTCTGGAAACTCTTAGGTGAGCTCCCTACTAAAGTATTTCTGAGGGGGATGTCTGCTTTGGCAAGGACATTGTCTTTGAAATGACATTAATTTGGGGTCTACTAAGAAATGTAATTACTTGTAGTTTTTTTGGCTAGCGATAAGCCGTGGCATCTTCACAGTCAGGCTCAGTGTGATGAGCTACCTATCTGAGCTCTGAAACCAAACCTCATTCATTTAACTTGAAAATGTTTTGCATTTGAGTTTACAGTTAAGAGCTTGTATTTTTTTTTTTTAATGGATTTGCTTCTGTGCCTCATTGGTGGATGTTAATAGGAAATCTTGATGCAGCTTTGAGAATAGATATTGTAGAGGGGTGGTGGGCCAATCCTATCCCTAGGAATTGGGGTGGAACCAGGATCTGCCATCCTTGGAGCATGAGGAGGAGTGTGGGTGTGGTGGGGTCTGTCTCATCCCCCCAACCCTGATTCTCCCTGTCAGGCCAAGGCCCCCTCACATATATGCTCCCAAATGGCAGATCCTGGTCTCAGCTTCTCACCAGCTGGCACTGTAATGTCTCCTTGGGATTGCCGGGGGCTCCTAATCACCATGTGTTGTCATTGCCACCCCCCTTCCTGCTGGCTGGCTGGAAAGGAAGCAACAGCAGTGTCCTGGGCTGGAGCTGTGTGTGGAGCAAGCCAGGCCCCAATCCCTGCCCTGCGCCAGACTGACCAGCTGGTGCCATATGGTGAGATATCACTCCCTGGCCCGAGCAGCCAGCTTAGCCCAATACAATGACTTTTCCAGCAGCAGGGAGGTATAAGTGGGAATGCTCGCTTCTGCCTCCCTGCTCTTAGAAAAATCACATTATTGGGCTAATTTCATGATTTCTGTGCAATCTGTGAAATCATGACTTACACAGGGCCGTTGTTATGGAGCTGGTGAGCATGACCTGCAATGTGTTAAACCTCTGTGTTTGTGTTGTGGTTAAAAACACATGGATGTCTCTCTTTAAAGTGCTACATCCATACAGTCTGCACAAATGCAAGCGAACTCTCCAGTTAGGAGTAACTTCTGTCGAGTACTGTAATTTCTAGCCTTGCCTACCTTTCCAGGGAGAGTGCAAGCAATAGCTCAAGTCAGTTCTTTTCATTTCTGAGCTCTTTGCTGCTCCCCTCAGAGTGTTCACTACTAGTGATAGCAGTGGGTTTTGTAATGAGATGTATATATTGACCGATTCGTGTTCTTCAGTTGCAACACATACAACATTCCCATTAGTATATGTTCACACCCAGTAGTACAAGGATACTGAAACTACTACATGAATATACTCCAAATTTTCTCTTACTCTATAGGAAAGTTTAATAACTAGGAACTGATGGAGAATTCTCTCGAAAAGACTGTTTAGAAATTATTCTAAGATGGCAGACAAAGCTGTATTTTGACTGGATTGCAGAAAAACAACAACAAATATTTAATTTAGAAATAACATGAAAAGTTTCCTCATTCTTGGTCAGATTCCTTCCTCTGATGTGTGCACCCAATTTCCATTGAAGTTAATGGGAATTACATGTGTGTAGGGGAGGGCAGAATTTAACACGTGGCATATTCAAAGCTTGTACTGTATGTCTAATTTCTCTTCCTGGGTCCCAGAACTAAGTGCTTCAGTTACTAATCTTTTCCCTTTATTTGTCTATAGGTGGCACTTACTATTTTAGTACCTCGGGGTCTCGGTGGAATAGCAATAAGAATGAAGGATCCAAAGGGAAGTCTCCAGAGGAGGATGAAGGTATGTATGAAGTTTTGATACAGAAGATACTTAATGAAATGAAGGTTCCAAATTGGAGTGTCACTCTTTGTGTGAGTGTGTGCGGGAGAACATGCAAGATCCATGTTAATGCTAAATAGTGCTAGGTATTGCTCTGTGTACTGGAGCCATAACGGTAAAGTATTCTCAGTCCTAGGCTTGTAAATCATAAACTGCTGAGTCTAATTCACACACATCTGAGCTTGGTTCAAAGGCTTTCATTTCTCTTTTGTATATCCGTTTGTTTTTGTAATGTATATCTAGGTTTGGCAGACTTTTTAAATAATTTTGACAGGCATTGATTATTTTAAAGCTTTTTTTTTTTAATTTTATCTATTATCAATTTAAATTTTCAGAGTTGCAGGAAATTACAGTGGTGTGGTCCCAAAAATTATTTAACAGTAGATGTTGAGATTCAAAATATTAAAGTTTTATCATGGTTAAAACATAAATTATCAACATCACATGTCAAAATATGCAAAGTCAATGTCCTTAAATCAAACTCTAATTAAAGTTCTCAAGCAGAGAATTTCTTCTTCTTCACCTATAGGCAAATTTTATCATCAGTGGAAATATTTGAGTCCTTACCTTTGTTACTAATATCACCTAACAAAAATGAAATCTAAGGAAATATTAAAATCTACATTTCACTATTTAAGCTGTGTACTTCTTGTCTTTTTCATCTTGTACATTGGAAATACATTTGTCAATTTCACTTTTATGTTAGGCCTTGTCTAAACACAAGTTGTACCAATTTTACTAAATCTGTTCAGAAACCTCTGTAGCTGATTTGGTGCATTTAGTTAAGCTGAGCAAATACCAGGCACTCTTCAACTGATTTGAAGTGTGTCCCCACAAGGGAGTTGCATTGATAGAACTACGTGGGTTTTTAAAGTATCATAACTAAATTGGTACAACCGTTGTGTGTAGACAAGGCCTTAGCAATTTCTAATAGGTTTAATTTTCTGATCTTCCTAGGATACTGCAGTGTTTTGGGTTGCAAACATCTCAGGAGGATGTTATTCTTTCAAAATGGTTTCAATTTAAATAAAAAAAAAAAAAATCACTGAGATTTTCTACTTTCTAATAGCTTGTTTTCACAGCAGCTATATCTTGAGTCTAAACTGACCTAACAGTGCCCCCTTGGTGTTGTCAGCAGCTCTCCTATAGGTGGATAGGCAACAGCTGTATTCCCTTTTTTTACAAGTGTAATTTGACTTGGCTTTGAAAAGTGAGCAAATTGCCCTCCACCTCCACCCCACCCCCCCCCACCCCCCACCCCTGTATAAGGGACTGGAAAAGTTCCCAGTCTGCGACGAGGCTTGCAGTTCGATGTGTGTGGTATGAATTTCCAGCTGGAAAGTCCCCTAGCTGGTGACATGTACTGTATCCTGGCTTAAGGATTTATTTTAAAGATGTCAGAAATGTCCCATGTGAAAAGCCTCATGCTCTTCCATGGGTATGGTGGTATCCGCTGAAATGTGACAGAGGCCTATAAAGCGAGAACCAGCATCTGAGAGTTTCTTCTTCATCTCAGTTGATGCCAGGACTGTCGACTGTGAATAAAGGCCGATCTAGGCTTGCACTTTCTGTGGTGCTATTGTTTGTTTTCTGGAACCTTGGATGAAGGCTAAATCTCCAGACACACAGGGCTCCAGTTTAACTTTACACAATATAATTGCAGTCTGTGACAGTAGCATTATAGTTCTGTTTTATAATGATTAATTTTTTAATACATTTTCACTTAAATACAAAGATTGAGACAGTACAAAAGGCATGACGTTGTTGTTGTTGTTTTTGTGGTTCCAAACATGCTGGTGGGACCCATCAGGTTGCATCTGGCCAACAAAATGCCATGCACACTTTCAGCCCCATTCATGGTGGTAATCTACAGCCTTTGTAGGTCAGGAGTGAGGGTCTTGTCAGTTCAGTCAGACTTAGGCCACTGCTGAAACCATATGCAAGGAACAGAGATCGAATGTACAGTGGGATGCTAGTACAAATACCACATGGTCTTTATTGAATGTTTTTTTCAAAGCCTGGGATTTCTGCTGCCTGGAAGACCACACAGAATGATTGTGACCAGAGATCCTACAAGAAGTATTGTGGCTATTACAATTTGTAAACAGTAACCTGCTGTGTTCAGTGGCCCTTCTCCTGTGATTAATGGATAATTTGACTTTGGGAGGTGGAATTCTCCTCCGTGTCTCTAGCAGAAAGACACTGTCTGCAGTAATTATTAAAAAGAACTCTTTGGACTGTCACTGCAACCCTTGCAAGCTTTTAATCACAGAGTTCAGGTTTGGGGTTAATGGCAAATCATTTCTTCATGAAGGCTTTCTGAGACTAAAGAGCTGGAAGTGTTCCCACAGTGGTTGTTTGCAAGTGTCTCTTCCAGCTACCATTACTTATTGATTTAATAGTTATTGTGGGCAGTTTACATTGTAATATGAATGCTGCATGGCAAAAGTGATTGCATTTTCTGACAAACCGAAGTGGCAGGATGATAGAGGTACAGAAATCAGGAAGTTTGAATTGCATACTGTGTCTGCTGTCCCTGAAGATGGACTGGTAGAAGACCTCTCATAGCAATAGATGTCTTTCCTCCAGTTTTCTAAGGCATTGTCATCTGAAAGTGGTCAGCTGCAGTTTTGAGGGTGAAGGTGCTTCCAATTTGCATTAATCCAGAAATGTCCATCATGGCAAGATATCTGATGGCCAGTTCTGATTTCAACATGATATTTTTTTCAGTGACATTCTCAAGATTATGGCTGCTTCTCAGAAGAGAAGAGAGAAAGATGGGGAAACCCCCATACTCTGATCAAGGAAAATATTGCATGCATCTCTCTTGATTTCATCTGAAACTTAGAAGGGAAGAAGTGCTGTAACAGCATTTCCCTGGGGTGTTGCTTTTCCATCTGAGATCTCATTGAAAATCATCCTCGCTGCACTTAGACTCTTTTTGTACTGGGGTTCACCTCTCCCAGAGTTGCCTCAGTTGTTTGTAGAAAGGAAAGTTGTTGTCTGTTTATATAGTTCTATATATATATATAGTTCACGATGTGACAGAGAGACTGCCGAGACTCATCAAGCCCTCGGATCGCTACCCCTTCCTGCTTCTCCATGTGGGCACCAATGATACTGCCAAGAATGACCTTGAGCGGATCACTGCAGACTACGTGGCTCTGGGAAGAAGGATAAAGGAGTTTGAGGCGCAAGTGGTGTTCTCGTCCATCCTCCCTGTGCAAGGAAAAGGCCTGGGTAGAGACCGTCGAATCGTGGAAGTCAATGAATGGCTACGCAGGTGGTGTCGGAGAGAAGGCTTTGGATTCTTCGACCATGGGATGGTGTTCCAAGAAGGAGGAGTGCTGGGCAGAGACGGGCTCCACCTAACGAAGACAGGGAAGAGCATCTTCGCCAGCAGGCTGGCTAACCTAGTGAGGAGGGCTTTAAACTAGGTTCACCGGGGGAAGGAGACCAAAGCCCTGAGGTAAGTGGGGAAATGGGATCCTGGGAGGAAGCACGAGCAGGAGAGCGCAAGAGGGGAGGACTCCTGTCTCATGCTGAGAAAGAGGGACGATCGATGAGTTATCTTAAGTGCCTATACACAAATGCAAGAAGCCTGGGAAACAAGCAGGGAGAACTGGAAGTCCTGGCACAATCAGGGAACTATGATGCGATTGGAATAACAGAGACTTGGTGGGATAACTCACATGACTGGAGTACTGTCATGGATGGATATAAACTGTTCAGGAAGGACAGGCAGGGCAGAAAAGGTGGGGGAGTTGCGTTGTATGTAAGAGAGGAGTATGACTGCTCAGAGCTCCGATATGAAACTGCAGAAAAACCTGAGAGTCTCTGGATAAAGTTGAGAAGTGTGAGCAACAAGGGTGATGTCGTGGTTGGAGTCTGCTATAGACCACCAGACCAGGGGGATGAGGTGGATGAGGCTTTCTTCTGGCAACTAGCAGAAGTTGCTAGATCGCAGGCCCTGGTTCTCATGGGAGACTTTAATCACCCTGATATCTGCTGGGAGAGCAATACAGCGGTGCACAGACAATCCAGGAAGTTTTTGGAAAGTGTAGGGGACAATTTCCTGGTGCAAGTCCTGGAGGAACCAACTAGGGGCAGAGCTTTTCTTGACCTGCTGCTCACAAACAGGGAAGAATTAGTAGGGGAAGCAAAAGTGGATGGGAACCTGGGAGGCAGTGACCATGAGATGGTCGAGTTCAGGATCCTGACACAAGGAAGAAAGGAGAGCAGCAGAATACGGACCCTGGACTTCAGAAAAGCAGACTTTGACTCCCTCAGGGAACAGATGGGCAGGATCCCCTGGGAGAATAACATGAAGGGCAAAGGGGTCCAGGAGAGCTGGCTGTATTTTAAAGAATCCTTATTGCGGTTGCAGGAAAAAAACATCCCGATGTGTAGAAAGAATAGTAAATATGGCAGGCGACCAGCTTGGCTAAACAGTGAAATCCTTGCTGAACTTAAACGCAAAAAAGAAGCTTACAAGAAGTGGAAGATTGGACAAATGACCAGGGAGGAGTATAAAACTATTGCTCAGGCATGCAGGAATGAAATCAGGAAGGCCAAATCACACTTGGAGTTGCAGCTAGCAAGAGATGTTAAGAGTAACAAGAAAGGTTTCTTCAGGTATGTTAGCAACAAGAAGAAAGTCAAGGAAAGTGTGGGCCCCTTACTGAATGTGGGAGGCAACCTAGTGACCGAGGATGTGGAAAAAGCTAATGTACTCAATGATTTTTTTGCCTCTGTCTTCACAAACAAGGTCAGCTCCCAGACTGCTGCACTGGGCAGCACAATATGGGGAGAAGGTGACCAGCCCTATGTGGAGAAAGAAGTGGTTCGGGACTATTTAGAAAAACTGGATGTGCACAAGTCCATGGGGCCGGATGCGCTGCATCCGAGGGTGCTAAAGGAGTTGGCGGATGAGATTGCAGAGCCATTAGCCATTATTTTTGAAAACTCATGGCGATCGGGGGAGGTCCCGGATGACTGGAAAAAGGCTAATGTAGTGCCCATCTTTAAAAAAGGGAAGAAGGAGGATCCGGGGAACTACAGGCCAGTCAGCCTCACCTCAGTCCCTGGAAAAATCATGGAACAGGTCCTCAAGGAATCAATTATGAAACACTTAGAGGAGAGGAAAGTGATCAGGAACAGTCAGCATGGATTCACCAAAGGGAAGTCGTGCCTGACTAACCTAATTGCCTTCTATGATGAGATAACTGGCTCTGTGGATGAGGGGAAAGCAGTGGATGTGTTATTCCTTGACTTTAGCAAAGCTTTTGACACAGTCTCCCACAGTATTCTTGCCGCCAAGTTAAAGAAATATGGGCTGGATGAATGGACTGTAAGGTGGATAGAAAGCTGGCTAGATCGTCGGGCTCAACGGGTAGTGATCAATGGCTCCATGTCTAGTTGGCAGCCGGTTTCAAGCGGAGTGCCCCAAGGGTCGGTCCTGGGGCCGGTTTTGTTTAATATCTTTATTAATGATCTGGAGGATGGTGTGGACTGCACTCTCAGCAAGTTTGCAGATGACACTAAACTAGGAGGCGTGGTAGATACACTAGAGGGTAGGGATCGGATACAGAGGGACCTAGACAAATTAGAGGATTGGGCCAAAAAAAACCTGATGAGGTTCAACAAGGATAAGTGCAGAGTCCTGCACTTAGGACGGAAGAATCCCATGCACTGCTACAGACTAGGGACCGAATGGCTAGGTAGCAGTTCTGCAGAAAAGGACCTAGGGGTCACAGTGGACGAGAAGCTGGATATGAGTCAACAGTGTGCTCTTGTTGCCAAGAAGGCTAACGGCATTTTGGGCTGTATAAGTAGGGGCATTGCCAGCAGATCGAGGAACGTGATCGTTCCCCTTTATTCGACATTGGTGAGGCCTCATCTGGAATACTGTGTCCAATTTTGGGCCCCACACTACAAGAAGGATGTGGAAAAATTGGAAAGAGTCCAGCGGAGGGCAACAAAAATGATTAGGGGTCTGGAGCACATGACTTATGAGGAGAGGCTGAGGGAACTGGGATTGTTTAGTCTCCAGAAGAGAAGAATGAGGGGGGATTTGATAGCAGCCTTCAACTACCTGAAGGGAGGTTCCAAAGAGGATGGAGTTCGGCTGTTCTCAGTGGTGGCAGATGACAGAACAAGGAGCAATGGTCTCAAGTTGCAGTGGGGGAGGTCCAGGTTGGATATTAGGAAACACTATTTCACTAGGAGGGTGGTGAAGCACTGGAATGCGTTACCTAGGGAGGTGGTGGAGTCTCCTTCCTTGGAGGTTTTTAAGGCCCGGCTTGACAAAGCCCTGGCTGGGATGATTTAGTTGGGAATTGGTCCTGCTTTGAGCAGGGGGTTGGACTAGATGACCTCTTGAGGTCCCTTCCAACCCTGATATTCTATGATTCTATGATTCTATGATTCTATAATTTAATGGAACGGGATATTGCCTAGCTTTAAGGTTTCTATCATCCTTGGCTAACACTGTTCTCCTTTTAATAAGACATTGCTGGATGTTAGATTATAGCTTTGTGATGAATTTACTCATTCTAGTGTAGCTGGATCTAGCTGATAACATGGGTGGGAAGATGGCATGAAAGAACAAAAGGGGATGAGCTGCACACAGATCCTGAGCTGTCATTGTGTTCTGAAACTATGACTTTATCTGAAAAGCTGTATTGTTTCTATTTAGTCACAGACCTTTCCTGTTGGAAACACAGAACAGAGCTAGGGAGAAGTGAAAAATGATGTCGCATATCTGAAGGACAGAGGACTTCCTGGGGTCTGATGACTGGGTCATATCTTTTTTTTTTTTTTTTTTGCCTTGGTTTTGTTGTGTTGTGTAGGGTCTAATTGCTGGCTAGTGATAAATGCCAATGTAAATGTCTTTGTTATGAATTTGCAAATAAACCTAATCGGGGCTGCAGCAGGCAGACACACTAAAAATCCAGTGGTGAAGAGTTAATTTATTTCTATGTGTAGAATGGTATTTACATATGTCATGGTGCCAGTGGTGGTAAATTGTATATCAAGAACATCCAGATTCGACCATATAAATGGGGAGATGACTGTCTTTTAAATCACATGATGGTCAGCAACTGAAATCAAACATTCTGCCCTGACAGTCCTTTATAGGTGGCAATCTTCTAAATCTGCTGAAGGAGTCTGGAAAATGCCAGGATTCTAAAAAACAGGTTAGCTGCAAATACTAAGACACGCAAGCCATTGATTCTCCTGTGGTTCTCAAGCCTTCTAATTGCATTATAAAGTTACTTACTTGACTAGGTGTTTTTGGCATTGTAAGATGAAAAGTCAGCATGTTGTCGAAACAAATCCATCTATGGTACCTACAGAACTTCCAGTAGTCTATTCAAAAACATTTTTTACACTACATGTAATTAAACTGTGCAACTCACTGTTGCAGGATATTATTGAGACTAATAGTTTAGTAAAATGCAGTGCAGATTAGATGCCGCTATTAGATGCTTGTGTAATATTAATAATCATTTTATTAATGATTCTGTATAATGTAAATGTTGTCAACCTTTGTGGTTTAGGACATCAGTTGATCAAGAGCTGGTCAGGAAATGATTTGCGCTGTATTATTGCACAACTGGCCAAGAGCATTGTGATGGGTTTTACTCATTCTCTCAAAATTTCCAGCATAGTATTAGCCAGCAGCAACCAGACTAGTTGGGCCACTGGTTTGTTACAGTGTAGTAAAATGCAGTATATGGAGGGGGTTACAGTAGTTGAAGCCTTTGGTTTGATGCTCCAGTGGTTTTGTTTGATCTATACATGCATTAGACCAGGCAGCTGAAATGGTTCCTCAGTTTAGAGTGGGCTGGGATTCTTGATGAATTGACTTTTCACTAACTAGTTAATGGATTTTGACCCTCTAAAACCTTATGGACTAGGATTAGATTTAAATAAAAACAAGCTGCTGATCAAAGCTTTTCGAAAATGTGTTGCGATTATCCGGTACGGAGATGAAGAATTTAATTTCTTAGGGCAGCTTCCAAAAGTGAATTTTTGGCTCTTCGTGCCACTTCATTTCCTCTTCTTACTAAATTAACAGGTGAAGTGAAAAACTTCACCCTCCCTTGTATCCAGTGCACACAGTCTCTCTGTGGCAGCAGCTAAAACAGACTCCATGATACAAGCAAATATTTGCTAGCTAATAGAATGCAAACTTTGCCTCCTTCCTAGCAACTGTTAATTTTGGATCTGGCTGCATGCACGTTAATAAACAGGCTTTTGAGTTGATACTGTTTAACTTGTGGAGAAGAGGAGGCCTTGTGGTCTGACAAGATCTGGGAGCCAGCAAGGTCCTGGACTGTAATGTGACCTAAAACACTGACTCACTGTGTGACCTTGGACAAGACATGTGACCTTGGACCTCATTCAGCTCAGCTGGAAAACTGGCCTTACAAGACCTCACAGCAAATTAGACACTGCTTCTGAGTATAGCTTTCCTAGACAAATCAAATCTAGAACTCATACCAAACTGTGTAGCTGGTCAGTCTTTGGTCTGTTGTGTAATTTTCTATTCTCTGGATCACAGAGCTTAATCATTATATACTCTCCTGTCTCTCCTCTCATACCTCTCTTCTTTTTTGTAAAGAGGAAAAGAAACGTAAGGAACGGGAAGATCAGATATATCGTGAGCGTTTGCGGATGCTCTTCCTAATAGCTGTCATCATGAGCCTGCTAAACTCACTGACCACCAGCGGGGTCAACATTTCCTGGAATGACTTTGTGAATGAGATGCTGGCGAAAGGGGAGGTCCAGAGCATTCAGGTGGTTCCAGAGAGTGATATTGTGCAAATCTATCTGCACCCAGGAGCAGTCGTATTTGGACGGCCTGTGAGTGTCTTTGTACAATTAGAATGAATAATTCCAGATTAAGCTGTTGAGAAGAGTTTCTTAAATGTATTTTCATTAAAGCCCCAGCTGCTGTTTTGCTCATTACTGATTTCCTTCTCCTCCTTGTGTTTGAAGTTCTGTGTGACTCTTGTCAATTATACTGTACCAACTGAGAAATGAATCAGTCTTCGTTTGTTTTATAAAGAATATTGCCTGAATCTCCCCCATCCCCACTGGTTGGGAGAAAGTCAGAAAATCCATTGCAGATTTTGGAAAAGTTCGATGATTTTTTTTTTAATTATCCCGAATATTAGCACAATTTAAGATGATTCATGGAGCTAGGAATTGGTTGTAATTTTTTACCACTGGCTGGATTAGGAAAAACATAATATCCAAAGCAACCAATGTGGAAGCTAGTTCCAGATGTTTGACAAGCACTAATAGCACATGCCTTTTTGTTTCTTTTTAAAACCAAAAGAAGTGTGAGTGCATGTTAGGACACAGGCTGCTGGGCTTGTCACCACTGCGAAACAGAAACTGGTGAGACAGTAAATTATTTCTCTGGTGATTGGCCCATTGTTTAGTTAGATAGCTTCTGATCACTGAAATCCATTACTGTCTATGTGGTGTGCAGATGGTATCTAAGAAATCTACATTAAGCACAAGAAACTCTATTCCTGTGGATTTCTCAGATCTTCATGTGCAGAGCAAGTGCATGATTATGGGCTCAAGGTATCAGTAAATGTGGGCTTTTGAAGGATTAAATCCATCCTCTGACTTGCGTATAAAGTCCTTGCATCTCCTTGTCTGCAGACTAACTTCTTTGCTGGATTTCAGCAGATTTTGTCCTTACAATGACATCGCTGTGAATTTTTAACTTAAAAAAAAGTGTTTTCTCCTTTAGTCCTCACTTCTGGTCCCAAAGTCACTTTCTCACACTCCACTGGTGTTGCTGGCAAGAGGGTGACCGATAATTTAGAGAAGCCTTTATTCTAACTATCCACTGTAGATAGGTGACCTAGTTTCTGCTTTATCCTCAGTCTGCAATGTGGTTCTCTTGATTTCATGTCCCCAGAGGTTTTCCATGATGTACAGGATGCAGGTGGCAAATATTGACAAGTTCGAAGAGAAGCTGCGAGCAGCGGAGGAGGAGTTGAATATTGATGTGAAGGACAGGATCCCAGTCTCCTACAAACGCACAGGCTTTTTTGGAAAGTATGATATTAACTGATCACTTATTTGTACTGTAGTAGTGCCTGGGGCCCCAGTCAGGGATCAGGGCCTCGCAGTGTAGGGCATCCTACAAACACATAACGAAGAGACGGTCCCTGCCCTGAAGAGCTCACATGTGGCTTTCAGAAGTAGCCCCATCTTTAGAAGACATGTTAAAACTTAGGCCAGGTCTACACGACAAGTTTTTGTCATCGTAGCTATGTCGGTCATTGTGTGAAAAAACACCCCCCTAGTCGACATAGCTATGTTGGCAAAACTTTGTAGTGTAGATGCAACTATGCTGACAGAGTGCTTTTGTCACTTAGTAATGTCATTCGGGGAGGTGGTGTTGCTGTGCCTGCAGAAAAACTCCTTCTGTTGGCGTGCAGAATAGAATCTGCACGTCTGAGAAAACCCATTATCAGTCGCTATGGATTTTTGTAATATGTAGTAGTTTTCCTAATTGAGCACTTTGTCTTTAATCAATTATTATAGTGAAAACCATGATAAAACCCATAACACAGTGGGCTCAACAAACATGATATTGGCCCCTCGTTTAAATTACCCATTGGAGTAGATCCATAATGAGCCTTCCCCATTTTATAATGCTTTAAAATTGACTGGTTTATTCTGAGGTGAGCCCGGTTATAAAAATAAATTCTTAGCTTTAGCCCACTACAACAGGAGCTGCAGTTCAGACAGATAACAGGGTCTGACACTGACTCAGATTTACAGCCACATACTGAGCAGAACAGCTTTAATGATAAGACATAAAATGTCAATGAGAAATGAGTATTCCTATTAAATGTATAGACTTTTTTTTTTTTTGTTATCCAAAGCCAGGATCCTTTGTCAAAACAATTCAACAAAGATTAACATTTTAATTGTAATATGGGCCTCTAACGGGTGAGTGAGCAAAGAAAGGAAAAAAATCTGTCAGTCAGCTGCTGGCTGGAATTTATTTTGTGTTTTCAAACACTAGCACCAACTTTTTGTGGTCTGTTTTCTGCTGCTGTGGTTTATTTGTCCTTCTATTACAACTGGCAGCTTTTGCAAACCGAGATTTATGGAATCCAGAATGCAAAACAGATTTATAAAGCCCACTCACTGAGGATTTGAATGAGTCCAGAAGCACCTCTGTCCCTGAGAACAGATACCGTGTTGTACAGGGAAGCTTTCCATAAGAGTATGTGTGGAGACTCCACCATAGGGAGTATTCTTAATTGTGTATTCTCTCTAATCCATCAACAAAGATGTGTAATGTTGCAATCCTGTATCTGCCAACCCAAGAGGTCCCCTCTCCAAAAAGAAGGCATGATGTTTCAAGCTACCTTGCTGGTTCAGAGGAACCATAGCTGTCTTTCAGCATTCCCTAGCCACATACTTGCAACATAGTATCATGGTGGCAGCATTAACTGGATGTGCAAGGGTTCTGTTTTCTGTGGTTTGTGAAGCGCAGCGGACCAGACATATCTTAACAATCATGGTTGGCTACTGTGTGTAACTTCCTCTCCCGGAACTTTCACCATGGATGCAAAACATGCATTTTATGAATGTATTAGAAAATGCTTCATATAAAAGAGAAACCTGGGTATGGTCTTGTGTTCTGCTGCCAGGTCCTACAGCTGGCAATTTACTTGAATAAATGTTTCAAGATTCAGCAATTTGTTTTTAGTTTTTGATCATAAGGCCTGAGAGCTCTACCTCAAATTTGTAAATTTACAATTTTTGTATACCAGCCCCAGGGAGTCTGTATTTCTAGCTGTTCTTTACCTTTCAGAACTGTTCTGCTGTGGTTCTGCTCTGAAAATAGACTTTCTAAAGGTGATGTTGTGGGGTTCCATATTCTCAGTGGCTTCAAGACCTAGAGCCTGATCTGGTAAAATGCTGAGTGCTGGCAACTCAAATTTGCTTCTTTCAGAGAACAGAGCATTTGGTACCTTGCAGGCTCAAGCCCCTTGTTTGCTCAGTTGACAAGTCAAATATGACTTCTTAACTGCCAGCGCTGCAGATTAAGGTCTACAAATCCAGCTGCATTCTTTCTGCCTCTTATTTCTCTGTGTATGGTACTTCTATGACCCCCCCATTACCATACTACCTGACTGCCATACAATCATTAATGTATTCATCCTTTTGAGAGGTAGCGCAGGGCTACTACTCCCATGTTATAGATGGGGGAACTGAGTTACAGAGAGGCTAAGTGACTTGCCCAAGGTTGCACAGGAAGTCTCTAGCAGAGCAGGGACTTGAACTGGGGTCTCATAAGTCCCAAACTACTGGACCATCCTTCCTCTTATTGCCAAAAAGATTCTGTAGTTGGAACTTAATGGAGAATGTTGTTGCTGATGCGGGAGGCAGAATAAACTCTGGCTTGTGTGCCTGGAGCTGCATTGGAGCTGTAGTGTTTGGGCCCCCCATTTGGACCAGCAGCACAAAGAGGCCAGGCAGCTGTCCTAAGGGGGCATCTGGGAATTCCCCTGGCAATGCTGGTTGCTGTGCTACCTGCTCCTGGCATAGTGGGCATGTAAGAGAGATGACCAGAGTGCCTTGCATTCCAGCAATCCCTGGCTCTGTAATGTCCCCTGGGGGCCATTGCCAGCCAGCATAGATTAGAGCAGCCCTGAGGTGACTCTGATTTACACTGGGAGCCAAATTGGCCCTTGGCTGCCACCTTTGCCTGTTCCCCATCAGATTCTGAACTGATGCAGCATAGCCAGTCTGTGAAGATCTAGCCCATTTGTTATGAGCAGATATGACTCTGAAAGAGATGGGAAGCCAGTGCCACTCTGGGTCTTATCTGTTTATCTTTTTTGTTGGGGGTGTTCTATACAGAATTAATATTTTTCAAAATGTACCACATTCTCAGTCACTCCTCTGCCCATAGCTGCACTTCTAGCCTAACTGCGAGGACCTTTAAAATCCTGAAAACAGATAACCGTTGGGAAATGTTTACTAATTTAATAACTGTCTCATGGCTAGATGCTTAAATTTGTACTGAACTAGCGGTTTTCTTTCAGTGCCCTTTATGCCCTGGGAATGGCAGCTGTTGGTGTAGCCATATTGTGGTACATCTTCCGCCTTGCTGGGATCGCAGGAAGGGAAGGAGGATTCAGTGCCTTTGTAAGTACTTTAGGTCCTGTATAATAGTTGTTTTAAAGCTCTTGGTTAGTCTCACTTTGTGCTGGCGCGATTTCCTGCTCTTTCCCTGATAAAGTCAACAGAGGACGAGAATTAGCTGATACCAGAGACTGTGCGGTCCTGTCATATCTTGCATCTTTTCCTGATCAGCTGACTAGATTGTACGGTAACTGGTTTCACTTGAGGCCCTCTTTCCCTGACTGCAAGAAGGGCTGAGCTCAGTGAATTTCCAGTGCAGTTTGCTATGCTATTTTCAAAACTCACTAATGAGTTGCAGCTGCCAATAGTGTGTTTCGTTTTGTCCTGCCAGCAAGCCTCCCGTACAGCCGGGAGTAGGAATCTCTGGGTTTTACAAAATAACTTCTTTTTTTAAAAATATGCTCCAATTCTGGATTTCATTATGGGCTGGCGTCTCCCCGCCCATACCCCGCTTGCAACATCAATCAAATCCCTCCCTCTCAATCAGCTGATACAACTTGCATAAGTCTGCTCCGGGTGCAGGAGCAGTAACTGAGGGGGCTTCTGGATGAAAGGAGTGGAGACCTAAATCCCCCATCAAGGTGGTTCCCAGCAGCCCCTTCCTGTGCCCTCTTCACCTTGCTCTGAGAGACGGTTTTTATGGAGTGAAGTGTAACTGCTTGGATGGAAAGAAGTGCTTTAGAAAGCTTGGCGTGTAGGGGGGCTTTAAGGGCTAGATTCCTGTCTTTGGGGAGTGAGCACAATTAGCCCCCCCATCTTTAACTCTCTTCACTTGAAGAAGCCGGCAGGTCTGAGGGCCTGAACTGCTTTAAACTTTTTTTTTTCCTCTTCAAAATAAATAAATAAATAAAGTCTTAGTGGCTGTTTTCAGCAGCGCATAATAAGCAGTTACAAGGAGGGTGTTTAACTAAATTGTTGTTTTGACTGTCACTGTGGCTTAACACGCACCAGGAGGCTAAAATGTGGGGCCTGTTCTACTTGAGAGCCTAGAGTTCCATTCCTGGACTGTCTTGGAACAAGAACAATAACTGTGGCAACAGCTCCCGGCGATGGTTGGCTGTGTGTGTTTGTGTATTTATAACAGCGTGCTGATGATAAATAACCATTAATTCACATTATTTCTTCAAACTGTACCAGTAGTAACCAGCCCAGGTATACTAAGGACTAGGGTCAATAAGAATTAGAGAGCAGGGGTTCTTGACAAACCCTACAGACTTGGGCAATCTGCACAAGTTTTTGAATTAAATGCCCTCAGTTGATTTATGGGGGAAATTGCTGCAGGTTTCTTCTATGCCTGGTGCTAATAAAACATTGGTTAATTAAATTGTTGAGTCACAGTACCAAACTCCAACATCCACAGGAGGAAACCTTTTCGTTAAAGTACATTACTGAACTTGGGGCCTAGAATCATTCTGCTCTGCTACAACAACGAGAGAGACGGTGGGCATTGTAATGCACTTCATATGGGAAGATCACGCGTAACCCATTCATATATTATGCCTCCTCCCATTCAAAAAAAAAAGTGTATTCCACTGCCTGATCTTGCACAGCCTCTCCAGTGTGCCCCCCATCTCCCTCGTCAGGACTGTGCCCTCAGAATTCAGAGTGTGCTGTCCTCCACAGAACCAACTGAAAATGGCTCGCTTTACCATTGTGGATGGGAAGTCTGGGAAAGGGATCAGCTTCAAGGATGTAGCAGGAATGCATGAGGCCAAAATGGAGGTCATGGAATTTGTGGATTATCTGAAGGTAAGAACCTCAAATATGCTTGGTACAGAGGTGGAAGTGGAGGGAGCAAATCTGCCAGATAGCCCATGTGAATGCAATGTGATTCCAGCAATTACTGGGTTTCTTATCTGCATAAAGCTGGACAAGAGGAGGTGGTGGAGATTCTCTCTGCTGAAAGAGAGTGTTTGACTCAAGAGCTGATTGGCTTGTGGCTCCTGTCCTTTGTGAATAAGATGCCCGGTGCCAGCAGTGCTTCAAGTGTCCTGTAATCCCCTCCTCTGCCTTTCCTCCACCCCAAAAGAGAGAAATAAAATAAGAGTTTGGGTGTGTTTGCCAGTGGTGCCCTGGAATAGTCTGGTAGCCTGGGGAGCAGGGCTCATTCTTTTTCTTGTCCTGTAGGGATATTGAGCAGCCTCCGTTTTAACGAGCTGACAGTCTTCCGAGGCTTTGGTCAGTGATGGCAAAAGCCAGACTCTGTATTGTCTGGCTCCTGAGGGAGAAAGGACAGACTGCTGTTCACATGAGTCCCGAGCCAGCAGCTATTGCTGCTGTGACGTCTGTTGGGAAAAGCATCCAGTGAACCTCTGCACAAGTCTTTTCTTCCAGAAACACTCCTCGTGAACCCAGATGCCTGATGGAATTGTGTTATAATTCTAGAGCCCAGAGTGCTACCTCCAGCTTGGGGCCAAAGTGCCCAAAGGTGCCTTGTTACTTGGACCACCAGGCTGTGGAAAGACCTTGTTGGCAAAGGCAGTGGCTACAGAAGCACAAGTGCCGTTCCTGGCGATGGCCGGCTCTGAGTTTGTGGAGGTAATAGGAGGTAAGTCCTCTGACCTTCTGCTAGGAAGAAAAGAGAAGATGTAAATCAATCTGTGGTGGGAGCACACAAGGTTGCTGCCATCTAGAGTAAGTGTTCTCCATGTCTGTGACAAGGAACTGAACTCCTTGTTGTCTTTGCACGGGGAGTGTTGGAGCAGGACTGAGTGTTTCTGTAGAGGGTATAAAACACTTTGTCATCAGCAGACAGTGCCATTAGTGCAGCTATGGGAATGTAAACTCCTTCCCTCTCACCTGCTCATCTGTTTAGAAGAGAGTTCTTCATCCTCTTGTCTACAGCAAACCTTCATCAGAGAGAGTCTGGTTTCCTCAGACTCTTCCGGAACATTCCTTACTACCTAGGATATGGTGTGGGAACTCCCATGCAGCTTTGTTTCTGATAACACCCACACACGGCACTTGCTCTTTGGAGTAGAGCCTTTACTCTATAACCATCCGTTCACTGACTTCCCTGCCCTTACGTATGCTCTCATGGCTTGTCTTTCAAAAAGTTAAATCGCTCCCCTTGAGGCTGCCCTCTTTGTACAGATCAGTGGATTTCCAGTGCATGAGTAGAACGCTCTTGCCAATGGGGAGCGCTGGAACGGCACATAGCTGCCCCCAGTCCTTAAAGCACAGCACAGGGGCTGCGTGCAGTTCGCTAACATAGCTAAGCATTTAAACTCCTAACCCTGTGAAAGGAGCAGGTGTGCCTGTTTGCAGTTGGGTGTGATCCAGGGGACAGGGACTCAGGATACCTGGGTTCTAGTCCCTAACCCACGAGGGGACCTAGGCCAAGTGTTTCTCTGTACCTCTTTCCCCCAGCCTTTGTCTATCTTGCCTGTTTAGATTGTAAGCTCCTCAGGGCAGGGACTGTCACTTCCTGTGTGTGTACAGGGCCGGGGCAGTATCTCGGCTGGGGCCTCTGGGTACAACTGTACTACAGATCATTAAAATACATAGCAAGTAAGGATTGATTCCTGCAAGTCTCTCTTCATCTTACTCTTTGCCCTTCTCTAGGTCTTGGAGCTGCTCGTGTACGGAGCCTCTTCAAAGAAGCCAGGGCTCGTGCCCCGTGTATTGTGTATATTGATGAAATAGATGCTGTGGGTAAGACACGCTCGACCAACATGTCTGGCTTTTCCAACACTGAGGAGGAGCAGACCTTAAACCAGCTGCTGGTAGAAATGGATGGTTAGTATTCCTCTCACCCAGCCAGGGAGGAGGCCTTTTCTGCCTCCATAAGGATTCAGCTTCTTAAACATGCATTTCCACCCCTACCGATCATGTTGCTTTACCGTTCTCCTCATGTTTAAGTATTTTCTGTTTTTGCCCATTGACTTGAACTCCATTTCCCCCTCCCCATGCCAGTGTCTCCTACTGCGTCAAGCTGCAGCTCACACAATGCTCCCTGTCCAAGGCGGCCACCCTCTAAGCCTCCAACTCAGATAGTGTCTCCTATAGATCCCACTCCACGTGACAGGTGAAATCTATGGCTCTCGAACGCCTGTAGGGAGAGGGACCCTGGCACTGAAAGTTGGACTCCTTTTCACAGTTCTCAGGTGTCAATGTGGCATCACTTGGCCTTGTTCTGACATAGCAGGTATATCACTCACTCAGAGAGTACGTCTACACAGCAAGTAAAAAACCCATGGCTGGCCCATGCCAGCTGACTCGGGCTGCGGGTGGTTTAATTGTGGTGTAGACACTCAGGCTGGAGCCCGGGCTCTAAGACCCTGCAAGGTCAGCAGTCCCAGAGCGCAGCCAGAGTCCAAACTCCTACACTGCAATTTAAAAAGCCCCTTAGCCCATTGGCGCCAACTTCCCCTGTTCCCGGTGGATGTTCGACCCCCTTCTCCCTCACCCCACCCCCATTCCACCCCTTCCCCAAAGTCCCTATGCCTGTTTGGCGGCGGCTGGGCGGGAAGCACTGGAAGGTAGGCGGAGGAGCGGGGACGCGGCGCGCTCAGGGGTGGAGGAGGAGGAGGTGGGGCGGGGGGTATGGGGAGCTTGGCTGCCGGTGGGTGCAGAGCACCCGCTAATTTTTCCCCATGGGTGCTCCAGCCCCGGAGCACCAATGGAGTCGACGCCTATGCCTTAGCCGGAGCCCCACAAGCACAAGTCAGTTAGCACAGGCCAGCCGGGAGGTGGGGGGGTAAGTTTAATTGCAGTGTAGATGAATCCAGAAGAGTTATTTTTCTGTTATGTTCTACTTGCTCCCCCTCCATCAGTTGCTATATTGAGCGTGTGTCGTAGGGCGAGCAGAAGCAGCTGCATCTCTTCAGCAGAGAACTTCTCAAAGCAAAGTGCTTTACACTTTGTTCCTGTTTTCCCTCTTTCTCCCCCAAGCCTGCCCAGCCATCCCCACAAGAAACTCTGTGAAGAGTCCTCTGGGACTTCAGTTTTCACCTCACTCCCCCTCACCACACTCCATTTTTCCTCATGCGTCTGACGAAGTGGGCATTCACCCACGAAAGCTTATGCTCCAATACATCTGTTAGTCTTAAAGGTGCCACAGGACCCTCTGTTGCTTTTTACAGATCCAGACTAACACGGCTACCCCTCTGGTACTTGACATTTTTCCTCAGTATGCTGAAAGGCCCCACATCGTAGCAACCGTTCCTTTGTCTTTGGAAGACTGGACATGACTCTCTTCAGAGCCTGTAGTTGCTAGAGAGTAATCGGAGACTTCTAGGAGACAGACTTTGGACTTGATTTCTGCACTGTCACTGGATCATTGGGCCAGCCCTCATGAGAGTTTAATATATAAAATTGGAAAGAGGATATAATCTCTGGCTACTAACAGCAGTAGGACTAAAATTAAAATCCTCCGGCGAGCAGGTCTGTTTAGTGGTAACTTTAAAGGCTATGAGACAGAAGGGAGCTTGCTGTGGTGTCCTGAGGCAGTATGTGCACTGGAGATAACTTTGGCATCATCTTGCAGCCTGCTAATAAAACCAAGGCAACATGTGCATCAAAGACTGGGGCTGGAGGAGGCCAGGAAGCCCAGAGACACTCTTAATGCACAATGTAATTGTTTCAGCTCAGAAATATGTCTTCCCACTGGTGACAGGATGGAGATAATTTACAGCCCTGAAGAAGTAAAGTAAAGCTAGTCTGCATCAAGGGCAGAACTATATTTCGAGGGTAACATTTGCGGTTTGCTAGCCATTAAATATTGTTTAATACTTGTTACAACCTGTCCAAGACAGGTAATTTTAAAGCCTGATGGGATTTAAAATTTAGTTGTCCCAGAGGGGCATAAGCAATGTAGTAAATTTCCTCTGCTGTCCTCTAACTTAATCTCCATCTTCCCGGCTTTGCTAGGAAATCCACTTCCGAATC
This sequence comes from Emys orbicularis, assembly GCF_028017835.1. Classification (NCBI taxonomy): domain Eukaryota; kingdom Metazoa; phylum Chordata; order Testudines; family Emydidae; genus Emys; species Emys orbicularis. The sequence goes on along the minus strand of NC_088696.1, from coordinate 3,803,094 downwards.
AGGGGAGACAGCCTTGTAGTTTGCAAGCAAGCCCTGGGTGCCACTGCCTAGATCCCACCTGGTGTCGGCCCTACTTATTTTGGGCATTTACAAAGAGCCTTGATGGGATGAAGGAAAATGCACATTTGACTGCTCTTTGTAACTGAGGTCTGTCAGCCCCTACCGCACTAACCCAACTTGCATTACTTCTGTAGCTGTCTTATTACTGTAGAGCAGGACAAAGAATAGATGTGTCAGGGCTCTGCCCAGCAGGGAATGGTTCAGATTCTAGGATACATTTGGTGGGAGAGATCCCTGTTTACAGTCATGAAATTTGCTGCCTCCCCAGATTGTCTCCATGCAAGAAATTCAGTGCAGCAGTGAGGTGTGAGGAACGCTTCTCCGGCAGGCCTTTCTGGGATCTGAACTCCAGGCTACTTCCTGGGGTGCAGTCAGTCAGGAAGGAGATTGGAATTTGACCCACTGCGGAGCTGAGAGCAGAGCAGCTTCTGCAATTTGTGCCCCACAAAGTTCCTGTTCCTCAGTGAGGCTGCCCCATAGGCGGGTGCTTTGATGTATGCCTTAGCTTCTTGGCGAGAGAAGTTGCACTAGCTGCCTGCTCATCAGAATGCACCTGTGATCCCCCTGCATGTCTCACAAGCTTGTCTCTGTTACGGATTTGTACCCTCCCTCCTGAGGGGAGAGGAATTGAAGCTAGAGCGCAGTATGGGGTGAGGAGGGATATGGACTGTCCTACAGTGCAGAGGGCCACAGGGTGCCACCGTTTCAGCATGGGTTCTGTGACCGCCCTGCAGGAGCGGGGGGAGTGAGCTGTGAGTTTGCCTTGAGTAGGCAGACAGCTGAGTGCCTTGTGCACAGGAACATCCTTGAAGCCAGTGCACAGTGCGCTGGAGGCCCCATGGGCCAGGGTTCCAGAGGCACTTCGAATCCATGCTCGCGGTCCCCGACGCTTTGTGCGTACCTCAGCTTTGGAAAACTTGACCAAAGATGTAACCTTACTTGGGCTTGGCATTACCACCTCAGCTGTATAATGCACAGTAGGTTTCTTGGTGGGCAAAGGCCAGGAGTGGCCCCCAGCCCAACTACTGCCCATGGCTATCCTCATTTTAATGCAGCAGGGTGGCCTGGAAGGACACTACGGCCCAGCGTGAGCTGCTGCATCATGAGTCAAGTGGAGAGCCATTAGACCAAAATGAAGTTCCACATTCTGGGAAGTGTAGTGTCCCCCCCCCCCCCCTCTTTTAAAGATGAAAATGTCTGTGGTCTCCTCCAGTTTATAGAAATCAGGTGTAGTTCTGGAGACCCTGGTGAGCTGCCAGTTCCGAAATTAGGGCCCAGCCCCCTGTTACAGGTGTCAGAAGATGAAAGGTAAAATGATCTCCTTATTAAATACATGCTTTATAGAAAGTCTTTACTAACGCACTGATGGATTCTCTTCACTCTTGCCACAGGCTGCCTTCTGAAAAGAAATAGTTATTTATTTGTATTACTGTCGTGCCCAGGAGTCCTAGTCATGGACTAGGACCTCAGTATCCTAGGCACCGTGCAGACAGAGAACAAAAAGACGGTCCCTGGCTCCCAACGAGTTTGTAATCAGGGTACAAGACAAGAAACAGCAGATGGAGACAGAGCGTGATGGGGGAGTACAAGGAAACAGGGAGACAGTAGGTCAGCATGATATGCCATGGTCTCAGCACACCAGCATCCTAACCAGTGTCAAATTTTTTGGAGGCATCCTGGAAAAGGAGAATTTGAAAGAGGATGAATTAGTTTTGCAGATGTTTACAGGGAGCTCCTCCCAAGCCTGAGGGACAGCATCAGAGAAAGCACAAAGGTGTTTGTTTGAAAATGTATCGAGTGGGGGATGGAGAAAGATCTGGACCAATTGGATGCTTGAGTCATATTTATAGTGAATGAGAGATGACTGGTCGGGTGGGGTGGGCCATGAAGGGTGTTGAAAGTGAAGACCGGCAGCTTACGTTTAATGCAAAGAGAAGGGGGAGCCAGTGGAGGGATGCAAAAGGGGTGGTGGTGGTGACGTGGTCAAAGTGACAGGCTAGGAGACTGAATTTGGCAGCAGCGTTCTGAATGGATATAAGTGGGATAAGATTGCGTTTGTAAAGGCCAGAGAGAAGGATGTTGCAGTAACAGAGATGTGAACCTGGATGAGAGTTTTACCTGTATGGCTATAAATAATATGGCTTGTTGTTAATTACAAGTGCAAAGTAGTACTCTTCAGAAGAAAAAATCAAAAGCATAACTATGAAAAGGGGAATAACTAGCTAGGTGTTAGTACTGCTGAAAAGAATCAGGATTTTAGTGGTTCACAAATTGAATGTTAGTCAACAGTGCAATGCAGTTCTAAAAAAGCGAATATAATTCTGGGGTGTATTGAAGGAAGTGTCAGATGTAAGACACAGGAAGTAATTGTCCTGCCGTACTTGGCACTGGTGAGGCCTGTGTCCAATTCTGGACGTCACACTGTAGGAAAGATGTGGTTAAAATGAAGAGAGTCTAAAAGAGAGCAACAAAAATGATACAAAGTTTTAGAAAACCTGAGCTAGGAGGAAAAGGTTTTTTTTGTTTGTTTGTTTTTTAAACACCTGGGGATGTTTAATTTTGAGAAAAGAAGACTGAGGAAGGGACCTAAATAAATCTTCAAATATGTTAGAGGACAATGATCAGTTGTTCTCTAGTGAAGCTAGGACAAGAAGTAATGGGTTTAATCTGCAGCAAAGGAGATTCAGGTTAGATATTAGGAAAAACTTTCTAGCTCTTAGAGTAGTTAAGCTCTGGAATAGGCTTCCAAGGGAGGTTGTGGAATCTCCATCGTTGGAAGTTTTAAACAGCACAAACACCAGTCAGGGATGATCTGGGTTTACTTGGTCCTTCCTCAGCACAGAGAGCTGGATTAGATGACTTCATAAGGTCCCTTTGGGCCCTACATTTCTGATGTTGTGTTTCTGTAGGACAGGCTGTATCTCAGAGATCGTATGCAGAGAGAATCTGCAAGATTTAGACATAATTTAGATGTGAGGACCTAAGGGATCTGAGTTGGATGTCCAGGTTATGCTCCCGAGTGACAGGCAGGATGGTGGTATGGTCCATAGTGATCGAGAAGGGTGGGGGCAAGGTGGATTAGGAGCTCCGTTTTAGCTATGTTAATCTTGAGCTGACACTAGACATTGATGAGTAGGTGTCAGAGACAGGCCAAGATTAGTTTGGACAGAAGAGATAGTTTTGAGTAGAAGTAAATCTGTGAGTCATAGAATAGCTTATATTTGTGTTTGTGCCTGAGATTACCCAGAGATAAGGTATAGAGGAAAAAAGAGAAGGGGACCAAGGACAGAGCCCCATGGAATCCCCCAAAAAGCTGGAGGGGGGTGAGGCAGATCCTTTGAAGGAGCAATTAAGCCCAGCTAAACTGGGTGAATGTAAGTTTGTGTCTTGTTAATTTCACTGTGCAATTTAGAGAATGATTGTGATGTTTCTCATGCATATAGGCGACCTTGCTCTTCATCAGATCTGTGACCGTGTTCTGCAAGTTCTGGTTATGCAGCAAGGGAAGAATAGGGCACTGATCAAAGATGCCTGGTGTTGTATTTACAAGTTCAAATTGCCTGGCAATATTCATAAATTTAACTCTTTCTCAGAACAGCAAAGCAGTTTGAATGTGAATTTTCTGAGCACAAACAACTAAACAGCAGACAAGGAAGCACAATCCCTACAAATCTTCTGCAATGTCTCAATAGATGAGACCTTTAAGGCCAAGATCCTTTTTGCACTACATGAACATTAGAGCCAATAACGCTTTTCAGAAGCAGTTATTTGCCCTGAGTCCTTGGCCAAAATCTCCCTCTTCCCAGCTCTTGTGTTGTGAGCCAGTTGTTGGCCTGACAGCTGCTCGGCCCCCCAGCACAGTGGCTGTATTTCAGTGAAGCTATATGTGTACGGCTGAGCTACTCTGTTACAGTAGTGGTGGAGGAAGCAGGGGATTTGTAAAATCAACCAAATCCTCTTCACCATTTCCTTGAAATGGTTTGTCTCACAAGTGCTGCAAACAAGAAGGTTTTTCAAGCTGGATTCCCAGCACTAGCTTTGATTCGCTGTCACGGACTCTTAGGTGTTACTTTTATAGACTGTTCATTGTGACTGATGCTTGCATGCTGAGGCCAAAGCATGTTAATAGCCAGGTGACATCATGTTGGGAGGATTAGTATAGATTCAAGGCTGCTGATCTAGATTTCCTGGAGCTGTGTATTTCCCACCCACTGGGACCCAGACTGAAAGCGAGTGTGGCAGAGGCTGATGCAAGGAGGGTGCAGTCAGTGGTTTTTGTTTTTGTTCTAATGGTTCGACCTATTTTAAGACTGCGTCTTCCCAGCTACAAAGCAGATGATGCACTGTACATTCTAATCCTGCCCTGTGAATAAAGCTGGTTAGCCCCCAGGTGACTGCCAGTCTCTCTGCTTATTTATCACACTCTAAAGTGCCGTGTAATACATGACCAAAGAACGATCGTGCTTCATTCTTTTCAGGAGCCTATTTAGAAGGCATCCTTTGGGGAGGAAGAACTGAAGTTCACTGTAGCACAAGCTGCTTTTTTCTATAGGGCCATTCGTCTGACTTACCTGTAACCTTCAACTCTCCACTGAGCGATAGGATTGACACATTTGGCAGCTTCGCTGCTGGAATTGTGGAATGCTCACTTGTCCCTTCCCCTGGAAGCTTGCTGCATGCCTTACAGCTCTGGGGGCTCTTGGTGTCTGCTGTGGTAAGACAGTGTATTAAGGTGACCCATGTCCATAGGCATCAGAGCACCTAATGGAATACAATAAGCAGCGTGGCTTGGTGCCTCAATTTGGCACTAATGCTCTCCCCTAAGCTACATGAGCAACTGCCCTTCGTACCTTACTCCTGCCTTTGGCACCATGCCTTCCATGAGGCCCCCAACACATGAAACCCTGTCTGCCAGGCTCCCTTCCTACAAGCCCCACACCAGCACCACAGGTTTATTAGCCCTATAACTCCCTTCTATCCTTCTCAGCATGGAAAGCAAACCCAGTGCAAATCATGGCACTCGGGAGCTGTGTGCTGAACATCGCTGCTCAGTCACTTTTTGTTGCATTCTGTCCCTCGTCTGTATGTTGTTTGTTCAGGTTGTAAGCGCCTTGGGCTTGGACTCTTTATACCTGTGTATAGCGCACCTGGGATGCCTTTGTTTACCAAGGGGTGCAAGGAAAGACCAAAATCCATAACCCACTTCTAATCTCTCTCTCTCTCTCTCTCACACACACACACACACACACACACACACACACACACACACACACACACACACACACACACACACACACACACACACACACACACACACACACCAGTCCTCCCTTCACACAGTACTAAAAAGAAGCAAATGTCTTCAATCTCGCCTGCCCCAAAGGATGCCACAGACGTGCTGTGGCTGAATGTTGTAAAGCTGTGGATGGAATTCTCCACTTCCCATCGCGCCTCAGCAACACGAAGCCTGCACTGTACGTTCTGATACAGAAACCCTTCACCTTCATGTCTGCTCTCGTTTTGCTGCAGGGATGGGAACCACAGATCATGTCATAGTGTTGGCTTCCACCAACCGTGCTGACATCTTGGATGATGCTCTGATGAGACCCGGGAGGCTTGACAGACACATTTTTATTGATCTTCCCACCCTCCAGGTATGTATCCCCTCCCACCATCTGTGTGTGTGAATCTGGTGTCACAATTCTTCACTCTTTGGTCAGTATCTGTGCTGGCAAAGTCCAAGGTTGGCAGTAGTGAGAACGGCAATCCTGTGTTGCCCGTCTTACCACTTGTGTCCTAAGCCAAAGACCCAATCTATGAATGCAGTAGCCCACTGTACAGCGACTCCATGGTATTAGCGCCTCCCTTTGCTTCAATCTGGCCTTGCCTGAGAGGTTTGCTTTGGAGTTCTCCTTTTGTCATGGAGACAGCAATTTCATGCATATCTGTATCCTCTCTCCATGAAACTAGGAGCAGCCTAAACTGGTTCTCTAGCCAATACTGCCTGTCTGGGCAGAGCCCAGGTTAGTAATGCACCTTCACCATTCATTCCTGTGTGTTACCTGCAGTGCTTAATTTGTGCTGGGGCTTGCCGGGGCTGAGCCCGGGCACCTCTGGGCTTGGCAGGTCAGGGCCCGGCACCTCTGGGCTTGGCAGGTCAGTTATGAAAGTAAAAAAAATTGCTTGAGCCCCAGCTCCTCTTTCATTATAAATGAAGCACTAGTTACCTCACTCTCTGTCTTGCTTGTGTTTGGATACCCACTCTCTTCCTTGCAGCCTGCTTGGCGTGCGTATCCTGAACCATGAGCGCATTCAGATCCACTTAACAGTGGGAGTCCAACATGTTTGCTAGGATGGGACTTGTAGCAGAGTCTGGACACAGCCTCTGAAAGCAGCAAGGAAACTCACTCTTCCAGCAGATTGTCTCCTCCTTCCATCTGCGGCTTTACCGTCATCCACAGACTTTTCATTTAAAATACCTTCAATGCCGGATACAATCTGGCACCGGACATATGAACTGTGCAGCTGCCCCGAAGGAGGAGGGGGAAAACCCCTGGCAGTGGAACCCATTGTTTTAATCAGGACCTCCTGGACCAGCTGCATGAGTCACTCTTTGGCCCTTTGCCAGCTCTCATCTAGCCCCCCAACTTAATCTAAGAACTGGCCACATGCCACACAGCAAGTCGGAGACGTCTTCCCAGTGGCAGGGGAGGGAGCAGGCTTTGGGCTGTGAGTTCTTGATTCCTTTGCTCTAAGTGCTGTGCTGTTAAAGAAATTTTCAGAGATCAATGAGGGTGAAAGTTGGGAGGGGGGAGAGTTCCCCTTGGAGAGAGGAGCCGGTGACTCATTGTAAGCCTCCATATGTCTGTCCTGAATTTGAAAACTCTGTGTCACTGGTGAAATCAAAACTGGTAAATACTTTGAGGGCTCAAAGCAGGGCATCTCTGCCCTCTTGTGGCTGGTCCTCATCACAGCTTAGTCACTTGGGCTTCTTACCTCTGGCTTCCCAGTGATGTAGCTTGCTGCCGTGTGTGATGGGGGGGACATTTATTCCCCCTAATCTCACCTCCAGGTGACGGTGGTGCCAGGTTGCTGGGCTGGGGCGCTAACCCCTCCATGCAAACGCTCTTCCTTTTCATTACAGGAGAGAAGAGAGATCTTCGAACAGCACCTGAAGAGTCTGAAGCTGACCCAAGCTGGCAGCTTCTATTCCCAGCGCCTGGCTGAGCTCACCCCAGGGTTCAGTGGTATGAGCCAGGCTTTTTCCTTAGGCAGGGGTTGAGGCGCTGTAAGGGTTTCCTTGTTTGTGAACTCAAGGGTTGGTTGTTTTAGCCCAGGGGTGGGCAAAGTTTTTTTTGGCCCGAGGGCCACATCGGGGTTGCAAAACTGCATGGAGGGCTGGGTAGGGAAAGCTGTGCCTCCCCAAACAGCTTGGCCCCCACCCCCTATCTGACCCCTCCCACTTCCCGCCCCCTGACTGCCCCCCTCAGAACTCCCGACCCATCGAACCCCCCCTGCTCCTTGTCCTCTCACCGCCCCTGCCCCTAACTGCCTCCCCCAGGACCCCACCCCCATCCAACTCCCCCTGTCCCCTGACTGCCCCACCCCCTATCCACACCCCTGCCCCCTGACAGGCCCCCCAGGGCTCCCACGCCTATCCAACCCCCCCACGCCCCATCCCCTGACTGCCCCCGAACCTCTGCCCCATCCAACTGCCCTCCTGCCCCTTATCTAACCCCCCACACTCCCCGCCCCCTTACCATGCCGCTCAGAGCAGCAGGACTGGCTTATTGGAAAGCCTGAGAGGTGGGTGGGTGCAAGCCGTGCTGCCCGCATGGTGGCGTGGCTGCAGGGAAATAGGAACAGTAGGGGAGGGGCCGGGGGAGCTTCCCCAGCTGTGAGCTCAAGGGCCGGGCAGGACAGTCCTGCGGGCTGTAGTTTGCCCACCTTTGTTTTAGCCATACCCTCCTTTACAATGTCTGTTGGTCCAAATGGTTTTATTTCCTCTCTGCTCCCTCTCTTGTTGAAATGGCCAGAACCTACGCAGACTCTCTTGGATACAAATCTGTGTGTGGATGAGCGACTGTTTGTGGATGTTTTTCAGTCCCTGAATGTTTTGGGCATCCAGCTGTTTTCTACCTCGGTGGTGGGGCGGGGAGGGGAGCCATTACAACACTTATGACCCAGATTCCCATGGGAAAGAGCTGCTGCTTTTGCCTCTTCCTGGTTGCTATTGAGAATGAGATGCTGCCCCTCAGTGCATTAAGCTGGGGACAGACTTGTAGATCAATAAACACTTTAACAGAAAATAATTCGCTGCTGGGTAGCACTGAGTAGAGGCTACGTGTAGAGCAGGGTAAAATCAAGCTGCTCTCCACATTCCCACACCCCGGAACTTTTAGGGATAGTTTACTGGAACACAGCTTCTGACCACGGACTCCAAGGCGTCGGCCTGCATGTAGTTCCTGGAATACCCTTGCTGGGTTTCCCCTCTAACAGGCCCCAGCACACTGCTTCTGTTGTGACTTCTTGCAGCAATCCCCCTTCCCCCCCATCACTCATGCACACAAACTCAGAACAGATGTTTTCTCTCCTGTGGAGAGGTTTGTGCGGTTGCTTTAAGAACAACGCAGTGGCCCAAGCCAGACCAACTACCCGCACCGCTCCTCTATTGCTGAGAGCCAGTGTGGGCTTTCGCCCTGCTGACTGATAGCTGAGCTCTGTCCTGTGCGGCAGCCCAGTGCTGATTGCCAAGAAGCTGACCATGTTATTTAAATCTAACATAAGCAACAGAAACAAAGTTTGTGCTCTCTTCCAAGGGAACAAAGGGAGCTGGTGATGCAGGTGTATTTCATTTCCATCGAGCCTCCCCCAGGTTTGTGCCTGCCTTTTCTGTCCTCCTGTGTTCTTTGTCCCTCCTTACATAACTCTTACCTGTAGGCGCTGACATAGCAAACATCTGTAACGAGGCCGCTCTCCATGCTGGCAGGGAGGGCTATAAATCCATTGATACTTCCAACTTTGAGTATGCTGTAGAGAGAGTCATTGCAGGTAAGAAGCCCTGACCTTATTTCATTCTTTCTAATGCCTCCGTGGCGCTTGTCATGCCTTTTGGAATATGGTTCTTTAGTGGGCAGAGTTCTAGCAAGACAGATGGTTCTGACCATGCTCTCCCCTTAGTACAGGTAGGGCTTTGGGAATCCTGCCATTGCAGGACTGTGCTTGAGGGTCTAAGCATTCTTTTTAGAACATGTGTTTAGCCCTTATGGTGCAGAGAACTTTCCAAACCTGAGCCCAAACTGATAGTTCTCGTCTGAGTCTATAGACCACCTGGACTAGTAGGTGCAATCTGCTCCTATCACAAACGGGTAACTCTGAAACCTAAGGAGGACAATTCACATGTTTGTTCTTCAATTCTTTACATTTCTAAAATGTAGCTTTCGGTGCCCATCCAGCGCTCTGGGCACCTCTGGCATAAATATAAATAGCAAAACCATGCTAAAGGGATGCCCCCTCCTCAACAGCCCTAGAAAAGAGGAAAAAGAGGAGCTTTGCAGTATGTCTGCAAGGTTAACAAATCCAGGTTCTGGTGGACCAAGTTGGGGTGAGGAGCCCTCACAGAGAACATCCTGCTAGCAACTCCATGTTGTTTGTGTTTGGGGGAGCTCCAGCTTGAGCACTTATCCCACAATCCCAAGCCAGCTGCCATGTTTTCCCAGGTGCCAAAGTCACAACTGTCCCCCAATGAGCTGATTAAATTTCAGGCTCTCCTCCCCAAACCAAAAACTCCAACAATGCAAACTATGAACTGTTCATGTAACAATCTGCAGCACACTGAAAATTTGTGAGCAGAGTATGTTTAATATCAAAATAGGCCAGGGACTGCACTGTACTCACTGTAGACTACACTGTACTAATGGTAGTATTCCTTTTTAATTCTGTAAAGACCTCTTTGAATTTACCTGAAACTGCCACAGAATTTTGAGCCTGCTGCACTAGAATGCTGCAGAATTTTGGTCCAGTCTGCTGCAGAGCACACAGGGTCTTGATTATGAGAATGCAAATATTTGGCTACTTACATAGTACAGTGCCACTATAAGAGGTGTGATACTGGACACACAGAAGAGGCTGCATGCTTGTCTAGTGAGGTGCTCTGCCAGATGGTTATGGTCCATGGGCCAGAACACTTGTGTTGGGTCAGTTGTTTCCTCATTTGGAGTTTGTCTTGTTTTATTATAAGGTGCTTAAATGCCCATGAATAGGTGCTTTCTAAACATCTTAAATAAGAATTGCAGGAGACTATTTACAATTTCATCTACCTTAAAAGTGCAATTCCCCCTGAGCATTCTTGGTAATTCTGTGCACACTTGCACAAAGCCAGACACCTGGCTGCTTAGCAGCACCAAGTGTGGCCAGTGAAGGTCCTTCCGAGTTGCTCTGCAAAGGCATAAACCAGCAAAGGCCAGTGCTTGTTTCAGCTTCTCCTACGATGCAGCTGCTGCCTCAGCTGGAGAAAATGCCAGTCTCCTTGAGGAAGGGACTTAGTTGAGTTTTCCATTGGTGGTCACGCTTGCCTTCCCCAATCACACCCAAAATGTTGCATCCTCATTCTGACGCATTTTGATTTTGTAACTAAAGTCTATGATGCAAGTCTGAGGTCACAAGGTTTTTTGACTCACTGAACAACCAGCAGGATTGTAGCTCTTTGGGTTAGGGGAGTCTGGAGCTTTCATGCTGCCGCCAAGCACAAAAATACTTAATGGTGCTGCTGCTGTCTTAACCATCCACACACACACAATGTCATTGCTGGACTTCCCTGAAAGTGAAGGAGACATACCAAGTGTCTTTGCTTTAGGAAGAGTGGTGTTAAATCAAGGGATTTGATAGCAGGTGCTGAAAGCCATGTCAGCCTTAAACCCTTTGCTGTAACGAGGGAGAAGGGGTAAAGGTGCTTCTCAAATGCTAATCACTGACAAGGCTTCAAGCCTGAAAATGGGACTAGTCTGGAAGTCTTGTCTCCTGGGAATGAGGGAGAATGTATTGAGAAGATGGAGCAGTGTCTAATAGGCTCCCTGTGGAGGATGCCAGCAGAGAGAGCGGCTGTGCCTATGGTGGAGCCTGCTTGCACCCTTGGCTGCCTGTGGAACCCGACTAGTGCTGCATTGAAGCAGCATCCTTGGCCCATTCTGCTCCTAAACCGAGTAAAAACAAGCCCTCGGGGCCTCTCCTAGCCGAGGCTGGCTTTAGTCAAGGGAAGAAGCAATTATGCAGGAACATTCTGTGCTATTGCAAAGAGTTTCATACAGTCTCTCTCCCTGGTGGGTTGACAAGGAAATGCTTCTAGAATTAAATAATAATAATAATAGCCCAACCTGCGTTAAAAGAAGATTAAGGGACTGACCTTATTCTGATTAAAATTAAGGCCATTCTGATTTGAAGCTGCTGTTCCATCCCCATCATGCCTTCTGAGGCATAGCTTTTGCTGGGATCCCTGGGCAGTGAGTGTACAAAACATACTTGAATGTAATTTGCAATTTCTTTGTTGAGTAAGGCCCCTGGCTTTCTGTTAACATTATATTTTAAACAGTGTTTTTTCCAAGGTATCATGCAAAATCAGTGCCCTGCTGATGTTCTCCACTGAGCCCATTCTGCCCCCTACAGATCCTGGCACCATGCAAAAACAGCTGCTTTAAAATACTGGCACCTTGCACAGTACATGTCGTGGAGTTCTTGATGTGCACTGTACTCTGCAGTTAGCATATTTTCTGCACATGTGCTACAAGTTTGACTTCCATTCAGCATCTCTTCCAAATATGAATTGGGCTTTTTCCAATGTATAGTGCATTGGTGTGGAAAATGGACATTAAAAAAATACTTTTTTTCATTTTTTAAGGAGAGGAGAGAACACTGAGAGTTCATCTTAATTTGCTAATTCCAAAAGCTTGGCTCCAGACTGTGAGGCTTTAGACTGTTCCATGAATAACCAGCATGAAAAACCTCCCTAGATTTGCACTAAGCTTTCATGTGCAACCTTGATCTTGCACTATTTCAGTGTTCCCAATAGACTGAATCCTCGGACGGGGACCCTCTTCTGTTGCAGATGTTTATAATATAAACATCTTGCATTTCTATGATGTCTCCTATCTAGGGGTACATCCGGCGGGTAGTGATTGATCTATCGGGGATCGATATATCGCGTCTTGTCTAGAGACGCGATATATTGATCCCCAAACGCGCTCCCGTCGACTCCGGAACTCCACCAGGGCGAGCGGCGGTAGCGGAGTCGACAGGGGAGCCGCGGCCGTCGATCCCGCGCCGTTAGGACAGGATGCAAGTCGAAATAAGATACGTTGACTTCAGCTACGCTATTCCCGTAGCTGAAGTTGCGTATCTTACATTGACACCCCCCCAGTGTAAACCAGCCCTAAGGAGCTCAAGGGCCTTACAGCCAAACTAAGCCTCAGAACACCCCTGCCAGCTCAGTGGGTATCTTCATCTTGTAGATGTGGAACTGAGACACCGAAAAGTGAGTTGGCCAAGGTTACAGGGAGTCTGTGGTACACCTGATCCCAGCTCTGAATCCTAGGTCTGTGCTTTAGTCATTAGGAAGGCGGAGATAATCTATTAAAATGTGTCTCAACTCATCCCTTTGAAAAGAGAGAATAAGAGATCTCCGCTGAAAACATCTCATGCTTCAGTTCAGTGCAGAATGAAACCGCCTACGCTTCAGGCTGAATTCTTCCATGGTTAACTAGTAAGGTGACCGAGGGCACCTCTTTAACAGCACAGAATTGAAGCGGTGTTGCTTTTTCCATCTGGCCGGGGTGGCAGGGCAGGCAAGAGTAATGAGCTCGCTAACTGTTACACTGCACACTTGGCTGGCTCGCACCAGGAGTTGGAAAAGAGAGTGAACTCTGAGCTGGTGACAGGTGTAAGCCAAGAACCCATTTTCCCAACTGAAGCTCTGTCCCTGCTTCCCCAGGCACTGCCAAAAAGAGTAAGATCCTGTCGCAGGAGGAGCGGAGGGTCGTGGCCTTTCATGAGTCAGGCCATGCACTGGTTGGCTGGCTGCTGGAACACACAGATGCTGTGAGGAAGGTAACCTAACTGTCTGCTATGAATTAATAACCAAGCTCAATGCGGGGGTGGGGAGAGAGTCCTTTTGGATTCCAGTCTAATGTATACTGACCATAATGCAACAGCTTGTGCTAAACTCTGCTGCATCATCCCTCACCTCTTCTGAACTTGGTTACAGTAACACAGCCAAGTACACAATTTGGAAATCCATTAGCAGACTCCATTACTAACGGTGAGGCATTGCACTTTGTGCTGTTAAGCTAGGTAATCGTCTTCAGCCATCATCATTTTACGTTTAAAAGCTGAACTGGATGTGCTCAGAGACCACAGTGTTCCCTGTGCACACTAAAGGGACTAAAATCTGCCTACAATTGCTCCTTGATTCGTATGTCCCTCCCAGACACACAGCATGGCCTGCGCGTGCATGCAAAAATCTTCCCCTCTCAGAGATGGTTTGCCAGCATGTTAGAAAACTATCGGTTGGGTCATCGCGTGTCCCTGGTTTGAAGGGATGCTTTTTGAGACTGGTAGGCTTGTGAGTTGGCCTGCCTCAGGAGGCACTCCATAGGAAAGGGCTTCCTTTCAGACTTGGGGCTGTATTCTCCCATGTGTTTCCTCCTACCCCAAAAAAATCCTAACATTGGAATAAAATCTTACAGTATCAGAGGCTCGTTTGTGTTACACTAGCACTAAACCCTGTTGTGTAGTGTTGCTTTGTTAAGTGATTACTGCACTCCCAACATTTAAATGATCTTACAAATGGTGCCTGTTTAATATAGAGCCAATTTCTGCTTGCCTTACTAACTCTGGTAATCCCACTAACTTCTGCAGGACATGCTTACAAGTTTGAAGTGAGTTGAATTTGGTTGATGGTTTCTAAAATCACTTTGGCATCTTGAGGGTTCACTGGCTAGTTGACTACTACCCTAAGAGTGACTTCCATGTCTCATTCCTCTCTGCCTCTCTCCGTAATGTCAAAAAGCACAATCATGAAGGCAAATCTTTCAATGTGGGAACGCTGTCAAAGAACATTGTCACATTTTGGCCTCCTGTGCCTGTAATCTCAAGGGTTCCCTCACACAAGTGCACCCCGGAGCCTCTCTCAAACCCAAGGTTAAATAGAAAATCTGAATATCTTCCTCTCCTCTCCCTGCTTGGATTCTGTTTTGTAGCTCCTGTTCTCTGAAATTGGCAGAGGCTGTTTGTGTGTTTCAGGTTTCCATAGCCCCTCGAACAAATGCTGCCTTGGGGTTTACTCAGATCCTCCCGAAAGAGCAGAACCTCTTCACCAAGGAGCACCTGTTTGACAGGATGTGCATGGCGTTGGGAGGGAGAGTGTCTGAAGCCATCACCTTTAACAAAGTCACGACGGGTGAGGAGCCAGAACCTTGCACGGGTTGGCCCAGATGAGGTGCCAGGTTAACAGGACCCTTCTCTTACATAGAAGGGAGATAGCTGTCTGCCTCCTTGGCTTTCAGAGCATGTTGGTGTATAAGGAGCTGTTCTGTAGAGAGGATCTACAGTTCTGTACAGAAGTGTCAACTGCCTGCCCTAGTAACACCAGCTGGAGGAAGTCAGGGTGGGAAGAAAGGGGATTTAACGCCAGTGGCGTTGTCTTTAGGTAGAACGTGTGAGAGAATAGCACGAATCATTGAAATCCAAGCGGAGGGTGTGGTTTTCAGAAGTGTTCAGCGTTGGCCTAACTCTGTTCACAATGAAGCCAACAGCGAAATGTCTATATAAGAACGGCCAGACTGGGTCAGACCAAAGGTCCATCTAGCCCAGTGTCCTGTCTGCCAACAGTGGCCAGTGCCAGGTGCCCCAGAGGGAATGAACAGAACAGGGAATCATCAGGTGATCCATCCCCTGTTGCCCGTTCCTAGCTTCTGGCAAATTGACCTGGATGGGAGCAGAGCTAGACCATCGCTGAGCAGTCTCGAAATCCCCACCTTGAAGCATTATGCTATGTGCCAAGAACGTCAGTGTTCTCTCTCTAGTCTCTGAAGTAGTTTACAGGGTGTTTAGAAAACCTGACCCTGGGTCTGTGCTTACCCGTTTCCTGGTGGTGATCTGAGCAGCAGAATATCTGCAGACTGGTGAGTGGGGTGAAATATTGAATGAGTTTTTTGATCATGGGTTTGTCCTCATCAGTGTGTAGGTCATCTGTTCCTAACTGACATGCCAGCTTGCTGTCTGAGACTTATTCCTAGAGGCTCTGGCTGCAGCACGCTGTAGCGATGAGGGGCCTAGAGCCTCCTTCCTTTAACGAATGGGGTGAAATACTGTATTTTCAAACTTTGAAGGAGGGGTGAGGGGAGATTGTGCATTGTAGGAGCTGTCAGTAGAATGAGTGACAGTTTCCCCTGGGTTAGTTAGCAAAGTCAGTGGTTGGGGAGGGCTGTTCAACTACACAGATCTTGCAGCTCTGAACTCCTGACTCGCAGAGTGGGTTGTGTGCTGGAGGTGCACCAATTGCTACACCTGTCAGCTCTGTGATCCCATGCTGAGTTCCTGTCTCCCTGTCTCTCTCAGGAGCAGAGGATGACCTGAGGAAAGTGACCAAGATAGCCTATTCGATGGTGAAGCAGTATGGAATGG
Organism: Emys orbicularis; assembly: GCF_028017835.1. Taxonomy (NCBI): domain Eukaryota; kingdom Metazoa; phylum Chordata; order Testudines; family Emydidae; genus Emys; species Emys orbicularis. The sequence continues at coordinate 3,787,359 of NC_088696.1, read as the reverse complement.
TGCCCAGCATTGGGCATCTTTCTTTCCCAGAGTTGGAGCACACGCCCGGGATAGGTCGGCGCCCCTTCAGCCAGGGCCTTCAGCAAATGATGGACCATGTAAGTCTCTTTGTCCTGGCAGCTTCCCTTTTGTTCTTTGCTTCTCCCACTTCATTAAAAAAAAACAAATTGCAAATAAAACTGGCAGCCCACTATTTTGTGTTCACTGGCCATTTAGAAGTAAATGCCTTGAAACCAGCATGGGTTTGTTCTGTGTCACCTTGATAGGAACATTTACTGAGTCCTAACAGGCAGAATCATGTGAAGCTGCAACTTCTGCACTAGTGATGCTGCTGCTTTGAACCTCAGTTAGTTGCCATAAAATAGGTTGCAATGTATAAAAACGTAATCTATGCAGAGAGCTGCAGTCATGATTTCAGCGTGACCGGAGTCTGACGAGATGGGGCAGAATGGGGGACAGGGTGGTGAGGTGTGACTATAACTTTTTTGAGGGTGGAGTGGGAAACAAAATAAGGATGGGGTGATTGTGGGATTGAGAGTAGATGCCTAGATAGGGAAAGACGCTGTGATTATCTGAGCGTATCCATCCCCTTCACGTTCATGCTACTCCTGAGGGCATTCTGTGCCAAAACAGTAAAAATTCTGTGCATAATATTTTAAAATTCTGCAAATTTTATTTGTCAAATAAATGTGGAAACTCCAGCATGGCAGTGGGGAGCACAGGCCACTGGCGGCACACAGGTGGGAGATCACTGTGCAGCTCCTCCCCAGGACACAGACTCAGCGGTGAGGCTGCACCCAACCCTGCCACAGCGCAAGGACCAGGCCTGCCCCAGAAACACCCCAGGGTGCTGCCCCTCTGTGCCAGGTGCAGACAGGCTCAGCAAGGCAGGATCCAAGTGTTGAGGGGCTTAGTTTGGGGGGATCTAGATGTGGGTTGAGAGGGTTCTGTGTGAGGCAGTCTGAGTGCGGGTGGCTCAGTGGGGGATCTGGGTGTGGGGGGGGATCTGGATGCACAGGGGCTTGTTGGGGGGTTCTGGGTGCAATGGGACTCTGCAGGGGGGTCCAGGGGAAGGTGTTTGGGGCTCAGTGAGGGGTGGGTGTGTGTGTGTCTGGGTTTGGGAGGGATAGAGCTTGGCAGTGGGGTCCGGGTGTGGGGGGCTTAGTGAGGAGTTCCAGATGCTGGGGGAGTGGGACTCAGTGGGTGGGGATCCATGTGCAGCTGGTTGGGGGCTCAGTAGGGTGGCTTGTCGGGGTGGTCCAGGTGCAGGGGTCTGGGTATGAGGGGGTCTGGATACATGAGGGTTGGGGGGAGTAGCTCCCTGTACAGGGATCCTTTCCCCTGCAGCTGAGGAGCAATGGGTGTAGGAAGCTGGGGGAGAGGGGAGTTTGCAGATCTTCCTGCACCTGGAGGAGAAATCTTGGGGTGGGTCTGACACAGCCCCAGATGTCGTGCAGGGGAAGAGGAAGTCCCATCCTCCCCAGCCTAGCCGGGACTAGCAGCTGAGCCCAGCGCCGAGTAGGAGCCACCAACAGGGTCTTCTCCAGTCCTGCCCCCAGTGATTTACCTCTCTGCCGGCTGCCCTGGGCACCCAAAACATACTGCTGGGGCGGGGGGGTTGTATGGCTGCTCTTGTGGCTTCCCTTTGCTTCCCTGTCAAAGTTATTTTTCTGCGGGAAGCAAAGAAATCAGCGGGGGTCATAAATTCTGTGCATGTGCAGTGGCGCAGAATCCCACCAGGAGTAACAATTTGCAATAAACAATACTGTGTGGTGTCTGGATCACGAGAAGATACGTAGCTAAAAATCTCAAGAATAGAATTTTTGTTTCTTTGGTTTCTAGATCTCTTGGACACCCTAGAGGAGGGAGAAAGCAGGTGTTTGTATTAGGGCTGGTTGAAAACTTCCAAGTGAAATTGTTTTTAAACAGAAAATTGGGCGTTTGACAAAATGCAATGTTTTATGAGAAGTGTCTACCTTCTCCAGACAGTGTCAACTCGTGAGAAACCAAACACTTGAAAACTGAAACGTTTTGATTCAGAAATGCTACCATGGTGCATTATGGGAATTACAGTTCAGCTGCCTCATGCTCCTATTCTCCTCTATGGCCAGGTTTCCCAGCTGGACTACATCTCCCATGATGCCCCACAACTGGGGACTCACCTGATGTGCTGTGGCAGTTCATCAAGAGAGTAGACTAGTTTTTGGCAGAAAATCTTTGATTTTTTTGGTTTAAAGAAAAGAGAAAACCAAACTTTTCCATAGGGACAGGACTTTCTGACCAGCTCCTGTTTGTAAATCATGTCTCTAGGCACAGCTCATCATTTATATGAACATAGTGTTCATTCGTCTTTGTCTGTTCTCCAAGTCTCTCTTCCATTATCATTATTTCTCACTTCTCTTCCCAGGAAGCAAAAGTGCTGGTGGCTCAAGCATATAGGCACACAGAGAAACTCTTACTGGACAACCGGGACAAACTGCAAACGGTACGGACTTCATTAGTGCTTCTGGCATCATTGCAGCCACCAGGTCCTTGGTTGCTAGTGTCCCCAGGAGTGGCGGTGGTACTTTCAGGAAGCAGTGTTTCTGTGCTTATCTTCCAGCTTTGAGAAGCAGTGTGGGTTCTGGTGCATTTCAAGATTGCAAGAAGATTAGGGAAGCAAAGGAAAGAGAGACTTTGAGCTGCGTATCCGGTCAGCCATTGGATTAGGACTTGACATGCATGTGTGTTTGCAGTGGGAACTTTCTTTAGTGGTGAATGATCTGAGTCTCTAGACATTAACTGGTGGTGTTCAGGGACTCACTGCTTGGTAAGAGAGGTACTCTCTGTGGAGGGCTTGATGGGGGTGGCTGAAGGTTAGACTCTAGCACAGAACTGCAGTTCCTTTGTTTACTTCCATGGTGACTTTCTGATCCTGGGATGCCAAATATGGGACTGAGGTGTAATTTATACCACTGCAAGGATACTAGATATTGCCCTTGCCCGGAGGAGTCTGCCATGTCAGAAACCGCATGTCTGCCGGAGTCAAAAAGCAAGTGCTGCCTTTACCACTGCAGCTGGGGACCAGTCCACAGGAAATCTATGTGGGGATTGAAGTGGACAGTATCTGAGGGGAGGAATAATGGGACGTAGAGCCTTTTACCTCCAGGTCACCAGTGTGAATGAGTTGATAGTCTCAGTTCACATTGTTAAGCTACCGCTGCAAGAGTTACAGGGCTGGCTGCACCTCTGCCCCCTCAGGGGTCAGGTTGTGGGCCTTTACCTAGCCTGGGATGGAATTTCACAATTCTCCCACTCCTGGAGCAGGGCCTGGGCTATAGTACCGTCTGCATCAACTGTGCTCACCCAGTGGCCCAGCTGAGTATGGACACCTTTGATTCTTCCTTTAGGGAGTCTGTGACCAGTGATATATAATGACCAGCCAGCCTGCTTCAACCACAGTATTGTTCGCTTTAACAGTGGGAACAAACCATTTAGAGAAAAAGGACTTGAATACAACTGTCTACACACACATCTGTTTTACCTAATTGCTGACATATTCATTGGTATTGTGGGCAGTCCTGTCACTTTCACACACCTTGGCAAGTTTGAATGGACCTGGAGAATGAACTTTCCTCCCATGCCTAGAGAGTTTCTGTCCAATGGGCAGTGAGGAAAACTTGTGTTGCCTTTGTCCAGACTGTACCTATCCTATGGAGGCCTTTATTTTCATTGACTGTTAACCTGGCACCTTTCACAAGTATTCACACAGGTGCAAAGTCACTTAAGTGTATGGAATAGAGAGGCAGACCTTTCTACCTCTGCTCCTTGGACCTCATTCAGCTAAAGTGATTCTCCTGGTCACTCCTCCAGGCTAGCAGCTAGAGATCATCTGCTTAACTTATACCCCAGTAGCTGTAGATTGCCGAGCTTAGGGGAACAGAGCATAAGTCATACTCTGCTGTGAGAGTGCCCCGTCCCCAAAGCTCTCCTGGCTGTTTTTCAGTCTTTGTAGCAGGTGCCAGCAGCTCAAAAAGTTGCGTATTGGCCCCCAAAAACTACAGATAGACCAGATCTACACTAGGTGCTTCTGCTGGCATAGCTATGTTGGTCAGGGTGTGAAGCCAGCAGAAGCCCCTAGTGTAGATGCAGCTATAGCAGCAAAGCTGCACTTTTACTGATACAGCTTGTACGGGGTTGTCTTACTAACCAGTATAGAATGAGCTGTGCTGATGTAGCTGTGACCACACTAGGAGCACTTTGCCGGAATAACATACTGGTATTTCTATACTGGTAAAGTATTCCTAGTGCAGACCTATAGTATTAGCTGTCAGACCAGTGGATTTGGTAACCCAGGTGTGTTTGTTTCCCTCAGACACCAGCACATCTTGCTTTGGCTGCATCTTTGTCCAAATATACACCTTGATATTGTTTGCTGCTTACAGTCATGGACAAACACCTTCTCTTCTGTTTTAGCTGACCTCCTGGGGAGGATGACGGCATGTCCTGGAGATGCTTTACCCCAAGCACTAGCTGCCATGTCAGCATGCTCTCCTTCATGCCTTGCCAGAGCTGCCACTAACTTGTCTGAACTCACAGTGCATGTACACTCACCTTCTGCCCTGTCTGCTCTTTCTAGCTGGCTAATACCCTCCTGGAGAAGGAAGTGATAAACTACGAGGACATGGAAGCCCTGATTGGGCCGCCTCCTCACGGGCCAAAGAAAATGATCGTTCCTCAGAGCTGGCTTGAAGCAGAGAGAGAGAAACAAGACACAGGCGATGAAGAGCCACCCCAGCAACCCCAGACCCGGGAAGAGGAGGAGGAACCCAGTTTGAGACTAGTATGAAACCCATTCCTGATCCGGAATGGGAGAGGAGGGCTTTAGAGGCTTTCTTCCAGCACCATACCAGAGCCCTTCCCCTTTCAGCTGCAGGGTCAAAGGCACTGAGAGACCAGAGCAGGGGATCTGTGTGTTGCCAATATCCTGCCCCTATCTTCTGGGTGTGTCAGCCACTGTATGAGGAAGGCTGTCTTCAGGGAGGGATTCTGCAGCTGGTTATCTCCAGGGTTGGGGATTCCTGATGCAAGCACAGACGTAGTTGGTCATGTGAGGCAGAAAGGGGTAATACATGGGTTCAGAATGAATTTAAATGCTAAAATCTCTTTTGGGCTCAGCACAGTGTAAACGCTCAACATCTGTGCTGTGACATGGGTGTGCGCTGCCATTCCTTCCCATGCCACAGCTTTGGAAGTGTCTCTCTGTCAGGCACAACCACTTGAAAGGGCTCAAGGCAGTTTAAGACACAGTAGTTACTACATGACTTGACTGTACCCTTTGATTATCTCTGCTCAGAGTTTAAAAATATACTGACTGAGAGAACAAGGTTCACTGGAGTAAAATGGTCTTTGCGCATTGTTCTATAGAACATATTAATACATGCAGGAGGCTGGGGCATTCTAAGATGTACATGAGACCTGTTATGACAAGTACACAGTTCTGCAGATTTAGGGGCTTCCTCTGCTCGTTGATCTCTCTGATAGTTCTGTGCCTGTCTCTCTCTCTGGGGATTGGTTGGTTTGGGGTTATCAGTTCGTGGATTATCAACATAGTTTGAGTTACCAGTTTGTGTGCAGGTACTGGCCAACTCCACATGTCTAGGATCTACTTTTACATCAGAAGCCCATTTTCCAGATCAGGACTGAACACAAGTGCATTGAGAGGCTGAGTCTAGATGTGCGGTTTCTTTTCTCAATAGGAACTTGAGAAGCACCTTTCAGTAAGGACTCTGGGATGGAAACCCGGGTGTTCATTTGCATTGATTTTTACAGGGGGCTGTAGACTGAATTCCTTTACTTGTGTTCAGACCTTTAAGTCCTCTGCAGAAGAACCTTGTTGGGGCATGATCATTCTCACTCCACAATGAGAGCATCTGAAATATCTGTGCGTTGATGTCTGGGGTATTTTGCTGGCTGGCTGTATAATGTGCCCTTTTCTCTTATTGAGGATTATTTCCATGGATTATTCCATGAGGATTATTGTCTGTGTCCCTGAAAGGCCCCAGTCCAGGTGCTCCCCCACCCCAGTTTCTTCTATAGGGGGCTAAGAGGTCTGAACACAAGTGAAGGGCTTCAGTCTACAGCCCGCCGTAGAAATCAGTGCAAATGAACACGCCTCACATTATTGCCATCAGACTTCCATTTGTGGAGAACTAGACAAGACTTTTGAGGCAGCTGATGTTGTGTTGTTCAGATGGAAGGGATGCAGTTATCCAAGCCATTCTTGCCCACCATCACTTATCTGATGCAGAGCCTGCTTCTGTCTCAGGACTCCCAACCTCTGCTGGGTTTAGGAGTAAGGCTGGGTCCTGAAAATTGACCTGCCTGGTCTCTATAGGCTACTGTAGGGCGGTGCCACCTGCCTGACCCACTGGTTGTACTAGTTGTAATGCCAGCTCGGTGTTGGCACAGCATTCTGTAGTAGTTTTTACTTGTTAATCTTATGAGGGAGGGATGTTTTTCTTCTAGTCTGGGACTTGATATTTCCATTGCTTTTTCCCTTTTTTTTCTTTTTAACATGATGGGCTTCCCCTTTATTATTTGAACTCTAGAATTTCACCTGCTATAGAAACTGTATTCACTTCTCAACCTTCTAAAAATGGTCTCAAATATGTTCTGGGCCTGTTTGCATGCATACGTGGAATCTGGTAGCACTGCTGTTAATTGTAGTGTGAATACAAATGTAATGCAATTGGTTTGGGACTTTTCTTAATAAACAGCAGGCTCCTGTGTTTACAGTCTCCTTACCAGTCTGATCATTTTGAAAGACCTGCCTGTGCAACCTGCAGCATCTAGTGGTGCTTTGTCATTCCATATTCTGGCACAGGATTGACTTTTAACTGGTCAGACAAATGGAAGTATCCACATGCAGAAAAATGCTTTGTGGAGCAGATGTTGCGGCATGGCTGGGTCGCTGGCTGTGAATAGCGAAACCTGCGTTAAAGATTTGTCGTGGTCTCTTTATCATCTGACCACAAAATGCATCAGTCATCAAATGAACTGTAAAGCAGAAGTGATGGGAGATTCCGTGAAGTCACTGCTTGTGTCAGCTCAACAAGTGCACCTGCTTACCCCAGACCTTTTCCCCTCATTGTGTCTTACTCCATTTGTAAGGCACTCTCTCCGTGTATCTTCGGTTTGCTCTGCTTTCATGTGCGTTGAAGCCAGCCCCATTTGCCGGTCACCGGGATCCTCTGCAATGAGGGCAGGAACCTGCTCGAGAGCTGCTGTTTCTTGCTCCTACTCCTTGGGGAAGCATCAGGCCTCATCCCAAAGCCCGCACTTGAGTCAGTGCAGGAGTTGACTGATGGTAAGAAATGCCAGTTAAGGTGGACAGCAGGTAGCACATCAGCAGTCTTGTAGGACAGCTCTGTTTATGCAAAGTATAACACCCTGTGGGAGTTTGGCTCAAGGCAGGTGTAGTCTGGCTGTGTTCTAAATGCTGTGACAGTGGCCATAGCCACCTTGAAAAGAATGTGTGTCGTGTGAATGTCCGAAAAATTGTCCTCCAAGCACTTGCAATCCCCTAGTGGTGGTGGTACGAGACTTATGAGGGCCCCTCTCCTTCCTCGCTTGACTTGAATGAGGAACTCCAGTCTGAGAAGAAGCAGCCATTAAAACATGGGGCAACACTGGGTATAGGAAGTAGTTTGAGAAGGGGCTGGGATGAGCTGTGTAAGCCAAAGCAGGTCTAATGTGCAGGATCTAGACATGAGCCCATACGAAACTAGTGCCGCAGGCAACTGCCGTTCTGGAGGAGAAATGTACACGTCTATAGGAATTATTCATCCACGTCTATCTGACCAGGCATAGATGAAATGCATACATGGAGTAGGAACAGCATAGTTACGCTCTGGGCAGCTATAATTTTATGATGTCACCATTTTACATGCAAGTGTGTGTGGTAATAGAAGTGCAAGTTACCTCTGGTCCAAGGCTCCTGAGGTATTGGGCAGTCCTGGGCTCAGACCATTAGATCAGCTGCTCTCGCTAGGCATGCAGGGCTCTGGGGAGGATGCACGCACAGGAATGTATTCAGTTCTGGAATCTAACAAAGAATGTAGGGGAAATGGATGTGGCTAAGCAGGCTAGCGTAGCTTGGAATGAATTGGATGAATGTTTGAGTTGCGCTCCACAGGTGTAGCTCACCATGTACACGCTAAACATTACTGCTAGATCATTTTTTAAGATCATGGACTTGATTTACAGCAAACCAAATAAGAACTTGCCGCTGCAAATAGCTTCTATATCTGCTACACCAACAGGACAGTTCCTGACTGGGTCAATCAGTTTCACAACCTAATTATTTTTGAATCGTCACAAAAGTTCAGTCTAGGTTGCGATTGTTCCTCTTTGCTGTTTGTGTATCTTATTTAAGAGACATTGTTTTACTGTGGGGGGTATGGAATTTGAGGGATTAGTGTACATGGTCTAGAAATTAGGACCAAGATTTTAAAAAATAAAGTGAATCTTGTAGGTGGCTGTAGGCTGACTGGTCTGTAATTCCCTGGTTGTCTTTGTTCCCTTTTTTTAAAGCTAGGAATTGTGTTTGCACTTCTTCAGTCCTCTGCTACCTCACCCATCTTCCATGAACTGTCATGGATGAGCAACTTTAGCGCTTCCTCGGTGCAGCCAGCTGCCTTTCCCTAGCCCACCTGGTGCAGGTAACGGCACTCATTGGTTTTTCATACGCGGCCGCTTTAAAACGGGCGCCATCTTTGTAAAGGGCAGAGGGCCTTTGGCGAGATGGGCGCTGAAGCTCCCTGGGCGGGCCTCCCGCCATCCTTTATTCTAATTGGTCAGTAACCAGTTCCGTTTCCGCTAGGCCTAATATCCCAGCGTGCCCTGCGTCACCCCCTCCTTTTCCGGTCGGCCATTTCCCCCCGTGGAGGTAGGTTTGAGCGGAGGCCGGGCCCTGCAGGGTTATCCCCTTCCATCCGCCGCCTGGGCGGCCCGCGGGGCCTGGGCCTTGGGCAGCCGAACGCAGGGGGGCCGCCTGCGGCCTGTCGCGTCCCGGGGGGAGGCGGCGGCGGGCAGGTGCCGGGCCTGGGGGCCGCTCCCCGGCGGCCGGGGCCGGGCATTCGCCTCAGTCGTTCCCAGGGTGGCGCCCCGCGCGGGGCTGCCGAGCGACAGCCCTCGGGGGCCGTGGTTCGGGTTTGGGGGGCTGCTGGGAGCTGTTGCAGTCCGGCCTGGCCGGGCCCTCCGCTCCCCAGGCTCGTGGGGTGCTGGGCCCTCGCCGCTCTCTGCTGTCGAGGGCTGCTTTCTGTAAGCCGCGCCTGCCGCGAATTGTAGCTGTCATTAAACGTGCCCCTTGTGTCTGCAGGGATATAAGCAATCATGGCACCCAGTCGAAATGGCATGATCTTGAGACCCCATTTCCACAAAGATTGGCAGAGACGAGTTGCCACATGGTTTAACCAACCTGCCAGGAAGATCCGCAGGTGAGATGCTAAGGACAGCTGGCTACGTGTGTCAGTGAGACCAGTGTCTGGTGAGATTGTCTCTACCTGCCTTGTGACATCGAGATCACTTACTTGGGAATTTTGCCCCCGTGTCTCCCGTGGCATGTTGTGGTGGTTAGAGAGTGATTGATTAAAAGTTACCGTGGTTGTAATCACAGAGGCCAGTAAAACAGTTTAATGCCTTTAATTAGGTCTACAGTCAAATGATGAAAATTCTCCGGAATCTCTGCACAACATTGATGATTTGCTTGAACCCTTTTTTAGCTGATGACTGTAGCTTACTATGAGAGCATGTAGTCTGGCCTTGTTCACATCAGTTACTAGATGGACACATTCCTTACCTCAGCAAGTTTGATGGGCCCTCATGTTCCTCTGGGAGGGACTCTGGGCATTTAGAAGATTGTCCGTGTAGAAGTTATGTATCTTATACAAACATCCTTTTGTTGACTGCTGTGATATTTCTCTTTGACCAGGAGGAAGGCCCGTCAGGCAAAGGCTCGGCGCATTGCTCCACGCCCGGTGTCAGGGCCAATCCGACCCATTGTGAGGTGTCCCACTGTTAGGTACCACACAAAAGTTCGTGCTGGCAGAGGATTCAGCTTGGAAGAGCTGCGAGTGAGTATAACTGGTTGGTTAGCATCTCATAGTAGAGTGCGCTCCCATGCAACAGATACATTCTATAAATGTGTCCAGTGTTAGGTGGGTGCAGAGTAAAGTATCCAACTGTAATTTGGTGTTTCAACTCAATTTTGTGTTTTCGAGTGGGTGAAATGAACTCCTTGATATATTTCCCTGTCTTGCGTGGCCTGGTTAGTCTGTCGGTAGCTAGTGTGAGATGTAAGCAGCTGAGCGTGGTTGGCAAATGGATATCTGTTTAAACTGGTTGTGCATGTGGCCATTTTGGAATTTTCTAGGGATGTGTCTTCACTAGCAACGTTAAATCGTTGCCGTGGCAGCGCTTTAACATGGCAGTGTAGTTGTAGCATCCCCACAAAGGGAGTAGCTACCAGCGCTGGAAGCGCGGCTGCCGGCACCGGTGCACTGCCTACACCAGGGGTGACAAACTTCTTTTTGGCCTGAGGGCCACATCGGGTTTCAGAAATTGTATGGAGGGGCCGGTTAGGGGAGGCTGTGCCTCCCCGAACAGGCAGGCGTTTTCCAGCCCCCAACCTCTATCTGACTCTGGCACGCACGCACGTACGTCTCGCCCCTGACGGATCCCCTGCCCCCAACCCCCCCTTCCTGACTGCCCCCCACGGGACCCCTGCCCCATCCAACCACCCCTTCTCCCTGACCGCCCCCAGACCCCCCACCCCTAACTGCCCCCTGCCGCCCCATCTTAACACTCCCTCTCCTTCCTGACAGACACACACCCGGGACCCCTGCCCCACCCAACCACCCCTTCTCCCTGTCCCCTGACCACCCCTGGAACCTCCATCCCTGACTGCCCCCAGCCACCCTATCCAACCCCTTCTCTCCTCCCTGGACCTCTGCCCCATCCAACCACTCCTTCTCCCTGACTGCCCCCATTTAACCCCCCCCCCCCCCCATTCCCCGCCCTCTGACTGCCCTGACCCCTAGCCACACCCCTGGCCCCGTACTGCCCTGCCCTCTATCCAACCCCGCTCCCTGCCCCCTTATCGCGCCTGGAGCACTGGTGGAGCGGCTGCACCATGACAGGCAGCCACGCCGCCCGGCTGGAGCCAGCCACTCACTGCACAGCACAGAGCACCGGGTCAGGCTAGGCTCTGTAGCTGCGCTGCCCCAGGAGCGCGCTGCCCAGAGCATTGCGCCGGTGGTGCAGTGAGCTGAGGCTGTGGGGGAGAGGGAGGGGCCTGGGGCTAGCCTCCCTGTCCAGGAGCTCAGGGTCCAGGGAGAACGGTCCCGCGGGCCGTAGTTTGCCCACCTCTGGTCTACACTGGCACTTTACAGTGCCGAAACTTGCAGCGCTCAGTGGAGTGTTTTTTCACACCCCTTAGTGAGAAATTTGCAGCGCTGCAAAGTGGCAGTGTAGACAAGGCCTAGATAACACAACATTATTATCCAGAGTACAGGATGGTGGTCGCTATAGGTAGGTGTGTAATTGCTGTAGATGCAGAAAATGGACAATATGTGTAGGATAAATTTGAAATTAGAGAATTAGTTAGCTTAAGTTTGGTTAAGAAAATATATATATGTTGTAAAGAGAGGCTCTGATTAGCAATTATAACTTATTATTTTCAAGGCCTTCCTTCTAAGGCCAGATGGAATGAAGTAGGGAGGATGCAGGGGGCTGGACTAGATGACCTCTTGAGGTCCCTTCCAGTTCTGTGATTCTACATTTGGTTCAAAGAATAACAAATGAGGTAAAAGAACTTCTAAAAAGAAGGCCTCTGACCCTTGAGGATGACTGCAGATGGTTTTAAATAAGACCAAGAGAATCTGTCTTAAAATGAGCCAATATGGCCCTTGCCAACCCACACACCAGTGTTAAAGCCTGTGTGAATCCAGGGGCAATGGCAAAGCTGTTGGCAGCAAGGAGAGGAGGAAAGGCCTTGGGAAGAGAGGAGTTTGTAAATCTTCATCCAGGTAAGACTGGAAATAAGGGTGAACTGTCTGAAATTGGTGTTTAACTGAAGTCAGTACTTGGCAATGACATCACTTGTTTGTTGAAGAGTATAAAGAAGTTCATTGCTAATACCTGCCTGGCCACGTTAGAGCCAACCAATATGGGTCTAAGCACCCTGGGTTTAACCCGTTTGTAAGTATCTTGATCAAATGTTTTGTTACTGTTTGGATGTAGTAAATTATATATGCATGTTTAGAGTAATTGTATAACTTTGGATTTAATAAAGGAATTTATGGTTACGTTTGGTGGTTTCCCGTATTCATATTAATTTCAGGCATTCCAATAGTATGGGAATGAGATGTGTAGGCAGCAGCATAGGTCAACACAAGATTGTTTTGAAAATTAAAGAGATGTGGTCAACTTGCCAGTTTAATAAAATTCCAGGGTTTTAAACCACTCAACTTCAGGAGCGAGGAGGAGGGAGTGTTATGGTAATGCACCTTTCTGTACAGTCATCTTATGGGACAACAAAAGCAAATGTCTACAGGACTGTTCAGCACCAAGAAATAGTTTGCTTCTTTTGGTTCTCTGGTATTTTTTAGGGGCTCATGATGTAAGTGATACCTGATAAAGCATTGATTTAAACCTTAATAGTATAGCCAACTTCATGAGTCAGGTTGGCATGTGTGATTTAAATGGCCCAGTTGCTTGTTACAGTTGGAATTGCACGTTGCAGTATAATGTATAATTATATAAGGACACTTGCTTATTTCAGTGAGTGAAAGTGATATCCCCCATTCTTTTCCCTGTGGCCTCAGATTTTGTGCCCTCCTTTTGCTATTTGAAGGAGTGTTGGCCTCAGACTTGAAAGTTATGTAATACGTGTTGTCTTATATTTGAGTTTAATCTTTGACTTTTGGAGATGCCTTATCTGTTGTTGTCCAACCTCTGGGCGTAGCACAATTCATATTTCTTAATCACTGCTCCTGCTTCTGATGGGCCTTACAGTCAAATGATGACACTTTCTCCGGAATCTCTGTAGTCTCTGTGATGACTGTATTGAACCCTTTTCCAGCTGATGACTGTAGTGGCTTCATTCAGTAGCACAATGGCATAACAGTCACTTGAAGGTTGACATTAACTCTCTTGCTTTACAGATGGCTGGCATCAATAAAAGGGTTGCCCGGACTATTGGAATCTCTGTGGATCCCAGACGACGCAACAAGTCTACAGAATCCCTGCAGGCCAATGTGCAGAGACTGAAGGAGTATCGCTCCAAACTTATCCTCTTCCCAAGGAAGCCCTCTGCACCCAAGAAGGGAGACAGCTCTGTAAGTACATTGGGTCCTGGAAGCTTTTAGAGGCCTTCTCCTGCTCAGTGGTGCTACGGGTTGGTTATGGCTGATCCTCTAATGTTCTACTGTAAAGCGTTGTTTACTTAGACGCATCTCCTAACGTAATGCCCCTGCACGGGAGGCCTCTTCCACTGGCAAAGGGTTGATAGAGCAGCTCTAGTCTGCCTTCAGGTTCATCTATCTGATGGAGGGATGGGCTTGGGTGTTGGCCAGGATATGTGCTATAACTTGTACCACCTCTGTTGTGCTGGGAGCTGGGCCTGGAGTGTGCAGTGGTGATTTAAAGCCACATTGGGGGGAAGCTGCCCTGAATCAAAGCCATGATACTTTAGCAACTCTCTCACAACGTCTGATTTTTGCCTAAGCAGTTGAAATTTAGTAAAAGCTGTTAATGTGTTAGGGTGGATAATGAGCCACCGTTTCAGGAGTACTTGTCTCACTATGTAAATAATTACAAAAGAGAGCAATGAGAAAAAATGCAGGGACAGAGAGGTTTTTTCAGCTGAGTAACCTCCAGAGGTGGTGAGTTGGTCAATTTTAGGGGAGTTCCACCTATCAACCTGTAAATCTTAATTCAGAGAAAACACTTGTATCAGCTAAGCTTCTGAAATAAGGTGGATTTCCATATATTTCTTTGCTCCAGCTATGTAGGCTCCGTGCTTCCAATGAGGAGGTATATGTAGTGAAATGAAAGATTTGAAGAAGGGGATTTCTAGGCAACATCCATAGACTCTTATGTGCTCTAGGCTTTTTACCTGTATTTAAACATACTTCCTGCTTAAATGTTTCTAATGTGGCATAGTCTGCCAGCAGGAATTGGGTCAAAGTGTGTTAAAACTCTTTCAAACTGGTCATTAAGCTTTTCTCTGACTGCATTTATACTGGCTGGCTAAACTATATAAAATGTGGCTTTGTTGGAACTTATTATCAGTTTAACATATTCCCTAAGCCCATTGTAGACAGTCCTGGAAAACGTCCCTTTGAACCTGGTTTGGGACTGCTGGAGGTGTGGATGTGAAGAAGCTGAAGTAGAAACTACTTTATATGCAGACTAAAGGTTTCCCCTTTTCTCCAGCAAGGTCTTCTGTAACAACGGTTTCCTTGGGGGCAATTCGTGCCGACTTTCCTGGAGTGTCATGTGAATATCACTGATAACTGGTGCAATTAGAAAACCTAAAATAGTGTAGTCCTGTGTGTTCATATCCTAGACTGGTTAGCAAGGCAGATCTAGTTGTGAATGTTTAGCACCAGCACAGCTTTAAAATGGTACAATGAACTTGAAATATAGCCAGTTTCAGAGTGAGATAAAAATTGTTAAACGTATTATCTCCTCCCAACGGTCCCTTTGTTAATTCTTGTGCCTTCTGTTGCCACATTTTTAAATGTTTCTTTTCCCTGTGGTTTTGCATGAGAGCCAGACAAATAGGGGAAGCTGAATGCTGTTTGAATATACAAAATAAACTGCAAAGTAACTTTTCTCTGGTATGGGAGCCAGAGACGTTACTGGAAACAATAGTAAACTTGAAATTTTTTCAGGTTGGTGTAACTTTTATAAAGTTGGTGTTGTGCCCTTGAACCAGGGCTTTACATTCTTGGTTCCTGTTTTTGGTGTGGCCAGGAGAGGCAATTTGGTGGTGGAGTAATGGTGATGCATCAGCACCTTGTCAAGCCCTCAAGATGACTTTGCTTCCTTCCACCTCTCTTAACTGGGCATAGTTAATAGGTCACACTCCCCAGTGCAATTGCAAATTCTGGGTTCAGTTGAATTTCTCTTAAAAACAAACAAGTCTGCTTTAGGCTGGCCCCTTCAAAATGCTAGCACACCCTCTGTTGGAGTGGGGAATAGCGCACTTCTCCACTTGTGTGTTTCCGAGACTCTCCATGGTGTGTATGTGGGAATGTAGGGCCCTCTCTTCAGTCTGAAATATGGGCCAGAATTCCTGAGGTCCAAACCATGGAACTTTTTCTGTTAAACATGTATTGCTAGATTCTCCAGTCAGATCACCAAGCTGGGGCCTTGCACACAGGCCTAGTTTTTAGTTAAGATATGAAACTGAAGAGCTTATGTTTTGCTCCAGAAGGTATGTTCCCTAACCCAGGCAGCTCCCACAGGCCTGCCACCAAAGGAGTCAGCTTGTCTGTCTGAACTCAGTAATCACTTGTTTCCTCTGTTACACAGCCAGAAGAACTCAAGATGGCAACTCAGCTCTCTGGACCTGTTATGCCGATCAGGAACGTAAGTGAACTTGCAAATCATGTGCTTTTGTTTGATTGTTCTGAAGTTAGACGCTGCTGTGATGTATCTCTAAATACTAGAGAGAACGGACTCGACAGAAATGGGTTTTTCAGTGCTGCATTGTGACACTGCAGTTACGTTTCACTCTCTGTAGACTGCAGCAGTTACCTTGAGACGAAAGAACAAGAGCCTGTTAAAATTGACCTCCTATTTCTCTAGTACAGTGGTTCTTAACCTGGGGTGCACGCACCCCCTGGGGGTGCAAGGTGCCCTTTCTGGGGGTGTGAGACATGCCCATTTTTTTTAGAAGGTAAATCATCGAAAACACAAATTAAACACAGGCACGCAAGTACAACTACTTTGTTTCATCAAACCTATGTGTTTATTGACATTATACATTTTTTAACAATTACCCTGTAATATACAAACAAAAAATATATCTAGGTTTAAAGAACTGACCTACTTCAACAATTTTTGATAAGGGGTGCGAGAACATATTTTGAGACCCAATGCAGGCTGCAGTAAAGGTTAAGAACCACTGCTCTAGTAAAATACTGTTGTTGGGTTTTTTGTTTTTTTTTTAATCTCAATATTTTACTGTGAGAGTGTAACTTTAGCAGGGTCTCTGGATTTTTTGCCACTGTGTAATGAGATGCACAGAGCTGACTGCTAAAACTTTTAACCAACTGTTGGTTAAATCAGAGCTCCCTTGAGGGAGCCGCAGGGCAAGATCATGGGCTTGAAGTAGTGGCAGTGTTTTGTCTGGTGGTAGACTAATGGATGCAGTTTCAGCTGTCAGAATTTGTTCTGAAATTGCGGGTTCTGCCTGAAGCAATTCAGAACTGAGGATGGAAGAGTTACCAGCTGTCTGTGCACAGCCCTGTGCTTTGGTAATTTAGTCTTCAGTGACCCAGGGCTGGTAGCTCTTTACTAAGTATAACATGACAAACTCTGGGTTCACTGCAGTTTGTTCTAGAACCATTGCTACTTTTGAAGGGTTACATTTGATGCTTGCTGTTGGTAATCCACAAATGAGTGTAAACTGACTGCAAGGTAAATATCAAGCTACCCTGAGATGGTTATTCTTGGAGTTTCTTCCCTCACCTCATCAGTGGTGTGAGCTGACAAATACAGAAGCTGAATAAAATGAGGCACCTGATCGAATAGTGTTGCAGGCATGGCCTCCTGCTTTGATAAAGCATCCCTGCCAGTCACGGTGTCCTGTTGCTAGTAGAAATCTGTACCAAAAAGTAACTCTTCTAAACATTGAATAGGCCAGAGGATTCCAGAGAAGATGGTTACACATTCTATCTGGCTCTTGTTTCTGCTAGGTTTACAAAAAGGAAAAGGCCCGTGTTATCTCTGAGGATGAGAAGAACTTCAAAGCCTTTGCCAGCCTGCGTATGGCCCGGGCAAATGCCCGTCTCTTTGGAATCCGTGCTAAACGAGCCAAGGAAGCTGCAGAGCAGGATGTGGAGAAGAAGAAATGAACTGTTCTCCCTCGAACTGTCAATAAAAGAGTATAGAAATGTAACCTGGTGTGGTGTCTTCTTAGGCCGGATGCAAAGGGATCCAGAATAAAGGAAGGTGATACTTTTGACATGAAGCCTATACTCAGCAGTGTTAGTTAGTTTGTTCAGCTACATTCTAGCCGTGTGTTGTATAAAAGTAAATTGAACAGTAGTCTCAACTGGTTTGCTCACTGCTTCTGAGATGAGCAGGTAATAGGCTCCTGGCATTGTGGGTGGCAGGTACTCATTCAGTCTGGGTGGAGTTGCCTTAGGTTTAAACAGTTAAGTTTCCCCCTCTGCTTGCTGTTTAATCACAGCTGCTTTGAGGGAAACCTGAGCAGATGGCTCTTTAATCAGTAGCGAGACACGGCCCTGCATTGCTCCTCTCTTCTTACGGAGCAGCCTGCTCGCTTTTGCCTGTAAGAAACAGGACTGAAATTTCCAGTGTGTGGAGGAGTTGGCTGAATCAAGTTGTAAAAGAGAACTGAATTTGATAAAAGAACAGGAGTACTTGTGGCACCTTAGAGACTAACACATTTATTAGAGCATAAGCTTTCGTGGGCTACAGCCCACTTCTTCGGATGCATATAGAGTGAAACATATATTGAGATATATATCCACACATACAGAGAGCATGAACAGGTGGGAGTTGTCTTACCAACTCCGAGAGGCCAATTAAGTAAGAGAAAAAAAACTTTTGAAGTGATAATCAAGATAGCTCAGTACAGACAGTTTGATAAGAAGTGTGAGAATACTTACAAGGGGAGATAGAGTCAATGTTTGTAATGGCTCAGCCATTCCCAGTCCTTATTCAATCCTGAGTTGATTGTGTTGATCTACAACCTATCCTGAAAGATGATCCTTTACTCTCACAGATCTTGGGAGACAGACCTGTCCTCGCTTACAGACAGCCCCCCAACCTGAAGCAAATACTCACCAGCAACCACACATCACTGAACAAAAACACTGACCCAGGAACCTATCCTTGTAACAAAGCCCAATGCCAACTCTGTCCACATATCTATTCAAGTGACATCATCATAGGGCCTAATCACATCAGCCATACCATCAGGGGCTCGTTCACCTGCACATCTACCAATGTGATATATGCCATCATGTGCCAGCAATGCCCCTCTGCCATGTACATTGGCCAAACCGGACAGTCTCTACGCAAAAGAATTAATGGACACAAATCTGACATCAGGAATCATAATACTCAGAAACCAGTGGGAGAACACTTTAACCTGTCTGGCCATTCAATGAAAGACCTGCGGGTGGCTATCTTACAACAGAAAAACTTCAAAAACAGACTCCAACGAGAGACTGCTGAGCTGGAATTGATATGCAAACTAGACACAATTATGCTCTAATAAATTTGTTAGTCTCTAAGGTGCCACAAGTACTCCTGTTCTTTTTACTCTGAAACCTGAATTTGATACAGTCCTAAACTACCACTGGGGGGCGCCTGTCTTCATGCAGCACTAACTACATGTTTTTTTTCTCTGACAAGCCAGTCTGATACCCTGTAAAATTGCTGTGCAGGTTTCCTTAGTGCCTGGGCTTTCCAAAAGGAATTGGTAGAATGTAGGGTGCCAATCTCAGCTGTGGTATGTATGGTGTCTTTAGTAGCAGGGTACCTCCTCTGGATTCTTACTAGTAAATAGGGATTCTGATTTTCCTTTGCTTCTCTAGCATCCCCTCTGTAGGCTGTTTGAACTAGGTCCCTGGGTATCTTGTTCAGAGTAGCACCATAGCTTCTGGGAGGCACAAAGTACTACCCAGCCTGTTGAATTTGGAACGAAGAAACAGCAAGAGAAATAGATCTCCCTCTGCGCGCCCCCTCCCCTCCCCCCCCAATCAATTGCAAATTTGCTTTTTACCTGCTCGCCATAATAGCTGTTTTGTTACTGCTTGTTCCATGCTTGCTTGGACTCCCACGTATTTGAGCTTGACTCTTTAAACAACACACTCATTTTCCCCTCTGTATAAGAATGAGCAGGACATACAGGGACCAGTTAACTTTACCTGCACTGGTGTGTTGTGTGTAATGTGCATTGTGAAGTAAAATCCATTCCAGAGCTCTACTGACCTGACCCAGCCAGCCCTTTGTCTCCGAGCATGGAGAAAATGCTGGGTTCTGCATCTGGGACAAGCAGAGAACTCCCCTCACAACCAGATCTTGTTTGTCATCTCTAAGCAATGACTTGTCTTTCACAGCTAATATTTTCTCTTCTGGTGTATGGGGTTGCCCAAGTTCCTGCCCCTAACAGTATGTGAGGCTTTTCTATGAAAGAGGTGGAACCCGAGGCTATTTCTTGCCCTCCTAGCCCCGTATTTCACATGGTTTGGTGTTGGGGACAAGGGGCAAGTCCAGCCATTCCTAAAGGGGAAAAAGCCGTGATTTTACGATATTGCCACTAAATAGACTCATAGACTTTAAGGTCAGAAGGGACCATTGTGGTCATCTAGTCTGACCTCCCGCATGATGCAGGCCACAAAAGCTGACCCACCCACTTTCCCTTAACTCAGCTGTTGAAGTCTCCAGATCGTGATTTAAAGACTTCAAGTCGCAGAGAATCCTCCAGCTTGCGACCCCTGCCCTATGCTGCGGAGGAAGGTGAAAAACCTCCAGGGCCTCTGCCAATCTACCCTGGAGGAAAATTCCTTCCCGACCCCAAATATGGCGATCAGTAGAACCCCGAGCATACAGGCAAGAATAGCTAAATGCCTTCTCTGAAATAGTTGTCAGTATTTCACTGTGTGAATGAGCTGCCATCTCCCTGCTGCATCCCATTGTGAAAAGGACCATGCTAAGTAGTTAATAGAGGAGAGAAGCTGGCACCTTATCCATTCAAAGAAAGGCTTACTTGCTAGAACGTGTAAAACTTCTGAGGGGATTGGAGGGTTATTTGTACAGTGCCAAAGGTGTGAATGGTATTATAGAGTCCTGGAAGAAACAATTTCCTGCGGAGCTTGCAATTGAGATTAATGGGCCACGTGAAGGAAAGGGGCAGAGGAATGAAGAGAAGTGTTTTCGGGAGAGCCTGTTTTTCATTCAATCAGATTTTAATGTGATTTGTTCTATTACTGGCTCTCCTGAATGGGTCTGACTTAACTGATCTGCACATATTGTGGCCTTGTCTACACTACCCAGTTTTGTTGACAAAAGTCAGCTGAAATGCTTCTCCCACCAATGTAACTCCCGTGCTATGCCAACCTCATAAAACCACCTCACCAAGAGGCGTAGGGCTTATGTGGGTGTAGTTAGGGTGATGCACTATCTATGTGGACACACTGTTTCTTACATCAGCTGTTGGCTGACATTCTTGTCAATTTCAGCTCTGCTGGAGCTGTGAAATTGACAAGAAATCCGGCTTCCCAGCTGGGCTGCTGCCCAGTCTCCACTCCAAGCCGGGCTTCCTCCCAGGCTCCAGGCTTGGGCTGCCACCTGGGCTCTCCACTCCCTCCTTGGAGCCCTGCTGCCCTCCGCTGGGAGCACAGCAGCTGACTGGACTCGGAACACCGATCTCTCCACCAGAGGCAAGACAGTCCAGGCAGCTGCCTCCTCCTTCCCTCCCCGCTCCTGGCTGGGGAGCTGCACGGAGTGGAGAGCCCGGACGCTCAGTCCTCCACACTGCCCCTCTTTAGTTGTTGGGAGCACTCGTGGTGAGGACACTCCCCACCAACAGGAGGAGGCTAGGATAGACATCAGCCACTGGAGGAATTAATGGAGTTAATGATAATGACCTAGCATAGGTCAGCTTATCTTTGTAGTGTAGACATAGCCTGTGTTTATAGAAAGAAACAAAAGGTGCTTTGAGAAGACGAGTGGCTCGTATATGCACAGGGAACAAGAATCCAACCCTGGGATGGAATGTGACAGCTATCTAACTGCTCCCGACGGGCAGGCCGTGAATACCTAACCAGTGGAATATGCAGGCAAGACTAAAGCCGTAATTATCCAGATTGGAAAGTGGCCAAGACATAAGCTAGAAAAACTGAGGGTATGTCTACACTACGAAATTAGGTCAAATTTATAGAAGCAGGTTTTATAGAAATCGGTTGTATACAGCCGATTGTGTGTGTCTCCACATAAAATGCTCTAAGTGCAGGATGAGAGCAGACCTCACAGTTGAGAAGCGAGTGGCGATAGCCCTGTGGAAGCTTGCAACGCCAGACAGCTACCGGTCAGTCGGGAATCAATTTGGAGTGGGCAAAATCTACTGTGGGGGCTGCTGTGATCCAAGTTGCCAGGGCAATGAAAGACCTGGTGATATCAAGGGTAGTGACTCTGGGAAACGTGCAGGCCATAGTGGATGGCTTTGCTGCAATGGGATTCCCAAACTGTGGTGGGGCGATAGACGGAACCCATATCCCTATCTTGTCACCGGAGCACCAAGCCACCGAGTACATAAACCACAAGGGGTACTTTTCAATGCTGCTGCAAGCCCTGGTGGATCACAAGGAACGTTTCACCAACATCAACGTGGGATGGCCGGGAAAGGTACATGATGCTCGCGTCTTCAGGCACTCTGGTCTGTTTCGAAAGCTGGAGGAAGGGACTTTCTTCCCGGACCAGAAAATAACCGTTGGGGATGTTGAAATGCCTATCGTGATCCTTGGGGACCCAGCCTACCCCTTAATGCCATGGCTCATGAAGCCGTACACAGGCAGCCTGGACAGTAGTCAGGACCTGTTCAACTACAGGCTGAGCAAGTGCCGAATGGTGATGGAATGTGCATTTGGACGTTTAAAAGCGCGCTGGCGCAGCTTACTGATTCGCTCAGACCTCAGCGAAAAGAATATCCCCATTGTTATTGCTGCTTGCTGTGCGCTCCACAATATCTGTGAGAGTAAGGGGGAGACATTTATAGTGGGGTGGGAGGTTGAGGCAAATCGCCTGGCCGCTGATTACGCGCAGCCAGACACCAGGGCGGTTAGAAGAGCACAGCAGGGCGCGGTGCGCATCAGAGAAGCTTTGAAAACGAGTTTTGTGACTGGCCAGGCTACGGTGTGAAACTTCTGTTTGTTTCTCCTTGATGAACCCTCCGCCGCCCCCCCCCCCCCCCCACACACACACGGTTCACTCTACTTCCCTGTAAACCAACCACCCCACCCTCCCCTCCCCCCTTCGAGCACCACTTGCAGAGGCAATAAAGTCATTGTTACTTCACATTCATGCATTCTTTATTAATTCATCACACAACTAGGGGGATAATTGCCAAGGTAGCCCGGGATGGGTGGGGGAGGAGGGAAGGAAAAGGACACACTGCAGTTTAAAACTTTAACTCTTATTGAAGGCCAGCCTTCTGATGCTCGGGCAATCATCTGGGGTGGAGTGACTGGGTGGCCGGAGGCCCCCCCACCGTGTTCTTGGGCGTCTGGGTGAGGAGGCTATGGAACTTGGGGAGGAGGGCTGTTGGTTACACAGGGGCTGTAGCGGCGGTCTCTGCTCCTGCTGCCTTTCCTGCAGCTCAACCATACGCTGGAGCATATCAGTTTGATGCTCCAGCAGCCGGAGCATCGACTCTTGCCTTCTGTCTGCAAGCTGACGCCACCTATCATCTTCAGCCCGCCACTTGCTCTGTTCATCCCGCAATTCAGCCCACCACCTCTCCTCTCGTTCATACTGTGCTTTTCTGTAGTCTGACATTGACTGCCTCCACGCATTCTGCTGTGCTCTGTCCGCGTGGGAGGACAGCTGGAACTCCGTGAACATATCATCCCGAGTCCGCCGTTTTCTCTTTCTAATCTTCACTAGCCTCTGTGAAGGAGAAACATTTGCAGCTGGTGGAGGAGAAGGGAGAGGTGGTTAAAAAAGACACATTTTAGAGAACAATGGGTACACTCTTTCACGTTAAATTTTGCTGTTCACATTACACAGCACATGTGCTTTCGTTACAAGGTCGCATTTTTCCTCTTATATTGAGGGCCTGCCAGTTTGGTGTGAGAGATCACTCACGCAGTGCCAGGCAACAGATTTCGGCTTGCAGGCAGCCATGGTAAGCCACAGTCTTTTGGCTTTTTTAACCTTCTTAACATGTGGAAATGGTTTCAAACAGTAGCGCCCTCATTTCCCATACCAAGCACCCGTTGGGTTGGCCATTTAAAATGGGTTTGCAATGTAAAAGGAGGGGCTGCAGTTTCCGGGTTAACATGCAGCACAAACCCAACTAACCCCCCTGCCCCCCACACACACCCAATTATCGGGGATGATCACTTCACCCCTCCCGCTCACCGCGTGGCTAACAGCGGGGAACATTTCTGTTCAGCAGAGCAGGAACGGGCACCTCTGAATGTCCCCTTAATAAAATCGCCCCATTTCAACCAGGTGACCGTGAATGATATCACTCTCCTGAAGATAACAAAGAGCGATAAGGAATGGATGTTGTCTGCATGCCAGCAAACACCGGGACCATACGCTGCCATGCTTTGTTATGCAATGATTCCAGACTACGTGTTACTGGCCTGGCGTGGTAAAGTGTCCTACCATGGCAGACGGGATAAGGCAGCCCTCCCCAGAAACCTTTTGCAAAGGCTTTGGGAGTACATGAAGGAGAGCTTTCTGGAGATGTCCCTGGAGGATTTCCGCTCCATCCCCATACACATTAACAGACTTTTCCAGTAGCTGTACTGGCCGCGATTGCCAGGGCAAATTAATCATTAATCATTAAACACGCTTGCTTTTAAACCATGTGTAATATTTACAAAGGTACACTCACCAGAGGTCCCCTGTGTGCCCTCAGGGTCTGGGAGCACGCCTTGGGTGAGTTCGGGGGTTACTGGTTCCAGGTCCAGGGTGATAAACATATCCTGGCTGTTGGGGAAACCGGTTTCTCCGCTTCCTTGCTGCTGTGAGCTATCTACATTATCTTCATCTTCCTCGTACCCCGAACCCGCTTCCCTGTGTGTTTCTCCAGTGAGGGAGTCATAGCACACGGTTGGGGTAGTGGTGGCTGCATCCCCTAGCATGGCATGCAGCTCCGCGTAGAAGCGGCATGTTTGCGGCTTTGCCCCGGACCTTCCGTTTGCCTCTCTGGCTTTGTGGTAGGCTTGCCTTAGCTCCTTAATTTTCACGCGGCACGGCTGTGCGTCCCTGTTATGGCCTCTGTCCTTCACGGCCTTGGAGACCTTTTCTAATATTTTGCCATTTCGTTTACTGCTACGGAGTTCAGCTAGCACTGATTCATCTCCCCATATGGCGAGCAGATCCCGTACCTCCCGTTCGGTCCATGATGGAGCTCTTTTGCGATCCTGGGACTCCATCACGGTTACCTGTGCTGATGAGCTCTGCGTGGTCACCTGTGCTCTCCACGCTGAGCAAACAGGAAATGAAATTCAAACGTTCGCGGGGCTTTTCCTGTCTACCTGGTCAGTGCATCTGAGTTGAGAGTGCTGTCCAGAGCGGTCACAATGAAGCACTGTGGGATAGCTCCCGGAGGCCAATAACGTCGAATTCCGTCCACACTACCCCAATTCCGACCCGCTAAGGTTGATTTTATCGCTAATCCCCTCGTCGGAGGTGGAGTAAAGAAACCGGTTTAAAGGGCCCTTTTAAGTCGAAAGAAAGGGCTTCGTCGTGTGAACGTGTCCAGGCTTAATTCGATTTAACGTTGCTAAAGTCGACCTAAACTCGTAATGTAGACCAGGCCTCAGGTACATAGACATTTATTAAACAGACATCTAAGAAATTGTACATTGTCTCCTGCAGTCATGGTGGGAGGTGCTCATCTCGTGTTCTAAGCCCTCTGTCAGGCCTCATGACAGCTTCCAGTTTATACAGGGGTTTTAACAGGTCAGATTTTAAATATTTGTTACTTTAGCCATAAAAGTAGGTAAATGAAGGGGCATCTTAGAGTGCAATTTCTTTCAAATGTCAAGGTGCAGCTACTCACTGTTGCCACTTGATGGAGCAAAAACCTCAGTTTAGATTTTTCCACTATTACCATTTTTAAAGGTGGCTGTCCTGGGAAGTGTCTTCACCATTTTTCCTACCCAACCAATGGGCTGGGGGCTGTGGCTCGGGTCTGAGCCTTGGCCTTGAAAATATTAAACTCCCCAGATGCGTCAGGTCAATCCTAGCAGGGTCTGTTTGGCACTTCCTCCTCCATAGGTTGAGTTCCATGCGCTTTGCTCAGGCAGTGGGAGTGTCTTTCATAGAAAACTTTAGCAAATGGGATCCAACCCACTTTCAATAGATGGTGAGGCTTGCGATGTGTGTGGCTAATCCTCCGCTCAATCCCACCAGTTTGCTGTGCGCCAGGCTGCCTGGTGCTCTCCACCCCAGAGGTGGCCGCACTGCAAAGTTTGATACTTTGAATGTTAAAGCACAATTGGGATGGGTGATGGGCAGTCTGATCAGTGAGGCTGCCTCTCAGGGCTTCTCTTCTGTGAAACAAACAGTGCTGGAGGCTGCATGGTTTGAAATCCCTTCAGAGACCAGCAGGTGTTGTGAGCAGTTTTCATTAAAGAACTGAAATTCTATCAGGTCCATGTGAATGAGCATTTCAAGACAGTCTTCCCTAGCCTTGTCAGTTACTGACTCTGCTGTTAAGTGCTCTGGCCTGACCCTCTGGCCACCTGCTCTGAGCTGCAGATGGTCAGGGCATGCCTAGAGGCTTTCATTGAGGTTTGTTCCTGCGTGGTCTGTGAAGCAGAGCTAGATAATTATGACTGTAGCGCGCTCAGCTAGGCAAGGGTGCCTCTGAATAAGGCGGGTTCATCTTGCTGGCTGAAGGAACGCTAATGTGCCTGCTTCCATGCAAATCTGGGATGAGCAGCTGCTATCTTGTTTTTCGTTCAAGGCAACCTTCCAGTACTAATAGAACTGCAAAGTATGTGAGGACTTTATAGCCCTTCACAAATGGGCCCTGACTCAGCCTGGCAGGAGGCAGGTGGGGGAAAGTGGGGCAAAGAAGGTAAGAAACACGCCTAAGCTCTTGTAGCATGTCCGCAGCGGCGCTGGCAGTAGAACCTAGGTGGAGAGTCCCCATCATGTGCCTTATTTAACCATCTTCCCCTGTGCTTGGGCTGCTGCTTAGGCCCTGCGGCAGAGGAGGGAGTACCACGGGCCACTCCGCTGCATTCCCCCGGGTAGCGGAGTAAAGGCGGGGCGGTGGGGATGGGGTCTGGGTTCCATCCACCCTCCATTAGCCGAGGAAGGCTGCTGGGATGGTGGAGCTGAGGGAAGAGGCTGGGGAAGTTCTGCGTTTGAAGACCAAACCTTTACCCTGATGATGTTCCACTTTGGCTCCCAGGACAATGTCAGCAGTGGATCTGTAGCCCTGAAGGCGTCCGTCCCTGGGGAGCTGCAGGTGGGAGGCTGCGCTGGCTGGCTCGCCGTGGGCTTACACAGCCTTGTCCCACGACGCTTGCTGGCAGGCTGCAAAGGGAACAAGCTGCCTGCCCAGCAAGGGGGGGGGGTTGGGTCCGTCAGGACCCGGGGCTTTCTCAGGGAGCTCCATGGCTGGAGAGGACCCAATCACCCGTGTCACTTAGGCAGGGAAGCCGGAGCAATCTGGGTCCAGAGCCGTGGGCGAGCCTGCAGCTGGGCTGCCAGAAAACACCATTTGCACTTCCCAGTCTCCGTACATGACAGGAAATTAATTGAAGCTTTTCAGCTGTTGCTAACTGTGTGTTCTGCTTTTCAGGAGGCGCTTGGCTCACTGTCACGTACTATCTGATTAGCTGGCTTCAGAGCCTCCGGATTGTCAATCTGGGCTTCTGGAAACTGATTTGAAGAGGAAAATGTCGCCCGGTGCAGCAAGCGCTCCCTGCTTCCCCCGTGATACGTGGGAGGTGTGTGGTCTGGCCCGGACGGCCTCCCACACCTTCCCCGCTGCAGCTACGGGCCTGGCTGACTCAGCCAAGTCACACCAGGGCAGGTTTGAAATCGACGCGCCCTCCTGTGAGTGCTTGTGTGGTCACCATCCTCTTTCCCCTTCTGGTATCTGGGCTCTTGGTTTCCTCTCCCCACAGGCAGGGTTTACATTTCATAGCCCTGACTCCCATTCTGCCCAGCTGCCCACACTGCTTTCCCCTCCCCGGTCCCTGGGCAGCTTGGTTCTTTCCTTTGCTGTTTATTGCCACCTTGGAAGCACAGAGTGAGGCTTTGGTGCAGATCCTCAAAGGTCTTTGGATTCCTAACTGCCACTGAAATGAATAGGAGTTTGGTACCTGGAGGATCTGGGTCTTTGTACCTAGACTAGCTAGTCAAAAAACCCCTCAGGAAACCAACCCTCTGAGCGTCCTGGGCTGGGCTGCACCCAGCGGCAAGTCCCTGCTTGGAGACTCATGCGTGTTCCCCTGAGATCGACAGAGATCCGGGCACTGCTGGGAACACCCTGCAGCCGCCTTATGCTCTTTGCACAGCAGCTGGGGGACTGGCCCTGCTGGCAGACAAGTGTTGATAGGACTGAGCGCCATCCTGTCCCCCCGCCTGTGTTCCGGTCCCTTGCAGACGGGGAATTAGCCCTGCTGGGCTCTCCCTGCCCGTTTGAACATGGCTCCCTGGAAATGGAGCCAGGAAATGTCCAGCTTGTGGGAAAGGAGCCCGTGGATATGACTCGGGGGGGTAACCGTGCCGCTTTAGGCAGCCTCGTTCCAATCCCTGGGCACCACCCTGAATTTTGGGAATTTGCCCTGCCATAAATTCAACATTTTGCTGCAGAAAAACGTCTTTCCAGGCCCAGATGTCCTGCCCGCCTATGCAGAGTGCGCTGGGCTGAGCGGGCTGAGATGACAGTACTCTGCCTTTCCAGGAACCCCTCAAAATGGGACTCTGCTCCCAAGGAGGCATTTTCCCTGGACGCCCTCTGCAGAGGGATAAACCTGCTAAAGAAACCACCAGACCACACAGAACAACTGATGGGGCGGATGCTCCACCTGTCTGCCAGGGATGGCCAGCTCCTCCCTGCGATCTCTGCAGGAGGTGCTGCTGTTCAGACTGGTGCCAGCTGCTTGCTTGGGCATCTAGCAGAGCCCTGCAGTGGGAGCAGGGACCTGCGGCCTCCTGCTAAGCCCTTGTCCTGTGATGCTCAGCACCTCTGCATGTCCCGGCTGAGGCTGTCTGCTGTAAGCTCCCACTCCCCTTGCTGGTTATTAGCCTTTCCCCCGGCTCGCAGCACAAGGGGTCTGCAGAACGGGCCCCCCCTCCCCCCGCGCCTGATTCTCTGTCCTCTTGCTTTGGGGGCGGTGTATGGGAGAGGCCCAAGGCTGCGTGTTTCCAGTTTCCCGGGCCTCGTTAGAGCTCATGTAAGTAGCAGGCGCACCCTAGGCCGGCCAGGTTAATTAGCCTGCCCCTCCTATGTCAGTTCACGCCTTGGAGCGCTGTGCTGGTTCCAGGCGGAGGGAAGGGGCCAAGCTCAGGCAGGGCTGCGGCAGTGTCCAATCCATGTCTGGCTAGGGGCAGCCCGGGCCAAAGGGAAGGATGCTCCAGCCGGACTGAGCTGGCACTGAGCAGCAGTGGTCAGCGGGTGGTGTGAGGCCGGGCGGACTCTGCAGCACCAGTCAGCTTGGAAATTGGGTTGATGGGGGTTGAGTGAAGGGCTTTTCTTGGAACGCTGGCAGCTCGCAGTGTCAGATCCTGTGCAAAGACAGCAGGCTGGGGGAGCGGGAGGGACGGCCCCCTGCCCTAGTGTGCTTAGCCCAGGCTGCCAGGGTGGGCGAGCAGCACCTCCAGTCACACACGGAAGAGGTTTAACCACGGCGCCTGCTGGCAGTGGGGCTGCCTATGGGGTGACGGCAGCAGCTGCCCCAGTGCAGTGTCCTGAGCTCTGCTGTCCTCCTCACTCGGCTTTTCTGGTCACTGCCTCCTAATGGGTCTCCCGCCAGTCACCCCAGCTTCCAGCCATGGGCCCTGACTTCTCAGAGGCTTTGCAAAGGAGGGGCCGAGTGACTGACCAGCACGTAGGACAGCTGTGAGGGGGGCAGCCTGACCTTCCCAAGCCTCTGGCAAGACATGTCCTGGTCTGGGACACTCTGCTTCTCGTCAGCCTGGCTCCAAGAGCTCAGGGCTTGCACGTTTGAATAGGATCTTAATTGAACAATCTGATGGTTCCTCCCCGCGCTGCCTCCAAGGAGCCTGGCTCGATGATGAGGTCTGGGTTTTAATATCATTCTTCACGCAGGAGTCGTACATCTTGTAAATCTTCAGCTGGCATCAAACCCCTGCTGGCCTTGGCTTTAATAAAGCAGGGATGGTTTGCACCTCAGGCAGCATACCCCTTCTTGGGGCATCTGCACCAGCCCCTCTGCACTGCCCACGCACTGTCTGACTCCAGAGACATCCAGTAATTCCCCTGGGTGCTGGGCGAGAGCCCATAGAAGGCCCTGGGGATCCTGGCTGCGTACCAAGTCCAGAGCTGAGAGACCTGCACAGAAGCATTCACCCCACAATGAAAACACGGCTCATGGTGGCCCCGTGTCTGCATGGAAAGCAGGGACCATGTGGGTGGCTCGTCCTGCGCAGTGTGGGGCTCGTCCCCTCTCTGGAGAAGGGTCCGCGCTGGTGTGAGCTCTCCTGCATTCCCCTCTCCCTGCATACCATCAGAGCAGCTCTTCCCCGCCCCCCGGCCCATTCAGAAACCCCCTCGCTGTGTGACATCACAGCGGCATTGTGATGTCACCATTCCATCAGCCGCTCAGTGCTGGGCTTTGAGCCTGCCAAGGGAACGAGGGGAAGCACAGGGTCGCTGGCGAGAGCTGGCTCTTCCCCTTGGAAATTCTGAAAAGGGGGGAAATCTGTCTAAAATGGGCTGCTGTGGAGGCAGGGATCCCAGCGCCAGTCCACCCTGGACTCGAGCAGTTCCTAGATTCCAAGGTCAGAAGGAACCGTTGTGGTCACGTCGTTTGACCTGGACAGCACAGGCCAGAGACCTGCCCCCACAATAATCCCTAGGGCAGAGCTCTTCAAAAAACCTCCATCCGGATTTAAACCTTGCCGGGGACGGAGAAGCCACCCTGACCCTGGGTACGTTGTTCCAGTGGTGAATTACTCTCACTGCTGAAGATGCCTCGTTCCCCCTTTCCTTCAGAGTCTTCCTCCAACCCACATCAGCTTGCGCCTTCACTAACTGCCCTCAGCGGGCGCTCACCAGCCAGGGACCACGGGCAGTGGGGCCTGAGTGGAGGTGCTAGTTGCAAGGCCCAGACCTGCTTTTCAGAGGAGCTGGGCCAGTGTCTTAAGGTAGCACCTGAAATCTGAGCTTTCTTGTGAAAACATCAGCCCAAGGTCCTGCCGTGACTCAGTGCCAGAGCTGGGACTGGAACCCAGGAGTCCTGGCACTGTCTGCGGCACCGGGCAGCGTGAGGCTCCCAGGCGCTGCCCCATCTCTGTTAGACTGAAGGACGGAAAGACCAACCTCCCTCTCTGCTCTGGCTCCCTGTCCCTAGTGGAGTTTACAGGGAGCTTGGTGGCTCCAGCCTGGCGCCCCAGCCCCCCTGCCTTCCCCTGCTAGGCTCGGGGATGGGGAATGCCCCTCACATGAGCAGCACTAGTTAGTAATTAACAGTCCTTGGCACCGACCTGGCCAGCAGCAGCAGGGAGGCAGCGGGGCTGTCTCCCCCTCTCCCCCCCCCCCCCCCTGCACAGAGAAGGAAACTGAGGAAACTTGGTCACATGCCAGAGCGCAGCCTGGCTAGCAGGGCTGGCATAGCCCCCTGCCCAGCCCTGGAGCCTCCGTTCCCCCTCCTGCATGAACCTCCCTTTGCCTAACAAGTGAGTGCTGGTGCGGGGAATTCCAGAGCACAGGGGGACCCCATGGCCTGGCTACCCTGAAAACCCTGCCAGCTCCCAGCTGCTTGGGCGCCCAGGGCGAGGTTCGGGTGGAGCTCGGGGTGCCTGGCAGAGGAGGGACAATGTCGCCTTCTGCCCCCAGCTATGCTGAGCCACGTCACCCTGGTGGTTCACAGGGTTCATTTAGCTTGGGACTTGTCATTTCTTCCCAGCCAGTGGTGCCAGGGCCGCCTGCCCCCCTTGTGTGTGTGTGTTGGGGGGGGGGGCAGCCAGCACCGGAGACCGAGCACAAGAACCTGCCTCTTCCAGACTTGCCAGAAGGCCCCCCCGCACAAAGCGCTGACCCGAGTCCTGGGCAATGAGGCCGAGGCGCCAAGCGCTGTGACAGGCCCTGGGAGGAAGGTAATTTCTGCAGCAGCAATGTCCCATTTGCCTAATTACAGCCGTTCATTTTAATTAACCTGCCGGCTGGCTCCCCTGGGACGTGGGGCCATGTGCCAGCGGCTCCAGACACCAGCCTGGCCCAGGCAGGCGGCAGCTTCTCCAGCGGGCCAGCGATGCTGCATGAGCGTCTTGGCACCAGTCCCTCTGGCTTCCTGCTGTAACAACCCCCTGTACCGAGTGGGGGTGGGACACAAGGTCAGCCAGGGCAGAGCCAGGAAAAGAACCCAGGAGTCCTGACCACACACACCCCACAGCCCGGTCCAGAGCTTTAGCCAGAAGACCTCCCTTCGCCAGATATAAAGCTCCCACCCCGGCTCTCTGTTCCCCACTCCAGCCCTGTGCAAGTGCTGGCTGGGCCAGAGCCCTGGCAGTACCTACTGCAGGGAGATGCCCACGCTCAGCGGCTGCTGGCCCCGCTGCCCCTGCCTGCTACTTACTGCCTGGAGCCCCAGGTGGTGGGAGAGGTGGGACCCCCTAGCAGGCAGGGGCAGCAAGGCAGAGAGCAGGTGTCGCCCAGCCATGGAGCTGTGCCTGTTTCCAGGCCGGCCTGCTCTGCTAGTGCACCAGCAGGGAGGGGCCCTGCAAAGGGTGTTTTGCACTAACGTGCTGGGGCCTCAGGCCTGGGGTTTCTGTTACTAGTGAAAGCAGGAAAAGGCCCCGCGTGGGGCTGGGAATGGGGCAGGGGTTTCTCAGCGAGAGCGACCCCAGTTGCTAAGCGCTGATGCCCGTTGGCAGCCTGTGTGCAATGGCTCCGGGGGCCTGGACTCATTGCTAAGGCACGTGGGCTGGTGCTGACCCCTCCCACACGCTGGCCCCTCAATGAGCCATGGTCCATGGCCTCCCTCCTCCCCCCACATCGCCCCCCTTCCATTGCAGTCCCATGGCTGGGCATAAACCGGAGGCGCACGTCCCGGGGACTGCCAGGCCAGCCCCGCTCGCCAGTGCCGAATTCCCGTAGGCCTCCCTGTGCCGGCCAGCGCCTGTGTGCTCTGGGCGAGGGTGGTTTTAACTCCAGGCGCTGAGCGGGTTCCCGCTGCGCTCTGCGTTTCCAGCTGAGGATTTCTAGCAGGCAGAGCTTTGTGCTCTGCAGCCTGGCGGGGAAGGCAAATTCAAGGCAGATAAAATCATTTTACCGGCAGAAATTGGGCCATTCGAGCGCTCTGGTGAGCTGGGGATGGAGGGGGGCTCTGCCCACCCCCTGTGGGGATTCTCACAGGCAGCCGTCAGGCTGATGGGGGGCTGGCAGGTGCGGGGCGAGGCAGAGACGCCCAGTGTTGTCCTGGCAGGGCCCTGCCTCATGCCCTGTGCTGGCACAGCTCGGCTCTGGTTCCGGCCACAGGCCCTTCAGCTGCTGTCCCCCTTGGCAGAGGCTCCCTGGGCCAGGGCCTGGCTCTGGTCTCTCATGGGCATGAACACGGACCCAGCTGGCTCAGAAGGGGAGACTGGTGCAGAGGCAGGCTGCAGGTATGGGGAGGGGGGGTCTCATGGGCCACGCCCACATTCCCAGAATGCACCGGAGGGTCCTCTGGGTGCCTCGGAGCTGGTCCCTTGGGTGCCCACCAACTGGAGTGGAGCAGTGGTGTTTCCAGCCCTAGGGCACATGGGGATGGGCTGGGGTCGAGTGGGACACCGTCGGGCTTCAGTGGGCCCTGGCTGAGAGACCATTTTCCTCTGATTCCCCTTAATAAAAGGGGCCACGTTAAATGCAGCCCCCTTGCCCCGAGTGCGGCCTGAGAAGGGACCCTGCAAGGCAGTGGCTGGGAGGCTGTGGGGGGGGAGCCTGCCCCGAGGATGGACGGGGCAGCAGCTGCGTGCTCCTAACACCAGTATTAGTGAGTGGGGGTGCGACGGCGCCCCCTAGAGGCCGGGCCAGAGCTGAGGGCATCTGTCGCTGTCAGTCAGCAAAGCGCAGGGGGATGGCCTGGCTCAGCCTGACTCTGTTACCTGGCCCACGTGGCTTCTTGTAGCCGGCCCTGAGCTCCCAGACGGCATGGCAGCCCCTGCCCTACCACGCAGCCTCACGGCCATGCCCCAGTCCCACACTCACCGTGCGTTGCTGGAGTCGCTCGTTCTGGAGGGTGCAGACTGGCTCCCCGTGGGGAATGCAGGGGGCAGGCCGTTCAGGGGCTCCAGCAGGGCTTCGCCAGGGTGGGCGTTGCTGGATCCCACCAGCCCTGGGGTAACGAGCTTGGCTACAAGGTCAGGCTGGTGTTGGAGTCTGTTTGGTGCAAACACAGGCGGGCGGAGCCCCCAGGGTGCGGGCAAGAGGCAGCAGCGCCCGCTAGATCCTGCCCACGGTGTTTCCACCCTGGATCATGCAGCCTGACTAATGTCCTTCCATTACATGAAATAGGGGAATGATGGGCTTTCCGGCTTCCCCGCGCCTCATCCAGCGTCCGTTTCAGTACTGCCTGGGGCTGGCTGGCTGCCTGCTGGGAGCAGGGCTCCCAGACACTGGGCAGGCACCTGGGCCAGGAGCAAGTGCGCAGAGAGCATTAATTGCTCCTGTGCCCGGAGTCAGGTGAACAGCAGTGACAGTGCTACAGGCCACAACAATCAGCAGGCCGGGTTCCTTTGTGCCCCCGTGTGGCTGCCCGGTGCTGGGGCCTGGCCTGCAGGAGGCGCCCCGGGGGCTCCCCCATTGTTGCGAGCACTGGTGCAGCTCTGCTGGCATTCGCAGCAGAGTGGGGGACTAGTGCAGACAGGGCTCTGGCGTTGCTGCGACCTAGACTTGATCAGAGCCGGGTTAGAGGACATCCCCGTGCCTGTCAGCGCTAGGGTCTCTGTTGCGCCCCCAGGAGTGGGAGAGCGGGGGGATTTGCCTGGTAGACGCAGCCTGTCTGTGCGTTGTGACATGCAGACTGGCGTGAGGGCACAGGAACTGCCACATGGGGCCAGGACCAATGGGCCCCGGATCCTGCTTCCAGCAGCGACCAATGGCTGTTGCTCCAGAGGAAGGAGTTACATCACCAGCTGTAGCGTGAGGTGCTGTTGCTTCCTGACCCCTGCTGGTGGCTGAAGCATGGGGATGGATGGCCTCTGTCTCTTGGATCCCTGAATGTGCCGTTCTCATTCCTGAGCTGCTGCTAGAAGCTGTCGGGGTCAATCCCAACGAGCGTCGCCCCTGGTGCCGGCAGAGCTCTCGCTGGCGTGCGTCATGCCCGACTGAAAGGCGGGTGCCCTATTTCTGCCACGCAGGCTGGGGATTAGCTCCCGCGACGCCCTTAGTCACCATGTTCCTTAGCCACATCTGCATTCCAATAGCTCCAAATATGGGCTAATTTCATCGTCTCTCCTAAGTCAGCTCTGCCAGCTCCCAGACACGTGTGCGTCTCCGCAGGGGAGGGCAGCGCAGGCAGGCAGGTTGGCGATACAGTGGGACGGTGGTGAGGCAGTGGGAAGTGCCAGTGACACAGGAGGGGGGCTGCAATGCAGGGTTCACTGGTAGATGGCTGGCAGAGCTGGCTGGAAAAGCCCGAACCCCCCAGGCCTGTTCCTGTGGCCTGTGCCAGTGCGTGGGGGCTGTGGCCTCATGGGGCGGGGGGGTTCCTGCAAAATTCCCAGGTGCCTTTTCTGTAGACATGGCAGGATTTCATCCTGGAAACGGCCCGGGAGCAGGGGGACGCTGGGGAGGGGTGGGAGCATGGGAGGTTGGTACTGGTGGCAGGGGAGAGGGGATGGCCCAGCCCCAGGTGAGATGGCCAGAAGGGTCAGTGCTGGCCCAACTGGAGCATGTGGGATTGTGGGTTCCAATGGGACAGGGCCATTCTGGAGCGTGGCTGTGATCCAGGCAGCAAGGAGCAGAGCATGGCGCCCTCGGGCCGGGGGGGCCTGCCACCCCCAAGCCCAGCACTGCAGGGCAGGAGTTGCTCTGGGCTGTGTCTGGTGGGACGTGAGTCCGGAGCTGCCATGCACCGAGGCCGCTCTGAGAATCAGAATCCTGGGAGTGTCGGGCTGGAAGGACCTCGAGAGGTCACCGTCTCCAGCCCCTGCGCCGGGGCAGGGCTGAGTAAACCTAGACTGGGGTCTGTCCATCCTGTTCTGAAACCCCCCAGCCTCCCGTGGTCCCTGCTCCAGTGCGTCACTCCCCCGGGAGTTAGGAAGCTTTTCCTAATAAACCTCTACTCCGCTAGAATACGACTTCGGATAGAACGCGGTAAAGCAGTGCTCCGGGGGGGTGGGGCTGCGCGCTCCAGCGGATCAAAGCAAGTTCGATATCACGCGGTTTCACCTATAACACGGTAAGATTTTTTGGCTCCCGAGGACAGCAGGGTAGAGGTGTATCTCACCTCAGTCTCTCAGGCTGCAGATTAAGCCCATCACTTCTCCTACCTTCAGTGGACATGGAGAACAATTGATCCCTGTCGTCCTTACCACCAGCCTTTCCCTAGCTGAAGGCAGGTTGAAGGGAACCATTGAGAACTCGCCTGAGTCCAGTCTTTCAGCCACTTGTGCACCCACTTTCTAGTCATTTCACCTAGCCCACATTCCCCTAGTTTACTATGAGACTGTCAAAAGCCTCACTAAAACCAAGGTCTACCACGTCTCCTGCTTCCCCCAGCCACTAGGCCTGTGACCCTGGCAAAGAAGGATCTGAGGTTGGTTTGGCCTGATTTGTTCTTGGCACACCTGTGCTGACTGGTCCTTAGAACTCGCTTCTCCTCTAGGGACTCACAAACTGATGGTTTAACAAGTTGTTCCAGGTATGGAAGTCGGGCTGCCCGGTTGATAGTTCCCTGGGTCCTCTTTGTTCCCCCTTTTTAAAGACAGGTACAATGTTTGCCCTTCTCCAGTCCTCTGGGCCCTCGCCCGTCCGCTGGGAGTCCTCAAAGGTAACTGCTAATGGTTCCGCGATTGCGTCCGCTCGTTCCCCAAGCCCCCGAGGGTGCATCGATCAGGTCCCGCCGGGTTGGATCCACCCAGCGGATGGGAATGTTCTTTGGCCGGCCCCTCTGCTGAGCTGAGTTCTGCTCCGAGCCTGGCAGCGCAGCGCTGGGGCTGGCAGCGAAGCAGTTAAAAGTTGCTGCTAGTCTCCCTCTTAGGGTTTTACTCATGAACTGCAGCTTGAGTCAGAGGCTGTGGAGGTGGCAGGCGGCACGGCGGCTCAGGCTGGCAGAGGATGCTCGTGGTGTGAGCACTCGCTGGGTCCAGGAGGCAGCGCAGAGAGAAGTGAAGCTGGGGCCGACAAGCAGGTGAGCGGGTGGGGGGAGCAGAACAGGGGCTGGGACTGAGGGATCCCCGGCTGTGAGCGGGGCTGTGAAGGAGTTGGGGAGTTGCCGGGCGGGTGCAGCTGGCAGGGGGAGGCTCCCGGGGGCTTTGGCAAACGCCGTGTGCCAGGGCAATGGGCCGCTGCCCACAGAACTTTCCCAGCGAACTTTGGCAGCAGCTGCCACTTGTCACAAAGAGCCACAGCCTGCGACTTGGCGAGTCTGTGAACGCCGGGCGCCGGGCGGCACGGCCCCCTCTGGGTCCCAGCCCAGACTCAGAGTGTGCAGGAGCGAGCGCGTGAAAGCCACAGACTGCAGCTGGGTGCCAAGGGCAGGGGCCTTGGGGCTGGAAGAGACCCCTTGCCTCTCCCTGCCCTGCGGGGTCCCCATGCCGTCTGCCCCCCTCACTCATGTTTCCCCGGGGAGCAAGGGGGAAATGCCGAGCGCATCCCGTTGTGCCAACTGGGCACAGCCACGGGCCAGCGAAACCCCTCCAGATCCCAGCTGCAGTGGAGCCTGCACGGTGGGCTGGGCCGGGTGCCAGGGTGAGGGGCACTTTGGCAACCCCTGGAAGGGCGAGAGAGCAGCGTGGAGCCACAGAGCCAGCCCCGCGCAGCCCACTGGGCTCTGCCGGGCCAGCCTGGGAACGGCTGCGGGTAGGCAAAGCCCTCGGCCTAAGTCCTGCTGAGCCCAGGGTGCAGCCCATTCCTGGGGCATCCCCCAGGTGCACGGGGAGGGGTGAGTCGAAGTGGGACCCCGGTGGTTACACGGGGAGGCAGGGGGGAGGGGAGGGAGCGGGACCCCAATGTTTGCATGGGGAGGGGGGGAGCAGGACCCCGGTGATAACACGGGGAAGCTGGGGGGGGAGGGAGCGGGACTCTGGTGGGTACATGGGGCGGAGTGGTGGGGGAGGGGAGGGAGAAGGACCCCGGTGGGTACATGGGGAGGCGTGGGGGGGGGGAGGGGAGGGAGAAGGACCCTGGTGGGTGTATGGGGAGGCGGTCCACACAGCTCTGCCACTGCCCCTCAGTCCCGACCCGCAGCCCCCTGCTACTCCAACCCTGCCCCCACAGCTCTGCCGGTGCCCCTCACTCCCGACCCGCAGCCCCCTGCTACTCCAACCCTGCCCCCACAGCTCTGCCGGTGCCCCTCACTCCCGACCCGCAGCCCCTGCTAGCCCAGTGCTGCCCCCCCCCAGCTCTGCTGGTGCCCCTCACTCCCGACCCGCAGCCCCTGCTACTCCAACCTTGCCCCCACAGCTCTGCTGGTGCCCCTCACTCCTGACCCACAGCCCTTGCTAGCCCAGCCCTGAGCTCCCTGCACACAGCTCTGCCGCCCCTCAGTCCCGACCCGCAGCCCCCTGCTACTCCAACCCTGCCCCCACAGCTCTGCCGGTGCCCCTCACTCCCGACCCGCAGCCCCTGCTAGCCCAGTGCTGTCCCCCCCCAGCTCTGCTGGTGCCCCTCACTCCCGACCCGCAGCCCCTGCTAGCCCAGTGCTGCCCCCCCCCAGCTCTGCTGGTACCCCTCACTCCTGACCCGCAGCCCTTGCTAGCCCAGCCCTGAGCTCCCTGCACACAGCTCTGCCGGTGCCCCTCACTCCCAATCTGCAGCCTCCTGCTATCCCAGCCCTGGGCGGCTCTTGGACAGAGACTGTAGTGAACAGTTTTGTGGTGATTTCGGGAGGGAGCTGCGTGTCCCCAGGCCCCAGGGCTCCTTGTCACATGGGATGTGTGGCGGGATTTGAACCCAGGCGTCGCCGAGTGAAGCCAGGGCGTCCGTGCCCCGGGCCCCAAGGGACGTCTTTCCGAGGTGCCCTCGGTGTTCTCAGCGCACAGAAGAGCCGTGCCAGCTGTTCCCTCAGCCGAGTCTCATGGCAACGTGCGGGGAGGGAGGAGAGCTTCCTGGGCTCGCCTAGCAACGCTGTGGGCTTTGCCGCTTGGCGGGGGGGACGGCGTGTTAGGGAGCCCCTGGGGGTGGGGGATGCCCTGGGCTGACTGGGCAGCGGGGGATTCTCTGGCCTGGGCAGAACAGGGTGAGGAGCCCCAGGCAGGACTGGCGGGTGCCTGGCCTGGGTTGCTACGGCCGAGGGCCTGGTGGAGGGGGTCCCGCACGTGGCTCCCGCGTGGGCAGCCTGCCGGGGGGAGCAGTTATCACCCCGCTCCTGCCCCTTGTTGTTCAGCAGGGTGGGTTTGAATCCCCGCCATCGGCGTCTCGCTGGCGCTCACACAACCTGCCCCCTCCCTTCCGGGGCATCTGTGCTGAGCCGTGCCACCCTGCCCCTGCCAGGAGAGGCTGGCGTGCCAGTCACATGGCGCTGGCTGGGGGAGAGGGGAAGGCAGCTCCGGGCGGGGGCTGGGTGTATGGTTCTCTCCTTTCCATTCAGATC
This sequence comes from Emys orbicularis, assembly GCF_028017835.1. NCBI lineage: Eukaryota > Metazoa > Chordata > Testudines > Emydidae > Emys > Emys orbicularis. The sequence continues at coordinate 3,748,435 of NC_088696.1, read as the reverse complement.
CTTCCCTGCCCTGCGCCGCTGGTCCCTCCCTCCTGCCCCTGGAGTGTGCCTGGGGACAGAGGGGGCTGTGCTCAGGGATCAGCTCCCCTCCAGGGGCCCTGGCCTTTATCCAACCTGTCTGTGCTCTTGGACCCTGCAGGTGACCCCGCTGAGCGACCCCCGGCGCCTGTCCCCCCAGGAGGAACGGGGGCGGAGAACCCCGGGGTATCCAGTGCTCATCGAGCCATCCAACAAGAGACACTGACCCAGGCCAAACAGCGGATCCCTCCTTCACCCTCTGCTCCTAGGCCCAGACGCCCCTGGACAATTCCTCCGGCGGCCCCCTTGGCCAGGCTGTCTGCTGCTGATTCCAGCCGACCCCTCGCTGCTGTGGAACCCGCCTTGCCGCCCACTCGAGACGCTTTTTGGGGGGTTCCATTTAGCTGTTGACTTTGCAGCCAAGCCCATCGACCGCCCAGCCTGCGTCTCTCCTGGCTTCCTCCCCCCGCCCCTGGGCAAACGCGATGAAAGCAGCGGCTTAGCCTTCCCTGCTGACCAGGGCAGCGCGAGGACCAGGCAAAGGCCATAGGAGCGTGAAGCGGAGCCGCCGTTCGCCAGGACACAAGCGACTCAAAGCCGGGAGAGAGGGAGGGGGGGTTCGTGCTGCAGCCAGTGCCCCCGGGTCAGCCGGGGCCAGTGCTGAGCAGGGCACTGCCTGGAGGGGAAGAACAACACATCCTCACTCGTCAATATCCGGAGGGAAATAAACCCTAATTGGCTTCATTTGGCAGCTGGCTGGCGGCGGGCTCTGGAGGTGGCAGCGCCTCCTGCAGGCCACAGTCATGAGGTGCAGGTTTCAGAGACTCCAGTGACGGCGAGGAACAAATCGGAAGCCACCGGCTAACTGGGGCTGGCCCCTCCTCACCTGAGCTCCTTCTCTGCCACAGGGCTCGGTGCCCAGCCCGACTCCCAGCCCGTCTAGTGGGAGAGTCCCTGGCGGCTGCCCCGAGAGGCTGCGCTTCTCTGGGCTGGAACGAGCCCTCGTCCCATAACTCTTCCCGGGGCTGCCTTGGGCCCCGTCTCCACCCATCACAGCCCCGGATGCTCTTTGCCCCCAAATCCAGATCTTAACTCCACGTTCTTCTGCCTGTCCGTCCCACCACCGACTCCTCCGAGCAAGGACCCTGCCCAGCCCGCCTCCGCCAGGATGAACGAGATCCCGGACCTGGCATCCCAGTCCTCCTTGGGGGTGGTCTCTGCCACCTGCGTCTCCAAAGTGGAGCTGCGGGTCAGCTGCAAACACCTGCTCGACCGGGACACGCTCAACAAGTCGGACCCCTGTGTGGTGCTGCTCATGCAGTCCCAGGGCCAGTGGATGGAGGTAGGTGGGAGGCGCAGGCGGTGGGGCCGAGACGGGGCTGGGTGACCTCTTGGTGTTTGTATTGGGCTGCCCGCATGCACGGTGCTGGCAGGATGGCCCTGCTGGGTGTGCCCAGCGGCTCGGGGCAATGCGGGGCTCAGCACCTACCCCGGGGGCTCTAGCCAGGGCTGGGCCAAGGGACTTCTCACCAAACGCTGAACAGGGGGGAGGGGGGGTCTGGATGAAAACACGCTTGTTTGGGGCTGCGAATTCCACATTTGAGCCCCCCCCCCAGTCGCTCTGTGGCCTCGGAACATTTTGTAGACGCCCGGTGTTCTGGGTCCGTTCGGGTGGGCCCCAGGGCTCGGCCGGCGTCAGGATCCCTGCGCTGCGGGTGGCACATGCACAGGGCTTCTCCCCACGCCGTGCTGCACTGCTGCAAACGCCCAGTGTAGACGCTCCGCATGGGCGTGAGTGACCTGCCCCCGAGCCCGTGCAAACCCTCACACTCCCAGGCACTTGCAGGGTTGTTTGAGTTCCTCCCGCGCCCTGAGCACAAGCAGCTGGGCTTGGGCATCCGAAGTGGTGGAACCGCGTGGGTGCAGGGGAAGCTCTGCTTCCCCATCGCTCCCCCTCCCCACGCAGCTCGGAAGCAGAGCCGGGGGGAGGTTTGCGCTGAGAACAGCTTCCCCGGCTGCTCTTTTCATGGCCATCCCTGCGATGGGGGTTCGGAGTCAGCACAGGGGCACTTTCGTGGCACGTCCATTTTGACCTGCTCCTGGGGGCCCAATCCTGTGAGTTGCGCTCATCCCGTCCGGAGCCGGGAGCGAGCCCATGTGACCGCCGGGTCCGGGCACAACACACGGAGCTGGGAATTGTCCCTGGGATGGCCCCGACTGCAGGTGTATTCAGGGAATTGCTGACAGCCGTCGGGAAAAGGCTGGATTCCCAGAGCTGGTTCTCACGGCCGATTCCCTGGGAGCTGGGGCCGGCGGCGCTGCACAGGCATGTCTGGGTGTGGAGGGGGGCCATGTGCACACTCCCCCCCCCGCAAGTGCACTGAGCCCAGGGGGTGGTTAACTAGCCGGTGTTCCAGGTTAGGGACCGTAACACCGCGTCACCAGAGACACACCGTGACTGCAGCGCCTCGCCCTGGTCGCTCGTCTGCAGGGGACGGCCTCATGCCAGCCCCTCACACTGGGCAGGGGCTGGGTCACACACACTGGGTCCCATGGGTGGGCTGTGGCAGCCGGTGAGAGCCCTGCTCGGCCATTCAGCCTGGGGCCACAAAGGGCCTTGTCACAGCCCCGCAAGGCAGGGGGTGCAGAGAGGGAAACTGAGCCACAGAGAGGTCCAGAGCCTTGCCCGGCATCAGTGACAGAACCAGGAGCCCTGGCTCGCAGGCTCCTGCCCCGGGGCGCGAGGCATTGCCGCCTTATGAGCCTGGTTGCAGAGGGAGGGAAGGGAGCGTCAGGCAGACCCTCCCGCTCCCCTGATCCCTACTAAGCCCGTCCCTTGAGCCCTGCTTAGGCTGGATTTCGTCACACACCTGCCCCATCGCTCTGCGGTGGGACTATTTTTAGCAGCATTGAGGCTTTTTTGCCATCTCTCAGGGCTAGGGGGGCTTAATCGCTGCCCGGCCACGCTGCACTAGGGGCCGGGCTGCGGGGCACACGGGGGCCCCGGCCTGCCTGCGCTCACCCCTGCCTGGCAGAGCGAGCAGAGACTGGGGAGGCCGACCCGGTTTCAGCTCCCAGCTCTGAGGCCGGCTCGCTGGGCAGGGGTCTCCAGCCTGTGCCAGGCAGGGTCAGCCTGGATGAGGCTAATGAGCCCCTCTGGCCTAAACAATCGATGCAGGAACCTGTACGTCCCGGACTTGCTCTGTGCCTCAGTTTCCCCATCGGTCACACAGGCATAGCTCCACCACCCTGCCTCACCACGGAGCCGCTAGGGCGAATGGAGATGCTAATTAACGATGGTTAATGACCTATCATGTGACACGGGGTGAATGTGAGTGATGGAGTCTGGGGGCTTCAACACAGGGAGAGGGTCCAAGCCTGGGGACTTTGCAGTTGGTTTGCCTGGGTCCCGGTGTCCCCCTTTTGCCCCAGCTGATCCCCTCAGGCTGCATCGGGAGCTCCTCGCTCGTACTGTACACGGGCAAAACTCCCTGTGTGGTGGGTGCCTGGGTCCGGCTGTTGTCAGACACCTGCAGTGAGCCCTGCTGGGGTGCGGCCATCGCTGGCCTGCCCAGCCCCCAGCCCTAGGGGGGTTCTTTGTGCAAACAACACACAGGGGACACAACCCCTTTAGACAAGGAAATATGACCCAGGCGGCCGGGTCTCCATCCCCCCCAGGGCCCGTTGCATTCTGTGCTGGGAATTACCCGGGCTGCCACCAGCAGGAGATGGGGGACTGTGGTGCCGGGGGCACTGAGGCAGCTGGGGATGCAAGGTGCGATGCACACCCTGCTGCCCACAGGCCACAGCCCAGCGCTGGCCAGGGAGGGAGCTGAGCTGAGCCTGGTGCCTGCAGACCCCCCTGCCCACCTTCTCTGTGACCTGCTGGGCTGCATTCGCTGGGTGCCAAGGGGCGGGTGGCATGTTGCTGGACTGGTGCTCCCCCAGCGGGGCCAGGCTGGCGCTAGGTGGTGGTTTGGTTGGGATTTTGCAGGTTCTCTCGGCAGGCGAGGGAGGCAGCGGGGCTGTGGCTCTCCAGTGCCTGGAGGTGATGGCAGGGGTGGTGCTGTGCTCACCAGGGTTGATCTGGGGTCCGGGCGCTGGGACTGGCGCTGTCCTGGCAAGGTGCCTTCCCCAGGAAGTTGTCCTGTTGACTCAGAGCTGGCAGGGGGTTGGTGTGTGGGAGGCCGCGCCGTTCCTGGAAGCGGCTCCACTGCGCCTTCTGCCAGCATGGCTCAGCGCATGAGAAAACGCACCCCCAGCCCTTCCTGCTGCACACAGGGACTCGGGCGCCAGCCAACACCCCTGCCCCCCACGGCCCCTGCCACCCCCTCTGGGACAAGGGCCCGACAGCAGCCCTGGGGAGAGACTGGCCTGTGTACCACACCCCCCCGACCCGTGGCCAGGCGCAGGGTCACCCCATCGCACAGCCAGACTGGCGCCTCCTGGCTTCAGGGATTGCCATTACACCCCTGCCTTCACTTGGTAAATCAAGGGCCAATAAAATGTGAAGTTGGCTAAAAATGACCCCCCCAAACAACACTGGCTAGCGGATAGGCCACGCAGCCAGAGCCCGCCAGGCCAGGATCCGCGTGCAGGACGTCATCTGTAACCACCACCGACGGGCCATGGAGCACACGGCCACGTCTAGTCCTTCTGACAGCTCCTTCTGCTGCGCTTAGACGGGCAGGCCTGGGGGCTCTGCCCCCCGCAGCCCCTATGTGCCGCTTCTGGTGTTTGGCGTTGTCTGGGATGGGGTGGGTGGGCGTGCCCTGTCCTCCTGGGATTGGTCCAGGGGGCTTCTGTTCCTCCGCTAGGACTTGCCTCAGACCTGGTTGCGACATAGGACAGGTGGTACAGCCGTCACCGTGGATACAGCGTGGTACAGAGGGTGGAGCCGTCACCGTGGGTACAGCGGGGGAGGGTGACTGGAGCCGTCACGGTGGGTACAGCGTGGGGCGGGGGGCAGAGCCGTCACCGTGAGTACAGGGGGGACAGGCGGCGGCACCGTCACGGTGGGTACAGCGTGGGACAGGCGGCGGCGCCATCACCGTGGGTATAACACGGGACGGATGTTAGAGCTGTCACCGTGGCAGATTGCTGGCCTCTTTCTGTTTTGAAATCTGAATGCTGAATCTGGAATTTGAATCTGATATCTGTTGGACATTCTCATCATAATGTTGCTTTTGTGCTAGTTTCCTGATATTAGCTCTTCTGTAGCTACTTCATGATTAATTGTCTTTGGCTCAAGAAGGTGGTTTGGTGTTAGTGGTTGGAAATGTACAAAACACAAAATGTCCAGTAAGTTCATGGAATATGGTGGGCAGGACTTTTTGTTCCAGAACGTGGAAGAAGTAACCCATGCCACAGCCATTTTAGGATTGATTCTAACCAATGGGGGGAGTTGACTGCGAATCTGAAAGCTGAAGGCAATTTGGGTGAAAATGACCATGAAATGGTCGTTTTTATGATTCTCAGGAAAGGAAGGCGTGAGAGCAGTACAATAAGGACAATGGACTTCAAAAAAGCGCACTTTAACCAACTCAGAGAACTGGTAGGTGAGGTCCCACGGGGAGAATATCTAAAGGATATAGAAGATCAGGAGAGCTGGCAGTTTCTCAAGGAGACAATATTAAAGGCACAACTTCAAACTATCCCAATGCAAAGGAAAGACAGGAGGATTAGTAAGAGGCCAGTATGGCTGCATCAGGAGCTCTTGAATGACCTGAAAACCAAAAAAGGATCCTACAAAAAGCGGAAACATGGACAAATTGCTAAGGAGGAGAGGAGCACAAAAGAACAGCACCAGCCTGTAGGGACAACAATCAGAAAGGCTAAGGCACAAAATGAGTTACACCTAGCAAGGGACATAAAATGCAATAGGAAGCATTTCTTTAACTACCGTAGGAGCAAGAGAAAGACAAAGGAAAGTGGAGGTCCTCTACTTAGCGGGGAAGGAGAGCTAATAACTGATGACATAGCAGCAGTCTGAGGTACTTACTGCCTATTTTGTTTCAGTCTTCACTAAAAAGGTTAATGGTGACCAGATATTCAACGAGGGACAGAGAGTCCTGTGGCACCTTTAAGACTAACAGATGTATTGGAGCATAAGCTTTCGTGGGTGAATACCCACTTCGTCAGATATTCAACGTACTTAATATTAAGAACAAGGGGGAAGGAACGCAAGCCAAAATAGGGCAAGAACAGGTTAATGAATATTTAGATAAGTGAGATGGATTAAATTTGGCAGGGTCTGATGAAATTCACCCTAGGGTACTTAAGGAACTAGCTGAAGCAATCTGAGAACCGTTACCAATTATCTACAAGGACTCATGGAGGTTCGGTAAGGTCCCAGAGGACAGGAGAAGGGCAAACATAGTACCTAGCTTTAGAAAGGGGAACAAAAAGGACCTGTAGTATTATAGGCTGGTCAACCTAATCTTGATACCTGGAATGATACTGGAACAAATTATTAAGCAATCAGTTTGGAAGCACCTGGAGGATAACAGGGTTATAAAGAATAGACAGCATGGATTTGTCCAGAACAGATCATGCCAAACCAACCTGATTTCCTTCTTTGCCAGGGTTACTGACCTACAGGATGTGAGGGATGTGACAGTAGATGTGATAAAGCTTGATTTTAGTTAGACTTCTGACACCGTTCTGCATGACATTTTCACAAGGAAACAAGGGAAATGTGCTCTAGATAAAATTACAAGAAGGTGGACGTGCACGCAGTTGAAGGATCGCTCTCAAAGAGTAGTTCTCAATGGCTCACTCTCAAACTGGGAGTGGATCCCGCAGGGGTCAGTCCTGCGTCCGGCGCTAGTTCATGTTTTCATTGATAACTCGGATAATGGAGTGGAGAGTATGCATATCAAGTGTGCAGATGACATGAAGCTGGGAGGGGTTGCAAGCACTTTGGAGGGCGGGATTAGAATTCAATAAAGAGAAGTGCCAAACACTGCACTTAGGAAGGAAAAGCAAATGTACAATTACGACCTGGGGAATAACGGGCGAGGCACTGGTGTTGCTGAAAAGGGATGTGGGGTTCAAGCGGATCACACATTGAATCTGAGTCGACAATGTGATGCAGTTGCAAAAAAGGCTCCTATCATTCCGGGGTGTGTTAACCGGCACGTTGTATATAAGACACGGGAGGTCATTGTCCTGCTTGACTTGGCATGGTGAGGCTCCAGCTGGGGTCCTGGGTCCAGGCCTGGGCGCTGCACTCTAGGAAAATGTGGACAAATTAGCGAGAGTCCAGAGGAGAGCAACAAAACTGAGAAGAGGTTTAGAACCCTGCCCTGTGAGGCAAGGTTAAAATACTGGGCGTGTTTAGTTCTGAGAAAAGCAAACTGAGCGGGGACCTGAGAACAGTCTGCAAATCAGTGCAGGGCTGTTCTAAAGAGGCCAGGGATCAATTGCTCTCTGTGTCCACTGAAGGTAGGAGAAGTGATGGGCTCAATCTGCAGCAAGGAGACAGGTTTGATATTAGGAAAAACGTACGTTGGCACAAAGGTTTTTGTCTGTGAGCCGGTGACCTGGCGCTCGCAATGAATCCTGGTGCAGCATGTTGCAATATTCTAACAATGGCTCCCTCGAGCCTGCCAGGGCTTTGGTATCTGGCCTGACTTTTCTGCTAACCCCTTTGCCTGGGCTTAGTGTGGGCTCCACCCAGCGCGCTTGGACTGAGAGCTCGAAGAGCCCCCGGTGACTTGTTACTGCTCTTCGGCCACTGGGCATCCCCTGGAACGATTTTTCCCAGGATCCCATTGCCACTTGACATGCTGTGCAGCGTGAGCGGTGTCCCCGGAGAAGAGACGATCCTTTCCACTCCATTCAGACAGATCCGCGCCAGCCTTGCGCCAAGGACCAGCCGCAATGCCCTGTGGCTTCTGTGCTTTCTGCATCTTGTATTGCTTGCCGCTGTCCCATCTGGGTACTTTCCCTCCCGCGGCAGCATTCACGCCTGGCCAGAACGGGTCGTCTCCAGCCCCGCTCTGACGCTTCTCAGCACCCAGGTGGGCTCTGTGCAGCATTTCCAGCCGCGTGTTGTGTGGCATTACGACACAAGGTCCTTCGCAGCGATTTCACCTCACTAGTGCCAGGGCATGCCAGTGCGGGGCCGGGGCTTGCCCTGCTGGCCAGCCATCTGGAATCAGTCGCTCAACTCCCGTATGGTGGGGGCCTGTTTCCTGTCCCAGTTGAGCTCGCCGTGTTTTCTGTTGGCACGTGAGTGGTGTTTGCTCTGAACTCCGCCCCACCCACTCCTTGCCTTGAAAGGGCAACTGCATCCGCTGGAAGAACCAACTTCCTCTGGGGCCCGTAGCCCAGAGGAACCCTCCACTCTGCAATGTCGTGCAAGCCCTTTGCACGGAGGGGGGTAGCGCCTGGCTACCGAGGGCTTGTGCTCCGTTGCTTCCCCAGCCAAGTCAGCAAAGAGCTGCAAACCACACGAAGGGCCAGGGCCGGGGGTGGGCCTGAGCGCAGTCCTGCAGTGTGGAGTCAGTGCTGGGAGCCAGCCCGGGTGAGGGCAGAGGGTCTCCACTCAGCTCCGAGCAGTGCAGCACCCACGGGCCTGGGCCACTTTCCCTTGCCAGTTAGCCCAGCCCCATTCCACACTGGCCCAGGCAGCCCGCTGAGGGAGCCCCTCCTGGCGCCCGCGTGGAGAGGGATTTCTCTAGCTCCGGGAGGCTTCCTCGTTTGGGTGTGTTTCCATCGGTGGCCTGGTGTCCCCTGGTTCGGGTCGTGTTGGGCTCCTTTGTCACCGACACCAGCGTCTCTGCATTTTAAGGCTTTTCCCTGGTCCCTGGGGTGTTGATTATTTTCACCCCAGCTGTGTGTGACGGGGCGCGGCAGGAGCACTGCGCGGGGGTGAGGGTGACGGGGCGCGGCAGGAGCACTGCGCGGGGGTGTGGGTGATGGGGCGCGGCAGGAGCACTGCATGGGGGGTGAAGGTGATGGGGCGCGGCAGGAGTACTGCGCGGGGGGGTGTGTGACGGGGCGCGGCAGGAGCACTGCGCGGGGGTGAGGGTGACGGGGCGCGGCAGGAGCACTGCGCGGGGGTGTGGGTGACGGGGCGCGGCAGGAACACTGTGCGGGGGTGTGGGTGACGGGGCGCGGCAGGAGCACTGCATGGGGAGTGAAGGTGATGGGGCGCGGCAGGAGCACTGCGCGGGGGTGAGGGTGACGGGGCGCGGCAGGAGCACTGCGCGGGGGTGAGGGTGACGGGGCGCGGCAGGAGCACTGCGCGGGGGTGAGGGTGACGGGGCGCGGCAGGAGCACTGCGCGGGGGTGTGGGTGATGGGGCGCGGCAGGAGCACTGCATGGGGGGTGAAGGTGATGGGGCGCGGCAGGAGCACTGCGCGGGGGTGTGTGTGACGGGGCGCGGCAGGAGCACTGCGCGGGGGTGTGGGTGACGGGGCGCGGCAGGAGCACTGCGCGGGGGTGTGGGTGATGGGGCGCGGCAGGAGCACTGCACGGGGGTGTGGGTGACGGGGCGCGGCAGGAGCACTGCGCGGGGGTGTGGGTGATGGGGCGCGGCAGGAGCACTGCGCGGGGGTGAGGGTGACGGGGCGCGGCAGGAGCACTGCGCGGGGGTGAGGGTGACGGGGCGCGGCAGAAGCACTGCGCGGGGTTGTGGGTGACGGGGCGCGGCAGGAGCACTGCGCGGGGGTGTGGGTGATGGGGCGCGGCAGGAGCACTGCACGGGGGTGTGGGTGACGGGGCGCGGCAGGAGCACTGCGCGGGGGTGTGGGTGATGGGGCGCGGCAGGAGCACTGCGCGGGGGTGAGGGTGACGGGGCGCGGCAGGAGCACTGCGCGGGGGTGAGGGTGACGGGGCGCGGCAGGAGCACTGCGCGGGGGTGTGGGTGATGGGGCGCGGCAGGAGCACTGCATGGGGGGTGAAGGTGACGGGGCGCGGCAGGAGCACTGCGCGGGGGTGTGTGTGACGGGGCGCGGCAGGAGCACTGCGCGGGGGTGTGGGTGACGGGGCGCGGCAGGAGCACTGCGCGGGGGTGTGGGTGACGGGGCGCGGCAGGAGCACTGCGCGGGGGTGTGGGTGATGGGGCGCAGCAGGAGCACTGCGCGGGGGTGTGGGTGACGGGGCGCGGCAGGAGCACTGCGCGGGGGTGTGGGTGATGGGGCGCGGCAGGAGCACTGCGCGGGCGCGGCAGGAGCACTGCACGGGGCTGTGGGTGACAGGATGCAGCAAGAGCACTGCATGGGGGGTGAAGGTGATGGGGCGTGGCAGGAGCACTGCGCGGGGGTGTGGGTGCTGAGGCGCAGCAGGAGCACTGCACAGGGGTGCGGGCTCCAGTCCTCAGTGCTGCATTCCCGGGGGGGTCCATGCAGCAGCCAGTAAATCCCAGCACTCATGGGAGGCAGGCCAGCTCCAGCTGAGCATGGGCCATGAGACTCCCGCTGCTGGGGATGGATGCCCGGGAAGCTGGGGGAGGGAGGCGTGGAGGAGCCAGCCGCACTGGAGCAGTGGTTTCTCAGCGCTGCAAGCTGAGCGGTGATGTTCTCCATGGCGATAGCATTGTTCCCTCCCCCGAACCTCTCTCCTCCCCTGCGCACTGGCTTGATGAACGCAGCTGCTCCCCTCGGACAGCCGGGCTGCGGGAACCCGCCCCCAGGACCCAGTTGCTTCCTTGTTCCCTGCCACCCTCTCCCGCGGGCACGTGGCTCTGAGCAGCGAGGGCGTCGCACAGACACTGCCCTTGGCACCGTCGTCCAGGGAGGGAGGCCTCTCCCCCAGCTGCCCTCCCTGCATGTGGGGCAGGGGGACAGTGGGCGAGGGACAAGGGCCAGAAGGGGCCGTGCTCGAACCCCTCAGTGCTTGGCTGTTCCCACCTACTGGAATAACCCTCTGGGGCTAGGGTGACCAGATAGTAAGTGTGAAAAATCAGGATGGGGGTGGGGGGGTAATTGGCACCTATATAAGAAAAAGCCCCAAATATCGGGACTGTCCCTATAAAATAAGGACATCTGGTCACCCTATCTGGGGCCCACTGCAGTGGGTCTGACTGAGAGCAGCCCTCCCATAGGCTGCTCTAAGTTGCACTGGGGGCTGACTTAGTCCCCGGGGAGCCCAGGGCCAGGGGACGGGAAGCAAAGGTGCCACAACGTCACTCTGTAGGTGCAGCACCATCGCAGGTGGGGGTCCGCTCCGGACCAGCGGGGGCACAGTTCAGTGTGTAGGAACTGCTGGGGTAGGGCTGGGCCGGCCGGGGGCCGCGTGCGCTGCTGATTCTCTGGCCGCCTTTGTTGCTCACTAATGGTTCCCCGGATTGTCTGCCAAGAGCTCTGCCTAATGGGGCCTCTGGCCTGGGAGAGGCAATAGGAGTTTGCTTTCAAAGGGAAAGATTAACTTGCCCCTAGGGACGGGCGGGTGGAGGGGCTAGTGAGCTGCAGTGCCAGAGCACCCGAGGGTACCGGGAGGGCATAGGCCAGGCCAGGCTCAGGAGAGCAATAGGGGAAGGCGACCCCGGCTGGCCGTGAGGAACACCCCCATCTGGCCTCCTCAGACCTGACGAGAGCGGCCAGGCAGAGCCCTGCTGCAGAGTCACGAGGAAACAAACTGAGTGTTTCCAGCTTCGTGTGATGGCTGTAATTCCCATTCACAGACTCGGGTGCCCTCTGATGGATGGAATCAGACGTGCTCCGCGTGTGTCATAGGTACTATACTGCTAATGGCCAGTGGGGAATCGCCTTTAGCGGGAGGGGCCTGGGTGTTGGGAGTGAGAGGCTCTCAGTTCCATCCCCACTGTTCTGAGTGGCTGTAGTATGCAGCAAAGTGACAAAGATGAAGGCCTAGGTGGCTACGGACTCATTATAACATCCATGGAGCCATGGTGGGGCACCCTGACCCCTCACTTTATCCGCGACTGGCATGCAGCTGCCACAGTTGGAACGTGCCCCAGGCTGCCCCTGCCCACGGCAGTGCTACGGAGCAGATTCAAACCAAGAGGCGAGAGGGCTTTAGGCAGGATGCTGTGAAATAACCCCCAGAACGGGGCTCCTGTCTCCCAGAGCCCTCCCCTGGAATGTGCCTGTGTAGCAGTTATGGAGACTCATTTCTTTGCTGGAGCCGATCTGCGCTGTATCATAAAACTGCCATTCGCACTTGGAGTGCCGCGAAAATCAATAGAAAACAGGTGCTGAGCTGGGGCATTTCCACTGCCCCGGAGAACCGCTGGGGCTTTACACATTCCTGAGTCCAGCCTGACACTGGCTCCTGGCTTCAGAAGCTGAGCTTGATGCTCCACAGCGGACAGCCACGCTGGCCCGAGAGGGTCACCTGGTTCCCACCTGGTTCCCTGGCGTCCGACTCTGCGGTGAAAGAGAAGCTGGATTTCCAGCCGCCCCGTCCGGGCAGGGAGTCCCCCATGTGTAACGCTGGGAGCTGAGTGCCCTGTCAATGTACTAATGCGGTGCAATGAGATTAACCCGGCCAGTTATTGCATCTAATTCATCATCCCAGCTCATTAGCGAGACAATCTTCGTTGAGGTTTTGCGAGATAAACACGCTCCTAGAAATCAATTGCTACACAGCTGAGATTTGATAACGGCCATATTGAAATCCTTGTTCCAGGCACTGAACGGAAAGCACAGCCGTGTAATCAGTACGGAATGGGATGCCATGGTCGCTGCTAATCTCCGAGCCTCTCCCCGCCGGATACCGCAGGGCAGGGCCACGAGGCTCTCTCCTGGCGGGGGCTGGAGCGCTGGGCTGCAATGAACAGAGGTTCCTGTGTTGGAATGGGGTGCGCTTTGCAGGGAGCTGCTGTGAACCCCTTCTGGTCTCTCCCTCCTCTGGGGCCGTGGGGCCGTGCTGCCCAGGGCTCACCCCGTAGCAGAACCAGGTGCTTTTCCCTTCATAGGAATCTCCGTTCGGTTCGTGAGGAATCCTGTTCCCCATCTGTACTGACAGGGAGCAGAGGATCGAGGGCGAGGGCACACTTCGCCCATGCCCCATGCTGGAGCCCAGGTGCTATGGGGTGGGCATCCCTGGCGCCCCAGTGCAGCTGGCCAAGCATCTCCAGGACTTTCCAGCTGGCTTGACTATAAAGCAGAATTCACCCCGGTTCCCACCTCCCCGCCCCTGTGGGTTCCCTTCCTGTGCCAGGCTAGGGGAAGCGATCCTGGAAACAGCACGTTTCCATCAAATATCTGAGCGACTCCGTGGGACGAGAGCTCTGCTTGGGAGCCGGAGTGTTCAGTCATGTCCATGCAACGCCCCCACGTTCGCTGTGACCTGTCCTCTGCCCCCACCATCCCCACGGGTCTGGTTAGCCACCTGTTGTGTCTCATAATAATCCCGGAAGAGGAGCGCCCTGGGGCTGGACCTGGCTTTGTTTTCTTTCATAGAATCAGAGAATCTCAGGGTTGGAAAGGACCTCAGGAGGTATCTAGTCCAACCCCCTGCTCAAAGCAGGACCAACCTCAACTAAATCATCCCAGCCAGGGCTTTGTCAAGCCAGACCTTAAAAACCTCTAAGGAAGGAGATTCCACCACCTCCCTAGGTAACCCATTCCAGTGCTTCACCACCCTCCCAGTGAAATAGTGTTTCCTAATATCCAACCTAGACCTCCCCCACTGCAACTTGAGACCATTACTCCTTGTTCGGTCAGCTGGTACCACTGAGAACAGTCTAGATCCATCCTCTTTGGAACCCCCCTTCAGGTAGCTGAAGACTGCTATCAAATCCCCCCTCATTCTTCTCTTCTGCAAACTTTCTTTGTACAGCACCCTGCACAACGGTGCCAGGGCTGGGGCCTCCTGGTGCTAGCCCCATCCCAATAAATAATATTAAACTGGCACCTGATTCCGAGACTTGCGCTGGTCCAGGCCGGAGACACAGAGAACAGCCGCTGACCTACTGCCCACTCAGGCTGGCCGGCAGTGGCCAGGATGTGATGTGGCCGAGTGCCAGGGCCGGCTCCAGGCACCAGCCCAGCAAGCAGGTGCTTGGGGCGGCCAAGGGGAAGGGGCGGCACGTCGGGCTGTTTGGCAGCAATTCGGCGGCGGGTCCCTCTCGGAGGGAAGCAGCTGCTGCCTAATTCCCGCCGAAGAAGAAAGTGGCGCGGTGGAGCTGCCGCCGGAGTGCCGCCATCGCAATTGCGATCGCGGGTTTTTTTTGTTTTGTTTTTTTTCCGCCGCTTGGGGCGGCAATAACCCTGGAGCCGGTCCTGCTGAGTGCCCCACAGTATGGGTGGTTGGTTGGGCCGTGCTGTGACCTGGCAGGGTGGCAGGGATGAGGAATATCCAGGGGATCAGCCGTTGGGATAACGCTTCTCCCAGGGATTCTCCCAAGGCAGGCCCACCTGTCGCGCGTCCATGTGAGCCGGAGGAAGACAAAGCACCCGGCTAGCGGGTCCGGGATGCAGTGAGATGCTCTCTAAATCCTCAAATTAGTCATTGCTACAGTCATATTTCTCGCCCCCACCCTCTGCCACACACAGTGCCCCCGGGCAGACACGGATCTGCACCCCGTGCCCCCGGGCAGGCATAGATCTGCACCCCGTGCCCCTGGGCAGACACGGATCTGCCCCCGGTGCCCCCAGGCAGACACAGATCTGCCCCTGGTGCCCCCAGGCAGATACGGATCTGCACCCCATGTCCCCGGGCAGACACGGATCTACACACGGTGCCCCCAGGCAGACACAGATCTGCACCCGCTGCCCCCGGGCAGACACAGATCTGCCCCCGGTGCCCCCGGGCAGATACGGATCTGCACCCCATGTCCCCGGGCAGACACGGATCTACACACGGTGCCCCCAGGCAGACACGGATCTACACACGGTGCCCCCAGGCAGACACGGATCTGCATGCTGAATAAAGCACTAGTGATGGGCTAGGCAATTTCCCAGCTCTGGGCTCCATTAGAAGGGGTGAGAGGTGGTGAGGAGAGGCAGCGGGGGCAGCTGAGTGGTGGGGTGATGTGGCCGGATGCAAAGCAAGTGCAGGGAAGGATAAAAACATGCTTGTTTCTGTGCTGTGCATCCGAGCCCCCAGTGGAACAGCAGCCAGGGGGCTTAAGCTGCAGCTAAGTCTGCTAAGCCGTCAAATTGTGTGTGTCTGTTCAGCAGACTGACACCGGCACAGAGATTTGCGGCAGCAGCTTGATAATCCCGAGAGAAAAGGCTCCAGCCCTGCAGAGTCCCCTCCAATGGCTGAGCTCCATTCCTACCCGGGACCCCATGGCCTCTGCCTTGGCAGTGGGGCCTGAGCCCTCCACGTCCTGGCTTTGTGCACATCCACGAAGGGTCCCGCTCCTGTGTCCATCCTTCCACCCCGGCTCAGAGCCCAGGGCCGCAGCCAGGGGCTGGCTGGCGAATGGGAGATCGGTCCCTCTACCAGTCCCCGTCACGAAGTCTTCCCGGCTGAAATTGGTGACAGCTGGGCGCAGCTCCCTCATGCCAGAGCACCTACCGGGGGGGCCGGCTGTGCCCAGCATCCCCGGGAGTTGATGGAGGATCCAGATCGCAGCCCTCCAATGTTTGCAGGGTCCCCATCTGCCCCCCACCACTGTGCTGACAGGGCTGCAGGTGGGGCATGTGCCCGGGGGAAAGACGACGATACAAGCAGAGAGCAAGGGGGCAGGGAACCCCTTGCCCCTGGAGAGGGTTCACTCCTCTCGGGGAATCCTGTTCTCTCTCCCCATAGCTTCTGGGGCTTCCTGGGTCCCTTCTCGGCAGGTCCTGACCCAGGCACGTGGCCCATTTCCATGCACAGGGCTGATCCCACGTTGATTGGGTGGGCCTGAGCAGCCCAGAGGAGCGGGTGCTCCCTCTCTGCCCATGTAACTGCCCCTGGCGCTGCCCGCAAGGGAGAGGAATGAGCGCCCCTCCCGCCCGTAACGTGGGTGCTCCCCACCAGCTACCTGACACCCTGGGGTGGCTAGTAACTCAGGGGCGTGGGACCTGTGTAACGATGCAGTTCTGGCGGGACCCAACTGAGAGAGTCAATTCAGGACAAATTGCTTCAAGCAGGGCAGTTACAGCCCAAGGCTGGGGTTTTTCCACCTCTAAGGCAAACCAAACCAGCCAGACAAAGACGACTTTGGTCTCACCCCACTGGCTAACCACAAGTCACACAAGCAATTCCCTTAGATGCTCCAGTTTCCCAATATCACCACCAGTGCCACTCGTTATAGGGATGAATGGTTATGAAAACCAACACCCCAGTAAAAGAAAAAAAAGGTTCTCTTGATCCCACAGGACCAAGCCCCAGACCAGGTCAATATACAGATCTGATCTTACCCACAAATCACGCTGTTGCCAATCCTTTAGAATCTAAAATCTAAAGGTTTATTCATAAAAGGAAAGAGATAGAGATGAGAGCTAGAATTGGTTAAATGGAATCAATTACATACAGTAATGGCAAAGTTCTTGGTTCAGGCTTGTAGCAGTGATGAAATAAACTGCAGGTTCAAATTAAGTCTCTGGAATATCCCCAGCTGGGATGGGTCATCAGTCCTTTGTTCAGAGCTTCAGTTTGTGGCAAAGTCCCTCCAGAGGTAAGAAGCAGGATTGAAGACAAGATGGAGATGAGGCATCAGCCTTTTATAGTCTTTTCCAGGTGTAAGAACATCTCTTTGTCCTTACTGTGGAAAATTACAGCAAAATGGAGTCTGGAGTCACATGGGCCAGTCCCTGCATACTTTGCTGAGTTACAAGGCGTATCTGCCTTCTCTCAATGGGTCAGTTGTATAGCTGATGGTCCTTAATGGGCCATCAAGCAGGCTAGGCAGAGCTAACACCAGCTTGTCTGGGAAGTCTCCCAGAAGCATAGCATAAGTTTGAAATACAGACAGTATAGAGCCAATATTCATAACTTCAACTACAAAATCGATACACACATATAGACAGCCTAATCATAACCAGTAAACCATAACCTTGTCTTGACACCTCATTTGACCCCCTTCATACAAGATTTGGTGCCACAACAGGACTTTGGTTGCAGCCATGTTCTATATGGTCCCAGATTATGTCAATAATGTCACACCCTGTTCCAGCTTCCAGGGAGGGGTGGCAAAGCTGTCATGGCTGTCGCTTGGAGGAGGTGCTGCCCCACCGAGAACGGCGGGCGTGGCCCCCTCGGTGGGCAGCTCCCTGGCTATCGCTGCATGGGATGAATGGAGTCCGGGGGAGCCAGAGACCGGAGGGGGGAGGGCTGGCTGGGCGAGGCAGCAGGACAAATACCCTCCAGTTCCAAGAGTGCCCCCTAGTGCTCAGTACCCAGAGCCACCTGCATACCCCAGGCTTGGTCCCGAGAAGCGAATTGGCCACACACGCAGCTCTCGCTTCCCAGAGTCATTGACAATCGAGTAGCTCGTTAGCATCTCATCTGCATTCCCCACACTAACGAGTCCATGTTCAGGGTGGTTTGAGACGTTTTATTCAGTTTCCTTATGTCACGGGGTCCCCGGGCGATGCTCTGGAACTGCTCCCCACAAAGCCAGTCAGGACTTTGGGAAGTCTCCTCTCTGTGAGCAGACTGTCTTCAGGGCAAGAAGCTCACACGGCTTCCACCTTCCTGGGTCTGACCTTGGAGCATTCAGCATCCTTGGCCCCTCCGTGCGCTTCCCACAGCGAGTCCGCCCCGGCGGGGTCCTGGGGAAGCCAAAGGGTTCTGCACCCCCCACTTCGCAGTCAGACGTGACTCTCAGCCAGCCAGTAAAACAGAGGTTTATTAGATGACAGGAACATGGTCTAAAACAGAGCTTGTAGGTCCAGCGAACGGGACCCCTCCGCCGGGTCCATTCTGGGGCCCAGCGAGGCAGACCCCCGTCTGCCCTCCCTTCCAGTCCCCAGCTAGCCCCAAACTCCAACCCCCGTCCAGCCCCTCCTTCTCTGGGCTTTGTCTTTTTTCCAGGCCAGGAGGTCACCTGATCCCTTTGTCTCCAACACCTTCAGTTGGCACCTTTGCAGAGGAGGGGCCCAGGCCATCAGTTGCTAGGAGACAGAGTGTCGGGCATTTATGTACCCTGGCCCTTTGCTCTGCAGCAACCATACCCCCTTATCCCACCCCCTAGATACTTAAGAACTGCATAGGGGAAACTGACGAAAACATTAAGAACAGTCCCACTTTGTCACACCTTAAAAGTGCAGGTTTCTGGGATTCTGGAGCTGCTGATGTCCCGGGGTGGCTAGTAACTCGGCCGGGCCTGGGCCCTGCTCTGGCTTCCTGGGAGGGGGATGGCAAAGCCTCCCAGTGTGAAGCCAGCTTGCCTGTCAGAGGGGACGTCGGGGCACGGCCCAGCCGCCGCCAAGCCGGGAATATGGGGGCAGCAAGAGAAAGTGGCAGCCTAGAGTTAATCCCTCTCTCGGTGTGAGCTCTGGGGTTCGTTCACGGCAGTTCATACAAATGCTGGGTTTGCTCCTGCGGGAGGGACGGAGCCGAAGGTTTGATTTGGCTCCTGCGTTTTACCTACGTTCAAATTGTTTTTAGAACGGCGTTAAAAACAAATGTAGAGCTTGGGATCTTGGGAGGGGAAAAGCCCTCGGTGCAGGGCATTTCCAAGAATTCTGCCGTTCGAAAACTGAGACGTGTTTTAAAAATGGCTATTTGTGTAGACCCTACCAAAACCTACGTTTTCAAGCCTTGCTCCCCCTGCCATGTTTTCGGCAGCAGTTAAAGAACAAAGCCCCTTGTCAGAGCCGTGCCCACACAATGCCAAGGGCTGGTTCGGGGCGCTGGGGCTGCAGGCCCTGACCCTGAACAGGGACTGGGTTCATCTTGGTGCCATCCAGGTCTGACACGTGGAGAACCAGTCGCTGCTCGTCTGCCGGGAAGAGGCGGCGGAAAAAAATATGCTTCTCTTTGGACATTACAAAGGGCAGAATAGTGCCCCCTACTGCCCCCGTCCTCCCCAACCGCCTGGCAGAGCACCCTCAAGTGGTGGTGTTGGACTCTCCATGCCCAGGGGGAGTTTGTGGTGCTGGGAGCTAGGAAAACCCTCCCCCGGCTCGTAACGGGGCCATCTTATCCGGAGCGCCAGAGCCCTAGTGCTGTGCAGAACCCTGCCCGCCCCCAGGACAGGGCTGTAGGCCTGAGGGCCCTGCCTTGTGGGTGAAAAGAGGCAGTGGTCTCCCCACTGGGAACAGGGGGCTCCATCTCTGAGCCCACCACGCCAGTTGGCACCAGCTGACAGTCTCCGCGGCAGAGGCTCGGGGCCTGGAGACGGCGCCCCAGCCCTGTGGGCGGGTGCGGGGGCACCCTGTGAGGTGAGGAGAGCGGGGAGCTTGCACTGCTATTGCCAGGGCTGCTGGGTGGATCAGGAGAGGCCCTCGGTCTCCAGGGCTGCTGGGCTGGGCCCTGATTCTCCTCTGGCCTCCAGGTGGACAGGAGCGAGATCATCAAGAGCAACCTGCACCCCGTCTTCTCCAAGGTCTTCACGGTGGACTATTACTTTGAGGAAGTGCAGAAGCTGCGGTTCGAGGTGTACGACAGTCACGGGCACTCCAGCCTCGGGACACACGATGACGACTTCCTGGGGGGCATGGAGTGCACCGTGGGCCAGGTACTCGCCCTGGCTGTCCCCTGGGAGCCACTCCTCTCGCCTGTCCCCAGGCTGTGGCCCAGCAGGGCTGCGGTGTTTCCTGGGGGGGGGAATCCTGCCATTCGACCGTTCTCTGCTCCCGGGCGCGGGGCTGCTCCATTCCTGGCCTGGGAAGGTGGCTCAGGGCGGCCTGCAGAAGGGCTTAGCGGTGCCAGAAACGTATCGCCGCCATATTTGCACGTTGCAGGATATTGTCATTGCGATCAGCGGCACGCCCTAGGAGTGGGAGTTCTGAGCGCTCCCGGCCGAGGACGCTGATCTCCCAGGGCCGGGGAAGCCCCAGATAGTCTCTAATGGCATTGCCGGTGGGACTGGAAATCCCCAGGGCTGAGAGGAAAGCGGAGGGATGATGCTGCGGGCAGGGCCGGCTCCAGGCACCAGCTTCTCAAGCAGGTGCTTGGGGCGGCGGCTCCGGAGAGGGGCGGCACGTCCAGGTATTCGGCGGCAATTCGGCGGACGGTCCCTCACTCCACCTGGGAGAGAAGGACCTCCCGTCGAATTGCCGCCGCAGATGGCTTTTTTTTTTTTTTTTTGGCTGCTTGGGGCGGCCAAAACCCTGGAGCCGGCCCTGGCTGCGGGTTAACGTGGCCAGGGCTGGGGAGAACTTGACGTAGTAGGGATGGCTCTGAGCTCCAGGAGAAGGGAGCGATTTCAGCGCTCTCAGGAAGTCCCGCTGCTTGGCACGTCTGAGCACTGACTGTCTGTAAAGGCCAAGCACTGTCCATGAAACCGCAGCCTGGCAGCCCCAGGCCCTCCCCTGCAGTCTGGGAATTGCTGGCGAGCCCTTGCCCGGGCCGGGGAGCTCAGCGTGCGGCACAGGCTTGGCCCAGCGCTAGTTCCATCCGCAGGGGGTCACTGGCGCCCGTGCTGACGTCCTCCGGGATGACTCGTGTCCCCCGAGTGACTCACGCACCGTGTCCCCTGAGCCCAGTCACGCTAACGTCTCTCCCGAGACAACTCCCATGGCAACGTGTCTCCTGAGGCCGCTCATGCTCCAGCGCGACTCCAGGGCCACCATCTCCCCTGGGGAGACTGGCGTGGCCGTGTCTACCCGCACGGTGTCGCATGGGCCCATGGGTCCCCTGCCCCCATCCCCAGGGCATCGCGTGGGCCCACGGCTCCCTCCCCCCCGACTCATGCTATCATCTTCCCTTCCAGATCGTGGCCCAGAAGCGGGTGACCAAGCCGCTGTTTCTCAAGTACGGGAAGTACGCCGGCAAGTCCACCATCACGGTGAGTGTGGCCGGCTCGGTCCGGCTCTACACTTCCTAGCGGTCCTGCTGCTCATGCAGCCTGCAGGGAGGGGGGAACGCGTTCGGCTGGGCCTGCTTGGGCCGTTCCCTTTGGAAAAGGACAGGGAGGGGCAGCCCCTAGAGCCGCACCGTGCCCTGCTCTGGCTGCCTCGGTGCCACACGGCTCTGCCAGGAAACCCTCAGGCACATGTACCCGTTTGACGGGCTCTGGAGCCTGGCACTCTGTGGGCAGGAGCTGTCTCTAGAGAGCTGCCCGGTGCTCTGCTCCCCCAGTCTGGAGCTCTTCGTATTTCTAACGCTGCTGCCCCCCACCTGCCCCAGAGAGGGGTCCTGCCACGTCCTCCGGAGCTCTGGTATGGCTCACAACCAGCCAGGTCTGTGCTGAAGATCCTGCTGCTGCAGGGGCCGAATTCCCATTGCCCGTCTCCTCCTGCCCCCCAGCCCGTCCCACCCTGCGCAGACTAGCCCTGATCTGCCCCCGCCATCTCCCCAGGCTGGCAGACGTGGCTCAGGGGAGGGGTCAGTCCCTAGAACCCAGGTTCTCATCACTGGTCCTCGGCTACAGGGAATCCACATTCATTCCCCAGAGTCCAGCCCCGCCAGCTGGTGTATGGGCGTTGCTGGGACACCCACTCCGTGCAGCACAGGAATTGTGCTCTTTGAACGCGATGGAGAACACACTAAAGAGTGTGCTGGGATGGCGGCCCCTGGCCCCTGCTGCCTCTCCGTGCCCTGCCGCCCGGCCTGGCGCACGTGCACAACGGCCTCTCCGTGCCCTGCCGCCCGGCCTGGCGCGCGTGCACAACGGCCTCTCCGTGCCCTGCCGCCCGGCCTGGCGCGCGTGCACAACGGCCTCTCCGTGCCCTGCTGCCCGGCCAGGCGCGCGTGCACAACGGCCTCTCCGTGCCCTGCCGCCCGGCCTGGCGCGCGTGCACAACGGCCTCTCCGTGCCCTGCTGCCCGGCCAGGCGCGCGTGCACAACGGCCTCTCCATGCCCTGCCGCCCGGCCTGGTGCGTGGTGTGTGCACAACGGCCTCTCCATGCCCTGCCGGGCGCGCGTGCACAACGGCCTCTCCGTGCCCTGCCGCCCGGCCTGGCGCGCGTGCACAACGGCCTGTCTGTGCCCTGCCGCCCGGCGTGGCGCGTGGCGTGTGCACAACAGCCTCTCCGTGCCCTGCCGCCTGGCCTGGCGCGTGGCGTGTGCACAATGGCCTCTCCGTGCCCTGCCGCCCGGCCTGGCGCATGGCGTGTGCACAACGGCCTCTCCGTGCCCTGCTGCCCGGCCTGGCGCGTGGCGTGTGCACAACGGCCTCTCCGTGCCCTGCTGCCCGGCCTGGCGCGTGGCGTGTGCACAACGGCCTCTCCGTGCCCTGCTGCCCGGCCTGGCGCGTGGCATGTGCACAACGGCCTCTCCGTGCCCTGCCGCCCGGCCTGACACACACATCGCTGCCAGTACCTCACAGCTGTGCTCTGTGCGTGGTGGCTCCAACAGGCAGCCAGGACTGGGCGAGTTTCTCCCCAGACCTTGTGCCCGGCCACCTGTCTCTGAGAGCCCCTTGGCGCTCTCCCCTCAGGTGCTGTCAGAGGAGATTTCCGGCAACAACGGCTATGTGGAGCTGGCGTTCCGGGCCAAGAAGTTGGACGACAAGGTACCTGTGCTTGCCGCTGGGGTTGGCCAAGAGACTCCGCTCTGCTTTTGCTGAGACCCGGATCGGGCGGGGTGCAGCCTGGGAATGGCCGCGCGGAGGAGCCAGTGTGGTTATTTGCTGAGAGCTGGGAGCCGTGGCTGCCGACTGGCCCCGGCGCCCCTCTGGCACCTTTCCAACGCTTGGGTGCTACTGGGGGAGGCTGGAGCTGCCCCCGGCAGAGCGCGCGATGGGAGCGGCCAGGCCAGCTCGCCCCTCAGCAGCCTGGTCAGCGGGCCGTGGCCCTGCCCAGCGACGGGACACATGGAACTCTGTCCCTCCGCTGAGCCTGCCCCCTGAGACGGGGGGTTGTGCTGGTGCCACTGTCCCGATCGAGCCCCACCCAGCTGTCCAAAGGGCTCCCCACACCCGCCGGGGTGAAAGAGCTCCCTCTCCCAGCCCCACTCCCCGGAGCCCCTTGGGAGAGCACGGGCTGGCAGGGATGCTGGGGGGCAGTTCAGCGATAGCCAAGGGCTGGAAGTCATCGGGGCAGGCTGCTGCGGGCACAGCACGAGAGAGGCTGGCCGGGCAGAGGAGGTGCAGTGAGAATGCAGGAGCCACAGGCTGGGGCCAGAGCCAGAGTGGGCACAAGGCAGAGACGGGGACGGAGCCCAGCGTGGCCGTGGCAGGGAGCAGGGCCTCGCCGGGCAGGGGCGAGGGAGCCGCCTGCTGCGACAGGCCTGAGCGTGGAGGGTAGGCACAGTGGCCCCTGGGTGCTCAGAGCCCCCATCCCGGGCAGGGCTGGTTCAGAGGCTGGTCCTTTCCGCCTGGGAGGACGTGCCCCTTTCTGGCGGGTATCGGGGGAGATGGCCCGGAGGTTGGTTTGCTGCTCTGAGCTGGCCCTGCCCGGAGCGGGAGGGCAACCCCAGCTGTGGAGCTCACCGTGCCCTTCTGCCCACCCGCCCGGCAGGATCTCTTCAGCAAGTCGGATCCTTTCCTGGAGATCTACCGGATCAACGACGACGGGAGTGAGCAGCTGGTGTACCGCACCGAGGTGGGTCCCCGCCGCGGGCAGAGCCTCCAAGGAGCCGCCCGCTGCCACCCCAGGGGGAAGGGAATGGGGAGACAAGGGTGGGCAGCGACAGGGGTGGGGGTCAAAGGGATGGGAGTGGGTGGAGGAGGGGCTGGTGGGGATGGGGTGATAGGGTGATGGAGGAGGGGCTGGTGGGGATGGGGTGATGGGGGGGACGGAGGAGGGGCTGACAGGGATGGGGGGATGGGGGTGCGGAGGAGGGGCTGGCGGGGATGGGGGGATGGGGGGATGGAGGAGGGGCTGGTGGGGATGGGGTGATGGGGGTGCGGAGGAGGGGCTGGTGGGGATGGGGGGATGCGGTGGGCGGAGGAGGGGCTGGTGAGGATGGGGTGATGCGGTGGGCGGAGGAGGGGCTGGCAGGGACAGGAAGGATGAGGGTGGGTGGAGGAGGGGCAGGCGGGAATGGGGTGAGGGGGTGGAGGAGGGGCTGGTGGGGATGGGGTGATGCGGTGGGCGGAGGAGGGGCTGGCAGGGAGGCTGGATCCCTCACCCCTGTGCCCCGGCCCCCTGCTCCAGCCCCCAGCCGCGAGGTGCTTGTCACCCCAGGCAGCTCCCCCCCGCTGGAGAGGACGCGCCGTGCCCGGAAAGTTCCCCGCGGCTCCGTGCTGCCAGAGGACCCTCCCCCGCCAGCTCCTCTTGCTCCCCGGCAGAGTAGGGCCCCCCGGAGCCGTAATGGGCTCTGCCTGGGAAGGGAAGAGGGGATGAGTGACGGGCCCCCGCTGCTCCCTGTGCTGGCCGCGCACCATGGAAGTGCCTGCTGCTGCTCTGCTCACGCCTCCCTGATGGGGGGCCTAGGAGGATTAGGCACCTAGCAGAGCTATTACACTGTCAGGTGCTGTCCGCCCCGCCTGTCGCCTGGGCCCCGCCGTTCCCTTCCTGGCACCAGGGCGGTGGGAGCCTGCAGGGAGGGGAGAGACAGAGGCGAGAGGGGCAGTAGCAGCTTGGATGCCGGTCCAGGGAGTCTCTCCTCTAGGGCATGGCTACCTAGCGCCTCCCCCTGCCGGAGCAGGGTCTAGTGTCTAGAGCACAGGGCTGGGCATGGGACTGCCTGGATCCTGCATGACCCTGGGCGGGTCCAGGTCAAGGCTGTATCCCCACTTTGAACTTTAGGCTGTATCCCCACTTTGAACTTTAGGGTACAAGTGTGGGGGCCTGCATGAGGACTTCTAAGCTTAACTACCAGCTTAGTTCTGGTCCGCTGCCACCATTCCCTACCCTGGGAAGCTTTTAGAAACCTCTCACCAATTCCCTGGTGAATACAGATCCAAACTCCTTGGATCTTAAAACAAGGAGAAATTGACCCTTCCCCCCTCCTTCCTTTCACCAACTCCTGGTGAATACAGATCCAAACCCCCTTGGATCTTAAAACAAGGAGAAATTGACCCTTCCCCCCTCCTTCCTTTCACCAACCCCCTCCCCTCTCTGTGCCTCAGTGCCCGCAGGGGTTGGGAGGGGGGCAAGGGCCACTCAGGGCTGTTTGCAAAGCTCGTTGGGCCTCTGGCAGATGGAAGCCCAGCGGGCACCCTGCTCATCGCCCAGGGGTGCCCCAAGAGGCCGTATGCAGCACGTTCACGCTGCCCCCTTGTGTTTACAGGTGGTCAAGAACAACCTGAGCCCCGTGTGGGAACCGTTCAAGGTCTCTCTGAACTCGCTGTGCAGCTGTGAGGAGAAGAGGAAGCTGAGGGTGAGGAAGGGAAGGGGGGAAGCCCTGAGTAGACTCCGCCCTCGGGGGAGCTGAAAGGGGCCACCTCACTGAGTCTCCTGCAAGGGGGACCGGCCCCGTCACAGTGCAACTTGCCCCCAAGGTCAAAGGCAACCTAGGCACGATGGATCAGAGGAAATGCATCCTGATGCAACATAGGCTTGGCCTGTGGAACTCACTGCCACAGGACACCCATGTGTTTGTGAGTGTAGCCTCTGCAGTGACACTAACACACAGACACATGACCAGGGCCTTCGGTCCTCCTGCTTCAGAACCTGAACCGGCCCCCAAGAAGGGCAAGTGCCCCCCCCCCCCCCCCCCCGTGTGCTTACATAGCTGTCCAGGTGCATTGGGCCCTTCCTCTGAAATGTCTGTATAGCCCAGGGCTGGAGGGAGGACACCATGCTGCATGCACAGGCGGTCAGTCAGGCAGCGTATCCACCGCGACGGTCCAGGGTGAGTGGAGGGGGAATGGTGGGGGCTGGGAAAGGCCCCTCCCTAGAGGGGGGGGGACCCTCTGGCTGAGCTGAGCTCCTCTCCTTACAGTGTGTGGTCTGGGACTACGACTCCCGGGGAAAACACGACTTCATCGGAGAGTTTTACACCACGTTTGAGGAAATGCAGAAAGCAAGTGGGGAGAACAAGGTTTGTTGTGGGGGGGGGGACCCTACGCATCTGGATCTGGGTGTCCAGGTGGGCCGGCTGCTGGTGACGATGCACGTGAGGTGTCTCAGCCGTTCCGTGTGTGTGTGCTGGGTATTCGCCCGAGCTGGTCACAGGTTGGGTCAAAACTGTTTCCGTGAAATTGGCCGACTTTCAACAATTGTCCCCAAAGTGGTGGCTTCAAATTTTTCCGTTTTTTTTGGGGGGGGGGGAATCTAGGAAAACTAAAACAAAAATGGGTTGTTTTTGTTTTGTGGTGTTTGTTTTTTTTTCTTTTCTCCCCCTTTCTTGACGTTTAAAATGAGAAAAGGCAAAATCCTCAAACTATCAAACCAACCCCCCCAAATGTTCCAGGGTTTTTGAGCTGTTTTGCGACACAGATTTCCCCTTGTCTGACCAGCTCTGGGGGTCGCTGTTTGCCCGGTGCACAGTCTGGGCGTGTGACTGGCGTGTGCCTGCGGGGATGCGCGGGGGCGCTGCGTGTTGCGGTGCTGGGTGCCTCTGGCTGAGCTCCAGGGCTGCTCGTCCGCAGATCACAGATCTCCGCTGCTCTCTCTGTTGTGCTCCAAGGTCCAGTGGGACTGCATGAACCCAAAGTACAAAATCAAGAAACGAAATTACAAGAACTCAGGCGTGGTCATCTTACTGGATCTGAAGGTGAGCCGGGAGCCGGGCCGAGCCTGCCCTTGGCGTTTCCTGGCGCTCTCATATCAGCGCTTTTGCCCTGTATTGCAGCGCCCTGTGGTGACCCCAGGGGAAGCTGCCCCGTGCCCAGCGGTGACTCAGTGCCCCTCGCCTGTCCTGGCCCCTCGATGCCAGAGGGACTAGCAGGAGGCAAAAGCGCCTTTGTACTATGGGGAAGGGGGCTGGTCGGACAAGCCTGCAGGACATACTCCTCCTCAGAGGCTGTTTGGTAAAGGAGCAGTGACTAGGTGTCACGGAGTGTGGGGGAGTCAGGGCCCTGCACCCCTCTTCCTGCGATTCACCGGGACTCTCAGCCAGCCAGTAACACAGAAGGTTTATTAGACGACAGGAACACAGTCCCAAGCAGAGCGTGTAGGTACAACCAGAACCCCTCAATCAAGTCCTTCTGGGGGGTTTAGGGAGCTTAGACCCCAGCTTGGGGTTCCCTGCGTTGCACCACCCAGCCCAAACTGAAACTAAAAACTCCTCCAGCAGCTTTCTCCCCTCTCCTTTGTTCAGTGTCCCGGGCAGAAGGTGTCACTTCTCCCAACCCCCTCCTGGCTCAGGTTACCATCCCCAATGCAACTTCCCTGCAACATTCCCAGGTCAAATCTGCCCCGCTCCCTGCTTCGTCACACTAGGCGAGCTCTGTCCGGGCTCGGTGACACCGACATGTCCCGCTGTATCCATATCCCTTCCCTTGCTGCAGCCTCCTTGGCTCCCAGCACCCGGCGGGCGGCTGCTGTGTCCCCGTGTGTCTGGCAGTGCAGAATGCTCCGCTCGTGTCTGTCCTTCCGGGCTGCTTATGCCTGGATCGCTGCCTGGGAGAGGCTGGCCGGCCAGCAGAGCTCTGGGCTGTGCTGTTAGGGGCTGGCTAACACGGCCTTTGTTTGGAAGCTCCACAGGGTCTACTCCTTCCTGGATTACATCATGGGCGGATGCCAGATCCACTTCACGGTAAGGGACACTCCCTCCGCGGCGGGGATGGCGGGATGAGCAGCGAGCCCGGAGCAAACCTCGTCCTAGGTCCCAGGACAGAAGTCTTCGAACCTCGCACAGGAGCTGATGCTGCTCAGGCCCGTCCCGGGGAGCCGATGGGGCAGGAGGCTGGAGATGGGGCATGCTATGGCGGCCAATGGGACACGTGTTTGGTGGGCCGCTGTCTGGTTCCTGGGGGGAAGATCTCCACGGCACATGGAGGGGCCGAGGGCTGCGTGGGCATAGAGCGTGAGCTCCCCTCTGCCAGCTTCGGGATCATTAGGCTTCCAGGCCTGCCCATCCCGCACCCTGTATCAGCACAGGGTCGTTCCACCCGTAAGGAAATGAACGGCAAAGTGCACCAACGAGCTGCTCCTCGGCCATGCCCTGCTGTTAACGGGCCCCCAGCAGGGGCATTTGGAAGGGTTCGTAGCTTCATGCCCAAAGAGAAATATGTGATCCCCCAAGCTCCCGGCCCTGCAGACGCACGGCTCCCGTCTCTGCCTCGCTGTGTGTGCCTGGGAGGGACAGCGCAGCGTTACATGACTAACAAGAAAAGCACGGGGCCAGGTGCACGCTGGCTGCAGTCCACAGCAGCCATAAACCCTGATGAACGGGCGAGTGGGGCTGATTTTACAGCTGCTTCCCTGGCTGGACTGGGGCAACACAGCCAGAACGTACCAGTGAACCTGCCCCACGCCGTTTAACTGCTGGCTCAGCGGTCGGCACCGCTCCTGCTTGGCCACAGTCATCCATTAACACCTCACTGAGCTCCCCAGAACCTCAGGGCGTAGCCGCCACAATCAGCCATGCAGGAGGTGAGTTCGAACTGGACGTCCCTTGTGCAGCCAGCAGCAGTCCAGAGCCCCTGCTTGGACCCTGGCGCAGGTCCCCCCCTCCCTGAGATTCAGTTTGCTAGAGGAAGGCGGGACGCAGATGCAGTGTTTAACTCTCTGAGTCCAGTAAGGTTCTAAGTGGCTTCTCAAGGGCTACTGACACCTCAGAGCCAGTCATGGTGCAGTTTCCTTTTTCATACTCCAGTCCTATTCCTTAAAACACAACTAGTGAGCTTCTTTCCCCGCAGACTGTAGGGGCCTGGGATGTGCAATAACTGCACATGCACACACAGCTGGGTAGTGGTGCATTTAAACGACCTGCTGCACGTGCAGCTAGCTGAGTTGTGCGTACAACTGCACACGTCAATTAAGCGCATGGGTGTGCATAGTTTTTTGCACATGCAAATGCATATCAGTCCCTAAAAACATCCTCCTTCCTTGGCTTTGCACCTGAGTCTCTGTCACACTCTGGTGCTGGGCATGAGCCAGGCTCCTTCCCTCTGCTCCTTAGCGTTTTGCATTCCCTGCTGTTAGACCTTTGCTGGTACTTTGCACAGATTCCTCATTAAAAATGAAAAAACAACCAGCCTCCAGATTGCAAAAGCATCTTCTCCCCGGAGTGAGTCAGACCCGCAATGTGCGGGAAGCAGGCTGCTTGGCTCTGCTCCGCCGCATGAGACAAGCCGAGAGTGGTGGTTGGTCCCGGGAGCAAGGCCTGTCATGTTGTGAGACATCATGTCCCATCACTCCGTGACATGGCTTGAAGGGGAACGGCGGGGCAGAAACGCTGGCTGGCTTAGCCCAGTCCTGCTGGCCGCCTGTCCCTTCCGAGCAGCAATGAAAGAAGTTTGCAGGAACTTTTAGAAAATTCCTCCCCAATGCTCCTGCCACTTGCTCTGTCACCGGTGCCAACCTCGCATGCGGCATCACCCCCACCCCCCCATTGCAAACCACGGTGCACCCTGGGCTAATGTCCATGACCGAGGAGGTGCCGGGAGGATGTCACAGAGTGGGGGGATGTTAGCAAAGCCTTTTACTGCTGGATGCTCCCCGCTACCTGCTTTGTGAGTCCAGGGCTGGTGGGTGGGCTTGGCTGTGTGCCCCTGGGTGGGCAGAGGGTGCTTCCATCAACTCTCTGAGCTCCTTGGTTCTGCCGCTGGCCGGGGCTCCCTGGGAATGTCGGAGAGCCCGAGGAAAGATCTCAACAGACTTTCCTGCAGAATTCTGGGTACTTGCGGCATGTGCCTGGGCTGGCACTGATGTGACGGGAGCCCTTCTGCCGTCCGTGCCGCTGCCTCTCTGGGTGCGCTTGGGCAACTCCCGTCTCTCCGGGCGGCCAGTTCCCCTGTCTGTCCCTGGGGGATAGCAGTGAACCCGGGGCTGGAGACGAAGCGCTCTGAGATCCTGGGCGGGAGGGGCAGAACGACATCGCGGAACGTATTGCCGATGGCTAATGCCCAATACCCAATGTCCGCTCGCAGTGGCTGACGGTGCGTATTAAAAAGCGTGCAGACAAGGCGTGTCGGGGGCACTTCGGGGCTCCCCACAGCAAAGGGGTGCAGCTGGTTCCCATTCGAATTGCCTGCCCCTTGCTGGAGGCTGGGCCGAGGCTGACGGCATCAGGGATCAGGGAGCAGGACGGTGGCCAGAGATCCCTGGGGGAGCAGCCAGGTGGGCTGGAAGGGGCGCAGCTCCTCGGACCCCTGCATAGGCCCTTGCCTGGCAGCCTCAGGGGTCTGTTCAGCGCAGGGTGTGGCTTTGCCGCTCTCGGATACCCAGCTATGCCTGCCGCTGGCTCTGCTGACCGCCTGCCTTCCGCTCCCAGGTGGCTATTGACTTCACGGCGTCGAACGGAGACCCCCGGAACAGCTGCTCCCTCCACTACATCAACCCCTACCAGCCCAACGAGTACCTGAAGGCCCTGGTGGCAGTGGGAGAGATTTGCCAGGACTACGACAGGTGAGACAGCCCTGGGCTCTGTCTGTGCCTGGCCCGTCTGGCTAGCCCCACCCCTGGACACACACACACACACACACACACACACACACACACACACACACACACACACACACACACACACACACACACACACACACACACACACACACACACACACACACACCTGCGTCTGGGCCGGCTCTTCCTCTCTGGGTTTTTGTAGACTCTGTCACACAGAAATGACAAGGTCCCAGACACCCCCCTGCTGCCCCAGCGAGCAGTGCCCCAGCTTGGCCCACTCCCCCAGCTGCCAAGCCCTTCCACTGCTGGGAGCTCGCCGGGATGGGCCCCTCCCAGTGCGGGGGAGGTCGGGTGATACACTGAGTGCTCCCCGGGCACCCCCATGCCAGGTGGGGCCGGGCCCGGCAGGAGTCCCTGCAGCTTACCATGGTATGGTCCATTCCGGGGGGCTCCTGGGGCAGAGGGGTCTGTTGCAGACACCGAGCGGGGAGGGGCCGGGGTTGCCGGCTGGACGGTCTGCGTCAGGGTTCATTGTGCCCTGTCTGGGCCCCTCACTCCCTGGGGATCCCTTTATAGGGGTGGGGGCGCTTTGGGTGCTGGGGCACCGGAGCAGGTGGGAGCTTCTGACATCTGCTTCCTTCCAGCGATAAGAAATTCTCCGCCTTAGGGTTTGGTGCAAGGATCCCACCCAAGTACGAGGTAAGACCCCTGCAGGGTAAGAAACAGGATGGGGGGGAGGGGTTTGAGGAGCAGCATGGTGGGGGATGGGATGGCTACGGGGCTGAGGAGCGGGGGTAGGGGAGGTTACGGGGGCTGAGGAGTGTAGGGCGGAGGAGGCTACAGGGAGTGAGATGCAGGAGAGGCTATAGGGGGGCTGAGCAGCGGAGGTAGGGGAAGGTGATGGACTGAGGAGCGGGGGTAGGGGAGACTCCTGTCCAGGGCGGTGATGTTGGCAGGCCAGGCTGGGCAGCTCCCGCTTGCCTCAGCTGCTCCCAGCTCGCCTGCCTTGATTCCCCCTGTTCAGGGCGTGGAGGGTTTTGGATGGATTCAGTTGGGCAGGCCTCCCTCTCGCTGGCACTGCCGAGTAGGCTCCGTCCCGGGGAGCAGCGCGCAGCCCTGACACGACACGTCCCGTCGACGGCACCTGCCATCTCTATAGAGCAGAGCAGACAAAGGCCCCCCAGTGAAATGACAGGACTAAATGTGGTCTCCAGAGCACGTGCCGGGGAGGGCTGAGGCCAAGCGGTGCGAGGGCTTCGCACGAGGAGGCAGGAACAGCCCCTGCGTTGTTTGCCCTTTAGCCAGAGTCCAGCCAGGGGAGGCGAGAGGCAGGGCTAGAGACGTGTCCTCACTGCACACAAAGGGGCAGTGGGGTGGTTATGAGGGGCCGGGAGCCCCCCCAGATTCATTCTCTGCTCTCTGGTAGGTTTCCCATGATTTCGCCATCAACTTCAATCCAGACGATGACGAGTGTGAAGGTAAGAGGCTGGCAGCGGAGTGAGAGCCAGCCCACTCCACATCGTGCCAAGGCCCCGGGGGGGCAGCCAGGCCTCACCCCGTCTAGCCCTTGTGTGTGGAGGGGGCTGTGGGCCGGTGTGCTGCTGCCCTCGACGGCCCTGTTCCCACCCCCTCTCTCCCTGCTGAGCACGGACGCTTCCCCTCCTGCCTCTGCGCTGGAAATGGACCATGTTCCAATCCGGGGGCCTCCTCCCGAGGCTGCCCTGGCCTGCTCGCTGACCGCTGTCAGTGCCCCCACGAGGAATGGATGCAGCCTGTCTGCTGGGCATGTGGGTGGAGCCGGGCAGTGGAGCCTGGACCTGCCTCATTAGTGTCCTCACTGGGGATGGGCAGGGAGAGGTTAGCAGCCCTGGGCCGTGGAATTGCTGGGCTGGGCGGCTCCTCACCCGATTTGATGTCCCCCACTAGGAATTCAGGGCGTGGTGGAATCCTACCAGAACTGCCTGCCGAAAATCCAGCTCTACGGCCCCACCAACGTGTCCCCCATCATCTCCAAGGTGGCCAGGGTGGCGGCGGCGGAGGAGAGAACGAAGGAGGCCTCTGTGAGTACCTGCCCCGTTCCTACGGCGCTGCCTGCACCGCAGGCCGAGGGGCCTGGGATCTCCGGCACTTGCTTCTGCCTGGATGTAGACTGTCCAGCTGTGCTGTGTAAGCCTCTGCCATGCGGCTCTGTGAGGGCACAGTCCTGGGCTGGGCACAGAGTGCCAGCTGTGCCCATAGCGTGTGGTGTTTGCAACGTGAGGGACCTGGCTGAGACCCTCCTAACTCCTTTCACATGTGATCTCTCCAGGGTTTGAGTCCCACGGCGACAGGCTGCTACCGTGGCCTGGGGCAAGTCGCTTAGGGTAACATTGTCAAAGCGACTACGGCCCATTGACTCAGAGAGGGTCCGATGCCAGGTTGGCAAATGGGACGTTGGCTCCTAAGACAGCGAGGCACTTTGCAAATGTTCTTCATCTGCCCCCTGGGGTTGTATCGCTCCCGGGGCGCTGGGAGGCTGAGTTCACTCTGCACCCCTCAGCTGGAAGGGCACAGCTGTGGCGGATGCTGAGTCTGCTCCTCGGAGAGCCTGCGACAGTGCAGGCACCAGGCGGGAGCAGGAGTTAGTGGCGGGGAAGAGGGGGTGCACCGAGCAGAGATGGGGTGAAAGAACATGAACCTGCAGCTGAGAGCCAGGGAAAGCTTCCTCAGTGAGACATTCCAGGCTGTGGGGAAGGCCCATTACTCGGGACTCAGGCCTAGCAGGGAGAGGCCAGTCCTGCCCAGCATGGCTCGGCACTGCTACTGTCAGCCCCGTGGCTGCTGGCTGGGCATCAGGGCTAGCCCCTGGCCATCGAAGGAACGCCAGCTCCTACCTCAGCTGCACGTGCCAGGAACGTTTAACATGGCAGCACGCGCCCAGTCCTCACACGCAGGGCGTCTGCCTGAACGGACATTATCGGCCCATTCCACAGCACAGCCGGCGCACTCGGCCCTGGTGGACCTGGAGCATGTGACAGAAGCCAAGTGCTTATTAGAAGATCCCGAGTTCCAGGGGCTCCTCAGAACAGGCCTCCTCTCCCCTCTGCTCAGGCGGTGTCCTCCTGTCCTCCAGCAACATTCGATCAGCTGTGAATAAATAGCCAATACCCTCCGGGGCCTGTGTTGTTTCTGGCAGGTCAGGGTGGCGTCACTGGGCCAGGCCAGCCGAGTAAGAAAAGGCCAGAGGTTGCACAGAGCTCTTGGGGGGGGCAGTGGAGTGACAGGGATACACGGAGCAGATTCCTGGCTCCGGAGATGCGGTGCCAGTTATCGCAGTCTCCACGCAACACCCCGCTCACCTGGCACTTGGCCTCGGGGCGTCTGCCATGGACTGGCTCTGTGTGCGTGCGTGCACTGGGCAGGGCGGGCGGGGGCCTTTCATTAAAATCCCGTCAATTATTTACACCCGCGGACGTGGAGCGTTTTAGGAAAATGTCATTTTCTTCTGGGACCTGCCTGGCTATTTGCTCACTGAATCATTTACAGCGCCGGCTGAGCCTATCAATTAATGACGGCAGCTAATGCATCGTCCTCAGCCTGTGCGCTGACCCCACTCTGTGTCTGGGGTGCTGGGGGAGTCGGGGCCCAGCAGCCGTAAGACGGGGCTAGATGAGGAGCAAGGAATCGGTCACCGCCTGGGACAGGGGTCTCCCGAGTGGGATGGCTGGGGGGGGCTAGCCCAGCTCTGCCCAGTCACCCATAGCCGCTCTCCCGCCTTTGCCCCACAGCAATACTACATCCTGCTGATCCTGACGGACGGGGTGGTGACCGACATGGCAGACACGCGGGAGGCCATCGTGCGGGCCTCCTACCTCCCCATGTCCATCATCATCGTAGGGGTGGGCAATGCGGACTTCACCGACATGCAGATCCTGGACGGGGACGACGGGGTCCTGCGCTCCCCGAAGGGGGAGCCCGTCCTCCGGGACATCGTGCAGTTCGTCCCCTTCAGAGAGTTCAAGAACGTGAGTCAGCCCCCGAAGCCGCTGCCGTAATGACCGCATGGCTGCGACCACCGCACGTGTCTGTGGCGTGCCCGTCACTGTGGCATCAGGGAGGATGGTTTAGTGGGTAGGGCACATGGCTGGGACTTGGGGTCACATCCTGGCTCTGGCACAGACTCCATCACTGGCTATGGGCGAGTCCCTTTGTGGCTCCGTGCCTCAGTTTCCCCATCACCAGGGCTGGTGGCACTGCCACCCCTCCCAAGGTGCCGTGAGGGTAAGTCAAGGGGCAGCGCTCAGTGATGAGGGCTGTGGAATACCTAGAGAGATGCACTTCGGAGGGCTAGGAAGGGCGCTGGCAGTATCCTCCTCAAAACCAGAGAGGCTCAGGCCTCTCCCGCCTGCCCTGGCACCGCGGGGCTCCCAGGGGAGGGTGGCCTGGTGCCATGCTGGTCTGCTGACCCTCTCAAGGGCTACAGGGGCAGGATTCAGGGGGTGTGCTGTTGGTGAAGGCAGCTCACGAGGGCTCTTCTCCTCACACCCCCTTTGGTCTCCATGGGCCCAGTCACAGTCTGGCTGCCCTCTCTCCCTGTTCAGTAAAACCATGTCCTTGCTGTGTGCATCGAAGGAAACTCTCCTGCTCCTGCGGATCACAGGGGGCTGAAGGGGGCGTCCCTGCCTTTACCCCACTGGTACCTGTAAGCCAAGGGGCTCCAGACACCCGCTTTGCTCTCTGGTCTCCAGGCTGAAACACGCGGTGAGACAAGGTGGGTGAGGGGCCAGCTGGTGTTGGTGAGAGAGACCAGCTTCCAATTTACATGGAGCTCCTTGTCAGTGCGGGGAAAGGTACTCGGAGCGCCCACGTGTCCTCACGCTCAGCGACACAGCTGCACCAGTGCAGCGCTTACACCGATGGCAGAGGGTCTCTGCTCGGCGCACTTACTCCACCCCGCGAGAGGCAGTACCTGTGTTGGCGGGAGAAGCTCTCCCAGCCACTAGTGCTATCTGCACTGGGGGATTTTTCACATCCCCGAGCGACCTAGTTCTCCCGATATAGGTCTGTCGTGTAGCCGTGGTGTGTCCCGGCTAAATACAAGATCAAACCGATAGTTTAGAATAAGCAGTTAGCACATATTCTAAGGGCCCATTCAAGGTGAAGGGGCTAAGGGACAGCCCTGCAGTCACAGGACAGAAAGCGGGGTTAGTGTTGTAAAAGCCAGTGTCTTTGTGAAGACCATGATTGTAGTGTCCAGCCGAGATCTGAATGTAAGCACTGTGCAGGTTTCCGTTGGGGCTGACGACGGAGAGGTCACATGCAGCGTGATCACTTTGTGAGCCGTGTTCACCCACAGGCGATGGGGTGGTTTTTTCTTTTATCGTTGTCCTGTGTGCGTTCATTCCAGAGTGTAGCAATTGTCTGGTTTCACCCCCACAGGGTGTGTCTACACTGCACTTAGATCCCTGCAGCTGACTCAGGCTCCCGCTAAGGGGCTCTTTAATTGCAGTGTAGACGTGCGGCTCTGGGACCCTCCCTCCTGCCAGGGTCTTAGAGCTCGAGCTCCAGTCTGAGCCCAAATGTCTACACGGCATTTAAACAGCCCACAGGGGGTGTGTCTGGGTGGAGCTCTGTGTCGGGGACGCGTGCGCTGTGTGTAGCACAGGGGTGTGTCTGGGTGGAGCTCTGTGTCGGGGACGCGGGCGCTGTGTGTAGCACAGGGGTGTGTGTCTCAGTCAGGCTCTGTGTCGGGGACGCGGGCGCTGTGTGTAGCACGGGGGTGTGTCTGGGTGGGGCTCTGTGTCGGGGACGCGGGCACTGTGTGTAGCACGGGGGTGTGTGTCTCGGTCAGGCTCTGTGTTGGGGACGCGGGCGCTGTGTGTAGCACGGGGGTGTGTGTCTCGGTCAGGCTCTGTGTCGGGGACGCGGGCGCTGTGTGTAGCACAGGGGTGTGTGTCTCAGTCAGGCTCTGTGTTGGGGACGCGGGCGCTGTGTGTAGCATGGGGGAGTGTGTGTGGGTGGGGCTCTGTCTCGGGGACGCGGGTGCTGTGTGTAGCACAGGGGTGTGTGTCTCGGTCAGGCTCTGTGTCGGGGACGCGTGCGCTGTGTGTAGCACGGGGGTGTGTCTGGGTGGGGCTCTGTGTCGGGGACGCGGGCACTGTGTGTAGCACAGGGGTGTGTGTCTGGGTGGGGCTCTGTGTCGGGGACGCGGGCGCTGTGTGTAGCACGGGGGTGTGTGTCTGGGCCAGGGTGGGGCTCTGTGTCGGGGATGCGGGTGCTGTGTGTAGCACAGGGGTGTGTCTGGGTGGTGCTCTGTGTCGGGGACGCTGGCGCTGTGTGTAGCACGGGGGGGTGGCCGGGTGCTTTGCTGGCGACGCTGCCCTGAGTTTTCCTGCACATGGAAGGTGGCAGTGAGCAAGATGCCCCACCAGGGAGCCCTGGCCTACGTCTCTGCCCGTGTCAATGCTCTTCCCCAGAGCCGCCGGGCCAGGGTCTCCAGCCGCACTAGCCAAATATCTAAGCAGCTGGGCTCCCCAAGGGGCAGAGACGCAGTGTATGGATTTCTCTGGCTCCATGCTGGAATCTCTCTTGATCAAGCTGAGCTGAAGCTGGGTGTGCGGGCGAAGCCACAGATGGAGGGAACGGTTCCTCTGGGTCCTTCACGGTCAGCGCAGCTGCATCTCCTGCGATGGAATTGGGGGGGGGAGGGGGAAATCTATAGTTTGCATTTCTGGCCCCTCTTGAGATCTGAGCTGCTTGGGCACTTCAAGGGCTAATTGATCCTGATTGTCAGTAATTGAAGCTCCTGGAGACTTACAGCCACAGCGATACCTAGAGCCACTGGGCAGGATTAACCCTTCAGATGCTGTTGCGGGAAGCACTGGGAAATGACAGAGCCCATGCATGGACAAGGGGGCAGTGGGGGGAGGGGAGGCTGTGCTGAGGAGCGGCTGGCTGGAGAGCGGCTGGGAGAGGCCCAGAACCAACGGCTGCCCTTTGTCTTGCAGGCCTCGCCCACGGCCCTGGCGAAGTGCGTGCTGGCCGAGGTGCCGAAGCAGGTGGTGGAGTATTACAGCTACAAGGCCCTGCCGCCCCGGTGTCCCAAAGCCGATTCGCCCAACTCCACCCTCAACTCGCCCCAGTGAGGGACCGCCCCCCCCCCCCCCCCCCCGGCGCCCCTGCCCCGCCGTCGTCCCTCAGCCCGTTCCACGATGGACAAAGAAATAAAAGGCAAAGGAGAGCAAGAGTGTGTCGCTGTCTGAATCGTACAGGCTCCCCCCCCCCGCAGCGAGCGCGGGGCCCCAGGCAGCCTCCCCCACCACCCACACGCCATGCTGCACCCCCTGCCTCCCCTGGCCCTCTGAAGGACCCAGCCAGCGAGCTGAGCCAGCAGCACAAAGGCACATGGGAAGTGGGGGGGGGGCATGCCTTGCTGGTTTCTCATTCGGGACGGGTCCCTGCTCAGTTTGACAATGAGCGTCCGGCTTCTGGGCGTGATGCAGTGACCTGGCCTTGGGTGCAGAGAGGTGGGTGTTTGCAGTGTGATGGAATCAGGCAGGCAAGGGGACACAGCGTTGCAGTGGCTGGTTAGCCAGCAGAGAGCGAGCGAGGGGCTGGCTGGACCAGGGGGATGGTGATGGGGACCAGAGCCCGCTGCTGGTCCCAGGAGTACTAGGAATGGGATAGGGAGCCGTTCAGCCTGGCTCGCGGGTTCCAGTGGCTGACAGCTCTTGGGTGAGTGACCCATTTGTGCAGTGAGTTTGCTGGGTCTCAGGCATCCCCAGCACCTAATGCTTAAAGTGCTGGCTCAGTTCTGGAAATAAAATTTCTAAGTGAGCTGGGAGACTCCCTCTGACTGGCTGCTTCTCCCCCTTCCCCGCCTCCGGGGGAAGAGCAGCCAATCAGATCTGCTGCAGGGAATACACACCTATGCACACGATGTAGAGTCCCCTCTGTCCGCTCCCACGCTGCATGATTTCCCATCTTCTGCCCAGAACGCAGCTGGCAGCCCCAACCCTGGACCAGCAGCCTCCCTGACTGGGGATCATGTCAGCATCCCCCAGGGGTAGCCCCTGCTGCCTGTCAAAGAAGCCTGGAGAGCAACCTGACCATCCTTTGCAATGGGTCTGGAGTGGCCTCTTACCTGGATGGCTTGTGCCCAGCACAGCAGACATGCCAGGGGCCCCAGTGCATTGGGCTGAGGCCAGGTGAGAACTCCCAAGGTGGCGTGAGCTGCCCCCATAACATGGCGCGTGGGAGCTGACGCAGTTCTGCTGCTGCCTCTGTCTGCCTCTCTCACCTGAGACTGTACAGAGTGGGGCCCATGTCCTGCCCCCCGCACTGTGCTGAGTCCCGGGAGCAGCTGCTTGCTGGCCATTTCCCAGCCACCCTTTGCATAGCATAGCCGAGTATTTTAATGAACAACAAAAATAACCAGGAAAATATATTAACCCCCATCTTGATTGGCAGAGTCTGATCTGCTAGGAGCCCCTCCCACCTCCGACAGCAGAGCAATCTTATGGCATGGGGGGAGACAACAAACAGGGAGCTCGGTCCGACCCAAGGGACAGGCGCTTTGCTGGCATTGCCTCCAGCCTGTGCAGCGAAGCGGTGACGTGAAAGGGATCCCCGACCGCTCAGTGTTGCCACTCTCGTCCATTTCACTTCCCTGTCAAGTGCATGATGTTAGCTGGGCTCATTCACATTGCCAGTGGAGGCGTTGTTTCCAGCTGTGCATATTTCTCCGTGTACCGTGTGCTTATCTGTCACTTAGCGTCTGCATGACGAATCTCATGTTCTTGCTGTATGGGAGGAATGAGCCAATAAAGGCAATGTTATATTTCCCCCTGTCTTGGTACATTTTATTGAAAGCTGCCTGAGCAGAGCAGAGGTCCCCCTTACTTGGGAGTCCTCTGTGCCCCCCTCGGTGCACCAAGTTACGCAGTGCTGCCTGACCTTTGTGGTGATCAGCTCCTCCCCTGAAGTATGATGATTGATGGCCCTTTCCATTTGTAGCCTCATTGATGTCTCAGCAGATGCTCCACTTGGTGATGATACTCTTTTACAAAAAACCTGGGAAATTCCCACCTACAAACCGTTGTTACCTTACAGATCAAGTTGCCAGATGGCATACTCCACAATGCGAATGGCAAGCTCATGTACCAACATTAAGTGGAGCCCAGTAGCCTGGTAGCCCTCCCAGCTACAAGTTGGCTCATTCATTATGATTATGGTATCTATTAAATGGATTAAAAACTGGCTAACTGATAGATCTCAAAATGCACTATTAATAAGGAATTAGCTGGTGTGTTTCTAGTGGGCAGCCCCTGAGATTGGTACTCAGTCTAATGCTATTCTATAATTTTATCAGTGACTTGGGAGAAAATATAAAATTGTTGATAAAGTTAACGGACTCTACAAAGATTGATGGGGAGGTACATAATGATGAGGACACATGGCAATCTGGGTGGCTTGGTTAAGATGGGCATAATAAAACACCATAGATTTAACACAGCTAAATGCTGGGGTATATATCTAGGAACAAAGCATGCAGGTCACATTTATAGGATGCAGAACTGTACTGGGGGAAGCAGTGATTGACAAAGATTTAACAGTCATGGAGGAAAACAACTGCACACGTGCTCCCAGTGTGATGCGGTGGCTAAAAGGGCGATGGCGGTTTTTGGAGATACACTTTATCTCTGAACATGGAATATAGGTTATAGTAAATAGTAATACTGTCTACGGAACGGATGAGCTCTTTACTGAAACACCATGTCCAGCTCAGGTGTCCACACTTTTAAAAGGCTGTTGAAAAATTAGTGCTCAGCGAAGAGCTCCATGAAGGAGATGCACCTTCCCAGGAGAGACTAAAGGAACTCCAGCGGTTAGCTATCAAGGAAAACGTTAAGTGGTGACTTGGCCACAGTCCATAAGCACCTACGCACGGAGAAGGTATCAGAAAGCAGAGGGCTCTTTCCTCTAGCAGATCAAGGCAGAACAAGATTCAATGGCTGGGAGGTGAAGTCGGCAAAGTTCAGCCTAGAAATAAGATGCACATTTTGAAAGTGAAGGGAATTCACCCTTGGAGCTGCCGGCAGAGTCTCCATCTCTTGGACTCTTTAAATCAAGGCTGGATGTTTTTCTAAACCACATG
This sequence comes from Emys orbicularis, assembly GCF_028017835.1. NCBI lineage: Eukaryota > Metazoa > Chordata > Testudines > Emydidae > Emys > Emys orbicularis. The sequence goes on along the minus strand of NC_088696.1, from coordinate 3,707,916 downwards.
GTGCAGCCCGACCACCGATTAGGCTGCAGGAGTGAGCGGGTGGGACTGGCTGGCCTGGCTTATAGAGGAGTCAGACGAGAGGCTCTTAATGGTCCCCTCTGGCCTTAAGATCTATGAACATGCCCCACAGATCTCTGCAGCGCTGAAATGGAGACTCCCTCCGCACAGGCCGCCTGTGGCTTCCCATCAATGGGCATTAGGTACCCAAATCCCATTCAGGATCTGGGCCTATGGCCCTGCCAGGCAGGATTCCTTCGTATTTTACCGTGACAACTTCAAATCCTGCATCCAACTGGGACACAGATTCAATCTGATTTCATTTGTTATTGCACCAAGAGCCCCGTGTTCTGCATGGTAGAAATGCCCCGTGTCTAATTGTTTCCTGAGACTTGCTAAACTCAATAATATCCTGCAGCGATGCGTTCCGCTGGTTAATTACACCGTGCAGAAAAGCAGGCTCCGCCAGGCTCCTACTCATTGATTTTGCTGCATGGAGACCAGCGACCCCAATTAGGACTGAGACTGGCGTTCGTGCATAGCAGGATGAGGACGGCATGTATATTTAACGTGGATTAGTCACATTAAAGCAGCGAGACCTTTGAATTTAAAGCTGCTGCACTTTGTAGCTGTTGCACTTTGTAGCAGCACTGGCTTTAAAGTCACTTCCAAGCTGAGTATCTCTGGCTTTTTCATTTCTCTCTGCCCTGCTTTGCAGCCTGACAAAGGGACCAGGCGGGGTTTGCTCCCGGGGAATCACGGGGTTAATGACCCTGCAAATTCAGGTCAGAGCGGCAGAGTCCCACCCACAAGCCTTTAAAGTGAGGGCTAGGGTCAGAAAAGGGCCCCTGGTTCCTGCCTTTCTCTGCCCCCCATCCCATCCCTTCTGCCTCCGTTACAGACAAACCCAGGAGTCCGGTGCTGCCCATCCGAGGTGACCTGCCATAGAACCAGCTGCATTCACCTCTCCTTCCTGCCTCAGCAACAGCACTTCTGGGTGGTCCCTCGGCCGGGCTCTTTCTTCGTGGTGCTGCGTGGCACAGACAGCGCCCGGCATGCTGATGGATTGCATGAGGTGTCGGATCATGACTGGGACGCAGGCGACTGCCATGCTGAGCCAGCCGTGGGCTACAGGAGTCATTATCCCAGAGCATGGCATGGGGGCCTGCCCATCTACTGCAGAGCTGTTCTAGAGACCAGAGAATGGCTTTGTCAAAGCCCCCCCGCCCCCCGCTGGAGCTCTGTGTGTGTCTCCCCCTCGGCAGGGAGGTTGGGGCAGGACCCAGCTGTCACGGAGTGGGGGGGAGTCAGGGCCCCGCACCCCCCACTTTCTGCGATTCACCGTGGCTCTCAGCCAGCCAGTAACACAGAAGGTTTATTAGTCGACAGGAACACAGTCCCAAGCAGGGCTTGTAGGTACAACCAGGACCCCTCAGCCAGGTCCCTCTGGGGGGCAAGGATCTTAGACCCCAGACTTGGGTTCCCTGCCTCTTCCCAGCCAGCCCAAAACTGAAACCAAAAAACCCCTCCCGCCGGCTCTCCCCCCTCTCCCTTTGTCCAGTTTCCCGGGCAAAGGTGTCGACTCGCCACACCCACGTTCCTGGCTCAGGTACCCTCCCTCACCTAAAGTCATCCCCTGTTCTCCCATCCCCCATGCAGACAGTCCAGTAAAACTAACCGACATTCCCAGGTCAATCCACCCCGCTCCCTACTAAGTCACATCAGCATGGGGCCTTTGGGTGCCACTGCAGGACAACCAGCGATTTCCAGAGCAGAGCTGCTCCCCTGGAATGGGCCACCCCCAAGCTAGCAGGAGCATTGGGGACCACAGCCACCAGGACACTGCTATAATCGGGGATCCCCCCCAGGAACAAGTTCGTACTCAGGAGACACCCCCACCCCGGTATTACATACGCTCTGGGGCTGGAGCTGGGGAAGAGCAGGATTGTGACTTGCCCGGAGGCTGCTCTACTTCCTGGCATTGCTAAAGCTGCAGAACAAGTGGCCCAGGAGGGAATGCCCCCCCCCCCCCGAACCCTGCTTGACCCATTTGGCCTCCTGTTTGCTCCAAAGTGCAACCTGCAGCCGTATGCTCTCCTGGTCCTATGCAGGGCAGCGGGGTGGGTTTGTACAGCAGGTGTCTGTGAAATGGGGGGGTTCCCTAGCACGTGCCCAGAGCATTGGGGAACCATCCTGCATGCAGTGGCAGCAGCAAATCCGTATCTCTGCACGCCATGGCAGCCTCCGACCTGCTGCCCGTCTGCCTCGCCTGTGCTCTCACCCGCTGTGTGGCCATCCTCCCCCTGCCCCTGCTCCCTTCTGCAGCCTCGCTCCCGTGATCTTCCCAGACTGCCCTTCCAGTGCACCCTCCACGCCTGGAATTCAGCCCCCGGTCACTTTCTGCACAACGTGTCACTCCCCACTGCCCTGAGTGCCACCGCGCTGGAGACAGACCCTACCACCCCCGCTGCTGCTGGCATGGGCTCAACACTGCTCTGAGAGCAGCGACAGCTGCTGCGGAAAGGGACAGCATCCCTTTTCCAAGCCCAGCCCCAGAGCTGGGCAAAAAATGTTTGCTTCAAATGCCATTTAGCTGAAACATTTCTTGGGCCCAGGATGGAATTTCTGGTCACAGAGAAAGGAGGTGCTGGAAGAGCCAGTGGCCCAGTGCATAGGGCATGCATCGGAGCTGTGAGAAAGCCAGGTTCAGTTCCTTGTTCTGGGGTGGGGAACTTGAACGTGGGGCTCTCACATCCCGCATGAGTGGCCTGGCCCCCAGGCTCCAGCTATTCTGGGAGGGGCTCGGCCGCTTGTGTTTTTTTACAAAAAAATTCCAAAGGTCTCGGGTTTGTCCCAGTGGGAAATTAAACAAATTTCACAACCTCCATCGTTTTTACAAACCAGAAATCTGGCTTTCTGGCCAGCCCCACCCTCCTGGCTTGGGCTGGAATGGGGCGGGAGGGGGTAAAGCCGGGCTGTGAGGCCATGAACCTTGGAGAACACTTCTCTGTGCTGTCCTGCCACAAAGAGCAACTTTCACCTCTGCAAAAATCCTCACACACCGAGCCCAGCTGGCTAAAATGGAATGTACTTGGAATGGCTGTGTGTGTGTCTGTGCGTTTGTGTGTCCATCCTTGCCCTCTGCTGGATGGAATCAGGAATCAGCTGTGTGTCATAGGCCCTATACTACCAGCAGCTAACAGAGATTTCCTTTTAGTGATGCAGCGCTGTACTTTAGCAGCAGGACGGCCAGCATTCTCTCTCTGATGTCGGTGCGGGGTTCTGCTGAGCGTGGCGTGCAGAAGTTGCAGTACTGACCCGTCTCCTTTGCTCTGGTCGCAGTTTATTGGGACTCCTCCCCCCCCCGCCCCCCAGCATCCCCCCTCTGTGGGATTCTGCTGTGATGGCAGACTCCTGTGTGTCTGGCATCCAAATCTGTTGCCATGGAGATTATTCTGATGCCACAAATTCAACATCTTGCTTCCACAGCAGGGTCGGCAGGAGGAGCCAGGCTGGGAGGCAGCAAACCTTGGGGTAGAGCCCTGAAGGGCCAGTGGAAGGGAGAGCAGCCCTGGCCCCAAAGAGCTTCCGTGTCTGACTCATGGGGTGAGCAAATGCAATGGCTTGCGGATGAGGCTGATGGATGTGAAACCCTCTCTGCAAACAGCGTGGGCTGAACAGCCTGGCGCTCCGGTGAGCTCTGTACAGGAATCCAGGCTGCCCCTGTGCAGCTCGGAGCCAGCGCCTCGTGGGCTGATGGAACACGCTGCTAATCACAAGGGGCAGGAGTATTTCCGGTTATGGCAGAGATGGGCACAGCAGCATTGGCTGTGGCAGGCGTGCCATGGGGCAGCTGGAGGGCCAGGCACAAGGGGCAGGCAGGAAGAAGCCCTCCAGCCAGTGGTGGTACTCAGAGGGAGACTGATGGGACACGGGTAGAGGCCCAGGACAGGCAGGGATAGCGGTACCTTGTCTGTGCTCTGTGCAAGGTGGGATGGATTCTGATTCCGATGACCAGACTCCTCATCTCCTCCTCGTTACCTGTGGCTTCGAGACGCTGCGCGGGAGAGAGACTCAGCCCCCCATAAAATCTCTCCAGCACTCGGGGCTCGGAGGGAAGCTTTTCGAGGAAATTCCGTCAGCTCAGCATTCGCGAGCCTGCACGCTAAGGGCTCTGCAGCCTGCGAGCCCGAGGGCAGCCGCTCCCACGCCAGACTGTCCTCCGCACGCTCCCCATGGTCAGCCGGCTCCCGTGACAGGCTGTGCTCCGCGCGCTCCCCGGGGTCAGCCGGCTCCCGTGACAGGCCGTGCTCCGCGCGCTCCCCGGGGTCAGCCGGCTCCTGACCGCACTCAGTCCCCGGCTGGAGAAGCCTGGGCCCGTTGCACATCCTGCTGTGCCCAGTGCGTGGCTCTGTGGGTAGAGCGAGGCACTAGTCCTTGCCCTTTGGAAGAAGCTGTAGATTTCCTCCCTGCGGCTTCCAGCCAGCGCTGGACAGGGTGGGCCTGGAGCCCTGGCATGTGCAGAGAGGACCACCGCTGAAGAAGCAGCAGAAGTTTCTAACCAAACACTGAGCACAGCTCAGAAACACCCCCCCCCCCACACACACACACACACACAACAGTTTTCCAGCCCATAAGAGAGATCATGTCACTCCACAGCAGAAAACTGCCTCTCCTTCCCCTCAACCCTCCACAGGCAGGGGGGAGCCATGGGACGTCCTGTCCAATGGTTGCTGCAGCCCCAGGCATGAGGCTACAGGCCCTGATTCAAGCAAAGCACTTTAGCCCGTACTTGACGCTGTGGACAGAGCAGCCAGTCATCGCTTCTCCGGACTAAACAAACCCACATTTTTCAATCTTCCCCCATAGGTCAGGTTTTCGTTGTTGTTGCTCTTCTCTGGACTTTCTCCCATTTGTCCACATCTTTCCTGAAATGTGGCATCCAGAACTGGACGCAATGCTTCAGTTGAGGCCTAATCAGTGTGGAGTAGAGCAGGAGAATTACTTCTCGTGTCTTGCTTACAACACTCCTGCTAATACAGCCCAGAATTATGTTCGCTTTTTTGCAGCAGTGTTACACTGTTGACTCATATTTAGCTTGTGATCCGCTATGACCCCAGATCCCTTTCCACACTAATGTTCCAGTCTAGGCTGTCTGGGGTCAATGGGCCTGCCCTGTTGGACATAACACCTTCTGCACTTCACACTGGTTACTGTCTCCCGCCTGCCTGGGGAGTTACGCGGTTGCAAAGGCTTGCAAAGCAAATGCTCAAATATTACTTTACAATATGGGCTACAGCTCTTATAAGCGTGATTAATGCTACAGCAACTCCCAAGCATTCACTAAAGTCTAAGCCCTAAACCCATTCTTATAACTCGAATACCTATTTTACCCAGCACTAGCACACGGCGATTCCAGCCGTGGTGTTTGTCAGTATCCAGCTGAGCCAGGGGATCTTGGCCTGAGCTGGCACCTGGTCTGCCAGCGGCACAAATGGCTGGAGTTCTTCTGGAGACTTCTCTGTGGCTTTTAAAGAGTGGATTCATACACCAGCTTTCTGCCACTGGCGCCCTGGTTTCACGTAATGATTGGGGCGAGCCGGCCATTGGTTTGCTGAGTCGCAGATGGGTCACTAGCGAAGCTACGCTCACTCACAGACACGCCATGCCGGTGGGGGGACGGGGAAGCTCTGGAATAGCAGGGAGGGATCTGCAGAGCAGGACAGAGGTGCAGTGCAGCCTGCAGGATGGGCTTCAAGCTGGAAGAGCAGGGGCTGCTGCATCTCCACTCTGAGGTGTGAGAGCCCAGGATCACTGCATTAGGACTGAGGTGCAGTGGGAGAATTGGAGAGGGGCAACCCAGGGCTGGAGAGAGAGAGTGTGTGTCCAGGACCCGGGGATGCATGCAGGACTCACACAGCTCTAGCCATGGCTGTTAGCCTGTCACTCACGAAACTCAGCTCCCCTCCAACCCAGGACTAAACGGGGGGCTTTTGACTGTGGTGAATTCCAAGCAGACGACTGAGACCTGGTGGCTGGAAACCCCCAGGGCCATGCAGCATGTGAACTATTGGGCTGGGCCAGGTGCCAGGGGAGCCTTTCGACTGGCAAAGTGAGCTTCCTTTTGTTCCACCAGCCGCACCTCTTCGGACGGAGGCTGCTCGGGAGTGGCAGGAAGTAACTAGGCCTTTGGGACAATTGGTGGAGGGAGTGTGTGTGGGGTGGGGGGGGGGGTGGGGGGAGGGGTACCTGTGCACATGTGTGTAAGTGTGTAGAGACAGATGTTCTGCGCTTGGCCCAGTCTAGCAGCACACGTAGAATGAACTAGTCTTGGTAGCTGACAGGCTGCAGAGCAGCTGGAAAGGTTCGCGCTCCTCAGCCCAAAGGTGAGCGCTTTGGGTTTTAGGGCATTCTGTCTTCTAGCAATGCCTCTCCTGTGCCTGGCTGCGCAGACACGTCAGACGAGGCTGTCGGAGCACAGCGGCCGGCCTTGCTGACTGGCAGGATGAACAGGCGCTAGCCTTGCTAATGAGCTCAGACGCGCTGCAGACAACTTCATTGTCAGGAGTTAATTATTTTGGACAAAACACAACAAATCAGTCACAGCCGAGCTGCCAAGGGCCCACGCCTGCTCCCAGCTAATTGGCCCGAGGGGGCGCTGGGTTCTGCTGACTGGGAGTGGGCTGGCGAGGACAGGTTTGGCAAATCCACCCAAACGTGGCAGATTCACCCTCTCGGCTTGATGGGAACTGCACCGCCTCTGGGGTGTGTCACATGCCGCGCTCTCAACCCGAGAGCACGCAGGGAGCAGCACCTGTGCCCCGGTGGGCATGGAACCATCCTGAGCATGGTGCCAGGAGAGGGAGCGGGGAGGTGACATAGAGTAGGACTATACCAGGTTAAACTGCAGTCTTGATATCATGATTTGTGGCTATAACAATACACCTCAGAACCCCAGCCCTGGACCAGGACCCCACTGTGCTAGGCGCTGTGCAAATACAGACGTCACAACACCAAAGCGCTGACAATCCAAGACACGAGCCACCAGCTGGAGCCGGACCAAACGGGGAGCACAAGGAGCCAATACCACGGCAGGTCGCAGTACACCGGCAGCCAAAGCACTGTCGTTCCTTCGTGGGCGTCCCGGCCCAGGAGAATTTCAGAGCGAGCTTGGAAGGAGGAGCCGGAGGAGTTCGTCCTGCAGAGGCTGGTGTGAGCAGCGGGCAGCACAGGAGAGAGCACAAAGGGGCCGGTCTGAGAATGTAGCAAGGGGGTGATGGAGTCAGGTAGCATGGGCGCATTGGCAGGAGAGATGACAGGCTGGGCAAGGCCTTGAGAGGGCAGACAAGCAGCTGCTGTTTGATAGGGCAGAGAAGAGGGCGGCAGGGAGGGACGAGTCTGATGATTATTGTGGCAGAGCCAGCCCCACGTGTTCCCCTGCACCCCCCAGCGGAAGAGCCCCCTGTGACGAACTGGGACTGTTCTTACTGTGGGCTTTGAATGCTGACAGGGGAGTGTGGCTAGGATAGTCTGTATTGGGGGATGGGAGACTGACCAACGGAGAATACCTGAGCATGTAACATGAGAACCCAGGAAGGGGTTAGAGGCCAGGCAACACCTTTGCCCGGGAAACTGAACAAAGGCTGTGGGAGGGGTCGCTGAAGGCAGAGTTTCGGGAGCTGGCTGGTGACATGGCTGGGAGGCAGATGGGGCTCTGACCTCCCGGGGACCCCAAGATGGACCTAACTGAGGGGGTCCTGTTGTCTGCGCCTGCAAGACCTGTCTTGGACTGTATTCCTGTCGTCTAAATAAACCTTCTGCTTTACTGGCTGGCTGAGAGTCATGGTGAATCGCAGGAAGCCGGGGGTGCAGGGCCTGGTGTCCCCCCACTCTCCGTGACACCCCCCACAGCTTGTTATAAAGCCACGGGGACAGCAGGGCTCTCGGGGGTGGCTTCCCATCCCAAGAGAGGTGACGCCGAGCCCGTGGGAACCAGCCGAGCCGAGCCTGTGGGAACCAGAGCGTGGTGTCACTGGCTTTGCTCCTCCACAGTGATTGGAAGGGTGCAGGTGGGAGGGGCATTCCAGTGACTCTAGGAAGAGAGGCCAGTGCTGGGGTGTCAAAGGAGAGATGTCCTCCACATCCCTGTCAGTGCCCTCAGGTTCCCGCCACGACAGCTGTCCTTTGGCACTGCCAGCTCTGCTCCAGCAACGCAACGCGAGTCTCTCCTTCCCCCCAGGAGCTCCGGCTGCCTCCATGGCCCTCCACCCCCCACTGGCCCTGGCAGTGGGACCCTGGGCCCTGGCGGCACAGCCAGTGCTGGGGGTTATCAGAGCGGTTCCCTCTGGGGAGGAGCAGGCAGGGTTTGGGGCCCAGGCTGGTGACACCCCAGGGGGTCAGGGCGCGGGGTGAACAGCCAGGAGGTGCTCTGCCGACTGACGTCCCACGGACCTCACTGGGTTTCGATCCCTGCTCCCAGAGCTCCGCACTGCCTCCGCCTGCCGTCTAATTCCTGCCAGCTGGGAGCAGGGAGGGAGTTGCCCTGGTGCTGTTGGGAGCAGCCAGGCCATTCCTGACGAGGTGGCAGAGGCAGCTCTGGCCCAGACACCCCTCCGCCCATCCCTTTCCTCCCACTTCACTCTCCTCTCTGCCCAGACAGCACTAGCCGTACCCTCCCTGGGGCTGCAGGAATCCCTGCTGAAGCTGTACCCACAGGTCCGGGTGGATGGGGAATAGAGGTAGCAGGCTCCCCTCCCGAAACATCCCCTCGGCAGGATGGGCTGAGCCCGTCCGCCCGCTGCCCTGGCATGGCCCGAGAACAGGCGATCAGGCTGCACACCAGAGCGGGGAGGCCAGGGCTCCGTGTCTAGATCATGCAGAGTCTGGAAGGGATTCGGAGAAAAGCAGCCAAAGCCCTGGAAGCGCTGGAGGGGCTGGCTTCTGAGGAAAGAGCTGGACTGGGCTAGCGTAGCCTGCGGGCGATGCAGGGGGGCCAGGCCCCATCTAGCAGGTGGATGGGTTCAGACCCAGGAAGGGGAGGTGAGTGTTGGGGGTGACAGACCCAGGAAGTGATGGGAGGAAACTGAGCACAGGAAGATGCGTGCAGGGAAACCTTTCTAGCCCTGTGTGCGGTTAGGCCGGGGCACTGCCTCCACGGGGCTGGGGCAGGGGCGCTCCCTGCTAGGCTGGGGCCCAGCAGTTCCCACCCCTGGCTATAGCTTCGGCCGTGCTCCCGGGGCTGACTGGACAAGCCTGCGTGTGCGCGGAGGAGACGCTCAGGGTTCATTAGAGCATTTCCTCACTCAATCTCCCTGGTAGGGGGCCAGAGTTCCCGATATTATCGGAGCTGTGCTGATATTAGGGGCTTTGTCTTATACAGGACCCTGTTTCCTCCCCCCCATAGGACCCTATTATCCCCCCTCCTGATTTTTCACACCTGCTCTCGGCTCACCCTCCTCCCTGGGCGTGACGGAACGCGCCGCAAACAGGAAGCTCAGTCTAATCTAACCTGTGATTAAAAGGCCATTTTGTAGCCCTGGCAATAAATCCAGCGTAGAATCCCGGCAACATGGACGCTCCGGGGGCAGGTTTAGTGAGTTGTGAGCAGCGAGCGAGCCGAGCCTTCGCGGCACAGACCAACAGCCCACAGAGAGCGAGAGCACTTAGCTGCTGCTCTGCCAAGCGCTTTAGAAATGCCAACGGCTGGATTCCTAACGCGGGCTCAGCTGGGCTCCCATTCCTGGCACCAGCCCCACCCGCCAGGGCCCGGCTGTCAGTTTCAGCACGCGGGACAGCAGAATGCAGGCTGCTCTGGGGAGGGCTTAGCTCCTGGAATTTCACAGCATTTCCGCACCCTGGAGAGGAGATTTAGCCTCCCCCTCCCCCCCACACACACCATGTGGCCCTATGGAGCAGCTGTCACCTTGTTTCCCTTTTACTTTGGCCTCAGACTGCGAGGCTCGGCCCAGGCTCTCTGTGCAGGGCAGGTGACTGCTCCCCTGCTTGGGCCTGGGGGTGATGTTTGCCTCACTCCGTCCCCAGGGCGCTGGAACAATTTGTATAGAGTCGGGGGGGGGGGGGGGGGAGGGGGGGGAGTGCTGAGAGCCAGTGAACCAAACTGCAAACGCTGTATATGATGGAAACCACTTCAAGCCGGGGGGTGCGGCAGCCCCCCACACCCCTCATTCGAGCTCCTATGTACACCCCACCCTGCGAAAGCCAATCGCCATCCTAGGAAATCAGCTTCCTGGCCAGTGGCTGACCCAGCTCGCTGCAGATCCCTGGCCGGGCTGCACATCCATCACGAGTCTGTGCACCGCTCCCCCCGCCCGCCCGGCTCCGGCAGCGCCACTCACCAGGAACAGAGCGATTATTTCTGGCTGTCGGGCTAATTGTTCCAATTGTGCTAACGCTGAATGGGGCTGACGCACGGCGGGCGAGCCTGACAAGGCTGGCGGTTGAGGGGGCAGCACCTGCGGCAGAAAGCCGGCGCTGGGACCAGAGACGGCTGCAAGTTGCTGGAGTCAGCCCTGGCCAGGGCCTGCGGTTAGCTGCTAGCGTGGACGGGCCCTGTCGGTGCTCAGGGCACGCTCAGCAGGAGAGAACGGCTCACCCAGCGCTGCCAGCCAGACGCCTGTTTAGACAAGCTGGGCTCTGCCAACGCCTTTATAAACATCACCCCAGCCCCTGCCCAGTCTCCCCCCCTGGCTGCACCACACCCGGGTGGGGCACCAGGCTGCATGTGCAGTGGCAGAGCCGGGGTGCCAGGCCCGCACCTCAGCTCTCAGCTCACACTTGCTGGGCTTTTACAATTCCAAAGGGGACTTTCCTCACTGCTGCCAACCCCACCTGGAGGGAGGGGAAACTCCAGGCCGGCTCCTTCTGCCGCCGATGCCAGGTCTGCTCTCCAGGCCCACGGAGCTCAGTGGGGACTCCGGGGCAGCGGGCAGCATGAGGCCTCGCTCACCCCCTGCAGCAGGACTGAGAGCCTGGCTCTGTACAGCCAGACAGGACCCTCCCGGGGGCCGCCTTTCCATGCAGTTGCTGCCCAGAAACAGCCGCACTTCCTAGCGGGCGGGAACACACTTGAGGGCAAGGCCAGCTGCGGAGGAGAAGTTCAGATGTGCACAGCTCAAGGCCAGAAGGGACCGTTGTTCTCCTCCAGTGTGACCCCCTGGACAGCACAGGCCAGAGGCTGGCCTCAGATCACTCCTAGGGCTGCTCGTTAGAAAACAGCCAGTCTTGCATAGCACAGTATGGACAGGACGGGGGCTGGCCTCTGATCGGGGGAGTGGGGCAGCCAGTCTCCGCAACGCTCCTAGCCAGACCCAGGGAAGAGGTGGCCAGATCCCTCGGCAGCTGCAGGAGCAGCACCCTGCATCGAGCAATAATTGTCTCCTAAACACTTATTGTCTGTCTGTCTATCCAGCTGTCCCATACACCCCCTGAATCTAACTATCCCATACAGCCCCTGAATCTACCTATCCCCCTGAATCTAACTATCCCATACACCCCCTGAATCTAACTATCCCATACAGCCCCTGAAGCTAACTATCCCATACACCCCCTGAATCTAACTATCCCATACAGCCCCTGAATCTACCTATCCCCCTGAATCTAACTATCCCATACACCCCCTGAATCTAACTATCCCATACAGCCCCTGAATCTACCTATCCCCCTGAATCTATCTATCCCATACACCCCCTGAATCTAACTATCCCATACAGCCCCTGAATCTACCTATCCCCCTGAATCTAACTATCCCATACACCCCCTGAATCTAACTATCCCATACAGCCCCTGAATCTACCTATCCCCCTGAATCTAACTATCCCATACAGCCCCTGAATCTAACTATCCCATACACCCCCTGAATCTAACTATCCCATACAGCCCCTGAATCTACCTATCCCCCTGAATCTAACTATCCCATACACCCCCTGAATCTAACTATCCCATACAGCCCCTGAATCTACCTATCCCCCTGAATCTATCTATCCCATACACCCCCTGAATCTAACTATCCCATACAGCCCCTGAATCTACCTATCCCCCTGAATCTAACTATCCCATACACCCCCTGAATCTAACTATCCCATACAGCCCCTGAATCTACCTATCCCCCTGAATCTATCTATCCCATACACCCCCTGAATCTACCTATCCCATACAGCCCCTGAATCTACCTATCCCCCTGAATCTATCTATCCCATACACCCCCTGAATCTAACTATCCCATACAGCCCCTGAATCTACCTATCCCCCTGAATCTAACTATCCCATACACCCCCTGAATCTACCTATCCCCCTGAATCTATCTATCCCATACAGCCCCTGAATCTACCTATCCCCCTGAATCTAACTATCCCATACACCCCCTGAATCTAACTATCCCATACACCCCCTGAATCTACCTATCCCCCTGAATCTATCTATCCCATACACCCCCTGAATCTAACTATCCCATACAGCCCCTGAATCTACCTATCCCCCTGAATCTATCTATCCCATACACCCCCTGAATCTAACTATCCCATACAGCCCCTGAATCTACCTATCCCATACAGCCCCTGAATCTACCTATCCCCCTGAATCTATCTATCCCATACAGCCCCTGAATCTACCTATCCCATACAGCCCCTGAATCTACCTATCCCCCTGAATCTATCTATCCCATACACCCCCTGAATCTAACTATCCCATACACCCCCTGAATCTACCTATCCCCCTGAATCTATCTATCCCATACACCCCCTGAATCTAACTATCCCATACAGCCCCTGAATCTACCTATCCCCCTGAATCTATCTATCCCATACAGCCCCTGAATCTACCTATCCCATACAGCCCCTGAATCTACCTATCCCCCTGAATCTATCTATCCCATACACCCCCTGAATCTAACTATCCCATACACCCCCTGAATCTACCTATCCCCCTGAATCTATCTATCCCATACACCCCCTGAATCTAACTATCCCATACAGCCCCTGAATCTACCTATCCCCCTGAATCTATCTATCCCATACAGCCCCTGAATCTACCTATCCCATACAGCCCCTGAATCTACCTATCCCCCTGAATCTATCTATCCCATACACCCCCTGAATCTAACTATCCCATACACCCCCCTGAATCTACCTATCCCCCTGAATCTATCTATCCCATACACCCCCTGAATCTAACTATCCCATACAGCCCCTGAATCTACCTATCCCCCTGAATCTATCTATCCCATACACCCACTGAATCTAACTATCCCATACACCCCCTGAATCTACCTATCCCCCTGAATCTATCTATCCCCCTGAATCTACCTATCCCATACACCCCCTGAATCTACCTATCCCCCTGAATCTATCTATCCCATACAGACCCTGAATCTAACTATCCCCCTGAATCTATCTATCCCATACACTACATCTATCTATCTATCTATCCCCACACACTCTATCTATCTATCTATCTATCTATCTATCTATCTATCTATCTATCTATCTATCTATCTCCATACACCCCCTCTATCTATCCATCTATCATGTATCTATCTATCCCCATACACCCCCTCTATCTATCTATCCCCACACACCCCCTCTATCTATCTATCTATCTATCTATCTATCTATCTATCTATCTATCTATCTATCTATCTATCTATCCGCACACACCCCCTCTATCTATCTATCTATCTAGCCCATATGCACCCTGCATCCACCTGTCTATCCATTTTGCTGAAGGCAGAGGGAAATGGCACCTGCACATTGCAAGCCCTGTAATTAATTTCACCACAAACAAGTGGTACGCGGCGCCTCTGGCTCCCCGGATCAATCCGCGTATTTATAGCTCCTGATTCATCTCCCTATAACGAGGGATAATAGACGTTGCCATAGTAACCCCGTGCCTGATGAATTTCACGCTGGAGCCTGTCCCTCTGATCCCCTCAATGGAACTGGCGCTGGGGAGGAGCCGCTCCCAGGCCAGGAAGGAACCGGAGATTCCCTCCGAGGCCAGTCCACACCAGAGTCACTTGCATCTCCATAGAGAGGCCTGAGCTCTCTCCTCCCTGCCCTGAGGCAGCTCTCTCCCTTCCCCACCCCCTGCCAGGAAGAGCCCTCCCTTCCTCCCACCCCGATAAAAATGGTAATAGTGGGGCTTTGCCCTGCAATAGCACCTGGCCTCCAGGATCTCACTGCCCCCTGGGAGGCAGGGCAGTGTTCTTATCCCCTTTCACAGGTGGGGAAACTGAGATATAGACAGGGACAGGATCTACCTAAGGTCACACAGTGAGTCAGGAGCAGAGCTGAACCTAAGAACCCAGGCGTCCTGACTCCCAGCCCGCTGCTCTCACCACTGACGCACAATGTGTTCTGTTTGATGCCCTGTAACGGAGCAGGGGTGCACCCCACCCTGGCGAGCTCAGTTAGGGCCCCTGCTTGCAGCTGTGCAAGCTTCCCCCACCCCCAGCTCTGCCAGTAGCCCTGAGGCCTGCCCCCCGGCCCCTCCTGCTAGCCTGGCCTTGGACTCCCCAACCACCATCTCTGCTGATGCCCCTCAACCCCGACCTGCAGCCCCTCTGCTAGTCCGGCCCTGGGCTCCCATGTGCTCAAGCCCTAGATCTGCCATGGGCTGCTGGGAGTCAGGGATTGCCGGGCGGGCAAAGTGTCTGGCACAGGCAGAGCCTCAGACACAGCTGCTGGCCTCAGCCCCTGGGCAGAGTCACTGCAAAGACCAGGCCCAGCCAGCCAGCTGCAGCCCTCAGTCCCCAGCCTGGGGAGGGCCCAGAGACAGGGCCCAGCTCCACAGCCCGGGTAGCTGAGGGCCCCCAATTTACCCACCAAACAGCTGCAGCCCAGGCACTGGCAGGGCGAGCTGCCCATGCCCACGCTGCCCTGGGGACGCTAGGCTGGGGCAGAGCAATGGGGCTGAGCTGACAGCTATCGTCCCATGGCACAGAGCTCACGGGGAGCCGGGTTCCAGCATGGCCAGCCCGTGCACTCCTGCCCGCAGTACCAGCGGCCTCTGGGGGCGGCTCTCACGCTGTCGCCAGCTCATGCCAAGATCTGATTAGGGGCAAGTGGAAAATCAATGCTAAATGGATCCGGCTCAGGCCACAGAGCAGCTTCCTGCTAATGACCTTCACCAGGGGAGCGCATGGCACCAGCCCAGACTGCGGTGCTCCCAGCATGTAGCACCAAAGGGTCCAGGTGCAGAGGGGAGCGTGGGGAGCAGCAGCGGGTATGGGGCTCCAGCAGGGAGAAACTGGGGAGCTAATCTGGGGGCCAGCCCTGGGCCTGCAGGGCCGAGAGATTCCATCCCCAGCGCTGGGATCCCCGGGGGGGGAGCAGCCGGGCGTGAGGGCAATGGGGCTGCCTGCTAAAACTGGCCCCCCCATGTGGGGGCATGGCTGGCAGAGCAGCTGCCCCAGCCAGGGCATCGCCCGCCAACCGTCCCCCGGGGGCAGAAAGCTGTGGGGAGCGCGAGCCGAGTCAGGGCTCCCTGTGCAGCAGCCTGCGAGGGCCGGCAGGCGTGCCAGCCAGCTGGGTTTGGAGAGACTGAGTGTCGCTAATCACAGCGCCTTGCAGAGAGTCCTTAGAGCCGCGCGGGCGAGAGCAGCGCAGGAACATTTCTCCCGCACGCTCGCTGGGGCTCAGCCTCCTTCCCCGCACCAGCCCCCTCTCCCCCAGCGAGCGCGGCCTGTGCATGGGGAAGGAAAACACCTCCCAACGGACCCTCCACTGCCCCTTTCTCTCCGGCCATCCCGATGCCTCCACCCTCCCCTGGCCCTCTGCTGCCTCCTCCACAGCCAGCCAGCCAGCTCCCGTCAGACCGTCACGGCTACTGCGCACCAGCAGCTGCAGAGCCCTGGGCCCCCAGGGACGTCCCCCCCGGGATTCCCCTGCCAGCCCCCCTGCAGCCTGTTCGCCAGGGCACGGGCAGCCCTGCCTGACATGAGCCCAGAGCGACACCCCCTGGCCTGGCCCATATCACTGCCACTATTGGCAGTCTGGCCCCTTTGTTCAGTGGGTCCCAAGCCTGTCCATTGGCTTCCCCTTCCCACATGGCCCAAGCTCAGGCCCTGCCCCAGAGACCATGTCCCCCCCAGCCCCTCCCCACTGTCTCTGCCCTGGCCTCAACATGCCCTTCCTTCCCCATCCTCCACCTCCTGGGCCCTTTTCTATGCTGGCCTCTCTGCTTGGACCCCCCCAATGCCGCCACCCTGCCGAACGGGGGTAGTGCCCTGTGCCACCCGGCCCCGCCGCCTGTCCCAGGGTGGGCGTCAGCTCGGAGGGCCTGGGAGTGGCTGTGATCTGGGCACTGAGGCCCCAGGGAAGACGCGCTCACTCGCCAGGCTGGATAAATCCCTCTCCAGCAGGCCAGCCCCTCCTGTGGCCCCGGCGCTTGGCCAGGCCCAACGGGCTCACAGGGAGAGGGGCGAGCCAGCCCCGGGCTGCACAGGCTGGGCTGAAGGAGGCAGCACTGACCTTTGGAAGAGGTCTGTGGGGCTTGGCAGTGCCAGGTCAGCAGGAGCCTGGTGAGGAGAGCTACGGCTGCTACCCCTCGTCCTGTCACTGGGAGCTGGGCCTGGCCTTGAACACACAACGCAGGAGCCCGTACCCAGTGGCCTCCAGCTAGGGCTGGAGCATAAGAACGGCCAGACTGGGTCAGACCAAAGGTCCATCCAGCCCAGGATCCTGTCTTCCAACAGTGGCCAATGCCAGGTGCCCCAGCCCAGAGAAAATGAACAGAACAGGGAATCATCAAGTGATCCATCCCCTTGCCCATTCCCAGCTTCCGGGACACCTCTGTTTGTGGTACAGCGCAGGGCCCTAGGCAGCACTATTCTGAGGCTACCCAGCCTGCCCCCACACACCCTGCATGCAGCTGGCAGGTCTGACCCCTTGCCAGCAATAGCGCCAGCAGGCATGCCCACCATGGAGGCAGGGGGCTGGACTGGGTGAGCTGCTGTGGGGAGACGCGAGGCAGAGCCACAGGCTAGGGAGGTGCAGCTGTACCGTCCTAGGGCCCGGCTGCCACTTCTCAGCCGGAGGGCGGTGCAGAGAGATGGCCTCGCCTGCCACTGAGGCCCGCTCCCTGGGGCCCCAGCCCAAGCACTTTGCAGGCTGCAGCCTCAATAAATAACCAGGATGTTTAATTCACTCGCCGGGTTAATTATTCACTTTGCCTGCATTTAACAGCCATCTTTTTTTAATGGGTTTCTTCCTGTGGCTGCAGAGCGACTGGAGGGAAATGAGGGCGTGTGTATCAGGATGGCCATGGGAGTGGGTGGCTGCCTGGGGGCGGGGGGGGGGGGGGGGGGGGGACGGACTGACGGACGGACTGTGACAGTACAAAGCATGTCGGTGTTCACACCGGAGTCAGATGCTCATATGCACGTGTGTGCATGTTCCAAGTGTGCCAGTGGCTGGGGGCTGAGCCACAGGCTGCACTTATTTGCACACGCACCCTGGTAATGTTGGGCCCCTGACCTACCCCTCAGGGCACACCTTTCCCTGGACTGTGCATGCACCAGCTGCGCCTTGCACCCCCAGACAGCCCGGGAGCAGAGCCTGCCAGTCCTTTTGTATTGAGAGAGGCCCCCGAGAGCTTTACAAACCGGAATCCAAGCAGATTGCCTCTCCCGACCCCGGGCTCGAATGCAGCCCCCGTGGGGTGCAGCCCCTGAGCTGGCCCCGTGCCGAGACTGCCAGTGAGCGGAGGGCGGCGGAGTGGAATTGCTTGACCCGGGGGCAGCACTAACACCCCCACAGCTGCAGGAAGTGCCACAGGTCCTCTGGGCACTGCCAGGGATGGCACCTCTGGCAGCACAGCCCCTCTGGGTCAGCCTTCAGCGGGGACGCAGACAGCAGTGCTCCTCCGGGAGCTCGCCCCACCCAACGCTGCTGAGCGTGGGCAGAGCCCCGGGGGAAGGTACGTGCTGGGCCTGGGCCTGTAGCCTCCCCTGCAGCCCCTGCGTATTTCAGACCCAGCCAGGAGAGCGACGCCCCGGCTGGGAGCTGGCTGAGCGGAGGCAGGGCAATGCCGCTGAGCAGGATGTCAGTGCGCTCAGCAATCAGGGCAGCAGCTGGAGGCAGGGGGCGGTAAATGCTCTGTCGGAGCCTCGCCGAGACTCATGCAATATTTGGTTGAATAAATGTGCCGGCGTTTAGGAGGCACTGCCGGAGGGCAAGCGCCGCAGGGAACCAGGAATAAAAGATGTAGGGGAAGCACCCAGCAGAGCCACAAAGCTGCCTATCAAATATCCATGCCAGGGCCGAACCGGCAGTGAGCAGCACCAGCTCCTGGGAACGGAGCCAGCACCCATGGTCTCAGGGTCCCCAGTGGGCAGCACTTGTGTCTGCGCTGAGCCGGCCCTGCATGGGGCCCTCACCCACCCCCCACCCCCAGCGCTGTCTCCACAGCCAGCACACACACCACCAGAGACAGTGTCCCAGGTAGGAGGAGGTGCACCCAGGCCACCGCTAGGCTCCTGGAGGGAGGCAATCAGGGCTGCTCTAGAGGGGGTGCAACCGAGTCCCCAGGAGACGAGGAACCTATCCCACTGTGGCAGGGAAAGCACTGAGCCCCCAGCACTGGCAGCCCGAGAGACAGGGGCTCTGACCCAGGGCCCACCGCCCTGAGAGCTGGCAGGGTGCAGGTCCCATCACCCACCTCTCCACCCAGCAGTGTGGCGCTCACTGCCCCAGGGGCCTCTCGCCGGACACTCAGCTGTGGGGGAGTGCAGCTGTTCTCAGCCTGGGAAGCCCTGTGAGATGTTCAGCAATTTACTCCAAACTGGGGGTCTCTTCTCCCTTCCAGTCGCTCCGCCCACCCCCTGCAAGCCCCTGGGGTCAGGCGCGAGTGCTGGGAGCGTGGGGGGGGGTGCGGAATTCGGCAGGACAGGGGCATGGGCCGGCAGGGCCGAGTGGCAGGCACTGCAGGGGCTCTCACGTTCACACCACGCCCAGGGCTCCACACTCAGACCATCTCCCAAGCAGCTGTGCCATCCCCAGCGGCTGGGGGCTGGGAGGTCTAGCAGAGTGGGAGCAGGAGCCCCGGTGCCTGGCAGGGTAGGAGGACGGTGCCGAGCGCTGGCTGCTGGCTAGCGTGGGAGGGAAGTGCAGGCTCAGGCCAGCCCACTCACTGGTGCCCCGCGGGGCAGGCTGCGTTCGCTGCACAGCTGACTGGCAGGCCCGTAATTAAGGCGCTCACCAGAAAGCGATTGCAGCAAGTAATCAGCCCCACGTCTGGGGGCTGAGCCGCTCCGAACAAACAGGAATGATTTCTGTCAAATTGCTGCAATTGCAGGGTTTGCAAAACAAAATGTAGCAGAAAAGGCAGGAAGTGTCTGGGCCATGTTCTGGGGGGAAGGGCCAGATGTGTGCAGTAGGGTGGGTGTTAGCATCTGGCCTATCACCAGTGGAGGACTCCCTCACCCCCTGCAAAACCACAGGCTGCAGGCAGGAGGGAGCACAATGGAAGGAAACCGGGCCAGGTCACCGGTTCTGGGCCCATCTCTGTCCCTTACTCCCTGGGCTGGGAGCAGTGCGGTAAGCAGCTCCCAGCCCTCCACTGGGAATCAGCCCCATCCCCCCTCTATGGGGAACCAACCCCACCTCCCAATGAAGAACCAGCACCAACCCCCAAGGGGGAGCTGTCTCAGCCCTGCCCCCAATGGGGCTCCAGCACCCCAGCCCCAGCAGGGCCAGCCCAGCACACACACCCAGTGAATGTCACAGACAGATGGGGCCAGCAGGGGGGCACCCTACTGCACTGGGAGCTGCTTGGCTTCCCTTGTATCCTGTGCCTCCCCGTGCCATTTCCCTCTGGTTCCCCCCTGAAATCTCAGCCCCCTGCAGGGCAGGAGGTACTTCCCAGGGACCCCAGAACTTGGGGGTCACTGTGGTTCCAGATGGGGTGTGATTGGATCATCGCCCCATTTAACAGCTGGTGCTTCACCTGCCGGGAGGGTGCCCCGGCCCATTCGTTCCCCAATCAGAGACAGGGCGCAGTTCCCAGCCTTGCCCTCAGCCACAGGAACAGAGGCGAGGGCAGGGCAGAACGAAGCATAGCGATGAAGCAGGAGGTGCATGGATTGCAAGGGCTGCAGCCAAGGAATGAAGGAGGGGCAGGAAGCCAGGCTACCAGAAAGGGACAGGGAGACAGCGGAGAGCAGTTGGGCCCCAGCCCCGGGCCGCACAGGGCTGGAAGAGCAGACGTTAACGCAGGTGGGCCTGTGACATTTGGAAGCCGATGGCTTGGCGAGAGAATCGAGCCTGGGAGAGAATTACGTGCAGCCAGCTTCAGGCAGGGAGTGGCTGGACTGGCCCGGACCTCTTGGGGAAGATGGGAATCACACTCAGGAGCAGGTGTGAGGACGAGGGCTACCGGAGCGTTATGTTGCCTGACTGGCACCCCACTGACCAGGGAGCAGCCACAAGTCCCCGCCAGCCCCAGGAGAGGCCCTGAGCTTTCTAGGTATTCCCAGCTGCTGGAGGTGGGCATGGCTGGTCCACATGGCAGGGCTCCCCAGAGCAGCTCCTGGGCTAGGCCAGGCCAGCTCCCTGCAGGGCACAGGGCTCGGGCTGCTCCCATGTGCCCAGCCTTGGCCATGGCTGGCTGCCGGACTCCATCGCTCTCCACTCACCAGCTACAGACAGATATCAATAGAGCGCTCGAAAGCCGGCCGTGTCGTTCGGCTGCCACCTGCTGCTTCCAAGCAGCAACATCAGGCTGCTACCGACCCCCCCCATCCACTCCAATGTGAGCTCCAGGGCTGCGTTCCATTAGCTGGGGGAGCAGGGGGCTGTCCTCTAGGTCCCCTCATTTGCCCTCCTGCTCCATTCCAGCCCCCAGAGGGTACCTGCTTTTGTCTGCATTCAGGACCCACATAGGAAAGTCCTTTTCCCTTCCGCACACACACGTGGACTCACCTTGAAGCAACTGAGCAAACAGCTCCCAGTTTAAATGGGAGGAGGTTGGGAGCAGGCTAGTTCAAGGGACAGATGTTCAGCGCTGGATCTTGTATCCCAGTGGATCTGGGAAATCCTCCAGTGACAGAGCCCCTCTTTCTTCTGAGTAGGGGGCCCCGTGAGCTGTGCTGGAGGAGGCCTCAGTTCCTGGGTGTGTGGGTGGATCTCAAATATTGGACACTAATCCTGCATCTGTTCTATTGTACACACACCTCCTGAGCATCCACAGGGTCCATTTTAAAGTAAACCCAGGCTATCACCATTCAGGCAGGGAGGAACCCTGACCATTAAAAAGCAACTGATTCAACCTTTAACCAAATCTGGATTTATTAATTTTCATTTATAAACTGCTGGGGCTTGACCTCCCAGTTAAGGGAAGATCTTATACATAATAGAAGTGAGGATAAAACTCTCAGGTGCAAATACATGCAAGCATGTGCTTTGGTGGGCTGAGAAGGGAAACACTAATGAACCATTTCCATCTTTGATACATCTGAGAGGTCTGGTGCTGAAAGCAGCGTATTACGGATGGATCCCTGGCTTTGCAGGATCTCCATGAGAACTCTTCACCCTGGCGCTTATTAATCATCAATAACTCTCAGCAAGGCAGAGTTTCAAAAGACACACATGGTCAACCCTGAAATGTGACTGGTGGATTTCACCTCAAGGGCAGCATTCAGATGCTAGACCAGCTAACTCTCTTGTGGTGGAACCTGCTCCAAGTCCTCATTCAGCGTAGTGCTCTGACTGCACACATACGGGAATGCGAGGAGGGACTGCCTCTAATTATTAGACATTGTGAGAGATGTCTCATCAAACAGCAATGAGAAAACACTGTGCCTGACCTGGAACAAAAGGCAAAAGACGCAGAGACGGTCAGCATCACATGATAGAGCTACCTGCCCCGGGATCAGTAATGGACATGGGACCAAACCCCAACACAATCTATAGCTCTGTCCTGGGTGGATCGTGCCTCTCTGCCAGAGACGCGAGGGGACCAACTCTTTTTACATTTTGGCAACACTTGCCCTGCTTGTCGTGCCAAGAAAGTCTCATTCAGTTGAGCTGAGTTTGCAATCCCAGAGTCAGAGCCCTCCCTCGGTTTCTCCATCTGTCTCGTGCCTCTTCACTAGAAATGCTTTGCTCCCACGGGTGCTCCATAGTTGAGTGGGGACAGCATCGCAACCTCACCTCCTCTCAAGGAAGTTTTTAAGTGGAGGCAGATTCCCCTGAGGTCAACCCAACAGTGGAAATGGGACATTCTGGACCCTCTCCCATACAGTTCTTACTCCTGGTTGTGTTAAAGGGCAATGACGCTAAGAAAAGTGTCCATGTAAAAGCCGCCTCTTCTTGCTTATTGGTTAACTCCCCGCATGCCTGCTCATCTGCCAACTCCACTGACGGTGGAATCTATTGCCAGTGACAGGCCCGAGTCAGAAGGAACCCAGATTCATTTGGGGATCCCGTGGCAAGTTTGCTCTGTAACGTGAGCAGATCGGTCCTGGCTGCTATTAAGGCAGTCTCAGCATGGAATCCTTTAATGTCATTTTTATAGTCACTTTCCAGCTGATAACCACAACACAAGGATCTAGCTGCACAACTAATAAGGATTATTCCTACAATTTAAGTCTCCTGTGACCCAATTTGCCCCCAAGGAGAAGGATTCAGCATCAGAAACAGAGATATTTACAAACTAGAACTAGAGAGCCTATTTTCTAGGTGCTAACTTGACTCATTATAGACAACTTAACCTTTGGCTGCTGTCGTGTAAACCAAAAGGCGAGCAAATTAGATAGCAGGATAAAAGGGACCAGCTGTGCCGATGAATGTTCAAAAACCAGACAAATCATCCAGCTAGACTTTAAAAGAAACATTTCTCCCATTAGATCAGAGGCTCAGTTCAGACAGACCCAGAAAACTTCAAGCACACATCACACAGGGGACTCTAGCTCTACAGAACAAGGACAGATGGCTTTTTTTTCATCCTAAGGCAAGTGGAAATCCACACTTGCTATGGAGATTTTTGGAGCTGGTCTGAAAGAAATCTTTGGGGCACTTCAACAGAGTATTAGGAGCAGCAGGGACTCCCTCAGGGACACGGCCCACATCCTTTCTGGTATAACCACCATCAACAAACCAGGCAGAGCGAGTGAGCACTCATCACTGATGCAGAATGGTCTAGACAAGGGCTGAGGACCGGCCTCATTACCCCGAATTCCTTTGCTAGAGAGACCATGAGAAACTTTTACATCAAATCAGAACAGAGAGGGCCCTCCAGGGGGTTTTCTTCTTGTTATTGAGCGGAGAAGTGAGCCCTCCTGGAAGCTGGTGGTGGGGACAGGAGGAGCTTTTTCTACAGGCCACGTACATTCCTATTTCAGTACCCACCTGTTGAACTGTACTGGGTCCTGAGCACCTCTCTCCCCCACTGCAATTGCACCTCCGAAGTGCCAGCCCCGTGAACCAAGAAATTTTCTCAGTTCAGACTTGCCTAGAGCCATTTTTTCCATTGGAGGTGTTTGAAGGAACTTAAACAATAGGACTGTCTTTGCAGAGACATAGCTAAGGAAGTGGATGTGGAATTGGAAGCTGATGATATCCGAACAGCAAGGCTCTCAGGCTGTGTTCAATTGTGCTTCAGTAGGAAAGACTCTGATTCAAAGACATCTCTTACGTTATAGGGAACGAACTTTAGAGAGACTTTAATGAAAGCACCTTTTCAAAATAATGAGTCTAATCTCTCTGCCTAGAGAAGCTAGAGAGAAAAGCAAACAGCCAGGGAATTGTAGCCTATCATAATCACTGCATGGATCACACTCCACAAATCCCTGATAAATTGGGGCTGTCAGACATGTTCCTTTTAATAGGCAATTCCTGCCCCCACACTACTTACTCAGTTAATATTGCACAAGGAATGACAATGCTCACCAAGAATACATGCTTCTCAAACACAGTTGTACAGATTGTCTGGTTCCAAAGCTCCACTGTCCCAGGTTCTCCTGCACCCCAAACAAAGGAGCCGAGATAATAAGACTGCATGGGACATGTTTGGCCACATATTCGGCACCATCTCTAGCTGGTTCATGTCAATGGCAGCTTCTCAGACTCATTTCTAGAGAGCTTTCCATTTCTTCTGTTCTTGTTTACTCCACTGATACCCTCACCCATCCATAAAAGAGCTCTCCATAGGTCCTAGTGGGACCCTGCTGGCTGGTAATTCACAGGACAACCCAAATGCTCCTTCCAGTAGCAGGATTGAAGAGGGACACACCATGCAGCCCACTGCTCAGCTGCTTTTGGAACACCTCAGATGGAAAGGTTGACAATGCCTCAAATCCACACTGCTGCTAACAGGGAATACCCCCTCTGCTCCATCGTATCAGCCATCCTTTACCATGATGGGCAATCTCCAGGCAAAGAAATCAACCGCGCCATGATGTCTGGATTTGGTAATGGGGGGGAAGGGACACTCCCCAGGATGAACTAAACATTTAAGGCTTTAATATAATACATTGCCCTTCTCTAGCACCTGTAATATGGGAATCTGAAAGAGCTTCACAGACACTGGCTGAGCTCCACAACTTCTCAGTGGGGTGGTTTACTCTCCCTTTGCAGCTGGGGAATCAGAAGCGAGAGAGATTAAGTGACCTACCCCTCATCACGCGGGAAGTCTGCACCAATGCAGGAAACCAAATCCAAATCTCTTGACAGCAGGTTTCCTGCCTTACCCACAAGACCTTCCTTCCTCCTATACATGTCCTTACACCTGTCCCTGTGCCCGCGTGCCTTGTCACTCCAGCTATCCTCTGGCCAGGACGGTTCATATTCAGAACTTCCCACCACTCAGCAGCCCTGTTTGGCTAACCAGGCTCAATGTTTGCCTCCTGCGGCATGCCACCTCTGCAGCACTACCAGCCTGGCAGTCATCTGTAGGAACCCTACCCTTGCTCTCAATATCACTTAATGCATCTTCAATTCTGCAGCCAGAACACTGGGAATGAAACCCGCCCAGCGTTGCGCTCTCTTGGCTGCATCTGGTCCAGTTTAATTTCCACTGAATCCTAACTGCAAATTCACACGGAGGTGATAATTGACAGACTCCTTGTGCCAACATAACCAACCAATTTCAGCATCCAAACATTAACCACGCAGGGACTCTTTCCAAGCTTTGTTTGTTACAAAACATGACTGGCATTTTATGGGCACTGGCACATCTGTCTGGAAAATCAGAGCACATCGAGTCAGGCAAAGGGTTAGAAAACAAACAGATATAGGAGCAAGCCCACCACACACTTCGGCTTGACTTAAAACAGCAGTTCTCTTCCACCCAGTGCCAAGGATCCTCAAGGCAAAAATCCATGCCCTCTCTCAGTGCAGTCACCCAGGTTGTGTCACATATCCAGGGGATACAGCCCAAGTGGCAGTGCTTCCTGTGAGCAGTTTGAAGGGGAGAGGAGGTAAAACCTTTGTAGGGGAGTTAGAGTACCTTTCCCCGGGAAAACTCGTTTGAAAACTGTCAGACAATCAGGGGAGTGTGTGTAAAATTCTGGGCTGCGGTGCCATCCATCTATCATCTAGGTTCTCACGTTCCCCTTTGCATTGTAGTGTCTTCATACGGGATCAGAGGGTTGATTTGCATTAGAGTGCCTAGAGGGCCCCAGTCAAGACCAGAACTCTGCTGTTCTGGGCACAGCACATAGCAAGAGATAGTTCCTGGCTCAAAGAGCTTACAAACTAATTAGACAAAGGGTGGGAAGGGAAACAGGGTAAGTTATTTGCCCAGGATCATACAAAATAGGTCTGCTGCAGCCATTGAAATAGAACCCAGGCCTCCTGACTCCCCATCCAAAGTCCTAGCCACTAGACTGTGCTGCTTCTCAGCTCTACATCTTCTTTCATGGATGCAGACAATGCATTTTCTCTGCTTCCTAGTCTCTTACCAGGATAGGGACTTGTATGACAGGAAACTGTCTCCAATCTCTATCTCTCTCTAATACCTGGGACCAATACAACTACAACATTGCACACAACAAATGGTCTGAAATTCAACCCGAAAAGGCAGAGGTGACAGGGGAAAGCAGTACGTGAATCTGAGAGGGTGCAATCTGCCCTCTCTCGAGCAAGAGTGCCTCTTTTTAACAGTGGGATGTATAGTCTCCTGGTTCTTTTGGACTCCCAACAGCCTATGGAAGCTGAGGTAGTGGTGATGGACACTAGCATTTTGCACTGGGCTAGGAGGTTATGATTTTTCTTCTTTAATACAGACCCCACCACAATGATCCATGCCTTTGTCTCTGCTATGTGAGACTGCTCCAAAGTGCTCTGCACTGGGGGTTACTGAAGCTTCAGCTGGTGCAGAACACGTAACATATTTGCTTGCTGTTAGTCATATGCACATAATCATCCTGGGCTGGTAGGGAGAACTGGCTTCCTATCCGCTTCAAGATCCAATTCAGAGCATTGACTCTGTTCCAGATCCTGGCTATAAGACAACAGCTTTCTATGAACCATGCCTGTAACTGAGATCAGCTGAAGGACTTCTTGCTGATACAGACCCAGTAATATTGTCTGATGGGACCTTTAGTCTCTAAACTCTGTACCCTAAAAGACAAGGGTGGTTACAATCTGTTCCGTTTTAGATAAGAGACATAGCCCTTGGGCTTCGGGCACATTGCCAGCATAGCTCTTGGTTGAGCAGACTGGTCAAACCAACGAACATGAACAGGGTTTTTCTGCATAGACATCCATCGCCACAGGGGATACGTTGGGGCATGATGATGATGAACCAGCTCAGTGAGTACTGGGCCTTACTAGAGCAGGGTGAAGGAAGCCCATGGATGTGCTCTCTTCAGAGCAGTTGGAGCTGCCTTCAATGCTCCAGTCAAGAGAGGTGGCAAATCTTCAGTGGGAGCTTTTCTCCAATAAATTCTTTCCTTCGGCTGCTATTGATACTGAACAGTTTTTGCCTCAAATACCAAAGGGAAGGATCTTGTGCAGAGATAAGAAGCAGTTACTCCACTCTCACGATTGCTTCCTAGCTAAATCAACTTGGATAAAGACCCAAAAGAGAGCAAACTGCAGAAATTCTTGATTTCATCCCTATTGTTATCCCACATGTGAGAAATCAGCAGCCATTTCCTGCTGCCTCTTCTGTTCCTGAGTATCTTCACTTATAAGAAAGCAACACTGCCTTCAGTTTAATTCACCCGCCATCTTGGTAGCAGCTGGGCAAATTCCTGGAAACTCCGACTGCTCTATCAGATAGTCTAACTGAAGAAAAGCATCAAGAATGCAAATAGCTTGATGGGCATCACACTTTCATTTCATCAGCTCAAAGTAAGAGTACATGACCAGCGAGGAAGCATGGGAGTCAGGCTTTGGGTTCTCTTCCCAGCTCCGCCACTTAAATGTGTGACCCGCGGAAGATGACATGGAAAGGAATTTTCAAAAGTGCCTGTATGGCTTAGTCCTGCTGACTTTCAATGGGACTTGTGCTGATAAACTATGTCGGCATTTTTGACAATCCCATTCTTAATCTATATGTGCCTCAGTTTCCCCATCTGTACAAAAATGGATGATGCTGAGAAATCCACAGAAAGGCAAATTGTTTACACTTAACAGTCAACACAAGTTTCAGCGATGTGTTTTATTTAAGGATAATGGCACAATAGGGAGTGACTGTGTCATAGACAGGCATGACTCCAAGGACACATACTCAGTGTTGAACAGGGCTGGCTGAATTCCTTGCTTAGTATTTAATCTAAAGATGTGCATTTATGTACTAAGCTCCCTTCCTTGTGGTGTTTCCCTTTAAATCTTCCAGTCAAAGCTGACAGCTGGAGAGGATGTTTGGGGGCTGGGCGGCTGGTGCAATAGACGAAGCCTGTCCAAAGTTGCACATGGCTTAAGTTTTGCTCCGAGGACGCCCTGTAGCCCCTCTCTGATACCACTGGGATACTCGTGGATCCCATTTCTACCCATGCTCCCAGGCGCCGCTCCAGACGGTGCCCACCTTTCCCTGGGAGCCCAGTTCCCCCGCCCCCCACCCGGCCAGCTATATAACGCCTGGCCCCGGGCGCTGGGCCCCTGGGCGGGGAGGGAGCATGCTCAGGATGGGAACCCGCTTCCCCCTCCTCCTGCTGCTGCTCGCCAGCGTCCCCGCCTCCCGCTCGCGGGGCTGCTGCGGGGGGAGCGGGGCGCCCCGGCCGGCGGGCGAGGCGCGGCCTGGGGGTGCCCCGAGGGAGCCGCCGCCGGAAGCGGGGCCCGGGGAACCCCGGAGCGGCTGCTGCGGCAGCCGGCGGCTGAAGATCGGCCTCATCTGCGCGCTGGGGGCGCTGGTGATGGTGAGCAACGGGGCGGTGATCGCGGTGATCGCCTCGGCCGTGGCGGGCTGGAGCCGCAGCAGCCGCCTCACGCTGCTCTCGCTGGCGGCCGCCGACGCGGCGCTGGCGCTGCTGGTGGTGCCGCTCAACCTGTACGGCAGCCTGGCGCGCGGGGCCCCGCCCGAGCCCTACTGCCGGGCCGCGGCCTTCCTCAACTCCAGCGTCTTCGGCGCCTCGCTCTACTCGCTGGCCGGCGTCTCGCTCGAGCGCTACGTCGCCGTCTTCTTCCCGCTCCGCCACGCGCGCCTGCTGGGCCGGCGCCGCCTCGCGCTGCTGCTGGCGGCCGCCTGGCTGGGCCCCGCCCTGCTGCTGCTGCCCGTCGCCCTGCCCGGCCGCGCCGCCGTCCTGCGCGTGCGCTTCTCGGCCGCCGCGCTGCTCTGCGAGCCGGACTACGGCTCCAACGCCGCCTACGCCGGCCTGCTGGCCGCCGCCATCTTCTGTCCCGCCGCGGCCACCGTCACCTTCGCCAACCTGCGCCTCTGGCAGGCGGCGCGCGCCCAGCGCCGGCGCGGCGACGGGGCGGGGCCGCCCGCCAAAGGGGCGGGGCTGAGGCGGCTCCGCCTGCTGCAGCTGGACGCCGCCTCCCGGGTCCTAGTGCCCGTCGTCGTCGCTTTCTACGTGTGCTGGGCGCCCTGCATGGTCACCATCCTGTACAACGGTGAGAGTCGGCGGGGGAATATGGGAAAGTGGGGAGCAGTAGGGTGGGGCAGGGGGATGGGATGGGGAAGAGGGCGGCGGGGGGAGGAGGCAGTGGGGAAGGAGGAGGAAGGAAGGAAGAGGCAGTAGAGGGGCAGGGGGATGGGATGGGGCAGTGGGGTGGGGCTGGGGGAGGGGGGAAAGTGGAGTGGGGCAGGGGCAGTGGGGTGGGGCTGGGGGAGGGGGGAAAGTGGAGTGGGGCAGGGGCAGGGAGCAAGGGGATGGGATGGGGCAGGGGACAGTGGGGAGGGGAAGGGAGATGGTGGGTGTGGGATGAGCTGGGTGGGAGAGACATGGGGTATAGGTAATGGAAACAGCATGAGCTGTGGTGGGTACCACACTCTTACAAGCCTATGCCCAGGGTTGGTGCTGGGCTCCCTTGGCGAGCAGGGAATGGGACCCTTACACAATGAGGATGGAAGAGGTTAAGTGGAGCTCCCTCTGGTGTGTGGGGGTGTGCGTGTGTTTGTGTCATGCCCAGGTTGGCGCAAACAAAAACCGCCCATGCTGTTATGATCTCTGAGCTTTTTAAGCCAACCTCCTCATGTCTTTGGGGATCTGACTTGTGTGTGTAACCTGTGGGGCTGGCAATACTAGGATCAGCCCCTGCTGGGGAGGGGCACCTATTATTAGGTGCACTTGCCCTGTCCTGGGGGAGGGATAGCTCAGTGGTTTGAGCATTGGCCGGCTCAACCCAGGGTTGTGAGCTCAATCCTTGAGGGTCCGCTTAGGGATCTGGGGCAAAATCAGTACTTGGTCCTGCTAGTGAAGGCAGGGGGCTGGACTCGATGACCTTTCGGGGTCCCTTCTAGTTCTATGATATAGGCATAGCTCCATTTAAAAAAAAAAAAAAAAGACCCAAAACCAAGGGGTGGTTGGGAGCCCCGCTTGAAGTGGCCTGGCTTTGAGTGCTTGCCTGGGAGAGGCAAGGGGTTTTGCCTCTCTCACTGCCCCATCCCATCCCAAGGCTTTGCATTGCTTTTGGGGATGGGGATGCTGCAGCAAAAGGGGGCCAGTAAATACCTAGATCTTGCCCCCTAATACGAGGGCCAGGGATTCCTTCTCTTGACCGTTCCCCCTTCCTGTAGTCACTTGGTGCAGCAATTGGGAGACTTGGTTTCCCTTCACCTCTGCCCATGTTACAGGTGAGTCGTGGGCTCAGCTGGGGCAAGTGAGGGTCTAGAATGGGAGCATCACACTAGTGAGCCTGGGTTGGTGTGGTGCTGAGGCTGCCCGCAATGGGTGGGGAAGGACCACAGGGTCTCACCCCTGGGCATGAAGAGCCCTGTGTAATGTGGGGAACGCTCACCTGGTGCTCTCCTCCTTGCAGCAATCACGAAGGACCGAGTTCACGAGTGGCTGGAGTTTGTGGCCCTGTGGCTGCCTAGCGGCAGTGGCTTCCTCAACTGCTTTGTCTACTTCTGGACCAACAGGAACTTCAGGCACAAGTTCCAGAAGATCGGGCACAAGCTCTGGGGGCCCTGCAGCCGAGCCAAGTGGGAGCAGGACGTGCACAGGATGGTCACCATCAGTGCAGCGGTGGAGAGGAGCAGCAGCCAGCCTGCTCTCCCCCCGGACCGCTCCTGCAGTGGGTCGTCCACCAGCACCTTACTGCCCAGAGAAGCACAAACTAGCCTATAAGCTACTTGGACACTTTGTCAGCTGCAGTGTCTACAAAAGGCCGTTGCTGTGCTGGGTTCTATACAGCGCGTCAGGCTCTTTGTGGCCTGCAAGACGTGCGACTGCCTGGCTTTGTCAAGAGCCTGGACGCTGCTGCCTCCTGCGGGGGCTGGGGCTACTCTGGCTGTGGGGAAGGAAATTGTCAAACCTCACCAGAGGAGGCCAAGCGTCTTTCCGTGAGCTTCACCAAATGGTGTCAGTGGAGAAATATACAAAGAATGTTTGGGTTAAGGAGCCCTTCCTGGGAAGGGGTTTTGTGTGGGAAACTGGTCACAGCATGGACGTGAGCTTCTGCTGTGAAAGAAACAGGACATTCACTCGGAGCGAAGTGCCCTGAACCATCCCAGCTAGGGGCAGAGAAGGTATAAAGTCCCTGCTGCCCGACAGCCCCACTCTTGGATACTGTAGATCACAGGCAACTCCCCCTCTGATCAGTGCAGTGTGACAAGGTCTCCCTCTAAGCCAAAGGGGACATGGTTCTCTCCCCGGCAAGCCAGGTCACTCCAGAGTACCTGATGGGTTGGCAGTAATGGCTAGTGCCAAGTGTGCAGGAGAAGGCTGGGTGAAGTTTAAGGGCTGAGGGGAAGGTGTGAGATCCTGACTGCAAAAGGGACGGTCAAGCAGGCATTGCGGTTCATGCCCCATGGCGATTACACCTGCCACGTGATCACTTCTGAAACCTGCCCAAGGGCCTGCTGCTCTGGCTACAGACTTCATACCTCCACTCACCAGGTTCGGATTCTGCCTCCTGCTCGGTTTGCCATCCCAGCTGGGTGATCCTCCTTCCCCTCCCCTCTCACTTCACGGGGACCCTGGACATAGAAGGACACAAACTCACTTGGGGGGGAAATACTTTTATATAATTTAAAAGAGAAAACTGCAGCTTCTGGCGCGACAGTCTGTCTGGTTTTAACACCTTTTTACCTCTGCCATCCAGATGTTGGGGGGCGGGGGGGTTAGAGTAGGTTTTAGTTAAATTGGATAAATTCTCATCGTCCTTGTGTTTGATCAATCTGGACAAAGGACTCCAGGTCACAGGGGTGGAACTTTAGGGAGCCCCTTGCTGACAGCATTGATTTTGGGTGCTCTCCTAAACTGTGTCCTGTGCAAAGGAAGAAGCAGCAGGCTGATGGGTAGCCTCACTCCTCCACTGTATGGCTGGGGGTTTTGCTAGGCTGAATGTCCCATCCTAATTGAAGTATCCCCTCCTGAAGCTCCCTCTCTTGCACTTTGCTGGACCACTCCCCAGAAACAGGTGAGGAAATTGACATTTTGTAATTAGTTAACCAGACTTTTAGTGACGTGGGCTGGTAATGGAGAAAGGTCAGGAGCTCTTCCTCCATTCTCCTCCCACACTTCTAGCCAGACCAGAGGATTAAATGAACAAACCCAGAAAGATGAAGTGAGCAAAACGAACATGTAGCAATCTGGGAAGTGCAGCTGCGGTTAAGGCCCTGGGCAGTTTCTTTGCTCTTTTGCAAGGTGAATTCTTCCGGCCCCTGAAACCTCCCCATCCAGGGAAAGGCTGGCTTTTTTCCCCAGTGTCAAAAAATATTAAGTCTTAAAGTGAATGTGTGATGTCACAAGGAAAGCAGTAGTGTAGTAATGCTGTGTTAGAGCAAAACGGCCTCTGCTCTCCACTGTGAGTTCAATTAGAGAATTTTTCTCTTAATGTTGGATTGTAAATAGCCATTTTATCTGTTCTCCCTCCCCAGTGTTCCTGCTGCTTGTTCAGGGCAGGTTCTGACATTCTTCTCCCCCCACCCCCAGTGATTTATACATCAGGGACCAGTGGAAACTGCATCAAATTGAAATAGTATTTGTAACTGACTTGATCAAGTGTATATTGTAGTGGATTTGGAAAAAGCTGTACTGTGGAGTCTCTTCTGTCCTGTATGCACCAAACCCTCTTTAAATGCACACTGTATTTTTTATTACTGTCTAAGGTATATTTTTATCTCTTGGGTTTGGAGCTGTATGTAGGTAGATTCCCATCCCCCCTTTAAATGTTATATTTCTGGGGAAAAAAATATTTAATTAAAAGGACTGTAAATACAAAATAAAGATTTAGTTATTTAACTTCAGGCTGAATGTGTTTCCTTGGCTGGCTGCGGACTGCAAAAGCAGCAAATCTGACAAGCCAAAGAGGTCTGGAATAGGGGAGGTGTGTTCTGGCAAGCACCAGTTTTTGGCAGGGGTTGTGGAGTTCTCAGGACTCTGATGAAGTAGGCCTGGGGAGAAAAGCACCAGAGGCGCTTGCAGTGTAATGAATGTAAAGGACAATAGCACTGCCGGATCTAGAGTACACTTGGCTGGAATTACAATAAATGAAAAGTTATTTGGAGGGGGGAAGCCTCTGTGGTCTAGAATAGGATGGAGACAGTTCTGCTCCTGCTTTCAAGCTTGCATGAGCAAATATGGGTATTTTCCCACACAAATTAGGTGCACAAAATGCATGTGCAGTTGGGTACCTATCTTGCTCTTAAAAAATCTGGTCCCTAAAACATCCTTGACACTTTGAATTCCTGGGCAGGTAAAACAGCCCTGACACTCATGGAACTGAGTGAGTTCCAAACTCTCTGGGAAGAGAACTGAAGTTCTAGTAACGTCAACCTGGCCACCCTGCGCACGTGCCTCAAGGCCTCATTCTTATTTTTAAACGACCAGCTGTCTTCACAGAGAAGGCAAGGCAGCAGCCAAGTTCTGTGCAGCTTCATGTGACATTTTATGTAGAGCATTTAATCCGCTAGTTTGCATAGCCATCGACTTCAGCTTCCTGTACCTCGGGGCTCTAGGGCTGATAGGGCAGCTTGGCTGCACTGAGGCCTCTGTTACTCCTGAGGGCATTCTGCGCTTCAAAAAATAGTGTGCACAGAATTTTTTAAATTCTGCAAAATTTGTCAAATAAATAAGTGGCAGGGGGGAGCACAGGCCACTGGCTGCACAGAGGTGGAGATCACTGTGCAGCTCCCCCACCATGGGACACGGATTGAGGGATGAGGTTGCACCCAACCCTGACGCAGCATAAGGACATGGCCTGCCCCAGAAACACCCCAGGGCCCTGCCCCTCCATGCCAGGTGTGGACAGGCAGGCGCAGCAAGGTAGGATCCAAGTGTGTGTGGGGGGGGGGAGGGGATCCAGGTGTAGGTTGAGAGGGTTCTGTGTGGGGCAATCTGGACTGGGCAGGTGGCTCAGTGGGGAATCTGGATGCACAGGGGCTTGGGGGGGGGCACCCTCTGGTGCAATGGGTCTCTGCAGGGGGTCCAGGTGAAGGTGGTTCGGGCTCAGTGGTGGGGATCTGGGTGTGGGGGGAGATAGAGCTCATCAGGGGGTCTTGGTGTGTGGGGATCAAGGGGTGTGTGTGTCCAGATGCTGGAGGAGTGGGGCTCAGTGAGGTGGGGCTCCAGGTGCAGCTGGTTGGGGCTAGGTAGGGTGGGGATCCAGGTGCGGCTGGCTCGTTGGGGTGGTGCAGGGGGAGTGGGGCTTGTCAGGGGGGTTCTGGGTGTCGGGAGGGGTGAGGCTCGGCAAGGGGGTCTGGATGCACAGGGGTTGTGCGGATGGGGAGCAGCTCCCTTTACAGTGATCCCTCCTCCTGCAGCTGAGGAGCGATGGGTGCAGGAACCTGGGGAGGGGAAAAGGGGTTTGCAGAGCTTCCTGCAGCTGGGGGTGGGTCTGACCTGGCCCTGGATGCCATGCGGGGGTTAGCCCTGCTTTTAGCAGGGGTTTGGAGTAGATGACCTCCTGAGGTCTCTTCCAACCCTAATCTTCTATGAAAAGGAAGTCCTATCCTCCCCAGCCCAGCCGGGACTAGCAGGGTAGGAGCCACCAGCCATGTCTTCCCCAGTCCCGCCCCCTCCCCCACAGTGATTTATCTCTCTCCTGGCTGCTCTGGGCACCCGAAACATACTGCTGGGGAGGGTCTCATGACCGCTCTTGTGGCTTCCCTTTGCTTCCCTGTCAAAATTATTTTTCTGCGGGGAAGCAAAGAAATCTGTGGGGAACATAAATTCTGCACATGCTCAGTGGCACAGAATTTCCCCCAGGAGTTCTGTTTGTCAAAGGCGCAGCCATAGAGCAAACTCCCTTCACCCTGATCTCAGGGGAATAGGGGAAAGCAGCTTCCTTTAAGGCAAAGGGGGGCAGTTCAGCTGCCATGGGGTGCCTTGCCTAGGTCTTCCAGAGGTGGGTCTGGCATTGCTTCACATTTCCCCAAGCCTCCCTGCCTTGTTTTTTTCAGTGGGAGGCCATGGCCCCTTGCCCTGGATATGGGTTTGTGTTTCAATGCTGTACCAAGCACACCTGTGTGTGCTGGGCAGTGCCTGCTGGCCCATGTGAATGCAGTGTCATGTCTCTCCCAACCAAGACCCAGTAGGAGACGCTAGCATACCTGTTTGGGCAGTTTGATGATTCTCCAAAGAATTCACAAGACACTTTCCATAAACAAAACCATTCAATAATTACAGCTAACACTCCAATACAAAAGCCAGCCCTGGCTCTGATGGGGCGAGTGACACCCCTTGCCTCCTGTGTGTGCTCAGCACTGTCACCATAATATACAACTGTGTCAGTTAGACAAATCTTAAACCTAAGGTGACCAGACAGCAAGTGTGAAAAATCGGGATGGGGTGGAGGGTAATAGGAGCCTATATAAGAAAAAGACCCAAAAATCAGGATTGTCCCTATAAAATTGGGACCTCTGGTCACCCTACTTAAACCCGCTGGCTAGGCAGGGCCTGCAGGCTGCCGCTTGAGCCAATGGGCCTGCCAGCCTGAGGGGAAATCTGCTGCCTTCCTATATATAAATACAGCTTATCTTAAACGCTCTGGTGAGAGTCCGTCTGAAGCTTATCTTGGCTTGAAGACAAGAGAACCTTGTGATGATTCACAGGAATTGCACCCTGGCCACCAAAGCTGTGTCCCTCCCCATCCCCTGGGGCCAGTGCTTCCTTTTTTGGTCACGGTGGGTGTTTTGCAAAGTCTGAGGAGGGAGGGAGTGACTCGGCCGAATCAAAGTCCCCCATCAGGGCCTCCAGCAAGGCTGCTGCCCTGGCTCCCCTCTAGGGGAGTGGCACAGCCTAGGTTGGGGCAGAGGTGGGCAGCCCAGTGGGCGCTCACTTTTGAGAAGGGCTGGGGAATGGTGCTTGTAGCAGTGTGCGGGGTAACATTCAGCAGGGCGGGGGCTTGTGATCCTGGTTGTGACCAATGCATCCCCCCCATGATATTCCATCCAATCTTCTGTGTGCCTTCCCCCCCACACACACACACGCTCCCGGTACCTCCAGGAGAGGCCAGGGGCCTTGGTCACCTCCCTAGGGCTGTGACTGGCACAGCCTTCTCCACTGTCCGGGACTGGCTGGTGGGGGGCCCAGCACATGTTGCCCAACAAAGTACGTAGCTTAGAGTTTTGTTCCCCGCGTCCCAACCGTGGACAAAGCCCCTGCCCTGCCTGCTTAGCCACACCCCTTGCCAGCTCAGCCCCCCGCCCCCCCCCAATCAGTCCAGGAGCCAGCGGAAGCGCATACTGGAGTCCTGCATCTCCTTCTGGTAGATCTTGTGGAAGAGCATGTTCTGCAGCGGGGTGAAGTGGTCTCTCCAGTCTCCAACTGTCCCTAAAACGGAGAAGATGCAGAGTGAAGCTGGGTACTGGCCCAGAGCCAGGCGTGCCAGCCTTTCCCTATCAGGGCCCAGATACCATGGTGATGGGCGCAAAAAGCCTATCGAGAGGACACGCAGCTCTGGGATTCACTCTGCTCCTCAGCAGCCCACTGGCGATCAGCTCGGAGTGCAGAACACCTGCCCCTGGGAGCACGGCATCCTGTCCCTCCCCACCCCAGCCGGAACGCTGCAGGGCAGCCCTTTAACGGTTTGCTAGCAGTCCGCGGTGGGAGGCGTTACCAGGAGTTCCTTAAGCCAAGCCTAGGTTACATCAGCCCCTACCCATTGCAGTGACAGCAAGGGTTGTGGGCACACAAGCGAGCAGGGCTTGCCTGGCTCCTTCTGACTCAGCCTGTCTGCCCACGGGGGTGGCTCACGCCCATCCTTGGCTCCCATCCAGGGGCACCCACAGGGCAGCGAGCTGGTTCCATCCTGCCGCCGGGGTTGCAGGCTCAGTCAGCAGAGGGGCAGAGGCAGAAAGGGCAGGGGATGAGCCAAGGCCCTTTACTGCCGTCACTGCCCCAGGGGGAGGCGGAGGGGCTGGGACCGTACCTTTTCTCATGAACCTGCCCTGGCTGTGGTCCATGATCTCGCAGGGGATGAGCGTGTAGTTCACCATCGCATTCTCGCGCATGGAGGAGAAGCTGCAGTGCTGCTGGATTTCTCTGATCTCCTCCGGCTGCAGTGGGCAGCCCAGCCAATCAGCAAGCTGCTCGACCGAGCGCCCCAGCTCCTGCAAAGCCGCAGCGACCAGCACCGTTAGTGAGGGGCACCCCCAGGACAGGTCGGGTGAGCAGCCAGCGACTGGGGGGGGCTGGACCCCTGCTCTGGGGGCTCCGGCTCAGCCAGGAGGTGTCGTGTGAGTAGGTCCAGGTCACAGGTGGGGGAGGTTCATGTGCCGTTGGCTTTGCCCCACAAGTGCCCCATCTGCCCGGTGCTGTGCTGGGCACCAGCCCGTTGCCGGGGGATGGGGCAGCACCCCTGACCAGCCTGGGATTCCTGTCAATTGCTGCCACCCAGACAGCTGGGATGCCACAGGCGGTGTCAGGGTGAAGCAGAGGCTGCTGGGCCTTGTGGGGCCTGCAGCAGATGTGGAGCCATGTGGGAGTTGGCGGCTGTCGCTGTCCCACATGCCAAGGCCACCCGTGGCCTCCCGGAGCCCAGACAGAGCTCAGCTCCCAAAGCGCACACCGAGGGAGCGGCTCCTTCAGCCGGGCCATTCGGCTGCCACCCAGCAGATGCCAGTGACTGTGCCCCAGCATGCCCGTGGCAGCTGGGAGCCCTCGGGCTAACTCACCTTGTGCACGTCCTCGTAGGTGATGTAGAAGAGCTCCAGCTCGGCCTGCTGGCTGAGCCAGCCCTTGACGTGGTCGAACCAGGAGCCGTATTGCACTGCGGGGAGGAGAGAGGGTCGGGATCGAGGGGCGACTCTGGCCATGGTGCAAACGGCCCTGGGAAAGCTCCTGCTCGTGCACCCCAGAGCCAGCATTGGGCCCCGTGGGGCCCTCCTCCAACCCCGCGCTGAGAGTACCCTTGGTTCTGCCGGCAGGGCCCTGGCAGCCTGGATCTGTCCCTCACCCCCTCTGGCTCAGCTGCGCCATAGCCCCTCCCCAGAGCACTTCCTGGGGTGCTGCTAGGCTCAGGCAAAGCCCCAGGAGTGTGCCCAACAGGACCGTGGAGGGAGGGGGCAGCCACATCCCTGGCTGAGTGTAGGGGACAGCACTAAAAGCAAGCCTGCCTTTGGGCAGCAGAAAGCTGGCTGCCCTGGGCTCTCCACTGCCTGTGACTGGGTGCAGCTAATTCTCAGGCTCCTGCGGATTGCCTGAGCCTCTGAGCCGACCCCCTAGTCGCCCTTTGTGTGGTCTGGGCAGGGCCTAGCGCAGGGACTACAGAGCCAGGCCTCCTAAGCTCTGAGCCCAGCCACCCCCCTCCCCTCCCATTAGAGCTTGGGTGAGTCACTCCCTTCCCCTGACTCGGTTTCTCCAGCTGTAAATGGGGAAGGTGGCACTGGCGAGAGGCGGCAAAGCCTAGGGCGTTTGCAAAGTGCCCGGAGCTCTCTAGGGATGGTGATGGAGAAGGGCAGGGGATGCCCACTCACCTGTGCCATCCAGGAAGCGGATGAGGAAGTCCTCAAAGGAGCCAGGGTCTGGCAGGAACTTGGCCATCTTGTGGAAGTGATAGAAGGAAACCGCGACGTCCTTGGGGTTCCGGGCCATGTAGATCACCTGGGATCAGGAGCAGAGAAAGGACATCGGTGTCAGACAGACACACAGACAGGAGGAGCAATGGCCACATGCCCTGCCCTGCCCCTAGCGGGGTGGTTCCTCCCAGCTGCTCTGAGCCGTCAGGATTCACCCCCCTTTCCATGCCCCATTCCCAAGACACCAGCTCCGGGATTGTGTCCTGAACAAGGTGGTGGGGCCCAACAGCGAAGCCTTTGGAGCAGGGAGGCTCCTTACACCACCCCAGGGGCTCAGCATGCAGCCCCCCTGGTCCACCACCCCATGGGCCCTATGCATGGCAGTAGGGTGATTCCTCACTTGTAAATTACCTGAGTGCACAGAAAGCCCCAGGGCAAGCCCGCTGGCTTGGGGGAAGCCCCTTTCAGCCACAGGCTCACTCAGCCAGGGCAGACCAACCTAATCTAGTGCAATCCCCTTGGGGCTCAGACCGAACTAAGGGAAACGCAGCCATGGGGGGTCCAGGCAAGCTCTGGCAGCCATTCGAGTCGTCTCCGTCTAGCCCCACTGCTGGGCAGGCGCTGGGCGCATGGGCAGAGCACTCGGCCACGTCCTCGCCCCACGCTGGAGATACAAGCCACAATAGAGCTGCCCCCAGCAGAGCAGGGTGAAGAGCTTGTATCCCGAACGCTCGCTCTCTGCCTGCCTGGCCCTTCCCTACCCAGCCCGTGTCAGGACGCGGGCACTCACTTTGGCCTTGGATTTCCTCAGCGCGGGGGCCAGGACCTGGCAGGGGAGGTGTGTGGTGATGAGGCGGGGCCCTCTGGTCTCTTGCAGCAGGTCCTTGAAGTACGTGTGCTCCAGCCAGGGGGCTCTGGCCCAGTTCGGGATGGTCTTGGCTGGCTCAAGGTCCCCCTTGCTGTGGATCAGGGTCAGGATCTCCTGCATCCAGGTGGTGCCTAGAGAAGAAAGGCAGAGGTCTGTCCATGAGCTTCCCCAGGGCTCCTCCCCTGCCCCAGAGACAGAGCAGGAGTGATAACCTCTGTCAGTGGGCCTGCCTGGAGCCCGCCCCTCAGCACCGACATTCCCAGCATATTCTGCTTAGCAGCCCCCAGCCCCTGCGGCATTCCCCCTCCAGAGCAGGGGAGGACAAGGAGGGGCTGCGTGCTCCAAGAGCCGCCTACATAACAGAGAATTCCAAAGAAGTGGAGCGATCCAAGGGTGAGACACAGGCTGTCATAACACAGCTGGGTTTATTGACATCTGCCGGTCACTGGCCCAGAGCCTTGAGTGTTTAGTCAGCAGGGGTGGGCTGGCGTCAGCTTAGCGCTGGTGAGGTCCAAGTGGTGCATTCCTGAGCAGCATTCCTACCAAGTGAGTTGATCCAGGCCAGGCCTGGGCCGAGGAATGCCCAAGCCAAGCGAGGGGCCCGTGGTCCTGGGCTAACACAGCCAGCTACTGGCCAGCTGGAGCCTCCTGGCCCTCACAGCCTGGGAATTCAGGTGAATGTGGGGTCCCCACAGCCAGCCCCCTCCCCAGGCGTCTCAGTGCTCTGAGCAGAGTGTGACCTTGGCTGGAGCGGGACAGCGACTGCAGAGCCGGCTCTGCGCCAGGGGCGTGTCTGTACTTGGCTTCGACCCGGGAGTCATTGCAACAGTCTGGAGACCACCCCACCGCCAGTGCTTGTTGGGAGCCCCCCTGCACAGAGCTGGGGGAGCCCAGCCTTAGACACTCTCCTCCCACCAGGCACAATCCAGCACGCTGCAATGGGGGCAGGGTGCCTGAGGCGTTTGCACTGGGCTGGACACGGCTGGCATTGGGGGCTGTTAGGGTGGGAATGCAGCTGAGCTGGGGCTGGGGGGAGGGGGATTTTGCCAGCCCTGCTGCTCGCATGCAGGAGTCGGCAGCGCAGCCAGTGGCAGGGGTCCTGTTACCTGGGCGCTCCCTGACAGCTCCTGGCTCCACCGGATGCTGATAAACCTGTGGGGAGCAGAGCCTGCGGCCCGTCCAGCTGGCGGCAGAGAGCTCTTCCCAAGCCAGCGGCCAGAGGGAACATGCAGCCGCAGGCAGAGCCCTCTTCCCGGAGGCTCTGGCAGGCAGCTTCTGCCACGTTCCCAAGGGGTGCCGGGGGCCGGCTCGGCCCGTACGCCAGCCGCGCTGCCCCGGGGGACAGTTCAATGCGAACGACAGGGTGAGACACGGAGGGCGATCCAGTCCCTGCCTGCCTGGGGGGCGAGTGCCGCCCAGCCAGCCTCCTAGCGGCGGCCCCTGCTGGGCCGGGGAGCAGGGGGCCCGGCCCGGCCCTGCCCGTCAGCGGGGCGCTGGCTCTTACCAGACTTGGGGTAGGTGACAATGACCACATCCGAGTCTCGGAACTGGAAGCTGCTGGCGAAGCGCAGGGACTCCTGCGTGTGCAGGTGGCCAGGCAAGGCGATGCCAGCGAAGGTCTCCGTCACCTCCATCCTGGCCATGGTGATCGCGGGCGGAGGCGCCTGAGCGCTCCCAGGCGCCAGCAGCTTAAATAGCTGGGGAAAGAGGAACCCTCCCTTCCTGGCTCCCCTCCTCTTACGGGGGGGGGGGGGGGGGGCTGGGCAGTGTCTCGGGCTCTTCTGCTTTGACTCGGGGCTTGTCTCAGAGGGGAAAGTAAGCGGGTCCGGTCCGGTCCAGTCCGGGCTTCCCCGGCGGCGATTTAAAGGGCCCAGGGCTCCAGCCGCTGCGGGGAGCCTCAGGCCCTTTACAGCACCGCCGGAGCTCCGGCAGCGGCGCGGGCGGCGCTTTAAAGGGCCCAGGGCCGAGCTCCCCGCAGGGGCCGGAGCTCCAGGCCCTTTAAATCCCCGCCCGAGCCCGGCTGCCGGAGCCCTCCCGTCCTCTTAATAACCCCGCTCGGCGAGAGGCAGGAGCTGTGTCGTTGGGAGATGCTCTCCCGCCGACAGCACTGTCCGCACCAGCGCTCAGGTCAGTGTAACTACGTCGCCCGGGGGTGGATTACCTCGGAGCGACATCGTTATACCAAAGGAATTCTGCAGTGTAGACCAGGGCTCGGGGTGTGAATACTGACCTCAGGGCAGACTGCTGGACCCTAAATTGCCTGTGAGCTCTATACGTCCATTTCACCAACCAATTCTCCAGTGTAAACCCCTCAGGCACTAGAACAGCCTTAACAAGGAGTCAGACAGTCCCCTTGGGTGTGCCGCTCTGTCTTGCCACCCAGGTGAGCCTGCCTTTGTGACAGATGGGCCTTTACACCAAGAATCAGCAATATTCAGGTCAAGGCGAGTCACTTACCCCCCCTCAATTGCACGTCAGATCTCACACCAAAGACAACACTTGTGGCCAGTCCTATAATAATCCGTCTCAAGATTTATTATGTAGGACAAGGAAACAAGACAGGTATTTACAAGGCTAAAGCAGCTAATCATATACACACAAATGAGTTCCAGTTGTAAATTTCAAAAGGTAATAGAAGCCTGTATGATCAGCAAGCTCTCTATGTTCTCTGGGGCTAACCC
Organism: Emys orbicularis; assembly: GCF_028017835.1. Lineage (NCBI taxonomy): Eukaryota > Metazoa > Chordata > Testudines > Emydidae > Emys > Emys orbicularis. The sequence continues at coordinate 3,665,844 of NC_088696.1, read as the reverse complement.
TGGCCAACCACTGGGGAGCTTTTCTTACGCTCGGGAATCCTTGCCTCTCACAGTCCAAGCAGCATAAAGACACAGATCCTTCTTCCTATCCCTTCTCACCCTCTGCTTGGAGTTGCAAACTCAGTTGTTGGGAGGAATTCACTTGCAAGACGGCTTCATGGGGGGCGTGGGGGAAGAGCAATCAGCAAAGTCTTTTGTCCTCTTTGATGTTCCACAATAGTTCGTCTGGTGTCCACGGGGAGGACCTAACACCGTCTGCTGGAGGTCAGCACTTTACACTAATGTCTCTCTCCTGGCTGGTGAGTTACACACGGAGGCTTATAGTACAAACACTTAAATATTACCGTACCATATGGGACATGGCTATTATACGTGAGATTACTGTAGGCAGCAACGTACCAGCATCCAATAAAATCTAAGCACTAAGCACATAGTTATAAGTCTAAGACCTATTTTAACAATACTGACATGCCGGTGAGCCAGACTGAGTCCAGCTGTGTTTGTCAGCGTTCAAGAGAGCCATGGGGACCTTGGCAGAAGCAGGCACCTGGTCAGCCAGCATCACAGAGCAGCTCACAGTACACTGGCAGATTAAATGTCCCATAGACCAGTCACCCCATCAGGATCTGGGCCCCCTTGTGCTGGGGCTGCCCCCTGCCCAGCCCCCTGTAACCGGCTGATTCCTCACAGGCACCATGGCAGAGCTGGGCTGGAGGGAGTGACGGGGGCTCTCCAGGCAGGGGGCTAAGGGAGGCAGGATGACCTGTTGTGGGAGAGCAGGCAGTGCTGGTCGGGTAATGGGAACCTTGGAGGGAAGCTGAGCCCAGAGCAGCTCGGGGGCTCAGTCTGCGCAGGCTGGGAGCCCCAGGTTCCAGCAGGCAATGCTGGGGGAATGCCCTGGGGATGTGCAGGGTCCACCCTGACTGCCCCCAGATGGCTGTACCTTTCCTGTGCCCCCCCCCCCCCCCCGCCTGGTTCTTGCATTGGCTTCCAGGCCACGCATTCCCCTATGAGGCCCCAATCTCAGCCCCCTACATCTCTGCTTCCCTTCCCCTGCTCCACGTGTTCCCTTTGCCCACTCAGCATGGCACCCCTACACCTGAAACAGTCGCCTGGCCTGTCCCGTCCCCGGCACCCCCCAGACCAGCCCTACAGCCAAATCCTCCTGCATTCCTCCCCAATAGCCCCCACCCCTCCCTGGATTGGTGCCAGAGCCCACTCCCCAGAGCGGCGGAGGAGGTGCCGGAGCCCATTCCCCAGAACGGTGGGTGCGGCGGGGGAGGTGCCGGAGCCCACTCCCCAGAGCGGCGGGGGAGGTGCCGGAGCCCATTCCCCAGAACGGTGGGTGCGGCGGGGGAGGTGCCGGAGCCCACTCCCCAGAGTGGCAGGGGAGGTGCCAGAGCCCACCCCCGTGGCACTGGCTGAACGGTCACATTCACCACCGTTAGCATTCAAGGTAAGTGTCTGGTTTAATTTCGCAAACTGCCAGCAGACCAGGCACCGTCTGCCCCCAAAGCCAGGGGTGGGTCCAGGTCAGCAGACCCAGTGCACCTGCTCCGGAGGCCTGAGCCCAGCCTTGGCAGGGCGAGGGCTGGGTGCACTCGTCTCCCAGGGTCAGGCTGACATTCAGCGCCCATCCCCAGGGAAGGAAGGGTGGAGCAGGGCGGGAAACATGCTGTCCACAGCACAGCCTGGGAAGCACTCGGGGCCTTCAGCAATTCCCAGCCCAGACCAGGGTGGAGAACGAAGCAACGTGTCAGCCTCGGCTTCCCCCAGCCATCACCCCCGCCTTGGCCCGGCTCTGCAAGCCACACGGGCCAGGCCCGATACCTCCCTGTCACGTTCCCCCAGCAGCCAACCACTGCCCAGGAACTGCACCTCTGCCCCAACCTGCACCCCCACAGCAGCCACCCAGTGGTTCTGGGCCTCCCAGCCAGCCAGAGGCAGCGGGTCCCCTTTGCAAGGCAGGCTGCCCTTTGTGCCGTAGGCTCTGTCGAAGGTGGCTCCCTCACTCCCCCACGCTGGGAACACTGTTCACCATTTACAGCAGCGATAACAGTGATTTACGACGGCCCCAAGGTCACAGCCTGTGCGCCTGAGATGCTCTCGGGGCACCAGGCCAGGAGACAGCGGCGTCACCTCAAAGATCTGAGAACTGCTGACACCACCTGGAGCAACAGGACCTTCGGCTCCCTCCAGTGACTGCCATGCTCCCCTCAGCAACCTCCCGCCCCTGCGCTGCTCTGCTCATTGGCCAGTGGTGCCACGGGGCGAGGGCCGGGACTCTCCTGAACAAGCCCGGTGGGTCTGCCAGCCTGGAGGGTGCCGAGGAGTGGCAGCTGCAGCAGCCACTGGCCACGCTGAGACTGGGTGCCGGGAGCGAGAGCCCATGGCTAGAGAGGAAGCCGGGCAGGATGGAAAGGGCCTAGAATCAAGCCAGTGGGATGGCAGCTCCTGGCTGGGACCAGCACGGGAAAGTGCTGGCCGAGCACTGAGAGTCTGGCAGGAGCACACAGCAGCCTGCCCAGTGCCCAGGGACCCAGGAGGGAGCCAGGTACCTAAAGACGCTCCCATGCGGAGGGCGGTAAATTGACATCCTGCGTGCTGGTGGCATCTCCACACACCGCAGCAGGCCCCACCGCGTCTGCCCTGGCCTCGCTCGCACAGCGCCAGGCGCCACCCCGGAGAAATGGATTTCCATCGAGCACGGTGCTGGGGCCCTTCGCGGGAACACACAGGTAGCTGCAGTGTGTGTGGCACAGACCAGAGCGTAGCCATCCAACTGCCCTGCGCCCCAGCCAGCCGGCAAGCCCTGCACTGACTTTAACCCAGCGAATCTCCACACACCCCTGCAGCTCCACTAGCCTGCATGAGGTGTGAGAACGGGCCGCCCCCCCCCCCCCCCCCCACACACACAGACCCAGCCCTGGAGTCCCTGCCGGCTGGATTCAATCAGTGCTTGGAGCCGACCACTCCCGGCTCTAGCTGCTAGCTGGGGCTCCCGTTGGTGGGGGCAGGTGGTGACAGGCCAGCAATAGCCTGAACAAAGCCTAATGGGATTAAGATAAATGTTATTGGATTAAGTTAAACCTTACTGAATTGGGGTTAAGGCCTTTGGGGTCCATTGGATTAGCCATGCAGTTGTGTGTGCCACTGCAGCATTGCACGTACCTGCTCTAGTAGGAGTGGGGGCTAACGTAATTCCTCCTTTAGCAGCCCTTTGAAGCCGCCCCTGGGGGGATGCGCAGGTACTGCTCAGACTGGATCCTCCCGGGCCCAACACACAAAGGAAGGGTTTGGGGATAAATAGCCTGGTTTTAAACAGGCTCCGGGCTTTCAGTTCTGCTCTAGCAAAGAGCCAGGACCCCTGGTCCAGCGAGGGTCCCAATCCTTAGGGTAGGGTTGGCAGGACTGGGCCGATGGGGCCCCATACGACCGGGTGCTAGTTCTCAGCTGACGCTGTGATGCACTTGTAACCACAAGGAAAGTCTGCGGGAGGCACGTTGAGGACGGCTCCTGGCAGAGTCGGGGTGATCCCTGGGAGGGTTATTAGCATGGGTCTCTTGCTGGTTTGAATATGTTTTCTCTGAAATGTTTTTTACCTGAAGAACAAAGCCGGCTTGCCTGGGTACCATGACCTGTAGCAATGCAAGGCGGCTCTGAAGAGAAAGCTAGCAGGTGTCCTAGGCCAGCCTGTCTGTGCTGGGAAGAGCACAGGGAAGGCAGGGAGCTGGCAGTCTGGAAATACCCTGCTCCCAAGGGAGACACAGGTCTCCACCCCAGAGAGGTGTCGGCCAGGGGAGCCGGAAGCCTGGGCCATGGAGGGGAAGTACAGGTGCACTTGCCCAGAACTGGGACCAGCGGCTGGAACAGCTTCTTTGTATCAGACACTGCCCAGTGCCAGGCTAGAGAGCAGAAGTGGCTGGTAACGAACGAGTGCCAATGTGCCCCTCACACATCCCGCACAGGGCAAAAAGCACAGCCCTGGCCCTGCCAAAGAGCAAGTGGATGGAGCGTCGGCCGCAGACCTAGGGCCGCACAGCGAGCGCTGGCTGTTTAAAACATTGATTGACTGGGATTCAAACCCTGGGGCCCCGCATTCCCGGGCCCAGTGGCGTGGCGGGCAGGGCCTTGCAGGGCATGCCAGGCCGAGCAGCACCCAAGGCAGCAAAGAATCTCCCCTCTCAGGCCCCAGCCACAGATACTTTTCTCCCTGGTGCTCCTCCACTTCCCTGCTATTGTCTGTGGCTAACCCCTTCTCTGCCACACCATTGTAATTCAGATTCAGCTGGTTGCTGTTGTGACCACGTGGCAAGTTCTCCAGCTGGGAGTGGGCCCCGCGGAGGAGAAAATCCAGAGCGGAGAGAGTGGCTTTCGTTTTCTCGCTGACGTCTGTGCATTTCGCTGTCTGGTTATTTACACTGCGCTCATCACCTTGGCATGGCCCCTAGAAACACGCTGCACTTTAGACCTGTGTCTTCCACACGCCCCCACCCCATCAGCTGACACAGCCGACAAGCCAGCTTGGAGATCAGGAAAGGTGCCATCAGCTGAGGACGGGCGTATGCCCCCACTAGATCCCCCGGCAGGGGTACGTCCTGACTGGAACATGGCACCAGGCCCAGAAGGGAACTCTCTCTGTGTAAACCCGAAACCAAACGAACCTGCAAAGTCTGTGCAAACCCCGGGGGGCTTTAGATCATTAGCGAGGGAGCCCAGACAGTGCAGCCATTAGTACATGGGCTCTGCTGGTTTGCAATCCCTGCCTATGCCCTGGGCGGACTCTGTCTCACACTTACTCTAAGGGGAAGCCCTCCAACTTCCCCTCTCCCTAGCCAAGGTCCCCTAGACACAGGGGTCACGGAGGGAACTTGAGGGCCCTGGTCTCTGCTGGAAGGAGACTGACCAGGTTGGGCTGAAGAGGAGCTCTGTGAAGCTTGGAAGCTGGTCTCTCTCATCAACAGAAGTTGGTCCAATAAAAGCAATTCCCTTGTCTCACTAATGTCCTGGGACCGACACGGCAAACGGCAGCTGGGCCTGAAATGTGTGGAATTAAAGGGACCCTTGAAAGCAGCGGCAGGCCCTGCCCCAGCCGATTTTTCATGGTTTCACCACAACATTCTCCTCTTTCAAAGACTCCTTCCCTCCCCAGCTGCTGCTCTGGGAAGAGAGAGTCTCTGACAAGCGACAGCCGCCTGGCCTGGCCTGGCCGCACACAGTGAGGTCTGCAGCCCGGCTGTCCTCAGCTCTTCTAGATGCCTTGCAAATGAGGGATTGCGGAGGCATCTCCCACTTCCAGTCTCCTGCCCGGCCCCTCGTGTCCTCAGACTTGCCTCTCTTGGACCGAGCTAATCAGGCCTAGCAGATGGAATGCGGCTCACTCTCCGCCCCGCACCTGAGCAGCTACACGCCTAACAACACCATCGATGGTGACATTCTAAACAGACAGCAGCCGTGGCAGCACAGCACGGGCTAGCTACCAAGAGCATCAACCCGCCTGGACCCCGTAGGCACGGACTCGGGGCAGCTGGCCCGTGCTAACACTCGACACTGCCTGTGCTGCTTCTGGTGCCCTACTTCATCGAGAGCTAGCACACGTGTATCGCCTCCCCAGCTCCAAGTGTAGACGTGGCCTTTGCAGGACGGCGCCTGAAACCGCTGCTTGCGCATGACATTTCTGAGCGGGATGGGCTTTGAGCTTCAAGACCATGTGTGGGGGTTGCCCCATGTGTGCCCTGAACACTTTGTACAGGGCGCTTTTGTGAAGAGCTCATGTATGGCAAGGCTAAGGTGCAGCTGGCTAGAGATGGCTCCGGATTGCTTTATGGTCCCGCATGGTTACTTATTGACTCTGGGCTGTTACCTAAGCCAGGTTCCAAGGAATGTGATGTCCCAATCAAAGGAACATCTCTGAGACCTTGGTCTTGGACTAGACAGTCTCACTTACGCAGAGAAGTCTCTGTGCCCAGCTGGAGGGACCCCTCTAGAGCAGGGTGGGAGGTGGAGGAATCAGAAGCCCTGTCTGGCCACCATGAAGCCAATGCTGTGCAGCTACTTGCTTGTATCCATTTTCCCATTCTGCTCAGCGGAGCTTTACCGGGAGAAGGCAGAGAGAATCATGACCGAGACTCCTCTAATAGACGGGTAAGTACCAGCCCCTGCTGCTCCCTGCCTCCTCTCAGCAAGTTGGGAAACTCCCCCCATCAGGAACAACCCTCCCACCCATGGCTGAGCTCTGCAGGAGAGGGAGGGGGGCGAGAGGTTTCACCCTGGAGCGGGGCAGGGGATAGATTCTCAGCACTGCGAGGCGCGAGGCCAGGCCCGCCTGAGCGCACAGCAGCTCCCAAACTCAGGCAGTGGAAATGCAGGCTCAGGAGTGAGTCCCCACTGGGCGCTGAGGCTCTCCATGGCAGGGGCAGTGTGCCTGCCACCCCGGCACCACGCGGCCCCTGAGGGAGCGCTCAGCCTTTCCAGGAGCTTTTCCTTGCCAATGGGAGAGTCGTCCCTGCTGAGCAGCCCCCAGTCAGGGGACGCCAGGGTGCACCAGCTTTATCCAGTAGGAAAGTTTCCCACCCGCTCAAGGATTCTCAGTTCCCTGAGAAACCCCCCAGTGATGAAAGCCCTGCGCGGCTCCATTCCCAGCACGCCCCAGCCCTGGGGAAGCCCCGCGGCTCAGAACTGCACAGGGACCTGCTCAGTGTGCGGCCCGGGAAACGCTGGGGTTTCTGGCATGCCCCAGGGGAATGGGAAGGCAGGGTGGATTTGCATGTGGTGGGTTATCAGGGCCAGGCCATGTTACATTACACCATCAGATCGCTGCAAAACACAAAGGGGAAACCCAGCCCTGCTGGCACATCACAGCCAGGGGAACATGGCTGCTCCCAGCCGGGGGAGGTCAGGCAGGGAGCACCTCGGATAGACCCCGCGGCAGGTGGGAGCGTCGGTCCAAGGACCACGTCCGTTCCGTTGGGTGACAGGCACAAAGCTGCCGGGCTGTCACGGACCAGGAGGAGAAACCCCAGCACTGAGTCATTTTACCAGCATGGGGGGGTTGGCTGCAGGGACCCTGGGCTGGGCAAAGCCCTGGGAACTGGCCTGCCCCAGAGGAGCTGCTGTCCCCAGAGCGTGCCAGGAGGTCACCGCCATCCATTTCCCTCGGCCTCGTTGGCTGGGTCCCTGGAGCTGCTGCAGACAGCAAGCCAGAACCCAGAGGGGGACGAAGCGCAGGGTCTGGCCTGGCCGGGCAGGCGGCTGTGCGGCATGGGGGGAGGGGGTGTGACGAACTGGGACTGTTCTTCATGTGGTCTTTGAATGCTGAGTGGGGAGTGTTGGCTGGGAGGGCAGGGGAGGTTGGCTAGGACGGTCTGCATTGGGGGATGGGAGACTGGCCTTGAGGGAAGATACCGGAGCATGTAACGTGAGAACCCAGGAAGGGGTTAGAGGACAGGTGACACCTTTGCCCGGGAAACTGAACAAAGGCTGTGGGAGGGGTCGCTGAAGGGAGTTTCAGGAGCTGGCTGGTGGAATGGCTGGGAGGCAGACGGGGCTCTGACCTCCCAAGGGGGCTGTGGGGCCCTGGGACCGCAAGATGGACCTAACTTGGGGGGGATCCTGTTGTCTGTGCCTGGAAGACCTGTCTTGGACTGTGTTCCTGTCGTCTAAATAAACCTTCTGCTTTACTGGCTGGCTGAGAGTCATGGTGAATCGCAGGAAGCCGGGGGTGCAGGGCCTTGTGTCCCCCCACACTCCGTGACAGGGGGCTGCTGCAGTTACTGGCTTCAGGGGTAGGAGGGGTAAGTGTGATGCTGATCTGCGAGTGGTGCTAGAGGCAAAGGTCAGAGGCGCCGGAACTGAGACTGTTACTGGGACCGGGGGCTCCAGACTTGGGCTCTGGGCTTGCCAGGGATTCAGAGCAGGCAAAAGGCTGCACACCTAGGGGAAATCACTGAGGTAGGGGGCTCTTCCACCCATGTCGCTCTGCCAGTGACTGGTGCCGCCCCTCCCCTGCTGGTCCGTTAGTGGGCTCCTGTCCCCAGCACGGTCACTGCCCCCCAGGCCTGCCTTGGGCCCCTCCAGCAGGTGCACCAAACCGCGTGCGTGTCGGTCCAGTGGAGCTGGTCCTGCTCGCAGGGCTGGCGTTGCCCATATCCATGGGAGACTGACCTGAGCCTGCAGCGGTGAGGAGCCAGGCACGGTCCTGGCGGGCCCTGGGGGGCTGGACTGCAGGGTGAGCCCCTGGTCACCCCCTTCCCTTGGGCTCTTCACCCCATTCAGAGAGGCTGAGGGCTGCCAAATTGGTCAGCGTCGCCCCGGGCCCCCCCACTCTCTGAGGAGCCTGAGCAGGGCCCTCAGCCCTTCCACACCCTGTCCCCAGGTTACACCAGAAAGAAGGGGTAGGACCCCCCCCAGCTATACAGAAAGGGAGGAGGGTCCCCCCCGACTGAGACCCCGTGGGCTGGTGCTTGACAGAGGCAGAGGAAGCCCTGGTGCTAGGCAGCAGCACAGAGGGAGCCGTCATCCCGGGTGAGCTCCCAGGCCGAGGCACAGTGACCAGGGACAGAAATAGCTGCTGAGGGCCGCCTGGTGCTGAGTGACGTGGGGAGGGAGCCGTCTGCGGACTGAAAGGGGAAGATGCCCCCGCCGTCGCGGCACACACCTTGCTTCCCCCAGCCGCGTAACACTTCCTTAAATGACGGCAGCGGCAGACGCATACGTCAGCAAGCTGATGCCGTGCCGCCGGGGCAGCTCTCAGGGGCCTGACAGGAGCCAGTTCGAGGTGAAGAGAGACCGCCCCTGAAACCCCACCACGGGCGCATCCTGCGCTGGCCCGGGGAGCGGATGAGCTGTGTCTGAGCCCACGTACCAAGCCGGCCTCAAATGCAGCTAGCCGGGGTGCCAGAGCAGGGCCAAAGGAGAGGAAACTCACAGGCAGCCAGTGCAGTAACTAACACCCCCCAGCCCCAGGAGAGCACCAATGGCAAACGGCAGCTGCCTCCCTCCGAGCGGGAGCCCGCTGCCAACCACCCCACTGTGCCGCGCGGCTCCCGGGCACCTGCCCAGGGCTCGCCAAGCCTTGGAGCAGATCGGTGTTGCCAGGAGCAGTGCCTGGAGTCGTGGCCTGCGGAGTTCCCTGCGGGGTTTTCCATCCGCTCTCGGAACCCCTCTGCCTTCCTTCTTGTGATTAGTTTCTTACCCAGGAAAGAGAAACACTCAAAACTCCCGGAAAGAAAAACTCCTCCAGCCTCTCAGCTCATCATGGGCTCGCCGGGGAATTCCCCTCTGGCTCCAGAGAGGCGCAGGGAGACTCTGGCTTGGGTGGAATTTCGGGCGGTAACACAGGAACGTCTGGGCACCTCTGGCTGCTCTCTGTCCAGGGCCGAATGGTGGCTTGGCCGAGTGCTGGCATTCGCCTGGGCTCTCTCGCACGCTGAGCAGGGGCAGGGGCAGGGGTAGGGGTCTCTGCATACGCGTCTGGGACCATCACAGCTACCTCCTGGCTGCTCTACAACACCCCTGAGCAAAGGTCCTGGATCAACCCTTCCCGTGCCAGGGCCACATGCAACTCCCAGGCTGGGCACTGCCCTCCCTCCACGGAGCGATACACAGCCCTGCCTGTATCCGCCTGTGCTCCGGCAGTGAGAGAGTTAATTCAGCGCCCTTGAGAACTGAGCTAGGAAGTCCCCAATCCATTTCCCTGGGGTCAGCCTCTCCCAGGAGCCCCCTGCAGCAAAGCCAGCGGAGGGGCTCTCCTGGGGCTTCGTTTCCCACTGTGGCTCATGCAGCCCAGTGACCCATTACAGAGCAGCCCGGGGCCGGGGCCTCTGTCACTAGCACACAGCCCCCGCTATTATCCCGTCGGCTCTGGAACGCAGGCCAGGTAACAGCCGGGGTCATCTCTGCCGCCTATACCTGGGGATTAGGTAGCGGCCAAAGAACATTGGGTTGCCAACACTCCAGGATGTCCTGGCATTTCCAGCAATTAACGGTTAATCTTTAATTAAAGTTTATGTCATGTGATGAAACCTCCAGGAGCAGGCCCAGCCGAAACTGGCAGCCCTAAGGAAGTGAATGGTGGGAAAGCCTGAGAGGGTGAAGGGGGTGTCAGTTCCTGGCTGCTGAGATGCGGGCACATTCTGCGGGGCCAGGCAAGGACGGAGCCGCCACCCCAGTGTACAAACGCAGACCCAACCAATCGCCGTGCAACAGCAGCAAACTCTTCCCTAATGCCCTCATCACAAGGCAGACAGCCAGTCACAGAACATCCTCCAGTGGTTCCCTGCCAGGAAATGCTTCACGGACCACAGCGTCACCCCGCAGAGGGAAACAGCCAGCAGGGGAGGGTACATGCCGGCTGCATCACCTTCCTGCCCCTTTTGGTTCAGCAGGGAAGCTTAAATTGCTGCAGAAATGGAACTGGAGGAAACACATGTGACCTCAGTAAATCCACGTGCCGAGCCGTCCAATGCGAGAGAAAAAACAACCAGCAGTCAAAGAGGCCTCCAAGCACAGGACTGTAGAGAAGCCCGTACCTCATCTAGAAACCTCCTGCCAGAGCTGGGAAAGACAGCCAGCAGGAGTTTTCAGAGAAAGCCCCTAAACAACCCAATGAGAGTCAAATGTTACTACAGAGATTGAACCGGACGCAAGTTACAATCAGTCAGCCTCAGCCACAGCCTTCCAGGGAGTTTCAGCCTGGCTAGTAAAGCACCATGAGAAAATCTCTAGGGACCTTGTGCACATGTAGGGTTGCCAACTTTCTCATCGCACAAAGTGAACACCCTTGCCCCGCCCCTTCCTGAGGTCCCGCCCCTGCTCACTCCCCCCCCCCCCCATCGCTCACTCTCCTTGACCCTCACTCACTTTCACTGGGATGGGGCAGGGGGTTGGGGTGCAGGAGGGTTGTGAGGGTTCCGACTGGGGGTGCGGGCTCTGGGATGGGGCTGGGGATGAGGGGTTTGGGCTGCAGGAAGAGGCTCCGGGCTGGGGCAAGGGGTTGCAGTGCGGGGGACGGGGGGTGGCATGAGGGCTCTGGGAGGGTGTTTGGGTGCAGGAGGGGGCTCAAGGCTGGGGACTGGGGTGTAGGAGGGGGTTTGGGGTGCGGGCTCTGGGAGGGAGTTTGGGTGCAGGAGGGGCTCAGGGCTGGGGATTGAGGTGTAGAAGGGGGTTTGGGGTGCAGGCTCTGGGAGGGAGTTTAGGTGCGGGAGGGGGCTCAAGGCTGGGGCAGGGGTTCGGGCATGGGAGGGGGTGAAGGGTGTGTGCTCCAGCTAGGGGGCACTTACCTCGGGCAGCTCCCGGAAGCAACCGGCATGTCTGGCTCCCAGGTGGAGGCGTGGCCAGGCGGTTCTGCGTGCTGCCTGTGCCCGCAGGTGCCGCCCCGCAGCTCCCATTGGCCATGGTTCCTGGCCAATGGGAGCTGAGGAGTCAGCACTTGGGGCGGGGGCAGCGTGTGGAGACCCCGCCCCCGGCCACGCCTCCACCTGGGAGCTGGACATGCCGGTCCCTTCTGGGAACCACACGGAGCCAGGGCAGGTAGGGACCCTGCCTTAGCCCCGCTGCGCCACCAACCGGACTTTTAGCGGCCTATTAAAATCTCCCGGATTGCTTTCAATAGTCACCAGGAGCTCGATGCCAATTCCAGGAGACTCCCGGTCAATCCGGGAGGGTTGGCAACCCCGTGCACAGGAGGAACCACTACCTGGGCACAACCCCCAGGAGAACTCCTGACGAAGGACAGCATCATCCAACCCTCTGTGCTGGATTGGGGGGGGGGGGAGGGGGAATCCAGGCCCACCTACACTAACTAGATAAAACCCTATGGATGCTCCACTGATATCACCGGCAAAACTCCCCTGGGCTTCACTGGGGCAGGATTTCACCCCCCATCTGCAGTTCTGCAAACAACCAGAAACAAAGGCTGCAGAGCAGACCTGGGCTGATCCCCACCCACCCCTAAGCAGCGCCCAGACAGGAGCATTCACCTCTTGGGACTGCCTGCCCCACCAGCAAACACGCCCGGGCCCTTGCGCAGCAAAGCGCCAGAGCAAACACGGTGCACTCCTCTGCCATGGCTCCCCGGGACCGGCAGGGGCAGGGCACAACCAAAGGGGAAAGCACCTGAACCGCCGGAATGAGAGTCACAGGGCAGCACGATGGCCGGACGGCTGAGCCCCGTCGCTACGGGGACTTGCCCAGAACTACATCCAGCTCTCACCCAATGGCGCCTCCTGGCCGCAAGCAAGGCTGGCGAGTGGGCGGCAGGGAGCCCAGTCCATGCCCGGGGGCGTGACTGTGCAGCCGGCGGGCCGAGGAGAGATGGAGACACAATTTCTGTTCCAGTGCCCCAAGCCAAGAGAAGAGACTTCCCCAGCCCCCAGAATAGGCATCTCATCAAAGAGCAAGGGCAGCAACCTGCTGCCCTGGGCAGGGCCGGTGCAAGGAAGTTTGGCGACCTAGGCGAAATTTCCACCTTGCGCTCCCCCCTCCGCCCTGAGGCGCCCCCCCCCCCCGTGGCAGCTCCTCCCCCCGCCCTGAGGCGCCCCCCGCGGCAGTTCCCCACCCCGGGAGAAGTGGAGCAGTGATGGCGTGCTCGGGGAGGGGGCGTAGCAGAGGTGAGCTGGGGTGGGGAGCCCTGCGGCAGCTCCCCCCCCCCGCGGCAGCTCCCCACCCCCCTGGCCCGGGGAGCCGTGCGGCAGCTCCCCACCCCAGCTCACCTCTGCTCTGCCTCCTCCCTGAGCTCGCCGCCCATGCTCTAATTCTCCTCCCCTCCCAGGCTTGCGGCGCCAAACAGCTGATTGGTGCTGCAAGCCCGGGAGGCGGGAGAAGTGGAGCGGCGACCACGCGCTCGGGGAGGGAGCGTAGGAACGCTGTAAAAAAAAATTGGGGGCACCACTTTTTGGCGCCCCCAAATCTTGGAGCCCTAGGCAACCGCCTAGTTTGCCTAAATGGTAGCACCGGCCCTGGCCCTGGGGGACGGAGCAGCGGAGATGCCGCCAGCCACCGGCTCAGGCTGGGAATGACAAAGGCCCAGCATGTGACCCATCCTCAAGGCACCCGCCCCCCGCCGCCCCACCAGGGGTCTGGCTCTTCCTGAAACTGGGGCAGGGCTTGTCTAGCTGGTCCTGTAGCGGCGCCTCACTCAGGGCCGGCTCCAGGCACCAGCCCACCAAGCTTGTGCTTGGGGCGGCACCTGGAGGGGGGCGGCGTGGCGCTGGGGAGAGCGGAGCCCCGGCCGGGCACTCCACCCTCCTCCCAGGGCTCCGGCCGCCCTCCCCCCCGGCGCACTCCCCCCGGCCGCCGGGAAGAGCGGAGCCCCGGCCGGGGCTCACCGCCCTCCCCCCGGGGCTCCGGCCGCCCCCCCCCCCCCCCGCGCTGGGGGGGGGGGGGGCGCGGCCGGAGGCTTTTTTGCCTGGGGCGGCAAAAAAGCCAGAGCCGGCCCTGGCCTCACTGGAGTGATTGTGATCATCCAGCACCTTCTGACTCCAGCCACCGCCAGCATCCTCCCTCCTGCAGCCCCTGCATCACTGAGCTCCAGGGGATGAGGCCCTTGGGCACGAGGCAGCTGCCTGCTGTGTATCATGCTCCCTAATCTGCCTGCAGCCAAGCCCTGCTCCCCTCCTGGCCTCCTCCAAGCCACCAGCAACCTTAACAGCTCTTTGTCCCCGCCCCCCTCGTTCCAGACACCACCACAAACAGGGCTGGGAGCCTGCAGAAAAAGCCATTCAGTCTTAGGCTAAGGATTCCTCGTCCCTGGGCAGCCCTTCCCATGGCTGATCCCCGCCATGCAGGACGCCCGTCTTGTTTGCTAGGCTTCAACGGCCAGACGCTGGGAAGAGACGCAAGCCTAGCGGGGCTGGAGATGGCACTGCGAGGGTTAAAAGAACAGGAGTCCTTGTGGCACCTTAGAAACGAACACATTTATTAGAGCATAAGCTTTCGTGGGCTACAGCCCACTTCATCGGATGCATAGAATGGAACGTTCTAAGGTGCCACAAGTACTCCTGTTCTTTTTGCGGATACAGACTAACACGGCTGCTACTCTGAAAACTGCGAGGGTTAATCAGCCTCAGCTGGGCTGCTGGGACCCCCTGCCCGGCCTCTGCCCAGGCTGGGTTAGTGTAAGGAGGGGAGAGAAGCCCCAGGGAGGAGGCAGAGGGTCGTTGGCTCCTGCGTCTCCGCTCACATGCGGAGAGCAGGGCAGGGCTCCCAGAGGTGGGGGAGGCAGATGTTGCCATGCTCGGGACTGGAGGCGTGGCTGGAGGGTTCTACTAAGGGCAGGCAGGTTCCAGGCACCCACCAGCTGGGAGCTGAGGCAGGGGCAGGTCAGCGGGCAAAGGGCACAAACCAGGGAGCCGGTGCCAGCCCTGGGCACTCAGCAGCTGAAGGGCTACGGTGTGTCTGCTGCATGGGCTACGGCTCAGGTCTCGCTGGCCGCAGAGGGGCCAGCCAGCTCCAGGCACTGGGCCTGGAAGTGCTGCTGGCCCCGGTGATCTCCGGGTGCTTTGCTGAGCAGGTTCAGGAACAGTGGGGGTGGCCGTTCTCGGGCTGTGCAGAAGTCAGCTGACACCCGGGCGTCGCTAATGCCACAGTGCAGAGACGGACCCGTCTCCGCTGCGCAGAGATGGGAGGAGAGCACGCGGGCGGGTAGGTGTGTGCCAAGCCATCCCTTGCTTCGAAACTCACGTAACAGCAACAAAACCGGGCATCTGGGTGGGCAGCAGCAATGGCGCTAGCCCAGAGGAGTTGGTTACGGTTGTGGCCCCTGTTCCAAACGCTGGCTGCAGCCGGCTGTGGGGCTTCAGTGGCTGAAAACACAGAGCTGGGGCGATGCTCAGCAGAGAAGGGGGCCAAGATGCAGGGGAAGGGGTGGGTATCAGGTGCCTCCCAGGCCAATACAGCTCTCCAGCCTGCATGTGTAGGAGCTAAATCTCACCAGGCCTCGTCTACAAATGCAGATTGTGCTGCTTCAACTGTCCGGGCAGAATGGAAAAGGTACAAGCCCCGAGCGTGTGTAACCCACACACCTCCTGGGTGTGGTGTTCTGTCCCATTGGGTGGCACCGAGACCACTGAGAGAGCAATTAATGAGTCTGCTCTCTCGCCTTAGCTAACAGCCAGTCGGCTTTTAGCTCATGCAATAGAGGCTCATGCACTAAGCTCCAGAGGTCCCCGGTTCGATCCTGTCCGCTGAGGACCGGGGTCTGTTGGCGTTACCCGTGGACGCAGCTACCTTGGGATAAACGTGCTTAGAGGAGTGTGGTTAGTCCTGTCCCGGCAGCGGAATAAAGCTCTGTTACCCTGCGTCCACGCCAGGGGGTGACCCGGTGTAACGGTCGGTACCTGGCCCCCCTGCACACATGGGGCGCAGCCCAGCCCTAGTATCTGTCCCACAAGGAGCTGCCCCTCACACCAGCGTACCCTTTTGGGTAGTGCTACCCGCCAGCCTTGCCTGGTGCCAGTCCATGCCCAGGCTTCCCCTGGGCTGAGGGCTCTTGCCAGCCACTCAGATCCCCTGCCCCGAGGGGTCAGGCAGGGTGGGTGGGGCTTCCCCCCCATGTGGGGGGTGCAGGAGCACGGCTCCCAGGCTCCCTCATTTCATCCCTTTCTTTCCAGACACAACGACCTCCCCTGGCAGCTGCTGAAAAAGTTTAACAACAGGCTAAGTGTGGCACCGGCAAACCTCACCCTGCTGAACGACACCCACACCAACATCCCCAAGCTGCAGAGCGGGCACGTGGGGGGGCAGGTAGGCTGCAGATCCCGCAGGCACGGCACACACAGCCACGCTCGCAGCAAGGCCCCGGCACACACAGATTCAGCCCCCCACACGCACCAACCGGGGGTACACTGACGCCAGCAGCATGCTGCAGCATGGACTAGGCAGGGCTTTCCAATGCAATCCAGCCGAGGGGCCTCTATGACTCAGCCCGTCCCTGGAAAGCCCCGGTGGCAGGGGAGCCGGCCCTCGCTCTCGGCTGAGCGATCGCTGGAGTTTTCCTGGGGCCAGAGGAAGCCAGCCCCTGTCACCCACCTACTGCCTGCACTTCCCCAGCACGGCCGCTTTCACTTCCACCGTGCTCAGGCTCAGGCTCCCTGATGCCCGGGGATCCAGCTCAGCCCCCAGGCAAAGCAGGGCCTCCCTCGCCGCCTTCACAGCAGGTCCCAGAGGCTCTGAGCCCAGGGATGGAGCCAGGAGCTACCGATGCTCCTGGCTCAGCAGCCGCCTGACCTCTCTGGGTCTGTGCCCACCCGGGGTGAGAAGCCTGTGGCAGCAGCTGGTTGCTTGTGCATGTCACCCCCCCTTCCCCCCCCCCGGCCCAGGTACCGAGTGAGCCCCACAGCTGGCTTGGGATGGGTGTGGGCTGAAAAGGGCAATGAATGAAGCAAAGCAGCCGCTTCAGCAGCTGAAGGCTGCCCTGCCCCACACGGAGGGCCGGGCTCCTTAACTCCCCCCTTGTCTCCCCGCTCAGTTCTGGGCGGCTTACGTGCCCTGCGATACCCAGAACAAAGACGCAGTGAAGCGAACGCTGGAGCAGATCGACGTCATTCACCGCATGTGTGACAAGTACCCCGAGGCCTTTTCATGTGTCACCAGCAGCACAGGTGAGCGATGGTGCGCGGCCCCTGCCCGGCTCCTTGCGGGGCTGGGGGCTGCAGGAGCTGAGCAAGGACAGCCAAGGCTGCGTCCCAGCCGGGAATGAGCTGAGTGAGGGGGACCTCCCTGCCCAGCAGCCGCTGCCATTCTGCACCCAGCACCCTGCCAGGGCATGGTCCTTGCCAGCCCCTTGTATAGGGGAGTGTAGGGGGTTCGGCCAGGGCTCATCCCCCCTCCGGGGCAGCGGGGAACCAGACGGCCTCGCTACTTTGGTCAGGTGCATTGGGGAACTAGCCTGGCTGTGCGGCAAACCGTCAGTAGCTCAGACCCTCAGGCAGGGCTGAGCAAACGGTTGAACAGCAAACCCCAGGCTCCTGGCTCCGAGTGGCCTGGGAGAGAGGAGACGGCCACCCGCAAGGTGGGTGGCGGGGGGACGCAGGCCCACCCACTCCACTGCGTCCCAGCCCAGGGCCCTAGCAGCGGTAGAAGACCCGCTGCATAGTCAGTGGGGATCCTGGCCACAACACACTGACATGGGCTCTGGCAGTGCTGCTGCCAGACTCGGGTCAGCTGCCCCCGGGCTACTTCCTAACTTCCCCTCTAGAGGTACCTGGGTCTGGACAGCGTCCTCCACGGGGTCACACACCATGGGCTCCTCGGGGTAACTGGCGAGTGGCAGGCTTGGCAGCGTCTCTGGGCTCGGGCTAGCATCAGGCATTGGCTGGTCTGGCCAGTCCTCGGTTCGGCCGCCGATTGCCGTGGTCTCCCAACTGGGAGCTACGCGAGAGGCGTCTGGCCTCTCCGGTGGCTGTGTTCCAAGTGAGCTCTGGGGTCGGGCTTTTATACTTCTGTGACAAAGTGGGAATGTTCATAATGTTTTCTCTGAATACTGTGTGGGTGCCTCAGTTTCCCCTATGCAGTTCTTAAGTATCTAGGTGGTGGGAGAAGGGGGTGTGATTGTTGCAGAGCCCTAGAGGGCAGATGTGATGCTGGCTGGACAGAAAATGGCCGACACCCTGTCTCCTGGCAACTAATGACCTGGGCCCCTCCTCTACAAAGATGCCAACTGAAGGTGTTGGAGAACAAAGAGATCAGGTGACCTCCTGGCCCGGGAAAGGAACAAAGGCCAGAGAGGAGGGGCTGGAGGGGTTTCAGTTGGGAGCTGGCTGGGGACGGGAAGTGTGGGCAGACGTGGGTGTCTGGCTCACTGGGCCCCAGAATGGACCCGGCAGAGGGGTCCAGTTCGCTGTACCTACAAGCTCTGTTTTAGACCATGTTCCTGTCATCTAATAAACCTCTGTTTTACCGGCTGGCTGAGAGTCACGTCTGACTGCGGAGTGGGGGTGCGGGACCCTCTGGCTTCCCCGGGACCCCACCTGGGCGGACTCGCTGTGGGAAGCGCACGGAGGGGCATATGCTGAATGCTCCAAGGGCAGACCCAGGAGGTGAAGCCGTGTGAGCTGCTTGCCCTGGAGACAGTCTGCTCCGAGGGAGAGGAGGCTCCCCAAAGTCCTGACTGGCTTTGTGGGGAGCAGGTCCAGAGCATCGCCCGGGGGCTCCGGGACAACTTCCTGTCCTGCGCCTTGACCTCTGAGGGGCGGGCGCAGGGTTCGCTGGCTCCGCCCACTTTGGTGTCCAGAGAGGCTCGTCCCTCTCCGGGGTGGCGGGGAACCAGACCGCCTCGCTACAGGGAGGTAGTTCCCTGGTACCTGCCATGTGTGCGTCTGGGGGGTGTCTCTCCCTGTGCAAAGCCCGCAGAGGTGTCCAGCAGTCGGTAGCAGGGAGCTGGGCTTGTCAGGAGCCAGCCCCTCCGAGGTCTCCTACAAGGGTAGCCAGGGCCTGCCAGGCAGAAGGGGAGCTCAGCAGGCCTGGGCCAACCCCCCCTCACCCCCCGTGGGCGACCTGGCCCCCATTAGCCGGCATGGCTGGCTGGGATTCCCCCGCCCGACTCAAGGCTGGGAAATGCTGCTCTTGCAGGCATAGAAGACGCCTTCCGAGCAAAGAAGGTTGCCAGCTTGATTGGCGTGGAGGGCGGCCACTCCCTGGACAGCAGCCTGGGCGCCCTGCGGATGTTCTACCGGCTGGGGGTGCGCTACATGACCCTCACCCACAGCTGCAACACCCCCTGGTAAGGACCCCAGTGCTGGGGCACAGGGCAGCTTGCTGGGCCCAGTGGGGTCCGGATGCAGGGGGCAGAAGAACGGGGCCTGGTTGGTTTGGAACGACGTACAGGGCCCCAGGGTCCCAGTGCGGGTCCCGGTGCCCAGAGAGGGCCGTGAATGGTGCCAATGCCTCTTCCTGCCCCTGTGCTGGCACTCGGGGGTGGGCAGCAGCCTAGGGCCAATAAGTAGCTCAGGCCGCGTGGGCTGACCAGGAGCTCGCCTGATGTGTGCGCTCTGGCTCACAGGGTGGACAACTGGCTGGTGGACACGGACCAGGAGCAGCCCGTCCACAACGGCCTGTCGCAATTCGGGAAGGTGAGTGGGAACGGTCCCTGCGTGTCCACTGCCTGGGGGGCTGGAGGCCGACCTCCCCACGCCCACACGTGGGGCAGGGAGCTCTCAGCTGGAGGCCCTCGTGGGGATGGGGAGGGGACAGCCCCCCCCCCACACTTCTCCAGCCAGGGACCAGCCGTTCTGGAAGGGGCGCTGCTGGCACATCAGGGCCGCAGGCCAGGCTATCTTCTCCCCCCACCGGGGCTGCTCGTCCCAGAGCACGGCCTGCCGGGCGTGCTGCTGCAGGGGCTGAACTAGCCCAGCTCCCACCGCGGCAGCTGCCAATCCCTGGCCACATTCCCAAAGCCACTGCGGTGTTTTCCAAGCCAGCTGCAGCCTGGCAGTGCAAACTCCTGACCCCGCTGCCCAGCCTCTCTGGGACGTCTGGTGCCCCATTCTCATCCCCCTGCCCCAGGACCCCAGTCAGCCAACGCTCAGCTCCAGCCCCTGTGATTTGCCAAGGGCAGAGAAACCTGGCTGCTGCTCACCTCCAGTGCCCGACGGTTTCTGTGCCACTGCCCAGCTCTCTGCTGGCACTGGGGGTGAAGTTCAGATCCTGTGGGCTGACTCCCCGCATGTTACCCCAGGGGCCCCGGAGCCCTGCTGTCTGCCCCACTGCACCGTCCCATTCCTAAAGCGCCGTACAGCTGCTGCCCATGGAGCCCCCAGCCCTGCTCACCCCCATTTACCCACATGCAGGGCACAGCCAGCCAGGGCAGCTCACACACACAGGGGCCAGAGGAAAGCGTGAGCTGGTGGAAGTTGACACGTGGATGGGCGCTCCTGTCCCTGACCTGTCTTACCCCCGGCCCCTGAGTGGGCAGGTCCCCTGGCTCAGACCCCGCGCCCAGGGGGAGGGGGCAAGGTCCCATTCACTCGGGCAGGTGGGGCGAAGCTAGGTGGGGTGAGGAGGGGTGCCCAGGAGAACATGCAGGTCCCACCGCTCAGACTCTGCAGGGCCCTGGGGCCAGCTTGTTCCTGATGTGGCCTGCGGCTAGCAGGAGGGACGCGCACGCTCAGTACCTGTCTCTCATCCGCTCCCCTAGCGCGTGGTCTGGGAAATGAACCGCCTGGGCATGCTGGTCGACCTGGCCCACGTGTCTGTGCAGACGATGGAGGACGCCCTGGAGGTTTCCAAAGCTCCTGTTATATTCAGCCACTCGTCAGCCTACGAGCTCTGCAGAAACAGGCGCAACGTGCCCGACGACATCCTCCGCAGGGTGGTAAGATGGCCTGGACACGCAGAGCGATGAGCGTTTCCTCCAGCCCACGAGACCTGGGCAGACAGCGCCGACTCAGGCAGAGAGGGACCAGCTCTTGGGCAGGAGCAGCTCCTGCAGAGACACAAAACCCGCACGAGCCTCTGGTGCTCTCCCCCGAGCAGGGGTCAGGAAGGATGTGGTATAGCAGGCCCTGCTGGGAGCCCGGGCGCGAGGGACTGGGGGTGGGATCCCAGGCGTTAGGGGCCAGGGGCAAGGGGCCAGGCTTGAGGGGCCGGGGGCAGGATCCCATGGCGGGATCCTGGGCATGCGGGGCTGGATCCCGGGTGCAAGGGGGCGGGGCGGGGGCAGGATCCCAGGCATGAGGGGGCGGGGGCAGGATCTTGGGTGCAAGGGTCCAGGGGGGATCCCTGGCGCGAGGGGCCAGGGGTGGGAACCCGGGCACAAGGGGGCAGGGGCAGGATCCCAGGCATGAGGGGGCGGGGGCAGGATCCTGGGTGCAAGGGTCCAGGGGGGATCCCTGGCGCGAGGGGCCAGGGGTGGGAACCCGGGCGCAAGGGGGCAGGATCCCGGGCACGAGGGGCCAGTGGTAACATCACGCTGGGAGTGAGAACCTAAGTGTCTGAGCTGGAGGCGCTGACGGTGCCTCGCGCTGCCTGCTGGCTGGATCACTGCAGGGAGGGGTCCAGGGCTCTGAATGGGAGGCAGCATCCTGGGGACCACAGCAAGCAGCAGCACCGCCGGCGCCCCAGGTCACGAGTAAACGGTTCCTCCTGCACCGGGGCAGGCGTGGGATCCCTGCCCCGGCAGCAGCTGAGACACTGGGCTGCCTGGCCCAGAGCCCTCGCCTGCTGCAGCCTTTAGGAACCCGCGTGCACAGGCGGCGGGTACCATGGGCCAGGCCAGGCTAAGGCTCACCTAACCCAGGCCGGGGCCCTGCTCCCGCTCCCCTTCTCCCTAGGCCGGACCGGGGGTCGAGGCAGCTGCTCGGGCTGGCCGGCAGCCCAGTGCTCAGGGGTCAGGCCGGCCCGTGCAGCCAGGGGCGGGCCAGTGGGCGGCTCGGGGTAGGTGGGCAGGGGCTCCTCCAGTCCTGGGGGGTCTCAGGGCTCCAGCAGGTAGGGGGCAGGGCCGGCTGTCTAGCCTCCCCAAAACAGGGGTTCACCCGCTGCCCATGCCCGCATGTCTCTGCCTGCAGAACCAGCTGGGCGGCCTGGTGATGGTGAACTTCTACAACATGTACGTGTCCTGCAACAAGGCAGCTGCCAACCTGTCCCAGGTCGCAGGTGAGTCCGGCGCCAGCCCTGAGGCAAGTGGGGGGATCCCGCACACTGGGCCTTGCCCCTCACCTCTGGCACTTCCCCCCGCAGATCACCTGGATCACATCAAGAAGGTGGCTGGCTCCGCTGCGGTTGGCTTTGGTGGGGACTACGATGGCGTGTCCACGTAAGGACTGGCCCTTGGGGGAGAGACGGGGGAGAGCTTCCTAACCCCACAGAACAG
Organism: Emys orbicularis; assembly: GCF_028017835.1. Lineage (NCBI taxonomy): Eukaryota > Metazoa > Chordata > Testudines > Emydidae > Emys > Emys orbicularis. Next base: position 3,644,039 of record NC_088696.1, on the reverse strand, counting down.
CCAGCCCCCCGCAGCGCTAGCAGGGCTGTCTGTGAGGCACGCCCAGCCATGCAGGCTGGGGCCCAGGGCACCCCAGAGCAGGCTGACCTGGGGCGTGCCCTCCTGCAGGACCCTTCCCTGAGCTTGCCCCAGAGCCTCAGCGTCTCACTCCACCCATCGCCCCGCTGGTCTCCAGGGAGACGCTGGCGAGGCCTCCAGGGGCTGCGGGCTGCTTTGCTGCCCAGAAACAGGTCATGGCTGGTTGCTGAGCCTTGGAGAGGAACGTTCCCCCCTCACCAGGCCCCTGCCAGGGCCCCCCCAGCTCTGGAATCAGGCATGGGGCAGCTCCTGGTACCAAGGCTCTACAGGAGACAACAGGCTGCAGCTCCCACCCTGCCCTCCCCCCGGCCACCTCAGCCCACGGGCCCTGCGCAAAGCGAGTCGCGTCTCCCTCGGGGGGCAGCGTGCACAGACGAGAGGCCCTGTGTGAGCCAGCTCCCAAGGACACTTGTCTGGGCAGCACTTCCTGGATGCCACAGCACCCTGGGCTGGGGTGCCTGCTTTGCACCAGGGTGCCTGCTTGCCGCCTCCTCCAGCTGTGGGGCCCATCTGCTTGGGAGCTGGGGGGAGGCAAGCTGGGGGAGGGGGCTCCCCAAGGCAGAACCCGTTAGTAAGGGTCCCACGCCTGGGTCTAGCAATAAGGCGCATTACCAGTGAGGGGTTCTAGGGGGCACACACTTCATAGCTCCTGTGGGCTGAGCTCACGGTACATCCCAGGGGCTCCTGGCGTTGCCCCACCAGCTCCCTGTGTGCCCCATCCCTCTATAGTGCCCAGGCCCCTCTAGTGCATGGACTCCCTGCAGCTTCCCCCCAGACCAGGGTTCTGTGCAACCCATGTTCCCCTCCCTCCCCCTACCAGGGTCCCCCATTCTTCCCCATGCCAGGGGCTGGGCGCGCCCCCAGTTTCCTCTTCCCCCCCGTTCTTTTTTCTGTGGGGAAATAAGCCATCCAGGCTGGTACCAGTGACACACTCCTGGCGAGACCCGCAGAGCTGAGCTGGGAGAATCGTTAGCCGGGAAAGCACTGATGGGGGCCGGGAACCAGGTGGGACTATGCTAGTGCTACAGCACTGGCAGCCCTTCCTGTCTCCCCTTTTGGCTTTCTGATTTCCCCCACAATCAATAGGGATCTGCCCCTTGCTGCCTGGGCCCTTGCCTGGGATGCTGGAAGCCATCAGCTGAGGTAGCCGGGCTCTATCTGGCTCGCAGGCTAACCACTGACCCACAGGAACCTTGAGTGCAAAACCTTTGCAAGTTGGGCCAATTAACCCTGGGAACCACGTCCGCAGGGGAGTCCCGTGGCCTGAGCGACGCCAGGGGTCAGAGTGGCTGGTCACTGTGCGTCCGGCCAGCCTGGGAACTTCCAAACAAGCTGTGAGCTCAGTGCTCTCCGGCATCCCGCAGGGTTCCCCAGGGGCTGGAGGATGTTTCCAAATACCCAGACTTGATAGCTGAGTTACTGAGGAGGAACTGGACTGAAACCGAAGTGAAAGCTGCCCTTGCCGTGAACCTGCTGAGAGTCTTCAAGAAGGTGGAGGAGGTGAGTGAGAAGAGATGGGAGAGTCGCTGCACGGGGCGCTGGTCCCCCCACACCCCGCCTTACTGCAGGGCCAGATGCCTGCCTGAGCCATCGCGTGACGGGGGCACATCTCCATGAACCAGCCTGCAGCCTGGCCCTGACCAAGCAGTGCTGCCATGGGGCTCTATGCCCCCACCCTGCACCTGCCATGCTGATCCCGCCCCGCAGCTCTGTCCCCGTCCCACAGCCCAGTCCCAGCCCTGGCCCCCGGCTCCAAGCTCCGCAGCACAGACCCGGCCCTGGCCCCCAGCTCCAAACCCCGCAGCACAGACCTGGCCCTGGCCCCCGGCTCCGTGGCCCCCCTCTGCAGCACACTGTGAGAGGCTGACTCTTTCCTTTCCCTGGTAGGTGAGGGACAGCCTGTCCCAGGAGCCACCTGACGATGAGCCGATTGCGTACGAGGAACTGGAAGGGCAGTGCAGAACCAGCTACGGGTACCCCTCCCGTGCCAGCGCCAGCGCCAGCCCCCCCAGCGTGCTGCCAGCTGCTCTCATCATCCCCCTCCTTTACTCCCTCCTCCTGTAGAGCTCTGGAAGCAGAGCCCCCCGCTTGCCCAGACCCCCCCTTCTCACTTCTGAGCCAGGCCGGCGGGCGGGGTGTGTGTGTGCCGGGGACTCCCCACCGCTCTGGGGCTGGCCCTGAAGGGGAGCCGAGCAGACCACTGCTGCCCCGCCGGCTCCCAGGCTCACGGGGGGGTGAGGTTCAGTTGTCCTGGCAGGACACAGGCTGCCATGATCGAAGCCGGGTTAAGTGGCCAAGCCCCAGCCTAGGCCCCCCTGTTCACCTCTGGCCAGTGGGCAACCTGGGCCTCCATGCGGCTTTTCCTGGGGATTGAACCCACGCAGCTGAGCTAACACGACTTAACCCTGTCCCCACCCCCACCTGCCCTTTGGCACCCGCAATCCTGAATTAAAGCTGAGTCTCCGCTCCGCTCCCTGCTGTCTGTCGAGTCTATGAACTAGGACCAGCCACACCTCCCCAAAGCCAGCCCCCAGCTTTCCGCCGGGCTGAAGGCAGGAGCAGGCCATGGCTCCTGGTTAAAAGCCCCTTTAGGAGAGTCCTTTATCCTGGTCCTTCCCAAGACAAAGCTTGGTGGCCTCGGAGCAGAGCCCGCCTGTGGCACCAGAGGTGTAGCCGAGAAGCCCTTGGGGCTACAGGGCTGGGGTGGGAGAAGAGCCCGCGCCGGGGCCAGCTGCAAGTGCGGAGCAGTGGGGATCTGGGGCAGCCGTTACCCGGTGAAGGCACTGTGCAGCCGTTAATCATTAGCTAATTAGCTGGCCAATCAAACATCCTGTTAGCAATTTCCTCTAACATTTAAAGAACAGCCTGTCTTTACCGCGGAGGCGGCAGCAGGCACCTGGTAAACAGGCCCGCAAAAGCAAGCTATCTTCCTGTTGCCTTTGCAAGTTGGCTGCAGTCCAGAGCCCCCACGTGCCAGCAAAACTGGCAAGGATACATAGCGATCCTGGGCCTCCGCCTACCCCTCACCAGGCCTCCCAGCCGGGCCCCTTCCCTCCAGAGAGGCAGGCACCGGAGCCTTCTACCCCAGCTGCAAGATGGAGGAGCGGGGGGCTCAGGGGCCAGCTGACTGGATAGTGACCCTTTCATCCCCTATTCAAACCCAGCCTGGCTCAGGGGCCTGCTGGTGGGGGTGGGGGACCCATCACTGCTCAGCTCAGAGTGGAGGGCTAAACGGGTGGAGTCAGGCTCAAAGTTCACCCACCTCCCCCGGAAGCCATGCTGGTGCTTTCACCAAGTGCCCAGGCCATGGGACAAGCCAGCAGGGCGCAAGCTGCCTCTGGAAAGAGAGGGCTAGGGCTGAAACCCCACACAACACAGGGGTAGTATTCCCCTGGAGGGGCCAGAATGCCAGAGCTGAGGCCTGGAGCCCTCCAGTATCTGCAGAGCAGGGACCCGCCTGAGCTTGGCAGTGCCAGCGTCCCCAGGCCGTCCGCCCGTGAAGGGATGCCCTCAGCTGGGCCATGCTGCATGTACTGGGAGCTGAAGGCACCAACTCCTACTGATGCGGGATTTGGCCCTTCAGTTTGACGGTCCATGCTGACCCTAGCGGCCTCCTGTAGAAGTGGCAGCGCTGGCTCTGCGAGCCTGCCCGCCGGCGGGAGCCTTGTTCCCTGCACCGGTTGACACAGACCTCGCTCGGTTATTGATGAGCTTTGCTGGCCTAGAGAGTTCTCTGCATTGCCAACCCCCGTTTGCAGGGCTGGGGCACTGGCGCTGGGCGCCACTCAGAACGGAGGGGAACAAGGAACAGGGAGCTAGCCCCAGGAGCTGCTTCAAGGAACTGAGGTAGCTAAAAGATCAGTGGATAAAGCCTGCAGCACCCGCTCTTGATTACAAGCCAGATAAGGAACCAACTCCACACACCATTTCCAGGAGGGGCCAAGAAAAAGTTCTCTCGAGAGCTGCCTGCGAGACCGGGATCTTGATAAACATCCCGCAAGGCTCAAGCGCCTGCTGCAGCAGAGTGTTGGATGCAACAGGTTGAGAGGGGCAGTTCTGCTATGGAAGAGGAAGAAGTTGCAGCCTCCTGGGATCTGTAGCCAGCAGGGGGAGAGGCTGCTGAGCGAGGCAGCAGGAGAGAAGCGCATTGCTTAGCAGAGGGCTCCCCTGCGTGGTACAGCGAATTACAGCACCCACTACACTGCCTGTGAGGAGCAAGGCATGGTGGGGAGGGTTCTCTCCCCACCTATGGCAGCATGCTAGAGGACAGGGGGCTGCCTGGATCCTTCGTAACAGTCCCAGAAATCAGAGCTGGAGAAGATAGGTTAGGACTCCCCCCGTCCAGCCCCTGGAGCCAGGGCACAACTCTTCCTTACAACGTTTGCTAGTGCTTGGCCAAGCCCGTTTTTAGGCAGAGTACAAGCCAGGTAAATCTAGCATCAAAAGAAGAGGGGCTTGGGGGGGAAGGCCCAGAAAGCTCCATGTCACACAAGGAACAGGAACAGCCTGACAAGAGCCCATTGAGAGGCAGGGCTGGTGGATTCCCTCCCCGAGCCGGTGTCAGACTGAGAACAGCCAGTGTCGGGCCCTCCAGAACCCAGCAGCAGTGCCACGAGACCGGAGAACAGCACAGGGCATTTGCTTCTCCTACCCAGGCCGCTTCCCACCTCTGCCATGACGGCTCCACAGCTCAGCGGAGCCCTGGGCAGAAGCTGGCGCTTCATGGAACGCCGACAGGCTGGGAGGCTGATTTTCAGGACAGTTCCTTTATTTAAAACGGCAGAGTGGACTTGACAGTGTTCATTTCAAAACCAGCAAAGGAAAGCAGCATTGTAAAAACACACAGACAGCACCGCACGGAAAGAATAGGCTCATTTACAGAGGGCAAAGGCCGGGCCGACCCCTTCTCCTGATTTCACCCAGCTGCCAGGAGAGGAGCTGGGCAGGGGTAAGCCATTTCCACAAGGGGGGGGCGGGGGAGGGATAGGGCTAGTGCTCGCTGTGCCTCCTGCAAACACTCCAGCTGGGTGGAACAAGATGTTCACCGTTGCCCCAGGTCAGCCTGCCCTGCAACCCCAGTTAAATGCCTCCCCCTGGGGTTGCCCTGGAAAGCTCTGCTCAGATTTTCAGGGGGGCTCCTGCGTTTTACCCACCTGGGTCTGACTGAGGCACAGAGACCAAACACCTGGTCACAAGCAAGTCCGGGACTCCGCCAGGATTAGAAACAAAGCCCCTCGGCTCACCTACAGTCCCAGCTTCCTCCTCAGTCCGGGAAAGGAGCCTGCGTCTCCTCTGTCACCGTGTGGGGGGCGGCCACAGCTGGGCTCAAACAGCCCAGCTCAGGGTAATCGCAAAAGGGAGGCGAACGTGCATCTTCCAAGGCCACGAGACGCGGAGGGAAAATATCGAGAGATGTCAAAGTGTGTCCGCACGCAAGTGCTGCAGAACCCCCAGCCTGCTGACTTCTTCTGTACTCCATACTCCAGCGACATGCCTTCTGCACTGAGAGTGGCAAGGCCAGCCACCGTCAGGCACCAGGCTGCACCGGATGCTCTCAGGGGCGAGGGTGATGGGGAGTGTGTCTGATGCCATCTGCCTCCCCTGCTCCCCAAAGCGGGGATTTCTTGCCCCGTAACCAAAGAGAAGCAGGTCCCTTAGCACATCTGTGAGAAGCTACTGGACACTTACCACCTAGAGACACTTAATGAATTGTGAGCCAGCCCTCCCTGTGAAACCAGCACTCCAGCCCCAGGGCTGTTCATCACAGTAACCACTCCCTATTTTAGCTGCCATGTTGCTGGGTATGCCAGATGTGCTCTGCATTGACTCCGGCACAGTGGTACCAGACTCCCAGCACATGGCAGCTAGCGTGGAGCCAGCAGGGATGGGGGTTAAAACTCCTCTGAATGGGAACCTGGCTCCGTTCCCCTCCCATCCAGCAGCAAGCTGGGCTCAGATCTCCCCTCGCTCCCTCCCACTCCCGCGGCCCTGGGCTGAAGAGGAGGCTGAGTGTGAGAAGTGACACCGTACGCCTCCCAAAGCTCTCACGCCTGAGACTGAGGGAAGGGGGGGGGGGGGGGCGCGATCCTTCCTTCTCAGCCTGGCTCCCGGGCCTGCAGTGTGGACTGGGTTAAAGGAAGTGACGAGCTTACACTCAGTCATCAGTGGAGCTGGGGCATCTCGTCAGTGTCAGCACTAAGGAAGGGAGCGGGGGCGGGGGCAAGAGACCCAAGAGGTAAAGGCAACAGAGGTATTTAGGAGGGAAGTACAACATCCGCTGGGACAGTGGAGACATCCTCACCATTCACAGGAGGGGCTGGACGTTTGCTCCGCTGCCGTGCTGCCAGCGACAGAGCTTGGAGACAGACCACTCCCCAGCATTCCCAGCCGACAGCGCTGCACCTTGAACGCCGCCCGGCTAGAGCAGCTCAGGACAGCTTCGCTCGCTGGGGTGGCATGCATGAAGAATCCCAGCTCGCCTGGCCAGATCTCAGTGGTCACAGCATGTGGTTGTGGAGGCAAACTTCTCAAAGGTCACTTAACGGTGAGAAAATCCAGTGCGGGCAACGTGACAAGCAGTGCCAGGGCTAAGTTGGCAAAGCGAGATCCCTGCATGCTGGGCATCACACTGGGGTCCCTATCGTCTCAATGCTACGGGCGCTGCACCAGGGACTAGCAGATAACTGGGAATATGGACGTTAGAGTAAGAGATGCCACTACATAGATTTGTGCCTTTCATCCAAGGCAGCTGCCTCACCCATGAAACACTACCAATGTGCATGTACGCCCCGGGCGGGCACCCCTCCCCCCAGCTACAACATGCAGTGGGGAAGAAAGGGGCTTGGATGGAAATGGGAAGGATTCACGGCACTACCTGCTGCAAGCTGTTAGTAGAGGGTCGCCCACAGCAAAGCCCACTGTGGCTAAGAGAGCCAATGTACAGGCTGTGGAGAGAAAGATGCACTACACATTTGCTAGAGATACAGCCATCCGGAGATGGTCAGGCACCCAGTGTCCCATCAGAACATGCACTTCCCCTTTCAACAAGATCTCCATGTAGTGTTAGAATCACTCCCCCTAGAGGCCCAGGACGCAGAGAGGGAGTGGTAGCGCTGCTTTAAAGACAAGAGCCCTGAACACTCTGCCGCCAAAGCCCAGGGCAAGATCACGCTCATTCGGCAAACCTCCCTCCAACATCTCTTCCTGCTGCCTCTTCAGGAAGTAGTCATCATCGAAAAAGACCAAAGAGTCCACCGCAGAAGAACAGGCTGCTGAAGGAGTGGCTTGCTGGTTCTGGTTTTGCTAGCAGAAGGCCAGAGCAGGGATGGAGTGGGAGCTTTGGGGGGGTCTCCCCCATCTCCCCACTCGATGCACAATCAGTAGGGGATCAGTGATCATCCAGAACAATGGGAGACTTTAATTCCGCAAGGCAGCCAATCTGGAAGAAACAGCACAAGAGAGTCAAACAGGAGCACGGAACACGGGAGCTGCTTCCAAGTGAACCCAGAGAGCACGGGGGGAGCTTTCTGGAGAACTGGGCAAGGCAGGGGGCACTACGCCCAGTGATGGAATGAGTCTGAACCGGGGAGGAGGCGGTTTGCACTGACAGAAGTCCCCCCCTGGAGCACGGATAACAATTTACGTTCTAGCGGGTGAGTTACCAGCACCTTCCAATACAGCCAATGCATTTCCTGCGCTCAGGCCAGAGCGGCCCCAGCAGCGTGTTTAACAGCACGGCAATGCGACGCCACCGGCCAGGAAGGGACGAGTGTGATTCCGCTGGAGCCCAAAGAGACCCGGGGCTCAGCACATGCACCAACACTCCCTGCAGCACGGGGGGGGGGGGGGGGGGCAGTGCGAACTCTGACCTCAGCAGACAGAGCAGCAGGCGCACTGCAAGCACGTGGGAGGATGGGGAGAAAGAAAGCCTCTGTGCTGGAAACACCTTTGGGCTCAGATGGGACACAGGACAAGCCCCTTCCAGCCGCCGGAGGGGAGTATCAGGCAGGGCTTTGTGCGGAAACAGTTGGGCTGGTTCCTGGGGAGGGTCTGGAATAGCGCTTAGAGCGCAGAGGGAGTTTAAGGAAAGGCTGGATGCTCCGTTTGTCATCTCATAACCTATCTGATGGCCCCACGAGCGAGGAGAAAGAACAGCATCTCCCTCCATCGCAGAGCCCTGGAGCCAGGACCACGCCATCTTGTGTGTGTGCGCCATGGCAGACACTCAGTCATCTTCAGCAAGAGGCACCTTCCAGCCGCACCACACGACGCAGCCAGGGGAGGGTCTCCATTTCTCAGGGTCCGTAAAACGCCTCCCACCCTGAGGACACCCCTCAGCTCACACCAGACCCACCGCTCCTCTCCGTGCTTCAGACAGCCCAAAGCGAGAGAACCTGGAGAGAGTCTGGCAGCTGTGCAATGACTTCTGGGAAGGGGCGGGGGCGAGAGGGGGCAAAGGGAGCTCTGTACAGCCAGGAACTGCAGGGCTCCGTTCTCGGAGGGGACCTCTCACGATAGCTGCATGCAGAGCTGCAGGGACGGGGAGGAGGAAGAGGAGCTCACCAGCAATAGAAGGTGGCCACAAGCCTCTTCTGGGGAGGTTCCAGAGAGACAGCCTGTTTGAAGGTCAGTGCCAAGCACGCCCAGAGCAGCGTCAACTGCGCAAGGCAAGCACAGGCCAGGAGCACTCCCACCATCTGGTTACTGAGCTGAGCAAGCAACACCTTCTACCACCTCCACTCCCCAGTGCTCCCCAGCACCCATTGCTAGTAGAATCAGGAAGCCCCTCTCCTCTGTGGAGCACGATGAGGTACGCTGCCTGTACGTGGCTCCTCTGGAGCTTTGCTAGGCTCCACCATGCATGGGGACGTGAGAGCCCAGAGGTTGCTCCAACAGCTGGCTTTCCTCCCAGCCATCCGTTGGGCAGTTCAAGCTCCCAGGAACAGGAAGCCCAGGGACACAATCACACCAAGGGACGTGGGGGAGGAAAAGGGGGAGAGAAAGAACCTTCGGGACAGCTGGTCTTCCTGGGTGCGGACGGAGCTCTCCCCCACTGCCGAAGCCCCCTCGGGGAGCTGGTTCAGTTGGTCCATGATCTCCAAGCCATTCTCCTCGGCAATCTGCACGATGAGGCTGTCCACCTGCTCCTGCGGCGTGGTCAGGGTGGTAGCAGAGCTCATGGAGTCCTCCATCACCTACAATGGGCAGAGTCAGTATCTGAAGCAGAGCCACCATCTGGCTCCATTGAAGAACCCACCCAGCCCACGTTCCTGCCTGTAGGAGCCCGTTACAGATCTTGAGTTTGGCCCACTGCTCCCCTCCCCAGAGGGTTCTCCACATCCTTGTCAGCCAGACAGCTAGGCCTCGGGACAGGAGGATGGGTTGGAGCCAGAGAGATCCTGAGGCCCCTAGACATCAGTGTACCACCCGGCACCTAGCTGTATGAAGCGTTATGGACCCCATCTGTCCACGTTAGCCCCCACCCTGCCTTAGGTTCTCAGTGAAGCTTTCAGATACTGTAGATATGGTCAGACACTTGCACCAGGGGCTTTTCCTTGCCATCAGGGGCAGCTCTCTTATCCTGGTTCGAGACACTGCCCATCCAGGGTCAAGGCAATATTCAAGAATGAGCTCAAGGCCGGCTCTACTTGGGAGCATGGGACGTTCTAGACTGCTCCCAGACTGATCAGGTCAAAGGTTGATCGAAACAGAACATGAGCTACAATCACTCATGTGGCCCAGCCCCTTGAGCATGCTGGGGGGAGCAGGGAAATCAAACAAGCCAGAGACCATCATGATGAGAAGAATGGACTGGCCTGTGCGTGAGGCACTGGACTGTGACTCAGGAGCTCTGGGTTCACTTCCTAGCTCTGACAGACTCCCCATGTGAACTGGGGCAAGTCACCTAGTTCCTAGTCTGTACCATTACTCCTGGGGGAATTCTGCCTCACTACGCACATGCAGAATTCATATCCCCCGCAGATTTTTTTCTCCACAGAAAATGGATTCTATCAGAGAGGCACTGCAGTTACACCTTTCACCCACCAGGGGCTGCTGTGGCACCAGAAAAGAGGGAGGCCGGAGCAGCCAGCCGTGGAGAGGGAGGAGAAAAGGCTGCTTTCCTCATAGTGTCCTGCCTCAGGGCCAGGTGAAGAGGCATGGGATATGGGGGAGATGGACAGCACGGGGCACACAGGGCTGCTGTGGGGGGTCACAGACTGGGGCTCAGAAGGGCTAGTGGAGGTGGCACAGGCACTAGTGGGGTGACAGCATTGAGCTGGGGCTGAATGGGAGTGGGGGTGCAGGACCACATGGGGACGGGCAGATGTGCCTGACTGAGTGAGAGGCTAGGGGTCAGCCAGGGTCTGCATAGGGGAGGCTCCCCAACTCCCTAACAATCCCTTCCCCCCGCAAAAAAACCCGTTCCATACTTCTCCCACCCACACTGAACAATCGTTCCAGTTCGCTACCAGGCTTCTTCCCAGCAACTACTTCCTTCTCCCGCATCTCCTCCGTTACCCCGACTCCCCGAACCCTTTGCACTGCTTCTGAGGGGTGCGGGAAATACGTTTCTGTAGTGTGGTATAAATGAATTATTACTGAATGTTCTGTATTAATATGCCTAGGGAGGAATCTAATTGTCAAAAAACATTTCCTCAATCTTTTTTGTTGTCTGCATTGTTACAGACATACTTGCTGATGAGTATTTTGAAATAAATTATCACAATAATTGAAAGCAGTGTGATTATATTGTGTTATTTTGACAAATAAAATAAGCAGAATTTTGCTACATTTTAAAATATTGTGTGCAGAATTTTTAGGCACAGAATTCCCCCAAGAATATGCCATGGGGACAAGACTTTCCGCACCCTTCGTCTGTGTGTCTGCCTGCTCTGATCACAAGCTCTTTGGGATAGAGACTCTCTATGTGCAGCTCCTAACCCTAACCCTAACCTTGATCTTCCTTGATGAGCTACTATAGACCAGAGCTCTGGAAACAACTGAGCCATTAATCCAAAGACCACATCTGGGAGCCCGGGAAGGGTCTTGTGTCTGAGCCCATGATGGTGGGGCGATACAGTTCTCTCTGCTCCACCCCCCAGCCTCCAACGAATACAATTCTTCCCGCAGCCCACCAGTCTACCCCCAGGCGAGCGAGTGCCCAGCACTTACCGAGGTGTGAACATCCAAGTTCTGAACCTGGTGCTCAAATTTATCCATCACCGCCGAGACCTTCTGCAGGTCCATGGAGCTCAGAGCTTTGTCCAAGGCCTTGGTCACCTGAGCCATATTTTTAGTCACCTGTAACAGGAGGTTGGAAAATATACACACCAAACACACAAATGTTCCCAAGCCTGGCCACAAGCAATTCAGTGTTACTGGCATTTCCACCACAGGGGCCTCAGTCTGCACAGGTCAGCGACGTCCTGCCGGGAATAGCGGGGACTCTCAGCTCAGATTGGCCGCAGGGTTTTAGAATTGTGCACATGCAACCGAATGCACGAATACTGAAAATGCACATGCAAGAGATCCGCTAGCCTTCTAGCTGTCACTGTGCACATCGGAATTGCACCTGGCATCTACTGCACGCACACACAACACACACGCATCGTTTTCATATACAGCCCTGGAAGTCTGCCCTTTAACAGTACAGAGGCAACTTCACCATGACAGTCACATGAAAATAGTAACCATGCCCATGAGCTCTTCTATGCAAGGGCTTCACGCATTTTTAGCGCCTCCTCCTGCTATTTCTCCACTGAACCCTTTGGTGTTCATACCGGAAATGTTACTCCCAACGTTAGTACAAACACCGTGAAGACAGGAGCTCCAGCCCACAGGCACAATGTGCTTCAGGGGCTGTTCTTGCTGCCCGTCCTCTCTCTAAGCGGAGCCACATAACTCCAGGAAGTCCAGGTGGGACTCCAGTGTTGGTCATGTGGCTCACAGTGAAGAGAGATTTCAGACAGAATCCGAAGAGGGAACAAGCATCCTCAGCTCCCAGCAAAATCAAAAGGACTTGAGAGTGCTCAGTACCTTGCAGAAGAGAACTCGAACCCCCAATTCCCTGCACACAAGCATGCATGGACACATGGCTAACGCAGGGGAGTGATTCCAGGCACACACCTTCCAGGCCTGCAGACTTGGGCTCAAATATGGATGAAGCCACAAATGAAGCAAGTTTGAGGGTCTCATTTCTGGTCCCCAGTGAAATGTACTGGCCACATCACAAGGCAATGAGACACACACCCTGGCATTTCAGCAGCTGTGGCAGTCTCTGCCAATGCCCAGTCTAGCTCCGGGCCCTGACCAAATCCCAGTTTGGGGGTGGGAGGTGTCATAGCGCTTGCCAACACTACAGCCCAGTTCTAACCAAGTTACAAAAGAAGAGAGGCATGTCGTCAGTAGAGGGGAGGGATGGGCCAATAGTCTCTATCTGTACAAGGACAGGAAACAGCTTCTGTTCCTCCAGGGATACACCTGAGACGACACAGCCTCTTACCCCCTTCATGGTCACTGCCGTCTGCACCTTGGAGACCACTGCATCCACTCGGGAAGCCATCCGAAGCCAGTTTAAACCTTCGTTCTTCTTCCGGATTGCATTCTCTGCGTAGACGCGAGCACATTCTACGTTCTTCTGCTGAAGGGCCTGGAACATGGAAGGGAAAAGATTTGCAGGAGAAATCCATTTTGCTTCACACATCAGAAACAAATGTCTCCCATTTCCACCCAAGGGATGTCATGTAGAAATCTCTCTCGTCTGTGTTCTTTCCAAAGGGACTTTGGTGTTTGCTTGGATCAGGATTAGCGGAGCCGGTGGTAGCCAAACATGCTAGGACGGCCGGGATTAGGGTTGAGGCTAGGAGATTTGGGGATGTCAGGATGGCCTATTGCACCAGGCACGTCAATCAATGATGCGGGGGGAGAACGTGCCTGCTTGGATCTCAGCAGTACATAGACAGGTCAGAGAATGCAGGACAGCAGATTCTGCTTACTAGCAACCCCTCGCTTGCTGTTATCTGGCAGCTGCCAACAAGCAGAAGGCAGGTTTGCAGGGCTGCAGCCAGGGTAGCCAGCACTGGGACGTGCCTTCCCTGACTGCAGCCCTGAAAACCTGCCTGCGGGCCAGGCAGCAGCAGGGAGCATGGCTGCAGCCCAGATGCTGGGGCTTTCTATGGGGAGTGGGAGTGTTAGGGCCCCACAGAGCCACACGGTATCACTCCCTGTGCTCTTTGGGGGCTGGGGCTCAGCACACCCCAGTGCTGCCTTGCCTGGGTGCAGCCCCCGGGCAGGACGCAGCCCAGAGAGAGCAGGGAGAGGTACGGTGCAGCTCCAGCATCCAGGCTGCAGCCCCCCTCCCCACACTGCCCAGCCCACAGCCTCCCCGCCCCTCCCGTGTGGGCCCCCTGCGCAGGCAGGTTTGGAGGCTGCAGCCAGAGAAGGCACATCCCAGCACTACCTTCCCGGGCTGTAGGCCCACACACCTGCCTGCAGCCGGGGCCTTTCTTCCAAAAGCTGCTGTTAATAGGCGCCATCCCGTTGCCAACATCCACATCCCATTAACATTAAAGTCAATGGGGCAGGGATGGCTCCCAGCCAAGTGTTGCCATTAACCAGAAGCTGTTAATATCCAGGGTGCTATTAAGTGGAATCTAGTTAATCCCTCTGATACAGAGCCATGGATTGACGGTACAGGCGCAAGGGCGCGACAGCTGAAAAGACACCTAGCCCTCAGAGACGGTCTGTGTGTGTTACTTTCATCTCCACCAGGGAGTTCCACCACCTCCCCAGAGTTCAGCCACACTGGCTACCTTCTTGACTTTGGCTTGCTCAGTCTTCGAGTCCTTCTCGGCCTTCTTGGCTAGCTTCTCCAGCTGCTTTGCTGTGAACTAAGAGAAACAGACTTCGGTGCTCGGCCATGAAAGGGTCAAACATTAACACAATCAGAGGCTCCCACAACAGCCCACAGGCTGTCCTAGCAAAGCGTGTGTACGGTGCCCACAGCGTCTGCTGGCACTGCCTCAGCTGCCTTTGCAGGCTGGCTTGTCCTTTATACAACCCTAAAACGCAGTGAGGTTGGCTAGGCAGGCGCCGTAGTTATGGATGTGACTGGGCATACAGTGGCGGCAGCAAGAGGAAAGGAACTCAGTGAGCTGCAGTAGCTCCTTTGGCTGACTGATGGAGCAGAGTTGGAACGCTCTGAGGGAAGGCCTGGCTTCCTTGGCCAGACAGGTAGTACCTGTGGCATGGTACTGGCTAAAGCACGTTGTCCTCTCTCTCCTGCTGCGAAATACACAGCAGTAGCAAGCAGTGGAGGCACTTGAGATTTCAGCCCCTGGTTTAAGAGGCAGGGACCTAGGGGCTCTCAGTGAGGTGTCTGGAACATACTCCTTAGCTTGGGTTCAGGGACCTTCAGGGCACGCTGACAGGCTCACTTGTCAAGGCGTTTTCAGAGGTGAGCGAAAGGGACTGATTGGTGCTTGAGGGGAGTGATGGGAAGGAGTTTGCTTTGCACTTGGCATAGTCTTTCCTTCATGTCCCCTGCCATGCATGACAATTCTGGGTTGGGTTTACACTACCTATGTGGCTCCAGAACAGGTGATAAGTGTTCTCTAGATAAATAGCTCCCCCTTCCTGTTGTGGCTGGGAACTGCAGAGGCAGAGTTGCAGCTGTTATTTTAAACAGATTTTCATAAAGGTAAAGCTCTGGGGGGAGGGATTTGTGTCTCCCCTCTGGGAACGGAGGTAGGTTTGGTACCATACATATTCCGTCTCTCTACATTAGCACAGAGCACAGGAGAATATGGTCTATAGGCTCCTGTTACATTTAATCCAATTACCAGGTGAAGGGCCCGTCCAGCCTAATGCACTTAACTGATTTGCGGCTCACACCAATGGAGGTTAAGCACCTTTATGCAATCAAGAGCTGCAATGCCACTTCCTTTACATCAAGTGCTTGCAACATAATCGATGATGTCTTCAGGGGCTAAATCACAGCATCGCTAGGGACCTCTGCACTGCTTCCTCCCCCAGAATAAGAGACACAAGTTCCTGTTCTTTCACCACCACAGCCTTAAATATTGGGATCTTTATGTAGCTGTTGACCTCTCCCTGGCCCCTGTGGACAGAAAGCCCAGTGGCGCCCCCACTCTGGGAGACTCAGTGAAGATACTGCACATCACACCCCTGCTGGAGGGAGAGCACTGGAAGGAGGAGATAAAGCCTTGGGAAGACAGGACAATGAAAGCAAGAGGAGTTGAAGGTAGGAAGGAAGGTTCTGGGAGAGGTTTCTCCAAGTCAGTGAACTCTCCATCAAGTGGGTGAGAGAAGGTCGGAGCAGAAAGCATTTGAGAAGCCAAATTTAAAAACAAGGAATAAACCTAGACCCATAGTAGCTGCTTCTTAAAGATGATCAACCCTAGCCTCCGGCTGTTGGAGGAGCCCACAAAACACCCAACTAGTACAGGGTCTGGTAGTCAGCTAGGCTTCTAAGCAGCCTGTACCAGGAAGACAGTTCGGTTTTGTACAGACCTACCAGCCATACCACAAGACACCATAAGAGGGTCTTAGAGCATCAGTTCAGCTGGGCTTGTCGACTTTCAATTGACCAAGGCCACACAGGGCAGCCTGTGCTGGGAGGCATAGAATAATGAATCCACCATGCTGGGGCAGAAAGGGACATCCTGTAATGGCCACACTCACCTTCAGCTGGAAGAGTGTATCTGAAACAAGAGAGGAGGTGACTCAGATCACAGGTTTTTAGAGTCTCTGTCAGTCAGTAACATAAAGGTCACACAATCTTTCACCCAAGGAACTGTGCTTTGGGAGGTACCTTCTATGGTGAGTCTCCCCAGTTCACACACACCCCTTCCCCTTAAAAGCATCACACCAACATTCCTTTTGCCTGAAGGGGGCTGGACAGGCTGAGGTTGTGCTGCTCACACATCCCAGTACCACCACCATGATTGTTCAGAAAAGTCTCTTCTGGGCAAGCAGATACCACAGCCCTCAGCTGCCTCCACTGCACTCTCAGCCTTTGCCTGTGCACTGGGGACTCCTCAGGCTACCTAGCTAAGGTACTCCATACGGCCTCCATCACCCTAGTATGTAGGCACCTCCCAACCTTTATCCAGTGCCATTATCCCCCTGTACAAATGGGAAACAGAGGCACAAGGAGACTAAGTGACATGCCCAAGGGCACACAGAAAGCTGGTGGCAGAGCAAGGACTTGAACCTGGGTCTCCCAAGTCACAGCTAGTGCCCTAACCACTAGGCCAATCCTTCCTCTCCTGTCATGCTAGAGCACAGAAGCAGAAACTCCTGTGTTAAAGACCTGTCTACACATAGCTGACCAACCCGTACTGGAGTCTCATTTGGCTACAACTGAGCTCAAATGACACTGACGCTGATTTTTAAACGTGGTTGTAAGGCCAGTGGTGATTGGACCATTGTACACAGTAAGGGACTGAAAAAACGACCTAGAATGGAATATGAGACATCTCAGAGAGCTTGTTAAAAAGGCTGTTGGAGGGTTTTATTGGAGACACTCCACAGGATTGATTCCTGCTTTCAATTTCATGACTAATCAATGAGGGTCAGGCATATGCATGGATAACAAAGGCCCTGAGCACCCAGGGTAACAGGAGTGCTATCTGAACTGCTCGGCTGGGGACTGGCTCAGAATACTGAAGGAGCCATACAAGCTAGTGAATTATCCCTTGGATATGGCTCTTTGAAATAAATGGACTCACTGAATATTAGGT
Organism: Emys orbicularis; assembly: GCF_028017835.1. NCBI lineage: Eukaryota > Metazoa > Chordata > Testudines > Emydidae > Emys > Emys orbicularis. The sequence continues at coordinate 3,627,198 of NC_088696.1, read as the reverse complement.
ACTGAAATATTCACTGTAAAAAATTATCTACCATAAGTGAATGCATCCGTGGCAAGTATCACAGCATCCACGGTACAGGACAGTGGCTTCACTATGCAGTTCTCTCTCAATTTGACACACATCATGTATGGGACCTTAATCCTGGAGTGGAGCTAATAGAGATCACATTCTGTCTTGCAACTAACAAGTGACTCATCAGAAAGCAGCTTCCTGGCTTTTATTGAAATAGCTGTGTCACTTGTCACTGTGGTTTCTCTGATCACAATTACATGGTGACCTTTGACCCAGAACCTGACACACCCCAGATATCCCTGTAAATAACTTTCAGCCAGCTTCATCCGGCCAGTTTCATGCAAGAGGAAATGGATCAGTTCAGGAATTTGGGGCAATTTCAAATACATTTTAGTTTTCTGAAATACCTGGACCTATTTCAATTCATCAGAAAAGCCAGGGACAAACAAGCTGACCTTGAGTTTTCTCTCCCTGATCAATGCAGCACAGGCCCTCAGGCTGCACTTACCCACCCCAGCCCTGAGACAGTGACAGGGTCTCCACCATCCTCCTCAGGAGCCTACTGGCCAGGACGACTGAGCAGAGCCCCTGCAGGTAACCCCCAGGACTCCCCTACGACCACAGGGCAGGCCCCACTCTGGGGTCACAGGGAACTCCCTCTCCCAGGTCACATCATCACGTGCCCTGATGTCACCAACGGATTTCCCTCTCCCTTCCCCCAATGGCCACAACCCCACCTCTGACCCAGCCCTGACCCCCTCCCCTCCCCTCCCCCAGGCCTCAGGCACAGCCCCCGGCCCTGGCCTGCCCCCACCCCCACCCCGTCGGTCCCGGTCCCGGCCCCGGCCCCAGCCCCTTGACCTCCTCCCCCCCCGGCCCTGACCCCCTCCCTCAGGCACAGCCCCCGGCCCTGGCCTGCCCCCACCCCGCCGGTCCCGGTCCCGGTCCCAGCCCCTTGACCTCCTTCTCCTTCCCCCCGGCCCTGCCCCCGCTCCCCGCCCCGGGAGCCCCTCCCCCGGGGGCAGCAGGAGGCCCGCGGCGCGGCTCGGGCCAGAATAGCGCCCAGCCCAGCCCCCCGGATGGGGGCGTCTTTCTCTTACCGTCCATCTCTGCAGCTACCACTTCCAGGGTCTCCAGACACTTCCGGATTGTTGCGTCATCACTCCGCTTGTTCTCGCGAGGTTTCCCCTCAGCTCTGGTCCGTTCAACGCATGCGTAAATGGAGGAGGGTTTTCCGCGGCGAAGCCAGGGTGGGGCGTCACATGACCAGAGCGCCGCTCCCCCAATGCCCGCATCCCGCTGGCAGCAGCCCACGTGGCTCCCGGCGAAGGGGGGCAGTGGGGTTCGGAGCCAGGCCTCCTGTGTGGTCTTGCCCAGTCGCCCCGTTCTGTGCCTCAGTTTCCCCATCTGTAGAGTGGGATTGGTGAGGGTACTTGGTAGCAGCAATAGTGCGGGCTGGAGGGAGCCCCTGGACTGTAGGTAGGGGAGGAGCAGGGGGGAGCGACAGGAACAGAGAAAGGCAAAGCAGAGCAAGGGGGAATAGGTGGTGTGAGGTAGAAATCATTTGTTGCTGGTACTGCAGTCATGGGAGGGACACAATGGGGAGCATGTGACCTCCCCATGTGACTCCTCCTAGCCGGTGCTTTCCCTATCCCCTCTGACACGCCCCCCCCCTTTGTATATACAAACGTCAACATGCTTAACTACTCACTTTGTAGTATTTCAGTCTGTTTATATGGAATATGGGAGTTGGCTGAAGACCCATTTCAGCATATGTATGACTTATTAAAAGACAAATTTTAAGTAGAACTGTATCCTAAACTGCTTTATGGTATTGTACCCAAACACTGCATTTCAATGCGGGATTCAACTTCCTTTATAGGAACAGACTCCTGAAACTCTTACTAGTCCACAAAAGCGGTCCATAGTCATGCAAATAGTCCCATTGTCTTCAATGGGATTGATCAAATGATTAAGTGTTTACAGGATTAGGTTCCAAGTTTATAAATTGTTCTGGATGAAACTGACAACTTTTGCCTGAGCTGTCAGATCAAAAGGAGCTTCATTCCAATAAAGGTGGGCAGATGTGTGATGTCTTAGCTCTGTTGCTAAGATGAGGAACATATTTTCAGCAAAGTTCTTGGCAGATTCCTGAGGCAGCTAGCTGGTTTAAGACTGTCAGCATTATAATCTTCACTTATAGTTCTCTCACCCACAAAGCTGGAAAATGAGGCATTTGTTTTCTTTGTTTTGCTGCTCCAGTTGAAGAAGTTGTTCTTCAAATTCTTTATTGACCTTTCTAATTATATTTTTACATTGCATTTGCCAGAGTTCATTGCTCCTTTCTCTTTTCCTCACTAGGATTTAACTTCCACTTTTTAAAGGATGCCTTTTTGCCCCTCTCTGCTTCCTTTACTTTGTTGTTTAGCCACAGTGGCTCTTTTTTGGTTCTCTTACTATGTTTTTTAATGTGGGGAATACATTTAAGTTGAGCCTCTATTATGGTGTCTTTAAAAAGTTTCCATGCAGCATGTTGACAATGAAGCACCAAACCCGTGAGCTTCCAGGCTCTGCTTCCTTTGTAGCAGGTGGTGGTGGATCAGAAATCCCCTCACCCTTTTAAATGAAATGTGTTTAAGTATGTGAGAGCCCAAGTACTCTACTGGCTGATCCTCCGCCAACCCCAAGGCTGGATAGGAGTCAGTTTAGTCTGGGGATAAGGAGAGCCAAAAATGTGTTTCGCAGTCTCACCTCATAGTGCTACGGTCCCTCTGGCAGCAGCATCAGTTTACTGTGCCTGTGATGATGATGCTTATTGATGAGTCACAAAAGGGCCTTGGTGGTGCAAGCAAGAGAGCTGCAGAGCCCAGTACGTGGGACCCGGACTGGGGGCTCATCTATGGGGCAATTCCAGAGCAAACATGGAGATGTGAGAGGTAAAGCGTTGTCCTTCCCCAGTGTAGTTTCTGTGCTAACAGAGACTGGCATCCCAATAGGGTAAGAAGGGTTAATGTTATGTGCCCGTTGACATAGTTAGATCCATGCCAATGCAATCAAGAGGTTATTGAGTATGATTTTTGTGGTTAAAGCAGTAGAGAATAGGAGTCAGGACTCCTGTAGTCAATTCCCAGCCCTGGGAGGGAATGTGGTCTGCTGGGAGAAAAAGGAACTGCAAGGCAGGACTCCTTCCAGCTCTGTTACTGATTTGCTGTATGAACTTGGGCAAAGTCATATGACTTCTTTGTGCCTGAGGTTCCCCACAGAGGGGCTGTGATTAATTAGGGAAGGCTGGAAAAGTGGTGTTGAGAGCCTCAAGTGAAAGTCACTATAGAAGCAAAAAAAGGTCATTTTTCCTAGAAGAGAAGAGGACAGGCTGTTGGCCTTTTTGATTGTCTGGAAGTTCTCTTAGATGAGTCTCCAAAATGGAAGGTCCAGGAAGCCCCTGGTATCCATGTTTCTACCAATGGAAATCTAAGACCCAACACTCCTTCCTCTAGAGTAAGTTTTCATATATCCCTGGATGAAACATGCCAAAACCATTACCTCGTACTGCACTGGAGTTCTAAACCAAGAGCCACCACTGGATCGCACGTATCTGAGGAATTAGAGAGCTGGAGTGGACTGAGCAGTGGCTTTCAACCTTTCCAGACCACTGCACCCCTTTCAGGAGTCTGATTTGTCTTGTGTACCCCCAAGTTTCACCTCACTTAAAAACTACTTGCTTACAAAATCAGACATAAAAATACAAAAGTGTCACAGCACACTCTTACTGAAAATGTGCTGACTCTCATTTTTACCATATCATTATAAAATAAATCAATTGGAATATAAATATTGTGCTTAGTCACAAATAAATGACTGTGTATAGTATACAGAGCAGTACAAACAAGTCATTGTCTGTATGAAAGTTTAGTTTGTACTGACTTCGCTAGTGCCTTTTATGTCGCCTGTTGTAAAACTAGGCAAATATCTAAGTGAATTGATGTACCTTCTGGAAGACCTCTGTGTACCCTCACTGGGTACACGTAACCCTGGCTGAGAACCACTCTGCTACACAATGCAAAAGGAGGGCAGTGCCCACTACTTGAGTCTCTCTGCACCAACCAATGGTGTCATTCTCAGTGGAGATTGCTTTGCTGCACTCTGGGGGTAGAAGGCATTTAGGCACCAAGTGCAAATTCAGCATTTCTACTCTGTCCAGCAATAAAAGGTACAGGACATGTGTTGGACTCTTATTTGTCAAATCTGGGCTGCCCCTCAGAGTGGGGGAGTGGCCCCCCCCCTTAATTTTTATGCACACGGATTTGTTGTTATAGGGTTACTTGCAAAGGCTGTGCTGTGCACCCTGGTTTGCAGTTGTGGGTTGCTCATGAGGGCTGGGCTGTTGACACCGATTTTGATTTTTTTAAGGATTTGTTTTGAAAACAACCCATATAAAGAATCACACTGAGAGCCCAGGGACAAGAGATGATAGACTTGGGATGCCTACTGTGATGGATGTGGAATTGCTATGTAATCTAACAATAACTGTATGAACCCTGTATAGAACCTGGTCAGTAAGGTAAAGTTACTGCATAGCTATGGTTGGTTAGTGGAATTTCCTGTATTACTACTGATCTAACAATAGGGGACTGTGGGAAGCGCAAACAGGAAAGCTGTTAACGCTAAGGATCCAAGAAGATGGTCAGCTTGTTTTACCAGGATGGGAACTTGGAGATCAAAAGAAGAATAAAGAGTTAGAAAGGATTTATCAGAGGGAGAAGGGGAGTCATTTGTCAAAGCTGGCCAGGGAGACAGGCTGAGAGACAGAGAGAAACACTGTGGGGGAGTCTGAGGAAAAGAGCCTGCCCAGAGCCTGGGAATGGGAAGCTTAGAATAAAGCTAGACATGTGAACAATCTGCTTTATTGTTTTTAAGATGTGTTTTCTCTGAAATACTTTTGTTCCAAACAAATGATCCTGTGCTTTAAGTAGGCTGGCTAGTATTTACCACTGTCATTGCTCTCAGAAGGAGCAGAATTGCAAGGCAATCACATTCAGACCCGCTGAGGCAATCACATAAGTAGCAGGGGACCGATCTGAGAGTGGGAGAATCATGTCACTTCACCCAGAGCCAGGCGATGGCTGGGGCCAGAGACCTTGGAGGGGATGCACTCTACAAAATAAGGAGGGGTCAGTTGTGCAGTTTGCCCAGTAACTGCAACCTGCAATTTCCCCAGCTCTGCGCCTGTTTGCCTCACTCCATAGCTCCAATCAATTCCCCAAACTCATATGCATTGAGGAGAGCAAGTACTTTCTCCAGTTTTCCCAAAAAAAGGATGAGAAGAGAAAACCCAGCCATTTCCAAGAATTCCGATTGGACTCTGTTCTCTCTAAGCGCTCAAGCAGCCAAGTAATAATGAGTGACCTTATCAATAACACTCTCAGATCACTAAAAGCTGCATTGTAAATAGCCGTGTATAAAAACAAGTGGGAGCAGACTGTGGCAAAGGGCTACTAACGTTCTGTGTCCAGCACTAAACCACTGACAAGGGTTATCAATGTTTGTCTTTTCTTTGCATCCCAAATTCTTGCAGCTGAAGTCCGGCGTAGTGTGGTTGGTAACCAGAGCAGGGAGTCCCGACAGCCAAATACCCAGGAGCAATCTCAGAAACAGCAAAGTTCTTCACCTTCACGGGAGCACAGCAGATCTGGTCAAGCCTCTGTTTCTAAATCAACAAAGAAACTGCAGCAAAGTCAGATGTCTACTGACAGTTCTTACGGACAAGGTAGGGGACAAACAGCAGGGCCTTCAAACCACAAAACAAAACAAAACTGACCTCAGGGAGTCACGCCAGGGATGTGCTTGGCCCATTAATGCCCCAGGGATGATCCTTAGTAATCGCACCAATTTTAAACCAGGTCATTTTTTAGGCCTAAACTACTCAACAGCGATGTTCCCTTTTAATATGTGATTTTTAATGGGCCATAACAGGCCACAAATGGTGTGAAGTAGACCCAGATCCCAACCTTTTTGTCCCCTTAGAAGTTAGCTGGGTAAAACAGGTCTCAGGCCAGATGTTCTAAATCCACTCAGAAGACACACTGAGTAGGAAAATGAATGCTGGACATCCAGGAACCCTGGGGAAGCTAGTAACTTTTTAGACACCAAGCAGGAGGAAGTGATGGTACCATCCAATATTGTTCAGTGGTTAATTGAACCATGTCTTCCTCCCTTTCCCAGAATTTCCTCCTTCAAGAGCCTGCCCTTTTCCAGTCAAAGGCTTTGTCACACTGACTTTTTTCCCACAGCTGTGTAGGCTACTGGCCATTTCTAAGCATCTTTTCCTGGGGCTTCCCAATCTTTGTCCTCCCCCAGAACATTGGGTGTTTGGGCTGCAGCTTTTTTCTTACTTGCTATCGCAAATGCAGCTTGTAGGAAAGTTCAAGGGAGGGAGGGCAAGTACTGGGACAACCCAGCTGGCAGTTGTGGCCACTGGGAGAAGGCGGCTTATTGGCAACACTACTGATCTACCTAAGCCACACCTTTGGGCACTTTCTGTCATCCCTAGACTCACTGCAACTCTCCTCCCCATAGAAAGGACTTCTCATTACTGGATAGTAATAATCATTGAATTACAGGCTTTTTCAGCTGAGCGATCCCCAATTGATACATATAGTTTCTGGTCTTATCAAAGTGCACAGATACTGGCCCAGCAGATTCTATAATAGCAATACTAAGCTCTCACATAATGCTTTTCACTCAGAGATCTCAAAGCACTTTCCAAGGGAGCCCTTTATTGATACTGGCTCAGCATTCCCAGTCTGTCCAAGCAATAACAGATGTAGAACCTTGGTTGGACTTTTATCCTCCAAACCTGGGCTGCATCTTAGATTGGGGGGGTGTCCCCAGACCTTTGATCAATCAATGTCATATCCTGCCTTTTTGTGTACCTTCATTTGTTGTTATAGGGTTGCTTGCAATGGTTGTGCTCTGCACGGTGGTTTGCAATTGTGGGTTGCTCATGAGGGCTGGGCTGTTGACATAGATTTTGTTTTTCTGAAACGATTTGTTTTGAAAATATTGCATCCAACATGAGAAAATGTCATCTTGACAAATAAAGAGGAACTGACCATAGAACTAAACATTAGTGGTTCTTTATATTTGTTTTATGAAAACAGAATAATCACCTAAAGTCCAAACCAATAATATATATTTATATGTATATATATATACACACAATTTCATGACGCTGAAAAGAATGATGAGCCAAATCAGCTGGGAGAAAGAATTTAAACAGAGAAATGGGAATGATAATTGGGAACTATTTAAGAATATATTACTAGATGCCCCAAAAGCCACAATCAAGACAGAAGGCTACATTGATTAAAAAGCCAACCTGGCTTAGAGGGTAAGTGAAAGCAGCTATAAAAATTATATATATAACAAATGGAAAGAGAGGAAGTTGATAGAAATAAATATAGATTAGAAGGTTGATAAGGGAAGCAAAAGGACACAAGAGAAGTCTATAACCTGCAGAGTTAAGTGTATTAGGAACAAAAGGAATCCTAACAATGGTACTCATCCATTCCTAGATGGAGATAGTAGAACTGTCAATAATAATGCAAAAAAGAAAAAGGCAGAAGAGCTCAATAAATATTTCTGTTCTGTATTTGTGAAAAAGCCCAGGTGAAGTAGTCATATCATATGATGATGATGAAATACTTTTCATTCCAACAGTAACTCAGGAGGATGCTAAACAGCAGCTACCAAAGTCATTCATTTTTAAGTCAGCAGGTCCAGATAACTTGCACCTAAGAGTTTTAAAAAAGCTGGATGAGGAGCAGTCTGGATAGGTAGTATTGATTTTCAGTAAGTCTTGGAACACTGGGGAAGTTCCAGAAGACTGGAAGAAAGCTGATGTTGTGCCAATATTTATAAAGAATAAACAAGATGACCTGGGTAATTATAGACATGTCGGCTTGATATTGATCCCAGGCAAAATAATGGAATGATACGAGACTTGATTAATAAAGAATTAAAGAAGGGTAATACAATTAATGTCAATCAATATGGATTTATTGAAAATACATCTTGTCAAATTAACTTGATTGCGATTTTGGATGAGATTACAAGTTTGGTTGATAAAGGTAATAGTTTGATGTAATATATGTAGACTTCTGTAAGGCATTTTATGTGATACCACATGATATTTTGATTAAGAAATTAGAATGATACAACATCAACATGGTGCACATTACCTGGATTAAAAATTGGCTGGTAGTTCTCAAAATATAATTGTAAACAGGGAATCATCATGGAATGGGTGAGTTCCTAGTGAGGTCTCACAAGGATCAGTTCTTGGACTTGTGCGATTTAACATTTTTATCAAAGACCTGGAAGAAAACATAAAATCATCCCTGATAAAGATTGAGGGAATAGTAAATAAAAAAGAGTACGGGTCACTGATACAGCGTGATCTTAGAAAACTGGGTGCAAGCAAACAACGGGTTTCAGTACAAACAAAAGGCCGTACATCTAGGAATACACAATGTAGGCTATACTTACAGGATGAGGGACTCTATCCTGGGAAGCACTGCAGTGACTCTGAAAAAGACTTGGGGGTCAGGTGCATAGGCAGTGCGTGAACTGCCGGCTGGGGGAGGCTAGCCCCCAACCCCGCCCCTTCTGCCCGAGGCCCCACCTCTTCTGCCTCCCTCCGCTGGAGCCCAGAGCCACCCCCCCCCACCATGGCCATTGGCCCAGTCCCACCCCAGGCTAGCATCCCAGCCCCAAAAGCCCCCCCATCCCCGGAGTGCCAGGAAGGCGGGTGGTGTGCGGCCCCAGCCCTGGAGTGTGGGAGGGCAGACGGCTGCAGCACCCCCAACCCCAGAGTGCCGGGAGGGTGGGCGGCGCATGGCCCCTAGTCGTCCCAGCTCCAGAGCGCAGGAGGGTGGGTGGCCGCCACCGCCCCAGCCCCGGAGGGCAAGTGGCCGCAACCCCCCCGAGCTTTGGAGCGTGGGAGGGTGGGTGGCCGCAGCCCCTGGAGCGCTGGGAGGCTGCAGCTCCCCACCCCCCAACCCCCAGCCCCAGGAAGGCAAGTGGCGTGTGTCCCCAGCCTCCCCAGCCCCAGCCGGAGCACTAGGGACTGGAGCCACACACAGGGAGGGGTGGTAAGCAGGGGGCAGGGCCATGCCTGGCTGTTTGGGGAGGCCCAGCCGCCCATGGTCAGGTGGGTAATCAGCTGAACATGAGTTCCAATGTGGCGCTGTGGCCAAAAGGGCTAATGCAATCCGTGGATGTATAAACGGAGGAATACCAAGTAGGAGTAGGGAGAGTATATTATCTGTCTTTGGCACTGGTGCGACCACGGCTGGAATCCTGTGTCTGGTTCTGGTGTCCACAATTGAGGAAGGAGGTTGATACATTGGAGAAGGTTCACAGACGAGCCACGGGAATGATTAAAGGATTGGAAAACCTGTCTGATAGTGAAAGACTCAAGGAGCTCAATCTATTTAGCTTAACAAAGAGAAGGTGAAGGGGTGACTTGATCACAGTCTATAAATACCTACCGGGGAATAGATGGCTCTTCAGTCTAACAGACGAGCTGTAACAAGCTCCAATGACTGGGATTTGAAGCTAGACAAATTCAGACTGGAAATAAGGTGCAAATTTTTAACTGTGAGGGTAATTAATCATTGAAACAACGTACCAAGGGTTGTCATGGGTTCACCATCACTGGACATTTTTAAATCAAGATTGGATGTTTTTCTAAAAGCTCTGTTCTGGTTCAAGCACAACTGCTGGCCTTGAAGCAGGAATTAATTCAGGGCAGTCCTATGGCCTGTGTTATGCAGGACATCAGACTAGATGATAGTAACAGTCCCTTCAGCCTGCCTTATAATTCATGAATCTATGAAAAGCAATTAATATCAAGAATCACGCTGATTGCCCAGGGACAAGAAATACCACATGTGGGGTGCCCACCATGTCCACAGCTCCGTGCCTGTCTGCCTCATATCCATAGCCCCAGTATATCCCCAAAGTGTGTACGCAATGAGGAGAGCAAGCATTTTCCTCCTGCAGCGTCAAGGCTTCAGTTTTCCCCCAAAAGAAAAGAGGCGTAAAGAGAGAGAGACCAGACACTTCCAGGAATTCATGCTGAGCCCTGCTCTCTCTAGCTGATCAAACAGGCAAGTAATGAGGAGTGACCTTATAAACAGTGAACATTCTCAAATCTCCAATAGCTGCATTTTCAAAGACCATGAATAAAAACAAGTAGGAGCAGACTGCGGCTAAGGGCTACTAGCATACTGTGCCACAGCATTAAACAACTGAAGAGGGTTCTCTTTCTCTCTTTTCTTTGCATCCCAAATTCTTCTTGCAGCTGAAGTCCAGCAGAGCATAGTTGGTAACAAGTACAGGGAGTCCAAACAGCCAAAAAACCAGGAGCAATCTGAGAAACAGCAAAGTTCTTCACGGGACCACAGCAATCTCTCTAAAGCCTCTGCTTCTAAATCAACAAAGAAACTGCAGCGAAGTCAGATGTCCACTGACAGTTCTTACGGACAAGGTAGGGGACAAACAGCAGGGCCTTCAAACCACAAAACAAAACTGACCTCAGTGGAGTCACACCAGGGATGTGCTTGGCTCATGGATGCTCCTCACTGGATGATGACAGTTTTAAGCCAGGTCAAGTTTTTTTAGACCTAAGCTACTCAACAGCGATGTTCCCTTTTAATATGTGGTTTTTAATAGGCCAGAACAGGCCACAAATGGTGTAAAATGGGCCCAGATCCCAGATATCAACACACTGTCCCTATTGTAAATTTGCTGGGTAAAACAGGTCTCAGGCCAGATGTTCTAAAGCCACTCAGAAGACACACTGAGTAGGAAAATGAATGTTGGACATCCAGGAGCTCTGGGGAAGCTACTGCCTTTATAGGCACCAACCAGGTGGAGGTGATGGTAGCAGCCAGTATCGTTCAGTGGTTAATTTAACCATGTCCTTTTCCCCTTCCCAAGACCTGTTCATTCAAGAGGGTGCCTTTTCCAGTCAAAGGTTTAGTCATGCTGGCTTTTTATCCAAGTTTGCATGGGCTACTGGCATCTTTCCCTTGGGCTTCCTGATCTTTGTCCTCCCCACAGAACATTGGGTGTTTGGGCTGCAGCTGTTTTCTTACTTGCTATCGCAAATGTGGCTCATAGGGAAGTTCAGAGGAGGGAGGGTGAGCAGCAGTGACGGGGCCGCTCTGGCTGGCAGTTGTGGCCATTAGGAGAAGGTGGCTTACAAGCAAGATGGCACTCACCTAAGCCACGCCTCTGGGCATTTCCTGTCATAGAATCTCCGGGTTGGGAGGGCCCTCAGGAGTCATCTAGTCCAACCCCCTGCTCAAAGCAGGACCAACCCCCACTAAATCATCCCAGCCAGGGCTGTCATCCCTAGACTCACTGCAACTCTCCTCCCCATAGAAAGGACTTCTCATTACTGGATAGTCATTAGCTTTGAATTACAGGCTTTTTCAGCACCCAGCTCTCCCCAGTTGATACATACAGTTTCTAGTCTTATCAAAATAGGCTGATACTGGATCAGTGGATTATAGAACAAGAATACAGAGCCCTCACAATGCTTTTCGCTCATAGATCTCACTGCACTTTACAAGGGAGGGTATTACTACTCCCCTTTTACAGATGGGGACACTTAGGGCAGGTCTACACTAACCCCCCAATTCGAACTAAGGTACGCAACTTCAGTTACGTGAATAACGTAGCTGAAGTTCGAAGTACCTTAGTTCGAACTTACCTCGGTCCACACGCGGCAGGCAGGCTCCCCCGTCGACTCCGCGGTACTCCTCTCGCCGAGCAGGAGTACCGCAGTCGACGGCGAGCACTTCCGGGTTCGACTTATTGCGTCCAGACAAGACGCGATAAGTCGAACCCAGTAGTTCGATCGCTCGCCGCCGAACTACCGGGTAAGTGTAGACCTACACAGCGAGGGGCAGGGCCTTGCCCAAAGTCAGACATCAGGTCAGTGGCAAAGGTAGGAGTGGAACCCAGCTGTCCTATCTCCTAGTCCACTGCCCTGGATTATACGGCATAATCCATTATTCCTAGAGATGGGTTCAAATCCTGCACTGAGTTGCAAGGAAACCTGTTTGGTAGGTCCCACCCTCAGTCCTCTTAAAATGGCCATGCAGTTTGTACTAGTGACCTGCGCTCATCAGAGGCCCAGACTATTCATGGGTGCTGCAGGTCAGACTTGTGATGCTTGGGTGGAGGCAGAGGGGAAAGGGGACCCCAGGTTAGAATGGCACCTGTGCTCACTTTGCCTGAAGCCACCTGTACCACCACCCTTGGAAGTGTTTCCTGTGTACCTGTATCTGACTCTCCCTGTGTCCTCTCGTCACTAGTACAAGGTTTCCTGTTCTGTAAAAGCCCATTAGCGGAGATGCCATCTCCCGGACCCATATGCCTTTCTGTCTATATTGGATGAACATCTGCTGAAGCTTAGGTGTTTGTCTGGATAAATAATTTACCTGGTTGCTAGATGTGTGCCCCTATAAAGTACAATCACGTCGCCTCAAAGTGGGCATATGAGTTTCCCCCTGTGTTTATACTCCAGTGTAAATATGCAGCATGCAGGAGAGAATTCAGTCCTTTACACGAGGCTTGGTTTTCTTTCTCTATCCCTTTCCTGTAGAGACATTGGATAAACTGATGAAGAAAAGGGTTATCCCCAAAATTGTTGTCACTGGGCCCTTGGATGATGAAATGTCGAGTACTTCAGTGGATGATCTCCCTGAGTCCAAAACCATCAGGGATATAGCTGACAGTGGTTTATACAACGTGCACACAAAACCCAGCACCATAGAGGCTTACCAAGTCAGGAAAGAAGCAGCATGAGCTCTGGCTCTGGAGAGTAGCTATTGCTCATAGTGACAACACAAAGCCACCAGGATGTGATGAATGCCACCAAATAGAGCCAGTGATACAACCCTGCACCCCACAATCATTAAACAGGAATCCGACCCAACAAGCTCTTCCATGGTCTCGCTTTCCTCAGCTCTACACGCCATCTGGAGAAGGGCAGGAAGTAGCTACATTTAAAGGTGAACTGAAAAGCTTGCTTCAAAATAAATATATGTAGTCAATGGCTTAAGCGTGCAAGTCAGTAACAGGCTACGTGTGTGGGCAGACATATGACAGATAATCATCATGGCACTCTTCACCCCAAATGATCCCACAGTGTGTACGTGCAGCACCCTGGAAATGCAGCCACCTTTGGAGGGGAGGGCAGTAGCCCACTGCAGAACACCGAGGGAGGGGAATTTTGGGCCAGACACCAAGGCAAGGCCCCATCTTTATGTGAAGTGGCTCAAGCAGTCTTTAATGTCTCCTTGGTTTTGAGGGTCCTGCACACACCAACCTGCACTGAACTCTTTTCATTTACCAGACCTCCGAAGGAGAAGGGCTGAAATGATCCTGCTGCTGGGGTCTGAACCTTGTCATTCCAGGGAGCCTAAAGATTTCACACCCAGTTATTATATGACAAACAGACCATCAGAAAATCCTTTTCTCCTTCATTTAGACTCCAAGATCCAAGCTTAGGGTTCTGAGCTACCCCAGCAATAACTGATGACATTTTAAGCACCTAAAATGAAAATACTCCCTACTCTTTGGATATTAGTGATGCTACCAGCTGTAGCCAAGGAAACACAGAAGAACCTTAAGCTCAGGTTTTGGCAAGTAAAAAGCCTTTCAGTTCACCTTTTATGTAAAAGCTGTAATCTGCTAACTTGGCGCCAGAACCACTGAGAGTGAGATTTTTATGAGAATCCTCATTTATAAAATATTTATTTGTAAAAAGTGGGTGAAATGTGTGTTTTAAGGCACATACCTAAACCCCTCATTATGGATCAATTTTAGGTATAAGCAAATATTTGCCAAGAAGTGCTGCTTGGTACTGAAAGCTGATTTTCCAACAAATATTGTTTTATAAACTCTTCCTTTCCCATCAGGATACCCTATGTAGTAGGAAGAGAGCCTGAGACATAAGCCCTTGTATCAGAGGCTTGGTATGAGGCAGGACCTGCTCACAGAATCTGGCAAGAACAGGGCTGATATTGCAGAAATACACATCATAAGACGTGCTAGTCACAGAGTACTCACGCAAACGTATCCCGATAACTATGTCAGAGGGGCAGTACTAACTTGTTTGTATTGGGGTATAAAGATGTATCTAAGAGGGAGAATCTTTGTATAGCCTAGGGAGGAACGGAAAGGCCCGCCGTTCACTGAGCTGGTCCATCGTTACGGGCATACATGTATTAATGGTTCAGTAGAGTCTGCGGTGTACTAATACCATACTTTGTCGACAATAAACCTGGCTGGGTGCCTTCGTCCCTTAACAGATCCTGTGGTCATTGGGCAGTTCGCTAGAGGTCTGCCGTGCCAGCTATCTGCGCAGGGCCGGGGTGGCACACGGAGGGAACACACACACGCAGCCAAACATCTATCAACATCTAACCACACCCTAGTGTTCAGAATTCTCTGCATCTCTGGTCATCACAAAATCTATTCGCTCACCTGTATCAAGAGGATGGTAATGACAAAACTAAGGACATTTTAATTGCCTGTTAAAAAAAATAATTTGCCTCACCTGAGTAGAATTTTGCAAGGCTATCCTACTCAGTTTTAAAAATTTATTAATATTAATTCAGTACTGCTGGTGAGTATGGTCAGCCATCTAATAATGAGTGTACTTTGCACGACTACAGCAACTTCCATTCAAGGATATTAATGTTCTTTACAAATATAAATTAATTTAAGACATACAGTACTCTTGGGAGGTAGGTTGGTATCATTATCCCCATTTTACAACTGAGGAAACTGAGGCAGGTTACTCAGGAATTCAACAGCAGAGCCAGGAATGGAGCCCATGTCTCCCAACTCCAGACAGATTTAAATTTGATATGCTCTGCATTTAAAAGCTTTGCCCAAATCCACAAAGGTATTTAGGCTCCTAACTTCCATTGAAATCATTGGAAGTTAGGAACTGAAACACCTTTGTGAATCTGGGCCTTTGATCTTAGCTTTTAGTCTTTGTCCATTCCACCATGGTGGAGATTTTTTGGCTGTGGAAAGTGTTTTCATTTTCCAAATATCTAAATTGCTTCTGACAAAATGGTCCAGCTTCTGCCTCATGACACACAGATGTGCTCATTAAATAATGCAGGTGAACATGATGCTGATAGCAACTTTTACCATGCCTCGGAGATTTCTTACCTGCCAACTGTCCCTACCAGAGAGATAATCCTATCAGATTTCCAATCCCTCCAATGAAATGCCAATGGTGTTAAAATGTCTGCCCCTATTCCTCTCTCCAACAGACAGCTTTCAAACATTGTCAGCTGTAATAAGTCCAGCCACTAGATAGAGCCACCATGATTAGCAAGTAGAGCAGGTTTCACTGCACTGTATATTATCTGCATTGCCTTACAACAAATTGTTACTGAACAAAATGAAAAAAACCCACAAAGTAGCATCTGGTTAATTGTGTGTTATTGCTGAAGTGGCCATTTCTGGGGTGGGGGTTGTCTGTAGTACATGCACTGCTAGGCAAGCTGGCCGTCTCCTTTCCCTCTCTATTACTCACAGCTTCCAAGCAACCACCTTGAATATGTGAACCCTCCAAATCTGGAATTTCTGAAAAGAGCAAGAGCATCATTGTTTTTTCTGCTCAGCAAAATGAGTTGTGGCCAGACCCTTACACAATCGGCTGGTTTTCTGCCCATTGCCCGAGGCCAGATCCTCTCTAGGTATTTCTACCATGCTCATCACCATGCTCTCTGACTGCCATCCCAAACAGCATGACATGGAGCAGCTCGCAACTGTCTCTCATGTTTAGTGAGGAGGTCTGGCCCATGTGCGACGGCAGCTCCAAGAAGCTGCGCTTCTTCCTGGCCCAAGCCACCTGCCCCCAGGGATTGCAGCACGCCCAGAGGGAACTGAAACCAGAGAGATAAAGATGGAACATGCCCTCCTGGGCCCCGCCATCTCCATGGGCAGCACTGCACGGTGGGCCCTGCCGGGACACTGGGGGTGCCACCTCTGAGGTGTAAAAAATGGCACATCGGAACCACTTCAGCCAGGACAGCAGCTTCAAATAAGGGGCAATCCTGGGAAAACCTGGGCAGGTGGCAGCTCGTTCCCCAGGACCGACTCCCCACCGCGCTCATCACTCACAGCCCCTTCCCCACTGCTCGCTGCAGCACTCCCCACCCAGGGCCCCCACCCCACCGCTCACTGGGGCTCTCCCCACCCAGGTCCCCCTCCCCACCACTCACCGGGCCTGCTGGGGTGCTCATCACCCATAGCCCCCTCCCCACCGCTCACTGGGGCTCTCCCCACCCAGGGCCCCCTCTCCACCGCTCACTGGGGCTCTCCCCACCCAGGGCCCCCTCTCCACCGCTCACTGGGGCTCTCCCCACCCAGGGCCCCCTCTCCACCGCTCACTGGGGCGCTCCCCCACTCCCTCGGGGCCATCCCCGATTCCCCCCCAGCACAGCTGCTCCTCCCAAGCAGCCCCCCCCCCCGTCGGCCCTTAGCCAGCAGGCCCTGCATAGCAACCGTTGCTAAAGACTCTGAGGGGAGGGTGGGCTAAGTCACGTACTGCGCCGGCGCGGTGAAAAGGCACCGGGTGCTGCACATGCGCAGTGGTGAAGCGCGAGGCGCAACCCCCCGGGTACGGGGATCATGGCGGAGGCCGCTTGCCCCGAGCAGGAGCCGGAAGTGCTGCGACTCAAGCGCCTGCGCGGCGGGGGCTTCTTCCCGGTGCCCCCCGGGGACAGGGTGAGCGTGGGTGGGCCGAGCCCGAGCGGGAAAGGGTTAAGGCAGCGCCCCCCTATGGCGCCTGGGGGGAAGGAGGGGAGTAGTGAATGGGGAAGGGTGGGGAAGGGTGGGGCAGGGGCGGAGTGGGGGAAGGGTGGGGAGGGGTGAAGGAGGGGTGGGGTGAATGGGGAAGGGTGGGGCAGGGCGGAGTGGGGGAGGGGTGAATGGGGAAGGGTGGGGCAGGGCGGAGTGGGGAAGGGTGGGGAGGGGTGAAGGAGGGATGGGTGGGGTGAAAGAGGGAGACCCCCCCAGGCTGTGGAAATCATGGCAGTGATAGGCCGACATTTGCTCACAATTCAGTTCGCACGTTTGCACGCACAGTGGCAGTAACGGTGCGTGGAAATGACACGTGTGTTTACAAACACAGAGTTGGGCACATCTGTCCAGATGCTGGGCACAGCCCAGTGATAGCTGGCACGGGGCACCATTGCTGTCACGCCATTTCACAGAGCAAATCAACCGCAGGTTGCCCTGCGAAGCGTTGGCTATAATGTCCAAACAGTAATATTCCCATGAGCCCTACGCTAACTCTTTGCTTCTAGCATCATGCCCTGGGCCTTTCTGAAGCTCTTACATTTGCTGTCTAGAGGCTGAAATGCTGTCAGATAGCTCTTCTACCTATAGTGCTGGGGTTCTCAAACTCCATAGCACCATGCCCCCTCTGACAACAATTACTACACCATTCCAGGGCAGGGGGACCGAAGCCAGAGCCTGTTCAAGCCCCAGGCCGGGGGGGGGGGGGGGGGACAAAGTTGAAGCCCAAGGGCTTCAGCCCCAGGCAGGGGGGCCTGTAACCTGAGCCCAGGGCTGAGCCCTGCCACCCACGGCTTGGGCTTTGGCCCCGGGCCCCAGCAAGTCTAACATCAGCCCTGGTGACCCCATTAAAAGGGGGTGCCAACCCACAGTTTGAGAACTGCTGCTGTAGTTGTTAATCATGCTTATCACCCCAGTAGCTGAGCACCGTCCAGCCGTGCATTAAGCACCATAACTAACATCTGTCTTGTGGTGGTTTCATGCTGGTGGGATACAGCTGTGTATCCGGCTAGCAGCAATGACATATTCCAGCTTCCGGAGGGCTCCAGATAAAACTAACTTCACAATGAAAATCATAAGCCCTAATCATTGAACACTGCCCCCAAGACAGCTCTGGGGAGGAGGCTGGCTGCTCTGTGATATGGCTCTCTGCTTTCAGCTGGGAAGGTGCCGGAGCGTGAAGGAGTTTGAGAAGCTGAATCGAATTGGGGAAGGGACCTATGGCATCGTGTGTAAGTGTTGTATCTGCTGCAGGCTTCAGCAGTGGGAGCCGGTTTGCTTCCTGCGGTGGGGGGTGCTGACAGCAATACCTCATGCCCCAGGACACTGGAAAATACTCAGTGGCACAGGTCCCTAGGTGTAAGGGCAGCCCCAGCACAGGCTGAAGCCCATCTTGTCTGTTCCCCAGTGATGAGCACATCAGCTGGAGGGGGGTTCACTGTTACCCCCCCTTTCCCCCCCCAGTGTTGAGAGGTGATGGTTAATGGTTCACTTGGTGACCGGTGTCAGCGGTGGATCAGGCATTCGCTTTGCTGTGAGGCTTGCCTTCCAGGTACTGACCACATGGTGTGTGTTACTGTTTCAGACCGTGCTCGAGATACCCAGACGGATGAGATTGTGGCACTAAAGAAGGTGCGGATGGACAAGGAGAAAGATGGTAAGGGGAGAGCTGAAGGGGAGTTGCTCTTCCTAGGAAGCTCTGGGGTTTTAGGGGTGGGGAGGGATCTCTTAAAACACTTCAGAAATGTGCTTAGCCCTGCACAGCCACATCAGAGCCTCCGGTCAGGCCAGGGGACTAGAGGGGGAGTTCTAATGCGTGACTCAAGTACCACTCTGCAGGAATCCCCATCAGCAGCCTGCGGGAGATCACCCTGCTTCTGAAACTTCGGCACCCCAATATCGTGGAGTTGAAGGAGGTTGTCGTAGGGAACCATCTGGAGAGGTAACAGTCCCATAGTACTGGCTCTGCACCTGCTCTCCCTTTGGGAGGAATGTCACAGTATCTCCCTGCCCTTGCCCTTGGCAGGAATGGTAGTTGGATGACCCGTGGGGGTGGGGGTGGTCAGCACAGTGGAACTGCAGTGAGGTGACTGACTGTGGTGTGTGTCTCCTGCAGTATTTTCCTGGTGATGGGTTACTGTGAACAGGATCTCGCCAGCCTTCTCGAGAACATGCAGACGCCCTTTTCTGAGGCTCAGGTACGGGTGGATTGTGCCGGTGCATTACAACTCCCAGCTGTAAGAGGGTGCTGTGGCTCTAGCCATTGTGGCAGGCTACCAATATACTGCTCAACCTACAGCCAAGGATGCAGATTCCAGCCCAGAGCATTGAGGCAGTCTGCATCGGTAGTGTCGGTGGAGCTGGTGGTGGGCACTGGGAGACAGATGCCAGGCTGTAAATTGGCTGCCAGTCAGCAGGTCACATGACCTGATTTCATCATAACTTAACGACCTCTGTCCTGTCTAGCATAGGGTAGAATAATCTAACCCCCTTGGCCTTCTGTGATATGGGGCATTGCCTGCTGCCTGCATTAAACCCTGTTTGCATCGCTGCAGTTAGAACACCCCTTTGTTACAATGTTTTGGGTCTTGGGCTCCAAACTAGGGCGCACGGCTTTGCATTGACCTTGAGCTTCTGTATAAAATGAACCAGGGCATAAACTGTCAGCAGCTGTTAGTCAGATTGCTTAATGCTCGACTGGAAGGCACTGAGATACTGGAGTGATGAGGGAGGGCAGGGTAGGAACCTTTGCAGATACATGTTAAGTACTAATGTGATGCTGTCTTGCTAATCCCGTCTCCCACCATGCGCAGGTGAAGTGTATCGTCTTACAAGTACTCAAGGGCCTTCAGTATCTTCATGAGAACTTCATCATCCATAGGTAAGGGGCAGAGTGAAAGGTACTGTGGGTAAAGGGATTGTATGGGAGGGGCAGTGGGTAATGGACTGGACATTGGGAGCCAGCTGTGCCACTTGGGCTGTTTCCTTGGCTCTCAGTGGGGCAGAGGGAGGCCCTCTTGGAGCAGCAGGTACTTTGGGCAGCATGGAGTGGCCCCACGTGAAGCATTGCCTCTAACACAACCATCAGTAACTGGCTTCTTTCTGATGGCAGGGATCTGAAGGTGTCTAATCTGCTCATGACTGATAAAGGCTGTGTGAAGATAGGTGAGCTCCCCTGTCACCTTTGCTAATGCAGCTCCGGAGATGCTTCCAGCTTTCTCATTTTGTAATGCAGAGGCAAGGGCAGTAGCTGGCCTGTTTTTTGACCTTGAATCTGCCCTCTCTTGCAGCGGATTTTGGGCTGGCTCGTGCTCACGGAGTGCCACTAAAACCAATGACCCCTAAAGTCGTCACCCTCTGGTGAGTAGGCTCTGCTTAGTCCTGAGTGAGTCACCCTATCATGGACCCCCTCAGAGGCCGTGGGTCAGCCCTGCAGTCAATCTGGGTGAACGAGACAATGGGAAGCATCTGGGAGCTCCACCGATTCGTAATTCCTGCATTCATTACATTGCACAGGTACCGGGCCCCAGAGCTGCTGCTGGGAACGACGACCCAGACCACGGGCATAGATATGTGGTAAGGGGCTCTCGTATTGGAGAGTAATGCTCTGGCCAGGAATTTGCAGTTATGAATTTGCAGAACTAGCTGGGGGACAGCCGGGGGACCGACGGGGTCAGGGCAACAGCTCGGTACTTCAGGAAGCAATGTTCACATCTGTATAAAGATCTCGTACTGAACCAGGGCCAAGGTGGGTCTACAGCAACAGGAGGGAGCTGCTGCTGGGGGCAAAGGAGGAGGAGTCTGATGCAAGGGATTCGTGCGCCTGCTTCCCACTAACCCAGGAGGCCTATTCCCTCCCCAGGGCAGTGGGATGTATCCTCGCGGAATTGCTGGCCCACAAGCCATTACTCCCAGGCAGCTCAGAGATCCACCAGATTGACCTCATTGTGCAGCTGCTGGGGACGCCCAATGAAAACATCTGGCCAGTAAGTGCTCGCTCTGCATCCCCCACCCTGCCACACTCTTCGCTGACCCTCGCATGTCTCCCTTTCCCCCCAGGGCTTTTCCAAGCTGCCCCTAGTGAGCCAGTACACCCTGCGGAAGCAGCCCTACAACAACCTCAAGCACAAGTTCCCATGGCTGTCGGAGGCTGGGCTTCGCCTGCTCAACTTCCTCTTCATGTATGACCCCAAGAAGAGGTAAAGAGCCATCTGCAGCCCAGCACAGGCCATGGACCTGCCAGAGTGATGTGGGGCCCGGGCTCCTCAGTGTATGGGGCGGGGGTGGCTCCTGCCACCCTCCCGCCAGGCAGGGCTGTTCCCCTCCGCTGTAAACAGCTGCAGTGCGTGGGGGAGCTGTCAGCTCCCAGGAAGCACTGGGCAACCCCGAGCTGGGGGCTCATTTACATTGTAATCAGCTCCTCCCCTGAGGCTAGAGCAGATCAAGGCAAACCAGCAGGGCCAGCGGTGCCAGTTCCTGCAGTGCGTCCTTGCTCCCGGGGCTGATCCCCCAGGCATTGCTGCCCCCTTTACCCCAAGACTGTGGGGGTGTCTGACCGTTATAGGACCAGGTTGTACTGCTCCCCGGCCAGATGCCGTTGGGCAGGCAGAGCCTCAGGGATTATGCAGAAGGAGCCCAGCGCGGGATGTACCGCGCATTGCCCTCTGGACAGGAAGTGAAAGCAGGGGCATGGTCACAGCTTCGCTGAGCTGCTTGGGCGCAAGGAAGGTCTCACGTCTACAGAGCTTTCCTGAAGAAGAAGCAGAGGGAGTGTTTGTGGGGGACAATGGACTTTTTTGTAACCTGCATTTGCCTCCCCAGGGCGACAGCGGGAGACTGCCTGGAGAGCTCCTACTTCAAAGAAAAGCCCTTGCGTAAGTGACTCCTCTGCACCATTGGAGTCTACGGGACTCTGAGCCCTTCCTGAGACTCATTTCCTCTCCCCTTCTCCCCAGCCTGTGAACCGGAGCTCATGCCCACCTTCCCCCACCACCGCAACAAGCGAGCTGCTCCCGCCAGCGCCGGGGCAGAGAGCCAGGGCAAGCGTGGCAAGCCCTGAGGCTGCACGTTCTGCCAGGTAAGAACGATCTTCTCTCTCCCCTGGAATCGGACCAGCAGTGACCCAGCCCTTCAGTAACATGACAGGGGAGGATACGCCTCTCACTTCAGGATGAACTGAGTGCTTAGAAAGTGCAGGGCAGAAGCCCCTGCCCCAGCCCTGACCTGCAGCCTCCCACGCTGCCCTGCTGATGCTCCTCCCAAACAGCACTACCTGCTATTCCAGCCCTTGGGCCTTTCCTGGCTTGAGACTTTCACAGCTGGCAAGGGGTTGTGATGAGGACTGGACAGAACCACAGGTGACTGGAGGCCACAGCACTAACGGGCTGCCCCACTTCTCTTTCTGCCCCAGGATTCTCAGGTTAAACTGCTTGCAAAAGACTGGAGCCTAGCTCCTGTTGGGAGTGCAGACTGGGAGCCAGTTTCCCCAGTTACTTGCCAGGAGAGGAGCCTTGGTGTACTGGCCTGTCTGGGAGAGGCACAGCCCCATCTGTGAGTGGGGGAACAGACCTCCCAGTCAATGTACTGCTCTCGCCCTGGAAGGCGCCCGCTCCATCCTATTGGCCTCTTCAGTCCCTGGGAAGTTTAGTTTGTTTTTATGTGCAGACTCTCATGCCCAAAGGCTGCACATGTCGCCAGGCGTTGGGGGTGCTCTTCGCTGCCCGAGTGAGCATGCGATCTGCAGCACTCCCAGCCCGGGGCCCAGCTCTGCTGCCTCTAAGGCAGCAGGTGGTTCTCCCATGCCCCACAGGGCTCAGGCCATGCTTTGGAGGACCCTAAGTTCCCACCCTACTCCCCAGAAGCTGGTGTTCTCCACAGTGGCAGCAGCCTCAGCCAGTCTGTGATTACTCACTCCCACTCCTCAACGTGTGTTCTTCTGCTTAAGGTTTGGACAAAGATGCGGATAGAGGGAACATCCAAAACAGAGGATGAGAAGGCGCTGGGAGCTGAAGGATTCGTAACTAGCTGCTATAGGACCCAAGGCAGACGCAGCACAAGCTCCTCTTGACTTGTCGATGTTCTCAGGGTGCCTCCTGCTGGGTGGTCCAGTGCGTGCTAGGACGACAGTACCCCGAACTTCCACTCCAATGCAGCTGCTGGAGACACGCTCGAGGGCTGTGGATTGTTCTATCATCTTTGCACCAAGAGAGCAGTCAGAGCAAACTTAGTATCTATCCTGCGTCCCTCTCCACCCAGTGCCAGTCGCATCCTTCATGGCGGCTGGCCCATCACCAGCCCCTGGCCCATCACCAGCCCCTGGGGTTGGATCCTTCTAGCTGGCAGAAGCTCCAGGGAAAGGGCAGTGTGTGAACACATTCCTATGGGCTGAAAGGAGCCTTGAACCCTAGGTGGGCAGCCAGGGGCAAGAGGTGCCGGCCGACCCTGAATGGCTGCTGGGTTTGTTACAAGCTGCACTGCAGGCCTAGCCCAGCTCCTTGGTTCTTTGTTCCTCATTGTGGTTCATGTGATCCTGCCCTCAATAAAATGTCGTGTTAGTGTCAGCTGTAACGATAGTCCTGCAGAGCTGCTCTCCGGGCCAGCTAGCTTGTTTACCCCAGGCAGCCGGGCCAGCACCAGGGAGGAATGGCGGCTGTGTGTAGCGTGTCTCAGCCAGAGCCCTTGCTGGGTGTCACAGCTCTCCCGTCACCTAACGCTGCACAGGACGGGGAGCGCAGAGTCCTGGAAGCACAGTGTAGCGACCTAGCTCAGAACTCTCCCCCCTCCACACCGAGCACCCTGGGGCCACAGTGACAAACATTCCCAGCCCAGCTGCAGGTGAGGGGCACTGCTTGGTGCTCTCCCAGTGTACTGCAGCAGCGACATCACTTCCTCCAGTAGCTGTGCCACCTCCGCAGGGGCCTGAGCCAATCCTGCTTGTCTTGTGCTGAGATCTCAAGGCTTCTGACTCATTCTGCTGTGACACACTGCACCCTCAGCAGCTTGGGTAGCCACAGCTTCCCCTCTACCCGTCATCGCCTGGAGCTTCTTAACAAGATCACCCTCTGTTAATGAGCCACCGACGTTAGCAAGTTAAGGACATGAAAGTCTGAAGCAAGAGCCACTGGTAATGGGCAGGTGGAATTTGTGTGGCATAGGATGAGTTCATCCTGTTCCTGCTCCCACACCCTGCCCGGGAGCCAGAATACCAGGCTAGCAAGAAAAACACTTTATTAGGTAACTGTGGAGGTGATAGACAACGTTCTTTCTTTGTGGTGAGGTGAGGGTTACCAGCAAGAGCTGAGTTGGGAAGGGGGCCTTACCCAGCCAGAGGGGCTGGGGTACTTGGCCAGTGCAGACTGACAGTGGGCCAGCTGCAAGGTAGGGGTGCCATCCTATTGCACACTCTCCCCGTGCCCTGGAAGGTACAGCACTCATCACCACTGGATTTGACCTGGGGTTGGTTTTCAGGGTGGCTGTTTAGTGCCTGGCTGCTGGCACTGATTCCAGCCACCTCACACTGAAACTGGGGGCCACCCCCAGTGTTCTCAGCTTCCCCTCCCTGAGTTTGAGCCGGGAGCCCTGGCAGTGCTGCTCTAAACAGCATAGCAAGAGGGGGACATGCCCCCCCAGGCAACAGCAGCAGGCAGCTCCCTTTTTGGCTTTCCTGGGTCCAGCATTCTGCTGCCTTTGAGTTTCCAGCTGGGTGTGCACATGGGGAGGGGATAGGCTGTCATTTCCAGGAGCCAGTGCCCACTCCATTTAACCCTTGATACGGGAGGGAGGAGCTTTGCTCTGCCCCAAAGCACTCACCACCTTCCCAGGAAAGGTGCAAGCAGTGACCTAGGCGGAGGAATAGAGTCCTGAGACATCAGAGCTGAGCCCTGGGGAGATGGTAACTGAATCCCTAAGGCTCAGCTAAGGAGCTGGAGCATCAGCCATAGGACAAGGGAACTCCTAATGCACTGCATCCCATGGGACTAACAGTGTAACCCTTCCTCCAAAGCTCAAGCAACCATTGATTCTGGAGAACCCAAAGTGCCACAGCGCTCATGAGGACAGGGATTTGGTACTAGGGAATACTGCAGGGCAAGAGCCTAGCTTGCTAACTCCCTGAAGGCTGTGAACTCGCCCAGAGCAGCTGAGGCAGGCAGGGTGCAGGAGACACATCACCCAATAAAGGGCAGATGCTCAAAGCGTTTGTCATTTCCTTCTGACCCGTCAGTCTGGGGCAAAAGCTGCTCTAGCTCAAACGCCCACTGCCAGAAACCCAGACACTTCTTCCCCATGGCACCTTTTGTCCCACCCAGAACCTTAAGGCCAGTCAGCCTGAGCAGCAATGGGTAGGACCAGCATGAGCTGGGAAACAGCACGAGATCTTCTCTCCTCTTACGGCTGGCCTTTGGTGGACAGTTAATCCGTGCTTCTCTCCTGGAGCAGGGGCAGAGCTGTCCACATGGGCCATGCCACAGAGCAGCATCCTTCCACCAACTCAAGGGAATCGCTTGAAAAAGAGCAAGTCTCTCGTTTCTCCTTGTCCTTACCTAGGTCCAATATTTCAGGCTGTGCTGAGAAGCCGGTGAGCTAAGAGGCCCCAGCTCCTCTGGCAGAGGGAAGCTAGAGCTGTGACTAAGCGGGGCCAGGAGATCATGCCAGAGCCACAGCGGAGGCCAATCCCTGGAACTGGCTCAGAGGAGGTGGGGGGAAGAGTAGTAGTGTTGAATGTAGGGCAGCTACAGCAGGGGAGGATCTGGGCCGAGTCTCTACAGAGCACCGCTGTAGCGGGGTGGGGGGAGGAAATCCGCTCCGCCACCAGAGGCTTCCCCTAGAACAGAACCGGGTGGCAACAGGCAAGTCCTGATGCTTCCCCCGGAGGTAGGATTTGATTGACACATCCCACAGCATTTGCAGGCACTGGGGAGGCAGCTCGTCCTGTCGCTAGGGCCGAGCCCCAGAGCCTTCGTTCAGCAGCATGTCCACCTCGGTCCTCTGTAACCACAGGCGCTTCCGCTCCTCGCTCTGCAGCTCCTGCATGCAGTGGCTACTCCTGCAGGTCTGCATGGCATCACAGCAGCTGGCGTGGAGCAGGCAGCACGTGGCGCAGCAGTAGGAGGGGAGAGCACCTCGGACCAGGCATGAATGCAGCTGGTAGCACGGTAACTCCAGCACTTCCCTGTCGCCGCTCTCTAGCCATGGGGCAGCAGGCGGCAGCTCCCGTGGTCTCTCTGCAGGCTTGGGCGAGAAGCTGGCAGCACTGCACTCCGAGGGCATAACCTTGCCAGCAGAGCGGGGCATGAGGCAGCTGGCTGCCTCGTGTGACTCGAGCACTGCAGGGTCAGAGGGGGAGCTCAGAGAAGGGTTCGTGCTCCCCATGTTCTCAGGAGAGACCGAGTCACTGATCCTGCTAAGCGCCCCTCTTAAGGAGATAAAAGAGAAGGCGGCAGCCTCTGAGTCGGGCCCATTTCTATAAGGCTGCTCCTGGCCAGATTCACTAGCCCTCCGGTTGTCCCAGATCCTTCCCTCATTTCCCCCGAGATCCTCAGGACCAGGTCCTCCAACAGCCTCACCCCACAGGTTGGGGGGCCTGTGTAGCTCCTGGGAGGACAAACCCCATAGGGATGATTGCAGCCTGGCTCCCATGGGGTCACCGTACAGGCTCGCAGCCTCTGGGCTTTTCAGCTCCTCCCCATAGAGATCAATGCTTTCAGCACAGCCAGGAGCCACCTTGGCTCTGGGCTCTCTGCCTTTCGGCCATCTTGCAAGTCTCCGCAGCTTCTCCACACAGCCGTCCAGGTCCCTGGTGCCCCTCCGCAGCCGGAGCAGGTCTTCAGCAGACACTTGGCATGGCTCCAGCTGCCACAGGATCTCCCCCAGGATCTCACACTCCACCCTTGCTGCAAAGAAGCCGCAGGCAGCTTGGACGAGCTCAGCTCCCGGGGGGGGCCGGGACACCACGAGGTGATGGTCGTCTCTCTTCACATATCCCATCCTGTGGAAGCTCTTTGCGATGTCACTGTCTGACAGCGCCGCCTGCAGGGAGTGCACGTACACCCCCGAGAACATCTGCAACAGCAGCACTGCGTTATTTGCTGAGCACGCAGCTGGCCCTCTCCCGGCCAGTCTAACCCGGTGACCTCACCACCCCGCCTCCGCCCCACAAACACTGACACAACGAGCAATCAGCACCACCAAGCCCACAGCAGCCTGAGAGCAGCTTGAATTCTCAGCCCCTGCCCAACAGCCCAAAGCAGAGTCACCGCCACCACTAGCCTCCAGACTGCCCTAGTGGGGAGGGCGCTCCAGGGAGCACAGCCAGCAGAGGATGCCACAGCTCCCGGGCCTGCCAGGCAGGGTAGGAAATTCAACTCCCAGGAAGGCAGTGGAGTCAGACCGGGGCGGTGCCCCTCCTCACCTTCATTCACCTTCCTAACATCAGCTGCGGGTGCCTCAGGGACCTGCCCCTGTTGCATTGGGGTTCCTTTGGAGACACGGCCCACTGCATCAAGGGACTAGCTGGTCCCAGGTCCTACACAGCCCTGAGCCCCCAGCCCATTTCTGTGACTGTCCCAATCACGTTGCTAAGATCCTTGAACCCGAGACTGTGTGATGGCCACACAATCAGTGACGCCGCCCAGAGACGAAGTACCTCTGCCCCTTGGTGTTCTAGCCACTCGGGGCCATACAGGCACAGGCGGGGTTTCCATCGTGGTGGGATCCCTTTGTCTAAAGGCCCAACACACACCTATGCTGCTGCCGGAGGGATCATTCCTGACTCCCCGTCCTGGGGTTAGATCGGGGGTGGGTCTCTAACAAATCCCAGATCTGTCTGGGCACGAGTGTAATCATCAGCTACACGAGGGACTGGCCCCAATATTCTATCCCCCTGGGGAATTTGCAACCCAGGGAATCTGTGCTGAAGTCCCTGGAGTGACCCTCTCTCTCTTCAGTGATGTGCTCGCCATGGCCCCGCACCCTGTTTCAGCAGCTCCCTGTCTCTATCCAGCACGCCCAGGAGAGACACCGGTGCAGCCAGGCGGCACCATGACCACACACCAATGCTCACCTTGATTGTGCTGAACTCCTTGCGCCAAGGGAGGAGGTGCAGATTGACAGCTGCCAGCTCAAGGACCTCAAAGGCCCTGGCCAGCCCCCTGAGTGCCAAGGGCAGGGCCTCCCATCCCCGAAGGCTGCTGGCGAGCGTGGCAAAGACATCGTTCCGCAGGGCGTAGTGCAGCTCCGGATCCGCCAGCAGGTGCTGCCGCAGCAACTTCCTCAGGGCCAGGTCAGTGCAGACTCCAGAGTGGCCCCTTCGGAAATCCCTCTCCAGACATTTGCGGTACTCCTGCTGCACCAGGGAGCTGGAGCCCATCCTAGAGCCGCGGAGAGGGCAGGGGTGAGCGGCTAAGAGCCCACGAATGGCAGCACCCACCCAGGGCCACCAGAGTGTCCTGTGCAACCCAACCAGGGGCAGCTCTGCCCTGCCCTGCTCCAACTCCACCATCGGGAGTCAGGACAGCTTCCCTCCCCCTTAGCGGTTCACTCAGCCACTGCCAGCCACTCCCGGCTCTGGAGGGGTTCTTCTGCCCCACTTCTCAGCAGCCAGTGCCCTGCCTGGGGAAGGGGGCTGGGAGGGGTGGGGCCAACCCTTGGCCTCTCCCTCCAGGACTGTCCTGTCACCCCCAAAGACACCTTTGATACACAGACATACCCAGCCCCTCCCCCTGGTATAGGGGGTGAAGGGGGGAGGGGCAGAGATGGAGACCCCTCTCAAAGACTATGGGGTAAAGGGGGAGGAGACACGGAGACCCCTCCCCCATCCTTAGGGTAAGGGGGGCTGAGGCGGAGGCCACGCCCCTCCGTGGGGTAAGGGGGGGGCTGAGAGGCAGAGGCCCCCGGCACCACTCACCTGCCGGCCCAGGGTCTTTCCGTTCCTCCGCCGGGCAACAACTTCCGGTTTCCTCTAGTTCCGCCCCGTGGCCAGTGGAGGTCACGTGCCGAGAGGCGGAGCTGCCCGGCGCCCCGCCCACTGGTGGGTTAACCCCCTCCCTGCCGGCCTAGGCGGCTTGTCTCGCCGGGGGCCCCCGGGCTCAGCACTCGCCGGGGGCGGGGAGCTGCAGGGAGGCCTGGTTCCCCGTGTGACCCCTGCGGAGCCCAGAGAGGGGGGCTGGGCCTGGCCAGAGACCCCGCATAGGGACCCCTGCCCGGAGCACCCCGGGCACCCGCCCACCTGCCCCCTGGGCAAGGCCCCCCACGCCTAGGGCACCCCGAGCCCTGGGGCTTCTTCCCACACCCCTGTCCCACCCAGAGCCGCCCTCCCCAAGGCACCCCCAGGCCTGGAGGCCTCTGCCTACCCATCTGCCCCGTCCCACCCCAGAACTTGGCTGGGCCAGTGGGAGGGCAGGAAGCCACTGGCCAGCCACACTAGTGGTGCCCAGCAGGCCAGGGTCTCCCCAGGGCACCAGCGCCTTCCCTCAGCCTCCATTCCTGGCCTCCCCAGAGGCCTTGCTAGCTGCTGCCACCGCCGCGGCCCATGGGCACAGCACGGCTCCGCTGACTGCAAGGCACAGTGCCCCAAACCCTCCGTGCAATGGGGGTGGTTGCAGGTAGGGGGTAAATGCACCCACCACAGGGGAAACCCAAGCACGCTGCAGCCCCTTCCCCACCCAGCCTTGGCCAGGGTCCCAGCTCGAGACCCTCAGCCTGCCGTGGTGACAGCCCACCAGGCACCAAGGGGGTACTCTTGGTTCTAACGCTAGATGGTGCCGTGGGGCTAGAACCAGCCCCACTGAGCACAGCGCCGGGGCGGGGAGCTGTGGCCACCGGAGCAGGGTTATGCCCTGGCTTTGCCCACCAGGGATGCAGCCTATTGGCATCATAGGAGTTGGCTGCAGCTGCCCTTGTCTTTATAGTGAGCTCCTGGGGCGGGGCCAAGCCTGCCACAGCGGGCACTGCCTGAGAGCAGTGCTAATGCACCCGCAGCGCAGGCCGGCCGGCCCGCAGAGAGCGCAGGTCCCAGGCTGGTTCTGCTGCAGGGCATGGAGGGGCTGTGGGCAGGAATGTTAGGTCGGCCTGGCCGTGGGAAGCACACTCACATTGGAGGGGGCGATGTAGGGGGCTATCCGGCTCCAGGACTGGCAGTGCTAACCTCACTGAAAGACAGACACCCCTCCCGCCCCAAACACAGGCATTGCTGATCCCATTCCTGGGTGTGGGGAAGGGATTGTCTGTGGCACACACCTGGGTCAGGCCCTGGTCATGCAGCCGGTCCCCCCAGAGTGCCTTGCAGCAGAGGGGCCCACGAAGAAGCAATGAGGTTGGATATTCCCGTGGCAGAGATCCCGCGAGGCCATTCTACACGGCAAGAGCGACAGAGGAGAAGGCTCTTCCATCGGTGGTGGAGGGGCAGAGAGGAGGTGACTGGGAGCTGGAAGAGGAGCAGAGAGGTTGGCTGGGCCATTTTGAACCAGAACCTGAAGCCCAAGGGGAGCCCTCGGCAGCCTGTGGGCACATGGCTATGCTGCTCTGGGTGGAAGGAGGTAGGCAGCCCGCTGGGCGGGCTGCACGGCACGGAGCTGGGGAGCTGACGGGACTCGAGCGCAGGCCGCAGCACGTGTGGCCGGCGTGACGAAGAGCTCGGGAGTGGGGGGAGGGCTGACGGAGAGTTCAGGCTCATGGGGCTGGGCAGGAGAGGAAAGGGAGCTCGGCTCATGGTTGCTCCTTGTGCTCAAGAGAAGCAGTTAAGGGGAGGGAAGTGGAGGGGAAGCCGGGAGCCTGCCGTATGACACGCAGAGAGGGGCAAGGGGGAGCCAGGGGCGAGCCAAAGGAGTGTAGAACCGGGGAGCTGCCTCCCAGAGACGGAAGCTACGAGCCCGAGTGGAGGGAACGGGAGCGAGAGGCAGACGGGTCTGTGGCTTGAACAGAGCAGAGGGCAAAGGAGTCAACAGGACAGTGGTCTTGGTGCAGAAGAACCCCACCCTGCCCCGAGTTAGCGCCCGGTCCCCACTGTGCAGCAATGGGGGCATTCCGAAGGACGGGGGGGCCCCGTGTCAGAGGCTGCCCTGCCAAGAGAGCGAGGAGGGGGCAGTGGGCGTGCCGGGGAGCTGTCTGTGCAGAGCACGGCCCAGAAGAGGAGCCCGAGATCAGAGGTGGCGGCTCCCTGGGGCACTCCCAGAGGGGGAGCTGGACACAGAGCCCAGGCAGGGGAGAGGAGGGAGCGGGCAGTGAAGAGCTGCAGAGGGAGCGAGCGGGGAGGGCCTGGCTGACCTCGCTAGCCACGGCTCTCTGCCAGGAGGGGGCAGTGACCGAAGGGAGGGCTGGCATGGACCACACGGGCCGGAGCTGAGTGGGGAGGAACGGCCCCAGGAGACTGGCAGGGTGGTGGAGTCTCCCAGAGGCAGGGGTGGGAGCCCCATCCCTGAGACGCTTATGGCTGGACTGGCCGAGGCACTCAGCCCTGCGTGGCATCCAGGGTGGCCCGACAGGGCGTTTGTCTCAGGGCCACTGAGTCCGAACTGACCCTGAGCAATAGTGAGACAGGAGGCAAAGGACGGGTGGGGGCAGTAGCAGGAGGCGGGGCTAAGTGGGTGGTGGGTGTGGCCGTGGGAGTTGGAGGTGGAGCTAGGCATGCACCTTCCCTACTTATTTCCCTGCCTGGGAGCAGCCACAGCCTGGCTGGTGGCTGGCCCTGGCGTGGCTCTGCTGTTAGCCTGGTCTCCATCTGGCCGCCGGGATGTCTGCCTCGGACAGAGTGGTCGTGGTGCTTGGAGGGGCTGGCGCGGTGGGATCCGGGATAGTGAAGTCACTGCTGGAGAGAGGTAAGGGCAGCCCGCTGAGTGGGGCGTTTGGCAGAAGTGAAGTCGGGGAGTTGGTTGATTTGTTTTCTAACCACAGCCACATACGGGCTGGCAGGTGCAGCGTGGGCTTTGCCCTGGCTGTGACACCGGGTCCCTTCCTGCTGAGACCAGCTCCTGGATGATTGCAGACCCTTAGATCTGGGGCAGCAACAGGGCCAAAAAGCTGCTGTGTCCTGGCCAGGCAGCCGGCTGACTCTGGGGTGGAGCTGAGCTGAGAGCACCCTGCTGGGGGGGGACAGGACCTCGCCCGTGAGTGAGGGGAAACCCGCTGTGGGTGCCTGCTGCCCCGATGTGTTGCTCAGCCCAGCCTTTCTCGCCTGCCCACCCTAGCGAGCAAAGGGCATGGGCCGGCTGGGGCACGCACTGCTCCCAGCTCAGCCACGGCCGTGCAGGAGGGGCGAGTGCCCTGGCAGAGCTGCCTGTGCGAATTCTGCCAGCGATGGCACAGTGCTGGGCGGCTTGCCTGCCCTCGGCGCTCCGGTGCCCCCTGCACCTGCATGCTGTGCCTCCTCTCTGCCTGGCTGGAGCCTGGCTCTGCCTCTCGCTGCCTGGCATCCATGTTCCTAAGTCCTAGGCAGCAGAGCTCCATCTCGTCCGCCCCTGGCGCCAGCCGTCTGTTTCTGCTGTTGCGTAGGGTACGTGCCCTGGGAAGCCAGATTGGGGCAGAAATCAGGACCACTCCCTTTCAGAGGTACCAGCCTGACCTGCTGCCCCCCGGCGGTCCCAAGTCCCCAGCTCTCACCCCACGGCAGCCTGGCTCTGGTGCCATTTGCCCCAAATCTCTCTAGGACGCCAGCACCCTCCAGCCGGGGGTTAGTTTTATGTGTAGGAGGCTCCACCCAGGCCCATGGGCAGGAGGCGGCTGGCGCTGGGGCCCAGCGTGGGCAGAGCTGTTGCTCTGTATGGGTGCGATGCCCCGATGAACGGTTCTGCTTCCAGCCCTGTGTTTGAAGGGAGAGCCACGTGCCGAGACAAGCAGAAATGGGGGAGAGAGAGATGACTCTGGTGTTTTCTCCCGACAGCGCCACGCCCAGCCGAGCACCCAGACGCCTGCGGTGGGGGTTGGTGGGAGCAGCGTGGCGCTGGCACAGCCGCGTTTGCACGTGTTGCACAGAGCTGTGGTGAAGGAGGAGATCTGGGGCAGCTCTCCCTCCCCACCAAGGCCCCGTGACATGGCATTGTGTGCGCAAGGCCGGGTGCTGGGCGGGTCACGAGACAGGGAGAGCAGCTCCCTTGCAAGAGGGGAAGGCGAAGGGTCTGGCTTTACCAAGGCTCCTTCCATCACCTCCCCGCGCCCCTGTGCTAGCCCGGAGCACACAGCAGCTTGCCCTCACCCCAGCTCTCCTGATGAGCTGCTACAGGGAGGAGCATCAGTATCACCCCCCTCCTCAGCTGGGAGACAGAGATTCCCTGTGGCAGAGCAGGGAATGGAGGCCTGGAGCATCTCCCTCCCTCCCTAGCCCAGGGCACTGTCCCTGCTTCTGGAGACTCCCTCACTCACCAGCACAAGCTGCGCTGCCACCCCAGGCCTGGTCCCAGGGCCACCCAGGGGACAAGCTGCGACCCCTCCCTGCTAACAGGACAATGCTGGTGTGCGAGGACCCAGGAAGCCCTGGGCAGAGGCTCTGTGTGCTGGGGACCAAGGGGCCGTGCTCGCGAGTTCCCTTCCAGCCGGCTGCAGGATGCTTTGGGCCGCATCTCCCCGACACCCTCTCGCCCACAGGTTTCCGAGTCGCTGTCGTCTCCCGCGATGGAGCCAGGCTGGAGAAACTACAAAGCTTTGTGCCGGCGTCGACCCGTGACCGTCTGCACACACTCATTGGGGACGTGGGTAAGGCCCGTGGCTGGGCCCAGCCCGCAGCTCTGCCAGCAGGATTCCCAGGGACGCAGGCCGAGGAGCTGTGGGGCTGATAGCAGTGCCCAGGGGAGACACTTGGTGTCAGGCTGTCCCTCCAGGGAGCCCCTTATTCCAGGGCTTCCCCCACTGGAGGAGAGGACAAGAGCCCCAGAGGAGTGTCCAAGCCAGCTGGCCTCTGTCGCATGTTGGGAGCTCCGTGCTAGAAGAGCACGTTGCTGCAGCCAGCTCCACTCAGGCTAGTTATGCCCGAGCAAGGCCCAGTGGGCAGTCTGGGCTTCCCCCCACTCCAGGGCTTCTGGTCAGACTCGCTCCCCAGCGGGCAAGGCACATCGTCCAGAGAGAGAGACACGTAATCGGCCAGGACCCTCCTGCGTGGAGCCCTCTGCAGCGAGGGCAGGGCTGGGTTCCGCCCGCAGGCCGTTCCCTTTGCCCCATGCGGGCGCAGGGCTGGGCCCAGTGCCGGGCACTCACTCACTGCTGAAATCCTTCCAGGGTCCGAGGAGGGAGCGGAAGCCGCCAAGGAAGCCCTGCTGAAGAGCGTTGGGAAGGTCACGGACGTGGTGTCGTCGCTGGGCTTCAGCTGGTGGCAGGGAGGCCCCCCCCACACTCAGACGCTGCAGGAGCTTCAGCGGGTGGGTGTGGGCAGGCGATGCAGCTGGCTCTGGGGAGGAGGCGGCAGCGAGTCTGTAGGGAGGGCCAGCGGGGATGCTGAGGGAGCTAGGCTGGGATCTAGACTCCACTGTGCTCTTGTGAAACCGCAGCCAGGGAGTGCCACCCTGTGCAAGGCCTCAGGACAGGAGCTGCTGGGAGCGCCGTGGAGACAAGTGGCTCGGCCCCTGGGGGAGGGAACAGCCGCCCCCCAAGCTCCGTCCCAGGACAGGGCTGAGGACTGGCTTACCCAGAGTTGGGTTAGTGGCATGCTGTGCTGTCTCCAAAGGGCAGCCGTCCCCGGGGCAGCAGCCAGGCCCTGTTGGCCCAGGGCCTTGTCTCACGATGCCCAGATCAGCAGCCTGCAGCGGGGGGGTGATGGGGACGGGGGGGTGGGATGCCGCTGCAGGAAAGAACACAGTCGTGTCCCCTCTCCCAGGTCCTGGAAACGCTGCTGCTGAGCACTTTTACGTCCTGGAAAGCGTTCTTCCCTCTGGTCCAGGAGAACCCCAGCGGCTCCTACACCTTCATCACAGGTGAGGGGAGGAGATCCCGTCCCCTGCTCTGCCAGCGCCCCTCGCCGCCCACTGGGCCGGCAGGGGCTGCCATGCGTGCGGCTGTGGGGTGCTGGTGAGTCCTTGCGTGCATCCCCCGCCCTATCGCTCTCTGTTCCAGGAGGGGCTGGCGAGCGTCTCCTCATGCCAGGCACAGGGTTCCTGACGCTGGGGGCCGCGGGCGCACTGGCCTTCTGCCAGGTGGTCCGGGAGGAGTACCCAGACGTGCCCTGCAAGCTGAACGAGGTCAGTGCCCCCTGGCCGGGGTGGGTGGGGTGGAGGGGCACTCGCTGGGGCAGAGCCCAGCGAGGCCTGGCCCCCCTGCTGACCTGGTGCTAGCGTCTCATGTAGGTCAGCAAAAGCGCCCAGAGCTGCTGCTCACAGGAGCTGCTGCTCGACAGCCCCTTTGGGCAGCCCAGGCCCCTCCATGTGTCTGGCCAGCGCCTGGCTTCATGGGGTCCTGCTCCAGGATACAAGTAATACGGGCCCCTTGCAGCTGGGGCAGGTTTGTGGGTATTAACGCGGGCGAGGGACTCTGCTCCACTTGCTCCAGGGTGAGGGCACCCCCTCCTGGCCAGCCGGTGGTGGACGGCCTGGGCGTAACTGGCTCCGCTTTCCCCTGCAGGTGAAGATTGACATGGGGGTGGCGACGCCGGAGCGTTTGCGCCCCGGCTACGTGAGTCACCTGGAGGTGGGCGAGGCAGTGGCCTCCCTGGTCGAGAAGGGGAGCGTCTCCCACGCCGTGCTGTGCGCCCGCTCGCCAGCTGACCTGAAGACCCTGACCCTAGAAGGGAAGATCTGAGGCCTTTGCGAAGCCCTCTCGAGCTGTGTCCGCTCTTAGCCCCCCCTGCTCCCTTGTACAGGGCTCCTGGGTACGTCTGCCCCGTGCTCCGGTCCCCGGCCGGGATGGGTGGGCTCAGCTGGGACTCAACTCTGAGCGGAGCCGCCGGCACGGACAGCACCGCATCACTCTTGCTCACCGCCTAGCGAGAGCAGCTGATGCCTCCTTTCCCTGCTGGGGACCCAGGATCCTTTTCTCTCTAAGCCCCTTTCTCTCCTCCCTGGCCCAGGGGAGGAAGGGCCGGGCTAGGCGAGGAACGAGCAGCTGCTGTGGCTGGCAGGAATTTAGGCTGGGGCAGCAGGCAGGTCTGGGAGGAGCAGCCGTGGCCCCAGCGGAGGGGGAAGCCAGCCCTGAGCACCCTGCAGCCATAGGGCAAGCCCCACATTTCAGCTCCTTCTCCAGCCAGTTGCCTGCTCTGGTGAGTCATGCCTAGCGGGGCAGGTCCATCCTTCCAGCCAGCGAGTGGCCTGCCCTCCACAGCCTGCCCTATGTCCCCTCCACCGCTCAGAGGCTGCGATTTTATCAGGCCCTTTCCACGCTGCTCTCTCCTCCGCACGCTTCCGAGCGGCCGGGCCCTGTGCTGTGTCCCATCCCTAGAGCGGGGAGCTCGGGGTGCTCGTGAGACGTGCAGCCCTGGGCCCCGGACCCTGTTGTTGGTTTCTCCATCACAGCGAAGCTCTGAAAAGTCACGTGCTCCAGTTGGCACCAGGCCTCCTGCCCCAGCCTCAAGGCTGGGCACATTGTCTGCCTGGCTCTCTGCTCCCACTAGATGTCTCGTGGTTTTGCATGTTTTAATAAACGTTATTTGTACAAACACTGTCCCCTGTCACTGCGCCAGCAGGAGTCTGCTCCTGCTTGGGAAGCCCCTGCCAGGCCTAGCGAAGGGATGCAGCTCGGGCATGGGGGCGAGGGGCACCACAGCGCAGGCCTAGAAGAGCAGGGGCTGCTCCAGGCCAGAATGAGGCAGTGCCCTGGCTGGGGGGGGGGGGGGGAAGCTGAGCTAGCCTGGGGGCTCTGTGGCTATTGAACTGCTCTGGAAGAATGGCAGGAGGGGTAGCAAGCCGCTCCCCAGCCTTAAGGACGGCTCGTTCTGAATCCTCGTCACCTTCGCCAGTGCCTGGCTGCTCTGCCAGCTCGCTCTACCCACTGCCCCTGCACTGAGCCCTCCCCACCACACCGAGCACGGGGGGCAGAGCCGGCGAAGCATTTCACCACTAGCCGGCGGCTGGCTCCCAGCTGCCAGCCCCACTCCCCGCAGCCTGGAGAAAGGGGCCAGCGCCAATGCCATGGACAAGGCTGCGCCAGTGCCTCAGCCCAGAGAAGAGCTCTCCAGCCCCCGGTGGCTCTGTCG
Source organism: Emys orbicularis (assembly GCF_028017835.1). Lineage (NCBI taxonomy): Eukaryota > Metazoa > Chordata > Testudines > Emydidae > Emys > Emys orbicularis. Next base: position 3,590,183 of record NC_088696.1, on the reverse strand, counting down.
TGAGGACACGCCCAGCCCACGTGGGTGGCATTAGGGGAAGGCACATGACCAGCTGCACAGGATCTGGTCGGGCTGATGCTATGGAGGCGGAGGGTGTCTGCCTGGGGTCACTGCTGTCCCAATGGCTGTCAACACCCCACCCCACCCCCTCCGCCAGTTCCTCAGGCCCCAAGGCAGAGCTCCAGCTCTGAGATCTGCTGCCTTCCCAGGCCCAGCATCCCTCCCCTAGCAGTGACCCACCCTCTCAGTTGTGGGCCTGGCCTCAGCTCTGAGCTGGACCCCTCCACCCAGGGTGCAATGCAGGGCCCAGGGGAGCAGGCGCCAGGCCGGCCTACGTTGCTCTCACACTCGTTTACTTACTGCCTTGGGGCCTTGGCCCCCCAGGCCCTGAGAGTGACCAGTTCTTGCTGCCCCCTGGACAGGCCCCGGGTGTGTGACGGCTAGAAGGAAAAGCCATGAGGTTTGGCACAGTTCCCCGGACCCAGGAGGGGGCACCTGCAAGGGAGTCCATGGGGCCCCACCATGTGTTCTGCCCCCGCAGCAGCTCGCTGGGGAAATGCACACACACGAGCTCTGACGCGGGCACCAGCCTGCTCCTCACTAACCTCAGCCTGCTCCTCACCCCCACGTTCCTCCGGGACCTCGGTCCCCTGGGCATGGGGCTCCCAGCTGAGGGGCGCAGAGTGGACACGAAAGCAGTGGCTGCATTGGGACCGAGCTCGGCCTTGGCCCTGCACCCAGGGCCGGCTCCAGGCACCAGCTTACCAAGCAGGAGCTTGGGGCGGCCACTTCGGAGAGGGGCGGCACGTCCAGCTGTTCGGCAGCCATTCGGTGGACGGTCCCTCACTCCCGCTCGGAGCGAAGGACCTCCCGCCGAATTGCCGCCGCAGATCACGATCGCCATTGCGGCTTTTTTGTTTTTGTTTTGTTTGGCTGCTTGGGGCGGCCAAAACCCTGGAGCCGGCCCTGCCTGCACCTCCAGCCGGACGAGCAGTAACGGGCTGGCCCGAGTCCCTCTTCCTCTGCTGCAACAAGCCTGGCTGACTCCCTCCCTGTCTCACCCAGCACCTCGTCCTTCATTAGCCACAGGGGTCGGGCCTGCTCTGGTGAGCTCCAGGAGGGCGTGGCACCCACTGACTCACACCACTTTGGCCTGTGGGGTTCAGGGGGTTTCTGATCCATGCCCTGGGCCGACCCAGCACTGCTGAGCTGACGCATGGCCAGGCAGCCCACGCCGGAGAGGGTGAATGGCTACTCCCCCAGCCCCTGCCGGAGAGGGTGTTCCCACAGCCCCGGGCACCAAGCCAGCTGCCCTCACACAGGGCCGCTGGAGAAGGGCACTGTGCCCTGCGCTTGGCTCCGTCCCTGCCTGCCAGCACCACACGGCGACGTCTCCTCAGCATGCAGGCCAGGCCTGGGAGGTGCCTGGGGTGAGGACAGAGACCCCAGGGGTTCCAAGCTGTCCCCTTCTTCCAAGGCTCCTGCTCTGGCCGCCTGCGCCCCGTAGCTCGGCAGGGTGCTCCTGGCGCCCCAGGGCTCAGCACAGCAGAGCCTCCCAGGGAGGCTCCATAGCTGGGAGAAGGGCTGCTGCACTGGGTGGGTGGGTGGCTCGTGCAGGACCAGTACTGCCCCTTGGGGTGGCTCCCCCCAGGACTCAGTCCCCTGCCAGCCTGAACCTCAGAACGGCCACATTGGGTCAGACCAAAGGTCCAGCCAGCCCAGGGTCCTGTCTGCCGACGGTGGCCAGTGCCAGGGCGCCAGAGGGAATGAACAGAACAGGGAATCATCAGGTGATCCATCCCGTCGCCCATTCCCAGCTTCTGGCCTGGGGTACCAGGAGGTTGGTTTGCTCCGTGTCTCCTCGCAGTACAGCTCAAGCAGCCGCTTGGGACACCTGCCTGAGTGCACAGAACATGAAGCGAAGGGCGGGATGGCCCCCCTGCTGCTGCGGGGCCCGCGAGCAGGATGCAGGGAGGGATAGGGCCATGCTCCCGCGCCTCCATGGCCATGTGCCTGATGCGGGCTGGCATGTTTACCCCGGCGCCGAGCGCTCCTTCGCAGCCCGCCCCACTCCGGGAGCGGTGAGCGTCGTCACGCCTGCCAGGGCACATCAGCGTCAGGCTCCAGCCCTGAGCTCAGCTCCCGCTTCACACTGGCCCAGCCAGCCTGCAGCCCGTCTCCAAGCCCAGCCAATGCTGGATGCTCCGGGGGAAGGAGGGCAGTCCCCAGAACTCACCCCCTGCCAGCGGCGCTAGCCCCCAATGGCGGGACTTTTCCTTCCTGAGTCCACCTGGCCGCCAGCTTCTTCCACGAGCAGGAGGAGCAAGGCCCCTGCTCACCCTAGTCTTGCTGACCTCACCACGGTGCTCCTGTCAGTGTCTAAGCCTGGCTTTGACTCTTGCTAAGCTACTTGCCTCTAACATCCTGCAGCAGTGAGTTCCATGGGTCACGTGGGAAAAGATTTCCTTGTATCCTGCGCTCCCTGTTCACATTCCTGAGTTACAGCACAGGGCAACTGAGAGCCCAGCTGACTCCTTGCCAGACAGACCCCAGGCCTATTGCCTTCTCTCTCCACCTTGGCTCTTTGCAGACAAGGCAACCAAAGCCAGGCAGAGGACTCTAGGTGAGGCTATAGCAAGCTTCACGATAGCACTGTAGCCACCTCCACGTTAGGCTCTAGCTTTTTCCTAGCACAGACCAGTCAGCCAGCCCCAAGGCTTTGCTGCTCACCACCAGGGACAGGCCGCAGCTTCGCCTCACCACACCAGCCCCGCCACGATTTGAGCTCTGTCCTCCCGCCACTGGAGCCACTCAGCGATCCCCAGGAATCTCCTCACTGCCAGGCAAAGAGCTTCCCAGCAGGGAGCTCTCAACACACCTCTGGCTGCACCTGGCATGCGAGCATCTCCTCTGCCCCTACCCGGGGCGGCTGCCAGCCTGCCACCTCCTCTAGCTACAGGACCAGCACAGCCATGAGCTAAAGGGGGATGGGGGCTTTGCCTCCCAGGCCCACTCCACCCTGTGCTGCTCCAGGGCAGCTCCCAAGGGTCGGTCAGGATGGAGCTGGGGCTGCAGCTCCCGCTGTCATGCCCTGGAACCCAGGCGAGAGAAACCAGCCCAGACACACCGGGGGGGGGGGGGGGAGCAGCCACGTTTATTACGCTACAATCCCTCCACTGCAGGAAGGTGTCACAGTAAAACAAAGCAGCCTTGAAAGAGAGAGTGGAGCGGTGAATGGCAGGGACAGAAAACACCCCGCTGCACACACAGCCTAGCCCAGAACCAGCCGCTGGCTCAGCCTTCAATGGCTAGAGCAGGTGGCTTCTAACCAGAAGAAATCTCTTTTTCGGCAGCCCAAAGAACATGCTGGGTGGAGGTTCCCACTGCATGGAAGAGGGCGACGGGCAGCTCCCATTGGTCCCTGCCTCCCATGTAGGGCAGCTGCCAGATGAGCACAGATCAGCCACTGCTACGGCTAAGCATGGTGCAAAGGCCCCAACCGACTGGAGCGTAGCCCAGCTCTTCCCATAGAGGGAACCAGCTGTGCCAGTCCTACCGTCGGGCCCCAAGCCACACACGTGGCTCTGCTGCTCTCACCTGAGCACCCAGGAATCCAGGCCCCAGGAGCTGCCGTGGGGGTTCCTGGAGTGAAGCAGATTGGCCCCCGTTGGGAGAACTGGGCCCACAAATGTTCCCATTCGGGTGAGCTCAGCTGTGACACGTGCAGGAGTTCTAAACTCTCACAATCACCTAGAACAGGTGTTGGTGGGAAAAGGTGCAATGGGCGACAGAAAGGCCGAGTTAGTCTAATCAAGAGGCCTAGTGCTGTAACTCAAGGACTGTGTTAAGATCATGCCTGGTGAACAAGAGACGTGTCCATCCAGAAATCAGGGAACCAAAACTGGTGTGTAGGAAACTAGGCCTAATGGGCAGACAAAATAACAAGGGGATGAGTTATTCTGCCCACCACTCCCTTGGCAGGGCCTTAAAGAGACAGTGGGGAGAAAAATTAGGTACTGGAGTAAGCTTCACCATCATGGCTGACACTACCTGTCTCCTGGGACCCCGGGCATTCGTCATCCTAATCCTGAGAGGTCCTGACTGGGCTGGAGAGAGGGACCCAGATGACGTCAACCCCTCTGCCAGCACCAGGGTAACCCCCACCTGGGATGTGAGAATTTCTCTCTCCCTCCCCCCGGATCCTTTCGCTTCCCCACCTTATTTCTTCTTTCCTCTCTCTCCTTTTCCCCCCGCCTGGCTTAGCTGGCCGAGACTGTATATTCTGCCACACCGCTGGGAGCCGACAGGCAGCTAAAAGCAGCGCCCCACCCAGCCCAATGCTGGAACGAATTTGCTGGGTCTCGCCGGAGCTGGGCAGCCCGTGTGCTGTGCCAGTGGTTTTCCACCAGCGAGGTTCTCAGAAGTCAGCACTGGAGACAGAGGTTGCATTGTCTCTTTGCTGTTCCTTTCCCTCCCCTTTTGTGTGTTCGTCTTGTCTTGTCTCCTTAGGAAACAGAACAGGAATAACAGCCCCCAGCTCAGCTCACTCCTTTCCCCAGCAGGACAGCTCTCCCCGGCTCCGAGACTGGCAGCTAAAATCTCTCCAGCGATAGGGACAGCAAACGGGGTGTTGGTAACATGAACACCCTATTCAACACTTCCCAGGGCAAGGCTTTATCTGCTTTTCCTTGTCTTGACTTGAACACAAGGGCCGAAGGATTTTCAGGGTTGTTTGCCATGGTGCGAAGCAGTCCGAGGTCTCCGTATACCAAACCCAGATCTCGTTTGGCACTGTTTAGAGTTGGACAACAACCGTGACTCTTTGGGTCCTGCTATTCCATCTAAATTAATACAAGCCCCTTCAGCTCTGCCCGCCCCCCCCCCCCGGAAGATCACGGCTCTCACAGCCACGCCCAGGGCAGTGCCACCACCCTGCCTCCAACCTCCCTGAGCCCGAAGGGGGCAGGGATGGCCAGGACAGTCCGACATTGCTCCTGGGGGACACCAGGTTCTCCACTCACCTCCCCATTGACAGGCACCGCGGCCGGCTCAGCCTCTCAAGGGAGGATTTCAAGTAACTCCAGCAGATCCAGTAGTTTTTCACCACCAGGGATTTTGCCCCATGGTCAGTAGCATTTAAAGCTCCAGCTGAAATGAGCCCAGTATCTGAGGTAGGGGAAATCGCTGCCCTGCAGCCCTAGCTCCCACGGGCACAGCACTCCCCAGCCCGGGGGGTAGCGGTGCCACATCCCTGCCCCCCCAGCCGCTGTCTGGTCAGAACTGAGCATCCGTGCAGAGTCACGGAGAACAAACACACGGGTTCCACCCAACTCTCCTCCGGAGACGAACATGCTGCCCCCCAGCCCAGACACCCACTAGCCTCTGGCTCCACTGCCAAGCGGTGTGCACAGACGCCAGCTCCGCATTAGCTGGCCCAATCAGACTCCAGCACCCACCCAGAACAGGCCCCAGAGGCAGCCTACAGGGCCCCTTGGGCAGCCTCCTGGCACCACGCGGTCAATGTCCCTTATAGGATGAAGCCGTCCGTGTCGGAAGCTGCAGCGCCCAGGGTCCCTGCAGTGGCCACAGGGCAAGACCAGGTAACATTCAAGACGAGGAGCCACAGAGCTGGGGCCTGTTCCAGGCCTGCCCTCTCCAACAGCCACCACTCACCCTGGCCAGGCAGCTGCCGGAGGCTACACAATGGGCCAGGTCTGGTGGCCCCCAAGGAGACCCTGTGCTCAGCTCAAAGCAAGGGCAGCTGTCCGGGCCAAGAGCCCTCCAGGCCATCCCTCCCAGTTGGGGGCTGGGACCCCAGGACAGTAACCGCCCCCTGCAGCCCCCCGTCCCTGTGCACTGTGCTCCAGGGGGAGGCTGGAGGAAGCCCTGCACAAAAGCAGCAAAGACAGGCCTGAGCAGCAGCAGTTCCTGGTCGAAGCCTGTGGGCCGTTCTCCCCTCGCTCCGCAGTGGTTACACTTAGCATGTCAGATGCAGAGCAACCCACTGCCACCCCAAACCATTGCACAGAACATGCCCTGCCCTTCACAGCAGGCAGGACAAAGGGGTAGGGAAGGGGGGAACGTCTGGTCCTTTCTCTTCAAGTCAGGCCCCAGGTAGTGTCTCCGGAAGACGTGTCAGCGCCATCTCCCAGCCAAGGAGGGGTTTGAGTGATCAGGGCGGGTCACATCTGCTCAGCAGGCGGACGCAAAGCCCCATTACTTCACCATGGCTCCTCTGTGCAAGGCCTCCACGTACGCCAGCGCGCTCTGCAGGGAGGTCAGGCAGTAACCCTCCTCTCCGATCAGGTACCTGGCACAGAAACGAGAGAGATCAGGGCACCCCGAAAGCCACAGGAAGGGATTTCAATCAGTAGCACTACCCACCTTGGAGAGAGCCCCACCCCATCTCCTAGTGGGGCACCACCCGCCTGGTCCTGCAGACACAGCTCTAACCCCTTTCCACCGCGAGCTCTGAGCCTCCCCAGCACGCACTAACCGCCTCACCACGCCCGTCCCACCCATGGGCACAGAGGCAGCAACTTGTCCAAGGGCACCGCACAGTGTAAGCTCAGCCCTCCCCTCCTTTCCCAGACCGCTGGCCTCCACGCTATCCCGGCAGCGAGTGCTCTGGGTTAACAGCCAAGCAGGGGATACAGCAAATACAGGGTTCTGTTTGAAAAATAAACCCATTTAAAATTAAATCTCAAATTGACAACCTATGGCAAGGCCTCAATTTATCATCATCTGTTACAATCATTTACATTAAATGCAATATGAAGCAATACGTGTCTGCTGCCAAGTTTTAAAGAAAGTCAAAGCCCTGAACTGGAGGAAGTCCCTGGAGCCTGAATTTGTGGAAGGGTTAAAGCAGCTTTTGATCAGCAGCGGCCTCTTCTGCAGGTGCAGAGAGAATATTGTCTTCATGTCAGTTTATTCAACTCATTCAGTTCAGTGACTAGCTCATTCAAAGTTAAGAAACCAGCCAGGATTGAAAAAGCAGGAAAGCTGCTTTTCCTCCTCTGTTCTCTGAAAAAAACTAGGTGTGAGAGGATGCGATCTACTAGTTCTATCATCCTGGAAGACACAGCGACCAGAAACAATCTCTTCAGTTTACTAGCTACAGACAATACTTCCTTTGTGTAACAAATCAGTTAGTTTAAAAAGTTGATCAAAACAAATTTTGCATTTCAAATAACTTTTCTTATGTCTCCAGAACTGTTACGAAAGTTCTACTAAATAAAAAAAAAAAAATTAAAGTGCTGGTTTTGTGCATTTTTAATTGAATTTGAATTTCTATCCAAATAGAACTTGACACAAATCACAAGTAAAATATTAATCATCCAGTAAATCAGAAATGTATCGCTCACCATTTTCTAACAATGAAAAATTAAGAATCTCAATGAATGCAAGTTAATCTGGCTTCAAGATTAGGCTTGATAAATTTATGGAGGGAATGGTTTGATGGGATAACGTGATTTTAGTCAATTAGGCATTAACGTGCCATCGCTGCTAAAATGAGGGTCCGGCTGTAGAATCTTGCCTGTATGCTCGGGGTTCTACTGATCGCCATATTTGGGGTCGGGAAGGAATTTTCCTCCAGGATAGATTGGCAGAGGCCCTGGAGGTTTTTCGCCTTCCTCCGCAGCATAGGGCAGGGGTCGCAGGCTGGAAGATTCTGTGTGGGTGGGTCAGCTTTTGTGGCCTGCATCATGCGGGAGGTCAGACTAGATGACCATATTGGTCCCTTCTGACCTTAAAGTCTATGAGTCTAAGCTACATAAATGCTTAAATAAATGTTTCTAGATACAGTGCATCCTCCTGATTAGCAAAAAGCAGCACCAACTATAGTGTAAAGGCTATATTTAACTGCAAATCAGCGTGTTTTAATGGTTACCAACCAATGAGAATCAACCTTTCTTTAGGAAAATAACTAAAAGTACAGATACAAAACATGATTAAAATTGGTGATTTCAATCGCTTGGATTTCAATCAATTCTCCCTGAGAGTAAGGCCTCTTCCCGCCAACAGGGAATCCTGCAAAGTCAGAGGGTTTTGGAAGGACGGGAACTCTGAATCCCAAATGGCTCAGTGGGGGCACGTCGCTGGAACACTCCCAAGGAGGCATCGTCAGCCACCTTCGGATGCAGCCCTGCCAGGGGTCAGTGCCCCAGGTCCTTTCGAGCTGTGTCCTCTGAGCCCAACAATTCCCCCTTCCACTGCCAGGGCCTGCTCTTCCCAACCCCCTTCTGCACACGACAAGCCCAACAGCTGCTGCCAAAGGCCTGGGGGGACCGGTGAGAGCACAAGGGGGATTAAAGCCCCTCCATTCTGCAGCCCCTTTCATCGCAAGGCCCCCATCCCGAGGAGCCGGTTTGAGTCTCTTCACATTTGACTGGAGCTAACAGGATCATAAGGACGGCTCAGTAGGAACAAGGCAAGAGCTTCTCCGCGGCTTGGCGGCCTGCCTGGTACCCTGACCACACGGAGCAGAGCCTGCTGGGTTAGCGCTCAGTGCCCGGGCAGCAGGACGTGCGAAACAGCGAGGATGACACGCTGCTCACAGAAATCCGCTGCTCTGCTTTCCCAGGGCCACCAGCAGCTTCACCCCCTCCCTCCCCCGCCACGATAAGAAAGCACCGTTAACTCCTTGGGACCTGGGGTCCCCCTGCCACTCCCCACCAAGGACATGGCCCGATTGGGTACAGGGCACCTGGCGGGGAAGCTACCTCACCCCAGGGCTCCCAGCCTCTCAGGGAACCGCCAGCCCCTCATGTGATGTCCCATCCCAGCACAGGACATACCACCCTCGCCAAGGGGCACGTGTCCCCTGGCAAAGGGGCAAGCGAACCCTGGGCACACCAAGGGGGCCAGGGCCCCGTGGGGGGCGCTACTTCCCTTCCAGGATAACCCCTGGTATAGAGCTCTCAGTTGGCTGCTGAAAGGAAGGGGGCAGCAGCCGTACTGGGCCAGGTCAGCCCAGCTCCCCTCAGCCGCCCACTCTAGGGGGCCCAGGAAGCTCGTTCGGTTTTTGAACTCGCTGGGACAGCTCCCTGGCCAAGCTGAGGGGCCTGGCCTCGGCCAGCGGCTCTGCCCGGCCCTGGAGCTGCAGCAGGGCCAGGGGAGTAGGGCAGCCCAGCGGCTCGCTCTGGCTTAGTCAGAAGGGGCGGCCGGAATCGGGCTCTAACGCTAGCTCTGCACTGACTCGCTGGGTCTGCAGGGGAGGCCCTGCCCCTTGGTCCCCACCCATGTCCTGGGGCCAAGGACACCAGGCTCCACCGGTGTCTGAAGTGCCTTAAGAGCCAGGGCAGCAAGACACCAGCTGGGGGCTCCCCACTGGCTGTGGGGGCGGAGACCAGGCCTGGGGGTCAGAGCAGGGTTTGCACGCTAGGTCCCCCCCGGCCCAGGACAGCCAGCCTGGCTCCCACCACTCTCCCCCTCAGCACCAGCCAGGGCCCGTATCAGGCCTGCGGAGGGAACTTACTGATCACACCACGGCACCCTGAAGGGCAGGGCCAGCTCTAGGTTTTTTGCCGCCCCTGGAATTGTGCCACCCCAAGCACGTGCTTCGTTTGCTGGTGCCTAGAGCCAGTCCTGCTGAAGGGTCCAGCTGGCTCCTGGGCACCCCTGGGGCCACACCGTGTGAATCCAGCCAAAGCAGCTGCCCCATGCAGAAACCCCTCCTCACCCCTGGCTCTAGGTGGGGCTGTGGGCAAGGGGCTGCAGGCACCAAGGCTGCCTTAGGAGGCCGCTCCCCAGGATCTCAGCATGCAGAGAGCAGAGCTGCAGGGGACCAGCCACCACGCCGATGTGGCCACACTGAGAGGAGGGGGCTTCGCAGCCCTGGGAAAGCAGCAGTGCAGGGGGCTGAGGGGCCAATGAGCCAGAAGGGCCCTTCCAGCAGCAGCTCTAGGGCTCACGCTGCTGAGTTCCCTCTCAAATACATCCCAGGCTGCCCCGGGCTCTTCTCAGCCGCCTGGCCTGTACCCCCAGGGCTCAGCCGGGCCGCCCACCTCGCCCAGACACTCCCGCCTTGCTCAGACACGTTCCACGCCAGGGCGCGGCAGAGACTGCTGGCTCAGCTCAGCTGTGGAAAGCAGGGCGTGAGCGGGGAGACAGTGGGCTGGTTTGCACAGGGCTTGTCATATTTCTAAGGCCTCTGGCGCGCGCTGCCTTTGCCAACTCAAGGCGCCACTGGCACTGCCAGGGTCAATGCTCCTCTCCTCACCATGGGGATTCCTGAGGGGAACGGACTGTCGGAGGGAGCCTCACAAGCAGCTCCTCAAACCACTCAGAGCAGCTGCAAGGTGGCAGGGCAGGCCGGTGCTCCTGCGGGACTTCGGCGACTCCCCTCTCCGGTGCTTGGAGGTGAAGGGAGTGGGACCAAGGGGCTTAGGGCATTACTTTCTCTGGTACTTACAGGGCCCCCTGCACTATAGGTGGGGAATGGAGGCCCTGAGGGTTACGGCACTTACCTGGGGTCACCTAAGAGCCTGTGGCAGGGATCAGAACTGAACCCACATCTGCTGAGTCCCAGCCCAGTGCCTTACCCACAAGGACACCGCAGCTGTGCCCTGGGGCAGGCTCAGGCTAGGAAGCTGGGCTGCAGAGACGCGGTCACCTCTCGTGGCGAGAAGCAGCACCTTGAGGTGCTAGCCACACACACCTCAGGCTAAGCAGGGGAGCCCACGGCACTGCGGGGCGAAGGAACACGTGGGCGTTGCAGGAGGGGATGCTGTCGAGTACCCGCCACTGCCCTGGTGGCCCAGCCTGGAGCTGGAGGATGCTGTGTGAAAGGAGCCGGAGCCCGAATGGAGCCCCTGGCTAGAGCTGGTGCAAAGTTACCCGCTGGAAAGTGCCGATTTCATGGAATCGAAACATTCTGCAGGGAAGGGTCCATTCCAACAGGCAGCTTCTCGCTGCCGCACCTGCCCAGCTCCCTGCCAGCCGGGCTCCCTCCGTCCCCAGGCTCCCGGCTCTGCAGCAGCTCCAGAGGGAGCACAGCATACGGGACGGCCACGGAGCCAGGCACAGAAAGCTTTGAAAAACTCCATTTTGGTGCTTCCAAACCAGACTCTATTTGGACGGGTCCGTCCCGCAGAGAATCTCACACCCAGCACCTCGCTCCAATCTGGAGCCAACACTTGCTTCGAAATGTGAAATATTCACAGGATGGAAGTTGCGGTTCCAGGACAGCTCTTCCCACGGCACTTTTCGGCGGCGTGGCCCCAGCGCCCAGCCCAGTCCCTCTGCCTCAGTTCTCCCTGCAGCTTCAAGTTGAAGGGCAGGCGAGAGCTAGATCCAGTCCTGTATCGTGGTGGGTTCTGCTAAATCCCCTTAAAGTGCTGCCCCCTGCTGGAGGGAAGTGATTGCTCCGTAGCTGAACGGACGGGTCCCTTAGAGCGTAGCTGGAAGGGTGCTCGAGGGGGGTGACAGGCGTCATCACAGCTGCAGGAGAGAAGAGGCCACTGGCCCCAGACTCGCCAGGCACTGACTGCTGCTGCGGACGGGACACTGGGGGAATCCAGTGCGTGGTGAAGCCATCGGCAAATCTCCAGGGGTCTCGCTGGGAATCAGTACCGGGGGGAAAGGCAAAGCAGCGCAGGAGAGGGGAATTGTGGGTGGCGTCCCGGCTGAACGAGTGGAGTTGGGGAAGGGCAGGAAGTATCTGCTGCCAGGTTCCCAAAGGCATAACCTTCCCATATCGGCACTCCCCACCCTCCCCGGCCCCGCTCCGGTGCCAGCCCCTTCCCAGCTCACCCACTCACTGGCCTATCACCTACTGGGATGGGGCCCGGAGAAGCCACCTCCAGCATCTGGCACAGAGCAGCCAGGCATTAAGTGCCCGGAAATGCAGAGTCGGCTTTATTTCGTCCGGACTGGGTGGTGCACAGAGCCACCAGTGCCAAAGGAGCTGAGGCAGCAGGAGGAATCCCCGTTCCTACCCTTCGTGGATAAACTCCTCCAGCGCCGCGCACTCCGCCACCAGCTGCGGGAGGTTACTCTTCAGCACCACGTAGGACAGGATGGGCAAGAGGTCGTCGGCACCACTGCAGGGGGCACAGGTCACAGGTCAGCATCAGGTTACTCTCCCGAAGGAGCTGACACCTCCCCCCCCCGCCCCGCAGGTCCTTCTCTGGCTGGCGGCGGGTTTGCTGCAGTGCCCATCGGCACCGACTCTAGGCGGATCATTAGTGCACAAATCACTTCCAGGGGGAAGCAGGGGGACTGCCGGGAGCTTGTGTGCTGCAGCTGGTCACCGTCAGGAGAGGGGGGCCTGGCCAAGGGGCAGCAGGACAGGGAAGGTAACTTACCAGCTCTAAGGGGTAACAGGATTCTCCTCACAGGAGATCCAGACCCAGAGCACTGACTTTACAAGTCAAGGACAGGCGCAGCATGGCCCGGCAGAGGCCTGGGTTCTGTGCCTGCCTCTGCCAACAGCGCCCTGCGTGACTGCAGGACGTCACCTCCCTTCCCCATGCCTCAGTTTCCCTGTCTGGGGAGACTATTTACCTTCCTCCCAGAGGTGCTGCGAGATGCGCTGGCTTGCCAAGTGCTTTGCGATCCCCAGGAGGAAGGGACCAGAGAAGGACAACACGAGATTCAGCCTCCCCAAGCACCAACGCTGCCAGCTCAGTCTGGAAACCAAACCAGCCAGGGTTTCTGTTCCATGCGGCATCGCCAGCAGAGACTCAGAACGCAGGGGCAGAAACCCGAGCAGGCAGGGCAGAGGCAGAGGCGCTGGAACGAGGGGTGCGGCTGCACCCCCAGCTTGAAGTGGTTTCCATCATATCCAGGGTTTAGTTTGGTTCAGTGGCTCTCAGCCCCCACACTGTACACATTGTTCCAGCCCCCTGGACAGAGGGGACGCCTGGAGAGCAGAGATCAGCTGGGCCAAAGGGCCCTTTCCCAGCGCAGCCCATGCCCGTCGCTTCCAAGCAGCAGTCAGGACCCAGGTTAGCGAGGGCTAAGCAGCGAGACCACAAGGGGTGTCCCTGCCGATACTGGGCAGCTGTAAGTAAGCTGAACCATCCGTTCCTGTCAGGCTGGACGCGGCTGATTAGCGGTGAACGCCTCAGGAGCAGCTGACGTCCAGTTTCAACGTCTCTAGTTTGGCATCTGTGTCCCTACAGTAGGTGTGAAGGCCCCGGACACGTGAATCACCAGGGCTTGGCAGGCAGCAGTGACACATGCCGTGGGTAACTGCCAGCAGGCTCCATTCCCACCCAGCACTCACCGCTCTGCTGTCCACCGCCCCGGGACAGTGAGTCAGTGTTACACGGGAACAGATTTCACTTCAAAACCCCCTTTCCATTGGGCTGGAATGGCACCAAGCGGATGCCCACGGGGCAGCGGGACAGCACTGAGGGGCGCTGGCCGAGAGGAGGGGGGCCCAGGGCTGGAATGGCACCAAGCGGGTGCCCACGGGGCAGGACTGAGGGGCGCTGGCGGAGAGAAGGGGGGCCCAGGGCTGGAATGGCGCCAAGCGGGTGCCCACAGGGGAGCGGGACAGGACTGAGGGGCGCTGACCAAGAGGAGGGGGGCCCAGGGCTGGAATGGCGCCAAGCGGGTGCCCACAGGGCAGCGGGACAGCACTGAGGGGCGCTGGCCGAGAGGAGGGGGGCCCAGGGCTGGAATGGCACCAAGCGGGTGCCCACAGGGCAGCGGGACAGCACTGAGGGGCACTGGCCGAGAGGAGAGGGGGCCCAGGGCTGGAATGGCACCAAGCGGGTGCCCACAGGGGAGCGGGACAGGACTGAGGGGCGCTGACCAAGAGGAGGGGGGCCCAGGGCTGGAATGGCGCCAAGCGGGTGCCCACAGGGCAGCGGGACAGCATTGAGGGGCGCTGGCCGAGAGGAGAGGGGGCCCAGGGCTGGAATGGCACCAAGCGGGTGCCCACAGGGCAGCAGGGCAGGACTGAGGGGCGCTGGCCGAGAGGAGGGGGGCCCAGGGCTGGAATGGCAGGAAGTGCTGTGGGCCGGACGCGGGGCTGGGCAGAGCACACTTAGGACGCGTATGCTGACACCTGTGGCTCTCCCGCTCGGAGACTCTCTGACGAGCACGGATGCCAGCACTGGGCAGCCCTGTGGAGGGATTTGCTCGGCCCCCCCAGACAACCTTCATTGCCCCCACCCCAAACACTGAGCTGGAAGGAAGCCGAGCCGGGGCAGGGCACAGCGAGATCCCAGGCCCTACCCACAGCCCTGGGAGTCTCGCGGAGAGCAGGGGGGGTTGGAAGCCCCACAGCGAGTCTCACAGCTCCTAGAGGCTGCAGTGCAGGGCCCCGAGCTAACCGGCCCTTAGCTGGGGGGGAGGGGCAGGAGCGACACCCACCGGGCAGTGCTGGGGGCGTGGGGGGTCAGATGTCCCCAGGCAACAAGGGATTAATGAACAGCAAAAGCTGATCACCCTGGCTTGGGTCCCTGGGGCACGCCGGGCATGGGCAGCAACAATCAGGATCAGTCACTGACAAGCCATGCTGGGAAGGAGCCCCTGCCAGCTTCCATCAGCTGCATGTGCTTCAGTTCTCAGCAGGCGGCCCAGAACAGCCTCCGGGGTCAGTGCCCGCATGGGGACGAGACGACCCCAGCTCGCCGTGAAGAACACAGACCGCCGGAGGGAGGCTGGCGCGACGGGAGCAGAGGCGCCCGGGCGAGGGGGTGCGTGGAACCAGAAGAAAGGCACAGACAGGCCAAACAAACTCCCTGCCCCACAGCACCGGGCCAGCTCAGTACGGCACGACGACGCGCGCAGGCCCCGGAAGCTGCTTCGGGATCATTCATTGCCTAAGAGCTGGGCTGCCCCAGACGATGCAGGAGGATCCCCCAAGAAGCCAGGATGGACGGCAACCACGGCATAGGGTGGAACATGAGGAACGAGAGGAGCAAGGCAGCTGCCCGGGGCTCCCGCAACCACAGCCCAGCGGAAAGGGCGTCGTCCTGCTGCAGCAGCCGCTGGGGTTTTGTACCATGCGAAGGGGGTGGGGGGGACGGGACAGAAGCTGCAACGTGAAGCAGGAGGGCGCCACCTACAGGCTACACTGGGAAAGGACGGAGCTCGGCCACAAGGGCTTGGATGGGAGCCTTGGGCTGGGGGGCTCAGGGCACTCACACCTGGCTGGTTTGCAGAGCTCCCCACTGCCTCGCCCAGCTGTACGGTCCCCAGCCCAGTGCGGCCGAGAACCAGGCCTGGCCCGGCGCTCACTTCTGCTACTTCCAGAAGCGGGGGAGGCCGCGGGCCCCTTCCAGTTACAGCGGGTCACGGCCGTTCGGCCCAGCCTCCGGGGCTCCCAAGGGCCGTGTCTGAACATCCGTTCTGCTCAGCTTCCAGGTCCCCCAGCCCCGGACCCCAAGGGTTCCATCCAGCCGTCTCGGGGGCGGAGGTGTAAATGCATTCTGGGATACCCCATGGCAGGAGACTGTCCCCCGCCAACCAGCACCGCCAGGAGCCCGCTCTGCTCCGGGGACTCTGCCATGGGGTGCCTTGCCCCAGAGGGCCCTGGGTTGTGTGCAGCCCGGGGGCTGGGAAGCTGGCTTCTCCTCTCCCCACTGAAACTGGAGGGCCAGGTTTTTAAGCAGAGTTTGGACAACCACCTGTCTGGGAAGGTCTAGGGACACGTGGCCCTGCCTCAGCGTGGTGGGCTGGCCTGGAGAACCTCTCCGGCTCCCTTCCAGCCCGACGCCGCTCTGCGGCTCCCACAGCGGGGAGCAGAAAGGGACAGAGCCCTCGTGGGCAGGGTGATCTGTGCCAGCTTTCCGAGGGCAGCACTTCCCAGTGGGCCCACACAACTAACACAGCCTGGCAAGAGAAGCTGAACAGGAACCACGGGCTGGGGACGGGCAGAGGAAGCTGGGGGGGGGGGGGGCGGGGGGGCGGCGCTGAGCAGGACCAGCCGGGCCGAGCTGCAGCAGGGCAGCTGGTGAGAGCGACACATTTTACACGACCAGCGAGCTAAGGAGGGAAAACAGCCCAGCAGTGAGTATCAGGGAGTCTCCTGGCTGCAGCCCCTCGCAGCCGGGCACCTCAGCCTGGCGTTCCTCGCCCCCCCTCACTTTATGGGGAGTTTGCACCTTTGTTTGAAACGTCCCAGTCCAAACTCTGCGCAGAAGCTGCTGCTATCGCTGCCTCTCCCTGCCCCTCTCGAACAAGGCAGCTGAGACACAGGCCTGTCTCCCTCCTTCCGCTGTAATGCCTTTGACAGGCCTGGCGCCCCCCCCCAGAGAGCTGCCGCCAGAGCGAGCCGCTTGCCCCAGACTGCGGGACGTCAGCTCCCTGCTCTCACTCCCCGTCTCCCGCTGGCTGGCTAAGTCCAAGTGACAGATTCGAAGCTCATTAATTGCCAGCCCTGGCCCAGCGATTCTGTGCCGCAGACCGAGCTCCGAGCTCTGCCCAGGCTCGGCAGGAGAAGCCGCGTGGGGCGGGAGGCGCTGTCGGAAGCTATCCGTCAAGGCCCAGCCCTGCTACAACTACAGCTAGCCCACGGACGCCTGGCTGACGGGCAGGATCTGACTTCACACAGAGCTGTCCCAGTGCGGCCCAGAGACAAGGCTGAGCCCCAGGGAACCCCGCCACGGGATCCGGTGAGCCTGGCAGCAAGGGGGCAGCCCAGAAGAGAGTAACACCCCCAAAGCAGCTCGCCAAGAGCAATCTCCTGCAGGCAGGGACCTGGGCTCCTCACTTGTTGGGGGAGTGTCTGGTGTGAACCCACCACGCTCCTCCAGCCCTGGGGGTGCACAGAGCTCTGGGGCTTGGACTGGGGGTGCTCAAGTGCCTCAGCTGCCCCCCAAGTCTTCTCCACTGATGCTAGTTTCTACTGCCCTCCCCCCCCGCCCCCCCAGTCTTCCCCTCCAGCTAGGCTCAATGCCCTGCCACCATGCGTCCATCTCTGGTGTGTGTGTCCCCTCGTGTACTCACATGGCTGCGGATGCGGGCTGGAGCCGGCTCTCCCGGGCAGCGCAGTACTCCTCGGCGCACTCGCAGATCACACGAAGGGCTCGCACTGCAAGTCACAAACCACAGAGCGTTAGTGACAACGTGCACAGGGGAGGGGGGCTCATACTGCAGCGGGAGGTGGGGGTGGCTCTCTCGGGCCATGCTGGGGCCTAGAGCAGACCCTTTGTATTTGCACCAGGGATCGATGATTAGCAGCCCACATCTCTTCCCACCCCTGGCTAAGAGGGGATGGCTACTGTACGGGGCCTCGAGCACTCACGTCTTCAAACAGATTGTCTCACGGTCACCTCTCCTCCTGCTCCCCACCACGCGGGCTGGCCCGTTTGCCATCACAACTCATTCCCTGACTCTCTGAAGTACTTCGATGGCCCCAGCATCTGAGCACCTGACAACCTCGAACGGATTTACCCTCCCTGCCCTGTGCCATTATCCCCATGGCACAGATGTGGAGCTGAGCAAAAGGGAGGCTAAGTGACATGCCCAAGGTCCCTCGGGGCATCTGTGGCAGAGCAAGGAACTGAACCCAGGTCTCCCAAGTGCCAGGCTAGTTTCTGAACCACAGGGCCACCCGTCCTTCCTCTCTACCATCCCTGTGGCAACTCCAGCCATTGCTGCCACAGGGGACACCACTAGGGAAGGAGTCCACGTGTTTCTGGTTTCTTTGAGGGTGGTTTTGCAGACAGAAATGAGGAGCAGCCGATATCGTGTAACCAAACAGCTCTCTGCTCCTCCCAGCAAGCAGCGTGGGACCTCTAGACAGGTGGTTAGAGAAGGGGACCGGGGGATAGGGCTCCCAGGTTCTATTCCCGACTGCCACCCTGGGCAAGTCAGTCTCACTCTGTGCCTCCTGCTGGCTCCCTGTGAACTGGTGCTAGTGCCAACCAGGGATGGCTGCAAAACGCATTGCGGTCTCCAGACGAAGAGAAGGCCTAGGAAGGGTTTAAAGCTGCTGGCTGCCCAATGCAAAGCCAGGCCAGCCAGACTCCTCACTGGTCGATTCCTGGCAGGCAGATTTTGTATCGTGATCCTGGCTTGGAGCGCGGCCTCCCGGCGAAGGGAGCATCAGGGAGAGGCACAGAGAGGAACTGAGCAGAGCTTTGCTGCCTAGAGCCCGCAGGACTCTAAGAGCCGCATTCACCGCCTACGGCTGCCTCGGGTAGAGAAGCTCAAACTGCTGGACGTTAACGGTGCAAAAAGAGAACACAGATGCACAAAGTAAAGACAGACGGTTGAGATGAGCCAGCTAAGGGAGGGGGTGAGGACAGGAGATCTCTGCTCTTGCGACAGGCAGCGTGTGACCCTACCAAGCCTCTGACTAAGATCCCAAGTCATGGGGCTGAAAGCAGTTCTCATACAGCGGCGCCCCCTCACCAGGGAGAAGAGCAGAAACAAGTAAATCACAGTGGCTCTTTCATTCTCTAGTGCTTCCTTCCATTGAAGGGTCTTGTGGGGGAAACCGAGGCACGTACTAGGGACATGATTTTGCCCAAGGTCACAGAGGAAATTGGTGGCAGAGCAGAGAACAGACCCCAGGTGTCCGGGGCTCTCCTGCTCTACACAGTCCCAACTCCTGAAAAATCAACTGACAAGTTTATAAAAAACAAACTAAATGAGCCAGGTTCCTGGGGTGCCCCTGCCTGCACCCCAGAGGAAGAGCAAGCCTCACCA
Organism: Emys orbicularis; assembly: GCF_028017835.1. Classification (NCBI taxonomy): domain Eukaryota; kingdom Metazoa; phylum Chordata; order Testudines; family Emydidae; genus Emys; species Emys orbicularis. Next base: position 3,571,565 of record NC_088696.1, on the reverse strand, counting down.
ATGCACTCCAGCTTCCTCTGCGGGCAGCTCTCCAGCAGGATCAGCCCCAGCTCCTGCACCGCCGTGCTGTAAGGGTAGGAACCTGCTGCATGGCCTTTGCTGCCCTGGGGGAAGAGGTTAGCGGAGACTCCTAGTTCCGAAGGGGGCATGTTCCTGTGGCGCTCCATGCTCCTGGACAGGGCCACCTCCCGGGCCTGGTAGACCCTCCTGCAGGGTGCAGAGCAGAGAGGAGGTGGAATGCACGGCAGGGTGCGGTCTTCCCAGAGTCCTGCCAAATCCCTCCCACGGGGCTGGGGAGCCTACGGGCTGGGTTCTATGGGGCCGCCCCACACCAGCCAGGCCCCACAATGGCACTGCCTGCACTGGGGCCAGCAGCGGAGGCCACACCCACGCTGACTGCTCCACTCACACGGGAGCCAGGGATTAACAGGCCTGGGCTAGAAACCCAGGCGCATCTGACCTCTGCCCAGCCAAGGGCTGCCCCGCGGGCTGCTCCGAATTCACACCGGGAGGGGAGAGGCTGCACCCTGACCTTTAATACAGGAGCAACGGGCCCCGCCCACCGTGCTCCACGCCGAAGCACAGAGACACGTGGACGGGTTCAAACCCCACGGCCCGGCCGCCTGCTCCCCGCAGCACCTGACGCGGTCTGTGGGAAAGGGATCAGCAGCCCCACCAGAGCCACCACTGGCCTTTCCACGGCTCCGCACACGGAGCGTCACACTAGCGCCACACGCCCCGAGAATTCGGTCTGGAGAACTGGGCTCTCCCCAGGAGAACCTCCCAGGTGGGTAAAGCCTTGGGCCTTGAGTCCCCCATGCAGCATTCCTTCCCATCCCACGCCGGCGCAGCCTGGGCCAGGCCGGAGGGGCGGAAGAGCGCGGTACCTGTAGAGGGCCAGCAGGGGAGCCCAGAGAGGTGAGAAGAAGGCTTCCTCAATGCGCGCCAGGCACTGGTCCTTGGAGGAGGCGGTGTTCAGGCCCTCGAAAGCCAGCAGGGTCAGGGACAGCAGCCTGTCTGGGGAGGAAGTGTTACAGGCAGCACGCTGGGTCAGGCTCTCGAAGCACTGCCAGGCCTTTTAGACAAGCATCTCCCGAAGGCGCTGACAATGAGAGCGGGGCGGGGCCCAGCAACGCACGCTGCGTCTGCATGTGTTCATTACGGACGAGCAACGCTGTGCCACTTGCCTGCCCGGGATAGAGCCCGGAGCCTGCAACAACCCGGCCTGGGACTGGCAGGGGCAGGTGAGCAGGAAGCAGACGCGTCACGGCGGAGCCCCCAGTCCTACCAGCACGACGGCCACGGCTCCCAGGAGCCCACCACCGCAGGTGCCAGAAACGCCAGGAGAGCCTCGCACAACTGCCTCACTCGCTGGGCCACCTCCGACCCCCATGCGGGGAAGCACAGGGAGCTTCGCCCCACGGCTGAAGGGCCGGGCAGCCCATGCTGCCCTCTGGCCTCCGTGGAGCTTCCAAAGGGGACTCTGCCCGGCACCGGCAGGCCACGTCCTCACCCTCCCGACAGGCTCCAGCCCCGTCCAAGCTGCCAAGAGCGTGGAGCAGGACAGAGTGTTGCATGCTGGGACACGGCACGGGCCGTTAGGTCTATGGGCGGTGGGTCTGCACTGACCGGGAGGACACGCTGGGTAACTGAGGGGTGAACGGGGCCGGCACTTTGAGCTATCTTCATGGCTGTGGCATTACCCTCCCTCCCCCAGGACAAAGCCCTGGAGGGAACAATCCGCGGGACCCTGTGTCTCTGACTCGGATACCCAGACCCCATGTGACTGTCCTGTGGGCCCACCGCTCACACCTCTCCCCACACGCCCCTCACCCACTGAGTTGTGAATGTCCTTCACGATGGCTTTCAGCTGCTCCCGCAGAGAGGCCTTCTTCTCAGCTGGGGCCGGGGGCTCCGCTGGGGGGCCAGTGGGCCAGCTCTCAGGTGCTGCCAGGAACCGTTCCAGGTCCTCAAAGGAGCTCTCTCTGTCGGCCAGGCGGGCAGGCGCCTCTTCCTGCGGGCTGCTCTCTGTCCCCAGGTCCTCGCTCAGGGGCGTCGTGGACAGGCTGTGTCGCAAGTTCACCTTGTTCTCCTGGACGGAGGCCATGCAGTACAGGCTCTGGGAGGACCTGAGTCTCTGGCCCCCAGGCGCTGGGGTCAGCAGTCCCTCAGCATCCAGCGAGAGGGAGGAGAAGCCCCTGGAGGTCCTGGAAGCAGTGCTGAGGTCAGCGAGGTTCTGGCTCACGATGGGGTAGAGCCTGCTGTAGATCACATGCTGGAGCGTCTTCAACAGCTGGGCAATGGGGTGCTCGGGGAAGCTAGAAGCAAAGGGCAGATGCTCACTGCAGGGAGGGGAGAGGAGCCAGGCCTTCCCTGGGGTGTGCTAGGGGTTGGCCCATGAGGATCTGCAGTCGCCTGGCTGCCAGGACAACGGGAGCTGCAGACCCACGTGGCGGGGAGCACAGCACCACGCCAGGGTTAGGAGCCTCATTGGGATCCCACCGCACCTCCCTCCGGGGGCAGGGCACAGTTCGGTGGCCAAGCGCGCTGCACTCCCAGGCAAGCCCCTCCTGTCACTGTCTGGGCAGCCGCCCCCTCTGCCTGGGGCCGGGAGAGCCAAGGAGCAACTCGGCAGGACACGGCGCGTTCTCAGCCACCCGGCACCCCCCAGCGCAGAGCCCCGGCCGGGGGAGGGGAGGGGCCCTTCGGCCCGTGTCAGCTCTCCCTCTAGCTGCTACCTGAGGAGGTGGGAGATGAGGCTGGACACCAGAGCGAGATCTGTCGGGTTCTTCTTCAGCTTGGCTTTCCAGAGCCTCGGCCACTCCTGGGGGGGACAGCAGCAGAGAGCAGCTGAGGCTCCCACCGGGGGAGCCCTGGACAAGGCCACCCCAAAAGATAAGTGACCCCTCCCACCCAGCAAAGCTCCCAACGCTCCCAACCCCCCAGCCCGCGGCCCCTCCTGGTTCCCGAGCCACGGCCTGGCCAGAGGCACTGCTGCCCAGACGCAGTCACACAGCCCCCTCTCGACTGCTGGAGCCAAGCAGCAGCACCACTCCTCTCCTGCCGCCATCGCCACAGAGACCAGAACGCCTGCATCAGGGCTGGGCACTTTCTGTCACCCCCCACCACAGCCTGGCTCCCAGCTCCGTCCCCTTCCGGCCGACCCAGGGCAGATAGCTGGTGGGGCAGCAGGCAGGCATCGAGGGCTGCGCGCTGGGGAATGCCTCCCAGACTTCAGGGTCCAGCCAGCTCCTGAACGCTCCAGCCAGAGTCACTTCCCAGGGCGCTGCCGCACCGGTACTCACATGGTCCTGCTCGTACTCCAGAATGGCAGCATAGAGCGCCCTCTGCTCCTGCTCCTCGGGGGTGAGGGCGATGCTGCTGGAGAACCTCCTGCCCAAGAGAGACCACAGGGCAGGGTGAGACCCGCTGCTGCCTTTCTGTCTGGAGCCAGGGCTGGGTGCCACCCAGATGGGCAGGAGGGCAGACTGCAGGGCACCAACTCTAGCAATACCCAGAGCAGACCCCTCGAGAGCCCAGCCAGCTTCGTCCGCGATGCAATAACCCAGCCAAATGGGAACAGGCGTCTGGAAACGGGGCTGCTCACCCGCAGAGCTGCATTGCAACACCCTGCACCTGAAGGCTGGGCCCTGAGCAGCGCTCAGAGAGGAAGGGAAAGGGGCCCTGGGACGTCACAGGTGGCATGCTGCAAACAGGCCATAAGTCTGGGATCGAACCTGAGCGCCAGCAGACGCTGCCATGCCAGAGTACTTTAGCTGTATGGGTGCCTCCATTGGCGCTGGGATGGGGCAGGCGTGTGTGTGTGTGTGTGTGTGTGTGTGTGTGTGTGTGTGTGTGTGTGTGTGTGTGTGTGTGCGCAGTAGCGTCTCTGACTCAGCTCTGCTCGTTGTAGGGCACAGTAGCAGTTGCCACTACTTGGAACCCAAACGAGACAGGCCGGGAGACCAGGGCTGGAGAAGCTGCTGGCTCGCAAGGACACCGATGACAGCCCTGCGGACTCGGACTCACACCCCTCTCCCGGCGCTCCCAGAACCCTGCTCCCACTGGAGGGAGCTACAAGATGGGCGAGCATGTGGGGTAATGACATGCAAATGAGCACACCCATAATCCCTCTCTCCAGCACTGCCACAAACAAGCAGCCTTTCCTCCTCGAGTCGCCGGGGCCGGCCGAGGGGAGCGGGAGTTCTCCCCACTGGGGGGGTGATTTAACCAACAGAAGCTTTGCTGTTTCCTTTCCTCACCCACCACAGCTGGGTCTCCCGCCCCGGAAAGGCCCCCAGACAAGGGGCCCTTCCCCAAGCCCTGGCCTTGCTCACCTGTTGGCAGCTTCCTGCAGCCGCAGCCTGCGCTCCTCCATCTTCCTCTGAAGCTGGGGCAAGCCGAGTCAAGGCTCCACAGTTGTGTCTCCACCCAGCCAGCCATGGCCATGCACAGGGGCAGGGCTTGTCCTGCACCTACCGGCCGCAGCTCGGCCCAGCCAGCTTCAGAGGCACACGCCTCTGGCCGGGGGCTCAACAGAGAGCGTGCGCAGAGGCAATCAAAGCAAACTCAGCACCTGGCAGAACCCGCAGCCCCACGAGGCAGGGCCAGGGGCCCACTGACACCCCAGCGCAGCCCTGCATGGAGCGGGGGGGGAGGGGGCATGGCTGTGTCTCAGTGACAGGGCTGAGAGGGGCCCCCTCCTCCCCTTTAGAGTAGCCCTGGCTGGGACACGCTGCGGACACCCCCGCCCTGCTTAACAGGAAAGCTTGAGCTGCTGTTCGCCTGACTTCCCTTTCACCAAGGGCCTGCGTTCCAATGGGCCAGGAAGGTATTTGAACCAGGCGCCCGGTGTGGGGGCTGAGGGGCCTGTGCCTCTCGGTACGCGCTGGGGTGGGGGAGCAGCAGCCCCCTGCTCTGGGGAGGCTGGGCAGGAGACACAAGCAGAGTCGATACACTGGTGGCAGCAGCTGTCTCTATGGCATTAGTGCTGCTGTTGTTACGTCTAAGAGGTGCCATCTCCCGGCCTTTCCCCTGGGATTCAGACTAGGTGGTGACCCTCTGTGCCAGGAGCTGGATTTCTCCTCCCCCTGCCCCCCAGGCAGCAAACGCTCTAGGCCCACTAACCCAACTCTCCCCTGGAAGAGAAGGTGAGCCTGTGCCCCTGCCCCCCACCGTTCTGGATACAGGACAATAAAATAGCCCCATGGCTCTGTGCTTGGGGAGCCCTGCCAGGGCAGGATGGGAAGGATACCGTCTCCTCCCGGGCTTTGGCAATCACCAGGTTCTCCATCATCTGCCGCTGGAGGGACAGCGTCTGCAAAGCAGAGACAGGCCTCGTTGGCATTCCCACAAGCCCGCTGCGACCTCTACCTCATCGGAACGTCAGAATGCTGGGGCAGCGCACGGGCCGGGCCATCCCTGGCGGGCAGCGTGCTCGGAAAGGAACCAGCTGCACCCCAGAAACGCCCAAGCTTCTCCACATGCTCCCAGAGCCCAACGCAGCTCAGGGACGGCCGGGGGTTGCAGGGCACTCTGGGTAAGGACATGCAAATGAGAGCACCCGGTGGTGGCACTCCTAAAGCACAGGGCCAAGGGCCACGCAGCTGGCGGGGCAGGCCCCTCTTCAGCTCCAAGGGGCTGTGGCAGCGACTTGGAAACCAAGCTCATTTACATGTCACTACCCAGAATGCTCTGAGGCAGCAGCAACTGCAGGCTATTCCAAAGCAGACCGAGGGAGGGGAGGGGGGAGAACATCCTCTGGTTTTACCCCCCATTATGTCTGGGTTCTGCTGGTCCATGATCCCACCCCCAACCCCCCCGACAGCAAGGTGCTGTAGGTGCCAGGGGAACCCCCTGGGCCATCCCCACACTGGGGAGCCCGGTTTCTATGAGGAGCAGGAGTGGCCATCCCAGCTGTGCTATCCAGCAGCTCACGCCCACCCTCCCGCAGCTAAGCCTGACCCAGCAGCACCTGTTGTTAAACGTGGCTCTCCCGATGCCCCAGCCGGAGGAGCCTGGCTCCCAGGCAGCAGGGACCAGTGACCTGGGCCCAGCACTCCGCTCTCACAGAGCCTCCGGCTGGCGTTTGTACCCATTCCACTCAGGGGAAGCCCCTGGGGAAAGCACAGAGGATGTGCCGTGAGGAGACTGCCCGTCCCATGCTTCACGCTGGGAGGCCTCCTGTGCAGCCTGGCTGGGCTCCAGCCTCCCCCCCACTCCTTGCCCGCGCCGGGGGTCTCCACTTGCCAGGGAAGTCTTCTGCACAGCCTGGCTGGGGTTCAGCCGTGCCACCCGGGCCTCGTACGCAGCTCTCAGCTTCTGGTTCTGCAGCGATGCCTCCTCCAGTGGGGTGAGCTCCCTGCGAGGGCACAAGAGCTGCGAAGTTACCCTGGGAGAGGAAGGACGCCCCGGCGAGGGCTGGCCCCGCAGTGAGCGTGAGGCCTGGATCAGCCCTGCCCAGATCAAGAGGCTGCAGCAAGAGACAATCCCGGGTCTCTCTTCACCCATGTTCTGGCCCAACCTGGACAGGCTCAAAGGCCACACAATTCTTCCCTTCCTCGCCTGGCACAGCAGCACCCCGCACCGGGAACCTCCATGTTCTCTTCCGCCAGGGAGGAAACTACTCCCCTGGCAGGAGGGGCTCACGGAGCGACACCCCATCTCCCGACCCTGCGCCCTAGGTCCTGCCCCTCAGCGTCACAGCCAAGCTCCACGCAGGCAGCTGGAATCAGGGACTCACCGTGGGCAGAATGGCCTGGACCAGAGAACTCCCCCTGCCAAGCTGCCTCAGGCCTGAACGTCTGGGAGCCTTGGCCAAAGGACTGACATCTGAGGGGGCTGCTAGAGGCCCAGCACCCAGATCCTCCTTGGAGGCAAGACACAAAACCGGGGGAGCCCAGAGCTCTGCAGGGAAGTCCCGGGCACAACCCGAAGCTTCCAGAGGTCTTGGCAGGCAGCATCTATCCCCTTGGCCAGCCGCCATCTGCCAGCCCGAAGCAGGAGCACAGCGAGTGGAGAGGAGGGAACCTCCCTACTTGGCCCAAGCCGGCACTATGGCACATGGTTGCATTGGGAGGGGATGGTTCTTCGCCTCACACGCAGCACCCCCAGCCTGCAGCCCCTGGAGGGCTGGGGAGACTCCACGCCACATGCCCCAGCTCCACCTCACTTACTTTTTAGTGCCCTGAGCTTTGGTGATCTGCAGTTTCTGGAAGATCTCCGGGGGGAGGAAGGGAGACAGCTTCCCCCCCTCATCTGAGAAGACCCTGCGGTGCCTAGAAATGGGAGCAGGGCTGGGGCCCCTCTCGTGGGCCGCTGGCTTCACATTCCCTGGGGTTGGGGGAAGACATGGGTCAAAGCAAGTGTTTTGTTTAGAAGTTACTACAAGCAGTGAAGGCTGGCAGGGAAACCTGGGGCTGCTGGGTGCCTTGGAGCAGCAGGGCCAGGCAAGCCAGCCCCAGCCCCTTTGTGCACCCACAGGCCTTCACAATGGGCACCTGAACAAGACACTGGCGGGGATTTGCTGCCCTGATGCCTCCCGGGTCTCAGCACCAGAGGCGAGGGAAGCAGGCAATGCTGCATTCCTGCTAGGGAAGCCAGCACCAGTCTCCCCTCCCTGGGGACTCTGCCTCCAAAGGCTCCCAGCTCCTGCTGTGTGGGGAGGGGGAAAATCAATGAAACCCACCCCCTCCCTCCCGCCCCTACAGATAAAGTTCAGCCTCCTCCTGCTGCCACTCCCCTGACCTCAGCAGAGCCACCCACTTCCCGCGGGCGGCCCTGGCCTGCTGCCTCCCATTCATGCTCGGTGCGTGGCTCTGCAACAAGGTGTGTGTCTGCCGGAGAGAGGCCCCAGCTCCCAGAGGCGAGAAGCGCTTTGTGCCTCAAAGCATCCTCTTTCCCCAGAGCTCAGCCCAGCAGGCCGTGTCCCATCTGCACCCTGCGGCCGGGGGCAACTCACCGAGCACGGCGGTGCTGGACTTGGCTCGCTCCAAGCACTGCTCGGCAAGCTTCAGCATCTTTGGGGTGTCAGGTGTCACGGCGTCGCTCCCACCTGGCACAGGCAAGAGGCGGGGTCACTGGGTGTCCTTTCCCAGACAGGAAGGTGCTGGGGGGGGGGGGGTTGACCCAGCCAGGCCTCCAACTGGCACCGCTTTCCCGGCGGGCTGCTTTGTGTTATAACCAACGGGCAGGGACAGCTTGTTCTGTACCCCACCCTCCTCCTCGGCCAGCCGAGACACAGGGCCATGCTTTAAGGGGAAGCGTTCCCTGAGCACTGCAGCCTGCCTTTCTCCAGGGCCTTCTAAGGGCAGGTCCCCACTGGGGCGGGGGATCGATATAGGAAACGCAACTTCAGCTACGAGAATAGCGTAGCTGAAGTCGACGTTTCCTATATCGAACTAAATTTACTTACTTCGGGTCCACGCGGCGCAGGCAGGCTCCCCCGTCGACAGCGCTTCCTCCTCTCGGCGAGCAGGAGTTCCGCAGTCGACGGGGGAGCGCTTCTGGGATCGATCTATCGCATCCAGATGAGACGCGATAAATCGATCCCAGAAGATCGATCTCTACCCGCCGAATTGGGCGGGTAGTGTGGACCAGCCCTAAGACAAGAGACTTTCCAAGCTGGGCCCCTCCACCGGACGCGGTGCAGCCTCCAGCAGTCCTCACCAACGCCGCCTAACAGGACCCCAGAGGATTCTGGGTCCAACAAACTGCAGGAGGCCCCCCCTTTTTGGTATCAGCACTAAGCACTGCTCTCTGTCAGCTGGAGAGAAATACAAAACACTGCAGTTTCATTCTTTTCTTTTTTGTTTTTAAAGCCCAAGGGACTTCTGCACAATCTGCTTGGCAATTCTGTTAAACTGTTCTCTGTCCTCCCGCCACATTTTGGAGGCATCAACATTGGCTCCACTTTCATCATTTGGTTCTGCTAACATGCTAACCACTGACAAGAGGATCTTCTCCACACTCTGCACTGGGCTCCACCGCTCAGTGCTGCTCTCGTACCCCATGGGATCATCCCCTGGAGCACGCAGAATGGAAATGCAAACTCGCCCATCTGGGTAAATGTTTGGATGAAACATCTCACATGTGAACCTCATCTTCGGAGGACTTAGAGGACAATCAAGAGGGAAGCTCAGGATAGCTGGGAAAACACCATCCAAAACAGGTATCCTCTGGGCCCATGATCAAGGCTTCCCATTCAAAGAAGTTTTCTTCATTCATAGGCCCTGCTACTATTCCTTCTGGTGGATTCAGGGTTAACTGCTTGTACTCGGCCATCAGCCGCTGGAGCGCCGTGCCCGCCATGCGCCGTAGCCGCGAGGAGGAGGCATCCAGGGAGGCCGCACCCTTTCTTTCCTGGCTGCAGAGTGCCCCAGGTGCTCTGCTGACAGACTCGGAGGGTGCAATAGAACCTCGGAGTTATGAAATGACCGGTCAGCCGCACCCTGCACTTGGAACGGGAAGTATGCAGTCAGCAGAGGCAAATAAAAGCAAACACTGTACAGAACAGTACGGTGTTCAACCGAAACTACTAAAAATAAAGGGAAAGTTTAAAAAAAGATTTTGACAGGGTAAGGAAACTGTTTCTGTGCCTGTTTCATTTAAATGCAGCCTTTTTCTTCTGCCTAGTAACGTTTCAAAGCTGTATTAAGTCAAGATTCAGTTGTACATTTTTGGAAGAACAACCACAATGTTTTGTTCAGAGTTGCAAACATTTCAGAGTTACGGCCAGTTTCCATCCCAGAGGGGTTCATAACTCTGGGGTTCTATTGGATTTGCTGATCCACTGCGGCTACGTGAAGGATGAATACGGTTATCCGTACTTCCAGCACAGAGGCAGCCAACAATGTGAAGTAGTTCCTTGTTCCTTTAGTCCTTGGCACATGCATGCAGTCAGATGGTGCACTACACAGGGCCAGTCTGAAAGCCCACAACTGCGCAGTGGGCCCAGGGGACAGGCACCAGGCCATGAAGGAAAACGAATGTTTCAGGGCTGTGAAGCCTCCGGAGAGCGAGGGAAAAGCAGTCCAGTGTCTGCTTTTCACCATGGAAGTGGTAAGTCTGGTGGTTACTGCTGGAAATTTTTGCTAGACACTGGCTGCTAGTGGGAATCTTCAGGGTCGGCAGTTCCCTTCCACCAAGGGATCTCCTGCGTGCATGTGGGTGGAGAGCAACACCGCCAGGTATGTGACTGTACATCATCCGCTGCCCACCCCCACACAATCCCTGCCACCTTCCAGGTGGCTGGAGGAATGAGGGCAGCTGGGACTGGAGCGTGGAGACGGCTACTCGGTGCCAGAGAGCTGTATTTCATTAGTGAGTCGTAGAGCACTCCTCACACAGCTCACTTTTACAGTAATTAAACAATCAAAATAACCCCTAAGGAGCAAAGATTTCAATTGCGGGTTAAGCCACAGAGCCCCACCCCTGCTGAGGCAGAATCCCAAGCTGGGGGTTCTCGCGGCATTACAACTTTTAATGTCTGGAGGCTCCCCCCAGATATCAGGCGAGTGCGTCCAGGGAGGTAACTAGGAGGTGACCCACCCTTCAGAGGATGGGAGAAAACAATGCAAAGCTGTTTTGTACCTTTCGCTGCTGCTGCTTCCTCCAGCAGGGCCTGGGAAATGTAGCTGATGCTCTTCAGGTACTCCACGTAGGCCTCCTATCAACCAGAAGGAACAGAGAAGCGGGGGGCTCAGGAGCAGCTGGTTCACCTTTACCCAGCACCATCCACCCACCCGTTCACCCAGAAATCAGAGCCACAGAACCTGCAGCCCTGACCCACTCTGCAGCCGAACTCCCAGCTGAAGCACATCAGAGAGCGCTCCGGGGGGCCTCTTTTCGGAGATAGACTGGGGGAGGTGGTGAGTCTCCTCACCTTGGTCTCGCAAGGTTCTGTACAGCACCAGCACTGTGGAATCTAAGGATTCGTTCCCCCCCAGGCTCCTAGAGACCCTCGCGTGGTCACTTCTTACACCAGGCACTAGGAGCACGCCGCATCCTGCAGCAGGCACCAGAAAGACGCTGAGATGCAGTCCCTGCAGCAGGTTCGTATGGGGGCCCTGGATAATGAGTGTTGAAAAGGCCTTCCAATTCCTTCTGGAGAAACTGTCCCCCAGTGCGGGAGGCTCCCAGCCCCCCTTCCCTCCCCCTCAATCTGGAAGGCTCTGCGTGGTGTGGGATCTGGAAGAACAACCACAATGTGGTTCCAACTTGAGTCCAGCATCCTATCCCGTCATCCATCCGCACCCCCTGTACAGCGAGTGCGCAGGGCCCTGTGCAGGGCTGGAGCTGGGCGTGGGGAGAGGGGTGGCAGGCCCCAGACCATGCCTCCCACATGATTGCCTTGATCTCGGGCTGGAGCGAAGGAGTGCCCTGGTTGCTCTGCCTTAGGGTGAAGTCATTGTGTAACGATTGTACGGTGGTAACACCTAAGAGCCCAAGACTCTTTTAAGGCAGTGCACTGTGGGAGCCCTGGCCTGGATGCACCCCCCACCTAGAGAGGGGTCACCAGCTAGGGGCTGTTGTAGGAGCCTGTGGCCCTGCCCCACCCGGCGCTGCCAACACAACCAGGCCCAGGCGCGGAAGGGAAAGCCCAGCCCAGCCCCCCCGTGCAATCCCTGATGGGAAGAACCCCGCTGTGTCGTGGGCCCCGTCCCGGGCAGCAGGGGCGGCTGTCCCCGAGCCCCAGCCCGACACAGCCCCGCCTCCAGCCTGGACACGGGGGGGGGGGAACGTGGCCCAGCAACGCCCCCCAAGCACGCGAGGCCGCCCCCAGCTGCGTGCCAGCGCTGGGCACAAGGCCCCTCCCACGCGGGGCCCAGCGGGGCCCACGCACGGGACACGGGACGCGCCGCCCGGCCCCGCTCACCCACGGCCGGTTCCCGGTGTCCAGCTCGATCGCCCCGGCCGCCAGCTTCATGGCGGTTTGCAGCGGCTTCGCCGCCCCGTCCCCGCCGGCGGCCATGGCGGGCCGGGGCCGGGCCGGGACCCTCCGCGCTCGGAGCCCACCGGGCCGGGGCAGGGGCTGAGCCGCAGCCGCAAGCAGCGACCATGCTGCTACTGCGCATGCTCAGTGACGTCTTCACCCGGCCGGGAGGGGGGCTCGTGGCGGCCGGGCTGATTCGTGCAGCGCCGGGCACCTCTGCGGGCAGCTAGCTCGGAGCGGCCGGGCTGGAGCCGAACCGTGCCTATCTGAGTTGTGCCAGGGCTGGCCCCTCGGGGACCCGGCCCCCCGCTTTCCCTGGTTGCTCTGGCTCCCCCGGGGAGCCATCTTCGCAGGCTGCACCGTGCAGAGAGCCGTGCGGCCGTGTCCGAGCACCTCACAGACACCACTGGGCTTATCCGTGCAGCCCTCCTCCGCCCCATAGGGGAGTGACCTATCTTGAGCCCCGTTCTGCAAGAGGGGAAACTGAGGCACAGATCTGTGGAAGGACTCGCCCAAGATCACGAGTCTGCAGCACAGCCAGGACAAGAACCCGGATCTCCCGAGCAGCCCCAGTGTCTACACACCAGCCCATAATGCTTTTTGTTAGTTCAAAGACCGTCCGAAAAAAATTGTTAAATCCACCCCCCTCCTTTGGTTCTTTGCAAGAGTGCGTTGGGCACCTCAGGCAAACGAGTGGAGCTGGTCCCTGCCTCAGGGCGTGGACAGACCCCGCGGGGGCGGTCAGGGATCTGGCCTGGGATGGAGACAGGTGGGTAAAGCTGGCCACCTTTCCAGCCTGAAGGGAGGCCGGGGGCCCGGCGCTGTAGCTAATACCCCGGAAGGAAGGGGCTATACAGGGGAGAAGGCGGGCTCAGGGGAAGGCCCCTCCACGCAGGACACGACAGCCGGCTGCGGGGAGGGAATGATTAGGTCTCGGAGTGAAAGAAAGGCCAGACCGAGCCCAGCACGCTCTGGGCGCTCCCCAGCTGTAGCATAAGCCAGTTCAAACCCCTGGCCCACGGGTGGCATCAGCCTGCGTGGGGCTAGCGTGGCACACTCCAGTTCTGCAGAATCCACGTTCTCATTGGCAGAAATCTCTAGCCCTCGGGGCTGCAGAAATAAGCTCCCAAATGCAGCCCGGCTGGCGGCACGAGGACAGGTGGGGGCGCGCGGCCGTGACACGCGTGGGGTGGCTGAGGCGGAGCCCGGGCTGGGACAGCCCCGCGCGTGGGAGGGACGGGAGGGGGGGTCGGCTGCGCTCGGCTCCTCCGGGCCGCCAGGGGGCGCAGTGCCCCGCCGCGACCCCGCCAGCCCCAGCGCCGAGGCGGGAGGCGCCCGCAGCGGGCCCTGGGCGGCAGCGATGAAGCGGGATCGGCGCGGCCGGTTCCTGTCCCCCGCCGGCGGGCGCAGGCCGGAGTCCCGGGCGGGGAGCGGGCGGCGGGGCCGCGCGGCCCGGGAGGAGGCGGCCGGGGCGGGGCAGGGGGCGCGCGGGGCCCCGGCGCAGCCCGAGCCGGAGGACGGCGCCGAGGAGGCAGGTGGGTGTCGGCGGGGCAGGGACCGGACTGGACCGGACCAGGCGGGGCAGGGACCTGACCGGACCGCGCCCCTCCCCCCTGAGCCCGGCCCGGGCCCCCGGCCAAAGCCCTGGGGCCCCCGGCCAGAGCCCTGGGGCCCCCGCTCCCTGCCCCGCGGGCTTGGGGGCCGGTGTCCGGGCCGGGGATCCCCCCGTGCCCCGCCCGTCACCGCGGCCTCTGAGCCCCTCGGCGGAGCCAGACGCTCGATGGGCCCCGGGAGCCCAGCCGGAGCCGCTCCCCCCCGGCCCGTGCGGGCCCCTCCCGGGCCCTGGGCCCCGCGCGCTCCTGCCCGGCCACACCCCGGGGGCGAGCTCGGGCGAGGGGAGCCCGGCCCTACGGGCGAGGGATGCTTTGGGGCAGGAGTGGCTTCTCCGAGCCCGGGCTGCCGGCTGACAATCCTCCGTCCCCGAAATCACTTGCACAAACCACATTAAAATGGCAGGGTGGGCCTCGGCTCCCGGGATGCCCGGAGCTAGGGACAGCTGGCCTCGGACCAGGGATAGAGTTGGCCGGGCCTGGGAAAGGCACAGAAAAAGGGGGGGGGGGGGCGCTTGATCTTGACCACCAGTGGGAGTCCGTGGCTGTGGGGGCAGCAAACCAGCTCGTGGGGCCTTGGAGGCTGCCAGAGTCCAGGGCTGCTGGGCCAGCGTTCTTTAGCCCAGGAAATGCGGTTTCTGTTAGCAGGGGTGATGGGGAGGAGCTGTGAGTAACTATAAATCCAGCCCCAAACAAGTACAGAAAGTGGCAGGAAACCCGTCATCTGTCAATTCTCCTCCCAAGAGAAGTGCTTGGATTTCAGCTTGTAGGGGTGGTGTCCCCAGAGCCGGTTTTGTTGAATGGAAGGGGCAGGGATAGCTCAGTGGTTTGAGCATTGGCCTGCTAAACGTGGGGTTGTCAGTTCAATCCTTGAGGGGGCCATTTAGGGAATTGGGGTAAAAATCTGTCTGGGGATTGGTCCTGCTTTGCGCAGGGGGTTGGACTAGATGACTTCCTGAGGTCCCTTCCAACCCTGATATTCTATCTTCTTGTCTGGGGGACTACTGTGAGCAGCTCTGCTTCTGACACAAGCACCCAGTGTGCCTGTCTGAGAAGATGTTTGGAGGTGTTTATCCGCTGGCAGGGTGACACTCCATAGTAAAAGAAGAGAGAAAAATGGGGAAAACATCAATGAATGTTCCAGATTGTGGGATTTGAAATCTGCTGAAAAAAGCACAGTTAGGAAGTTGTCTGTTCAAATGAAATGTAGAGTCTGCAGTAAGTTAAGGCCACTTATTTGTGTGACAGAATAAAATGAGCAGGTTGGGGGCACAGATGGTCTAACCCTTTCAGCATTTAAAGATGCCCCCACCCATTATACGATAGCTATGAAAGGTTTCTACTGGCAGCTCCATGAATGAGGATACACATTAGAAGTGTTATCAGTGCCCTGCTTCCAGGCATGAGCTGGTCATCGCTACAGTCAGGAAGTACAATCTCTTCTTGACAGCGCATTGTGCTAAGGGTGTGGAAGAGAGGGAGGGTTGTTCTGAAGTACGAGTGTACTGGACCCCCTCGACCAGTGGCTCTCAAACGTTTGTACTGATGACCCCTTTCACACAGCAAGCCCCTGTGTGCGACCCCCCTTATAAATTAAAAACACTTTTTAATATATTTAACACCATTATAAATGATGGAGGCAAAAATGGGTTTGGGGTGGAGGCTTCAGCTTGCGACCCGCTGAGGGGTCCTGCCCCCCAGTTTGAGAACCCCTGCCCTAGACCATTGGCCTTTGAGAATGCACTGATTCTGTATTAACTTGTATATATTTGTGTGAGTTGAGGGTTGTACCTGAAACAGCTACATTGTTTGTTGGAAGGGGAAACTTTTTTTTTTTGAAAGCAGACAGTTACACATGAAGTCAAGTTGCAACATTTGTAATATAACTAGTGATAAAACTCTATCAAAGCCCAAAAAGCCATCGGTAGTGTCTGAGCTTTCTCCTGCCTGTAAAGAAACTCCAAATTGAGCAGGGAGAGCCTTTACTACCATGTACCGCTCCTCATCTGCAGAGAATTGTGCAGGTCAAGGCAGTCCGCTCTTCAGTGCAGACATGGGTGAGGGGAATGGCCTAGGGTACTGCTTGGATTCCCTGGTAGCAGAAGGGATTGCAGCTCCCATGTACACCCTTCTAGTGTCCATTGGTACATACTGCCCTCCGGGGTGCAAAACCCAAGAGCCTGTGAAAGGACTGTGCACTCAGATGAGCACGGTGGGGGCGTCAGAGGCAGGAGAAGCCGTAGTGCAGGGATGGTGTAGAGAGGCCAAGGTTAAGGCTGACCAGTTGGGGAAGGTCCATGGGCTTTCCTGATGCAGCCTGTGATTCTGGCTGGATGACATCTCTGTTGCATTGACATAAACCCAGTTTTAAATGCTGTTAATACTGTTCTGCTAGGGCCTGACTGATTGTTGAGTGCTTGGTTTCTGGGCACACTGGGTGCTGCGCATTATGAAGTTGTAAGATTTGAAATGTTGCGCTGGCTTCTCAGAGGCATGTGCCTTAGGGTCAGCAGACAGAAATCTCTTGTGTGTTCCCTTGCTGGGTCAGGCAAGCCCCCGTGGACAGGGGTCAGTCTGTGATCTGTATTCAGCTAGGGTAGAAGTGAATACAGCGGCACTGTAGTCACCCACCCCCTGCTGCCAGTTAGTAACTGTCACTTTGTGTAAGGGCAGAACTGAAATCCACTTTACAGGGTAGTTCAGCAGGAGTGCAGTGGGCTGCCATGGGAGGGTTGGAGAGCCACACTCCGGCATGGTGCTGGGCTGGCAGGCTGTTCAGTCCTTGGGCGGGCGGGGTGTGTTACTTTGAAGTAATTGCTTGTGGGTTGATGAACTCTAGAGGGAGAGGTTTGTGTCCCCTCATGCTGTTTAATCCCATTTCACTGATGCCCTTGCTTGTCCTGAGCACAGGTTTACACAGCAGCGGTTGCTGGCTTCTCAAATGCAGCTGTTTCCTTAACTCCTCAGGCATGCCTCGCACATGATTACCTTGATCTTGGGCTGGAGTGAAGGAGTGCCCTGGTTGCCCTGCACCCAAGCCTCTTTTAAGGCAATGCGCTGCCTTAGAGTGAAGTCATTGTGTAACATTTGTACTGTGGTAACTCGTAAGGGCCACAACCATGTCTGGCCCGTTGTGCTAGGTGCTGTACAAACACACGACAGTCCCCGTACATTTGTAAGAACTGACTTATTTTCATCCTTCCTTCTTACTTAGGAATTGGTAGAGCCCTGAGCGTAGGATATTGCCGACTCTGCCATGGGAAGTTTTCCTCCCGGAGCTTGCGGAACGCTTTTGGGAAGGTTCCTGTAACGGGAGAGAACTCGGAGAAGCAGCGACGTGTGGATCAAGTGTTTTTCACAGATTTCCAGCGACTGGTCGGAGTAGCAGTCCGACAAGATCCTGCTCTCCCGCAATATGTCTGCAAGAAATGCCATGCCCAGTTTTACAAATGTCGCAGCGTCCTCAAGACGTTTATTCAGAGGGTGAATGCATCTCCCACAGGCCATATAAAGTCAAAAGGAAAGTATGTGTTGAGTTTTTTTATTCATGTTCATTTTTCAAGTCATACATTTCTGTACATTTGTATATGTTAGTTTACTTGTGGAATTTCCGGGCACTGAACTCCCAGGACAGGATGTATTTTTAGCAGCTGTAAACAGCTAATGACTGAATCTGTTTTCTCTGTAGACAGCATGTGCTCCTTTATCTGTTACTGCCACCTTTAGATACATTAGTGTTGTTACTGCCCTGTCTCTAGCTGCTACCGTGTTCCTGGTTTTCTGTCTTCCTGGAAGAGATTCTTCATGTGCTGCTTTGTTTTGTGTGTAGGAACAGTGATGTGCAGCCACAGCCAGATGCAGAAGCCCCCTGTTTGGGTAAGTGCAGTACAGAATTATTGGGAACTATTTTTTGTTTGTTCTGTGATACTGTCAAAGGAGGGTTTGGGGTTTTCGACTGGACACTCAGACGAGACGCCACTAACTTGAAATCTGGTCATTTAAAGAAGTTCCCTTCAGTTTGTTCCTTTAGTGCATTTGACAGTTGTGTGTCTAGTCAGTGTCACTGCTTCATGGTCCTTTGTACTTCCTGTGTCATGCACTAGCCGAGGACATCAGACTTGTGCACTGCTCTGGGATCTCGCCTGTTCGCTCTCCTGGCAGGTTCCACACAAGGGGGTTTTCCAGTAGTGGCATCAGCTGAAGAGGCAGCAGGGCATTCAGAGAGGGGAAGGGGGCTAGGACTGAGTATATCTGGTCACGTTTTTGGGCCTGCCCAAAAGTCCCTCAGACCCAGCAGAGAAGCAGAAAACAGCTTTGTAGTATTCCCGATTTATCAGGTTATTTTTTAAAACCAGACCATTAAAAAATTCCAGTAGATGCATTCTTTTTAAAAGTACTTTTGGGTCCTCTGCCTGCCCGAGCTCCCCCATCAACTCTGGATGTTTTACAGCCACTCGTTTCAGGTGTTTTTAAATGGTTCAGCTTAGCTGTTGGGCATGGCATAAAGAGCCAGATAGATAGCAAAACAACCCATCACCATGCTATGTAAGTGGGGATAAGCACCGGTCGACAGCCTGGGACTGCCAAAGCAGCTAACTGCTTGCATGCTCTTCTTTCCCGTTTGAACAGTAGACTTGATCACATCCAGCCCCCAGTGCCTGCATAATTTGGTTACGTGGACCCACAACCATGCGGGGAACTGCCAGTCTGTGCCAAGCCTGCAGAGTGTGTTATCTTCCGAGTACTGTGGGATAATTCGAGCCGTGTGGGGCTGTGGAAACGGGCATGACTATGTTATGGATACAGATTCTGATTGCAGCACGGTGCTTGTCGATAATGCCTTGTCTGTTACATGGGAATGGAACAAGAGCACAGCACAGCATCTGACTGACAACGGGGAAAGTGCAGACAATGCTGGGGCTGCCTCTGCGCCCAGGCCCCAGCTTGCTCCAGCAAGGACAGTCACTTGCGAGCAGCCAGTAAACAAAGGGACCACATCGGAGCCACTCGGAGCTGAGAATCAGTTGCCACAGAGCAGGAATTCATCTCATTCACAAGAGGACAGTCCAGTCTCTTTACAGGAGAAAAGTCTGCCCCAGTCAGCCTCTCCACTGAGCAGTGCCCCAGGTAAGAGTTTTGCCTAAAAAGCGACCTCCAACCGTATGGGGAAAGGTGAAGGCCCTTTTCCCCAGACTCCGAGGCTGGGTCCATGCAGAACTTTCTGACTGTGCTATCACCTCCGGGATGGGTGGTTTTCCAAGATGGCATAGACAGCAATCAAAAGCACCTAAACCTCAGTCCAGGTTGATGTTAGAAACTGAGCATTGCAGAAAGGAAGCGTATTTAAAAATAAACCGTGGAAGCTGGGCTCTGAGCACAGGGCTGGGGCCCAGAAGCATGTGGAGTCAAATCGTGGCTTTGCCATGCACTTGCTCTGTGGCCTTGAGCAAGTCACTTTGCCTCTTTGTGCCCAAATTTCCCAGTCTGTTGATGGGGATGAGACTGCTTCCGCCCCAGTGGAGATTCAAGATGAAAAGTGCCGAGTGAGTGAAATGGGCCGTGGTGGGGAGGACTGCTCCTCTGCACTCTGGGAGCTCTCGGTGTGTTTCCATGTGGCGTGTGCTGACATTTCAGAGAACCGTTTGTGCAGGGGGTTGAACAATTCAGTGCAGTTGTTAGCTCTTCGCTCCTGGGGTACACTACCACAGTTTCCCTTATTGTTAATACAAGGTGGGTCCCTGAGCTGCTGGCCTTGCCTCCTCCCTCTCCAGCACCACAGCAGGTGTGTGAGGAACCAGGGAGAGCCTGGTCACTGCCCTCAGACATTCACGGGAAACTTTCCAGCATGATTCCAGCAGTGGACCAGTAAGTACTTAGAGAGCTGCTTCCATTCACCCTGTAGGCCTGATTTGGCACCTTCATCTCTTGTCCCTTCTCAAGGTGACATGTGTGACACCACTGGGGATTATCTCCTGACTTTAAACAG
This sequence comes from Emys orbicularis, assembly GCF_028017835.1. Taxonomy (NCBI): domain Eukaryota; kingdom Metazoa; phylum Chordata; order Testudines; family Emydidae; genus Emys; species Emys orbicularis. The sequence continues at coordinate 3,552,037 of NC_088696.1, read as the reverse complement.
GTGGGCTTGGGTGACTCCACCTTGTTTTCTGGATCATGCATCTGAAAAAGGCGTGAGCGAGACTTCCTGGTGCTGACAAGAGGAAACGTAATTGAAAGCTACTTAGTCTTAGATATTACAACCGCAAATCAGAAACTGGTATGGGTCAGAATCAAGAGTGTTTACATGGGCATTGGGGCAAAACCAATCCATAACAGTTCCTGGAGTATAGGAGGTGAAGGCCCCAGGTCTTGTGAAGCCCTGCAGTCACATATGTGGTTAACCCATCCTCAAAGAGAGTGTATGTAGCCAGCTGCTGTGAGTGAATTCTCCGTTTGCGGGCTTCTTTTAGCTGCTTTTTGTTTGTAATATACAGTGTTCTCCTTTATTTCCTAGGACAGTGGAGTGGGAAGCAGGTTCTGTCTTCAACGTCGGATGAGCGGGTAAAAGACGAGTTCAGTGACCTTTCTGAGGGGTGAGAGAAGAGTGGGTTTAAAATAGCCTAAATGTTCTTTGCAAGCATGAAAATGATCAGCTGAGGGGAATCTAATTCTCCAGTGTGACCTGGTCATGGGAGACCCCTTCTTCCCTTGGACCCAGCATCTAACACAGACTGGTTTCTTTGTAGTGATCTTGATAAAAGTTCACTGAGCTGACACCCCGTATTCCTTTTTCCTAATTGTGCCCCATTTTTCTTTAAATGGCATTTGGAATCCCTGATAGATGTTTTAGCAGCTTCTGAAAAAGTTTCCCAGCAGAGCTGCCCTGTGTCTTTCAAGGACCTGGTTTGGTATTGCCCAGCTCTGTGCTGGGTCTGGTGAGATGGTTGCCAGCACTGCAGGCCCATATAGCTTCTATTCTGTCTCATAATTCATTCTCATTTCCAGCTACTGAGAGTCTGGATTCCAGAATAGTCATTGGTGTGGATATCTAAAGGAGAATCCATCTTGGTTGTCGGATATCGCACTGCGCTTAGCGAAATCTTGTCTTTACTTACAAAAGGAGCATGTTTGATGGGAACTTGCCGAGTGGCAGTAAAAGACACTTAGAGCCTATCAATTTTTGCAATCATCATAACCCCTCGTAACAGTGGAAGAAAATTAGGCCAAGATTCCCAAAAGAGGGTGTCTAAAGTGAAGCACCTAAATAAGTGACCATATAGCATAGTTGTTCTGGGTCAAAAGTACTAGCCTGCCTTTTGCAAGTATAATTAAAAAATGTAGCTGGGAGCCTGAAAAATGTTACACAGAAGATGCCGGAATGTTCTGTTGTCTCCTTCTTGACCCCGGAATTGTTTGTTTCTATAACTAGGATAAAAAGCCCAAGCCTATTGGCTGCTGTTAGGAGAATGTGGAATGAGCTGCAGAGTAATTAACTTTGTGTCAGAACAATTGTATTATGTTCTTGCTCTGCAAAATTGCCTGTCCTATTGCAGAGGTTGGTTGTGACAGTTCCACTCTTACAACTTCCAGTAAATCTCTTTAACTGCATGGCCAGACTTTTTTCTCATTACAATACTCAGTTTATTCTTGCTGGGCTGTAATCTCCAAAGAAGTCGATTTTGCAGTTTCAAGTGTTCCTTGGGGTGTGTTTTTTTTCTTGCTTTAAGAGAGGATGTGGGAAGAGATGTTTTGCACCTCAGTTGCCATGACTTTTTGTGCAGGAGATTGAAGAACAAATATTGATGACTGCTAAAGAAACCAGCAAATTGGAGTGTTAGTGCTGAGGTTTCATCCAAACCATGTATTATAAAGTTTCTTCTCTTTCTCAGAGACTTCTTGAGTGAAGATGAGAATGATAAGAGAACCGTGCAATCTTCAGATGACTCCTTTGAGCCTTATCCAGAAAAGAAGTAAGGGGCTTTTTTTACTTTGCTTTTTTAACACAACTTGGTTCTTTATCCACAGCATAGGTATAGCGCAGGCATTAGCATCAGCGTCCCCTGACCCACTTCTTTGGGTTTTCTGGGATGGGGAAGGCCGACCCAGGGAAGAAGGGTTTGTTTGCTCTCACATGACCCAGAACTCAAGCTCTCCACATCTCCCTCACTCCCTTCCTAACCTGTTGGCACCTAGAGACGTGATTTACGGTGCCTCAGTAGAATGGTTCACCAAGCTGCACAGCAGGTGAATGTGATCTATCAGGGGCTGCATTCCTCCTCCTCCCGCACTCCCATGTGCAGAGAGCACCTGTGTGTCTCCAGCCCTTCGCTGAGCTAGTTGGGCCATCTCAGTTGAAATTAGACTTGAATTCAATACAAATGAAATATCAAACATTCTCATTCATCTCTTTACATTGTTGTTCCTTGCCTTAGGGGGTCCAACAAAAAGAGTGAAAATAAAGAAGCGAAGAAGGCCGAAGAGCCCAAAATAAGAAAGAAGCCAGGCCCCAAGCCAGGCTGGAAAAAAAAGATCAAATGTGAAAGGTAACTGAACTGAGCAAGGAGGCTTGAGACTCTGAGATTAGCACAATCTCACTGGAGTAATTCTCTGCTTTTCAGGGAGGAGCTGCCTACCATCTACAAGTGTCCTTACCAGGGGTGCACAGCTGTATACAGAGGGGCCGATGGCATGAAGGTAAGTTAAGAATTAACATGTGACTTGTTATTTCCAGTGTAGGTGCTGTGAGCTATTAAAGGGGACGAGTCACCTTTCATGCGAGTAGAGAATTAAGAATGGTATCTGGGCATTCCTTTCCCTTCTCTTGAAGGACAGGGATGGGTCAAAGTGAACAGTTCAGCTGCGTGACCCGTGTAGTGTCTGAGGCTTTGTTCCATTCCAAGTGGAAAGAGGAACTGGTCTCTTTCCGACTCATGCTGTGCTTCGTCTTCTGTCCTGAGATTCAGCTATTGCCTTGCTGGGGAGCCCTTTTGGAAACGCTGCAGGCTAATGGGCTGTTTGGTGCCGAATGTTGGTGGAGAGAAGGTTTAACAATGTTTTATTAAAGTCCTACAGAAGGACAGACTTGCAGGCTTGGATGCAAGCTTGAGTCATTTCACACAGTGAAACTAGATGTGATGTGTAGGCCTGCACTGCTGGCTTTTTCCCTTGAGTCTTCTGCTTGTGCTATGTAAGCTATTGATTAGGAGTGTGAACTAACTTCTGACCCCTAGGAGGGTAAAGAGACTCCTGTCTCCAATCCTTATTTTTAGAAACACATAAAGGAGCATCATGAAGAAGTGCGGGAGAGGCCTTGTCCCCACCCTGGCTGCAACAAGGTGTTCATGATTGATCGGTACCTACAGCGCCATGTGAAACTCATTCATACAGGTACTTCCTGCTGACAGTGGCTGCTCACAACCGAAGGGAGGGTGTTATGCAAGAACAAGATGACTTCACTGTGCCAAGACTGTGTTGGGTATGAAACTGCCCTATCACGGTGGTATTTGCTTAAGACCCCCTTCCCCCTGTTTGTTTGGTACTGATAGGCCTCCAGGCCATGCCATCTTTTGGGAAGATTTGAGCTACTTCCCACACCAGGTGCTAGTGAAGGAACTTCATGGTTTAGCTTAAATTGCTTCTGGTAAGCAGGGGCTTCTGTGTATCAATGAGGTGTTAAGATGTCAACAGTGCCAATGACTCCTTCACCATCTCTGTTCTCCCTGCAGAGGTACGGAATTATATCTGTGATGAATGTGGGCAGACCTTCAAACAACGCAAACACCTCTCAGTCCATCAGATGCGCCATTCAGGAGCAAAGCCCCTCCAGTAAGTGCACTTTGGCCTTATGCACATCATAGTGATGTAATAAAGTAAATGAATAGACAGGGTCACCGGTTAGACCCCCTTTAAAATATGAATCTGTATGATTTCCTTCCACTAGTCAGAGTGGCAAAGAATTGGTGTGTATAGTTAAAGGTTTAGAAAAAGGCCCCATCCAAGAGTCTCGCTGTAAGATGTTGGTGTTTTCATCAGAAAATCCAGATTGGAAGCTGAGGAGGCAGGGTAAGGAATTCATTTAAAGACACACTTCTCTGAAGTCAGGTTCAGAAAAGTTCAAATAAACTGGGGCCTGCTGTACTGGAAGAAGTCATGTGGTGTCTGGAAACCAGACCTGCTGCCTATGCTAGGAAGTGTAGGGATTTCTCGGTCCTCGTAGCTAGCAGCAGGGAGGTGATGTAACTAAGGGAGACATTTCCTAGTTGTACATTGGGTTTGTGACTAATCATGATCCCGACCAATTGGGAGTCTCCCTTTACTGGTCAAACTAGCTTGACTTATCTGTTTCCAGGACTCCTTTTAGCTCCAGCCCAGTGCGCTCCCTTTGCAGGCTCACTCATGCTTTCTAATTTGCGTTGCCTCAGCTCCCAGTAGATGCAAAAACTGGGGAATTGGTAAATAATGAGGACAGGTCATTGATTCAGAGCAATCTGGATTGTTTGGTAAAATGGGTGCAAACAATATGCATTTGAAAATAGATATAAACATATACATCTAGGAACAAATGTAGGCTACACTTCCAGGATAGGGGACTCTATCCTGGGAAGCAGTGACTCTGAAAAAGATTGGTGGGGCGTAGTGGAGAATCAGCTGAACATGAGTGCCCACTGTGACCAGAAGAGCTAAATGGGATCCTGGGATGTATAAACAGGGAAATAAATAGAAGTAGAGAGGTTATTTTACCTCGAGTTGGCACTGGTGCAACTGCTGCTGGAATCCTGTGCCCAGTTCTGCCATCCACAGTTCAAAAAGCATGTTGATAAATTGGAGAGCCCTGCAAATGAGTAATGGATTAGAAGTGATTGAGTTCTGAGTCTGTTTAGTTTAACAAAAAGAAGGTTAAGGGATGACTTGATTATAATCTACATGGGGAACAAATATTTAGTAATGGGCTCTTCAATCTCACAGAGAAAGGTACAACTCCTAGCCATGGTCAGACATTCAGACTGGAAATAAGGTGTACGTTCTTAACAGTGAGGGTATTTAGCCATTGGAACAGTTTACCCAGGGTTGTGGTGGATTCTCCATTACTGGCACTCTTTAAATCAAGGGTGGATGTTTTTCTAAAAGAGATTGTAGGAATTATGGGGAAGTTCTATGTCCTGTGTTATATCACTATGGTCCCTTCTGGCCTTGAAATCGATGAACGAGAGGCCTTCAGTAGCTTAGCATTTCTTGTACTGCGCTGCTCCAGTATCTTCCCTGTCCCATGCACAAGAGATGTCCCATTGAAGTGCTGAAATCGTATTAGCTGTCACCAATCTTATTCTTCATATTCCTAAACCCATTTACCCAGATAATTGCTGGGCAGGAACAGAAGATTTTTTTAATACAATCTCTTGAGTTGAAGCCTTTTTGTTCAGTGAGTGTTCCCCTAGTTTCTTACTAGTGATGAACTACTGCCAGCCTTACCTGGAGCTGGGGCCACTGTAGTGTTGTTCTAATTGTGTTTTGCTTTCCAGATGTGAAATCTGTGGTTTCCAATGCAGGCAGCGAGCGTCTCTCAAATATCACATGACCAAACACAAAGCTGAGACCGAGCTGGAGTTTGCCTGTGACCAGTGTGGAAAGCGTTTTGAAAAGGCCCATAACCTTAATGTCCACATGTCCATGGTGCACCCTCTGACCCAGACTCAGGACAAAGCCAAGCCACTGGAGCCTGAGCAGATTCTCATGTTGAATCCTTCAGGGACTGTGGAAAGCCAGGCTGTAAAACCAGAACAGACTGCACAACAGGAGCCTACTTGAAGGTCTGCTGGAGGGGTGTACTGATCCAGCCTTGTATAAACCATTCAGCAGTGGGGATTTTTAATATACATTTTAATAGATTCTCAACAAAAAACCCACCTCAGTGCAAATAGCTTCAGCTTGCTCAGAGAGAGAAAAAAAAAAAGAAAAAAAAAAAGCTTTTACTGTGCTGTGATTCTCCATGCTTAGATCAAATTCAGCGGTGTTGTACTAAACAGTCTCCATCGAATGTAAAGGAACTGGATGTTCTACACTCCCCCACGTGGTGATAGAAACCAAGTTGTACCACATCAGTTAAGTAGTTGCATAAACTGCAGGCATGTATGTAGTTCCTATTCAGATGGGTCTACAGTTATATGGGACAGTGGAGTGACTTAAAACTAGGCTTTTTTTTTTTTAATTACAATTCCCCAAGCAAGTCTAAAGTGAAAAATTTAACCTACTTTTTATTAACAAGAGCTTCAAGGTTTTGCTTGTAATAAATTATTTACAAAGTAATTTGAATCAAGTAGTCCTGGTTACAAAGATGGAGAACAGCTGAAAGTTTTTCCTGTCAATCCATTTCTTTGGATTCCACAAAAAATTTCTTAAACACTTTCTGCAGCTGCAGAGTTAGACACGTCTTTCTCTGCTGCCCTTGCCCGGGCTACAGTTCTCCACCAGTATCACTCAGAAGAGGACTGGTTCATCATAGAAATCCTCAGCTACAGTGGGCTTCCAGGAATGGAAGAGGGCAGCTTTCACCTCTGGGTCAAACTCTTCACAGGGATCCAGTAACTGGGAGGAAAAAGAAAGCAACTGGTATTAGAGGCCAATTACTGCTTCTTCAAAGCAAGCTAAGATCAGCACCAGCTCAACCTGTCTGTTTATAGTAAAGTTCTCAAAACATGCCTCAGCTAGAGAAGAGAGCATGGTTTGGGGTCAGGCAACAGCCAACTCCACACAAACAGTGGATCTGTACTACCAGAAAAGTACTATGAAAGGGGCATTTAAATGCTGTATGGTTTGGGGACAGTGCTAGTTCATGATTAGTCTTGCAAAAAAGACTGAGGGCTACATGCATGCTGACGCTAAATGGAGGGTAGGTAGGAGCTTACAATGACTTGATAAAAGTGAAAAGGAGGCGGACTTAGCATACCTGTTGTATATGTATAAAGCTCTTTTTAGGGCACCGTGCAATTGAATGTAGCAGAAATTGACGAGCCTTAGTTATCACCTCTAAAGAATCCACCTAGTGAAAAGACATCAGGTTCAGGACAGAAAGCAAAGTCACTTGAAATCCTCACTTTCATCTTTATTAAAAGAATGTTGACTTTTACAAGTGGCTTAGGTACTTTAATTTATCCTATTTACAGATTAGGTACAGAACTTCACCATGTGTAAAATTAAAGTGCACTCTAAGGTCCTCTAATAGCAAGGTTAATGGGCATGTCTATCTTATAACGGCACTCCAACCTGATCATTCTTTTATGCCACACTGGCAATTATTTGTATGCCTTTGGCACCTCCAGGCCCTCACCAATATCAGAGCCCTCTGGGTTGGGTACTGTACAAGTATCACCGGTATGTCAGCCATTTCACAAAGCAAATCTGCTTTGTACAGGCAAGGGAATGAAAGCCTCCTAGCCACAATACCATTTAAGTAAAATTCAGTTAGGTAAGAGAAGAGAATGACCACCACTCACGTGCTTCACGCTGTGTAGGCTTTGTCCCCCCTGATCTGATCTCCGAGGATTCTCCCCTTCTATGTAGAGTCGAAGCAGCTGGGTATACATGTCAACAGCAACATAAAGGAAGGTTTGCTCTCGGTTAAGTAGGTTTTGGTGAAAGCAGGGGATAAGGCTAGAGGGAATCACACAAGATATAGAATGAGTACAGTGCAAGAGGAAGCCCCTCAACAGCATCTCACCATATATCTTTAAACACATTAGGGGCAAAGGTGCAACCAGCATTTTCACCATCAGACTTGCTGTATTCAGCACTGGACACTACTCATGTGAATGGACACTTCTAGCAAGAGAAGATGGAATCACCCCCTCTGGAAATCATAGTTCTGCTGAGTTGATGAAAACAGTAAGATTGCAAGAAGGTCCTGAAGAGCAGGGAAAGCTTTCATGGACTATCAAAAAGAAGCAGCATTGGCTTTCAGAGGGTTACAAGTGTTCTTAGCTTTGCAAGTTACCAGTTTGTTTCACCCATAAGACACTGGCTGCGTCTGAAGTGGCCATCCCAGCCAGGTTGGGTGGGGTCTCTTTGCCTTGGCGTAATACAGCCATCCCAAACTCATGGCAATCACTTTTCTATCACACTATCCCCATTAGGAATTCTCTCCCTGCATACACACTTGTCTAAGCTCGACAATCACATGTATAGAATTGCTTAGAAATGGGCATGTGAGCAGCCAACCACTTTCTTCTCCCATAAACAATTCCCTTAACATTTTTTGTTGTTACCTGTAAAATGCAATAGGTAACAGGCTGACGTATTGGTCTGAGGCTGCCCTGTGTAGAATTTGATAAGGTCCACGGTCTGCAATATCCAAAGACAGGAGAAGGGTAAAATGTCTTAGATCATCATTCCAGGTTTCAGAGTAGCAGCCGTGTTAGTCTGTATCCGCAAAAATAACAGGAGTACTTGTGGCACCTTAGAGACTAACAAATTTATTAGAGCATAAGCTTATGCATCCGAAGAAGTGGGTTGTAGCCCACGAAAGCTTATGCTCTAATAAATGTGTTAGTCTCTAAGGTGCCACAAGTACTCCTGTTATTTTTTAGATCATCATTGGGTCTCTCCAGGTACTTCTACAGCAGTGCAGATGCTGGGCATAGTTCCTTCCAGGCAACAGCTGGAGACAGTGCATAATCTGATGTTTAGCTCAGGTCACTCCTGTGGAGGAGTGCTTGATGGTTTTCAAGCCTGTCTCTAGCAGGTGGCACAGTATTCATACTGATTGTCAGTTACTGTGAGGTTTAAACTGTTTGGACTCTAAACAGCAATTTGTTACATTCAGTGAAGATCTGGCAACCCTTCACTGGGCTCCTGCCTCGACACAGCAGCTGATAGAAGTCAAAGTGCTACCATGTGAAAACCTAGAGTCAGAAAAGTTTCTTTATGCCCCAAAGGGGACTGTTTTCTCTGTGCTGCTTACAGGGTGGAGAGGCTCCTTCAGACAAATATATTCACCAGACCCAAAAGGTAATCCCTTAAAGCACCTGGTACCAAATTTTGCATTCCCACAAGTTGGGGAGGAGAGTTCTACTCACCTTTCTCTGCTGAATGAAAGAGAGCTAGCCAGGATACGCCTTGCTCTTCCAAGCATCCGAGGATCTCCAGGCAGCATTCCAAAGATTTTTGAACCTCTGTCCCTTGCTGTATATTTCAGAAAAGAACATGCACACCCCTTACTGAATTGTGGTTACATTTCAAACAAAGAACTGCCCTAGTAATAGTGAATGTTTATCAAGTGCGGTGTCAGTGCCAGGATTAGTACAACTAAAGGCACAGATAGAGCCTTCCTCCACCTCTCTACAGTCAAATGCATTGATGCTAATGCCAGAGGCTCCAGATCCCCCTGGACCAAGGCAGAAAGCATGCTATAACCAGCGGTTTATCAAAAGCTGTAGAAAAAGTAACAGCAAGGACCAGCCTACAACCAAAGCATTTCCAAACAGTTCTCGGCACGTAGCCTTGGGCAAGTCACTTCCCCTCAGCATCTTTCAAAGGGGGAATGTCACCACTTATTTCACAGAGCATTATGGGCATTAGTTAACATTCAGACAGCATTCTCCAGCTCTACCCCATCTTCTCCCACCGTTCATGCTTCTCTCCTGACCAGTCTGTCTCCAAGCCTCCTTTCATATCACCCCTCTGTTTGGAACAGCCTCTCAGATCAACCTTTGCCAAATACCTTCCCTTAAAAATAATTCCCCAAAACCTTGTTGCACAAAGTAATCCAGCTGCTATGGTCCCTAACCTCTCTGTTTGGTCTGCGTTGTTAGATTGTCAGGACAGGGATTCTGCTCCCTCTTTGGGACATTATCTCCTGTAAAGTGCCATGTCTATTTCCTCCCCTATGGAAAGTGACCAATAATAAATGCAAAATGCTATACAAAGGCTAAGCAGCATTATTTGTATTAGTTCAAGCAGTAGGTAGGTGAGTGAGGCATAAAGTCCACTGAATGGGAAGGTCTGAAAACAGTGAGTCAGCCAGGAAGACACACATTAAATACTAACATGGTGGGGAAGGTGCTGTCATAATTAAAGGAGGGCTGCTGTGTTTGGCTTATGAACAAGGCAGGAGAGAGCAAGGACTTCCATCATGCTCTGCCTGGGACATTCCTTACTCCCTCCTCCAGCAGGCTTGGTGGTGCTGGCCTAAGGGATTTTTAGGTGGCAAGCCAGCCTTTTTAACCCCATACAGTGTAATGAGACCGGGATGGGGATTTACCTTTGGTGCTAATCTGGTCAAGATGAGATCCATGAGTGAATAGAACAGCAGGCACACTAGGAGCTGCAAGGGAAAAGGCTGTATATTACTTCGATCAGCAGTACTGACGAGAAGGGTGGACATTCCATTCGTGAGGGAAGCCCCTGAAACATGTCCCAAGGCTTTCCTGGGTTTGTTATGAGCAGTGGGATTCTTTCCAGGAAGACTGTGGCTCAAGAGGGCCCCAAGGCTACACAGCACTCTGGGAGTGGATACAGCAGGTGAAACTGGGGTAGCAGTGACTGGAAGTCTTGAAGCCACAGTCCATTTCTTCTTAAGGCAAAACTCCATATTAATCACATAATTCTTAACAGCAGGAATGAGGCTCATTGAAAGTCAGTGATCAAAAAGAATCGACAACCTTCCCCAAATCCACAGATGTAAGTGATCTTCAACACTCGGGAAGCTGCGGAAGGGACAGTACTGCCCAAGCAAAGGCATAGTGCAAGCACATACTAAGCACCCCTCCCACCTCTCGCAGTACCCTCAGTCCTACCATGCAACAAGCCTGTTATTCCTGTTCTGGGGCTCTGCCATTCAGGTAAAACTGGGGGGTGGTTTTGTGATCAGGATAAGACCCAACCCTGATTTTCACTTGTATCATTATTCAAACAGGAACCCAGGCCTCCTTCCTTCTAAGAAATTTGACAGCTGAACCAGCCAAAAAGATTTATGTACAACATATGTAGACTAGGATATCTGAGGGGAAAAAGCAGGGGTGCACCTTTTAACTCCACTGAAATCCAACAGACCCAGAGAGACAGAATAAGGAAAAATATAAATAATGTGCTAACAAGCCAGGACTAAATAGGAATGAGGTATATGGAACTCCCCTAAAATTAACTCCACACTGTTTCATTCCTAGACAGGGCTAACTGATCCAAACACCACACTCCAGCTTCACATGACAGGATGGTTCTCTAGCTCCACAGCACAACGCCAACCCTGTACACAGTGGAAACAATTCTTCTCACAATTACACCTGAGCAACCACTGAAGTCAGGGCAGTTGTCCTGCTGTAAGAGAGGAGGATTTGACCCTAGATCAGTGGCTAGGCAGTTAGTTTGTTTTGACTGCTATTCATTTAGCCAAACTCACTCACTGCAGTTACCTTGTTCTTCCTCCTGTTTGTCTTCACCATATGTTTAAATTGTGAACTCTGAGACAGGAGGTGTCTTTTTTTTATTTCATGTGTGGTCAGTACCCAGTGTAACGGGGCTCTCATCCCTAACTAAGGCCTCAGAGCTACCACAATGTACGTAACTAGCAATAGTAGTCATCATTGACCCAATGGCAGGAAAAGGCAGGACTGCTCATTTCCCACTCCTGTAAGTTACTACCTGTACAGGGATAATTTTGTTGTATATTTTGAAATGCAAATTGTCAATATAAAAAGATTTCTCCAAGAACTTCACTGCATTGAGAGAACACACTGTAATTAAAAAAAAAAAAAAAAAAAGGTCGGGGCAATAGCAACTCCTTTCCCCTGAAAAAATACTAAACTGCTCTGATTGTGCAGCTGTTTCTTTTTCCTCTCCACATGGAAAGTGACAATCCTTGTGCACCAAGGACACCGAGTAAATTGGGGGAAATGGCAGCCACCCGTGGGAAAATTCCTCCTCTCAGGGTTGCAGAGTGCCCCTATTCATGTCCTGTGTACACTTCTCAGCCATCAACCTCCTAGCTGAGCAGGCCAAGCTAGAATTCCTTTCAGAATTCACCAGTGCTGCCTTCAACAGGCAGGAGACTTGCAGCCCCACTGGTCCCAGCGATCTTCTCAGCACTCTCCCCTGGCTTTCGGGTTTGGAGTGTGTGGGGAAGAGTTTTCTTTCTTCTTTTCACTTATCAGAAAATTCCAACATGCTGATTTATACAAATCAGACACAACTTTACCCATGGGGGTGGGAGGGGAAGAGGAGGGAATTGAGCGCCACATCCCTCCCAGAAACCAGATTTAACAACAATGTTTACAAGGGACAAGACAATAGCACTGGGCAGTCATTTCTCTTAGTGTTATAAAAAATAAAATATAAATAAATAAAATCAAGTTTATATTTACTAATGGTTTAAGAACAATTGCAAATAGAGAACTGCAAAGAATTAAAGCTGTCTAGTCTTGCCTGCTCTGTGTCAGACCCCACTCTCTTCAGCACGTCTCTCATTCTTCCATGTGCTGCTTGCTGTTGACAAGTGAAGTGTAGAAAGGCTGCAGAAATCCAGGGTGTATCAGAGATGGAAAATTCTGCTTCTAAAGAGAGGAAGCTGGGGATGAAAACAATGTAATCATTCAGGAGAGGGATACCCATGGGTGAGAGTGAGGAGAGAAATCATGGCCTCTACTCAAGGTCACAATAGAGTAAGGGATCAAGAGACAAGGCCTTTCTGCCTGGGAGACCTCTTTTCCCCAACTTTTGTTCCTACATATAGGCAGTTCTCCAAAATATTTGACCAAGGGTTTGGTATGGCCACAATCCCATCTGCCCAAAGATCAGGTCTGGGGATGGTTCAGTCACAAACTTTCTAACTCAAAAAATCTATTATTTTAGCTTTTAAGACTAGTACGATTATCAGAATGGGAGCATCCAGTTATTGCCTACAAGGGCCATCAACTAGAAGTGTCAAATATATGAGTCTCCACTTCTGCCCATCTACTGCTGTAAGTCAGGAAAGCCTAAGGCTACATCCTCACTACAGGGGGGGGTCGATTTAAGATACGCAAATTCAGCTACGCGAATAGCGTAGCTGAATTCGACGTATCAGATCCGACTTACCCTGTTGTGAGGACGGCGGCAAAATCGACTGCCGCGGCTCCCAGTTGACGGCGCTTACTCCCACCTCCGCTGGTGGAGTAAGCGCGTCGATTCGGGGATCGATTGTCGCGTCCTGACGAGACGCGATAAGTCGATCCCCAAGAGATCGATTTCTACCCACCGATTCAGGCGGGTAGTGTAGACCTAGCCTCAGTACCCTGAATAGGAGGGAGTAGTGGTGTTTGGGGGAGAGTCAACAGATGTGCAGCACAGCACTAATATGAGGGTTCATGAAAACTGGGAGGATCAGAGAGAGGATCCACCAAATCAAGGGTAAAAAAGGCACTATAATGTCAATGAATTTGACTCACCACCACTGCACAAGGCTATTTTCCTGTCTCTGTTGTCTAACAATAACTCTTGTCTTCTATTCCACAAAGGACCTATATTTTCCTCTACTGCTTGGCACTCTCCCAAGATGAAATGGTGACATTCTCTAGCGTGCGTTATGCAAGAGGCCAGACTAAGAGAGATTATAATGGTTCCTTCTGGCCTTAAAATCCATAAATGAATCTATGTATAAAGCTGTCCTGCAAACCCCCTGCCCCCCTTAGCATGTCATACTGCCAGTGGGAAATCCAGCAATCTGTTTCAGAGAGTCGGCTCGCACACTTCATTTTTCCACAGAAAGATAAATTGCCTTGAGAGCATTCTCATTTCTGCCTGCAATCTGATATTCAGGCTCCTTAGCCTTACCTAGTAGCAGAATGCTGGCATTTCCTCAGTCTCTGCAATTCCTGTGCAAGTGGAGCCCCAAACAGCCTTTTCCACTGGGAGCAAAGCACTGGCTCCAACCTCAGCCACCACAGCTGGAAGAACATTGGAAACCAAGAAAGTTAACAATCGCAGCACAGGGAGTCAGCAGAGTGAGACCAGGGTAGCTACGTTTGGTAGATGGGCCAGGATGTATTGCATCTAGAACACCACTGAAGATACTTTTTTGCAATTTTGCGGTCTTGTGTTTGTTACTCAGCAAGGTACTAGCTGCCCATTCCTGCTTCTTACAACAGGAGTCACTCTGAGAAGGGATGTGTTTTCTCAGCCTACCTTCAGCCATACAGAGGATGATGCAGTCTGCCCTGAGGTTGGCACTCATGGTCGCAAACCACTCCAGACAGCAGGACATCCTGGTGAGGGCATCACCAAGGAAATACTTAAACTAAAGCTAACTAACACTAATCTAACTAACACTATATTAAGGATACTAATTAACTATATACAACTGGAAACAAATTAGTCACTAAAATAGAGGAATTGTGAGGTGAAAAGCAGACAGAGCTGACAGCCCCCATGGGTGGTAAGGAGGAATTGAGTCAGCACAGCCTCATATAGCTAGGGAAGGGGCTATGGCCATGAGGCATGAGTGCCACCCCCTCTATGAGTACTGGGAGGCAAAATTCTCCTGCATTGGTGCATCGGGAGTGCACCCACCTAATGGAATACACGGCTGCATCTACTTGAAGAACTTAGAATGGTTGACAATCAATCACTCTTATCAGTCTCTGAAGAGAAGGCAAACAGATGTACTTGGGCAGCCTGTCTCTGCTGGGAATAACACAAGGAAAGCAGAGAACTTTGCAGCCTGGAAATATCCTGGTCCGAAGGGAATGAGATGGAAAAAAAAAGGCAACAGCTGGGGAGCCAGATGCCTCAGAGTGGCTGCTTTTGCTGGACCACTGGGGGGAAAATACAGGTGCAGTTGCCCTGAACTGTGACAACACCCCCCCTCCCCCATGTTAAGGTTGTGTCTAAATAATTCTAGGAAAAAAAGGAAACGATATAACAATATATGGTCAAAATGCAATACATTGCTGAATATTGTTAATTTTGTATTACGATATGTACCTATATGTGTCAAGACAATGTAATGTCTTATTGTAAATTAACCAAAATATCAATACATAAAATATTCCCTTCCATCTCCCATAACCACCCCCCCATCATCACATTCTAAGCTAATTTACAGTCGGTATCATATTTTGGAGCCAGTACTTACAATAGGAAATATAATTAAGAACACTTACCGCTGCAGAAGAAATGATAATGGGACACTTGGTTCGACATGTTTTCAAAACATCATTAACCGCTTGTGCTGAGTCCTCATAATCCAAACTGGCATTCAGTAGACCCTGGAGAAGTGGAAGTACAATGTGACTGCATAATAATACAGTACATTACAGTCCTATACATTTCAAACCCATATGTTGTCAACGAATAAAAACCAGCTGTAGGACTCAGCATTATTCAGAAGGGAAATCACACCCACAAACCTACCCTGAACCTAGTTTTCTCCTACTGTGAAAAATTAGCTAAAACTTATAATATTTCAATAAAACTTCAACACCTGCAGACCAATCCCTCACACGTTTCACCAGTTCCTATACAATATTTACAGCCATCACTCCTCTTCCACAGCCACAGTTCAGAATATTTGTTTGTAGACTTTACATTTACATAAAGTTCCTATTTTGGGTTCTCAAAACCACTGCATAAATAAATGCACATTCCAGTTCTAGTAATAGTGGCAGATCAGGGTCCTAGCGTGAAAGTCAGCAAACTGTTTCCTTGCAAACAATTTCAGTCTTTGCATTGTGTGAGAAATGGAGGGGAAAGATTAAACTACCAGTTACCCTTAAGAAGTGAGCCGTGATGTCATAGGAGAGTGCACATCCTCTGTAACAAATGTTTCTCTGTAACAGAATAAGACAGACAAGAATTTACTCAACAGTGGGTCACAGATTTTTTTTTTTTTTTTTAAAATAAACATTTTGCAATCCTTTGGCAGTATTTCACAATAGGGGTAGGTCTGACAGTACAGAATAAACCTTTCTGAAAGCCCAGTTACTTGTTCCTATTAGAGCCCCCACTCAGGACTTCATTTCTCCTGTGAAGCAACGTCAGTCACTAGACAGTGCTTTGCAATTTCCTATCACCAGACAGTAACACAGATAATGCTGCTTATTGCATACTGTAGATGATAGAACTGCTTTTAGGCAGAGTGACATTGTTTGGATGAGTGGATTTCTCTTGCTCCACCTATGCAGGGACAGAGATACAGGTGGTTTGCAAGGGATCATTAGCCAAGTAAAGTAAATAAAGCTGATTAACACCAGAAGAATATAAAAGGAAGAGACCCCCAGAAGCTGATGGCACAACCATTATGAAGCTATTGTTTTATGTCAAATACTAAGATGTTTCAAAATCTCTCACGGTTTTAAAGATGGAAAATTAGCTTATGATAGGGTCTGAATTTCCATATATATGGCAGGGACCTGGCACAATGCCCTGAGGCGTCAGGGAAATCAGAGACTTCAGGCTTGTCTTCACTATGGGGATAAGTTGACCTGAGTTATGCTACTCCAGCTACGTGAACAACATAGCTAGAGTCAACGTAGCTTAGGTTGACTTACCCCGGTGTTTTCACTGTGCTGCGTCGACGGGAGATGCTCTCTGGTTGACTTCCCTTACTCTTCTCAGAAAGCTGGAGTACTGGGGTCGACCGGAGAGCGTTCTGCCGTTGATTTAGCGGGTCTTCACTAGACCCGCTAAAAATCGATCCCTGCTGCATCAATTGCAGCAGCGTTGATCTCCCCGTAGTGAAGACCAGCCCTGGGATACAAGCTCAGTCTCTCACTTCCAGGCCACCAGGGAATGATGCAGATTTATCTACTTCAAATGCTCTTAACGACTCTTCTAATGGCAACAAGAAATGTTGTTGACAGGCTCCAGGAGCCATAACAAGTGACCTATAATTGAGGGATGGAATAAAAAAAATAAAATGGGTATAGCCTGAAGGACTCCCCCTTCTAAAATTCTTTGTTCACCTTACTCTACTCAACCTGACTTAAACAAGGTCACAAAACTGAAAATAGTTGTCCTATTGTTCACAAATTGGTTAAAACACCACCCTGCAGGTCAAAAGTCTAAACTGCTGATCAGTGATTTTACTCAGATATGCACCCATCTGTGGGATATTCACTACATCCAACAAAGTGGCAGATGACTTCATCAGACCAAATCTTTATATAGTATTTCCAAAGAGCCCTCTCTCATCAGCATAACATACTCATTGTGAATCCCGACAAACTTACTCTGAGTGCATGCTGCCACAGAGAAAAAGCACACAGAAGAATGCTATAGTATCAGTCATTGGCAAGGTTCACAACACCACAAAACTTTTCCAGGTATCTGGACATCTGCAGTGCCACAAACATCAGAAGCATAGGTTGTCTGAGGTTCCCACACAATGACAGATTTCCTGCTTTCAAGTATGATGGTGTTTGATCTCTTCTCCATTACCTACTCTCAAGTTTAAGACCCCTATGCAGAGCAAATACCAAACTTGCTACTGTGAGAAATTGTACACACCAGCTCAGTGTTTACAAAATGAAAGAAATCTTCACAGTCCAAGGTCATTTTCTTTCCTCTTCGACCCATCATGATGAGAATTGATGGAGGGAGACTCAACAGAATCCTAAAGTAAAATTTAAAAACATGCAGTCAAGAAGAGGACAGAACAGCGCTCTGGTCATATTAAGCCTGACTTTGATTTTCAGTAGAATTTAGAGAACTTTCCAAGACTCAATTCCTTAAACATCTGCTAGTAGGAAATGTAAAGATTACTCATTGGGGATTTTTCCACGTGGCCAGAAATGGATACGGTGTTTCAATAAAATATTCAGAGCATTTTGAAGACACACTAACAATGACTTTAGAAACTGTGGAGTTCCCTTCTCCTCCCCAGTGGGAAGTAAAGCCGGTTATTGTGACCAAAACAAGCGGTGATGGTTGTAAATAGCAGGTCCAGGAGGTTGAATTCCTTTAGCTAAGTGTGGTGTGTTGAGTGAGAGCTCAAATACCAGGGGGTGTTAGGGAATAAACACCTCACACCACAAGATTATCACACTAAACCAGTAAACATATGCAATATATTCCCACCTTAATTATCACCCCTTAGGAAAATGGATGTACAATTATTTCATTGCTGTTGTGCAGTGTAGTTGAGTTTCTGAAAGTAGCTTTATCAGATAAGTTTTTCTCATTCTGGCATCCTGTTGGTATTTTACCTTTTTTGCAGTAGCACTTCCTGCTGCCTCAGTAGCCGTTCACCTACAGCAGAGCCATTTCCTATAGTTTTTAACCTTTCCTGGAAAATCCTAAATAGGAAGTGTCCCTTGTCATTCCAGCAGCCAGTGGGTGAAGTCTTCCTACACCCCAGCTCCAGTACCATTTCCTGGATGGGAGAAAGAAATTGGTCAGAATTTTACATCAGTCTGCATTTCAAATCCTCTTTCACCCCACGGTATCAGTGACTCAGGTGATTTTAGATTTACAGCAACTGCACAAGTGCCCAGAAATCCCAGCCCTGGATATATACATAATGAAGTGACAGAACTCCCTCAACAACCCCTGAAGTGAGAGAGTTCACCCTTCTGAACGCTACATCTATTCAGCATGCAGTTTCCAACTTATTCTTCTGAACCTACTTTGTTTCTTTAGGTTTTGGCTTTGTAAAGCACATTGGTGCTTGCAAAACATACTCTACTAAATTTGCATTACTCGGAAGTTTGATTCCCCAGTTTCAGTGGAAAACAGTTTTCCTGATTATTCAGTGCCTGAAGTGATTAGGTGGCTATATGGATTACATTTCACTTTCCAAAAGCCAGATTCCAAGAGTGCTTGTGTGTGTTCTGTCTTGTTTATATTGATCTGTGGGATCAGGAAGGACCAGATTAAAAGTTAGTTTCTTTGACGTCTTCAGTGGAAAGATAGATTTGTACCTTTGAATACCAGACAGGTGCAGGCAGATATGTAACTTGACAAGCTTGACAGCTAATTAGAAACAATTACAAATAGAAGAGCTGCCATGGTACTAAAATGCCTAGTAGAACTCACTTTATCTTTGCAAGATGGAGACCTTGCTTCTCTGCAAGGCTAATTTGGGAAACTCTACTTCAAGAACCTGCATGTAAGTATATTAATAAGGGGGGGGGGGAAGAGGGGGTGAGCGAATGGCCAAAAATCAATTCTTTTAACAGAATTCCACTTTTGTAAATGTAATTCAACATGTAATGCAAACTGTCATAATCTAGAATTCAAGACTGGCTGCTTGCACATTTTCAAAAGCTGTGTTTTTCTCACAGCTTGTAACAAGGCAGGTTGGACTGTTCTAGCACCTTAAGGACATGTGAATTAACACACTAAAGCAGTGGAGAAAATATTCTGACTGATTTATCTTTGGGTATCCAGATCACCAATCATAATATCAAACACTGAGGACTGTCTTCCGTACACTGAAGTTTTAGAAAAGATTTTGTCATGCCAAATTCATGGATCTGGCATATGGATTTGTATCATAATCTAAAATCACCTGTAATCTGCAGAGAATATCAGGATTGACTGTCCTGTTATGAACGGAAAACTCTGACTTCTCCAATTGGCCACAGTTGTCCAACTCTGACCTGGAATTAAGAGAGACTCCTGATGACTATCCCTGTTATATATATATTCAGTGACCCTACCTGTAACAAACTGGGAAAATGTCTGCATTATTTCTCATTAACATTATGTAAACTTGGTTTCCCTGTTCGATTTTATATTTATGCCTAACTGAATGCATATAGTAAAATGAAAGGAGGCTGTAAAGAGGAGTTGTTAAGGAACCCAGGAAGAGTTAAACAATGACACAGATAAGACAGTCTCTCTGGTACCCACTTCAAACAACAGTGGCTGAGCCATCAATGGAGGGAAGGAGGCTATCTGGCTGGCACCATCCAAATTAGGACGT
Organism: Emys orbicularis; assembly: GCF_028017835.1. Classification (NCBI taxonomy): domain Eukaryota; kingdom Metazoa; phylum Chordata; order Testudines; family Emydidae; genus Emys; species Emys orbicularis. The sequence goes on along the minus strand of NC_088696.1, from coordinate 3,532,288 downwards.
TTTCCTCTTCCCAAGGCTAGGGAAGAGATCAAAAGATGGTGAGGGGATTAAAAAAAGGGGGGGGGGAAGTGGGCTTCTGGCAGAAAGGGAGGGAGGAAATGATCAGCTCAGCTGAAGCCGACAGAGAGGGACAGAGCCAGGAAGCAGCAAGGCTGACACACAGATTTATCTGAGAGCCATGGTTTGCAGCAAGCTAGCTGTACTTAGTGCCCAGAGAGAATGAGACACACCAAGACTAAAGTTATGTCTACCTGGGGGCTTGAGGGGAATGCCAAACATAGGTAAGACAATATGCTTTATGATGTTTAAATCTACTTTTCTCAGTTCTGTGTACCCTTTGGGCAAAATAAATCATACTTGGTTTTGGAGAAACTGCTTTAGTGTCACTGCACATTGTTACTGACCACTGGCTACATGGTTGGCACCAGGAAGGTGTAACCTGGAGACACGGTGGGACAGTGGTTGGAGTGCAGGATCCCACCTCGAAGAGAAGTGGAGGTGCGGGTCTGACACTTGAAACGGGTGCACTTGGGGGACTGGAAGAGCTTCCTGACCAGGAATATGACACTATCATGTGCTGCAGAGACTATACAAGGTGAATGGCAAGATCCATGCACAGTATTGAGTGGTGTTCAGTGGGGTATAGCGAGGGAAGAGGCCTATTTCTTGTAGTCAAACTTTAAAGGTTTTCTGCAGCAGCCTTTGGGATTTCCATCTCAGCAATAGTCACAGGAGGGGATTATGCTGGCTGCCACAGAAGCATCCTTGGATAGTACAAAGTATTAAATCGTGGGTAAGTACTTTAGTACTAAGAAACAAGGTACCTCTTACCCAAAAGCAGGGGGTTCAAAGCGTTCAGCTAATCAGCTGAACAACTTTAAATGTTTAATTATGAAATGAAGTATTAACATTCATAAGATTTTATAAAATTAGATTTTTTTTTCTAAAGAAGTCTTAATGGTAGTGCAAACGCATTGTGGTGTACAGGAATGTATGCTCTTTTCATACAGACGTATAGAAGTCAGAATTTAGTTTCTGAGGAAATCAAACACTGGGTAAACATGCACAGCTATAGCAATATGAAATGTTTAAACAACACTTGTGTTGACACAGACACACACACAGACACACCATACCCATTATGAAGAAGTGAGTGAGGGGCAACATTCTATGACATTGCTCTGGCTTGAGTCAACGAGACTCAGCTAGAATTAGGTGGCTCTATGTGTGCATTAAAACCCAACATATAAACCTTTCCTAACTATGCTGTGGGTACAGTCAAATGCTGCTCCACCCTGTTAGTTTCCATATTCACAGTAAAACTGTCACTGCTGTGCAAGTGTATTCATGTGAGATAAAGTACCTTTGGGAGAAATCCAGAATTGTACCAATAAGAATGGCACATGCCTTTTCCAGGTTTCCATCACAGCCTCCAGAAGCAGAGGATGCTGGAAGATACCACTGGTACAATGCCCAGTAATGGAAGTCCTGCCTGCAGTATTGAACAATGGAAGATTAGATTCATATAAAAGAATTTTAGTGCTTCCTGTCCATTGTTTTAAAGAGAACACAGTACACCAAGTCAAATGGAATGGCAGAAAGAAGGTTGCCACACAGACCTGCATATATGATAAATCTATATGAAACTAGAAAGCGATTGCCACTAGAGAAACAGATTAAAAACTAACAGCTCCCTTGAGGGACTTTTAACAATCCAGAGACGTGATGAGGCTGGGCATATAGTGTTTGCAGGCTGGCCTGTAACAACCATCTCTTGCTTCTGGGCATGGGAAAGTCCTGAGATAGAAAGATGTTCTAGTGAATTCTGTGGAGGCCAACGGTTACCTTGGATAACTTCCTCAAGGGAAGCCAAACCCATCATTTCTAACATACTTTGAGCTCTTGTTTGAGATGTGGGGGCATTAGAAGTTCACACCCCAAGCCAGACAATTTATTTACATTGTCATCAAACTCGAGGCTTAGGACCTTCTCTAATATTTCTGACTTAACTGGAAACGCATTTCAAACTACTTCCATTTTTACAGGACCGTTCTGCACTTACCTTTCAGAAGCAGAAAGGATATCCTTCTCAGGCTGGACTTCTAGCTCAAACAGCAGCCACTCTCGGAAAGATAACTGGGGAAAACGCAGAGATTCAGCACAAAAAAAGAAAAGATCAGCAAGGAAACATGACTTCTCTCGCCACCCTCTCTCAGTTACGAAGATCTCTCTCTCTCTCACATGGCAGCAGCACAGGAAATTAACAGTTCCCATTTAGTCTCAAGAACATTTCTGTTCCTGGAGCATTCTCCTAGCAAATCTAAACCAAGCGACCACTAGTTTCCAAAGACTACTAAAAGCACACATATCTTTAACACTGCTAATGTGCCCATGTTCTCAATATCTGGACACCAGCGTGGAACATATGGCAATATAAATCAAAGGAGAAAACAACAACAATAATTAAAAAAAAAAAAAACCCTGTAAGTAAGGCAGCCTAATCAAACACATTCCGTTCAAAGTAAAAGTCAAATTATTATACCTGTAAATGTACTTTACTGTATTGACCATTTTAACTAATAAAATATGTGAAATAAACCTAACAATACTCCATTCATGGTCTCCCATGACTTCTCTACATAAAGACAAATCTTTTTAATGAAAAATCAGATAAAAGAATAACTGTCACATCAGATACTGTCCCAAGTGGAGGTAAAGGGAATAAATCTATGAAATGTGTTACCCTGTTTTTTCTTGATACAGGGACACAGATGTGCTGGTGTGCACAAATAATCCAATGTTCATGTGCACTTCAAGAGATTGCATGATTTAAATTGGGTGCCAGGAAAAGTTCATGAGCATTTTTAAAAATTTGGCCCTCTCATAGATCTGTTTCTATAAAAGATTAAACTGTTAGGCATACATCTGAGATATAAATATATTTATTGTACAGTTATAATTAAAAAGCCTCCACCGTACTATTTCTGCATTATCACTTTATATCCTACTCTACTTTTTGTTGTCAATTTCTCTATAAAGCCAAAATGCCTCATGTCTTTTCTCCTATCTGCACCTTATCTGCAGATTACAGTGATGATGATAATGATAATTTTTAATGCTTAGATCTGGTTGTACACATCTTCAAAGTGTTGTACAAGCACTGACTAAATAATAAACTTTTACAGGGAGCAGCTATTGCTGCTAACGAGTAGTAATATTGCATCTATGCTGGGAAATCCCAAAACGCAGATCTGAAGAGTTAGCATTACGGTATGATGGTAGGATTATTACCTGGAATGGTTTCTCCTTCAAGAGTTCTTGAAAGCGTGTTTGCTTCCATAAACAGAGGCTGGTTTTCGTGTAGTTTACAGAGGGACAGGAGAGGGACCTCCAGGACAATTCAGGAGCTTCCTCCTCACAGCCAATTCCTCGAGCCTCTAAGCTCAGCCGTGGCACAACATACTGTAACTAAAGTAAAGACAGCAGAAACTTACATATTGCCATCAATTAAAAAAAAAGCCCCTGTGCAGTACCAATTACGTGAAGTCAGGAGTGTGGAAAGAAACAAGGATACAAGGATATCAAAAATATATTTTATTCAATTATTTGGCAAAAATGTGTTTGCGAAAATGGAAACAAAATTGAGGTGTCACTAAAAATCAGGCCCTAAAACACAGAGTTCATGAGTCCAGTCCTTAGAACTGGAGCAGTATGATTGTTACTCTTCTCTCTAATAACCTCCAAAACAGACCAGGATTTAACTTGGTAGAACTAAAATGTCTCAGTTACATCGGTTTAGCTGTTCCTCATGCTACCCAGCTACTTGACACAAAAATCCCAAACTGTAAAAAAAAATCTAGGTTGTGTGTGTGGAGGAGGAGAGGGGGATTAGATCAAGAAAATCATGGAATCCAGCACAAAAGTGATAGGATGTAATATTAGACTTTTAAACCTTCCAATGTTCTGTTAGGAAACAAGAAAGCAAACAGAGTTGGCTACTTAATATTGTACACCTTATGAAATGAATAAGCAGAGAGCTAAGGAAGCTCCCATAAAGGATTCAGGATAAATACTGTAATTAGTCCTAATATATTACAGTACGGATACCTGCAACAGAAAGTTCCAGTGGCACTGCCTTTTTAATAAGTGATGGCAACGGATTTTTTCTTTATTAAAATGGTTACCTTTTTTATAAGGCCAGAGGGAAGCAAGTTGCATAAATCATCATGAGAGAGGGAAGGAAACTTGCACAAAAAATAAGCAACAGCTGCAGTACAAAACCTGAGAGAAGAGAGAAAGAGAGAGCAGTTATTTGGTTTGGTTCATCTATCATATCTGCCCCATCTTCAACTGCTGTTGCTTTCCATCCAGGAGAGTCCAGGGCCAAGTAAAAATCAAGAATATCATGCTTCAAAATGGTCTAAATACAAACTGCAATGATATCCAGTCCAAAAGTGTAATCATATTGGAACATTGTGCGAGCTTTGACAATGGATTTTAAAGAACAAGGCGATAAAAGTAACTACTAAATCATTTCAAAAGCTGGCACAGGAAGTCTAGAAAAAGATGGGAATAAAATCATAACATACCTGGGAGAGAGACTGCAGTCCTATTTTGTGTAATTCAGGGCTGACCCAGAGCCACCCTAATTTTTAATACGGGGGTGTAGCCTGCAAAGACCACAAGTGCCAACAACAACAACAAAAAGAAGCTTCATCTTGATTTGAGGCTAGGTAGGATTTGGAATGTCCATGGATCACACCTCCATACTGAAAGATGAGGGTGGCTTCAATCTGTTCTACATCATGCCACTTAGATGCAATCTCTGGGCTCCTCCCAAATTTCTTATGCAGCCCACTTGTGGGCAAAGTTGGGGCACATCTGGTCTAAAGTTTCTACTTTTAAGTTTCATTTTTAAATAAAAACATTCTAAACCTAAACACTAACATGTCCAATAGTGAGAGTGCCACACATTCATAAGAGGGGAACTGACTGCATGATAGGATGTCCTGTTCCATATCCCTGCCTGTGCCAAATGCAAGTCATCCCTAGAAACAGGGAAACCTAGTATATGATGAAGGAAGAAACTCACCTCATGCAGAAGGCCAAGGACTCCCCTGTCCTGCACACTAGTAAATGGTTCCAGTACTCAGCAACAGAAAGGCCCTTTGCAGCGGCAACCTTGGATCCAATGTTCACTTCAGGAATCAAAGATTTGGATTCATTTAAATGAATCATAAAGGCAGCTAGTCCTAAAACATGAGCATCATTTAGGGAAGGACCCTGCAGCCAAACAAATAAATAGTTCAATGAAAAGAGGCATAGCATTTGTAACAGAGTAGCAAGTCTCAACTAAACCTCAAACTAATCAAGAGGCAGAATACTGCAACTATCCAGTGACTAATCCAGTGTAAAAGAGCCATTTAGCAGATAGAAGGCACCAATTAAATTAGACAACTTCCTCCTTGTCTGGAATTCTGAAGTTGTTTCTGGTTAGCTTCTACAGCAGAAATAAAGATAATTCTACAACAGTAACTTGGCATAACTAACTTTAATTATACCCTTGCAGAATTTTAAAGGCCAATGGCTTTTCAGATCCATGGCATTTAGATTCATTTATCAGCCTCATAACTTAATCCTTTCAATACAACAGGGTGAAGAGCACAAAACCAAGAAAACACTAAAATAAATAAATAAAAACAATGAACACAAGGCATAGCTCTGGATCTTGCACCTAGGTATTTAGAACGACTCAGGGTCTCAACTGTCTCTTAAAAGCTGACTAAGGCTGGTAACAGTGGTGGATGTGCAGTTCCGCACCAGGTGCTACATCACAACCCCTTTACATCACTCCAGCCAAGGGGCTTTAACAGCTCCTGGGGAAATAAATCGATTCTAAAGCATAGAACTATGGAAGCATAAAAGCATCTATACAGAGTTCTGTGCTGCCTCCCCCATGCAGCTTGTAGCATAGGGGAGTGCCAGGACAGGCAGGAATGCTTTAACATACAAAATGGCCTGCACTGATCCAGAATCCAGGACACACAAATATAATATAAAGCCATCTCCCCCCCCCCACACACACACACAATCCTCTTCCTGGAACGGACCTTCTGTGCTGTGCCTCCTCAGAGATGCAACACAGAATCTAGCTGCAGAATTTAGAGCTGTGGTCTGAAAAATTACTAGGCATGTGATACTGCCTGCACCAGTTCAGAATGAAAATTAGAGGGGGCAAAAATGGTCTTGAGGCTGATACAGCATTTACTCAGTATATCTAATGCATAAGAGCTCTTTTTAATTCAACGTCAGTGCCTCTCCCTTATACATTAAATGCATACGTCTCTGTTAATAATAAGGCTGTAAAGTTAAAAATTAAGAAGTCTGAAAATACAAGAGTTAATCTGACCATATTACACCTTTTCTGCTTATGTACATAAAGTTCGTATATTTCAGTTCATGTTGTTAAATGTGCATCATAAATGAGCAACATGGCCAAGTTAACATTGCTGCAGGATCACTATTGTTTGCATTTTCTGAGACCAGGTTTGAAGTTTGTTAAAAATGAGAACTCTTTTGGAAAATTACAAGATAGTGAAATCCCTCCATCGTATAGTACAGTACAGACAGGTACTCCGTGTACATGTGGAGAGATGAGGCCAAAGTAGCCCTTATCACATGGTTACCATCAATTTCTTTATGTTGGGAAACTAACCTGATGATAAATAAGCTGACAGAGCCTAGTCAACAGGGCAGGTAAGAGATGCCTGTGTCCACAAATCATCTTCACAAACAGAGACAAACAGAGCCCCTGCCTACAGAAGACACAAGCCATGTGATCAAGTTACTGCCAAAGATCACTGTTATCCTTAATATAGAAGAGGGTTTTAGAAATGGTTAAACAGAATGCATCTGAAGCACCTTTGAGTGTAAATGCATCACACAACTATCACTCCATCAATATAATCAATAATTGCTATTTATATATCACCATATGTGCATGGCACTATATGACGTAAAATCAGAACGTCCCAGCCTCAAGTAGCTTATAATCTAGTCACAGAAGAGTTTGAGAGAGAGTTCTGGAGAAGAGGAAGGTTGCTGAGGGGCACAGAAAGAAGACTGTTGCAGGCACAGGAGTCTTCTTTCTGGATAATTATTTAAACTGTGGTGAGAAAACTGTTCAGTACTGCCATGCTGCCAAAAGCACATCCCATTTAGGTTACAGGATTGTAGACAGCTTGGAAGTTGCCAGTGAAGTTAATTTTTAAGGAACCATTTTGACCAGAACATTTACAAAATATTTGCACGCACACACCCCCCCCCCTTCCAAAGAGGAACTTCCGGTAAAGCCCAGTGAAAGTCTAGTCATACTCGCACCGTTTCCATTTGTCAGTACAAAGATATATTTAATTTCTGAAATAAAAAGTGAGGCATGCACAAGTTTAAGATCAAAGTGAAAAAATAAAATGCTTTATTCTTCTCTTAATCTCGTGTCTTCAGCAGTAAGCTTTGTGCTCCATCCATTTAATGTTGGAGATGGCCCTAAGGCTAATGGCAGGGGCGCCTAGACCCAGAACAGCACTGGATGTACCAAAAATAACCCAGAAGACACTTTGCCTTTGTACATAAAACATTAAAGAAAAATATTCTTCTTGTGGTCTGATTTGTTTCAACAAAAAAAAGTGCTAAAAATAATCAGAAACTTTGCTCCAGTGTCCCATCTTAATAATCCCATCCTTAGAAACAACGTGGTGTTAGTATTACAAAAAGGCAGCATTAGACAGAGGGATATTTTAAAATGGTTGTCACATAGTGGGCAGCTTATTTCAAGGAGACTCAATGATAGTGGGAGAGCACATGGTATTTCTACTCTCATCTATTAGTTTTTGCATCACAGTGGCTCAGGATAAAAGTGCCTGAAAACGCCAATATGATATATCCCGCATTATCAATAAGGGGGTCTTCACAGACCCTTGCACTGTGCAGGTATTATGGGGCACTACGCAGTTTTGACCTGCCTGCATGTATAGTATGCATCTTACCTGTCAGGAGGGTTAAAATAGGAAGCAGCTATTAGATTCTGGCAAAAGGATGTCAGTAAAAGATCAATGACCTGGAAGAAAAGACATAATTCATTTCTACTTTGTGGAGTTTGTGTCTAGATTTAGTTTTAGGATATGTATATACATACAATTACCCAACACAATCTTAAAGAAAATACGTTAATGTTTATAATGGGTACACCAGATCACTGGTGCCAAAAAACTGAAATTAAAGTCCTGTGTTATAAACCCAGGAGTGTTTTATATCCCCCAATTAACATCCAGACATATTGTGATGTTATTAACATGAACTGTGATTGTATAGATCATTGTTGCAACCAAGGTCCTATAGTTGCGCCAAATCTTGTACAAAGGGGGTCAAGTGAGGTGTTTATGAAAAGGTTATAATTATGCTGTCTGTATGTGTGTATCATTTTTGTATTTGAAGTTATGAATATTGGCTATGTACTTGTATCTCAATGTGTTTGATTCTAAGTAGCATCAGTGAAGCATTTGGTGAACTTCTTGAGAATAGTATCAGAGGGGTAGCTGTGTTAGTCTGAATCTGTAAAAAGCAACAGAGGGTCCTGTGGCACCTTTAAGACTAACAGAAGTATTGGGAGCATAAGCTTTCGTGGGTAAGAACCTCACTTCTTCAGCTGCAAGTCTTGCATCTGAAGAAGTGAGGTTCTTACCCACGAAAGCTTATGCTCCCAATACTTCTGTTAGTCTTAAAGGTGCCACAGGACCCTCTGTTGCTTTTTTCTTGAGAATGGGCACTTACTCAAAATAGTCCTATTAAGAAACAAACACTCAACTGACAATGGACCTTGGGAGACTCCAATCCACATCTGAGGAGCCTTCCTGGGAATGTTCAAGGTAGCATGTGAGCAATGGCTGCCGCCTGCAAACTGAGTCATGCATGGACATGTGACTTGCCCATGAGACTCCAAACTCCATCTTGCTGCTGTGATTTTTCCACAGTAAGAACAAAAGGGGTCCTTCCACATGGCAGAGGATATAAAAGGCCCTGGAAACCCCTCCATTTTGTCTTCAATCCTGCTTCTGACCTCTGGAGGAACTGTGCTTGAAACTGAAGCTCTGAACAAAGGACTGAGTGACCCATCCAAGCTGTGATGTTTGTACTCCAGAGACTTGATTGGTTTAAATCAGCAGGAATCCCATCAAGCCTGAACTAAGAACTTTGCAATTGTCGTATGTATTTGATTCCATTTTAACCAATTTTAACTCATCTATATTTCTTTCTTTTTATGAATAAACCTTTAGATTCTAAAGAATTGGCAACAGCATAATTTGTGGGTAAGAGCTAACTGGTATATTGACCTGGGTCTGGGGGTTGGTCCTTTGGGATCGGGAGAACCTTTTTTCTTTTACTGGGGTATTGGTCTTCATAATCATTCATCCCCAAAAGGGGTACGCTGGTGGTGATACGTACAGGGAAACTGGAGTGTCTGAGGAAATTGCTTGTATGACTTCTGGTTAGCCAGTGGGGTAAAACCGAAGTCCTCTCTTTTGGCTGGCTGGCTGTGCCTTAGTAGTGAAGGACCCCCAGCGTTGGGCTGTGACTGCCCTGCTCTAAGTAATTTGTTCTGAATTGATATTCTCATTAGTGTTCCGCCAAAGGCCGCTTTGTTACATATCTGTCTTGTAAAGAAAGCCTATCCCATCTGAAAGATTTACATAGCATACAGTACACCCCTAGGTCTCTTCACCAGACATCCAAAGATTTCTGAAAGGCTAAATACAAGTTTATATTCTCCGTAGAGCAATGCAAGAAGCACAGATTGGAAATAAATTGACTGCTCTTCACAGACAAGAAAGCTTTTGACAAGCACTGTACATGTATTTACATTTATTCCATCAACTCCATTTGCTTATTGTTCCAGGCTCTACAATACTCACACGCTGATCCTGCTGTTCACGTCTTGGGGCACCAATGTTAAGTTGGATCTGAGAACTGAAGGGAGCAGCTTCATTTTCATTATTGCTGTGTCCCAGGACAGTCGTCAGTCTCTCAGAGATCAGTGCAATCTGGGCTGGCGCAGCTGCGGGAAAGAGCAGCGTGAGAAGAAGAAAACAAGAGTGGGCAAGTGTGAAGGTGGGAAAGGAGCTGGAATTAAGAGAACACACCCACTTCCAAGGCTGATGGATGTCCATTTTCAATGTAAGGGGGAGAGGAAAGAGTGTATGCCCCATTCACTGCCTTTAAAATTCACACCAGAGACTCTAAAATCCTGAAAAGCAGCAAAAGAGATTTGCCCTCCTGATGTGCTCAAAATGCAGAATAAATTACATCTTTTGGCTTGGAAACACCCAAAATGGCGGGCTAGAATGAAGGAGTGGATGAAACTCCAGCTCAGACCAATATGTTACCAAGGAGATGCACTGCAAGGCAGTAACATGTATCACTCCAGGAGTTTCAAACCTCAAGTATATGGAAATGATTAAGCCCCAGAATATTCCCTGCTGAGGGACAGGGAAAGATAAGTCACTTATCTAAAGGCCTCTGTCACAAAAGTAGAGATCTTCCCATCCTCTTGAAAACAAACTCAGATGTTCCTGCCAACCTGCTTGTAGAGTGCTTGGCATATTTACATCTTTAGGAATAAATTACTATGATGTTTGGGATTCAGTATTTCCCACCCTAAATTTTTAAACAACCAGAAAACTTATGTACTGTTCTCCAAATCACTATGTTTTATTTTATTTATTATGTTTCAGCAAGTGCATCTTCTTTCATTTGCTAGGATGATGGATTTCCCCATACATAAAAACTTGACCAATGCATCCATCCTGACTGCCATTTAGAATTGTTTTCATAAAATGTATTTCATAGTTTAAGGTATCTCAAAGCACTTTAGATAGTAGCACAAGGGTAGTAACTGTGCAGGCAATGGAGCATCCACTAGGCATTCTATGATAGTTCACACAGTGCTAAGTACATTATAACTTACTTTATGGATCAGAAGAACGTTAGTCAGGACACGATAATTATTAGTTATTTTCTTGAAAAAAAGAAAAGATGGGATCTTTAACTCCCATCAGAGACTTATGACAAGAACCATATTTCATCTTCCATCAGAGGAAGTGTATCCCAATGGCAGCTCCCTTGTCCCCAATACTGCACTAACAGCTTTTAGGAGCACAAGTGCAGGAGTGGGGGTGGCCCCCCAACCTTTTGACAGAGATGAGTGAGTTGTCTAGGGATCTTTACTGACTTATTCTTTTAAGTTAAAAGCTTAACTGTCAAACTAATTAGGTACTCAAAAAACAAAACAAAACAAATATCAGACCTGAAGAAATTATATGAATCAGAGGTTACAGTCCTCAACCACCTTTGGCATGAAGCATAACACTGCTGTTTCTGCCAGCATTAGCCACTTTCTTGTAGTGGCCTTGTATGAACTTTATTTTAAAGTATTTGCTACATGCCTCCCTACGTACCATCATGTTTGCTTTGGTCTGTGGTCAGCATTCTCAGTTCATCCAGTTCAGCCTTCAGCTGTTCAACAGGCTCTTTGAGATGGTCAGTCTTTAATTCTATTGCTCCATCTATATAAATAAAAGAGAGGCTCTATATTATTTCTGTCTGTATTAGAATACTAGAAATATAGGGCTGAAAGGGCCCTCAAGAGGTTATCTAATCCATCCCTCAACACTGAGGCAGAGTCAAGTATACCTAGACCATCCCTGATAGATGTTTGTTCAATCTGTTCTTAAAAACCTCCAATGACAGGGAATCCCCAACCTCACTCAGTAACCTATAGTCTAGTACTTAGTTTTTCTTAAATCTAACCAAAATTTCCCTTGCTGCAGATTAAGCCCATTACTTCTTGTCCTACTTTTAGTGGGCATGAAGAACAGTTGATCGCAGTCCTCTTTATAACAGTCCTTAACATATCTGAAGCCTCATCAGGTCCTTTCAATCTTCTTTTCTTGAAACTAAACAAACATACCCAGGTTTTTTAACCTTTCCTCATAGGTCAGGTTTTCTAAATCTTTTATCATTTGTGTTGCTCTCCTCCGCACACTCTCCAATTTGTCCACATCTCTGAAAGCGTGGCATCCAAAACTGGACACAGTACTCCCGCTGAGGCCTCACCGCAGTCGAGAGAGAGGAACAACCACTTTAAATACACAAAACCTAAAGCAATGATTCACTGATCTCTACTTAGGGTTAACGTGAAAGCAGAATTCACTTTGGGATATAAAATAGTATACAAAGAACATGGATCTGCCACAATGCACAGAATCATTTTTATCCTCAAAATCATTTACTCCTGGGGGAATTCTGCACTACTGTGCGCACATAATCAATCAGCCGCGCATATTTTTAATTTTTTGTGCAGAAAAAAAGCTTCTGCTGAAAAGTTGCTGCAGTTCCGCCTTTTGCCCAACAGAGGGCGCTGTGGCACTAGAGCACAGCAGCCACTCCCAGTGAGCTAGGGAAGAGAAAGAGCCTGCCTTCTTCACAACGCCAGCTGGGTCAGGTCAGGAGACAGGGGCTATGAGGAGACAGACAACATGGGGTTGCTGGGGGGGGGTGGGGGGGTGTGTCAGACAGGGGCTCATAAGGGCTAGTGGGGGAGGACTAGGGCAGGGGCTGAATGGGATTGGAGGGGCAGGGCCATATGGTGATGGGGAGGGGGTGCAGAGCTACCGGGGGAAGGAGGTGGCTGAGTGGGGGCACAGACACACCTGGGGACAGGGGGAGGGGGTGCAGGGCCACTTGGGATTGGAGGAGTGGGTGTCTGAGTGGGGGTGGAGGGACATGTGCCTGACTGAATGGGAAAGGCTAGGGGTTATCTAGGGTCTGCATGGGGGAAGCTCCTTAACAGTCCTTCCAGTCCCCCACCCCCCCACCCCAAAAAAACCCCTTTCCATACTTTTCCCACCCATACCCAACAACTGTCCAAGTTCACACCCAGGCTCCTTCCCAGCAATTATTTCCCTCTCCCTCAGCTCCTCCATTACCACTGACTCCCCCCAGCCTTGCACTGCTTCTGTGGGGTATGAGAAATATGGTTCCATATTGTAGTTTAAATGAATTACTCAGAGTTCTGTATTAATATGCCTAGTAAGGAATCTATTTGTCAAAAAACATTTTCTGAATCTTTTGTGTCATCTGTATTGTTACAGACATACTTCCTGACAGGTATTTTGAAATAAATGACCAAAAACAATTGAAACTGGTGTGATTATATGGTCTTATTTTGACAAATAAAATACACAGTTTTCCAGAATTTTTAATTTTTTGTTGCAGAATTTTTAATGTTTTGGCACAGAATTCCCTCAGGAGTAAATCATTGTACCTTTTGACTAGTCGGTTATGAATTTATGTCTAGTTCAGGAAGGAATTTAACTTTCAGAACCAAGAAATGAAGAAATCTTACTTCATATTTTCCTTACTATTCTCCTTTGCTTCCAGCCTCCAGAAATTCGCATAAGCAAACTAGGGAAATATGGTCTAGGTGAAGTTACTATAAGAGAGGTGCACAACTGGTTGAAAGACTGTACTCAAAGAGCAGTTACAATGGCTCTCTCTCAGACAGTGAGGATATAGCCAATGTGGTCCCACAGGAGTCAATCCTGGGTCCAGTACTATTCATATGTTCATTAATAACTTGGATAGTGGAGTGGAGAATATGATTATAAAAGTTGCTGATGACACCAAGATGCAGAGGGGTTGCAAGCACTTTCGAGGACAGGTTTAGAATTCAAAAGAATTGGCGAATTGATCTGAAATCAACAAGATGAAATTCAATAAAGACAAGTGCAAAGTACAACACTACACTACAACTAGGAAGAAAAAAAAAAATCAAATGCACTACTACAAAATGGGGAATAACTGACTAGGTGGTTCCTACTGTTGAAGAGGATCTGGAGGCTAACTTCATCCTGGGCTATATTAACAGAGTGTCATATGTAAGACACAGGAGGCAATGGTCCTGCTCTACTCAGCATTGGTGAGACCTCAGCTGGAGTAGTGTGTCCAATTCTGGGCACTGCACTTTAGGAAAGATGTGCACAAATTGGTAAAAGTTTTAGATAACTTGATGGATGAGGAAAGGTTAAAAAAAACTGACAAGTTTAGTCTTAAGAAAAGACAACTGAGGAGGAGGGGGGGGACCTGAGACCAGTCTTCAACTATGTTAAGGGCTTTTATAAAGAACAGTGAAGGATTGTTCTCCATGTCCACTGAAGGTAGAACAAGAAGTAATGGCTTGAATTGGCAGCAAGGGACATTTAGGTTAGCTATTAGGAAACAAATTTCTAACTATAAGGATTGTTAAATTCTGGAATAAGCTTCTAAGGAAGGGTGTGGTATCCCCATCATTGAAGCTTTTTAAGAACTGGTTGGACAAACACCTGTCAGGGATGCTCTAGGTTTACTTATTCCTAATCAGTGCAGGGAGCTGGACTTGATGACTTCTCAAGGTCACTTCCAGCCCTTCATTTCTGTGATTCTATGAAGTGTCTGTTCTCCCAGCAAGGCTGGGAAAACATTCCAGAAATACAAAGTTAAATGCTAAAGTTTTAAGTACTAAGTAATCAGATTCTCCTCAAACAAGAAAGCAAGAACTCTACAGAAATCTCCAGATGGGTACATTGGGTTTATTTTGTTTGAATCGCAAAAGATGGTAAGTTCCCACTTGTCACCACAGAGACGCTGCCACCAGCAACATTCCACACACCCCCCCCGGAGCGCTGCTTTACCGCGTTATATCAGAATTCGCGTTATATCGGGGTAGAGGTGTATTAGGGATAACAAGGCTGGTGCATGATCATTTTCCTTTGAGGAAATGACAGTCTATGAGTTTGTACTGTTCAGAAGGGTACTGAGCAGTACAAGACATTTCTAGGGGACAAGGCTGGGACTGGGAATTTGAGGGTGTCACCCTGTATGTAATTCATGAGTGACTGCTCAGAGCTCATGTATTTAGCTGGGAGTGAATTTGCATCTGAAGGCTATGTAAACAGGCCAGGAGTGGATGTTCTGACAGCAAAGCAGCGTAAGAGGCACCCCAGGCTAGAAAGTTAAGGGACAGCTGTTCAACAGTCCAGATTGAACCCTGGATAATGTTACATGCACCAAGGAGGAGTTAGGCCTTATTGAATCAGCTCTACTAGGCTGTAGAAAATATTGACTAGGCTGAGCCACTAGAGGTCATTATCAACTCAAATGATTCTTTACAAGCTTTTTATTTTCCATCACAGAGACCTGCACAGCTGTCACCACTTAGTACTTCTGCATCTCCTGGAAACCAGGAGGACACTGAGCAGTCAGACTCCACTGAATATCAGATACTTAACAGCATCTGTGTCTTCATGTTAAGCAAAAGGGGTTGAAACATCCCTATATACCTGCTGCTTCTTTGTGAGACTTTTTTCATGTTTGAAGTGGCTTTAGCAGGAGTAATTTTCTGTGTACAAACTTTTGAGCACACTTGTTAAACAGGAATATTTTACATTAGCTAGTCTGACCTGCATTACTTCAAAATCATGAAGTAAACTTTCTTGCATTTGAAGATATTGCCAATTTGAAAATGTTAGTGTTTTGAAAATCTATTTGCTAACAGAGAATACATAAAAGAGCCCATTCAAAAATCTACAATAGCACCAACATGATGGCTGTGGTGGGATCTTAAATTAAATCCACCTCAAACAGGTGTGGATTGGCAACTGCAATTGTTACATTTTCAGATCTATTTCTCACTCCCTCCCACATCCCCTCTCCTTGAGCATGCACTTTATCCTGTCCTTTGAAAGGCAGGACCACAACAAAGCCTGGATGCAGAAGACCAGGGCTTAGGTTCTCACTCTTCAGTCTAGTGGGGACTATGTTACTCAGGGCTGAGAGCACTTAGTCTCTGAAGAAGAGATGAAGACACTAGGGTAATGACGGTTTACAGAAGCACATACATGGCTTTGTAGAAGTCACGTTCTCAATCACAGCAAGTGCTCATATATAGAGTTGGCAAGGAATTAAAAATGGTGGCAAGAGTAAGGAGGTAAAGAAATCCAATAAAGTATCTCTACCTCAGCTCCATAACCTTAATTCCTGCTCCTGTACAGAACATGGGTCTTGCCTCCCCCCGGCCCCCAAAGGGTAGCAGAAATCCAACTGCCTGCTTGCTAAATATGACCTAGCAATTAGATGTCGTTTTGGAATTGCCATTGTAGCAACTGACTCCTTGTCTGCCACAAGTGTGCTGCATTCATTGTAGACGGTCCTATGCTCTCACATTCCAAGAGCCAATACCTGACTGAGTTTGGATCAATCCTATAGCAATAAAATTACCAAGCTCAGCCAAAAAGGCACTTAATATAGTTGCTTTCTTGAGGCTCCACAACTGCAGTCTATCACCACAAAGACAGCTGATAAAGTTTAATTTAGACGGGGGGGAAATTTCTCTTGGATGACAGAAAATGATTTGCAGTAGAAACTGTAACAATAGATATACCTCTCTGCAGACTCTTCCATTTGCAAAGTGACAGCCACCAGATTTTTAAACGTGATATCTAAATGACCACTAAAGAGAAATATGTGCCATTGTGTTCTTGTTGTTCGTCCTTCGAGTTTGAAGATGACCACGACATCACTGATTGGTTTGGTTTCTGTGAACATGTGAGTGGCTGATCAGGCCAATTTGAGCTTTGAACTGTCTGTGGCACACTGAGCAAGAGATGCCATGATGGGTTACTTGATAACAGCGGACATGCTGCTGTTGAGAGATTTACCCTGCCGGCGCGTCTGCTCTGCCTCTGTGGTTCTCTTCTGCTCACAGACTGTAGCTCCAGTATGGATGAGACTTTGCCAGGTAGAATGATTATGAGCGAGATCTTCTCAAATATCTGGGTCAATGTCTAGTCTTTGAAACATTTCTGTTGGTCTCCCTGAGCATGCTTTCCCTCCTTTAACTCACCCTAAAAAATCTTCTTTGGCAGTTGTTCATCTGACATTCTGGTGACATGGCTTGCCCATCTCATCTGTGATTTCATCAAGAGAATGGATGCTTGGAATACCTGCCCATATGAGAACCTCAGTATCTGGAACCTTGTCTTGCATCTTATCCTCATCAGTTTCCTCAGACAGCCCATGTGAAAGTGAGTCAGTTTCATAACATGGAGTTTGTACACTGTCCACATTTTGCATGCATACATCATAGTTGGCAACATGATAGCTTTGTAGACTTCAGTTTTGTTTGTTGACTAATGCCTCTGCACTCCCACACATTTTCATGTAGTCTGCCAAAGGCCAACACTTGCTTTAGCAATTCTGGCATTGGTTTCATCATCGATATGAATTGCACATGACAGTGTACTGCTGAGATAGGTGAACTCGTCCACTGCCTGGAGGGTTTAGCCATTCATTGTGATAGTAGCTCTATGTAAGGTTTTCCTGGCGCAGGCTGGTACATCATTTCTGTTTTCTTGAGGTTGATTGAGAGACCAAAATTATCACAAGCTGAAGAGAAACAGTTTATACTCCGCTGCATGTCAGACTCAGATTTGGCAGTCAGGGAACAGTCATTAGCAAACAGAAGATCACGAATTATCACTTCCTGTACCTTTGTCCTGATCTGTATCTGTAGTCTCCTCAGATTTAAAATTTGCCATCAGTCCGGTATCTGATGCCAATACCAGTGTCACTGTCACAAAAGGCATCTGTAAACATAGCAGAAAACCTCATACTGAAGAGGACTTGGGTCAACACACAGCTCTTCTTGACTCCATTGATGACTGGGAATGGTTCAGATGACTCATCGTCATCCATAACGCAAGGGACCATGCCATCATGGAATTGCTGAACCATTGTGATGAATTTTGCCATGATCTTCCAAAGGCCCTCCCAACTGATTATAGCAAATGCTTTTTTCAGGTCAATGAAAGTCATATACAGGTTGGAGTTCTGTTCCTGGCATTTCTCCTGAAGTTGACGAGCTGCAAACACCATGTCTATGACCTTGCATCCTTTCCTGAAGCCACACGGTCTCTCAGGCAGGAGTCCTTATCCAATGTGTTGCACAAGGCAATTCCGCAGGTGCCCTAGACATTGTCTGCTTTACCTTAACCCCGGTCAGAATACTGCGGCTGATGGGGATCCTGCTACAGCGGTCGAAAAATCACACACAAAGACAAATTAAAAAAAAAAAAAAAAAAGACAAAAGGTGACACCACTCACCATCAGTGTTTGGAATGCAAACACATTAATGGACTGCACAACAGCAGACAGACCAGAGAGAGCAGCTCTAGTTGGTAGCGAACTGGCCAGATGTAACATCCAGATAGCATCCCTGACTGAAACCCACCTAGCTAAAGAACAACTTACTGAAAAAGGAGCCAGTTATACCTTCTTCTGGAGTGGCTGTAGCAAAGAAGATGGACATGAAGCTGAGGTTGGGTTTGCCATCAAAATACAGCTAGTTCATAGACTATCAGGGTTGGAAGGGACCTCAGGACGTCATCTAGTCCAACCCCCTGCTGAAAGCTTAGTTAACAAGCTTACGAATTTCCCAAAGGGTGTGAATGCTAGACTCATGCTAATGAGACTCCCACTATTTGGGAAAAGACGTGCAACTATCATCAGCGCCTATGCACCCACCATGACCGACCCAGATTTGATCAAGGATAAATTTTACGAAGACCTGGGGTCACTTATTGAAGAAGTGCCAAAGGCAGACAAGCTCAACATTCTTGGTGACTTCAGTGCTAGAGTTGGCGCAGATTATCAGGCATGGCCAGGTATCATTGGGGAAAAAATGGCCTTGGGAAATGCAACAGCAACGGGCTCCTCTTACTGAGGAAATGTGCTGAACATGACTTCTTCATCACCAACAGTCTTCTACCTGTCAAACTGTGACAAGATGTCTTGGATTCATCTGCGCTTCAAGCACTAGTATCATATTAACTAGGTCTAGGTTGGACATTAGGAAACACTATTTCACTAGGAGGGTAGTGAAGCACTGTAATGGGTTACCTAGGGAGGTGGTGGAATCTCCATCCTTAGAGGTTTTTAAGGCCCGGCTTGACAAAGCCCTGGCTGGGATGATTTAGTTGGGGATTGGTCCTACTTTGAGCAGAGGATTGGACTAGCTGACCTCCTGAGGTCTCTTCCAACCCTAATATTCTATGATTCTATGTCATCATCAGGAGACGAGACAGACAGGATGTTAGAGTGACAAAGGCCATGAGAAGTGCAGAATGCTGGACTGATCAAAGGCTTATAGTCTCCAAGCTGAATATCCAGATACATCCTAGTGGAAGACCATGAGGTAAAAAAAGCACCCGAAAAGCTTAATGTCTCCAAATTAAAACAGGCTTTTGCTGAAGAACTGTGCAACTTGTAACAATTGATGCAAACTAACATCATCAAGGAAAATTGGGCATTGTGTACTCAGCTGCATCAAATACCCACAGTTCCATCACACGTAAACATCAACATTGGTTTGATGAAAACAATACCGACAAAGGGAGACTATTGAACGAGAAATATTGGCTCCATGAGGTCTGTTTAGGAGACAGCACTTCAACATCTAAGAAGGCAGTCTTCAACAACATTAAGAGGATTGTCCAATGCAAACAGAGAGATGCAGAACTGATGGCTGAGCAGCCAGGCAGATGAGAGTCAATCTTATGCAGACAGCAATGGTATGAAGAATTTCTATACTGCTCTAGGGACAATCTATGGGCCATGGTCATCAGGAACATTTCCAGTACTGAGTGCCAATGGCACCACACTGCTCATTGACAAAGAAAAAAGATAAACTGTTCTGCCCACCTTTGCTGTAACAACATATCAAGCATCTATTAGCAAGGAGGCAATTGATCAACTGCCCCAGATTGATATTAACATCTCTCTTGCTGATCCCCCAACACTCACTGAAACTGCAAAAATGATGGACCTGCTGTCAAATGGTAAAACACCTGGAGCAGATGCTATACCAGAAGTCTATCAAGCCAGAGGCTTGCACATGGCTCTGAAACTGACTGAATTTTTCCAGTCAATGTGGACTCAAGGAACTATACCCCAGGAGTACAAGGTTGCATCCATCGTCCACTTGTACAAACAGAAAGGTAACAGACAATCCTGCAACAACTATCAGGGCATCTCTTTGTTGTCAATAGCCAGCAAAATTCTCACCAGAATTATATGTACACACCTGACTACTACAGAAGCTGGGGAGGAGGAAATCCAGAGGCCAATAAAGTCTTAAAGAAAAGCAAAGATCACTCTTATTTTTCTACACATTTTTATTGCACCCATCACCCTGGATGGTAGGTATCCAAGCAAATATATTTAATACAAACACCACCCTAATAAAATTCAGAATCAAACCACAATATATTTTGTTTTATGTATTAATAAAACACCAATCACTGTTGTCTATATATAGGGAAAGAATCTGATTTGTAATGCTTGGAAAAATTCCCATCTAAAAGGGAGTCAGTGAAAACAGATGTTTAATCTTGGTTCATTTCTCTAACAAACTAATGCTTAAGTAAATACAGATATTTCTCACCTTGTAACAGTTTCTCTTTCAAAGAATGACAGGCTTGGATATATCTGGAGTACAAGTTTGGTGGAATTTTGTCAGCTCTGCAGCAAGAGAAAAAAAAATTCTATTTACATCATTTAACCTCAGAGTTCAGACTAATTAAAATAAGTGCATAACTAAAGCAGACACTGCACTTGACAACATTTTTATGATACCACCTGTCATAAAGCCAAGATAGTTGCACACTAGAGATTAGCAGTATTATACATATGTGGGGGCAAGAGTGCACAAAAGGGAGTGCAGTTATGGGACAGAGTATGCACTCAACTCAAGTGCAGGGCGAGACTGAAATCAAAGGCTGTATGACCTCCAAACACCTGATAGGCAGGTATACAATACTAAATGTTCATTACAGCGTTAATAGAAGGATTAGATCAATTAAATCAGTTTAAGTTGTAACATGCAGATAGGAGCTTGTCTACACGGTGGGGTAATACGCTCTATGGGGGTGTGATTTCTAAAGGGTACTAACGTGCTTTAATTGGTCCGTGTGACCCTGCTGGTGCACACTAAGCGTTCCCTAGTGCACTTTAACGTAGTACCGTTTCAGACAGCACTACATTAAAGAATACCAGCAGAGTCCATAAGGACCAATTAATGATCAATATATTAGTGCACTTTAGAAATCACGCCCTCATACAGTGCATTATCTCACCATAGAGACAAGCCTTAAGTCTTAGATATAGTTTGGAATTAAGAGACACGATTGAGGCATTCATACAGAAATGTTTGTTTTAAAGTCAGCTACAGAAAAGTTACTAGTTTTGAAACAAGTTTATTCCGACTGGGCAAGAAAACGTCACACAGTCAATCTTCAGGAATGATCGAGTCCTTACCACGGGATATGTCCTCCTTAGACACTATCCTGACAAACCATAACAGCAGATCTTGAAGTATTGCCATTGCAGCAAACCCATCCCCAGCAGCAAGGCACTCTACCTGCCAACTGAATCCAGGTGTCTCAGGGGGTGAGAAATCCTACCCGGGAGGTTAGCTAGTAGGTACCATTTTGCAAACAAGGTATCACAGCGCATGAACCTCAGATAACCTGATTCTGTAGTCAAACGTTCCCAACACATAGTCCAGAAAATCAGAAACTCCCTTTGCCTCATGTGCTTTATTTTCATACCTCTTTAAGGAGTCTATAAAAACGATGCGCGAGTCTGGAATTTCAGGGAGCTGTAACAAAAAGCAGCCAAATCAGAAATGCATTTACTACCCACAAACATGTTTCCAAATGAAAGGATAAGAAAAATACTAACCACACGTGGCATGAGTAAAGCAGGAATAAAGTGGGAAGCATAATAGGGTCTTCTGAAAATACTAAAACAGAAGGTGAAAAGATTAGCAACTAAATATGGAGGGCAATTTTGTTAATATCTTAGGAGTGATTTCTGCTTGCTACATGAATAAGAATATTTGAGTATAGTTGCTTCAGTTAAAAACCAGAACAAAACTTTATTAACCATAAAAACTCAGCAATTTAAAATGGAGAAATACCATACCCGTGTTAACTATTCTTAGTGTGGGGTTTCCTTCCTATTATTAGCTTCTCGGAGGATAGAGTCCAAATTCCCAGTTAGTATTCATAGCATGAAAACCTGGGTTTTCACACAGTACATTCTTATAGACATTGTTTTTTTAATTTTTAAACATCCTCAAAAGATGGCTTTTTAACAGAAGCGGTGTCTTCCCTTCTGTGTGCATATGACCTTTTTATCCTCTGAGAATCATCTGCACAAATAGCCTGAGCTTAGATGATTACTGCAGCACTGGATAAATTAACAAGATTTTCTTAAGTGCTTCTTTGCTTCCATCCTAAAATTTTATCTTATTTTTTCTTTGATGTGCTCTTGAAACAATCTTTTGAGAAACTTCTAGAAAGATACCATACCTGGCCTCCATCACACTTGTTGGGATCTTCCCTGTATTTTCAAATATCCGAATAGCCTTTTCAACATCTTCAAGTGCCTGGCTCTGGGGCTGGCTCATGTGGGTAACAAGAAGGGAACAATATAGTGAAGTCTTTAGCATAACGGAGTAAATCATGCTTGCCTTTTCTTGCTTAGTAACGGTGGTCTTATTTTTACAGCACAGAGACAAAGGGTGCAACTACATAACTGGAACAGGCTGGTATGGAGAGTAACAGTTCAAGTATACTAGTAAGGCTGCTCTATCTTCTGTGTTTCATGCACTTTGTTTTTTGGGATGGGGTTGAATTCAGTGCTCATAACCTTTCACTTAATTGCATTGGCTAGAACTAAACAGAATGCAGGGTATGGCCATCTAGGTGTCCCTCAAGCAGGCTGCTAATCAAATGAAGTTGCAACAACTTGTGGCAATCTCCCAATGTGCAAACATATCTAATGCAGATGAGGAGAGACAAGATGACCCTTTCACTAGGGACTTAAATAGAATTTGATCCTCCTAAGACAAACCACCAATGTACTCAGCTGCTGCACCACTGACAATAGCCCTATTTCATGCACTTTAAAATAAATTCAGTTTCTTTACTTATTTCCACATTCCATCTGTATGTCCTATTGCATTACCAACTAATCAAAATACAGAAACTATAGAAAAAAAGTGTGACTCAAAAGGATCAAGCCAAATATTCCCTTTTTGATTAGTATTATTCAAAATATATCATAAACAGGACAGTATAAAACTGCAGTCTGTAGACAACTCACTCCCCCGCATGGATTATTCCCCTTAAACGTGAGAGTCATGTAGATTCTACAGCAAACAGATGCTATACAAAATTAAAAAGTATTATTATTTACTGAGCTGATATATTGCATAGTTTTTCATGTAGCCAAAAATGCAGTGTAATTTTGTACTGAGACGTGTTACCACAGTAACAAAAAGTATAATTCACTGGAAGTCATCCTGGAAAATCCTCCAGTACCTGCACAGCTTCCTTTGTTGAAGATAAATCCTCATAGAGCCCCATGTCTTCTATAGCAACCTGTAAGTGTCACAAGAAAAAGGAAAATGTCACAGAGTAGTGGATACTCTGATGGGAAAGGATTTTTCAGGTGGAGGAGAATGCTTTTCACCAACCTTGAGATCAGCCAATCGGGTTTTGGCCAGAGTGATGTATTCCAAGAGAAAGGGACGGTATTTTGTTGGCACAAAAGGCGGATGCATTATATGGACCTAAAGAGTAAAATTCAAAGCAAGGTTTACTATTTGGACAGCACACAAAAGCCAGCTTCTGGTTCATCTCCTTACAGATTCCTGGGAGCTTTGAAGCTAGGCAATGAAAGCACTGTTGCCTGCTTAAGAGCTCACAGAAAAGCCGGTTATATGGCAAAGGAAATCTTTCCACATACAAAATTGCTATGAATTTTAATTTAGTCCCCTGAGGTACTCTTTCTTCATTGTGTCAAGGCATTAAAAGAACTCTCAGCTAGTTTATTTTATAGAGAAAACTTGGTCCTGCTTCTGAGGTACATATTGAAAGTTATAATAATAATCTGGTCCAGTCAAAGGCCATGTGACCTTAGTTTGATAAGCTGAAGCAGTTTGGAGTAGGCCCCTAACAACCGCACAAGAGAATGATCTCCATAAGATGCGTCTCACCTTCAGATACTGGGGTGCTTCAAAGGGGACCAATTCTGACAGGAACTCGAAGAGAAAGACCAAAGCCTTCTTACTGGTACCATGGTAACCACTGGCATTTCCAAAGGAAACCTGAAAGGGGGAACATGCGAAAATGGTCTTTCAGCCTTGAGAAAATTACTACCACTGCACCCTGCTACACTCAGTGTAGAAATCCCATCTACCCTATAAATCTGTTATCTGCCTAGATAGTGTTTCTGCAAAAAGATATTGAAAGTATATGATTTATAAAAATCAATCTCTACCAGAAAAATCTACCACAGTAAATATCAAAGTTCGGTTTAATGCTCTCTCGTGAGGACATTTATAGGTAGTTAAATGAGGTAATATACTGAAGGATTTGCAACAGCAAATGCACAGGTTTCTACACAGGGTAAATACAGCTTTGCTCTGATCCACTTAAGCATTACAGGGATAATAAACCTATCTATTGAGATCACACAAAACAAAGAATCAGTTCACTTTTCAATAAATCCTAAATATTTCACCATCAAAAGCTTCAGGACATATTTTCAGACCTTTCAAGCCAATTTGCATTTACAAAAATGCATGGGAATTTGTATGCGTAAATTGCTTACACATTTACCACAACTGTAAAAGCAAATGATCAATTATCCTAACTGATCAACACATGCAATTACAAAAACTGCATACACATTTTTGGTAAACAGGAGTACCTTACACATGCATTTCTCTAGCCTACAACTTGTGTTAATGATGATTTCAATTATCATGATTGTAACAAATGTTGTGCAAGGAGAGAGATTTCTGACCAATAAATGGAGAAGCCAATGTGTAGTTAGGGAGGAAGGAAAGATCAGAGAAAGCTAGAATGACTAAAGAAGAAATTATTTATTTGTAAATACAAAGGCAATATTTAAGACTAATAATATACAGTATCACCAATATCAGGATCATCAATTGTTGCTCTATTTCTACACCAGGCTGACTGACTGAAATGAAGATTTTCTTGTTCAGGTTTATATCAACCTGTTCTTTCCAACTGTCTCCCTTGTACACACTTCCTCTTCAGTTAAGGAATAAGATTCCCAGGAATAAGAAGTCCTTATTTATTCTTACCTTAAACCATTCAGCATAAGGCATGAACACAGCAGGACCCTCAAGGGCAGCCTGACGAGCTATCAAGAATGCAGTGATCATGTTTTCCATATCGTAATTCTCAAAGGCTTTTATCAGCAGACTGCTCAGAAGGTCTAGAAAAGGTATAACAATAGGCCAAAAACACTAAATATCTGTGGTAAAAATTTAATGGAATCTTGGCAACTGTGTTGGAATATTACTACAATAAATGCAGCCAATTATCTGTGATAAAAGACGTCTGGGAAACAGTGACAAGTGGCAGCACATAATACTACACTACAGATTCAAATTTGGGAGAGGCTTTGGGACTCGATCTTAACATCTTTTCATATATAATAAAAAGGCACTTTTGCTATTCAACAAACCCTTTAGACTCTACAGGGCTCCAAGCACTGCACAGAATACAGCAACTGAATGCACAATAGGAAACTCAGAAAAATGGAGTCTAACTACTAGTATCACATTGCAAGCGCACATGTTAAGGCAGAAGTCAGACTCTACAACACCCTGCCAACCACATTAGCAATTAAGATGGTTATCATATAACCACTGCTAGCTGAATTTAAAATTTGAGAAATGGGAAAGTCATAGGATGTGGCACGTGCATCAAGGTGAAACTTGGGAGTATTTGACTGGAAAAGCAGAGCTCCTGAATTGTTCATTACCTTATAAACACAGCAGACAATTATACAATGTCTGAAGCCATCTAAAAGCAGTGATTATAAATTTAATATTACAATGGTAATTATTGTGGACTGTTCAGCATTTGGAAAGCAAGAGACAGCAATGCACACAAGTTCCCTACCAAGTTTCTCAGCCCTCTGTACCTTTAACCAGCTGCTCTGCTTCAGTCTGGCAGACTACCAATGTAGAAAAGCAGGACAGCACGTGCTGCCAGTTCACCTCATGAGTCTCCAGAATCTGCTGCAAATGACAGATCAACTTCTCTGCACTGAATGCCACAAACAGCTGGAAGACAGGAACAGTGAATCACTTTAGCTATGAATTCTAACATTCACTAGAGTGAAACCCACCCCAGACTCTTCTCCCAGGACACTCCAGACTTCATTAATAAGGCAATTCCCTTCTGCCTGATTTTCTGACAAAGCTACATGTCCAACACACCAGCTTCCCAGAGCCCTAGCCTTTTTTGACCCTATTCCTGCTACAATAAACAGCAATACTCCCATTTTCTTCAGTGGGAGCAAGGTCAAGTCCTTTAACAAAACCAAACCACCCAAGTGCCCTGTGCCCACCACTTTATTTTTGTAGTTACTGTTATTGTTACATGCTGGAAAAATGAGTGCTTTTACTTTCATTCTCCCTCCTTTATCCATACATAGTTGTGCAAAATTAATCAGAATAAACAAAATCTTATGAGAACATTTTCTTTCCACCACCCCATTGCCTACCACTATTGGATGATCCAGATTTTGAGACTGAAATACACTGTTCTTGAGAAGTCCCATCTCAATCTAGATGATATTAGCAGCATTTCAACAAGAAAAATCAGTACACAAACTGGAGTAAATATATTCTTAAACCAATTTTAATACATCAAGCAGTGAAAGTTTTCAGAAATTGAAGATGTGCAAAAATATAAACAATATTCTCTTAGCAAATCTTGGGAGACAGACATACTTTGCGATACAAGGTAGTAAGCAGTGGGCAGGTTCTTGCAAAGCTCCACTCTCTCTGCATATGAATGGCATCAGATGCTGCATCCACAGGAAAGAAAACAAGTTTAATTACCACCAGTGGTTAGATAAGGAATAAAAACATGAAACCTCCCTTAAATCTGGCATCCAGATCTATTTCAGACACTTTAACTGACAGCCTGCAATTAGTACTATTTGTAAACGTCTCCCAATTCGCAGGCAAGCAGTGCCACACCACAGTTCAACGGGGCTATTTTCCGCATGCTTTGCAGTCCAAATGTATTTCTTCCAGGACAAGTCATACTTTAGAGTACGCACCAAAGACCAGCAGCCCTCCTGCCTTAAGATTTGATGTAAGCCAATAGAAAATAAACCACACAAATAAAAAAAAGTGACATCAAGCATTGGGGAGGACTGTATTGTACATTTAGAAACCAAATCTTTCCTATAACTGTATCACATTATAGCTGAGGATTGACGCACTAGCTACAGCATGAAGAGCTAGCCTTTCCTTCCTTGATTCCTACCTTTCAACAAAGGATTGTAGGTAAGAATTTCAGTCAGGGTGTGAATGAAGAACTGTTGCAAAGACTCTGGAAAGTTGGTGCTTTTGTACATTGTGTCAGTGAATATGTTCAGCCTACAAATGAAAACAACAAAAGAACTGTTCAGGAACAATAAATGGGAGCCATGATCCACAATGAATGGAGTACAGTTCATGACTTTTTCCCTTTAAATTTGTTTTCACCAGTCAACTGCCAAAATGAAGAAAACATTGACAGACTTTTATAATACATACAAAAAGAGGTTACTGTGTATTCTGCTCAAACTATCAGCTTTACACAATAACACAGGATGGGACTGAAGACTGAAAGATGCATAGCAGGAATGCTAATTGGGAATAGGATCAAAGCAGGACTAAGGGTGTCTGGAAGCAGAAAATTCAGGAGGAGATCTGAACTGATGGAAGCTGCAGGGGACAGGAAGATGAGAACTAGGGTAGGAATAACTGCCGGGAAAGTCACAGAATGCCATGTGGGGATACCATACAATTCAGGACTGGTATCTATATTGCCAAAATATACTTTACTACACTTACATTTATTTTCTACAGATATCGTCTATGGTGTTTGCATACGTATATTTGATGAGGGAGGGGAATGCCAAAAATAAGTAGCCATACTTTTAAATTATTTGTAAACAGGTTAAAATATGCTCATTTCATAATTTTTTATGTCTATAGAAAACAGACATGCAACACTGGGAAAAACGCAAACAATACTCACAGGAGGAGATTTCTTACCAGCATTTCACAGCCTGTAATTTAGAAGAATCTTCCTGTTTTTCATTAGTAACAGCATCAAGTACCCCTGATTCTCCAAAATAAAACACAAATAGTCAAAGGAAGAGAAAGAAAGATGGAAATAACGGTGTCATTAAACAACATGGAGGAACTAATTAGAACAAGCAACATGTGCATCCTTTAAGGAGGTGACCCCTTTAGGGAAATGTGCCACAGGAACCATTCATCTGTGCTTGGTTCTTATGAAAATTTCTCAAAGTAACACAAGGGTTTAAAAGCTACTAATACTAACCTTGAACCAGTTTAAAAGGCTCCCCAGCATGCGCTAGAAACTAAACCATTTAAAGATGCACATAAATGAAAATTTAAATTTCCAAACCCTAGGGCCCTAGATTCTGACCTTTGATGTGCTAGTGTAGATCCTTGCACCTGTTTGGAGTCCCACTAAAGACAATAGGATTCTGCATGGAGGAAGGTAGTTTATGCTAGAAGATCATATATTCACTTATCCTTTAGTGGATGACTAATTCTCCTCATTATATTAAAGAGAAAGCAGAATGCAGCTTGTTAATTCACCACTGTCCGTCCCAACTCTGGGGTTTTCCCATGTTATATCTACTAAGTAAAACTCAAGTGAAGACTAGGCCTACTGCATTAATTGTTGATGAAGACAACAAAGTGCACTGGCAACTCACACCCAGTACTGTCTTGGCCCATCAAGTTACAGTTCTCATTGACCAGATGAAATGCTGATTAAATTAAATTAATGGAGATAGCCCATCTCCTAGAACTGGAAGGGACCTTGAAAGGTCATCGAGTCCAGCCCCCTGCCTTCACTAGCAGGACCAAGTACCTCCCTCTGAAATTTTCTAGGGGGTCCACAAATGGAAAGAGATTGAAAACCACTGCTCTAGTGAATGTGGTAGAGAAAACAGCTTTTCTGTTTCTTGCTCCATCACATCTTCGAAAGCCTCAAAATTACTGAAGGGAAATCAATAAAGTACTCTTGAGCTTTAAGGAAAGAGCCCTTAGATTAAGAGTGGGGTTCTCTCTTGTGACCCACTTTTAAAAGGAAATGTACTGGGATGCAGGAGAGACAGAGATGCTCCAAACTTGTTCCTTATCTGCCAGACCCTGCTATTTTCTCCCTTCCTAAAGGGGAATAAATTAATGTTAAATAGAGGAGACTAGGGGAGGGGAGAGGAGAAAAACCACTGATCTTCAGACACAGGAGCTCACTATCACTGTATACCTAATATAAAGCACAATGCTCCCACTGCTTCTCTCATGCAGACACTTCTCCCCCAGACCAAGGTCTTTGTTAAATCATTACGTTATTTTATATAAAATATCTACATCTGCTTTAAGGCAGTTGATTAGTTACTGAAGGGTAAAGAGTCCTGTAGTGTCACAGATGTAAATTAAACAAGCTAACTTTAAGACTTAGTATTAAGGCCCTTATTATTTTCCCTTTTGTGGAACACCCTGCAGTTTATACACAGTTCTGGGCTGTATTGTATTCCTGTGAGAAACCAGAGGAACAACTAGTCAAGTGCCACATGTGAGGAGTAGGGCAACATACTAGTCTATAAAGCATCAGTGGCAATGACTGGGTGCTCACCCTGCAGAGAGAGAGAGAGAGAGAGAGAGAGAGAGAGAGAGCGCGCGCGCTGCGTGGACAGCACAGCAACAGGTGAGGAAGATCATCTGCTGCTGATCAGAAAAGCTGTGGCTTCTGTTTGGTCTTTTTTGCATTGTGATTTGTGATGAAAATCCAGGCATTACTATTCTTGCCCACGCAGCAATATCATCAGGACTGCCCAACACAAGATGGATACATGATTCATGGGAAAATTCAGGAAGACTAGCAATTTGAAGATTACACATGCAATTTAAATTACAAGGTCTCGTTCTTGGCTCATTGTTATTAACACATCACTATATAAAAGATATTTCAAATTTTACAAAAAGTTATTCTGCTAGTTAAAATTGCAGCGTTATGGTGTCACAATGACTTAGCACCAAGTCACTTGTATAAAACATGCAAATTCCAAGTTCTTAGTCAGGGAGAGCTAGTATAAAAGAACAAGGGGTTATCTGCAATGCAAGAGGAAGCTCATGGGGGAAGGTGCATCAGAGGTATGTACATGATGCAACACAACAGAGGAAATCCATCACTGGTAAACAACTCCTTAATGCCCTTGGAAATCTCCCAGGAAAGAATGGAGGTATGTCTAGCAAAGTACAATCCTAGTAAATTGTACAAAGCCCCAAATTATAAATAATCAATACTTACATGTCAACATTTTTTGCAGTACAGCATAACAGATCTATTTAAAATTAACAAATTAAGACCATTTAGCATTTAAGAAGGCTGTAAATATGTTCAGACACAGTATATTGGCTCAAAAATTAAATTATCCTAAAATTCCTAATTTAAAGATTAACTGTTAAACAACTATTTGTAGTATAAACACAATATATAGGCTTTCCCAATTTTTTTTTTTTTCTACTACTTCACAGTATTTCGCACTGCACACTGGAAAGGAAGCAGAGCAACCAAGCAAAATCTGTATGTAGAAAAGAAAATGGTGACCCTGAAAAGAGTTACTGTGACAATTCATCATCCCAAACATAATCTTTACAAAACATATTGATTTTGAAAAAAAGCCAGTTTCATAAATTAGTTCAGGAAGGTCCATGATAAACTCTCAAAGAATCACCTCTGCATTGGTCTCCTCATCATTTACCTCTCTGATTGCTCTCCTGACTTAGTGTCCTGTCTATGTTAAATTGTAAGCAATTTGCAGCACAGACCGTGTCTTATTGTGTGTGCTATAAAGCACCATTTATATCAATGGTGCTAAAAAAAAAAAAAAAAAAAAAAAAAAAAAAAAGTATAAATAGTAGCATTTTGCCCTTACATGGGGGATTTTCCGGAATTCCACTTTCTTTCCCAGATCTGAAGTTTGCTGAAATCCATTCTGAAGAAACATGATCGCAAAGTCTGCAAATTAAGAACGAACAACTGTTTCAGCATTCTCTTCTACCTACAATGAAAGAACACATCCAGTCTCCCAGAAGGGCTACTACTGGTAAAGTTTCATTTGTTACACAGCAAAGTTAGCCTAGTGTTGGGCAACCTCACTATCTCCTTAGAGGTAAAATTATTTCATATACAGAATGACCAAAGGCATCAGACATCACAGAGGTAGCGATAGTGGCCATATAAGAACTTAGATAGATCAGGCAGTTCACTGACTCACATGCAATCAATACAACAGAATGCCAATATGTTGTTTGTAAAATTATTTTGCATAAGATGTGTAACAAAGTGATTTATTATCTTTTCCTTATGCTACAAATTCAAATGCACGAAGAGCTATTTGGCTCTTCGGAGTTTTACACTCCAGGTAAGCCTCTTCAGAAGAGAAATCCCACTGTGCCCGAGGAGATCTGTGGAAAAGGATTAACCCACACCACTATTAGAAGAGATTCACTCAGTGCAGACAAAAATCTCAGACTGAATGTTGAATTTTCAAGAATGCATGTATTTGAACAATGAAAATGCTGAAATTTCAACCAAATAACTCAGTTTGCCTGGCAGTACCTGACCAAGTGCACTGGTCAAAAGATCTGACTGGTACTCCTCAGTCAAATGACCAAGCTATTGGCTTTTTCTGAATCAGGAGAGAAGCACAAAAATTAGACAAAAAGGTGGGCAGAGAAGAAAACATAAAATGGAATCCTGGTTAGTATTAGGGTGTTTTGTTTTGTTTTTAAAATAGCCAAACGGATGATGGATACTCTATGGAGGTGACATGATCAGGATGCAGGAAATGAGTGCTGGTGACACACACCACCACTAGCGCCCATTGCTGGTCAAAAAAATGAACTTCAGGCCACTAACGTAATGTAACAGAATATAAAATGTTTACTTGCAAAGCTACATGCTAGAAGCGATGAAAGACGAATGGAATAGTGGGGACAGGATAGGAGAAAGAGGAACAGGAGATTTTAGCCACCACAACTCTAATGATATCATGGCCAGTACTGGAATGGACAGTCTCTTAATTATTAAAACAAAGTTATGAAGGAATAAAGAAAGAGAAAATTATGGTTTCAGGTTAACAGTCAAAGAATTCACTTTCTTAAATTCCCTTAACAGTATAGAAATGTAGCCCTCTTCATCAAAACAGATAAAGGAATACAAGCTGAAGACTGTGTTTACATACACCTAAAGTTCTGAGTTGAATGTTGTCTGTTGTAGATTCTAAAGCAGGGGTCGGCAACATTTGGCACGCGGCTCGCCAGGGTAAGCACCCTGGCGGGCCGGGCCAGTTTATTTACCTGCTGACGCGGCAGGTTTGGCCGATCGCGGCCCCCACTGGCCGCGGTTCGCCGTCCCGGGCCAATGGGGGCGGCGGGAAGCAGCACGGGTGAGGCATGTGCTGGCCGCGGCTTCCCGCCACCCCCATTGGCCCGGGACGGCGAACCGCGGCCAGTGGGGGCCGCGATCGGCCGAACCTGCCGCGTCAGCAGGTAAATAAACTGGCCCGGCCCGCCAGGGTGCTTACCCTGGCGAGCCGTGTGCCAAACGTTGCCGACCCCATTCTAAAGCTTAAGTACTTTAGACCACAATGTGTTAAATGCCTAAACTCAAAGTGTTACCTGAGAGCATGTGCCCAGAAAGCTCCATGTCTAGGGAAGAATTGTCTGTCTGTTTACACAGCAGACAAAGGCTGCTGCATAGCCACTTCACCACAGCAGGGGTGTCTGAATTGCTGAGAAGACAACAAAAGCAGGTTTGATTTGTTTCACTCTGTTTATTGTGATATTTGTTTTTCCTCCAACTAACATTCATTCACATTCAGGAGAGGACAGATGCCTCCACACCTTGACTCTGTGTCTGGTATTTATTTCTTAAAGCTGTGCCATCTAAAAGCTCTATTTCCTTTATAAAATATTTCAGAATGGATGTGCCCACAGAAAGAGAACTGATCTTGAAATCTCATGTTAAATTAATTCTTTATTTCCACCATAAAAATATATCCATAAAGAACTGTAAGAAAAAAGCTCTCTTTAGTCTCGAAGGAGCTACCTAACATCCTGTGGATGGTTTCTTCAGGTCACATGGTTGGTTTTTCAAAGTTCAACTACACCTCTACCCCGATATAACGCTGTCCTTGGGAGCCAAAAAAATCTTACTGCATTATAGGTGAAACCGCGTTATATCGAACTTGCTTTGATCCGCCGGAGTGCGCAGCCCCGCCCCCCCGGAGCGCTGCTTTACTGCGTTCTATCTGAATTCATGTTATATCGGGTCATGTTATATCGGGGTAGAGGTGTAATTAAAATAGGCAATGCATGCAATTATCCCACCCAGTATCAGTAACAGACAAATAAAGCAATATCATTATCAGGGGAGCCAAGAAATCTCCAACCTCCTCACATACCATAAGAGAATCATCTGAAGGATTGTTTGCTTTTACTTATTAGAACACTGTGGCACAATGCTGTGCAGGGTTTCAATCACATGACTGCTACAGGAACTGAATCTGTAAATTCTCAGGATGACAAAGTTTTTGCCACATGATTCCTAAAATGGGACCTATGGAAAGTCTATCAGAAAGCACAATCATTCCAGTATATCTTAATTTCTAACTTCAGCCTATCATCAAGGTTTCTGTCCTATATCAATTTATAGCGTAGAGGTAAATTTATTCTCTAAGGTATAACTCTGTTGTAATACTCTGCCTTGTAAAGACAGAAGTGCACAGCTTGCGCTCAGTAAGATCCCTGTTCTAGACCAATTTTACTTTTTAATGGCCAAATAAGAACTTCTGAAGCAAATTTTAGGCCAAGACACTAACAACTAATCCCAGATAAGGTTTTTATATGTTTTGAGAGAATAAAGACATCTGCAAATGTATAAACCTCTGCTTACCTCTCCAGCAGCTCTCCCAAGCTAACAATGTTGCCTCTGTGCAGGTGCCACACAACTTCCAACACGGGAGGATTCTAAGAGGAATAATGCTACAGTCAGATGACAGTGGGTAACATTTACAATAGCAAACTTTCCAGTGGCAAACATTAAGAGAAAATTAAAAACGGTTTGTCAAATTAAGGGTATGAAAAAGCTGAGCTCATCATTACAACAGTAATATATAAAATACCAATAAAAAAAGTTACCATAGACCTATTCTCTCCTACCTGCTTTTGAAATGTTTATTAAAAAACGATAAATAATTCAGGTCACTTTACGTCCCTGGAATAATCCTGATTAAATGTCTTCTAAAGAGGTAATGGACACCTCAATGGATTGGCAATAACCAGGGCTGTCAATTAATCGCAGTTAACTCATGAATTAACTCAAAAATTAATCACAGTTTTAATTGAACTGTTAAACAATAGAATACCAATTGAAATTTATTAAATATTTTGGATGTTTTTCTACATTTTCATATATATTGTATTCTGTGTTATAATTTAAATCAAAGTGTATATTATTTTTGATTATAAATATTTGCACTGTAAAAATTATAAACAAAATAAATAGTATTTTTCAATTCACCTCATACAGGTACTATAGTGCACTCTGTCGTGCAAGTGCAACTTACAAATGTAGAATTTTTGTTACATAACTGCACTCAAAAACAAAACAATGTAAAACTTCAGAGCCTACAAGTCCACTCAGTCCTACTTCTTATTCAGCCAAGCGCTAAAACAAACAAGTTTATTTACATTTACAGGAGATAATGCTGCCCTCTTCTTATTTACAATGTTACCAGAAAGCGAGAACAGGCATTTTCATGGCACTTTTGTAGCTGGCATTGCAAGGTATTTACATGCCAGGTATGCTAAAAACATTTGTATGCCCCGTCATGCTTCGGCCACCATTCCAGAGGACATGCTTCCATGCTGACGACGCTCGTTAAAAAAAATAAGTTAATTAAATTTGTAATTGACCTCCTTGGGGGAGAACTGTATGTCCCCTGCTCTGTTTTACCCGCATTCTGCCATATATTTCATGTTATAGCAGTCTCAGCTGATGACTCAGAATATCTTGTTCATTTTAAGAACACTTTTACTGCAAATCTGACAAAATGCAAAGAAGATGTTAGATTTCTAAAAATAGCTACAGCACTTGACCCAAGTTTTAAGAATCTGAAGTGCCTTCCAAAATCTGAGAGGCATGAGGTGTGGAGCATGCTCTCAGAAGTCTTAAAAGAGCAACAGTCTGATGCGGAAACTACAGAACCCAAACCACCAAAAAAGAAAGCTGTTTTGGATGGTTATTGAGCAGAACCCCTCATCAGCATGGACGCGTGTCCCCTGGAATGGTGGTTGAAGCATGAAGGGACATATCAATCTTTAGCGCATCTGGCACGTAAATATCTTGTGATGCTGGCTACAACAGTGCCATGAGAATGCCTGTTCTCGCTTTCAGGTGACATTGTAAACAAGAAGCGGGCAGCATTATCTCCTGCAAATGTAAACAAACTTGTTTGTCTGAGCGATCGGCTGAACAAGAAGTAGGACTGAGTAGACTTGCAGGCTCTAAAATTTTAGATTGTTTTATTTTTGAATGCGTTTTTTTTTCTTTTTACATAATTCTACATTTGTAAGTTCAACTTTCATGATCAAGAGATTGCACTACAGTACTTTGTATTAGGTGAACTGAAAAATACTATTTCTTTTGTTTTTTTACAGTGCAAATACTTGTAATCAAAAATAAATATAAAGTGAGCACTGTACACTTTGTATTCTGTATTGTAATTGAAATCAATATATTTGAAAATGTAGAAAACATCCAAAAATATTTAAATGGTATTCTATTATTGTTTAATCGAGCGATTAATCGCGATTAATTTTTTTAATCGCTTGAGAGCCCTAGTAACAATATAAAACCCAAAGGTAGACAGACATTAAGAGTAAATTACCCTTCCCTACAGAGAAGGATTGAAACTTGCAGAGCTGCTGTCTGTGTTGCACATTTTTGGTAGAAAAATAGATCTGTCTCCAGTGCTGTCAATCTAGCATTTTTCACAAACACTAGCAGTCACATAAAAAGCAGAATGACAGGTAGTAGCTTACAATCACTACCACTCTTTGATGCCAAAAGCCAGTCAGCCAATGCTAAATGCTAATGCTCCTTTTCCTCATGGCAAGAGTTGAATGCAGAAGCCAGTCAGGAGTCTTAAAAAAATGGAAACTACATAACACACTAGCTATAATGCAAATAGTTATTAAACAATCAATAGCATATGAAAAGGAGCATTTACTATTCCAGGTATCAGCATGCTTCAGAGGCACTGTGAAGCAGAATGAAAGTAAAGTGCTTTCAAACACCCAGGAAGACTCATTATTAAGAATATAACATACATGACCAAGAATTTTCTATTGCTTTTAGTTAAACTCGTTACCAGGAAGTCTACTAATGTTTGTCCTCCCCCACCAGAAATGCTCATCGTTTTTTAAAGTACTGTCCTACCTTGCAAGCCATCTCCTGTTCACCTGTTGCAGGCACTATCAAACAGCCATTAATATTTGGGGAGGAAGGGTATCCTTATTGGCTTCCTTCCCCAGTATGTACGGCCCTTTTAGATTAATTCACATAGCTTTAATAGATTTTAGTTTTAAAATATTTTTAATGGAAAATCAATGCTCCATCCCCTTAAGACAGAATTATGCTTTAAAAAAAAAAAAAAAAAAAAAAAAAGGCCATGGTGACTCCCAGGGGAATTCAAGATGGCCACCATCCTTCAAAAAGTAGGACCAATAAGCTCCTGAGCATGCTGCTATAGGCCATTAACAGTACTGGGAGGAGGAAATCAGATTACTAGATTTCTACAGTCTATTTTAGAGTTACCCCTCACTTTCAGGGGATACATAACAAGAGAGTTTAATATGCACTACTGGGTTCCACCCAAATAATCTAAATGTTCTGTCCCTACAGTGTGCAGGACCAGCATTTCTCTTCAGAGGTCTTACCTGCATTTTCCAAAGTTCTTGACAGAAGAGCAAACGACAGAAGGCATTGTGCACCAACAAATCCTTGACAGTTTGAAGCAAACAAGACAATTTCTTCTGGAATGGAAAAAGTCCCCTCTGTAAATATTACATGTAATTATAAAAATATTTTCCTGTTTTTCCTTATTTGTTACATTTTAGTGACTGAATGGCTCAGGGGATTGAGTGGTGAGGAGACACTGAACCTTTCACCTTTGGATTATGAGTTCAAATGCACCCCACGTCAGCAGTGACTGAAATCACTGTCACATGGCAGCTTTTCAACTATTTTTGTTCACCCAGTGATGGCAGGGCAGCGATGTGAATTTATGAACTCAAGCATCAGAAGCGAGAGTCACCCCTATACCACCAGGACCTGATGACTGTTCAGTGGCCTTGGTGAAGTGAGTTGATAGTCTCAGTACAGCTTCTGGTGTCCACACACACAAATCAACACAATAATTAGCTACAACTGCAAGCAGGATGCTAAAAATTAAACAATAGACAATAAAATGAACCCTCTTGGGAAGGACTGGGACATACTAAAGAAAAGTCATATACAAGAAGCTTGTTCAGCCACTACTCACACTGTACTATCTCTGTGGATAAACAGAGGATATCATTTCCAGGGCTGTCAATTCAGTAGCTTTCATGTTTAGGAAAAGAATGCTCCATTTCTAAGGATGTTACAACATACAGATATGAACCATCAGCTATCTAGTTCCATTACTGGTTTTGTATTTTTTTTTTTAAACTTTTGGGGACTACATATATATTTATGGAGGCCAGACAGAGTGGGCTCAAAGTGTAAAAACAAAAATAACCATTAATGCCTTTTCCCTCCCAATGTTCATCTTTGTGAGCATAAGAGAAAAGATTTTCCTCTTACTCTCTGCTCCAAGTTCAACAGTGCAGCTTGGTTGGACTCCCTGGAAGTTTTGCAAATCTGGTCAATGTTTGTAGCCGCAGTTTTGGATGACAAGATTCCTATTGGTACTCCCAGCCTTGAGGCCTGCTCCTGCAGAATGGAGACTAGAACACAAAGCAAAGTTAACAGTGTGAGAGGATTGTGGGCTGAGCACTAGACTGGGAACCAACAACTCCCGAGTTTTAATCCTGGCTAACTGTCTCTCCATCTATGGCTTTGGGTAAATCTCTTGATCTCCCTCCCTGCCTCATTTTCCCCCATCCACAAAATGGACAGAATAACATCTACCTCAAAAGGGTGTTGTGATCATCTCTTGTTTGTCAAGTGCTTGCTGACTAACAGTATTAGAGCTCGTTTGTCCCTCAGAGAGACAAACTTTGAAAATAACCAAAATATTCAGAAGCCAGGGGACTTTACCTGTCAGTATCTGACAGACTTAAGAAAGGCTACTGTCAGAGTTACAGGGCAAGCCATACTCTAGAACAGTTTTTGTCCCTCAAGTGGACCCCTCCACTGACAGGCCTGACTTTCTTCATATCTTTCAAGGATGGAATCATAGGATTCAACCACTTTGAGACTGGACCTCTGGGGGGCTCCTTAAATCAGATTTTCAGAGGTGGTCACTAGTTGTGTGTACCTCATTTCCTGGGTGCCCACTTTGAGATCTGGGACCTGATATTCAGAAGTGCCGAGCACACTCAATTGGAAATGAAGGCAATGGGAGAGGTGCTTGAATACATAAAGTGCAAAATAATGCTAAGAACTCTGAAAAGTCACTGTTTCTCAAATTTGGGCACCCAAAATTAGTTCATACTTTTGATCTTAATCTCTCTCTGCCTTAGCTCCCCATCTGTAAAATGGGATAATACTTATTTCACAGGGGTATTGTGAAAAATAACTAGTTGTTTGTGAAGCACTCAGATACTATAGTGATGAGTGCCAGAGAAAAAGCCCTTGAGGCTAGTAATTCTATCCTCACAGCAGGATTTGAATAGTATGCAGTAAATAAGGCCTACGACCATACATTGAACAATGAGGGTAAAACAAAATATTTAATAGCTGCTCATTAACTGAGCACCATCCATCCTGTGCACTGAATAAGGCAGGGGATCTGTGGAAAAAATAGTATGTGACAAATACGTCAGTTTCCTGCATTATCCTTGGGAGATCTTATTGAATTAAGTTTAAGTATCTTTTGGGTCCAGTGTATTAAATAAATTGTTTATGTATTGTGGGACAGGATTGTGTAACCTCTTGAGGGGGGAAATGTGGCAGATGTGAGGCCTGGGGGTTCAAGGGACTCGATTGAACAATGTGTCAGACAAGAATAGACTCCTGGAACAAGAAGTGTTAAGTAGTTTTCCTTGGGAATATGTAGGGGGAGGTGAATGTAAATTCCCCAACTCTGGTTATGCAAAACCCAGCCTTTCAAAACTATGCCCTGAGGAGTGGGTGTCTTTGGAAGGCCAAGGAGGAGGAATACTGGTGCAGTTGCCCTTGAACTGTGACAGTGATCACATAATTCAAAATCATATCATGATGCATACGCATGTATCCCTCATTTGTTTCTCCGTTCTGACTGTCCCATTTTCACCAAAATCAATAGGTTTCTACCCTTGATGCCTAGAACATTCCCTGAAATTTTGGAAATTTTAGATGTAGTGTTCAAAAGTTATCCTGTAAGATTTTACAAGCTAGGCCAGCAATAGGAAACGTGGCTCGCTGCTGTCCTCATTCTACCCAAAAGAGAACCACTGTGCTCAGTATATACTTGCAACTATATATCTATTTCAGAGAACAAACTAGCAGACTGATA
Organism: Emys orbicularis; assembly: GCF_028017835.1. Lineage (NCBI taxonomy): Eukaryota > Metazoa > Chordata > Testudines > Emydidae > Emys > Emys orbicularis. Next base: position 3,492,220 of record NC_088696.1, on the reverse strand, counting down.
GAGAGAACAAGAAATTAAGGGCATATGACAAGTAGAAATTCAGTGTGTCAGGCAAACTTAATTTCCATCTCTCTCTTGGACAGATACTTCCCCACTCACGCTCACCTACAAATGATTCTGAAAAAGCATTTTGAGGCTCTGGACCACTCTGTTCAGTTGATTTACTGGAACTCTCCACCTAGAAACAAAATAAAGTATTTTAAATCTCTGTGTGTACATGTATATAAATATATTACCTTTATATGGCATGTTCCATCTGCAGCATTCTAGAAACCTGAAGCAACTGAAATAAAACTAATATTAAATAATACAACCTAGCTCTTATATACTACTTTTCATCTGTAGATCTCAAAGCACTTTACAGAGGTCAGTATCCCCATTTTACAGATGGTGAAACTGAGGCAGCAAAGTAACTTGCCCAAGGTCACCCAATAGGTACATGGCAGAGCAGGACTAGAACCCAAGTTTCCGGAGTCCTAGTCCTAGCTCCTTCCACTATGCCATATATATTTGGTAAAACATGACAAAAAATGTTAGGAACTAGAAAAAGTCATTTCCTTTTAAAAGGTATTATTCTACAGTATTCCTTAGGGAAAAAAAAGATCCCAGAGAAAAAATTATAGGAAGTACCTAGTGTGCCTATAAAAGTCCTCAAAAGCAAATGCTTTCTCCAGCCTGAAAGTGCAAGATAATGCACAAGGAGTCAGAAACTTGGCATGATGTCCATGTATATATCTCACACGCATGTATAAAGACAGTCACATTATGGAATCATGGGTGGCTATTAAGAGAAAGCTGATAATCTCCAATAACTTTTGACTCTGTTCACTATAGACCAGAGGCTTTCCAAGTGTGGGGCGTGCCCCCTTGGGGGTGGGGAGGGAGTGATGAATTATCAGTAACGAGCCACACTAAAAGACCAGGGTCAGGATGGGGCTCTGTCTGGTAGTGGAAGTAGATTGGGCTCTGTATAGGCGGTCTTGACTACTGGGACCAGGCTCCCTACCTGTCTTGGTCCCTCACTGCCACAGCAGCCACCAACGGGCAGTTACCCTCCTCTGCCAGATAGGCCAGCAGGGACTCTGCAAGGAGGGAGCCAAAGGCTGCACCCTGGGATGACTGACCCCCTGCTGGACAGAGCCCCCTCCTGACCCTGGCCCTTCAGCGCAGCCCCTGGGCATATCCACTTCCTCTCCCAGAGGGAGCCTGTGCAAGGGAAGTGGACTGTGCCATGCTCAAGGGCCAGGATCAGAAGGGGGCTGTGTCAGTACATGGCCCAGTACTCAGAGTGCAGCCTTTGGCTCCCCTGCTGACCCCGTCTCTTCAACATGGCCTTGTTTGTTTATTCTGAACAGGATGGGAGCCAGACAAGCAGGAAGCTGGGTCCCAGCAGCTGAGACTGCCCAACCGCTGCAGGGCGAGAAGTCTTCTTCAACTGCAACCTGGTGAGTACCCCCTCCCTCCACATGAGGACAGAACACTCCTCCCCCAAAGGTACCAAGCACCCCTCCTCCCACCACACTTCTTAGAAAGAGTTGAGCATACATGGGACACGAATCTCCAAAGGAGGGGCTCAGGAAAAAAGTTTGGGAACCTCTGCAATAGACAAAGCCAGTTCTGATCCCAGCAAAGAGAATGGTAATTTACCACCATATTTCAAATCTGAATTAGCTATATATAACCCTAACCCCATTTTTAGGCCACAGTAATAAAGTAAGATGAATGTAAATCTCATTTCTAAAAGGAAAACCACTTGTCTTTGAGTTTTCTTTTACACCTGTTTCCCACCTGTTCACTTACTGAAGATATTCTGCTTATACGACATGCACCTTAGACCTATATCAGAAAGACTTGTATGGAGACCAAACTTCAGCAGGATTCTAGGGAAACCCAGGATATGACTGGTAAGTTCAAAACTGCCAGCTGTCTTACCTCCAGCAAGAGGTCATTCAAGTTCTGATGGCAACTCAGAAGGTGAACAGCTGCTTTCTGAAGCTCCTGTCCACTTTCAAATGTGCATTTCTGTTTCTTGACTCTTCCTGCTAAGAAATTTTTTTAAAAATTTAAGTTCAAGGTTTACTTAATGGCCTGTTTTCTGCTGTTTGAACTGCATGAATGGCCTGTTTTCTGCTGTTTGAACTGCATGAATGTTGTGCTCATGAAAAGGAATGCTTGACATTGGCAAGAGCCAGACATAGTGTGGGCTAATGCTGCACACAGCTGTGCCAAAGTCTGCCTTCTGATCCCCAAGGCTTCTCCTTCATCCAGACCAGATCACTTTATACAGAAACTGCCAATTGTGCCAAAACAGAGACAAAGACAAGGAATACAAGATGATTATTTTTAAATGAGACAGGCTGTTCCACATGCTGCAAAAACACCATTTGCACTAACTATAGCAAGGCTGAAATTAACAGTTTTAGGGTTACTTTGAATTGAATCTCAAAATGAATCAACAACCAGGACAGATGTTTGAAAGAGGGGAGCGTGATGTGGTTACACTGCTTGGTACGTGTGAAGAAGGGGGCAGCAGCATCCTGCACAGTCTGGGGAACTGGGGCTGGCAAAGACCACAAAAGAGGGAGGTGTAACAGTCAAGGTAAGGGGGGATAAAGAGTTCAGACAGGATGGAGCTAAGTGACCAACATCTAAGAGGCAGGGAGAGTCAGCGTTATCTCCAAACACAGAGGACATGGGAGGAGGAACATCATCCACCTAGCTTGACATCTTCATCATCTGGACCCATGGAAAAGAAGCCCTTGAGGAATTCCACCATGATTTCAATAATTTCCATCCCACCATCAACCTCAGCCTAGATCAATCCACACAAGCGGTCCATTTCCTGGACACTACTGTGCTAATAAGCGATGGTCACATAAATACCACCCTATACCGGAAACCTACTGACCGCTATACTTACCTACATGCCTCCAGCTTCCATCCAGGACACACCACACGATCCATTGTCTACAGCCAAGCCCTAAGACATAACCGCATTTGCTCCAATCCCTCAGACAGAGACAAGCACCTACAAGATCTGTATCAAGCATTCTTAAAACTACAATACCCACCTGCTGAAGTGAAAAAACAGATTGACAGAGCCAGACGAGTACCCAGAAGTCACCTCCTACAAGACAGGCCCAACAAAGAAAATAACAGAATACCACTAGCTGTCACCTTCAGCCCCCAACTAAAACCTCTCCAGCGCATCATCAAAGATCTACAACCTATCCTGAAAGATGATCCCTCACTCTCACAGATCTTGGGAGACAGACCTGTCCTCGCTTACAGACAACCCCCCAACCTGAAGCAAATACTCACCAGCAACCACACATCACTGAACAAAAACACTGACCCAGGAACCTATCCTTGCAACAAAGCCTGATGCCAACTCTGTCCACATATCTATTCAAATGACATCATCATAGGACCTAATCACATCAGCCATACCATCAGGGGCTCATTCACCTGCACATCTACCAATGTGATATGTGCCAGCAATGCCCTCTGCCATGTACATTGGCCAAACCGGACAGTCTCTACGTAAAAGAATAAATGGACACAAATCTGACATCAGGAATCATAATACTCAAAAACCAGTGGGAGAACACTTTAACCTGTCTGGCCATTCAATGACAGACCTGCGGGTGGCTGTTTTTGAAGCTTTTCTGTTGTAAAACAGACTCCAACGAGAGACTGCCGAGCTGGAATTGATATGCAAACTAGATACAATCAATTTAGGATTGAATAAGGACTGGGAATGGCTGAGCCATTACAAACATTGAATCTATCTCCCCTTGTAAGTATTCTCACACTTCTTATCAAACTGTCTGTACTGGGCTATCTTGATTATCACTTCAAAAGATTTTTTTTCCCCCTCTTACTTAATTGGCCTCTCAGAGTTGGTAAGACAACTCCCACCCGTTCATGCTCTCTGTATGTGTGTATATATATCTCCTCAATATATGTTCCACTCTATATGCATCCGAAGAAGTGGGCTGTAGCCCACGAAAGCTTATGCTCTAATAAATGTGTTAGTCTCTAAGGTGCCACAAGGACTCCTGTTCTTTTCACCTAGCTTTGGTTTCAAGTCTGGTAAAGCCACCGTAGGGGACACAAATCGGCTTCACGTCACCCGGTTGCTCTTGCAGCACATGACGCGAGCTAGGGGCGCGGGGCGGGGGGGCCCCGCAGGGTGCGGGCTTTGGACCTGCATCACCCCCCTAGGTAGGAATGTGGCACCGCCCCCCGCTGTGAGGGGAGAGGCGCACCCCGCTCTTGTGCCCTGCGGAGCTTGCAGCACGCGGGGGGGCCCACACCCCCACTGCTCGCGGGAACCGGGTGTGAGCTGAGCGATTCGCGCCCACATCCCCGGGGGCGGTCACCTCGGGAGCCGGCGCTTTGCAGAGCGGGGCTGCAGCTGCTGCCGCGGGCCACCGGCTCGGGCGCCCGCTCCGCCAGGGAGAGGCGCCGCCAGAGCCGACCGGGGCAGCCCGTGTGCGTTGACGGCCCCTGGCGGTCACCTACCCAGCAGCTCGGAGAGAGCCCGGCTCCCCCTCCGCCCGCTCGGGCTGACGGCCATCCCCGCTAGGCCGAGCGCCGCAACCGCCTTCTCCTCACTTTACCGCCACTGTGCAACCGACCAGCCCGCCCTGCGCTCCCATTGGCTACGGCGCCCAGAAGTCGTCACCAGACATTGGCTAAAGGGCTCCGTCTGACCCCGCCTACTGACTTTTCGTGGCCGCCATTTTGGTAGAGGCAGTAATTGACATGGAGTTCGCCATCTTGGTAGTGGCAACAGCCTGGGTATCCTTTCTCCGCACTCCAGCCATTTTTGAAGAGACTCCTCGTTTGTGGTGGGGTTGGAGTTTAGGAACCAGGCCCACAGGGCCCGGTGTAGCTTGGCTAAACAAAGGAGATTGGGTGTAAGGTGTTAGCAACTGTCTGAAGATGGGGATGTGAGTGGGCTCTGCTAGGAAAACTACCCCTGGCACATCTGAACTAGCCCCAAACACAGCTTAGCTGCGAGTGCAGCCAGTGGCAAAGCACATGCAGGTTAGCAGGATGGTTAAAAGCATCAGGTTTAATTAACAAGGTGGGGAAAGTGCTGGAAGCTACTGGAGTTTCATCTCTACTTGGGCTCCTGTGGTGGGATCCTCAGTGGGAATTCTTTGGGAGTGCAGACAGCCTCTAGGAACACGCTTTAGAGAAAAGAACATCTGAAGGGAAGCAGCAGAATTATTTATGCTGGACAGCTGGGGGAAGAAGAGCAATGGCCTCCAGCTAGGAAGAAGGGAATTCATGCTAGGTATTGGGAGCCTGCCTGACAGTAAGGTCAGTGGGGCTACTATGCATTATCTGCCTATCAAAGGCATCATGACTAGATGCAGTCAAGAGAAAATTGAATTTAGCCTACAGATACACTAGGAAAGAAAATGCCACACTTGTGCTGGGGTTAGTCAGCAGCTTCTTCCAGCCTAAAAGTTGAGGCTTCTGTTCGAGCCTACAGGCTAGCTGCAATTGGGAGTTTTGTTTGGGTTTTTTTGCTTTTACTTTATAAATATATTCTGGGCAGAGATTAGTTTTATTTTCCCAGGTTGGCTCTGTGGGTCTGAAGCCAGTGAGACTACTCAGGTAATCAGGTCATCAGAATTTATTGTATTGTACCTGACTTGACACAGAAACTGCAGAGATTATAGTTTCATTGTAGCTCTCTTACTGAATCACGATAGAGATTCAGTGGTGATGTAGCCATGTTGGTCCTAGAAAGAGAGACAAGGTGGGTGACGTTGGTGAAAGAAACAGGCTTTGAAGCTACACAGAGCTTGCCCCACCACCTGTCTCTACCCTGGTACAATCTGGAGCCTGCATCTTCTTGAAATAAAATCTTATATTCTAGGACTCAAACACTTCAGTTCCCCAGTCAGGAGGTGATAAGGTTGCCACTACACAGTGCTTTGGTTTTCTGGGAACAGAAAGCTTCTAGAAATTTCATTTCAGGGGTCAGGAGAAATCCCATTTGAAAGTGGGTTTTTTTGTTTGTTTGTGTTAAGTGTCTGTTAGCAATACAATCCCACAGAGGGACATACAGCGTGAGGTGTAATAATTCACTCAGCAGCACAAGTGCAGTAAATACCAAGTAAATTAACATTCATGAGATATTTAACATGTAGCAACAACCTTTTTTCTTTTTACAGAAACGGATTGAGAAAATGGCCTGTTAGGAATTGATTGTGAGGCATTTTATTCTTCTTGTTGTTTCCCTAGCATCTTACTCAGCAATCCTTAAGAGTGCTGTGTGCAGGAGAAAACCTTTTATGATCCTGCTCAATTTGAAGACAAGGCTCATGGTTTAATATCTGGAATGTAAGTAAACTCCTTGGAGAGTCTTCCTCTACGTTTTCTACACCACCATGTATGCTGAAGATGCTTGATAAGTTATAACACTGTGCAGTTACTCTGTTGTCTATGGGCCTGGTAGGAAAGAACTAGATTATAATGTCCAGAATGCCTGTCTAAATGTTCATCATCCTTGTGAGTGCCATACTGGTCCATTTAGACTCTGAAGCTGGTTAGCTGGGGATTGAGTTGTTTAAAATAATAACCTCCCTGAGACTGTGGTGAGGTTCAGTCTGGAGTTGAAAGTGAAATGAGTTTGTTGGGCTCAGCTCACTGACGAAGGCCTCAAGTTTGTAGAACTCCATGTTTCCGTGTAACACAGTATACAAGGATGGAGAGTGTTCTTCAGCAGGAGAGTCTGCTTGCTTATAAACCATGTTTTCTATTTTAAAAGGTAAACTCACCTGAGGTCCCTTCCATGGGGTCATGGTCTTGGCTACTGGCTTGGGAGGCTTGGGAGGGTACTTCAGTCAGGGTGAGAAACAGTTCCTGGCTGTTGGGGAGAACGGAGAGCTGGGTGCTCTCTGCCAGCTCGTCCTCCTCCTCCTCCTCCTCTTCCCCTTCCACGGAATCATCAGGTGTACCTGATGAGATTATCCCCAGCTCGGAATCCACAGTCAGAGGTGGGGTAGTGGTGGCGGCCCCCCCTAGAAATGCATTTAGCTCGGCGTAGAAGCGGCATGTCCGCGGCTCTGACCCGGAGCGACCGTTTGCCTCCTTTGCTTTTTGATAGGCTTGTCTGAGCTCCTTGACTTTCACGCGGCACTGATCTGAGTCCCTATTGTGGCCTCTCTCCATCATGCCCTTGGAGATTTTTTCAAAAGTTTTGGCATTTCGTCTTTTCGAACGCAGTTCTGCTAGCACTGAATCCTCTCCCCATATAGCGATCAGATCCAGTACCTCCCGTACGGTCCATGCTGGTGCTCTTTTTCGATTATCAGCCTGCATGGTTACCTGTGCTGATGAGCTCTCTGTGGTCACCTGTGCTCTCCACGCTGTGCAAACAGGAAATGAAATTCAAATGTTCCCGGGGCTTTTCCTGTCCACCTGGCCAGTGCATGCGAGTTCAGATTGCTGTCCAGAGCGGTCACAATGGTGCACTGTGGGATAGCTCCTGGAGGCCAATAACATCGAATTGCGGCCACACTAACCTTAATTCGGATTAACAATACCGATTTTGACGCTACTCCTCTCGTCGAGGAGGAGTACAGAAATCGAATTAAAGGGCTCTTTAATTCGAATTAAATGGCTTCGTTGTGTGGACGGGTCAAGCGTTAATTCGAATTAAGGCAGCTAAATCCGAATTAAAGTCGTAGTGTAGACCAGGCCTGAGAGTTCAGGATTGGGGGCATGTGCAGTGAGGCGGAGGAATAGCTGACTAGATTTTCAATTCAGGAAGCCTGAGTTAAAAAGTGAAAATAAGTTTGGCCTCAGCATTTTGTACACAATCACAAAAACACCTTGACCTGGGGCAACTGGTATTTTTTATTCAGAAGTGGCTCCAGATTGCAACAGCAGGGGGTGCCATAGGCCAGGGTGGAAGTGTCTTAGCAGGGCTGCATGGGTAGCCAAGACTGGCATAGTGAGGAGTGCTGGTCCGAGGTGCATTAGCTGAGCTATGTTGACTAAGCTTTATATGTGTCTCAGCATAATCCTGTCAGGCCACCTAAATTCACATGCCCTTAAGTGAGTCAGTTTCAAACAGGGGTAGGATTGAGTGGGAATTTAAAGCATTAAATAACTGATGAGCTTTACTGCTAATGCTGCCATTCTTGTTTCCTGAACATTGGATCAGAGACGTGCAATAAGTATGTCTTGGGGCCTGCATGGAGCCCTGTTGACTTAATTGGGCTCTGTTCAAGGCACAGGTCCGCCTGCGTGTAACTGTAAAATTGTGGCCTCCGGGTGGCTGGTTAAAGTCATTTATTGAGTCAGGTTTGGGTTGTTTTTTAAATCCAACACTCCATTACCAAGAAATATTTGTAAAAGCCACTATTTTTGGTGAGACACATGAGAACACAGTGGGTGTGTGCACCCTCTGCTGATTCAGCAACGGCAGCTAACTAATCAGCACTGTTCTCAGTGCTGTGCAGGTACCGGGAACTCTGATGATGGTGCATCTGCAGATAGGTAAATAAAAAACACTGCTAGAAAAAGAGCAAAATGCTGCGTTTGCTAAAGGCAGACGGAGGTCTTCAAAGAAAGATATTTCATCTGCACGTTCTAAAAATGTTTTACAAATAATGAAGAGGGGTTTTTAAAGTAAACCAGGAAAAGAGTAATCTCTGAGAGAGAGCTGGGGTTGCAGTGGGGCGCAAACTGGAGCTCAGTTTGCAATATGATATGGCAGCAAACAAGGCTGGTGCAATTTTGGACTACCTCTACAAAGACATTACAACATGGAACCCTCTCTGTATGACTGTGGTGAGATGGCAAGTGGAATATTGAGTCAAATTCAGGGGTCACTACAAGAAAAATGTAGAAAAAACTGGAGGAAAATTAGAGAGAACAAAAGAAATGATCGAGGGATGGGCAGGATTGATTTATGCAGACAGAATCAAATATTTATATTTGCATAGATTGGCTAAGTGACAGTAGCTAAGGTAGGATATAACTGCCTACAACTATTTGAAAGATGTAAATATGAAGGGAGGGAAGGAATTCTTTAGCACGGTACAAAGAGATAAAGCAAGGTGTATGAGATTAAATTAAGGGAAGGATAATTTAGGCTGAATATCAGGGAAAATCATCCTGTCTGTGAGCTCATTAATGGCTACATTAATGCAAAACCTGAGTAGCTGCATTTGATACAGGGTCCCTCCGTAGAAGTTTGGGAGAAAAGGAACCTTCCCCAGGCCACAGTTCTCTGCTGTTCCTCGGTCCCAGTTCTGCTGGGGCAATTGCTAACCTCTCTGTGTATCTCTACCCCATCCCTTGAACCATGCTGCATGGGGACAGGCAGGGAGCATGCACAGTGATTGCAGACCCCTTGTGGAACGTCCCCAAATTCTGTCTCCACCCGCTGGCCACAGATTTGTGCTGCATCTGGGACCATCTACACAGCTATGGTGGAGGGGGCAGGATTTTCTCCTATGATTATGGAATAGTTTCCCTAGGGAAGTGGCAGAGACTTTTAAAACTAGACTGGAGAAATCACTGGAAAATATACTGTAGGGAACAGTTCTGCATTGGCCAGGACAGGAGGCTGGATTGCCTGGGACCTAAGGGGTCATTTCCATGTTTAATGTTTATGATTCTATGGCAGATATCGCTGCACCAATAGCCTACATTTAGCTGGTTGCCAGTGTAAGTGCCTAACATTTGTACTACTTTTATACTTCATAGGTTGAAGCCATTTCCCCTCATGCTGTCACTCTAAGAATAGATTTCTCTATTTTTAATATTACTAACAGGTTTCCACAGCCTCACTGGCTTACTAGGTTGCAATTAGCACTGCTGCCTATATTTAATCTGGTGCACTATTTGCAAGGCACCCTGAGTTAATGCAATCTGTTCAGAGGATGGGTTTTAATTAAAATATTAATGAAAAGGAATCTAGAAAGGAAATGGGACTTCTTTTTTTATGTTCTGCAAATTAAATATCTTGGCTTTTCACCCCCATATGAAATTTGCCTCAGTCAGTGTGACTCTTAAATCATTTTATTATCATCGGTGGGAATTTAGAAACCAGCTTTTCTACGTGTGGGCAGTGAGGCCTGATTCTCTTTTCACTTAGACCAGTGCAAATCAGGAGCACAGAAGTCAATGGAGTTACACCGATGTAATGCTGGTGTGAAAGGAGACTCCAGCCCTAAGCCTGTACCATGTGTCCTGCCCCTATAGAAAAGGAGGACAACAAAGCTCTAATGGTAACAATTCCTTGAGTCTATTGCAGAGTGATATACTCTGGACCTGATTTTGCCCTGCCTTGTACCTTGTTTAGTCATTTACACCTCAGCCCTTATGAAACACTGCTGCACCTTATGGGCTGCAGAACACACTGTCTGGCCCTCTGTGCTGTGATGCACACGTTTTACGTCCTACCTCACTTACATGAGAGACAATCATTTAGGAAGCCTACTTGTCCTCTTCTATCAGGTGTGTGTGTGTACTGCAGGTGCAGCAAAAACATCTTAACTGACACATGACGATGGAAACAAACGTCCTAGTTGAAGGGACTTGGTCAGATTGGTTGATTAGGGCCCAATATTGCAAAGTCTGGCTATAGAGACGTCGTTAGTATAGGAGTGCGACTGAGCATGATCTTGTGTTGCTCTCTATGGCCCATAGAGAGAATAAGGAAGCTATTATTCTTATCCACTCAGGGAGATTTCACTTAACTCCAGTGTTAGTGACCTGTGTCCTAGGTCTGCCTCCCTGGGTGGGTATGTTTATATGGTACTGTAATGGCATCCATTGCTTTGCTACAGTGTTGTCATGGTTTTTCTTTTAACTGAAAATGGAAGTAGTTTGATTTTAAAGGAATAACTTGCCTTGCCATGTCTGCAGGTGAACACTAATGCAAGGGAATCAGAGTGAAACTAAAGGAAAGAAAAATTGACTCCTGTAGTCTAGTTTCTTTGTCAAATTCAATTAAGTGCAAAACTAAACAAGCAGCAGAAATGAAAAGTCAATCAGATTTGTAAAATATTTTCCGTTTTAATGGTCTCAGGTGTATTAGTAACACTGGTAAGGCTATCCGAATATATGAATTTTAACCAGAAAGAGTCCCTTTATGTGAGCATCTTGATTTAGTGTGGTTCTTAGGAATAACCTGTGCATGAAGATATTCATAATTTATAACAATAATAATAATTTATAATGAATGGAGATATCCTATCTCCTAGAACTGGAAGGGACCTTGAAAGGTCATTGAGTCCAGCCCCTGCCTTCACTAGCAGGACCAAGTACTGATTTTGCCCCAGATCCCTAAGTGGCCCCCTCAAGGATTGAACTCACAACCCTGGGTTTAGCAGGCCAATGCTCAAACCACTGAGCTATCCCTCCTCCCCCACCCTTATTTCATTAATTTCTTTTAAAATAAACAATATACAAAGCATTCAACTTCTTGCAAAACTACTTTTGTCTAATGGTGACAGCTGGGACTGAATGGGAGTCAGGACTCCTGGGTTCTATTCATGGCTGCTACAGTCTTTCTGTAAACTATATAACCTTTCAGTTCCATAGTTTCTCAATTTGTAAAATGACTAGAATACGATGTACCTACCTCACGGGGGTGCTGTGAGCATGAATGTAATGTCTGTACAATGCTTTGAGATCCTGAGATGGAAGGCGATGTGGCATGATAATAATACTTCACACCTACATAGCACTTTGACTTTTTCCTCATCTCTCCTTTTTCCTTTTATTTTTGCTTTAGAATCTGCCTACCCACATATATACACCTTGAATTATTTGTTAGGATATCAAGAGGGGGGATTTAGTTATATCTTGATTGTGTCTTAATCATGGTATTACCCCATTGTAATTAAAGATCTTGCTATTAATTCTGTGGGGTTTGGTGTGAGAGTGTCTCCTTGTGGAGTCCCCATCCTTTTCCTGCCACATAGTTCTGATGGTGCCTTACGGGCTATTTCTGGAGGGCACTGGCAGGCGAGTGTGAGAACAAAACTGAAAGCAGGAAATGCCTGCAGCCTTCAACTCTTCCCTCATTCACATTCCCGTCTGTTCTGCAAAGGGCAACATGCTCAGAGTTCACCTTCTAAGGTCATTTCTGAGACAACCCATCAAGAAAGTTATTTACAGGTTAAACATGATTCATCTATGGAGCGGCCAGGATCCAGATCTGAGCTTCACAGCTGACCCCTGTCTATGATGGGATGGATAGGACTGAGGACAGTACAAGAAGCAATGGGCTTAAATTGCAGCAAGGGTGGCTCAGGTTGGACATTAGGACAAACTTCTAAGCTGTCAGGGTGGTTAAGCACTGGAATAAATTGCCTAAGGAGGTTGTGGAATCGCCCTCATTGGGGGCTTTTAAGAACAGGTTAGACAAACACCTGTTGGGGATGGTCTCATTATTACTTCTGTGTGTGCTGAGCTGGCCTCGCCTCTGGTAGGGTTTTGTTGATGCTCGCCTTGCCCTGCTCCAGTCCATCCAGCAGCTTTCTTACCCATCATTTCAATTATGTTTGCCTCCCTCCTCCTTTCGAGTCGCTTTTCTGGCTCTTCGTTACACTGTGCATCAAATTCAAACTCATGCTTTCAAGTCCCTGCCCCATGCAGTCTCTGCTTGTGGCTCTGATCTGGGCTCCTTTCATGTCTCCCAGAGCACATGCCCCATTCCATCATGGATGCCAGCCTCAATCCCCCTTTCATCTCCCTCCCTCACAAATTTCTCTGTGCCATTTCCCACCTGGCCCCTTCTGCTTGGAACACCCTTCTCAAATCTGTTCACCACCTCTTCATCAGTGCATTGCTCTAGTAAATCCTAAAGACCCACGTCTGCAGCAACGCTTTTTATGCTACAAAGTGGAGCTACCAAGAGGCTTGACTGCCAAAAGTGAGTAATCAAATACTCATCTCTCCTTCACCCATGCTCTCTTATACACCTTCCCCTTTCACCTAGGTGTATGCTTTATTGTCTCTAATCACTCCAGTCCAGCAATAAGACTGCATGCTCTTCAGAGTAGGGACCTTTTTTTTAGAAGCAGCTAGCACATTTGCAGGTGCTATAAAGTAATTAACAATTATTATAATAACCAAAATCAGAGATCTAAACTCAGCCCCATCTTTAGAAAACAGAGGGAGGGAGGAAGGAAAAGGCTGAACTATATTCTGTACTGAAGGCACCAGCTCCGGGGGAAGCTGGCAAATTAGAGCAAAATGGAAACTCTTCCTACAAAATGTTGCTTGTACAGATCCCTGTGCTGCCCTGTATCATTTTGCATTTTGGTCCTGAGAAGCCTCTGGCAGCCATCCTGCTGAGTGACCAGTATGCCCAATTAATCCTCCATTCAGTGGGCCAAATCCAGTCCTGTTGTAAGCAGATGCAGCTCTAGATGGAATTGCTCCCCACTACACTAAGGCTGAATTTGGTCCACTGAGTTTAACGAACGTCTTTGGGCTGTCAGAGCAGTGCAGGAACGGATAAGCAGGCATTTGGGTTCACACTGGCTCTCTCTGGTGCAGTAAATATGGAGTTCATTCTTGCATGTAGCAGGTAGCTGATCTAAAATTATTTCTTGTTCTTTAAATATCACCCCGGAGAGGTGATTGGAGCTGGATGGTCCAGTAGAAGGGAACTTGCCTAAGACTTGGGAGACCAGCATTCAACTGCCTGCTCTGCCATAGACTTCCTGGGTGACCTTGGGCAGGTCACTAGCCTCTCTGAGTCTTGGTTTCCATCTGTAATATGGAGGTAAATATCATCCCAATATTGCAAGGGTGCTGTGAGACTAAAGATTGTGAGGTGCTTGGATATCATAGTAATAGGGGCCATATAAGTACCTGAGAGAGAGCAGCTGTATGCTGGATGAAATCATGGTGGAATCAGTCTCCTTTTCTTCTTTGGTTCTCTTTTTAAACTCAGGTTTCAGAGTAGCAGCCGTGTTAGTCTGTATCTGCAAAAAGAACAGGAGTACTTGTGGCACCTTAGAGACTAACACATTTATTTGAGCATAAGCTTTCATGGGCTACCGCCCACTTCATCGGATGCATAGAATGGAACATATAGTGAGGAGATATATATACATACAGAGAACATGAAAAGGTGGGAGTTGCCCAACCAACTCTAAGAGGCTAATTAATTAAGATGAGCTATTGTCAGCAGGAGAAAAAAACCTTTTGTAGTGATAATCAAGATGGCCCATTTCAGACAGTTTGACAAGAAGGTGTGAGGATACTTAACATGGGGAAATAGATTCAATGTGTGTAATGGCTCAGCCATTCCCAGTCTCTATTCAAGCCTAAACTCACTCCTTCTTTAAGGTTATGAAACCTGAATCTTCACCTCAAGGTAAGGGGGGGGAGCCTATAACCCTCATCATATGTGCTTCACCAGCCTGATAATATGCATGGTTCTGTTGCTGTAGCCTCATGTGCCCTTCTCCCTACTCCACTGCAGTGTTTGTCACGATCCCTTGTTACTTTACTTCTGATTGTAATTTAAGTTGTAAACTTTGGGGCAGAGACATTGAGCCACATTCTCTTTCCACTTACATTAGTCCAGATTAACCCCATTATACTCTGGATGCAAACTGGTGTAAACGAGAGCAGAATTTGACTGTGTTGTCTTTTGTCTGTAAAGCCCCATGCCCATTTATGGCCCTGTGGAAAGAATAGACAATACTAATATGCTCAGTGGCAAGGGTGTGGCAGAAGTGTAAAGTGATGTTTGCTTTTGTTTGGGGACAAAGAGTCCCCACTGAGCTCAGAAACTTTGGGTGGGTATTTTGAATGTAAACATGGTGACAAATTTTCTGTTCCCCCACACCCACAAAGCCAAATTTGATTTAGCTGCTGTGCTGGGCATTTAGTCATTCGTTAGAACAGTGTAAAGGGATTCAGTTACCAGAAAAAAGACCAGAGGGGAAAAGCACTAACTGGGGCTGGGGAGAGGGAAATAAACTAAACTGACCTTGATCCAAGGCATTCTTTGGGGGCAGTTAATAATCAGATGGGATTCATGGCTCTTGTTTCTCCCTGGGCTGCCCACAATATGCCTCAGGCCCTGATTGCTAGTGTTTAGATTTGAATAATCCCATGGATAAATTGAATCTACGGATAATCTCATATTCTTCTCATTTCTGAACTCCAGTGTTACGAAGTAAGTTTGCGTGGACAGCAAGATTCCTCAAACAGGAGCCTCTCTCCTACCTTGCTCTATTCTCTTCCTTCACCAAAATAAAAATGATGTTTCTGTGCTATAAACACTATCCAAAAGTATTTGTTGCTGATATCCCCAGACCATCTCTAGTCAATATTCAGGTCCCTTGCAATGTTTGTGTACCTGCTCCCTCATCATTCATTCATTAGAAATCTTGGCCTGCATACAGGATCAGTAGCTAGTTTATCTACATGGGTAGTAGTTCTGACATGGGATTGAGTTCTCTTTCCACTTTACAAATGGATGTCTCATAGCTGTAAGGTCTTTGTTTCACCCAGTCTACCTCACCCTTTGGTCTTTCTGGACCAGCGTTTCCAGAAGCATCTCCTCTTCTCTGAAGAAGGGATTGCACAATCAACAATGCTGATTCGGAGCAGCAAGGGCAGGTGAGGTATAGGTTATTCTCATCAAAGAGCACACACACCTCACAGGCACAGTCAGCATCAGTTTGCTAGTCCTTATTTCCTGTGCTGGGCCCTATGTCACAGCAGTGTCCCTCTAGCTGAGGGTAGGAGCTAAGTCCCCTCAATAACACTGGTACCCATGATGCAAAGTGTTCGGTAGGAATCTCCATTACAAGAAATTTTAAATAGTAAATTATGGTAGAAGCATAATCATTGCATGAATTTGGTCTTCTGCAACCAAACCATCTTGGGCTGTGGCCGCGTCAGATTTCTTAAGAGAAGCAGGGTTGGACCTTGGCATTACCTGGATGAGAGAACTCCAGGGTAAGTCCAGAGCTACAAGAAGTGTTGGTGCTTCCCTCTGCAAGTCAGTACTGACTCAGTACCCCTAACCTGGTGGTAGAGGGTGTAGTACTGCAGGAAGTGGGGCTAGTGACTCAGTAGTTAATCTTTTCCTCTGCACCGGTTAAAAAACCAATGTCCCAGTATAGGGTTGTGGGGAGAGGGGGTTATGGAAATCAAGGTACTATCTTTTAGATGAAAAGCAAAACAGAGGTCCTGACCTGTGATCACTGAAGAACCTACAGTGCTCTTACAAGTAAGTCCTAGCCAAATTCCAGTTTGGGATTCATATCATGCCTTCCCAACCTCCCCCTGCAGTTCCAGCTGCATATGGGTCTGGGCTTCTGCTGCACTTCTTGGCCCTGAATGCTAGAGTCATGTAGCTCTGTGCTTTGGACAATTACTGCAGGCTGACGAACCAAGGGACGCACCCTACTCCTGTACTTATTCATTACACCAATACTGACTTGGATTCTAAATACATTCTATGGGTGGCGTACCTGAGATAACTTATCCACTGATGTTTTAAAAACTCCCGCACCCCAATCTGGGTCTATGCTGGTTAGGTACTATGTATATATCTTATGAACCTTGTAATCCCTCATAACCCAAGCCTGACCCCAGATGTACAGTACCTTCCTTCTTAACTTGTGTAAATTTGATTTTAAACATTAACTTTAATAAAAGTTTTAAATCTGTTCTTAGCAGTTTAGAGACTATAGTCTTGATTTTGCAAGGAATGTCAGGGCCTGTCCATGGATACTTTAAAGGGATTAACTAGGGTGGGATTAAATTGCTGCCCTTGGGCAGGTCAGTCCTATATTATTATTATTGTTTTATTTGTTTTAACAGTGCCCCAAAGTGTCTGAGGAGCTGCCCAACATAAAAGAGACAGTTCCTGCCCTGAGGAATTTACAAACTAGTCTTAGGGGTATGTCTACACTGCAATTAGACACCGTGGCTGGCCTGTGCCAGCTGCCTCAGGCTTGTGAGGCTTGGGCTAAGGGGCTGTTCACTTGTGGTGTAGACCTTTGGACTCGGGCTGTAGCCCGAGGACTGGGACCCTCCCACCTCACAGGGCCCTAGAGCCCAGGCTCCAGCCCAGTGGGTTTTTAATTGCAGTGTAGACATAGCTAGGGTGACCCCAATGTGTGAGTTAGCAGGATGGTTGGGAGGGCGAGAGGAGGCAGAAAGCTGGGGCTTAGAGGGAGCCAAGGCTCGTGGGCAGCAGGCAGGAGTGAAGAGGTTCTTAACGAAAAATACCCTCGGCGGGTGGGCGACTTACTCAGCTAGTCTCTTGGCAGGAGAGGGTAGTGGCTCTGCGGCCCAGCTCCGGCGGGGGTTCCAGGGGTAACTGCTGCCCTGTGGCTGTTACACGTGTGCGCACAAGAGGAACACTGGTCCTGTGCACAGTGGGCGCTCTCCGGGGGCTGGCTCAGGTGTTCGGAAAGGCCTGGCACTGGGCTTGGCACATGCCTCTTTAACTTGCGGCTTTCTCTCCTGCACGGAGGTGTCTGTATTAAACTCGCCTGCAACCTGCTGCCTTTCCCCAGGGCTAGGGAACGCCTGGCTGCCTTGCCAGGCTCATACCCCCCCCATTCCCCAGGCTCTGTGTGCGCCTCTGGCTGAACTGGCCTCGCCCCGGGCCGCTCCCTCTCTGCCCCCTTCTGGTCTCCACCCTGCGCGCCGCCTTTGTGTGCACTGAGCCGGCCAGAGCTCTCTCCGCCCTCCGCCCTCTCCCTGGGGCTTCCATAGGCTGCTGCCTTGTTCGCACGCTGGCTGGCTAAAGCGCTGGCTGGTTTCAGGGCTGGGCTGGAGGGATGACAAAGCAGAGGCGAGCTGGGCTCAGCCCTCCTCCTCCGGCTGCCCAGCGCTGCTGTTATGGAAACCAGCCCGGCTTGCCCGAGCAGATAATGGAGCAGCCATGGCGAAGGCCAGCAGCAGCGGCGGAGCCCCCCAGCAGAGGGCGGGGGTCCCGGAGGGCCAGGACCCCTGGGAGCTGTCCCTGGAGGAGGTGCTGAAGTCCTACGAGCAGCCCATCAATGAGGAGCAGGCGTGGGCCGTGTGCTACCAGTGCTGCCGGGGGCTGGCGGGCGCGGAGGGGCGCTCGGGGCCGGCGGGCCGGATCCGGGACACGGCGGACATCCTGCTGCACAAGGATGGGACGGTGACCGCCCGGGGGGAGCAGGGCTCGGCCGGTGAGTGCCATGCGGGGGGTCACAGCACCAGCTGCGGGCTGGCGGGGCGGGGGGCGCAGGACTCCCTCCACCCCAAGTGCGGAGCGGAGCGGAGCGCAGAAGGGCTTGGCCGGCGAGTGCCATGGGGTGGGGGTGGGGGCTGCTGAGGATAATCTCCGGGCCTGGGGGCCCCTCCCCATATTGCAGAGGCTGGGGGACTGGGGCCGGCTCCGCAGCCCTGTGATCACACCCTCCAGAGCCACCCGGAGGGAAAGTCCGAGCCAGGCCTGGCTGGGAGGGGAGCAGAGACCCCAGGCTCCCGCCCCCTCGTTTGCAGGGTGCACCCGAATGTCTGTCCTCCCCCCACCCCGTCTGGGCAGGTGCTTCTCCGGGGGCAGCAGCAGAGGGTTGCGGGGAATTCCTGTCTGTTTACAGCCCTGCTCCCCCGGCCCCAGCAGCTCAGCTCGCCGCCTGTCGCAGCCTTGGCTCCACAGTGCCTGTGCTGTGTGAACACTTCCCCTTGGACAGCCTATGGATTACAGACAGCGTGTCAATAGGTGTATTTGTAACTGATAGTTGTGATAAGCCAACAGCTCTCTGTATAGTACATACAGCTGCCCAGGTGGTGGGAGACCTTAGAGACGTTTGCAGGCATCCTGCATGCAAAGGGTTGTGAGTCGGGTGGATGGAACAGACATCCCTGTCCATTCCTATTGCAATGTATACACATAACCTTGCACCACTGGGATGCTGTGGTTGAGGTGGTCACATTGTGTCAGGCTTTTCCATTTGAAACCCCCTATTCTTAAGGCTTTATAGTACATCAAAAATTAACTGAGTTGAAACCCACCACTCTGATTGTGGGAAGTGGGGGGAGGGTGAGAGAGAGGACATTTGGGGAGATTCTGTTTGGGCACTTTTTAAAAAACGTTCAGAATGAACAAACCCCAGAGTTATTTGGCCCTAGAAAACATGCCTGTCCATAAACAGGCCAGGTCCTGGAAAATTTATATCAGGTGTAACCCAGAGACTTATACATATTTTGCTCTTCAGACTTTCTAGCTCTTTGGGTTAAATACTGGTGGTTAGTAATCTGTGTATTAAGAAATGTACTGACAAAACCACTTTACAGGAAAGTTAAGATTGGGAAAGAAAGGAAGAAAACCAAATACATTCATGTCTAAGGGTGAAATAATAATAAATATAATGAATAATGGAAATGGACCAGGCCCTGTAGTATCTAGGCAGAAAATGGCAATATTAAGGAAATACACCAGATGCTGTGGCATCTGAGGATATGATGCTTTATCTGAATCACCGTGCTTCCCTGGTTCTCTCTCAGCCTTAATATTAAAGGGATATCACACTGCATGGAGAAGACAGACACACAATTACTGTGAAGCTCCTCAGTAAGATATTGAAGTGTTGGACACATGACAAGTGCATTGTTTGGGGTGTCAAGATACAGAGATGTTAAAATTCAAAATCTGGATAACAATAAAAGTCTGGGAGTGCAGATCAGTTAGACTCTTGACCACAGTCACTGGTCATCTTAGTCCTCCCATGTATTCTTTCTGTCAAGAAGGGCCAGGCCAGGCCAGCAATGGCAGACGCTAGCAGCACACATTCAAAGATTAGGAGATGTCTAAATTACATGTGTAAAACTGAACTTTAAACTTTATTGGATCATCCTTATTACCGATTCATGAGCCCGGAGGTCAGCGCCTCTTACAAAGACACATTTCGTAACCTTGGTAGTTTTATGGTCTATAATTATACCCCAATCCAGTGGAAATTGTTTGCAATTTGATGGGTGTCTCAGACCAGCACCAACAGACTAGTAGGCCCGTAATAATAATGATCATGGTAATAATACTTGTACAGCACTTTTCATCTTCAAAGCTCTGTACAAACATGAACATACTACTGTACTTTTTGCCTCAGTTCTGTCGGGTAGGAAAGTATTAACCCAGTTTTACAGAGGGGGAAGCAGACAGAGAGAGGTAAAGGGTCAGATCCTGTGAGGCACTGAATCACTGTTGGAGGGGGTGCAGAGCAGAGATGCTCAGCACTTCACATTGTCAGACCCTAACTGCTCTGCCCGATGCCACCCAGCACTCTCAAGCTATGGGAGGGAGAAATCAGATGGTTTATGGTTAAAAAGCAAGCCTCTTGCAGCCTGTTCTGGCTGTGAGATAGCCTCACTCCTGGAATTCTTGAGGCACTTGGCCCTCAGCCTCACAACACCTGACAGCCTCCAAACAGCCACACCTGTCCTGTCAGATGCTGACCCTTGCATGCTCCACAGCTGCTTATTACCAGGGTGATTCAGTGGCATTTAGCTGAGCAATTCCAATTATCATGCCTGTGCCACTTGTGAGTTCTTCCTCCTCCTGACGCTTCTGAGGATAAATAGGATAAACAAACAGTTAAAAAAACATTAATGTGCATTATACAAATGTATGCTACTACTATGCAGCTCTTTGCCTCTGACACAGCATAAACTCAGCTTGCCATCCCCAGATCTGGGCTTTTACCACCCAGCTGAACGAGAAGGAGGCTGTGTTGTTACTCTGATAATATTGACTGAAAACTTTTCACATAACCTCCAAAAACTGGCTGATCCTGTTCCGGCACAAGCACAATTTAAATAAATATGTGCCCGGATACAAAAGGAAGCCACTTTTCAACACAATACTGAAAATACTGAGTGATCTGACTTTAGTCTTTGTTCATTAAAATCATTATAACTCTATAGCCAGTTTTGCCCACAGGCAATGCTGATCTCTTCAGTGGGAAGGAGGCCAAGAATTGCATCATTTTAATGGTCCCTGAAGGAATAATACTGCTGTGCCATGTTCTGTGTAGAAGCATCTCCACTCCTGTAGAAAAGCCTCCATTTTTAACATGGCTTTTGCATGGCTAGTGATATCTTGTGAGTTCAGTTTGCAGCCTCCCTCTCAACACAGTGCAATTCATGCAGGGTCTGCAGGACCTGCCATGTGTGTTTTCATAGTTTGCATGCTGGAAGTGCTTTCTTGTTTGCTTATTATTAAAATCTTTATTGCCTGTTCCCCAGCCAAATTTCTGTAATTCTCTTGGTAAGTGCCACTCTGGGCAGCTTTCAGGGTGTTTAGAAATGGAAATGGCAAGTTGCCTCCTTGGGTGTTTAATACAAAATGCACTTAAATTGTCAGGAGCAGTGATACAAGCCTGGAGCATCGTTAGGCGTCTGTGTTCGTTTCCTAGCAGAGTGTTGGCTAAGGAGAGTTGCTTTAGGAGGCAGTCTCTTGGTCCTGGTAGGAATATGGATTTGCGGAGTCCTGCGACTAAGGGGAGCAGTTTTCCCCTTTTTGGTTTCTTGATTGGGAATGAGCAGCACTGGCCATATGGTCCCAGAGGTTATCTTGTACTATTGGTGTGAGAGTGCCATGGGGGGAGCAGCAGGATTTCTACACCTATGATTTAGGATGAGGGCGGGCAGTTATGACAAGGTTTCCTCACTCTGTGTGGCCTCCCAGACACCCTCTCCCCAAACTGTAAACAATGAACTCGTGAAGCCCAGCTGTATCGCAGCTGGACCCCCTGCCCATTGAGCTGTTACATGTTTTGATGTGCACAAAATCCCCTCTGATGCAATCTGGCTTCAGGATTTAGCATATCCCAGACTCCACTGGATGCAACAATTCAACATGGCGCTGCAGTAGAACTGCTGTTAACCTCCTACACATGCTCCCGCTGAAGAGCATCTCTGTCTGGTTAGAGCAAAGCATCATTCTCCCTTCCCTAGAAAGACCTGTAAGTGTTGCCTCTGAGGCTACCAGCCCTGGCTTCTCTAAATAACTGGTATTGAATGTTAGTTCAAAATTGTACCTTTGCATGGCTTAAGGTGCAGGTTTCATGTTTGTAGGGGGAGGAGGCATTCCTCTTGGTGGGCAGGGGAATCTTGCTGGAGTTCTGAGTATCCCCCCTTTCCCCTTGCTTTAAACTCCTTCAAGGCCCTGTCCTTAGTTACCATCCTTCTGGGCAAGGACTGGATGCTGCTTGTAAATGCAGCCAGAGGGGAAGGGGGTGCAACTGAGCACCAAGACATCACCCCGCACTGTCTGATAGTTCTAGCATGTGTCTAGGAGAGAATGTTTCGGCTGCAGGGAACACCAGCCAAAGACAGAACAAGAGAGAGAAGGGAACTGTCCTAAAAGTGACATTCATTCTGATTATGCAGTGTAAGTGTAGCCGGGTTGCTCCCAGGATATTAGATAGCCAAGGTGGGTGAGATTGTCTCTTTTATTGGGCCCAACTTCTGTTGGTGAGAGAGACAAACTTACTGCACAGCCCTGGGTTCTTCTGCTCCGACTTTGCCACTGACTCATGGTGTGATGCTAAGAAAGTCATTGAACTGGTCTATGCCTCAGTTTCCCCATCTGCAAAACCCACCTATTTCTCTCTCAGCAGGGCTGTGACGGTTACATTAATGCTTGTAAAAGTGCTTTTAGACTCTGGTATAAGAGGATCTACACTAAATGCAAAGAGGTGTTACTGTGGGAAGTTTACTGAATTTGTTGGGCCTATGCAGGAGTTATAGAAACCATGCCCTGGATTGTTCTGCTCACAGCAGCAGCTTCATGTCAGGACACCACTAGTATGTTTTGCGGGTGGTCTGCAGAAAGTAACTGGGTTCACTGTGGGTACATGTGGAAGGCAGAGCACCCATAAAGCTGAGCTGTTGGAGGGTATTAAGTTCTCTTTATATCTCTTCTGAGACTAAGATGGGTGTTGGGGTCTTTACAGAACACACATGATCTCCAGTTTCACATGCACAACTCTGGGCCTGCTCCTCCTAACTCCATTGGCATTAGTTGAGGTACTCAGTGGAACCACAGTATAGTAATTCTCCGTTTGTGGTTTCCATTCCTGTGCTGGGATTTGTCTGGTCCAAGCAGTGCTGATATTGATGACACTTGGGATTCTTTGTGCAGGAAGCTTTTGGGCCCTCTTGTTTTTGGAGGGGCTGGGAGAAGGTTTAAATTCTTTTCAGTTGTTGTGGATTTCTGAAAATGCTCCATGAGTCCTTAAAGGAATCATGGACGGTGCTGTTGTTGCTTTCACCAGCCTTTCGTGGAACATCTCTCTCTCTCTCTGTTATCCTCGGGGCCCTTCGGTTTTGCTTTTTATTTAATTTTTCCCGGGAATTTATTGGTGTTTATTACCACAACAACAAAAAGAGGTGAAAATCAATGGAAAAAATTATTAATAATTTTTCTGAGTAAATCTTGGGGTTTATTTTGGTGGATGGAAGGATGGGAAAAAGTATTCAGTAGATTAATGCTTTGATGAATGGAATTCAATGTGGTTTGCTCAGAACTAAAACAGAACTCAAAACACAATGCCACCTATGAGTTAAAGAAAACAAAATACAGTAAAAGCTTTGTTATCTGGCATATTGGAGGAATGGGGGGTGCTGGTAAGTCAAAAATTCTGGTTAACTAAGAGTATCAATGGAGGGAGGGAGTTTGGCTGGGGGTTGGGGCATGGGAGGGGGTGCGGGGCGCGGGCTCTGAGAGGGAGTTTGGGTGCGGGAAGGGTTTTGGGGTGCCGGATCCAGGCGGCGCTCACCTTGGGTGGCTCCCTGCAAGCGGCAACATGTCCCTACTGCTCCTAGGAGGAGGCATGGCCAGGCGGCTCTGCGCGCTGCCTCCGCCCACAGGCGCAGCCCCTGCAGCTCCTATTGGCCGCTGTTCCCAGCCAAAGGGAGCTGCAAAACCAGCACTCGGAGAGGGGCAGGCGCGGTGCACACCATTCCTCCACCTAGGAGCATCAGGGACATGTCGCCACTTCCAGGGAGCCACATGGAGCCAAGTAGGGAACCTGCTGGCCTCGCACCAACCGGACTTTTAATGGATATCAGAAATGCCGGTTTCTAGAGCTTTCCAGTTGGTAAAGAGTCGGATGACACAGCTTTTACGTATCTCTAATGCCCAAATAAAACTTTTCATTTGAATAAAGTTTACTGTTTTAGACTTAGAACTATTAGCTATAGATATTTACATTTAATAATTGGGTCACACCATTTGCAGCGCATACACTCAACTTCATCCTTTTCTCCTGTTTTTATTTATTTTTTAAACTTTCAAATATTGCCTTGGGTTCTGAAACATATTTTGATACAGATTTTTGTTTTCTTCCCATTTTAGTGTGTCAGATCTTTAAACCGTTATCTGCTAACAGCTTGAAATGTGTACGTGATGGGCGTGAGATTCATCAGTATGTTCAGATGTGCACGCACTTCAGAATTTGCATGCGTGCCTGTTGGTTTATTGGGTGTATCTTCTAGACTAATATATAGCCTTACTTCAACAGGCAGCTTTGCATATCCACACAGACTAACATATCTCATGCAAAGTATTGTCATTTCCTAATAAAGATATTTTTTATATATGTGAATGATACAAAAGTAGGGTGAAAATTAGAAAAAAAAAAAGAATAATACTTTTTGTAAAACCTGGGAGTTTTTCAGTACGAATCGGTTTAAACTGAAAACGAAGGGGCTTAGTTATCCTCAATGATTCTGACAAATGGCAATTTTACAATAAACTCCACATCCTCAAACCCAGGCGGTGTGTAATTGAGGCATGGGAAGGTTAAGCCAGCCCAACCCTCGTGTTGCTGGGGGGGGGCGGAGAAGCAGTGGTGGATTCCCCCAGGGGCCCCGGCCAGTTTGGCTGGAGGAGCTCACACTGCAGTGGGGGCACAGAGCTTTTCTGGTCTCAGGGGCACAGTGGGAGGCGTGGCCTTGGGGGAAGAGGCGGAGCGGGATGGAATGGGGGCGGAGCCACAGGGGAAGGGGTGGAATGGGGTGGGGCCATGGGCGGAAGGAGCAGAATGGGGGAGGGGCTCTGGCCTCAGAGCTCTACCGCTGTGGCCCCCGGCCAGGGGGAGGGACTCTGGCCTTGGAGCTCCAGCCAGAGCCAAGAGCTCCGTCATGATCCTGGCCACTGCACATGTCCTCAAATGTGAGGTGTATGGGGAGTGAACAGGAAGTATTAGTTCATAAGCTAAATTATGCCTTAATTGGCCTCACAGAGACTTGGTGGGAATAAATCTCTTGCCTGGAATATTGGCATGGAGGGGTATAGCTTGTTCAGGAAGGGCAGGCAGGGCACAAAGGGAGGAGGGCTGCACGGTACATCAAGAATATATACACTTGTTCAGCGGTCCCGAAGGAGGTGAGAGGCAGAGCACTTGAAAGCCTCTGGGTGAGGACAAAAGGAGAAAAAAACCAGGCAGGAGGAGGAGGTGGGTGAGGCATTTCAAGAGCAAATAACAGAACTATCCAAAACACAAGTGCTCGGAATGGGGGACTTCAACTACTCAGACATCTGTTGGAAAAGTAATATGGCAAAACAGAAAATGTCTATAAGTTCTTGGAATGTCCTGGGGACAAGGTTTTGTTTCAGAAGGGGCAGGATGTAACCGGGGGACCGCCATTTTAGACTTGTTTCTGACTAACTGGAAGGAATTGGTAGCGAATCTGAAGGTGAAAGGCAACTTGAGTGAAAGTGATTATGAAATGGTAGCTTTTATGATTCTAAGGGAATGTCTACACTAGGAAATTAGGTCGATTTAATAGAAGTCGATTTTTTAGAAATCGATTTTATACAGTCTATTGCTTATGTCCACACTAAGCGCATTAAGTCGGCAGAGTGCGTCCTCACTACCGCGGCTAGCATCGACTTACAGAGCGGTGCACTGTGGATAGCTATCCCACTGTTCCCGCAGTCTCCGCTGCCCATTGGAATTCTGGGTTAAGCTCCCAATGCCTGATGGGGCAAAAACGTTGTCGCAGGTGGTTTTGGGTACATGTCATCAGGCCTCCCTCCTTCCATGAAAGCAACAGCAG
Organism: Emys orbicularis; assembly: GCF_028017835.1. Classification (NCBI taxonomy): domain Eukaryota; kingdom Metazoa; phylum Chordata; order Testudines; family Emydidae; genus Emys; species Emys orbicularis. The sequence continues at coordinate 3,466,150 of NC_088696.1, read as the reverse complement.
ACAATCATTTTGTGCCTTTTTTCCGGGGTCCCATCCGCCGGACCCACTCAGCCCGCTGCCTGCCTGGAAGATCGGAACCCCAGGCAGGCAGTGGGCTGAGCGGGGCCGGCGGACGGAGCTCCAGTCCAGCAGCAGGCTGAGCGGCTCAGCCCGCTGCCAGTCTGGGGCTCCGTCCGCCGGCTCCTGCCAGCCGGGATCCTGCTCAGCCCCGCTCAGCTGGCAGACCTCGGTGAGGTCGATCAGGGGTGCCTGGACAGACATGGCTATCCTCCTGTTAGAGCACCGAATGGGAGTGACTCCAGGTCATTCTCTTCTTTAAGTTTCGTCTCATGGAGATTCAGTCCTGCCTGGAATATCATGCGAGCTGGAGGCTTCTGCCTCAGGCTGCTCTCCGAGCTGGCAGCACCGCGCGGTCGCACCTACCCCAGCCTGCCCCTTGCTCCCATGGCTCATGAAGCCTGGACAGTGGTAAGGAGCAGTTCAACTTGTGGAATGACAAATCCAGAACGAAGGATTGCACTCTGTGGGCCACGTTAAGATTATTTCTGAGTCCTAGAGAGCATTTAGTCCCTATAAAAGGCTTCATGAAAATTTCCTCCGCCCCTAACAAAAATGTTAATTTATCAGAGCAGCTGAAAGGGTAAGGAACCCGGGACTATAACTTAGAGAGAGCTTCCATATTATTTAACTCATAATTGATATAATTCAAAGTAAAATTTCACAGTGCGGTCTGTTCTAAGACTAAAAATGCAGGAGGGGAGTCAGAAAAAGGAACAGTGACCTGTTTCCGCCCGGTTTCAAACCGGGGACGTTTCGCGTGTTAGGTGAACATGATCACCACTACACTATGGGGCTTTCGCGTGTTAGGTGAATGTGATAACCACTACACTATGGGCTTCTCTTTTTTTGCCACAGACTTTGCCGAATGCACAGGAATGTTTTCTCTAGCTACAGAAGCTACCTAATGCAATGTCTATATCTATGGCCTTCCTGCTCACAAAGCGGTCATGCTCCCGCCCAAGGCTGACACAGCGCGGAGTGCATTTGACACAGCGACCTGGCTCGGGCAGGATCGCTAGCGAGGCATGATACTTTTGCCATTAAGCAAACACAGCAATTCTTTCTTGGCCTCTGCCACTGAATGCCTCCATGCATTAGGCTGTGCCCTATCAGTGTGGGAGGACTGCATGAGTTCGGAAAACATGTCATCGCGAGTGCATTTTTTTTCGCCTTCTAATCTGCAATAATCTCAGGGACAGAGATGATGGGGGAGCGTAGAAACATTCGGGGGGGGACTGCATGGTCACCTGTGCTGCTGAGTGCTGCTGAGTTTGCCACGCTGGCCAAACAGGAAATGAAATTCAAAAGTTCCCAGGGCTTTTCCTGTGTACCTGGCTAGTGCATCTGAGTTCAAAGTGCTGTCCAGAGTGGTCACAATGGAGCACTCTGGGATAGCTCCCGGAGGCCAATACTGTCGAATTGCGTCCACACTACCCCAAATTCGACCTGGCGATGTCGATTTCAGCGCTAATCCCCTCATCGGGCAGGAGTACAGAAATCGATTTAAAGAGCCCTTTAAATCGACAAAAATGGCTTCGTCGTGTGGATGGGTGCAGGGTTAAATCGATCTAACACTGCTAAATTCGACCTAAACTCGTAGTGTAGACCAGAGCTATGGAAAGGAAGGCCTGAGAGCAGCAGAATAAGGACAATGGATTTCTAAAAAGCGCACTTTAACAAACTCAGAGAACTGGTAGGTAAGATCCTATGGGAAGAAAATCTAAAGGGAAAAAGAGCTCAGGAGAACTGGCATTTTTGCAGAGAGACAGTACCAGGTGCATCAGCAAACTATCCCGATGCAAGGGAAAGACAGGAAGATTAGTAAGAGGTCAGTATGGCTGCATCAGGAGCTCTTGAATGACCTGAAAATCAAAAAGGATCCTACGAAAGTGGAAACATGGATAAGTTGCTAAGGAGGAGCACTAAGGAATAACACAAGCATGTAGGGACAAAATCAGAAAGGCTAAGGGACAAAATGAGCTACACTTATCTAGGGACATAAAAAGCAATAAGAAAAGATTCTATAAATACATTAGGAGCAAGAGAAAGACGAAGAAAAGTGTAGGTCCTCCACCTAGCAGGGAAGGAGAGCTAATAACTGATGACATCAAGAAGGCTGAGGTGTTTACTGCCTATTTTGCTTCAGTCTTCCCTAAAAAGGTAAAATGTGACCAGATACTTAACGCAATTAATATTAACAAAAAGGGGGAAGGAACACAAGCTAAAATAGGGAAAGAACAGGTTGAAGAATATTTAGATAAGTTAGATGTATTCAAGTCAACAGGGTCTGAAGAAATGCACCCTCTGGTACTTAAGGAACTAGCTGAAACAATCTCAGAACCATTATCAGTTATCTTTGAGAACCCATGGAGGACAGGAGAGGTCCCAGAGGACTGGAGAAGGGCAAACGTAGCACCTAGCTTTAAAAAGGGGAACAAAGAGGACCCAGGGAATTATAGACCAGTCAGCCTAACTTCAGTTCCTGGAAAGATACTGGAACAAATTTAAAATTTTTATTAAGATGTTAAAAAAAAAAAAAGTGAACAGAGTTTGAGCATAGAAGTTTCTGGTTATCAGGGAATAACAGTCAATTTGTAAGCACCTAGAGGATAATAGCCAGCATGGATTTGTCAAGAACAAATCATGGCATACCAACTGAATTTTTTCCTTTGACAGGATTACTGGCCTAGTGGATGGGGGAAGCTATAGACGATATATCTTTATCTTAGTAAGATTTATGACACAGTCCTACATGACATTCTCTTAAAGAAACTAGGCGAATGTGGTCTCGATGCAATTACTATACGGTGAGTGCACAACTGTTTGAAAGACCGTACCTGAAGGGTTATCAATGGTTCACTGTCAGACTGGGGGACATATCTAATGGGGTCCTGCACAGGTTTGTCCTGGGTCTGGTAATATTCAATATTTTCACTGGTAACTTGGATAATGGAGTGGAGAGTATGCTTATAAAATTTGTGGATGACACCAAGCTGGGACGAATTGCAAGCACTTTGGAGGGCGGGATTAGAATTCAAAATGACCTTGACAAATTGGAGAATTGGTTTGAAATCAGCAAGATGAAATTCAATAAAGATAATTGCAAAGTACTACACTTAGGAAGGAAAAATCAAATGCACAACTACAAACGGGAATAACTGGCTAGGTGGTAGTACTGCTGAAAAGGATCTGGGGGTTATAGTGGATCACAAACTGAATATGAGTCAACAGTGTGATGCAGTTCCAAAAAGGCTAATATTGTTCTGGGGTCTATTAACAGGAGCGTTGTGTGAAAGACACCGGAGGTCATTGTCCTGCTGTATCTGACACTGGTGAGGCCCCAGCTGGGCTCCTGTGTCCAGTTTTGGGCACCGCACTTTGAGAAAGACATGGACAAATGGGAGAGAGTCCAGAAGACAGCAACAAAAATGAGAAAAGGTTTAGAAAATCTGACCTGTGAGGAAAGGTTAAAATACTGGGCATGTTTAGTCTTGAGAAAAGAAGACTGAGGGGGACCTGGTAACAGTCTCCAAATACGTTACGGGCTCTTATGAAGAGGAAGGTCAATTGTTCTCCCCATCTAATGAAGTAGGATAAGAAGCAATGGGCTTGATCTGCAGCAAGGGAGATTTGAGGTTAGATATTAGGAAAATCTTTCTCACTACAGGACAGTTAAGCCCTGGGATAGGTTACCAAAGGAGGCTGTGGGATCCCTGTCAATGGAGGTTTTTAAGAACAGGTTAGACAAACACCAGTCTGGGATGGTCTAGTGTTATCTGGTCCTGCCTCAGTGCAGGGGGCTGGACTTGGTGACCTCTCAAGGTCCCTTCCAGCCCCACAGTTCTGCAATTTTATGATCCCCTGCTTTTCCCTCATTTGCTGTTTAGATAGGAGCTGCATCAAGCTGCTTTCCATTTTCTCTTAATGGCAGTGTGCTTTACTGCTGAGATCATGTTGAGCTGATTCCTGAGTGTATTGATTGTCTGAAGTGTGAGTAGCTGCAGTGGTGATGCCCTCGGTCCCATTCGGTCACTGCCTTGCAGTCCAGTCCACACTGCTCAGGGGAGCTGTCCTAGAACAGTGCTTACAGTGCCATGTTTAAGCAGAATTGTTCCTCTTCTCTGTGTAGCTTGGTAGGCGTGAGCAAACCCAGCTGCCTGCTGCATGCACTTGTGAATGACTCTCCAGTAGCAAATTAACATGTCCAGTCCAATGCTCATGAGAGACCCTACCATAAAAAAATGACGAGCACAGCACAGAACTCTTGAGATCTGCCAACCGCAAACTGGTATGTGTGTAGCCCAGCATTTGTAAATGTCCCTTCAGTATCATGGCGCCCAACACATCCCTCCACTTGTGCGTGGTTCGGCAGGAGCCAAATGCTCTCGCAGACAATAGTGAGTAAAACAATGTGCGAAGGGGAGAAGCCTCCTGCCCGTTACTCCTTCTCAGGGCTGGCGCTGTGACCCTCCAGGTGTCCAGCACCCACTCAGATTGCCAAGGCTTGCTCTGAGTGACAGTGGGTGATCTCCAAGGGTGAAATTCACCCCTGGGCCGAGGGCTGGCCCAAGCTCTGCACCACTTAAATCCTCTGTGCTCACATGGGGCTGCAGGGGCAGAGATCTTGTGCTGGGCCTGTGCCCAGGGGTGAATCTCACTCCACCTGAGCAAAGGGGGATTTCTTTTGAAACCCTCCTGGAGCAGATCTGCAGGGCTCTGCAGAGTGCACTCGCTGCCGTGCTGCAGCTCCCTCGCTGCCTGCCTGCTCTTTCAGAGCCCAGGACAAGCCTTTGACCAGTGCCCTGCTTGTGGGTGTCGCATGAGCTCTTTGTCTGGAAGTCACTCTGAGCGCTATTGACTAAATAAATGGCAGGTTAATGGCCCGAGCTCCCTTGTGAACACAAATCCAGTACGTGGCTTTGGAGTTGTGGCTATCACAGAAAGTGAAGCTGGAAAGGGCCTATTAGGTCACTTTATCCTCCCACAGGGCCAGTGCAGGATTGTTCCTATAGTGTTTTCATTAGTGCTTTAGCCAGTCTAATTTTAAATGTCCCACTTTCCTTGGAAGAGGATTCCACATGCTAATAAACCTCACAATTAAACAATGTCCCTGAAGTTGGTCTGACTTTCCCTTTAATTGGCCCCCCATCACCACTGGGATGCTGCGGTAACTCCTTTCCCTCTGTGATGCTTACACATAGGGGTTTATCCTATTTCTCCTCTCCTCTCTAATCTTCATTTAGCCCGCCAAACACATTTCATCCCTTTAATCTTTCCTAATAAATCAACCCCTCCAGCCCCCTCAGACCATTTGTTGCTCCTCTCCAGATTTCTGTCACTTTGCCAACAACTTTCTGGTGTTTAGAAACCCAGGATATTTGTACTTGGACCACGTCTCACATAGGCGGCCACACCTCATTATCCCCATTTCACTGATAGGACTCACCCAAGATCGCTCCGCAGGTCAGGAGTAAAACCCAGGGCTCCTGACTCCTGGTTCAGTGCCTTGTCCATTGACCCGCTGAGGAACGTACCCAGAATTCTAGCTGTTGATTTCCCTGCTCTGACATAACACCTCTACATGTACAAGCCAAATGAGAATTGGGATTTTAGCATAAACTAGCACAGCCATACTGCACTCCAAGTGTTCATCCAATTTGCTGTCCATTATTAGCCCTACGTCTTTTCCCACGTTACTGCTTTCCGGTTACCTGCCTCCCATGGAATATCTGTGTTTTGGGTTATTCCTCCCTGAATGGATTAGCTGCAACTGCCCAGGTTGAATCTCATTGTATTTTCTGCCCACGTTTCTACTCTCTCTTGGTCCCTGGGGGTTATTTCTCTGCTCTTCCTGGTATTTGTGGTGCTTCCCAGTTGAGTGTCATCTGCATAGCTAATTAAATGTGCTGTGTACCTAAAAGGCTGATCCCTGCTGCATCCAACTTCTCTGCCCCCTGTGCCCTCCAGCCTCAGTACATTGCTGGAAGGGTCTCTCATGAGCATTGGACTGGACATGTTAATTTGCTACTGGGGAGTCATTCACAAGTGCATGCAGCAGGCAGCTGGGTTTGCTCACGCCTACCAAGCTACACAGAGAAGAGGAACAATTCTGCTTAAACATGGCACTGTAAGCACTGTTCTAGGACAGCTCCCCTGAGCAGTGTGGACTGGACTGCAAGGCAGTGACCGAATGGGACCGAGGGCATCACCACTGCAGCTACTCACACTTCAGACAATCAATACACTCAGGAATCAGCTCAACATGATCTCAGCAGTAAAGCACACTGCCATTAAGAGAAAATGGAAAGCAGCTTGATGGAAAGCAGAACCTGAGACTATGGGGGTGCCAGGCTGTGACACTTCTGCATCGGGTTTCCGCTGGGGGACCCGGTGGAGCTAGACACTGCAGGAAATACGCACCAGCAAGGCCTGAGTGGCGGCCCCCCCACAGCCCACTGATTGGCCCAGGCTGGTGTATAAACCAGGAAGTCATCACAGGGAGCTGTCTGAGCAGTGATGCAAACTGGCTGCTTGCTTCCACTCCAGACATTGGCTTGCTCTGAACCCCAGACTCTGGCTCCTGATCCTGGCTCAGCCTTGACTCCGCTGCTTGCCTCCTGTCTGCAGCTTGGTGCTTGATCCTGACTTCCTGGAATCCTGACCCCCAACTCCTCTACTTGTCTCCTGACCGCAACTTGGGAACGGATCTGCGCACACAGGCTGCCCATGGCCCGGCCTGACGTTACCTATCATTGCAGTGTAATCCACGTGACAGTGCACCATCTCCAAGACAATTAGAATGAACTGTTTCAAGTAAAGTTTTCTGAGACTGCGACCAATGTTTTATACATGCTCTCAAGGTACCACAGTACTGCATGCCACAAGGGCCTTATCCAGCATGGAAGGAATGCAAGATCAGGCCTTAAATATGCAATGCAGTCCTGCTCGTCTGGAATGATTTGCCCTTCTTAAATCCAAGCCGCTCATTACTTCTGGTGCTGTCATCTTCTAGGTGCTTGGTATTTGTTCCATTGCTTTACTAGGGACTGTAGGTAGAGTTCTTAGCCATTGCCAGGAGCACCTCCTTCCCCTCCTGCTCTTACCCCTTTGAAAAGGACATTTACCACATTTGCTTTCTTCCGCCTACTGGTACCTGCCTGGTTTTCCATGACTTAATCAATAATAGTCAGTGTTGGAGGAAGTTTATAACAATTTAACACTTTTCCTCTGCAAAAGCTTGAGCGTAGGCTTGGCTGGATTAGATTTTTATTGGTAAATGTCAGTAAACATCAATTTCACTGTACACACACACACCGATAGACAAAACAAGTTTCCATCTATGATGATCAAGCTTTACAGGTAGGCAAAGTAAGAACAATGCTGCTTGAGAACTTAGAGTTTGATTTAAGGATATTTCCTTTGTATACTTTGACATTTTGTGTTTTAATGGTTATAAAGCTTTAACTTTTTGAGTCACATATACTGTCATTAAATAATTGTCTAATCCCCCCATAATTTCCTGAAACTCTGAACATTCACATCAATGAAATAAAAGTACTATTATTTTTGTTTTATCCATTTTGTCACAGCCGCTATCTTAGAGCGTGATCTCCTGGGTTCCTATGTGATACTTTAAGATTAGTGTTTTGGGGATGGGGGGATTGCTTATTACTTATATAATATCTATACTGTGGTAGGGCCTACAGTCTCCAATCTCATAGTGTCAGGCCCTGTCAGAACATAGAAAACAGACCTTTCTCCCGAGCTGACATTTCTTCCACTCATGCAGCGAGGAATGAAACAGGTGCATGGAATGGAAAGCTCGCTATCTGTAACAAAGGTGGGTGTGAGGCAGCATCTGCTAAACCTTCACATTTTCAAATCAACAGGTGAGATACCTTATCCCCCAGAGTCTTAAGAGAGCTAGCGGAGGAATTATCAGAACCACTAATGTTAATTTGTAAATTAGCTGGGGTGATTCCTAGGGATTGCAGGACTACCAATGTAAATGCCAATATTTGAAAAGGGTAAAAGGGATGATCTTGGGGTTACAGATGGGTTAACCTGATGTCGAGCCCAGGTAAAATTAGAGAACTGTTAATTCAGGACTCTATCAATACAGAATTAGAGGCTAAAAATACAATTAATGCCAGAAAGCGTGGTTTTGTGGATGGTAGGTCTTGTCAGACAAGCCTGCTGTCTTTTTTTTTTGTGACAAGTTTACAGGTCTGGTTGATAAATGCAGCTGTGTTGATACAATATACTTAGATTTATTTAAGGCATTGGACTTAGTACGACATGACATCTTGATTAAAAAAACTTGCATCATATGGAATTAACAGAGCACACATTAGATGGATTAAAAACTGGCTCACTGACAGACCTCAAAATGTGGTTGTTAATGAGGAGGTATCAATGAGTGGGGCCATTACTTACCAGGGTCCCCCAGGGATGGGTTCGGAGTCCAACTCTATTTAAAATATTTATCAGTGATCTAGAAGAGGATATAAAATCTCTTCTGGTAAAGTTTGCAGATGACACAAAGATTAGTGTGGTAGTAGATAATGAGAGTAGAGTGATCTGATTCGCCTTAATACAGCCAATGCAAGGTAATATGTCTGAGAACCAAGAAGGCAGGATGTATCTACAGGATGTGTCTTGGAAAGTGAAGCGTTTAGTGGTCATCATAGGTAATCGCCTCAACATGTGCTCTCAGTGCAACGCTGTGGCCAAAAGGGCTAACGTGGTCCTTGGAGGTATGAAAAGGGGACTATCCAGTAGGAGTAGGGAGGTGAACTTGCCTCTGTACACAACGTTGGTACGACTGCTGCTGGAACACTGTGTCCGGTCCTGGGGTCTGCGGAAATCCTGGAGATAGTTCCAAGGAGGGGCACAACAATGACCCCGGGTCTGGAAAACAAGCCTTGTGGTCTGAAGCTTGTGGCGCTCAGTCTGCTCAGTTTGTTGACGAGAAGCTGAGAGGGGACGTGATCACTGTGCCCGGAAACGCAGAAAGGAGATCTGAGTTTACTACCTTGCTGACAAGGCAGAACAAGAATCAGTGTCTGGAAGTTGAAGTTAAACAAATTCACCCTTGAAATGAGATGCCTTTTCCTAGCTGTGAGGGTAACGAAATATTAGACCAGCTTCCCAGGGGAGCTGGCAGCCTCACCACCACGTGGGGCCTTTGAGGAGATTAGCTGTCTTTCTAGAGGCCATGCTTTAATCCAGCTTCTGGGGAACATTCTGCAGCCTGTTATACAGGAGCTCAGCCCAGATGATCACTGTGGTGCCTCTGGCCTTAGAATCTATGGGATCGAAGTGTAAATAACTTACAGGCACAAACTAGCGGAGTTATAAAAGCAAAGCTTCAGGAGTTTGATTTATAACCCAAACTCCCAACGTTCTGCAGCTGCCAGAGGAGCATTAACCGTGTCTGTTTCTCCCTCCACAGAGCTTCCCCTGACCCTGTCACCCTCAACGGAAGCACAGGTATGTCGCTAATGTGATTTTTCAGAAAACTGTTCAAGCAAATAAATCTCATGTCTTGTGTGTGTGTGTGGATGTGCACAGACGGTTTCTTTTTAAACCCAAACAGAGCTCTGATGACAGCATTAGCTCATCCCCTTTCTAGACCAGCTGCTTCTTGCAGTGTCCTGGCCTTTGCACCGCTGGGTCCTGCAGTCAGCATGCATGGTGGGGACTGAGGGAGGAGGAAGCATTGTGCCCCGTGATTATTGTACACAGGAAAACTCAATTCAAAAAAGCATGATGTGGCCATTTGGGGAACACCTCTCGCTGACTCCCGCTCAGGTATCAGGTCTCAGGCCTTTCTTTCCCTCTCCTGGGGTGAAGTAACGTGATTCTCTCGCTCTTAGACCAGGCCCTGAGCTACATCAACCAGCATATGGGTGATCGGACTGAGTTCGGCACTTGTGGTTCTTCCCAGCGGGAGTCTGAGACCAATGGGGATTCTAGACTGACCAGCCAGCCAGCTTGTTTAATATTAACAGTAGGAAGAAATCATAACATAAGAGAAAAGGAGGTTTAAACCGGCAAACAGTCTGCATGCATGTGTATCTTACTTAGAGCTTACCGTTCCCTGATGGAAGCTTAGGAAAGCCTAACATCTTCAGACACCCCAGCGCTGTCTGTGTGTCAGTCTGAACACCTCAGCAACAACTGCCTGACCTCCGGACAGTCTGCCTTTTTATTGCTTCAGTCCTTTTGATCTGCTGGCCCCAGCACTGGGAGAGCAAGCTTTGTAATGGGGCTTATTGCTCAGGCATTGTCTCTTAACCACCCTGAAGAGCTTACTGGGAGTTGGCGTATCTTGAACTGTTGTTCCACTTCCAGATTGTTTTTCCAGCAGCCTGCTGCTAATGTAACCAACACATCCATACAGTGAGCACCCCAATACCATGTCACACACACAATTCACCAGTTGTCACAGAGCAGCCTGGGTCTGTCACACTCTTCTCAGGGGAAAGATTCAAGGACTGAGCTAAGAATATAGGTGGGTCACTGATTGATTCTCCTCCTGTGTAACCATGTGCCCTGACAGAGAGCGGTGAAGAGCCAGAGGCTGCTGTAAATATGGCCATTAAAGTTCTGACTGAGTGCATAGGTCATGACCTGCCCAGATACACAGAGCCAGAGCAGCCGGGAGGCCTTCCAGGGCATTCTGTCTCTCCCCAGGTTGCAGTGACTAGCCTCAAAGCATGAAAATAATGGGACAGGTGCAGCGCATCTTCTGGCATTACAGGGGACGGTTCCTTTCTGCCGCTGCCTGGCGCGGTGTCAGCAGGCTGGGCAATCGCTGCTCTCAAACCATCGCTCCCTTTCCCTGCTCCATCCGCACGTGTACTTGGGGCGTGTGAAGGGGCGGCAGCTCCACCAGCTGGCCTGGTTCCAGGTCACGGCTGCCGATCCAACGCCCTGCTGCATACGCTGTGTGCTGCGTTCACTGCCCTGGTGGCCGGGTGGCTCTTGTTTTTGAAATTGGACACACATTTTTTTGCCCTCTGCCACTGGCTGGCGTTTCATATTTTACCAGCCAATCAGACTGCAGCATGAGTGACTGTGCTCAGTGAAATTGGCCAAAGCAAACTCCAGCCAGTTAGAAACGCAGGAGAGCGATCAGGCTGCTTTTACTGTGTTATTAACCAATTGTAGAACCGCAGGAGAGCATTTGAAACGGGTTAATTGTCATATGAACCAGTCATATCTCCATGCTCACCTCTCACCTCTTGATTCCCCACCCACGTACCGACTTTATCTATCTAGGAAGAGCCACCTAACAGCCTGACTTGAGCAACTGCTCTCCCTGCTCCAGGCCCCTGCAGATCTCAGTTTCCAGGGGCTGTATCTTAGGGGGGAGCCCCACCCCAGGCCCTCTCAGTGCCAAGTCCATTTGAAGTGACTGGAGCATGGCTGGTCCTGGAGCCTTCATTCACAGTAACTGCCCACCACAGGCCTGTTTCCCCAATGGCAGCAGCAGCGGCTGCAGGCCCATACTCCTCAGTCTGAGCATCACTGCCCTAGGCTCGCCAGCCGCCTTAATGCGTCTCCTGCGGCTCTTTGCAGCACAGGATATTAAAACAGTGGGTGACTGAATTCTTAACCCATCTAAGTTATTAACCAATCAGGAGGCTTTTACTATGTTATTAACCAATTGTAGTTGATAAAATAATAATACTTGATCAGTCATTTTGCTGTGAGAATAGTATCTATCTATATGTACAAACTGTAAATGAATTCACAGGACTGTGGCTCTTTTGGGTAATGTTGCTTGCTAATTTGACTCCTGAACCACTGAAGTCTATCACTGTTCTAGGGTCAATGGAGCCATTGGAGTCTTTCTGCTGACTTCGGTGGGCTTTGGATCAGGCCCCAGATCTGCCTTAGCAGCAAGGTGTAGGCAGAGATAAGCTATCAGCGCAGCGGCCTTTTGTAGACTGCCGCACGCTGTGTTTGCCCGGGTCAGGAATGTATCCCGGTCCAAAGTTCAGCCCGTTTCTGGCTCCTTTCCACTCTCCCTGCCTGAGTGACTTTCTCTCCCTTCCCCCGCCCCCAATGGCGAGTGTTTTTTCTCCTCCCGGAGGGTCTGGGGTAGCTAACAGTGCAGTGCCTGTTGGTCCCTGCAGGACTGTTCGCAGAACCTCTGCTGCTTCTTTCCCTCAATCCCCTGGGCTGGCTCATGCTTCCCTCCACTCCCATGATAATGGAGTCACGATAAACAGCAAAGGCCTGGAAGATTCCTGGGGGGGCAGGGGAGGCAGCCTTCTTCATGGCCCAAACAGCATCATAAGCCTCTCACAGTCAGCACGTAAGGTCATGGGAGGCTGGGGCTGGTGGAAGGGGTATCTGTCACCATGTATCCTACAGCTCCCTCTCCACCCACCTGCCAGCACGGAGCACCAGGGGACCCTTTTCTCTCATACCGCTCCGGGCAGCTTTGCATTTGCAGGCTTCATGGGAAAGCCGATGGGCTGTATCTAATTCAGACACAGGGCTGAGGAGGCTGGGGCTGGAACATGGAGCTTTCACTTCCAGGTCACCAGCTGGCACCATCCCTGCTTGTTACTAATCATATCAGTGAGCCTCTCTGGGGGGGATAGGGTGGGACAGGGGTCTCTCTAGGTGTGGCCAGACTCCCCCCAGACTCAGCACTACCCTTTGCGCAGGGGTTCTCAAACTGGGGGTCGGGACCCCTCAAGGAGTCGTGAGGTTATTACATGGGGGGTCGCGAGCTGTCAACCTCCACCCCAAACCCTGCTTTGCCTCCAGCATTTATAATGGTGTTATAAATTAAAAACACTTTTTAATATATTTAAGAGGGTCACACTCAGAGGCTTGCTATGTGAAAGGGGTCACCAATACAAAAGTTTGAGAACCACTGCCTTCGCGGGAGCCAAGTTTGGTAATACACAGCAGGCTCACTAGGGGGTGCTACATGGTGATGGAAATCCTCCAAATGGCAGCAGTATGTGAAACGCATGGGCGGGTGGGGGGAAGGAAAGCATGATGTGATACCTGGCCCATTCCAGTGCTTGGCTACAGAGCTTTGTGATGCCCCCTCCCATGTCATGTGCGCTCGGCCAGCGTCCTAGCGCTGAAATCAATGTTTCTAGCTCTTCCTTGCCCTCCAGATGGGTGGCATAGCGCCTGCTGGCTGCCCAAGACGCAGTGGGCAGATGGGTAAGGCTGTGCGCCCAGCATCTAAACAACACCTTGTGCCCTTCCGGCTGGCCGCCTCCCCTGTGCGTGCCCTGGCATTGTTTGGGGGTAGAGATCGCAGTGCAGCTACACTGGATGTCTCAGCCTCCTCCCCTCCGGAGGCATCTCAGCGTAACTGGCCTTTCCCAGCCCCAGCCTCAGCCGCTGCTCTGCTCTCCTGTTTCCTTGCAGATGGTGCAGTCGCTGGGATTTGCCATTTACCGGGCGCTGGACTGGGGGCTGGACGAGAGTGAGGAGCGAGAACTGAGCCCCCAGCTGGAGAAGCTGATCGACCTCATGGCCAACAGCGACTCTGACGACAGCGGCTGCGGCATGGCGGACGAGGGCTACGGGGGGCAGGATGAAGAGGAGGAGGCTGTGGAGGGGCTCCCACGAGCCGTGCGCACCTTCGGGCAGGCCATGAGGATGTGCGCCGCTCGCCTGACGGCCCCCCAGGAGGCACAGCAACATTACCAGGCTGTGTGCAGGGCCCTCTTTGTGGAGACGGTGGAGCTGAAGGCTTTTCTCAGCAAGATCCGGGAAGCTAAGGAGGTGAGAGCCAGCCTTCCCCGCAGGAGCCTGGGGCGACCCGTCCTGCCCGAGAGCCAGAGCGTGTGGCAGTGATGCACGGCTAGGTGCCCACAGCCTTTGGTACTGCCATAGGGATTGGCTGGGAGGCTTCTTCACCACTTGCCTTGCCCTCTAAGCCGCTGGTGCTGCACTCTGACTCAGAGGGGGCAGCATCTGAGTGTTGGGTGAAGTTGCCCCTGAAGAAACGCTGCTCTTCATGTTGCATTAAGGACCTGATTCCCCACTGCTTTGCTGCAGCGTTATGCCAGTGAGTGGAGTCATCCCGGTGTAAAAGTGGAGTAACACAGAGCTACCTAGGCCCCCCAGTGTGTAAAGCACTGCAGATCTCAGGGCCCTGGTAGCTGGGCATCTACTCCCTAAGGGAAATCCTTAGAAATCTGCACTTCTAACCGTCGGGGCACCAGGGTCGGGGGCATCCCTGGGATTTCCTTCTGGCTTTTGTTCTCCGGGATGGCTGGTGAAAGCCAGCCATTTGATGCCAACAGACTGGCTTCTCCATTCCCACAGTGGGTCCAGACTTTGCTCTCAGACTTTGCTCTCACCCAGGTCACGCTCTCCTCAGTGATTCTGGTGCAGGCCTCACGTTCTGCCTTTTCCAAGCCTTCTGTTGAAGGGGAGGGTTTGTTGGGAGCAGGAATTGGCCTCCATTAGTGATACAAATACTCAGTATGGCTTAGTTCCCTCTCCCCAGCTCGCACAGCACTTTGCACAGGTTCATTGTGACCTCACCCCATGTGACTCAGAACATCAGAGGCACGAGAGCAGGAGAAGACATGTGAGATGCCAGGTCAGGGTTGGTCCCTACAGACTCTTCTCCAGGGCTTTGTCCAGCCCAGCATTAGGTGACTCCATTGACGGGGCTGCTACATCTCACCATGAGGGAGTGTCCCCCGATAGTCCCCAAAATCTCCCTTTGTCTTATTTCATCCCCTGACTCCTGATTTATACCCCAGTGCCGCCTGAGACAGTCCTTCTCCCTGGGAGGGAGGTGTTCTGAGCCCCATTTGACAGCAGAGCCAGGATCTCAGTCCTCTGCCCTCTGCTCTAACTGTCAGCCCACCCATCCCCCTCCCCAGGCCTCTGTCCATGGTGTGCCAGGGCCCAGAGGAGGCGGCCTGCCATGTGCATTTCGCCCTGGCACTGCTCCCAGGGCCGAGCCAGGATCGTATTTATAAAAATGGGACACCGGGAGAAATCAGGAGGTAAGCCCCCTGAGACCCTCGATAGCTAGGCAGAGAGGTGGTTCACTAGCTTTCTGTGAGAGGTTTCCCTAGATCCTGGTGTGGGGAAGGGCACCAGAGTCCCCGACCCTAACAGCGCTGCCATTCAACAGCTAATTTCAGCTCCTCTGTCTCGTTTTAAAAGGCCGTGTCCCACCCCAGCCTTGACTGATAGTTGCCCACGCAGCTACCCCAGCCTGCAGCTTTCCAACCCAGGGCCCAGTGGGCTCAGTCAGGGAATTTCCAGCGCAATACCTGCGGTCCCAGTGAGTATCTCAGGTCTGCCATCTGGTGGCCAGATACCGCAGAACACTTGCATTGGTCTATGGCCGGACTCTACTGTTCGGGAATTAGCACTGCTGCAGACAGTGTGCTTGCTGCTGTACAAGACACACACATGCCCACGGTCCCTGTCCCAGAGCTTTCAATCTTTAGTGAGCAGCTAGTGCTTGCAGAGCGTGGGATGGGGGGATAGTTCAGGGGTCCTGAGTAGGAGAAGTAAAAGCAGCAATACAGGAATGGAGCTGTGTGCATCAGAGCACCCTGCTGACTGCTCCATTGCCAGACCCAGAGGGGCAGACCCTTGATTCTCTGGGAAGGCCTGGGCTGGTCTGGGAGGGCAGGAGTCTGAATCTTTGGCTCTTCCCAGTGTACCGAGCTGCTCTAGCCTAAGATGATGATGATGACTGGTATTGTGATAGTGCCCAGAGGCCCCGGTCAGGATCAGGGCCCCATTGTGCTGTACGCACACACAGTACAAGACTGTCCCTGCTCCACAGAACTCAGCATCTCGCCCAGCAGCAGACCCCCTGGGGGGAGAGAGGGCAGAGCAATCCGGCAGCAGCAGGACCCCAGGCTGCAGAGCTGAGTTGTGTGTATCAGTCGCTGGCTTTGAGTCTGTTTGGTTTGCTTTTCTCTGCCTCTCCTCCCAGAGGTGGTAATGACCCCCTAGCACAGCCATTGTGTGTGGCGCTGTGTGAGACGCAGCCCCTGACCTGACAGGACCTGCAGGGGAGTCTCCAGGATGCTCCACGAGGCCCAGCATTTGCCTTTGCAGGGGAGTGAATCTGCTCCACAGTGTCACCATTCCCTATGTGACGGGCGGGGTCTTCAAGACCCCATTGGCATTGGGGGGTTGGTGTCTTATGGCACCTGCTCTGACACAAGTCAGGCAAACCCGCAGTCCCAGCCTCAAGGGGGTTAAAGATTAAGCTGCAGTTTCCTAGGATTGCCTTGAACTCCGCCCTTACGGGTAATCACAAGGCAATCATCTGTTCCAGGAAGCGATCTCATCAATCCAACGGCAAAGGCATGTGCTCAGGAATTGATGGGGTCAGCGGTGTTACCAAGAGGCTGTTCACTTGCTCATTAATCTTATGAAACAGCTCAAGAAAAATGTATCCACCTCCCCTTGCTCATCCATCCCGACACCCGTGTCTCCAGCAATGCCTGGGGCATGAGTTGTGGTGGGCTCCAGAAATGCCACGTAGGGAGCCTGATATCCTGCTGGGCATTGCCGTGCCTGGTGGAGAATTGCTGAGCTGCTGTGGGGGTGGAGGGGAGGCTGTGACCCCATTTATAGGATGGGAGGAAGCAGGGACCCGCTGACTGCAGTAAGCACTCATCCGATGTTGGGCATGTGGCAGAGAGGTTCAGCAGCCTGAACACTGGAAGGGAAACCCTGTATATATTTGGGGTCACAAGATGATGGCAGGACTATGCAGACTGCCCCATGTCCACATGCTGTGGATGCCCTTCCCACATGGGCATGAGTACCCATTTCCCAGGGCAGCCTGGAAATAAGGCGTACCTTTTTAACAGTGACAGTCATTAACCACTGGGGCAATCTACCCAGGGTCGTGGCGGCGTCTCCGGCACTGACAACTTTTACATCAAGACGGGATGTTGTTTTAGAAAATCTGCTGTAGGACTTATTGTGGGGCAGTTCTCTGGCCTGTGCTATCCAGGAGTCAGACTGGATAAGCCCAGTGGTCCCTTCTGGCCTTGGAATCTATGCAGACCTCTGACACTGCAGCTCATGGGCACAAGCAGCAAGGCATGAGAAGGTTCCCCCAAGTCCTTCACAGCAGGCCCACACCTGCCCAGATGCACTGTCCCTGCTCGTAATGACATCCAGGAGGCAGCTGCAAGCAGCCACCATGTTATTACCCAGCTCCATGCAGCAGGCACGCAGGCCATGCAGGATGGGTCGGGCTGTGGGGAAGGTTTAAGATTGCCAAAGATGATCTGATGCAGGCAGAACAGGTGAGGGGCCAAATACTGACCCTATAGCTGCCCTACCCACTCTGATGACTTCCTGGCTCTCCCGGGTAGTTTGAACAGGCTGGCCCAGGTCCTTCCAGCCGAGGGAAATGCACCTTCCGTTATTTCAGCCATGGGTTAGAAAGTCTGCAGCATATTCCCGGGTGCAGCCCTGGGCAGTTGTCTGTGCACCAGCCAGAGTGCAGGTCAGGTCAGATGCCGCACGGTGGAAGCAGATGATGCTTCAGCATCACGTGAGATGAGCCTGGGAAACACAACCGCAATTTGCCAGCAATGATAGGGTCTCAAGGTTTTCTCAGTGGCGGCCAGGCTCTGATCTGCGGTGGGTTTATTAGCAATAAATAATAGTTCTCATTCCTCTGCTCCTATCTTTCCAAAGGCTCCCAGAGCGTGTTCCAAATTACACACACAGCTCCAGTGAAATGCAGCCCCCTCTGGGGGGGAAGGCAGTAACCATCCATCCCTCCCAACGCTGTAGGGCAGTGACATACCCTCCTCTCCCAGGAAGTGCCATGGGACCTTTAACATCTGGACCGAACAGGCAGGGCCTCAGCTTGCCAGACAGTGAACTGCATGGAAATCGAAGTGTCCAGAGCTTCTCCTGGGGCACATGTTGCTGCTGGGGAAGACACAGGGGCTGTGCTCAGAGTCCATTCCAGGGGCTCCCAGAATCCAGGGGGGTGCGAATCCATCTCCCATCATCCCCCACAGGTGCTGCACATGGCTTAGTTGAGATGGAACAGTCCTAGGATGTATTTGGCGAGACCCACAAGCACATTCCCTTGGGGCCCAGCATGCTCCTGGCTAAGAACCTCCCCCCGGGCTCCAGTCAATGGCACCTGGACAATCTCCCTGCCCAGCTCTCTACCCTAAGCTGTGGTTAACAGCCCCAGCTAGGGGAGTGGGTGGCTGGGGTCAGATCCAATGCATGACCAGCTGCGGCTGCTGCAGAGTAGCTCCTTGGGGCAGGGACCAGGCCTTCTTTGTGACTTGTATCTGGCCAGGCACATTCAGTGCCCAGTAGCCTATGGAAGCTGAGCCTTGAGGAGCTGTGATGGAACTCCTTGGCCCCGCAACCCCCTACTGGGAGTGTAATTGTATCCGGGGGGAGGAACTGGCAGATGGGGGCCAAGGATCTGGGCACTCTTTCCTCATGCCCAGGGGTCCCTCTTTTTATGGGACCTGTTCAGCCAGGATTCTCCTAGGAGCATGTTGGGCTGGTGAGGTGCTGGGGACCCAGCATGGGGAACGTGACATTTCTGTGCTGCTGCAGATGCTGAGGAAGCTGAGGGAACAGGAAGAGGAGCTGGAGGAGAGGTCGACGGATGAGCTCGATAACCTGCAGAACACAGACTGGGTAAGTGGCGCAGGGTTGTCTCCCTGCGGGCGCTTTGATCAGCAGCTCTTGCCTTGCAGGAGACAGAGGTAGTGCGGGGCTGATGGAAACCTGTCCGGGCATTCTTGTTTTGGCAGCACTTGGGGAGAAGGGCTGGGATCCCGCGGGCCCAGAGGTGTGGGAACCTGCAAGCACCGCTGGCTTAGACGTGTCACTGGGGAGACCCAGTCGTTCCTGGGACAGCAGGCACTGGGGTGCTGCAGAGACAACGTGCTCAGCCCTGCAGATTTATATCACCTCTGGCCAACAAAGGGGACGCTGATGGGCCATTCCATCCAGCCTGGCCTGATGGTGCGTGAGGGAGAGCATCACGAAAATGGGGGAGCCTTTGGGGAGCTCCCCGAGTCCCCCTGGGGACCCCTTCAAGGACTGGATACAGATCCCTGAGAGGCAGAACGATTGCGGCCATTGCGATCACTGGGAGGAGCGCAGAGAGTGTTGGGAACACGGAGGGGAGTGTGGGAGTGAGGTGCACTGGACAGGTCATAGCTAGAGAATGGGGCACTGATCCTGCCTCCTCAGCATCAGGGTCATGATCCAGAGCCTTCCCCCCCCACCCCCTGGAGAGCTGGGAAGGGAATGGACACCTTTGCAGTACAGACACTGCCCTCTCACCTCAGCCTGCCCAGCAGGGAAAGCCACAATAGCCAGCCCATTGGCTTTGGCATGGACCAGGACGTGGGTGGTCAGGCCCAGTGGTCGGAGCAGCGGCGCTCAGAGCCAGTGTTAGGAATCAGGAGCCCAGTGAAGGGCTCAGGAACCAGGAGATGGGCTGGAACAGGCTGGAGCAAGGCAAACGCAGGAGAGATCGCCACTGCGGGCGAGTGTGTTGAGCAGCCATTGGCCAAGTGCTGCTGCTGGGCTTAGGAGCGGCCCTGGCAATGCTGCTCGGCCAGGCAGGCCATCTGGCCAGTTTCGGCTGTGGTTGTCAGCTAATCCCAGGCCCGGCTGCAGGCCCTCGTTCCTGACAGGCTTCTGGGCATAGTCACATGCTGTAGACTGGAAGCCACTTGCCACCCCCATCGGAGTTAGAGATGGGAAGGGCAGTGGGAGGTGACCCCATCCATCTCCCTGCCAGTGCAGAATTGTTCCTCACACCAGGGCTAAGCATGCTGCCATCCGCCCGCCAGGTCAAGTCCCAGTGGCGGGGGGAGCATACACAGCCCCCGCTGGGCTCCGTTCACAGGGCTCATGTCCCATGGTTAGCTGGGGCTCCCTTCCCCCATGAGGAAACCTGTGATGCCGCGGGCTCATCTCCTCGGTAAGGGGCAGTTGCCCATTGTGTCTGTTCCAGGCCAGGCTGTGGGTGCAGCTGATGCGGGAGCTACGCGACGGTGTGAAGCTGAAGAAAGTCCAGGAGAAGCAGTACAACCCCCTGCCCACCGAGTACCAGCTGACGCCCTTTGAAATGCTGATGCAGGACATCCGGGCACGCAACTACAAGCTTCGCAAAGTCATGGTGAGCACAGTCATACCCAAGGGGCCTGAGCCACGGCCAGGGGGTGACTGCCATGGAGTGCAAGGGTCCTAGTGACACACCATCTGCCTTTGGGCTGGAGCCCCCCCACCTCCACCTCCTGGACCAGTTGATGCTGAAGGCCTAGCTCATCGTAGGGCTCACGCTGCTGCTGGGACACCCCTCACTGGGCATTTCAGAGCCACCCCCAGGGTAATACATGTCCCTCCACAGACCAACTCACCCTAGTGCCTCCGCAGAGCCGAAAATCCTAGGACTGGAAGGGAGTTCAAGAGGTCTGTGATGGGTTCCCCCCAGAGTGCCACCCAGAACTGGGGTACCACTGAGCCCCCTGACCCACCAGCCTGGGCTCCCTCTCACACTGTACTGCTATGACAAGCTGCAGTGCCCTCCAGCTTGCACTTTCACCAGCATTCACACAGGTAGGGACACACCCAGCTGCAGTTACATGCAGGCTCTCTAACCACCAGCTTCCCAGCCTGGGATCCAGAGCAGTACGTCCTGCCCTGGTCAAATCTGGCCAGTATATGGGTTTAATACCAGGTCCGCCTCCCCCTCAATGTGAAGAGAACAATGCACACTTGTGGCAACCAAGCCGAGATTTTCCCCAAGCACTCCAGTCACAGCTCACTGGTTTAGATTAAAACAAAAACAAGTTTAACAACTACGAAAGATGGATTTTAAATGATTATAAGTGATAGCAAACAGATCAAAGCAGATTACCTAGCAAATAAACAAAAAATGCAAACTAAGCTTAATATACTAGTGAGATTGGATATGAATTAGCTGATTTTCACCCTAAGAGATGATACAAGCAGGCTGCAGATCCTCAAGGGGCAAGCTGTCCTTGCTTTACAGCTTGGAATCCCCAGGTGTTTCATTCACAGGCTAGAAATGCCTTTAGTCTGGGTCCAGCACTTCCCTCCGTTCAGTCTTTGTTCCTCAGGTGTTTCCAGGACTCTTCTTGTGTGGGGAGTGAAGAACCCCAGTGATGTCACTCCCTGCCTTATAGAGCTTTTTGCATATGGCGGGAACCCTTTGTTCCAAAGCTTGGTTCCTAGGCCGGTCTGTGGAAAAACACTGACATCCCAAGATGGAGTCCAGCATCACATGTCCTTGTAGAGTCACAGCAGCCATCACTCACAGGCTGTCTGGAGTGTTCTCAGGGAGGCTCATCACCAGGTGGGAGATAAGCTTCTCCTAAGGCCTATTGTTCTCCCTAATGACTCACTGCCCTGAATAGGCCCTTCCCCACCAGGTACACATCCTGTCTAGGGGGCGTTACCAGGTGTAACTAGATTTGAAGTACAGATACATAGTCAGTATTTATAACTTCAGATACAAATGACAAATGCATACAAAGAGGATAATCATATTCAGCAAATCATAACTTTTCCAATGACACCTCACATGACTTATCTTGCATAAAATATATCATAATGTGCTATAATCATATCATAATAGCACTATGAAGAATATGGGGTGCAGTGTCACAAGGTCATCTAGTCCAGTCCCCTGCACTGAGGCAGGACCATCCCTGACAGATTCCACAACCTCCCTAGGCAATTCATTCCAGTGCTTAACCACCCTGACAGTTAGGAAGTTTTTCCCTAATGTCCAACCTGAGCCGCCCTTGCTGCAATTTAAGCCCCTTGCTTCTTGTCCTAGCCTCAGAGGTTAAGGAGAGCAATTTTTCTCCTTCTCCTTGTAACAACCTTTTATGTACTTCAAACCTGTTATCATGTCTCCTCTCAGTCTTCTCTTCTCCAGACTAAACAAACCCAATTTTTTCAATCTTCCCTCATAGGTCATGTTTTCTAGACCTTTAATCGTTTTTGTTGCTCTTCTCTGGACTTTCTCCCATTTGTCCACATCTTTCCTGAAACGTGGCGCCCAGAACTGGACACAATACTCCAGTTGAGGCCTAATCAGTGTAGAGTAAAGCGGAAGAATTACTTCTTGTGTCCTGCTAATACATCCCAGAACAATGTCCTTTTTTTGCAACAGTGTTACTCATATTTAGCTTGTGATCCCCTCTGGCCCCCAGATCCCTTTCCGCAGTACTCCTTCCTAGGCAGTCATTTCCTGTTTTGTAGAGTCATTAACTCTCCCTCCTCTGTCTGCCCATCCCTCTCCCCACCAGGTGGATGGTGACATCCCCCCCAGGGTGAAGAAAGATGCCCATGAATGCATTCTGGATTTTATACGGTCACGGCCGCCACTGAAACAGGTAATGTCCGGGTGAACTCTGTAGTGCCCGGGCTGCGGGTTTCTGACTGACCAGACGCTCAAGGGCACGTGAGAATCCTCGGGAGGAAACCGGTTCTAAATCGCTGACTCAGTGAAAGAGCCTCCCTACCGAAGGGAGAGGCTGGCGCACTGTCTGGATTTTCTAGTGTCAGGAGCATTGCTCCAGTGTCCCCTTGTTACCCAGGGTTATCAGACCCCAACAGGCGGTGTAAGGAATAAATCAACGGGAACTCAGCGATTCTGTCTGACCAAAGAGAAATGCAAGTCAGCGTGCTTTTGTCTAACACTGCCGTTTATTAGATTTAAGCACACACAGATATAAGCAATAGGTCTAGAACATCCCAGATATTTACCTATATTCTGAGACAGTATTGAGTAATCAGTCACAGATCAGCGCTGGCCAAACGCCTTCCTGCTGGACTGCTCCCAAATACCCTGTATTATCTGAACTTTTTATAACTAACTTCTACTAAACACATAGTAGGGGTTATTATAATCTAAGTCATCACTTTTCCTAACTTTCAATAAACATTTACTGTCAGAGGCATCTAGACTCAAGGCTGTCCATCCACATATCTTTGTTTCACTCTCTGTTATTTACTTTTTCTTCCCCTCCTCCCATACTGATTAGCAAAACTGCCAGTAGCTATGACCTTGCTTCTGAAAGCCTGTCTCCAAATTAACCCTTAACTATATGGTGTTCTAGTTCGTTAATTCATAGTGGCTGAGTGCACATAATATGGTTGCAATTAGCTTGATCACATTCTGGGGTATATGCTCCCCTCAAATCCAGCGCAACGCCCTTGTCCCGTGCAGTGTCCCAGCACTGGAGACTGCTCTCCTCTCCGCTTCCAGGGGCACTTTCCCCTTTTCCTGGCACTTGCCTAGTGAGGAGGAGCGGATGTGAGGGCCCTGCCTGCTGCCGGCTGGGGCTGCGGAGAGAGGCTCAGCTGGGACCCTGCTGGCATGAGCTAGTGGCGCTCTTCCTTCAGCAGAACGCCTGGAGTAACACTGTGCCCTCGCGGCTGGCTCCAGGGGCAGCAGCATCGGCTTTGGGACCGAGAACCCCAGCGCTCTCTGTGGGCCCCATTGTGATCTCTGCTCCTGGGGGGGCCAAGCACATTACATGGGGCGATAGCGCAGTCATGGCTACTCCCCTGTCCAACATGAACAGGCAGCCTGGGGAGACGGCAGGTCTCAGGCCAACAGTGCTCTGCCTCCACAGGCCACGCTGTCCTTGTAAAAACAGGAGTGGCAGCCACGTGACCTCTGTAAGGGAAGCGAGGGGCTGCCCGGGGGCTCCTTGGTTGGGGAAGTTTGGGCAGCCCAGGTTCACAGCTGCCCAGTGCAGCGTCTCTGTGCTAAGCGGCCTGTCTCGTCTGCTCCTGCCCCTGCTGCAGGCGTCCGAGAGGCGGTTGCGCCCCATGCCCCAGAAGCAGAGAACGCTCCACGAGAAGATTCTGGAAGAAATCAAACAAGAGAGAAAACTTCGCCCGGTCGAGACGCGCCGCCAGGGTCAGAAAGGTACCGTCCCAGCCCGCTCCAGTGGGGAGTCACGTAGCTGCGTGGCTCCATCCAGCACCCCCGGCCTTGCCTCAGCATGTGGAACTTGTGGGGGCCCCCAAAACGCTGGCTCATCTGTGAGAGTTCTGAGGGGGGATGCAGGGCGCTCCGAAAGCTGCCAGCGAAGAGAAATCATAGGCTCTCGGGGAGCAGCTCCAGCCCTAACCCCCAGAGGGCGCTGTTGAAACGTGACCCATTCCAGATGTTCTGTACAAAACCAAATGCCAGATTAACAGTGCCCAGCACTGGCTGCCAGCAGGGTTTGAACCCAGGACATTCCCAGAGCCCCCAGCCCTCTCCGCTCCCCTCTCCCCTAGGCAGCGTGCGCGGCTCCTCCCTCCCACCTCCCCGTGCAGCGAGCTCTGTGCTCGGGGGGAAACTCAGAGGCCACGACTGCCCCAGTTTGAGGGGAAGGCATGACGGGCAGCTCTACCCCAAAGGTCAATTCCTTCCTGCTGCCTGCTGAGACGTAGCCATCCGGCATTGGGCTGGCCCTCTAGGCCCCATTCGCTGCATGAGTCCAGGTCTTGTGTGGGGCGCTAGCGCCCATCGGCACTGGCCCCCAGCCCCATGGCTGGGGTGAGGAGTTCCCTGCACTGTGCTCTGTCCATGCAGAGAGGTTTCTTATTCACTTCCCTCCCATATGGGCTCAGGGGGCAGTTTGAAACTGCAGCCCCCTCTAAGATATCCCTAGGCCACAGGGAAGCCCGCCCCTCTAGGTGGATACCATCCCCCCATCCTCCTACCAGCCCTGCCCTGAGCACCTGTGTAAGTCTCTCCCCTCCCCTGCCTTGCAGGTTTTGGCTCCCTGCCCTGCATCCTTAATGCCTGCTCCAGCGACGTGAAGTCAACCTCCTGCATCAACCTCTCTGTACCTGACTCAAGCACCCCCGCCCAGCGCCTGCGGCCAAGGATTCTGCTCAAGGCTCCGACGCTGGCCGAGATGGAGGAGATGAATATCTCCGAAGTAAGCGCTGGTTTTGTCTGTGGTCACTGGTGGGAGGGTGCTCAGGACTGCTGGTATCGGTGTCATCTTCTGGGGCAGCGAGGGGATGGCTGGCAGGGAGACACAGCCCTTGACATGAGTGCAGCAGCATGGCAGAGGGGCTCTGTATCTGAAAGCCAAGTGTCCTGTGTCGCTTTGCTGGGCAGAGCTCACCTTCAAGCCTGCCACGTGACCCTTCTTGATGTCAATGGCACGGCCCTGCCCCCAGTACGTCGGGAGTTCTTCTGTTGGCTTTGGCGGGAGCGAGAGAGGGCTCTACAAGACTGGCTGGGCCAGGGTCAGGAATTGTTTACGGTAAGGGGGGGCAGTCCCTGCCTGCCCCCTGGCAGCCCGGAGGGCATGCCCTGCCTTAGCTCCCCCTGAGTGGGGCCGCAATGGGTTCATGCGGAGAGCCCGAGGAAGGAGAAGCCCCCCCACACTAATAAATAGCATGTGGCCTCCTACTAGAGCTTCAGGCCAGCAGAAAGTTTCTAAGGCCTTCACCACAGGGCCCTGGGTCAGCTCCCAAACTTAAAGTTCACAGACACTCTTTGGGTAAACTGGTTTCCCAGAGCCTGAGGAAAAAACATCCCACACTGCTACCTGCATGACTTCTGCTCAACTTCCTCTTCCTGTTTCTATAGCCCATCTCTAGGGTGGGGTAGGGCCTCCTTCATTACCCCCTAGGCTAGCCCAGTTGTAGGCTTCAGCCTGTCCCTCAAAGGGGTAGTACTCCCATCCCGAGGGCGATGCCTTTCACTTCCAGGTCACCACTTCAAATCCAGCCCAGGACAATAGGGATTACAAAGCTGTTGCTTTCTGCTGGTTGAGAACAGCCTGGGTATTGGTCTCTGGCCATCCCACAAAAACAACTAGCAGAGCTGGCCTCATTAGCAGTGCCAGCACAGAAGACCTCATGGTTGGCTGGACGGGGGGGGAGCTTGCGCTGTGGCCACACGGCTGGAACTCCAGTGCGTCTTGCCAGCACTAAATTCTTTATTCAAAAAAATGAAGCAACGGCCCCAGGCTCCCAGCTGGGTGGGAGATCAGGCTCTCAGCCTCTCTGGGGCTTTTGTTGTGTTGCCTCCTTTCTTGGACTGACTGACCAGTAAAGAGTCTGTGTTGGTGTTGTGGTGGCACAATAAAAATGGCAAAAAGTTCAAAATACAAAGTAGGGAGCTAAAAGAGAGATCTCTAAGTCAATACAGGAAAAGAACATCGAAAGGGCTTAGGTAGGCATCATATAGCTGGTCAGTAGTCTCGGCACCAGCAGTGTGAGGTCTGGAAAGTACTCCTGATAGGCCAGCGCAAGAGGAGCTGCCATTCTTAGGGGTGTGGTGCCCTCAACTGCATCACAGAGGGCTGTCCCTCAGTCCCCAGGTGTGGCCATTTATTGCACCCTCGCCACCCCCCTCTGTAACAGTGGAGCTTGTCCCAGAGGCAGCATGGCAGCCTGAAGCCAGGCACTCTCTCACCAAGCTGAGTGAGGAAGGAGTTTCCTATAGAGGAGCAGCTTGTTCCCATTCCTCCATAGAAGTGGTCGGTAACGTGGCTCTGCTGATGAGATGGTGGCAAGGCGCTTCCATGTGTCTTTGACAAGTGCTGGGAGGTGGAATATGAGAGAGGGCTGGTAGCTTTTGGCTACTGTTGGTCTCATGGCTTGATTCAGCAGTGTTTGACAATGCAAGTTGAGCATGCAAGTTTATGTAGGAGGACATTTCTGGTCTTAATCTTCTGAGCTACCTTGGTGAGGTGATCCTTGTAGGTCCGTGTGCGGATTGTGTAAGGGTAGAGTTACTCCAAGATATACAAGCTTTGGATCATGTGTTAGTCATTCTCCATTCAAGAAAGGATTGAGTTCTCATGACGCCTTGAGGTGATGGAGACAAAAGCATGATACCACACGGTCTTTGACATACTAGGCTTAAGTCTCCACTTCTTGCAATCGCCACTGACGGCTGCAGTGTGTTAGTTCAGTCTTTCTGTAGTCTCTGTCTCTTGGAATCAGGCAGATGTCATCTGCATTCTTGAATTACCTTGAAATTGTTGCAGGCAGATCATCCATAAATATGATGAAAAAGGTTGGAGCAAGAACAGATAGATCCCTGAGGGAGTCCATTCTTCTGGGTCCGGAATGTGCTCCGTTTTTTGCCTAGTATCACTTGGAATTGTCTGTTCTGAAGCATCATTTCCGTAGCCAGAACAACCCATGGAGGTAAAATCTTGATCAGCAGGCCAGCGTGCCAGACGGTATCATATGTTGCTGTCAAGTTGTCCCTGTCTTCTCCTCCTGCTGGAAACCATCTCCTATAGAGGTGGTAAGAGCAAGAACTTGGTCACAAATGCTCCTACTAGGTCTGAAGTCTGCCTGGTCATCACCCAGAGCCGCCTCTACTGTGAGCATCCTTCTCCCAGAATTAGTTACTCCAGAAGTCTGTAAACATGGCTCAGAAGTGATCTTGGATGGTAGCTAGCTGGAAGGGGTTTCCTGGCTCTGGTGTAGCTGTCGCCCTAGCTTTCCACCGTATCTTAGGCATCTTGTCCAGTTGGATGACACAGGATATGAGAGTAGACAGCAATTTGATGCTCTTTTTACCAAGGTGTAGTAGCATTTCTGGAGAGACCTTGTCAAGGCAACCTGCTTCCCTGTGGCTCTGTGCTCTCTCTGCTTCCTTGCTGTGGGCGTCCATGGCAGTTACAGAGCGGCGCTCCGTTTTCTGAGCTCTTTGTCTTTTTGCTCGCTTTACCTGGACAGGGCTATAAGGAAGCAGCTGATGGTGAGTGATGGGAAGGGGAAAGGACAGCCCTGATGATGGATGGGATCTGTGCAGCCATCTCTCCAGTACCATTTTCCCAGAGGATGGATTGCACCACCCAAGATGCCCTCTCCATGGGCTCTCTGGGCACAGTAGGGTGTTGACCCTGCTCACAGTGGGTGCAGAGGGCACCAGCCAGGCTGGGTCAGGGACCTGGCACTCCAGAAAGCTGCCCATTGGCAGCTGCAGGACAGGGGCACTTTTACAGCCCAGGGCCTGCATGTTCATGTTGCTCTGTATGCCTTTGCAGGAGGAGGAGTCTCCAAGCACTGAGATGGGGAGGGAGCCTGGCTTAGGGCTCCCCCTGAAGCGTGATCGTTCCTTCTCTGAACAGGACCTGGCCCAGTTCCAGAGCGAGAGGGGCACCAGCCAGCCCGATTCAGGGTATCTGGCACCACGGGAGTCTGAGCCAAGACCCCGCTCAGGTAGCATGAATACTGCACGGATCAGCATGGAAACCAAGGGCAAGTTCCTTCTACCTTCCCTTCCCTTCCCCTCCCCAGCTGATACAGCTTCCCTGTCCCCCCCCCCCCTCCGCCCCCTTCTGGAACTGCACCTGCCTAGAGCAGCTGTCTCCGGAGACACTGGGGATTGCACCTGCAAAGGGGACACAGGTGCGATCCCAGCTCAGGCCGCCATTCCCCCCTCCCTCGCTAATGGAAGGTGCCCCCCCTTAGGAGACTTTGCAGCGGGGTGCCAGGCTCCAGTCAAAGTCCGGGTTTGGGGACCAGCCCTCGTTTGTATTGGCTTGCCAGGAGCTCCTTTGCATCTCAGCTGCACAGTGTAGAACCCTTCAGTGGTGCTGGAACACTTCTTATAGTGGGGGAGCTGCGCCCCCCCCTTACCCTGTCCGCGCCCCTCGCTGCCCCCTAGAGCCGGGGCCAGGAGCAGGGCCACGGCTCCAGGAGGGGGGGGACGCGGCAAGGGGACCGAGGCTGGGGCCACAACTGGGGATGGGCGGGGAGCCCCAAGCGCAAGGCGGCAGCTGGGACCTCGGGCACGGAGCCAGCAGCTGGGACCCCGGGAGCGGGGCCAGGAGTAGAGCCCCTGTAAATCCTAGGGGTGCTGCAGCAGCCCCCGCACCCTTAGTTCCTGCACCTGTGGAACCCTTTGCTGGTTAGCAATGCCCAGAGTCTTCTGCCCTCTGTGGATGTTGTAGCGCAGCACTGGGCCCCTGCAGGACACCCCAAAACCACCGTCAGGGTTCTCCCTTCTCCCTAAGCTCTGCACCTCTAGAGGACACCTCGTGGCACACAGCCTTTGGCTCTGGCCCTGTTCTGTGTCACTCCCGCATCCGGCTCTGTCCCAGCAAGAAGTGCAGTTGTTGGAGCCCATTCCCCACGCTGGCCACTGCCAGACCCTGTACAGCCTCCTTCCCACCAGGCCCCTCTTAGTCCTGGTCCCGGGCCGGAGGGTTCCCATCCTCCCTCTCGGCTGATGATCAGGGAGGAGCAGAGCTCAGTAGGACTGACTCTGGCTGCCTGCGTTATTCTTGTCCAGGTTCGTTCCCAGCCAGTTACCACCAGATCCCACCTAGCGCTGGTCCACTCACGGCCGACCGCGGCTCCCTCGGGGCTGTGGAGGAGAGGTCAGAGGGCAGCTCCAGCTCCACCCCAGACAGCAGCTCCAAGCATCTGTGGCTGGTAAGTGTCCGATTTGCATACGTCCGAGCTGTCCGGCGCTAGAGCCCTGAGCCGTGCTGACCAGGTCCCCCAGTATGTCAGCGAGACGCCCGTTCACAGCCAGAAAACGGCCGACTCTTGATTCAATAACGTTGGCTCCCCCGGGGGGGGGGCAGCCAGGCCAGACTGGATTGCACCAGGTTGCCGTGGGGCTCGTGGGCTGGGGCTCAGGCTGCTGCTGGTGGAGGGACACCTGTGAGTGGAGGAGGATGGTCAGGCTGCTGGGGCCGGGGGCAGATCCCCCTGAAATTAATTGGACAATGTTGGTCAGTTTGCCCTGAGCTCTGGCCTGGCGCGGCTTAGTCTCTACTTGCAACATTCTTGAAGGAGGGTGAAGCTCGGAGTGGAACAGCAGGGGGCTGCGGGTCGGGATTGAGGGGCATCAGCAGAGCTGTGGGTGGGGCAAGCCAAGGCTGGAGTAGTGGGGGCTGTGGGTCGGGATTGAGGGGCATCAGTGAGCTGGAGGGAGGGGAAGGCTAGGACAAAATGAACAGGGTGCTGTAGGTCAGGATAGAAGTGCACTGATTGAGTTCTGGGGTGGGGGTGGAGGAGATACTGCAGAACAGGACTGATCCCAGGCTGGGGGATCTGATCCCCACAGTCACTATAGCAGAGTAAATGATGCAAATAAAGAGCACCAAGTTTGGGTTTCTCTCTGGAATGAATATGGCTGCACATGGCTGGCCTGGTTGTACGTCCCCCCCTCCAAACCCAGCCATGGCTGTGGGGCCCTCATGCAGCCAGGTACAAATGCAGGGGAGCTGGGGGAGGCAGGGGCAGGGCCTGGGAGCTCGTCCCTGCTGCTGTCCTGTCAGTCTCCGTTCCATGCCTCCCTCTTGCATCCCCTCCAGGGCCCTTGTAGGTGCTTGGGCCACGGACACATCATGGGTTCGTTTGCTCCCCGCCGAAATGCCGTCCCTCCTCTCTGTGCATTAAAGGGGCTCAGCTCAGGCTGTGGCTGGGCAGTGATCAGCCAGGCCCTGGGACGGGACTGCGCCCCGCTTAGTGCCTTCCCCCTCTCTGCACCCAGGAGTTCAGCCACCCCGTGGAGAGCCTGGCCCTCACCGTGGAGGAGATGATGGACGTGCGCAGGGTGCTGGTAAAGGCCGAGATGGAGAAATTCCTCCCGAGCAAGGAATTCTACAACAGCCTGAAGAAGGGGAAGGTGAGGGCTGGGGATGGGATGGCACTATGGCCTCCCTGTGAGCGACTGCCTGGGGTCTAGGGCGTGAGCGTGTGTGGAAAGGGCCAGCAGACAGCCCCTGGGGTGTAGGGATCCTACCAAATACAGACCATGACCGTTTACCTCGGCCCTTCTCCACCTACAGATATGCTGCTGCTGCAGAACAAAGTTCCCTTTGTTTTCTTGGCCCCAAGCCTGTCTCTTCTGCAAGAGGTGAGCGAAAGGACCCCTGCTTTGGGGGGCGGGTGCACGGGGGGCAGGGGAATGAGGTTCTTTACTGACCCTTAGGATTCTCTCTCTGCTTTTAGATCCGTCTGCACCTCCTGCAGCCTGAAGGTAAGAGACGCTTCATGAATCAGTCCCAAGAGAACCATCCGCATTGTGCCCATTGCCTGGGGCCTCCTGCCACTTTACTCTGTGGGCACCTGCACCTTGTCTCATTTTTGGACACTGTCGTTCCCCCCGCAAAGTAGCAGGTCCGGCAGTGATCTCAGAGTGCAGCGTGCCAGTGGGATGGTGATGGGGCGGGCCCTGGAAGCCCCGCAGTGGGCATGTGAATGTACCCGCTGTGCCAAGGCGCAGCATTGCTGAGCTGGCTGTGGGCTGGCAGCAGAAGGGCAGGCACTGTAGCATTTTGGGGCCCCTGCTTAGCTAACTCCTGGCCACTACGGTCCCCCCACCATGTAGGACACTGGCCATAGCACAGTGGGAAGGGTCAGGGGGCTGATTCTTTGTGGCCCCCCATATTTAACCAGGGGTGCTGGACCTCCGGGTGCTGGGGGGGAGGCTGCTGCCCCCCCTGGCTTGAAGTGGTTTCCATTATCCACAGGGTTTTGTTTTGTTCATTGGCTCTCAGCACCCCCTGTACAAACTGTTACAACGCCCCTGCATTTAACTGACTTGTAACCTTCGGGCCACCGCTCCCCACCTCTGCTGCAGGAAGTGGCCTGGTCAGAAATGACGCGGACACGGGGGGACCCTCTGTGGGGGGAGCTGGGGCCTGTGGGAAAGCATTTGCTTGGAGTGATGCTGTGGTTGTGTGAGCTCAGTACTGAGAGCTGTGCTAAGCACGTTGTGGTCCCTCCTTGAGCACAAGCTGGCACAGAACGTGGCCCAATCCCTGCGTAAGTCACCCAGCTTAGATGAGCCGTGATCTCAGCCAGGAAATCCTCTGGGTGGGAACACAGGACTTCAGCTTCAAGCTGGCTCGCTTTTGTGACTACCTCTGGCCTGGGGAACTTGCCCCTTTTCCCCGTGTCAGGAACAGGAAAGGACATACGTGTTGGTGCAGCTGTGCCGGACGGCCGGTGGCCATGGCAGCAGCTCAGAAAGTGCCCAGGTGCCCACCTGACACTGACCTCTGCTGCTTCTCCTGCAGATTAAGATGCCTTCAAAGAAGCTTGCTCACATTCCGGTCTACGCCCTGGGCTTCGAGAACCTCCCCGGATCTCTGAATGCCAAAGCTCTGCTGCTGAGGAGGAGAGACGCCTTCCAGTAAGTTCCCCCCAGTGCTTCCTGCCGCCCCACCCCGGCTCTGCAGCAAGGCCCTCGTCCAGTACAGGGGGTGCGTGGCCTCTCCAGTACAGCCTTCCCGCTGCTGGCACCTGGTCCCGGGATCTGGAGCCACTGGACAAGGGGCTAGATATCAGGAGAGACAGAGGCAGGATGACCTAGAGGCCTGAGGCTGCATTGGCTGAAGCCATGGGGGATGTGAGGAATGCAGGATCAGGCCCCTGGGTGATGTAAGTGTCTGTGCTAGCAGCGCCCAGTGCTAAAGCCGTGGTGCAGCCCCCGCTGGCGGCAGGATGGGGTGGGGGACAGGACGGACTGGGACAAAGTGAACCGATAGTCTTTCCCCTATGTAGCTGGGCTGATGGGCACCGCAGGCCGTAGAGAGCCGGGCATCCCTCTCCAGATCCCACAGACATCTGAAAATGGCCCTTTGGCAGAGGTGGGGTGTATTGGGCTGGCCCTTCTCCAGCCAAACCCAGCTCTTTGTTTCCTGGCGGTTCCTGTGCAGAGCGTTGGGTTGGTTGCAGAGCTCCGTGCACCCCGGGCAGGGCACGAGACAAACCAGAGTGGGGAGCACCATCGTCATGTCTCCTCCCAACACAGCCACGCCCTGTGCTGGTGTCTTCTCTGCCATGCAGCTGTCCCCTACCATCTCCCTGACCCCTCCTTGGCCAGGCTTCCTCTCTGACTTCGACACCTGGCTCCCCTTCTGCCTTCCCTCACAGTCCCCGTGCCCTCCTTGGCAACTTCGCCCCCACCAGTAAATCCCTGAGCACCCCCGACTCTCACCTCCAAGTGTGACCTTCCGCCCTGGCTTGGCTGCTGCCTGCCCTGGGCTCGCCAGGTGCTGTTCCCTCTCATCTCTCAAGAGCTGAGCTCCCTCCTCACCCCCTGCAGTGTCACTCACTGCGTCTCTAACCCACCCTTCCATGATCTCCAATCTATCAAGGCCCACCACTGTTCAGGCTCCTCCCCCACAATGCAGTCATGCTCTGGTCTCCTCCCTTGTCAAACCCACCCACCTCCCCATCCCCTCCAGGCTCAGTGATCCTGCTGGCTACAGCCATTGCCTTGAATCTCTCCTCTAGCTCCTTCCTGGACCCTCTAGTCCAGCTGCAGCTTCTCCACTCCACCAAACCCGCTCCCACCAACATCTCCAGCCACCAACTCCTGGCTAAGTCCAAGGGCTGTATTCCACCGCACACTTCCTCGACCTCTAGGATGCTCTACGCTCCTGTGTGCCGTGATGTGCTCCCTGAATTTTCATGGCTCCGGGCCCTCCTGGTTTTCATCCTACCTCTCTGGCTGTTCCTGTGCGGTCTGATTTGATGGATCCATCTCCAACTTCCCTTGCATGTTACTCCTGGGAGAATTCTGCGCCACTGCGCATGCGAAGAATTTATGTCCCCCGCAAATTTCTGTGCTTCCCTGCAGAAAAATGACTTTGTGATGGGGAAGCAAAGGGAAACCACAAGAGCAGTCATGTGACCCTCCCCAGCAGTATGTTTTGGGTGCCCAGGCCAGCCAGCAGAGAGGTAAATCACAGTGGGGTAGGAAGCGGGACTGGGGAAGACCCTGCTCCCTACCCTGCACTCTCAACCCACACCTGGATCCCCCCACACTGAACCCCCCCACTCTTGGATCCTGCCTTGCTGAGCTGCCTGTCCACACCTGGTGCACCTGGCACGGAGGGGCAGGGCCCTGGGGGTTTCTGAGGCAGACCCGGTCCTTGCGCTGTGTCAGGGTTGGGTGCAGCCTCACCGCTGTGTCCGTATGGGGGAGCTGCACAGTGATTTCCCACCTCTGTGCAGCCAGTGGCCTGTGCTCTCCACTGCCATGCTGGAGCCTCCACATTTATTTGACAAATCGAATTTTGCAGAATTTTAAAATATTGTGCGCAGAATTTTTAATTTTTTGGTGCAGAATTCGTAATTTGTTGGCGCAGAATTTGTAATTTGTTGGTGCAGAATGCCCTCAGGAGTAGCATGTGCCCCACCGAGTTCTGTCCTTCCCTCCCGCCCCTTTCTCTCTCTGTGGCTGATCTCTGGCAAGGCTACGAGGGGGCGTCGTCCCCAGCACTGGAGAATGCAAATCATAGGCTTGGCAGTTCCCTGGGCTGGGGGGGCTCTGAGTCCTTGCACAGAGCAGGGAGGTATTTCCAAGTGGACGGCTGCTTCTCATGGTTGTGTCTTGCAGCTCCCTGCACTGGCGGAAGGTGGAAGCGGAGTTCCCCCACATCTATGCCCACGGCTCCATCTTGAAGGACATCTGCTGTGACTGCACTAGCTTCGTGACCGATGTCATCAGCTCGAGCCGGAAGAGCATGGACATCCTGAACGCCACGCCGCGCAAGGGCAGGAAGACGCAATCCCTCTACATCCAGCCCACCCACACTGCCAAACCCCAGTGAAGGACTCCTCTGCCGCCCCGCCGGGCCTGGCCCTGGGAGCTTCACAGGCACCAGGAGCCAGGCTCACAAGCAACTCCGCAGTGTTAGCACCTTGGCAGAAATTGGCTCTCCAATGAGCACACCTCCCAGCGAGCTGGGACTCTCTGGGCATCACCTCCCACCCCCACCGACATCCGTGCGCAAGAACCAAACCAAGATGGCTTCCAGATGACCCTGCTGCCTAAAAATTGCCAGCCATCCTTCCCTGGCATGCCGCAAACACCGCTGCTTGCCCCCAGCCTGACCGCTCGTGCTGCTCTTAGACCTCCATTGCGATGCCCTGCTAATGGAGGTGTGCGTCTGTACATAGATGATATATATACAGCTCTATATTTATAGACATTAGTGACCAGCGAGATGGCACCTCAGCCAGTGGGACTCACAGGCTGCGGCTAGTGTCGGAAGCCACGTATTGCACAGCCGGGACCCCACTAGCTCGGTGTCTCCCCATGGGAGGGCAGAAGGACCCAATCCCTTGCTCTGGCTGAGGATGGGCAGGACCCAGGATGTGACTCGGAGCCCAGCTTCTCTCAGATCTGTCGGAGCGGGACCCGGCGTGTTTCCTTCCTTCCCACCTGGGCAGCTGGTCCTGCCCGGTTCCTCGGGGTCCCAGAGCAGGCTGGGGCGATCTGTCTGGAAGGTGGGGACCCTAAACGTGTTGGGGGAGGAACTGTTCAGACCCTTCTGTTTACATTGCTTCTGACTCGCCTGGAAGGAACGGAGTCCTAGCGTTGGGCTGAGGCTCCTGGGCCTGTGTGTGCTGCTGGCTAGCACAAGGCAACGTGCTGGTTCTGCCATGTGGCCAAACCCCTGCCATTGGGATCAGGGACGCAGGCTGTAGACCCCCTCCTCTGCCCACCCAGCCTGGCACCGTTCCACTCCAGCTCATCCCTTGGTGTCAACGGCTGCCGGGGCTGGGAGGCCCCCGGGGCTCAGTTCCCACCGAAAGCACCTGGCGGAGCTGGGCTGGCTAGAAGCCCTGGCTGGGTCTTAGGCCCTATGTTTGAATCCAGGGCATAGTGCTTGTGACGGCCCGAGCGCCTGTCCTGGGAGCCAGCGGGGGTGTTGAGCCTTGTGAGGTTCAGTGAGGGGGGTGCGTGGCCCTGCCCCGAGGAGCAGACTGGGGCCCCCTGCTCCCCATGGGGAGACCCCCTGTGCATTACTGAGAGCAAAGGCTTTTCATGGCTCCTTTCTAGCTCAGTCATTGAGCCGGGATCATGGGGATCTCCAGTGTCTGCCTGCCCCCACTGCTCCCTTCCCTTCGCTGCTCTGGCTGCCTGGTGCTGTCAGTGCCCCTGTCCCTGGCGGTGGAGCAGGCGCTGGCTGGATTTAGTTTTGTACCGGACACTCGGCTGGGAGTATGTGTTTGTCTTTGTGCTGCAAGGCTGCGTGTGGCATCGGGGCTCGCTCCGGGCAGGGCTGGGCTGGTGGCCGGCTGCAACGTGTCTGAGTGTACGTGTGCGGCAGTGGGGGAGAGCAGCCGCAGGCAGCCAGGGCCAGGCTGGCCACGTGCTCATGCAGAGCATGCGAGGCTGCTGCTTGGTTAGAATGAAGCCGGCCATGCTCCTGTGGCCTGTGAAGCATCCCCTGCCCCCGGCAGCGCTCTGCACTTCATAGTAATAATACGGAGGAGGGCTTTGCACTAAGGGGGCTGCCCAGCCCCAGGGAGCCAGGCCATCGCTATCCCCAAGCACAGGTGGGAAGACAGAAGCACAGAGAAGGGAGGTGTCTTGCCCAGGCCACCCAGAGCACAGTCCAGTCCCATCGAATGTATTTGTCTAGAGCATGCTTTGTGCGAAGTAGCCCGGCCTATGGAGGCTGAGTGACACCATGCCCTCCTCCCTGCCCAGGGCCAAGAGAGGCCTGGGGAATTGGGCCAAACAAAATCATGCTCCTGCATCAGGTTTCCTCGGTGGGCGGGTGTCTCCCCACAGACTGTGCCTGCCCACATGCTGCGGTCCGGGTAAAGCACCCAAGCCGTGTGAACTAAAGGGACTATTCCACAATGTGCCACCACCTGGGTGTGTTGTGTCTTGTGACTTGTGACACAGGGAAATACAAACTACACATGCCTACTAGGCCCAAACAAGTCCAGGGGCAGGACCTGCTTTTCAGTAGCTCAGAAACCACGGGCCCATGCCATGGAGTGCCTACTTTGCACTTTCACACAGGCTGACTACATGGGCAGATTGGGTTTTGTGCCTGCAGCTGGCCAGACAGACACTCAGGCCTTGTCTACACTAGAAATGGTTTGCTGGTTACACTGGCAAACCCTTCTAGTGGGGATGCAGCTTAAACGCGTGCTTTGGTGGGATAGTTCATACCAGTTCCCTAAACAAAATAGCTGTGCTGGCCAAACGCCCCCTTTTGCTGGTATGACTGTCTACACTGGGGCGTTAGCCAGCCTAGCGAGGTCAGGTGGGAGAGGGACTTTTCACACTCCTAGCCAACACAGCTACCGCAAAACTTTGCACTGTAGATCAGGCCTCAGCCCGGCAACTGGCTCGTGCTCATAAATCAAGTCAGTAATTGCCAGTGGATCTCTGCACACAGCACGAAGGGACTGAGCTCTGGCAAACCAGGCCTGGATGGGAACTGGCAGCATTTGGGGGAAGGGGCATCCTCCCTGGGAAACTGCACAATGTGTGATAGGGGAAGCAAGGGGGACGCCCCTGCAGACTCCACGACCTAGCAGCCCCTCTCCACGCTGAAGAGACCATCCTGGCAGAAACCCCTGGTGCTCCGCTGCCCATGGGCGCTGGTTTCTGAGGTTAGCCTGCGTTGGCGCCACCCCGCTCGCTTCTCCCTGTTTTGACTCGACCACATTTTGCTGACACATAAGAACGACAATGCCTTATCATCCTGCCCACTGTCTGCAATAACTCATCCTCCTGCCCCTGTCAGCGTTGACAGGCGCGTGCGAATGAGGGTGACTCCGCCCACGTGTCCTGTCCATGGCTGACCCATCGGCCAATGTTTTGTACACAGCCCATCCTGTACAGATGAAATGTACATTGTAAATAACGTGCACCTGGACTGGCATGGTTGCTCTTGTACATATGGTTGCTCCCATACTAATAAATCCCTATTTTGAGCTGCAGTGGCTGTTTCGTAATGCTTTGTCAGCACGTACTGATTTCTGGGCTGGGTAAGTGGGGAAGCTGGCGGGGTAGCTATGGGTGGAGGGAGGCCGACCCAGACAGCGCTGTAGCTTACTCCTGGGGGAATTTTGCGCCTCTGAGCGTGCGCAGAATTAATATCCCCCGCAGATTTCTTTGCTTTCCTGCAGAAAAATGACTTTCTAACAGGGAAACAAAGGGAAGCTGCAAGAGCAGTCACGCACCAGTCCCTAGCTGAGCAGACACATCGTTTCAGACACCCAGAGCAGCCGGCGGAGTGATAAATCACCATGGGGCTGGGGACACCCCAGCCAGTGGCTCCTACCCTGAGCCGGGATCAGCTGCTAGTCCCAGCTGGGCTGGAGGCAGGAAAGGACAGGACTTCCTCTTCCCCTGCAAGCAGTGTCTGGAGTTATCAGACCCACCCACAGAAACCTCCCCCAGCTGCAGGAAGCTCAGCATCCTCCCCTGCTTCCTTCCCCCATCGCTCCTCAACTGTAGGGGGAGGGGTCACTGTATGGGGAGCTGCTCCCCCATCCACCCAACTCCCGTGCATCCGGACCTCCCATACCCAGACACTGCTGCCAAGCCTCACCGGTTACATTCAGAACCTCCATACCCAAACCCCACCCCACTGAACCTCAACCCCTGCATCTGGAGCCCTCCTGCACCCAGACCCCCTGCCTCCAGACCCCCACCCCTGCCTCCAGACCACCCCCCACTGAGCTCCATACACTCAAACCCCCACCCTGATGCCCCACCCCCCGCACCACCCTGAGCCCCCCACACCCAGACCCCTCTGCTGAGCCCCAACCACCTTCACCTGGAAGCCCCTGCAGAGTCCAACTGCTCCTGCACCTGGAACCCCCGACCCTAACGAGCCTCTGTGCATCCAGATCCCCCCACACCTAGACCTCCCACTTAGCTGCCTGCACCCAGATTGTCCCACACAAAATTCTCTCACCACACACCTGGATCCCCCCACACTGAGCCCCTTCACACTTGGATGCTGCCTACCCCAGGGTGTTTCTGGGGCAAGCCCAGGCCTTGTGCGGTGTCAGGGTCGGGTGCAGCCTCACCGCTGAGTCTGTGTCCTGGGCGTGGGGGGGCTGCAGGGTGATCTTCCACCCAGGGCCGGCTCCAGGCACCAGCTGAGCAAGCTGGTGCTTGGAGCGGCAGATTGTTCGAGGCGGCATTCCGCCCAATCCTAGGGCGGCACAGCCACTTTTTTGTTGTTGTTGTTGTTGTTGTTCCGCTCCGGCCACCCTGTAGGGGGCGGCGGCGCGGAGAACCAGAGCGCCTTGCAGGGCAGTCCTCTTCCTTCCCTCCCCGCGGACCGGAGCGGAGCCCTTGCGGCAGGCGGCAGGAGGCGGCGCAGCGGGAGGGGCCGCGTGGCAGCGCCCCTGCTGTAGCCCTGGCCGCCCCCTTCCCGCCTGCTCCCTCCCCCTCCCCCCCCCAGCCGGTCCCCCTGCACCCGCGCTCCAGCCGCGCAGCAGGTTTTTTTTTGTTTTTTTCTGCTTTGCCGTTCTGGCCGCCCCGTTTTTGTTTTTTGTTTGTTTTTGGTTTTGTTTTTGCTTGAGGCGGCCAAAAAGCCAGAGCCGGCCCTGCTTCCACCTTCCACAAGTCACTGGCCTGTGCTCCCCACTGCCATGCTGGAGCCTCTGCATTTATTTATTGACAAATAAAACTTGCAGAATTTTAAAATATTGTGTGCAGAATGTGAAATGTTTTGGCGCAGAACGTCCCCAGGAGTAGTAGCTGCACCGAGCCACAGAGAGCTACTGAAATGGGAGGGGGGAGGCGTCCAGGGCAGCAAGCTTGCTGGGCCAGCCCGCGCTCGGCTTGTATTGAGAAGAGGAAGGCGAGCGCTTTCCCCAGGAACTTTTTCAGCACCTCGTCCCTAAATTCGTATTCATGTTTCCTACGTATTCAGGTGTTTGTGTTGGAGTGCCAGCCAGAGGCCGCAGTCAGGGCTGGGGCCCCATTGCGCTGGCTCTACACACATACGTCCAGTGACACAGCCCTGCCCCATAGA
This sequence comes from Emys orbicularis, assembly GCF_028017835.1. Classification (NCBI taxonomy): domain Eukaryota; kingdom Metazoa; phylum Chordata; order Testudines; family Emydidae; genus Emys; species Emys orbicularis. The sequence goes on along the minus strand of NC_088696.1, from coordinate 3,426,311 downwards.
ACTCACAATCGAAGAAAGGTCTCTGTCCAAACAAGCCAGAGAGCTGCACTTGTTTATGCTACGGCTGAGTTTGGCGCCTTGTACGGGAGCCTTCGGCTTGCAGAGCGAGTGCCCTCCTGTGGTTACTGGTGCAGCCATCCCGGTGGGCAGCACTGGAACCCAGCAAGGGGCTTTTCCAGACTGGCTGAATTGCTTTGTTCCTGCTGTGGATGGCTTTCTCCTGTCGAGATGGTGAGCTCAGAGGTGGGGACAGGCTTTCCATACCAGGGCTGGCTGGTGCCCCCCGGGACCTGGCACTGTTGTTTGTGTGTGTATGAATTTCAGTGCTGGAGAAAGGCACCTGGGTGACAGCCAGCAGCAGGAAGGTCTCTGTCATCGGAGCAGCAGGTGCCGTATCAGTGTGAGCCTCCATTTGCCAGTGTCTCTCACCCCTAGCATGTCTCATTAACATATGTGTAAACGTGGCTCTCAGATGCATGATCACCCAGTGCCCCAGCCCTGTCGAACTAGTTTGCATAACCCCGCACTCCCTCTGCTCACAAGCGTCACTGTGCTATCTGCACAGGCTGAGGAACCACACTGGTGTGTAACACACACGCCCATACTGTGCTGGGGGAACACAGCCCCATCTGAGCAGCGTGTCCCTCACAATGTCACTTGCTCACGCGCTGCCAGGCCCTTTATTTTTGAAAGTGGGGGAGGAGCTGGCAGAGAGAACCCAGACAGAGCCCAGAGCGCAGGAAGGAACCAGAGCCGCAGATGAGGGTATTGCACATTCCTAGAGCTCTCAGTAATCTGCACAAACTGTCCATTCCCTGTATGCTGCCAGCTTAGCACTGGAGGAGTTTTGTGTATGTGTGTATGAAGGATAAAGGGACAGCTCTTGAAAACTGCAGATGGATGGTGACTATTGATAACACGAGATGCAGGAGCATCTGTTCCACCTTGTTAGGAGCTGAACGCTAAGCCCTGTTGTGCCTGCTCAGTAGACAGCAGGAGGGGGCAGCAGCGGGTAGGGAATAAAGATTTACTCTCCTCTAATGGAAAAAGAACAGGAGTCCTTGTGGCACCTTAGAGACTAACACATTTATTTGAGCATAAGCTTTCATGGGCTAAAACCCACTTAATCAGATGCATGGAGTGGAAAATACAGTAGGAAGATAGATAGATAGATATAGAGAACATGAAAAAATGGGTGTTGCCATACCAACTCTAATGAGATTAATTGATTAAGGTGGGCTATTAGCAGGAGAAAAAAAAATTTTGTAGTGATAATCCGGATGGTCCATTTCAAACAGTTGACAAGAAGGTGTGAGTAACAGTAGGGGGAAAATTAACATGGGGAAATAGTTTTTAGTTTGTGTAATGACTCATCCACTCCCAGTCTTTATTCAAGCCTAATTTAATGATGTCCAGTTTGCAAATTAATTCTAGTTCTGTAGTTTCTCATTGGAGTCTGTTTTTGAAGTTTTTTTGTTGAATAATTGTGACTTTTCGGTCTGTAATTGAGTGACCAGGGAGGGTGAAGTGTTCTCCGACTGGTTTTTGAATGTTATAATTCTTGACTGATTTGTGTCCATTTATTCTTTTACGTAGAGACTGTCCGGTTTGGCCAATGTACATGGGTACGTGCCATAGGTAGGGCCCCCAGTGGCCATTCCGCCCCAGGCAGGGGAGCACCCCAGACAATTACTGTGACTGCACTGCAGCCGTGCTGAGGCCTTAATGGGATCAGGGCCCCACTGCTGAGTGCTGCACAAACAGGAAGACCTGGTCCCTGCCCCATACGTTTACAATCTAAGTGGAAACAAGATGCAACAAACGAAAACAAATTGAGGGTAGCAGGGAGGGAGGATGAGGAGAGATGGTCCCATGGGCTAACAGTGACCTTGACATTTTGGTTCCAAAGCACGTCAGAGCTTTTCCCCCTCCTACCAGCGCTGCCCACGTGCCCTACAGCCTGGCTAGCAGCACTTGGCTTGTGGGCATCCTGGCAGAAGTGGATCCTGTGGAGGTGGGAGTTAAACAGGAGGATGGCGCTGCTGGGGATGAGGTCAGGCAGCGTGCTCCAGGCAGAAGAGGCAGCACAGAGATGTCTATGGGAGAAGTGGGTGTTCAGGGCTGGAGTGGAGGGGCCTGGGAATGAGGCAATAAGAGAAGAGCACATTATTATGACTAGAATCATGTTTTTATGGTAGTGCCTAAGGCCCAGCCATGAATGACACCGCATTGTGCTCGGCTCTGTACCTGGAATCGATAGTCCTTACCCTGAACCACTTACTTAAATCGAGAAGTGGGGAGGGGTAGAAGGGGGGAGGGTCTGTGCTGCATGGCTTCTGCAGCAGTCACCTCCTGCCCCGACATGCCACCACCTGGTTTACGTATAAGCACTAGACAGACAGGTACCTGCGTCTCTCCTTCGCTCCTGGACGTGCCGAGAGTCATGGGGGATTTCAATTCCTTCCGGCAGGCAAGTGCTTAGCCAGCATGGCCTGAAGAGCATGAGGTTACCTCAGACGGGCCGGGCCCAAGGTGACCAGATGTCCCCAGTTTATAGGGACAGTCCTGATATTTGGGGCTTTTTTTTACATAGGCTCCTATTACCCCCACCCCTGTCCCGATTGTTCACACTTGCTGTCTGGTCACCCTACCCGGGCCTGGCGGCACACAGCGTGTGATGCCAATATTGTGCCCATTCCTTGTCTCTACTTCCTTACACAAACACCTGGGTTGGCAGAGGGTCGGCAGCAGCGCCCTGTGGCGGGCCTCTTCCTGCCCCCTCCCCACAGAGCAGGGGCTCCCCCCGGAGGCAGATGGGGGACTCCCAGGTAGCTGTGGCTCTGGCCAGGGAGGGGCTCGCTGCAGCCGGCCCCAGAGCTCAGCAGGGTCGGGGGGCTCCTGTTGTGATGCGAAGTGAGATCCGCCCCTGGCTGCCTCTAGGGGGCGCGTGGGACTCAGCTGGGTCCCGCTGCAACTTATCTCACGCCGTTCACGCCTGAGGACGGAGCGTGACACAGGTGGCCGAACGGAGAGCAGCGCATGCGCGCAGGGCCACTGTTCCGTTCGGCCGCGGAGTCGCGCTCGTCGCCTGTCGCGCAGGCGCAGCAGAGAGGAGGGGCCGAGGCGGGCTCCATGTCGCGGCGGGCCCTGCGGAGGCTGCGGGGGGAGCAGCGGGGCCAGGAGCCCCTGGAGCCGGGGGGGCTGCGGCTGGGCCCCGAGGGGGCGGGGGAGGAGCCGGGCCGCGGCAGGAGGGGGACGGAGCGGGCCGGGGTCAGCAACCTGTACGAGCTGGTGAGGAGCCGGGCCGGGCTGGTGGAAGGACCGGGCAGGGGGGCGCGTCTGATGGAAGGACCAGGGCCGGGCGGGGCCGGTGGAAGCGCTGGGGGTCCTAGCAGTGCCTCTTGCCCCGGGCGAGGAGCCGGGCCGGGCTGTAATGCCACAAGCTGCCGCCGTTAGCCCGGAGCTGCCCCGGTGTGGGGGGCGGGGGCACCGGCGGGCCCAGCGAGGGGGGTGGGGGATGTAATGGAGGCCAGGCCCCACTCCGTGGCTGTCTCCAGCTCTCGGGCTGCCCCAGCGGGGCTCCTCGGCCCTTTGCTGGCAGGGGATGGGCCGGGTGGCCGGATCCCCCCCATCCCTCTGGCAGTGAGCGAGTCAGGGGGTCGGGCTGTGAGAGCTTGTGCTGCCGGCCCTGCCGGCCCCTGGCCCGCCCGTGTTCACTCAGGACAAGTGAGCGGTGCCAGCGTCCAGGTACCAGCCTAGAAGTGCAGCCGGGCCAGTATCTTCCAATCCTCCCCACCCCCCCGGTGGGCATACAGCTATCCAGGCTGAGCCTTGCTTCTCTCCTCATTCACATGGTGGTGTCACCTGGGAGCCCCAGTTCTGGTCCAGGTCCCCATTGCGCCAGGTGCTGTACAAATAGAGAACAAAACAGTGGCTCCTGGATGAGACAAGAGAACACATGGACAGGCAGACAGGGAGTAAGGAAACAAGGAGACAACCTTGGTGAGCATGACAGGCTCTGATTTCAGCACACCAGCAGCCAAACTGCTGTCAAGTTTCTTGTAGGCTTCTGCTGAATGGCCAACTTTAGCTCCTGTCACGCTGGCAGGGTTTTTCTCTCTCTTTCTGTAAATGTGAGTAAAATACAGATCCCTGCTCCTGGGGTGCAGCTTTGTGCTGGTGGGAGCCAAGGCAGTGCAGACTCAGCCAAGTATCCATCCTGCCGTTCTCCCCAGATTCCTGAACCTTGTACCCCTGTCTGCACAGATAACCAATGAAGAATTGGAGGATGATCTAGGATCCAAAGAGGAGAGAGCAGAGTCCAGACTGAATGAGCAAGATGGCACAGGGAACAATGAAGAAGCTGAAACTGGCAAGCCAGAGAACGATGGGCAGAGAGCTGGAGAAGACACTCAACAACAGGACCAGACAGTGACCAAACTGCAGGTACCTGGGAATGTTCAACAATATCCACACCCACGTGAAGAGAGTTCTTACTCCCTCTTCATACTGGCATCGGTAGCTCTACCTTACTGGGTTAGTGCATCAGTCTGTGACCTCTGGGGACCAGAATTCAAACAAGTGAAAATGACTGGTTACAACTGAGATGCCATTTGTCCACCTCCCCAAAGCACTGCGTACCTGGGCCTGACTGACGGTGTGAGGTCTAGGGTTGGGACGGCAGGGCATTGCTGTGTTGGGAGTGAGGTGCCCGGGTAGAGCGGTCTGTTGGGAGGGCAGTGGAATACCTGGATCAGGATATGGTGATCAGCTGTGAAGAGAAAGTTACTGTAGCAGTTACCTGTGGGAAGTGGCTTGTGCCATTCTTACTAGTCCTATATTTTCATGAGCACTAAATTCATGCAAAATGTATGAAAGGGGAAAAAATCCCTGGTAGTTTGAAATAGAAATTATTGTCCTTTTCCCCTCCATTGGACACCTGAATTAGTTGTTGGGTTGCTTATAAGGACGGGTCTGTTGTCTTAACAAAGTACAGTGAAGCATTTGCTTTGAAGATGCACGTACGCAGAATTACATGAAGATTTCAAACAGGTACAAGGGAATGCAGGTTAAATACTGGGTTTTGGGGGGCTTGACAGTAGTGCTTTGTTGTTGGGGTTTTTTATTTTTGGTCTTAGTTTAAAAACAGTGAGGAGGATTAACAGGGTCAGGGTCGAAGATGGAAAACAGGCTCACTGTTGTATGCTGGGGGGGAAGCTCATAAGAGAAGGGGCAAGTTAGTTAAGTTAGTTCCAAATTGCAAAAACTACGTATCATCTCAGAGGTGGTGGTTGTGGAGCGCTGCCTAAGCTGTGGATCCATCACCAGATGCAATATCTGTGTGGAGCCAGTAATCCCGGGAATGAGTTTTAGCTCTGTCTCCCCTGGGAAAAGAGTACACCTGTCTGCCTTGTTGGATAAGACTAGGTAGCACCACGTGCCTAAGGAGTTGTACCTAGACACAGTGGAGAGCCTGTATCACCTGTGATGTTTTCAGGCAGCTGTATGTTTCTGTGGTAATGAGTGATTTTTGGGATTCCCCGGTAAAAGGAAAGAATAAACAAAAGAAACATTAGTTACCACTGAGACTTGGGGGAGCAAAGGGAGGTTAAAACAACTTCCTCCAATCCTGAAGAAACTAAAATGTTCCTTGTATTGAATAATCAGTCCCAGACACTGGTGTGAGAATACTGCGGTTTGCATTTAACCCCTTAAGGCTGGGAATCGATGGTTGAAGCGTTTTGTGACCTCTTGCCCTCACCCTTCCCTAATCTTGTTCCTTGTTTCAAGTGTGACAGAAATGGCTCTTTCCTAGGCCAAGCCCATGGCAGCTTGTGTTCCTGTTGGAAATGCCACCTCCACCTTCCTTGCTGCCTCCCTCCCATGCACTCACTGGCGCCTGTTGCATTTATCTCCATAGCCTGTATCAACTAACAAGCCACGGAAGAAAAAAAAGAAACGGAAGAACAAGAGAACTGCAGCTGGCGAGACTCCGGTATGTCTGCCTCAGATCTGGGATTTAGCCCCACCCTCTTCCTTCTCTCCAGGCTCGGGAGACCCCCACCAGCGGTCACCCACCTTTGTGAAGTGCTTTGAGATCCATGCACAGAAAGTGCTACGTAGTATGTTGCACTTACTTATTTGGAGGCTGTGATTCCTATTTCATAGCCTGCATTCATGTCCTCAGAGCTCAGCTGCAGGTTATTAAAGCTGGAACCTTCAAACCAGCATCTTTCATCTTAATGACTTTTGTGGTGTGGGGGGATCCTCTGGGATCTTGCTTTTTGTGCCCCTCCCTTTATTCTTTCCCATATCCTCCCAGGCCCTGCATAACAGTTACTCTTCCTGCTAGGCAGGGCTAGACGCTGCTCTCTCTAGCTGCCAGGGTTCCAGTCACTGGCAAGAGGGCTCACTTGAGAGCAGCACTGGTGTGCTGTCCTCTCGCCTTGCCAGGCCTGGGCATCATCCCCTGCATAGTGGCACGTTACCATCACTGTATTGATGCCAGTTTGACTTCTAGTAGCAAAAGCGCCACCAAGAGCGGTGGCTGGTGCTGAGTATAGTGGCAGCAAGTGGGTTTTGGACTTGTCCTTGTCAAGTGTCCTGTCCATGCAGCTGTGAATGTGTGTGTGGCTGGGGTGGGGGAAGGGCACAGATTTTGAGTCTGACTAAACTATCTCCTCCTAAGGAAGTGTGTAGGCTTTGCTCTGAGCGGAATCAGGAGCCCTGTCCCAGGTGTGTCCAATCCATTGTGTAATTGACATCAAGGGACTGGCTGTGATCCGTGCAGTACGCGGTACTTCGGGGGGAAGACAGTGTTCCTGTCTGACACAGGCACTGAGGGCTGACTGTTGTTAGTGGTCAGTATTTACGTAGCACTGTAACTTGTCATGGTGCTTTCGAGTTTAAAAAACGCCTATAGTTGCATCACCCAAGAGCTTATCATCTAAACCAGTGGTCTCCAAACTTTTTTGATCTCGCATTCCTATCAGTAAAAAAATTTTGAGCACACACCCCCTGCTGTGCCGTCTCTACCATTATTGTCGAAGCAAAAAAAAAAAAGCTGCTCGGACGAAGAAAAAAAAAGCGCTTGTCCTGCCGCGCACCCGCAAGGATCCTCTTGCGCACCCCACTTTGGAGACCACTGATCTAAATCAGACAAATATAGAACATGGAAATAAAATCACCAGGGAGGGGACAGCCAAGGGTTAAAAGTACAAACTCAGACTTGTAAACACTAAGGCCAGAAGGGACCATTCTGATCATCCAGTCTGACCTGCACAGCACAGGCCAGAGAATCTCCCCCAGTGACTCCTGCCCTGAACCCAATCACTTGTGACTGAGTTAGAGCACTTGTTTTAGCACCGCAGCCAGTCTTGAGTCAAAGGCTAATGATGGAGAAAATAGCATGAGTCATCGTGTAATGGACGAACAGCAAGGCAAGTGGGGACGAGCAGCCAGCCCAGAATGGGACTTCGTACAGAAAGGCAGGAGTGATCTGTTCTCGTGCGAGCTGGGGTGAGACCGATCCTTTAATGGTTGTGATGTCTTTGCATGGTGCCTTAAGGAAGACGATGACCTGGAAGACATTGACAGCATTCTGGAGAAAATGGAGGATTCCAGTGGGCTGTCATATGAAACCAAGAGTGGTGTAATCGCAGACAGTCGGCCTCTGCTCTACGTAGAGCACAGGTAATGTGCATCGCTGCCTGTCTCTGAGGGAGCCTTCTTTGCTCGTTGCTCTGAGGTCTTTGAGCGTGTAGGGAAGTCCTGTCCCAAGGGAGCTTTGGGAGGCTTGCTGTAAAGTGCTTTCTCTGGCTTTGAGTTGGGACCATGCTGAAAAGGTGCTGCTGCATTGGTAACTGAGGGCAGCTCCTAATCTGACCACCTTTGCTTCAGTTGAAAGGCTGAGTTATTGGTAATGCTTTTGGTGTTCTGAAGAGCTGCTGCAGCCTTGCAGGGTAAAGCACCAAAACCAAATTAAACTGGGCAGATAATTTATACCTTGCAGCTGCATCCAGACAGGTTATAATCTTCCCCATTCCAACAACACTCAGGCTACATCTACACAGTGCAGCTTACAGCGGCCAGCTGTGCCGCTAAAGCCTTGCTGCTGTAAGGCGCGCAGTGTAGCCACTCTTGGCAGGAGAGAGCTCTCCCATGACACACTAAAACCATCCCCAGCGAGGGGCAGTAACTTTGTCCACACCGGCGCTTTTCATCAGTAAAGCTTTTGTCGGTCAGAGGGGTGTTTTTTTCACACTGCTGAGCAACAAAAGTTTTACTGATGAAAGTGCAGCGTAGACATAGCCTCAGTGCCAAGCACAGCATGGTCCATCCTCTGCATGGGCCTGTATGGTACCGTCATGGCCTCACAGAGCTAATACCACCAGCAGTGACATTGACAGCATTCTGGAGAAAATGGAGGATTCCAGTGGGCTGTCATATGAAACCATGGGGGGAGGGATAGCTCAGTGGTTTGAGCATTGGCCTGCTAAACCCAGGGTTGTGAGTTCAATCCTTGAGGGGGCCATTTAGGGAACTGGGGTAAAAATCTGTCTGGGGATTGGTCCTGTTTTGAGCAGGGGGTTGGACTAGATGACCTCCTGAGGTCCCTTCCAACCCTGATATTATAAATAAATAAATAAATATAAATTGTCCACATGTGACCACCACCAAACTGGCTCACCCGCTGATCTCAACAGAAAGCCGAGGAACGAAATGGCCACAGATACTAGAGGGGTCCTGTCTCAACCTGGCCGTACCCCACTGTACAGTCGCCAGCGTGTTGTGGGTGGATCCAATCACTGGATCCCATGTGCTTCCAAGCCAGCTGGGTCAGTGGAATCTAGTCACTGTTTCTAGCCCTGGGACCATCGGGCGTGCTCCCAGCTTCCGACCTCTTGTCTGACCCCCGTCTTCGAGACATGGGGTGCTATTACCCAGCCTCTCTAGAGCCTGAACCCAGTGTCTGAGACCTGCTGAGCCCCCCAATCACTGACACTCCTTCAGAGTTCCCCCGACCTGTGGGCGCCCTTGGCTTTGAGTTGAATCACTTGGAGGACAGCATAGGTTACCCAGGGAATTTCGTAGCTGCAGTGACTTCACCCTTAAAACACTTGAGTTACAGATCTAGGAAAACAATGAAAGTCCTACGATGCCCCTCCACTGGTCTGAGCTCACCCTTGTGAGTCAGCGCCCTGCAGAGCAGAAGTACCCTGTGCTTAAATAGGGCCCCTCTGAGCCATGTGCTCAGGCTGAGAAGCTACAGACCCACCAGGTGCTGGCCCCTCTCCCATGACCCGCTGTGTAGAAATGGGGATGGGCCAGTCATGGACAGACGATCAAGTTGTTGGCCCCAGATTGTAGCCTGGATGGTTGTTAATATTAGTCCGTCAGCCCGGTGTGTCACACCTTTCCTGGGCAGGGAGCTGGCTGGAATGCAGGACCGTGGGTTGGTTTTGGGTGTGTCCAGGGTGGTGCAGTCAGTGTCGAGCATTTCCACACACACAACGTGATAGAATTTGTAATTTGACTCAGGCGTGCACTGCTGTGTCACGTGTCTCTTCCAGGCAATGGGGTCGCTTGCCTATGCAGAATCTGCTGTGTGGATAGAGGACTTGTTCTCCAGGTCTGATAGATACCTGTTTCCATCAATTAATTCCAAAGTGTGTACACAATTTGGAAACTGGGGTCCTTTGTTTTTCTATTTAGGATCAAGCATAAGTATCCATAAAGCAGCCCGGAACAGAGGGTTCTCTGTTGATGCTTTATAGAGCCTAAATTAGTCTAAAGTTTAGACTAATTACACCAATTGCCCTCGAAAGGGCAGCAGTATTATTCCATGACTGAACATAGTCTTTGAAATGTGGCTACGATCCCTGTAGAATAACTGGTTGAATCTGAATCTTGAAACATCCTCGCATGGTTTCTAGCTTTGGGGTGTCAGATCCCTGATCTGGGCATCAGTGCAGGAGTTTGAAAACAGGCGACTTCAGTATTGGTCAAATGGGTGAACGCCGCTTCAGAAAAGCTTGCTCTGGGATTAATTCTTGGTGGTTTTCCTCACCTGTATCTTACATTTTCCAGAAACTTGAATCCAGAGACTGAGCTGAAGAGGTACTTTGGGGCTCGGGCTGTTCTTGGCGATCAGAGGTGAGACCAGAGTTGCAATATTAACTATATTTTCAAAGCATGGGTCAGTCTCTCTCCATGTCCACTGGTACCACAGACTGTACCTCCAACCCTTCTCCTAGACGGGCAGCCTAGAGAGAGTGCCCACAGGCATATTGTTTATAGCCCCATTCCAGGGCTCCTCACTTACAAGTGACCCCGGGGGTGGCAGAAATAATCATTTTTTTAAAAAGTGAAGCACTAGATGTTTGTGTGGAGGAAGGCAAGACTTCATCCAGATTCACACCACATCCTTGGTTTTGTTCCATGACTCTCCTCCCCCTGTAAAAAGCAACAGAGTGTCCTGTGGCACCTTTAAGACTAACAGATGCATTGGAGCATAAGCTTTCGTGGGTGAATGCCCACTTCCTCGGATGCATGTCACATGTCACATGCATCCGACAAAGTGGGTATTCACCCATGAAAGCTTATGCTCCAATACATCTGTTAGTCTTAAAGGTGCCACAGGACTCTCTGTTGCTTTTTACAGATCCAGACTAACACGGCTACCCCTCTGATACTTCTCCTCCCCCTGTTACTGTTACCTGCACTTCTAAAGCACTGTCACTGTTCTGTGTCATTATGGGGCCCTCACATTTTTCTTGTTATTCCTTTAATTTTTCTTGATCAGTTCTTGCCGCTGTAGAATCTCTGCAATTTTGTGGGGTGGGGTCTGAGTGGCCCAGTCCCTGCAGCTGCTCTCAGATCCACTCGTGTGCTGTAGACCCAGGGAAGCTGTCCAGTGCGTGTGCTGTACTTGTGCAGGTCTCGTTATTTATTTGCAATGTGTTGGGCACTGTCCCTGCAAATGAGAAGCTGATACCCCTGCTTCAAAGAGCTTGCCCTCTGGTTGAGACATATGCAGTACAGTAGGAGCGCAAGTTCAAAGCGATGGTGGTGATAGCGGGAGAGGCCATCTCTGAGAGGCTCTGTGGAAGATGGATGCTCATTAAGAAGGAATTTGAAGGCAGAGCAGAGGTGACAAGTGCAAGGGAAGAGGGAGACGTTTCCAAGTGTAGAGGATTGGCTGTGTTCCTGGAAAGGTAGCCAGGGTTTCTTAGCTCCTCCTTATCACTGATCCTATAAACATCTTGTGAGTCCAGCCAGGAGTTTGAGACCCACTGCATGGGTCCTGGGGAGAAGGTTGGATTGGACTGACAATCAGGGGATGGTTCTGTGAACTGGGAGTGGGAAACTATTCCAGGGGCAGGAGAAAAATTTACAAAAAGTGGGAGCTGGGGAAGGGAATCAATGGAGCGGAGAGGCTGACAGGCCAAAGCCTAGGTGGAAGCTGGCGGGCAGCCATGCAGAGCCTCGAAGGGGCACCCGAGAATGTTTAACTTGATAAAATTACAGCAAAAAACACCTGGGCAAGGGGGAGACTGTGGAGGGATTTGATTAATTTCCTAGTGCTGCAGTCAGATGAGATGTTGGATCTCTTTGTCCCAAATCCAAGCGCTAGAGAGCTATCATCTGCTTCCCATCCCCATGCTTAGCTTTGGCCCAGTAAATAGAAGCTATGATGTAGTGTTTGGTTCCCACAGGCCACGGCAGAGGCAGCGTCCATACGTTCGCAGCACATGGCTGACTGCTCCCAAGAACACCTGGCCACGCTACAGCAAAACAGGCGAGTTCTTCCCCGCCCTCGGGTGAACTGTCGGTCTCTCTGCCTAGTCCATGGGAGCACAGAGTTCCAACCCTCTGTTTGGAACGTGCCTCCACTTCCCGTGTCCGCCTGCGTGGCCGTTACTAGAGCCTAGTTAGTGTGCAGAGTGCAGCCTGTTGTATGAGCCGCCAAGGCCACGCTCCCCTCCGCTGCTAGAGCAAACAGCGCTGTGTGTCAGTGCTGGGGCTTGCCCCTCCTCCACTGCAAAGAGGCCTCCGAGGGCTCTCAAGTGTCTTCCCGTGGATGGCCATGCTGGCTGATCAGAGGCATACCCAGGGGGCCAGGCTGCTGGGGTTTTTGAGGTGGTGGGGGGAAGAACTTGGAAGCATTTGCCTTAAGGGGTAAATCACCTCGATGAGCTCTGAATGCATAGCTAGCCTGAAAACAGTCCTCTTGTGGCCCCAGTGATGTGAATAGGCTTTCTTCACCCCAGTGCTACCAGCTCTGCGCGGGCAGTAAGAAGAGCTCATTCCTGCTGGCTGGCAGAAGCTGCCTCTCTCTTCCTGAGGGAGTAATGGCTGTCCATGTGCACCCCTAGGCATTGCCATGAGGCTGCTGGAGACAAGAAGAGGAGTCCAGCACTTCACGTTTGAGCACCATCGAGAGTACCAGCAAGTGCAGTTCAGGTTCCTGGATGCAGTGGAGTCTCTGGACCCAAACAATATCGTGGTATGTCATAAAACAGGGACGCCCAGAGCGTAGCCACCAGGCCAGGTGCAGCCGGTGGAACTCCAGGGCCACCTGCACCCTGTTACCATAATTGTGGATGTGTGACGTGATGACTACAGGTCCCAGCCTTCGTTTTATTGAGCTAAGCAGCTTGGCACCGTAGGCTGGGACACGTAGCCTCCTGTGTGCCAGCAGCTTGGCTCAAGATCGGGGTGGGCAAACCTTTTGGCCTGAGGGCCACATCTGGGTATGGAAATTGTATGGCGGGCCATGAATGCTCACGAAATTGGGAGTTGGGGTGCAGGAGGGGGTGCGGGCTCTGGCTGGGGGTGCGGGCTCTGGGGTGGGGCCAGAAATGAGGAGTTCAGGGTGTGGGAGGGGGCTCCGGGCTGGGGCAGGGTGTTGGAGTGCGGGGGGAGTGAGGGCTCTGGGGTGGGGCTGGGGCTGGGGATGAGGGGTTTGGGATGTAGGATGTTGCTCCAGGCTGGGACTGAAGGGTTTGGAGGCTGGGAGGGGGATCAGGGCTGGAGGAGGGGCTCAGGAGTGCAGGCTCCAGGCAGCGCTTACCTCAAGCAGTTCCCGGAAGCAGCGGCATGTCCCCCCTCCGGCTCCTATGCGGAGGCACGGCCAGGTGGCTCTGCACGCTGCCCCGTCTGCAGGCACCGCCCCTGCAGCTCCCATTGGCCGCAGTTCCTGGTGAATGGGAGCTGTGGGGGCGGTGCTTGGGGCGGGGGCAGCATGCGGAGCCCCTTGGCTGCCCCTACGCATAGGAGGAGCCGGAGGGGGAACATGCCGCTGCTTCCGGGAGCTTGAGGGCCGGATTAAATCGGCTGGCGGGTCGGATGTGGCCCGCGGGCTGTAGTTTGCCCACCCCTGCTCAAGATGGAGTATTACTTGGTGAGTTGTGTAATCTCCCTGGACCACAGCTCTGCTGCTAGCTGATCCGGGTCATGCAGAGGAGGTGTGGGCTGGGGGCTCCTGGCAAGTTGCCAGCATGTCCCTGGGCAGAGTTGAGGCCCTGTGATTAAGACAGTGGATGGCTCTGCATGGAGGATTCATTCTAGGTAGCCATTGAGAACAGACCTCCCGAATAAAGCTCTATTGTCTTCACTCTTCAGCTGGGAAAGTCAAAAATACTGCATAGTGGAAAGTGACCTTTAAGGGCAGGGTCTAAAATAACAGCTATTTTGTTTATAAACTAAATTGTATGGAAAAAAAAATGTGTAGCCTTCTCCTGGTATGTTAGCAGAACAGTTCCTGCATTGAAGTTTTATTGAGTGTGTCCAAGCTAATTAAAGCGGATAGTGCCATTTATAGCACACAGTAACGAGATTACAGTGGAATTGTTCTGGGCCCGTGTGCAGTATAATTGAAACATGTTTTCTCTGAAACCCCTGCCCTAAAGGAGCACAAATGTATGCGTTTAAGAGACTTTTTTTGAAGGGGCCATTGTCTAATAAATAAGGTTCCTTCTGATTCCCTAATGGATCCTCGTTTTCATCCCCCTTCCCTTTCCCATCCTCTGATCATAATTGCTGTTCTCCTGAGCTTAACAACTCTGCTTATTAACCAGCCCCCAGGATCACTGGTAAATGGTGCAAGGCACTTCCTCCCTCGGCGTGCTCAACTTGAGAGCAAGAAGTCTGGGCTTCTTGCTTTCAAGTTGAGCACGCCGAGGGAGGAAGTGCCTTGCACCATTTACCAGTGATCAAATCTGGGTCTCCCATGTAGCAGTGCAGAGCCATGTTGGCCTGCCATGTAACATGTTCTAGGCCTCTACCCCCCAATTGGTCAGTGCCGTTTTAGAGTCTGGACGGTAGGTATCTTTCCTACCGCTTTCTTCTCTTCCATCTTTTCAGCTGACTCAAGGTGAAATTTAACAGGACTGGGGTGGTTCATAAGGCCAAAATATCTCTGTTTACCTGTGACATTTGTGATGCCTGCAGAGTCTTAGGCACCGCATCTAACCTGATCCCATAGAAAAAACATTGTTTGTGTAGGTCCTATTCATAGTGAAACTTTTCAGTTCTCAGCAGTGGAGTAACTGGGTTTCATGGGAGAACCCTTTAAATATTTAGTGATCGGAGCAATTTCTCCCATTGGATTGACACTGGGCACTCTGTTACTATGGAAACTATGGACCATGTGAGTACCTAGAACACTGAGAGGTCAAAACAAGGAGTGTGTAAGGGGCGTCTAGGCGAATGCTGCAGCCGTTATGTGCCCAACACTAATTCATGCAGCCTTGACCATTCACATCCTACCGAGGTGGGAACACTGGGCAGAACACTAGGCGTTTTCCCCCTTTGTGAAAAGCAGAGTGGCATCTCCCACAGATGGACACGGGTTTTATGTGCTGTCTGAAGGGGCTACCCCAACCCTACTCTGTAGTATCAGTACTGAGTGCCATGTGAGGGCCTGGGATCTGATCCCATTACCTTCAAACCTGGAGGCGGGCGTGCAACCAGCTGAGCCTCACTGACCCCTCCATAAGATTAATTTTCTGGTTCCCAAGTCACTGCACAGTGTTTGCCATCCTGCCGCCCTCGCAGTGTATGACTCCCAAGGTCCAATGCACATAGAAGCAGCGTGTTGTGTAAACACTTAATCCAACCCAGCCCACTTCTCCTGTCTGCCTGTAGCTTTTGCTCCAGATGAACCCGTACCATGTGGACTCGCTGCTGCAGCTCAGTGAGGTGTGTCGAATGCAGGAGGATCAGGAGATGGCCCGAGATCTTGTAGGTGAGAACTGGGAGTGAGGAACAAGTGTGCCAGTGGGTAGGTGGTGTGGGTCTGCACTGCCGAGTGCCTTGGCAGTCCTCATGGTTAGCGCCGCAGCAGCTGAGAGAGAGGGGCTCTACATTTCCTTATGATGTCTGTGCTTTGGTTACTTATGCCAAGGTAGGCAAGATTGTGGCTCTCCAGTTTTTCTCTCTGGAGTTGTGACTGCCAGTCTCTCCATGTCTCCTAACTCATACAGCTCTTTCCAAAGAGTAGGTGAGCACCATGAGTACTCAGCCATGCACCATCCAGCTAGTTCCCCACATTCACTGGGCATCTTGCCCTATCCCAGTGTGACAGAGGACAACTGCTCAGCCCCCGCTGCTAGAAGTTGTATAGGAAGAACACAGTGTAGGAAATAGCATTTGAGCTCTGCAGTGTAATTACCATTTCTCATTAGAAGCTGACTCTTCAACCCCCCATAGGGCTTGTCTACATGACTAGTTAGTGTGCGGCAAGCCGGGATGTGAACCTACAGCACACCAGCCTGTCACTCAGTCACATCCCAGGTGGTTGCAGTTTGGTGGGTGCTGGTCAGTCGGAGGAGCAGGGTTTGGCCAGACGTGAGACCTTTGAGGATGGCAGAGGGCAAAGGGGGACCAGCCCCTCCAGAAAGCTCTGAGGAGGCTGGATTGTGATTTTCACAGGATGGGAAATGTAGCTGTTGAAAGGTCAGAGGGTCCAGCAAAGCCCCTGGATTCTGGCTTGAAGCTAGTGGACCTGTATGGGTTGAGCCCTGGGAAGCACGTTTCTGGAGTGTAACGGTGCCAGTTCTAAGCCCTTCGTTAGGAATGCAGGGGTCAGTGTACCGAGACCCTGCCGTGGGATTCAGGGTCACTGCTGAGTCATGCTGGTAGGCAGGTCCAGCGAGGACAGAGGAGCTCTTAGACGGGAAGCTCTGGGAGGCAGCTTATACTGAGTTCTCTGCGCTGGTGTCCTGTTGCCAATAAAACCGAACCTCAGAAAGGGGCAATAACTCAAGGTCCATGTGTGCCGCTGAGAGCAGGCCGGGGACTCCGCCTGGTCCTGGGATGCTTGAGTCTCAGCCTCGTGGAAAAGAGTGCTGGGTGTGATCCGCAGAGCCAGACACGTGCAGATAACGACGGAGTTGCTGGCGAGCCGGGGCAGTGCCAGGAAACCAGCACTGGGTTGCTGCCGATTGGAAGGTATCGGATGGAGGCGATGCCAGGCCCCACAGGCTAGAACAGAATCTGTGGGTTTGAATCCCAAGATAGCTGTGCAGCTGGTTCATCCTTGAGCCCAGGCCGCCTCCTGATGAATTTTTGTTCAAAATCCTATTACCCAAAACATAGAACTGGGGAAAGGTGGCTTGCCCACAGTCCTCTGTACAGCACAGATCCAGCCAGGAGGGCGTGTTCCGCTTAAGTAACTGGGCTCCCTCAGCCTTTGGGTCTCTGCTGAGACTGCCAGACTAGTCATTGGTGTGGCCATGGCCCTTGCTAGGAAACGCAGACAGCGTGGTCCGTGGGCTGTAGGCCCCAAGCAGCCATTTGTCAGTGGTGTCCGGGGGGCTGGATTTGACTGTCAGATTGGGAAGTGGGGGTGAGGTGTGGCCGTGCCCCTAATAATGCTTGTGTTGTGTGCAGAGCGAGCGCTGTACAGTCTGGAGTGTGCGTTTCACCCTGTGTTCAGTCTCACCAGTGGAACCTGCAGGCTTGATTACCGGAGACCTGAGAACAGGTGGGGACCTCCCTCTTCTGTGCATGGTGTTGGGATGGGGAAATGAGATTCAGCCTAGAGGTGGTTCTGAGTGAGCTGTTCACCCTCATTCAATGTCCAGCTAATCCGAGCCCCAGCTTCTGCAACTGGGCAGGAAACAGCAGACGGGTGCAGAAGCTGCTTGCCCCTCAGTACCTTGAATTTGCTCATGCTGCCAGTTCCAACTTGATGTCAAACTTCTTTTGGTCACAATTCAGGTGCTTCTCCAACTCTGACATTAGCACCCACCCACCCCTGCAGTTCGCCCCCATCTGTAACTTGAAAGCCATGAGGAGCTTGTGGCAGCGGCTGTGGCTGAGATGCATGTCTGTTGTAAGCCTGTGCAGTCAAATTGGAATAGAATCCCTGACTCCCTCTCCTGTCTTCCAGATCCCCTGGCCCCAGCTCTGTAACATCCACACGCTAAAGTGTCTTCCTGGGGAGGACAGCCTGAGTTAGGATCCCCCAGCTCATCCCGTTCAGTACAAACCAGGAACTCGAGACGGAGACATGGACCAGTTCCTGGAAAGAGGAGTCAGGACCTGGCTGTCCACATTCCTGCGCTAGAACCAGATACATAGATCTGCCCTTGGCATCCCGGGCAGCCGGGTTCAGGCCCCGTGTTTCCCCTTTTCAGAAGGAGCAGGGTGATGTGGTTCTTTTCTGCCCGTGTATTTTTCAACGTGTTTCTGCTTTGGCCTTTGCAGAGCTTTCTACCTGTCTCTCTTCAAACACATGATCTTCCTGGAGAAGAGAGGCTGTCCCCGTACAGCCCTGGAGTTCTGCAAACTTATCCTGAGGTAAAGAGCGGTGCTGGGTCCTTCTAGTTTGGGTTCCCTTGAGGGAGAGTGTGCAGAATCCATACGGCATCCCCATTGGGCTGGAGCTGAGATTTCTGGTTGCCATAGAGTGCAGGTTCTGAACACCGCATGGGCCTTGTCTGCACCAGGCTTGGCAAAATTTCCCACCATTGCAAGTCCATCAATGCCCAAAGGCCCTGGTGTAGACAGAGCCTGAGCGGTTCCATTGGGCAGACAGGAATTTCTTCTGCCTCACTGCTCTGCTGCTG
The DNA here is from genome assembly GCF_028017835.1 of Emys orbicularis. Classification (NCBI taxonomy): domain Eukaryota; kingdom Metazoa; phylum Chordata; order Testudines; family Emydidae; genus Emys; species Emys orbicularis. The sequence goes on along the minus strand of NC_088696.1, from coordinate 3,408,234 downwards.
CTTTTGACAAGATGGAGGGATACTGGGTAGCCCAGGCATGGCCAGGGAGTTCAGTGCAGGCCGTGGCTGATGTTCCGCCCGGTGGCCTGGCTGATCAGATCAAGATGGAGCTTTGCACACCGGGACCTGTCGTCCCAATGGGCTACACATGAGTCTGGTTACCAGTCTGCTCTGACTGAGTGCTCGGCCTCCTGGCCGTGAGCAGTGGGGTTCCAGGGAAAGTGCACATCACCCCCATGCAGTGCGCAGGGCGTTGCGAGGTCCAGGAACCAGAGATCAGTGTTGGGTCTGACTCTGCCGGCTGCCCGGGCTGTCTCTGGACTCTGGGACAATCGGCACACTTGACTATTCCATAGCTTCTGAGGCCAGAAGGGACCTTTGTGATTGTCTAGGCTGACCTGCATAACGGGGCATAGAATTTCCCTGAATTACTTCCTGCTTCAGGTGCAATAGCTGGAGTTGAACTAGTTCAGTGTTTCTCAATCTTTTTGATACCAGGGACCGGCTTGCTGCCTTCCTAAACTGTGTCAGGGAGATCTCAGGACTGGGGCTGGTCCACAGACCGGTCGCTGAGAAACACAGAGCTAGAGCAGAGCAGTTTACACCTCACCTTTAGCATTGACAGGAAAATTGTGCTCTGTACCTGTACTTTCACTGCAGGCAGCTTGGACTCCCTTTTGGGCAGGATCCCTCTGTCCCCCTCTAGGCCCATAGACTTATTCTGTATTTGCCTGGCCCTGTGCTTCCCAGCCCTGGCTAGACGCTGCCTTGTCTGAGTGGCCTTATCGTCCTGCCATGTGGCAGTGATTGTCCTTCCCTCATCGGCGCCATCCCACAAACCGTGACCAGTTTGGGGGGCTAGCGGGTTGAGTCTTAACCCAGCAGTCTGGTCGGATTTCGAGCGAGTAACTCTACTGTGAGCTTTTGTAATGCTGCTCTTCTTGTTCGTCCCTTCCCCCTCTCCTAGCCTTGATCCGGAGAATGACCCGCTATGTGTGCTGCTGCTAATTGATTTGCTGTCGCTCCGAGCTAGAGAATACTCCTTCCTGACACGCATGTTCCAAGAGTGGGAGGTGAGTTGGCAGCAGGCTCCCCTGGTGGGAGGCAAGTGGGAACTGGACAAGAGCAGATTCCTGGGGCTCCACACCCTTCAGTGACCTGTGTCTGTGAGCGCTGGGCTGAGAAGGGAGGGCAGCTGCACCATGGGGGGCGAGGGCCAGGCTGCTTGTACCAGAACTGCAGACACCGACTGGAATGGACCATAAGATACCAGGCTTGGCTCTCCTGCACCGGGGGTTTTGAGTGCTGTATAAGAAATTGTGTGAGTTTGGTATCACTTTGTCCATTGTACAGATGTGCACACTGAGGCACAGAATGGGAAGTAATTCTCCAGAAGTTACGCAGTGAGAAGTGGCACCCACAGGAGTGTAGCCTAGCAGTCTTGAGACTAGCACCAATGTTCTCATTGCTTGGGAAATCTGTCTTTCGTCTTCAGGGTCACCGGAACTTGTCCCAGCTCCCAAACTTTGCCTTCTCGGTTCCGCTGGCGTATTTCCTTCTGAGCCAGCAGGAAGAGCTCTCGGAAGCGGAGCTAAGCCAGGCACGGGAGAGAGCTGCCCACCTTCTCCAGCACGCGCTGATCATGTTCCCGAGCGGTAAGTGTGGTGGCAAACAGCCCCAGCATGTTTGGTTTAGGATTTATCCACAAAAACAATGGCCAAATTCTCGGTGACTGAAGGCAGATTTCGTATTCCTATAATGGAGCAGATGGCACTGCCCCTTCTCAGGACAGAGATGTGGCTCTCAGATGCTAGGTCTCAAGATGCAGGGCAGCCCAGTCGCTCAGCTTGAGGTGGAGTGCTGCATGTTAGGCCTTTAGTCTGTGGAAGTGGTGACTCCCAACTGATGGGGAACGTGGCCTTATGCCACATGCATCATATGGCAGTGGGGCTAGTCAAAGACTGTAGAACTTTATGGGCAATATTTGGCACCCTCAGCCTTCAATACGTTAGAACGAGGTCAGTAACTGTCCATGTCTTCTCCCTACCTCTATGCTATTCCCCTCCTAGCTTGCACAGCGCTCGGTGCCTCTCCCCCATGTATAAACATACACATCACATGCGCACAGGTTGGGGGCAGGGGCACAGATTCTGAGTCATCACAGGAAGATGCTTTGATCCGAGCAGAGCAGATTGAGCAGATTTACTGTCTGCTGTTTATCTCCGCTCTCCCTCCGAGGCACCATTACGCTTTAGATGCTCTGTATGTGGCTCCTATCACTGTCACTTTCATCCTGCTGATGCTTCTGTTCCAGAGACGAGCCATGTAGCGCCTCTGGGCCAGGAGGGGACGTAGATTGCCAGAACTGACGTAGCTTAGATCTGCTCTCCCTGAACAAAGGGGTCCAGTTTGTGTTGACTCTTGCTATAACCCATCCTTTCTGCTGCTGGTCATGAGGATGAAAATAAAACCTGTATTCAAGTTCAAAGGCTAGCAGTGTTAATTTCACGACATTGTACCTTGTTCCTTTTGGCATTTTATTAAATGCTTATGCAAAGCTCTGGATGGTGATTTAAAAAAAAAAACTTTAAACGTTTTATGTAGCAGATGTAGCATGCTATGTGAACAAAGGTCCTATTTCTGCTGTCCGTTAAATATAATAAAATGTGCAACAAAATCTTCGACCATAAAGTTGGAAATCGTCCTCTTCCTATGTGTCTGGTGCTTGAGGCCTTGTCTACACTTACGGGGGGGGGGGGGGGGGGGGATGGACTCATGGCGATCGATGCATCAGCGGTCTATTTAGCGGGTCTAGTGAAGACCCACTAAATCGACTGCAGATCGTTCGTGGTAAGCAGATCTAAGCTACGTCAACTTGAGTTACGTTACTAATGTAACTCAGATTGCGCAGCTTAGATCGGCTTTCCCCTGTAGTGTAGACGTGGCCTGATTCTAGGAAAGCACCTGCTCTCCCCAGCTGGCCTTTGTCCCAGTTCTAGCTCTTTGCAGCCACTGGCACTGGTGACCTGGAGCTCTGGCAGTCCCTGTCTATGCTGAAGGTGTCACTGATTTTCTCTTGTAGTTCTCATGCCGTTGCTGGATCACTGTAGCGTGCAGCCAGACTCCAGGGTCGCTTCACATTCTTTTTTTGGACTCCAAGCTCAGATAAGGTAAGAGCTGCCCAAGCTTTTCAACAGAAGGAATCAAAGCTTCGCCTTGCAGCGCTGGCGGGTTTCTCCGCTCGTTCTGCGGTCTGCATTTCCAGGAACTGAGGAGAGGAGAATTGTTTGTCCCAGCAGGGAGTGGGAGGGGAAGAGAGGGCTGTTTGCTCATGGGAGGCACTTGGGTAGCAGGCTGATGGGGACCCATAGGAGAACCCAGATAGATAATGCCCAGTAGAAACCCCCAGCTTAATATAGGTAGGCGATAGGTTCATCTTGGGCCTTGCAAGTGTCTGTCCCTGCTGCAGCAGACGCTAGTGTGTGCATGTGACCTGGGCAGGCTGTCTCCTCCCGGTCCTTGTCTGGCTTGGGGGGTTCTGTGCCCTGTGATCATCTGACTGCCTGGATCTCAGGGAAAGGTGGGGCACTTTCTCACCCTCTCCCTGTCCAGGCTGTTTTGGGAACAGCACTCAGTCGTTGGAGACACAATAAGCTGGTGGAGGCTGGTGCAAATAGCAAACACAGGAGATTGCAGCTCGTTGTTCAGCGTGAGAGTCTGAGACAGGCCTCGGTGTGGGCTGGGGTGAGCAGTGCCTGCTGTGTTATAACGCTCTATGTCCCACAGCCAGCCTCCTGCGTTGAACCAGCTGGTCTCCCTGTACGTAGGAAGGACCCACTCCCTGTGGAAGGACCCTGCCATCATGGCGTGGCTGGAAACCAATGTCCATGAAGTGTTACGGAGGGTGGACACGAGTGAGCCAGTGGTGGAGGAATTTGCACAGAAGTGAGTACAGTTGGCTGAGGCCGACCGCTCTTCCGTACCAGATAACCTAGAACCTTCGATGTTAGAGATGGAGGCACCGAGATGCTCTGATGAGGGGGGATCTAGAGCTAGATAAAAGAGCCTTGTTGGTCTTGGACCCTATCCCAGGCATTCCCCGGCCAGGCCCAGAATGCTGCGTGCAGTCTGGCATGTAGAACTGCACTGCACAATCAGTCTGGATCTAACCACGCCAGGGATAAGGTGCTGGAGGTGCTGTCCCTGTGCCCCTGGGAACTTGCCTCTGAGCTGTGGAGGAGTTCTGTGCCAAACTGCCGATAGCCAAGGAGGCTGCCGTTCTGGGTTCAGGCATGTCCTCCTCCACCTCTTGGCCTCCCACAGTTAGTTCTCTTCCCCTTTCACTGACCCCCCCACCCATGCCTTGGTCTCATGGCTTCTCTCTCCCTCGCAGCTGTGGTTCCCACTTGCCTGCAGCAGTTTCAGGCTAGATTGTGCCTTGTTTGCAGAATGAGTGGGACTTACCTTGTCCCTCGTCTGTCTCGACAGTGAGACTGGGCTCCTGGCGTTGACGAGCCCAGTGCTGTCATGCTACTCTTGTACCGTGTATGCAGTGAGCTGCCCAGTGTCATTACAAGTTACAGCCTGCACGCCACAGAATGGCTCGTTTCTCTGTCCCATCGGGGTTCCCTGGGCTGCTTCCCAGCCACCACATACCACTACGGGTTAAAGCACCCTTTACCAAAGAGGAAATCCCCCCCGTTAGGGGTAGCATGTGTAAACCCTTTGAGCTGTACAGATGTGTCTGGACCCCCAGTGTCCCAGCATTGGCCTGTAGGCAGCTGCGTGTCATCGCGCTGGAAGCGCACTGCTCCAGAGCTGATGGCTGTACATCTGGTTGGACAAACAAAGGCTGCATTGCACTGGTGTTATTAAACGTGCTTATTACAGTGGTGCCTGTGGCCAACTAAGAAAGGGGCCCCATTGTCCGAGATGCTGGACAAACACGAGCAGCCAGTCCCTGCCCTGAAGAGTCTGCAACCTACAAACCCCAGACAGACCAGGGGGCAGGAAGGGGTCTGTGCAGGCGGAGTGAGCAGTCGATGGCCTCTAGGATCCCTGATTTTTGTGGGGTTAATTAGAGGGGTCAACTGAAGGGAAAGAGAAGTGAAGGCAGAGGGGAACACCGCCTGGGTCCTAGCGCCCTCCAGGGGTGGCAGGGGTGGGGCCATCTCCCCTGCTGTTCTGGGTCTGGGGGAGGGATGGCCCCATTTTATGCTCTTGGCTCAGTTGCTTCTGCAGTTGCTTCCACTGGTGGGAGAAGCTTTGGGGCCAGGAAGGTGAAGTCTTAGTGAGATGGGGCCAGCGTGGAGGTGAGCTGCAAGTCAGGGGTTCTCAAACTTCATTGCACCGTGACAACAAAAATTACTACACGACCCCAGGAGGGGGAACCGAAGCCTGAGCCCGCCCAAGCCCCAGTGCCCCGTGTCAGGGGACCAAAGCCCAACCCCCATCGCTCTGGACAGGGTGGCCAAAGCCCAAGGGCTTCAGCCCCAGGCCGGGGGCCTGTAACCTGAGCCCTGCTGCCCAGGGCTGAAGTCCTTGGGCTTTGGCCCCTGGCCTCAGCAAGTCTAAGCCAGCCCTGGCAATCCCATTAAAATGGGGTCCCAACCCACAGTTTGAGAATCGCTATATCTGTGGCCCAGTAGAAGGTCCCGTTCTTTGCTTTCCTCGCTCTGACTCTGGCCTGGCTGTCAGCAGGGCCTTGCAATGAACCTGAGAAGCAGGCGGATTTCCTGCTAGCAAAGTCTGTCTGTGTAGGCCGCTCCCTCCTTGGCAGAGAATGACCAGGCCAGCTGGGGGGAGCTCTGACCTTGTCACACTGCTCAGGGCAGGGATGTGCTCCTCACAGAATGACTTGGGAGGCAGAGACGGGCGAGGCGTGGGTGGGGTGAGCACTTTGAAGTAGGGATTGGCTTGCCAGGTCCGTGGAATGCAGTGGGGGGGGGGGCGGGGGGCTGGGGCTGTTGGGCATCTCAGCAGCATTCCTTTGAGGCCGCTTGGCTCCCTTGGTGTGGTGGGCCCTGGAGAGCACCACCCGGGCGGTATGGCCGCTCTCACCGGCACACGGGCAGCCACTGACTGCCAGGCGAGGGAGGGGCTGATTGGCACGGCACATCCCGTAGGAGACTGGGATGAAGCTGCGGCTGCCACCAGGGAATGCAAACCTTGTCAGTGCCGTAGTGCATCGTGGTGTGCGTCAGTGACACCGCTCCCTGTCCGCCCTTAGGCGCAAGGTGCGGTACCAGAGCGCCCCCAGAAACATCTCTCGCCATGTGATTCTCTCGGAGCTGAAAGAAGCCACAGCAGCACTGCCCCTGGTGAGTAAAAATGGGGCATTGTGTCTGGTGTCGCACGTGCTTCACGGCCCCCCCGGCCAGGTCACACCAAGCCCAGTGGGGCTCTTGGACGGAGACTGACGTAGCACCTCCCCCTTTGGTCTCCTGTACGTCTCTGCTTCACTGCCTTTGGGGCCCCCACAGAGAACCCCTCCTCTGGTAGCTGGGCGTTCTGGGGCCAGGCAGAGTGCTGCAGCAGGCGAGGGGGAAAGCCCAGCCAAAAATAGGTCCCAGGCTTAATAGTGTCACAAACGACTAGCAGCGGAAACGCCTCGGTCCGTTGTACCAAGGCATTGTGTGTGTTCCCTCAGAGTGCCTCGTCCCAGGGCTGGGAATAGGGTGTGCAACGGTGGCTGCGAGTGTTTGGTCATGTGGGTATTTCTTTAATCTGTTACTAAGGTACCATCCAGGATACAGCAGCACGTGGTGTCCCGGGACACTAACCAGACTTGTCCTGCTATGCCTAGGGACAACTGGGGCCATGACAAGGCTGCTGTGATTGTCTTAATGCTACATGGGGCTATGTACCAGCAGGGACTTATTGTCCTAGGTCAGTTGTGTGCATTCTCTGCCCCTGCCGTGGGACACTGTTGCTCCATTAGACAGCAGGCATGAGAAGTTAGCAGTGTTCTGACATGGGGTCTGATTTTTGTCTCTCTTTTTGAAGGAAGTGACATCCCAGCCCGTAATAGGGTTTGACCCCCTACCTCCCTTGGACTCCATCACTTCCTATACAAGACCAGAAAGGTACTTCTCCACTTCGGATTCATGCCTGTCTGCATAGCTCAGCTGTTTGCTTTCACAAGTGCCCAGCCACACAGCGGGATGGACGCTAATGAAACATTCTCAGGGCTTGGTGTTAAATCTTCCTCCATCTGAGAACAGTCGAACCATTTGACTTACAGCGCTCAATGAGGTGTATGAACCGTACAGACAGGGGTTGTGTCTTGCCACTTTTGTGGGGTGGTAGCTGACTGTGGGTCACCATCTGAGACAGTCTGCAGAGGCCACTGCTTCAAAATGTCACTTTGCATCAACCTCTCTGAATGTGGCAAGGCTCCCCTCCGGGTGGGGTTTGGGATAGACGCCATGACGGCTGGCTGTTTTGTATCCTGCACGTTGCAAAGTTGTGCAGAAATCTGACCACAGCCTGCATCCCTGTGGAAATGCTCCTGCCTCGAGTAGAGACTCGCTAACCTGGGGGTGATAGAATCCAAACAAAGGTGAATCTCAGCATCTTGCTTCAGGTAACCCTACCCCAACCTGGCGCTGGGCTTACGCAAAGCTGTGCATTGCTAAAGAACAACGTGAGCTTGTCCAGGCGCTGGGGGGTCTTCATGCAAGGCTGGGATGAGCGTGGGAGAGTCAAATACAAATGTCCTTCGTTTCACTGAATGGGATTGTTTGGGTTTTTCTTTTCCAGGACGACTCATCCATCCAATGAAAGCACTTTATCTCTCTTCTTTCGATCATTGTTGCCAAATTTTACCTTACAGGTATGTTAAATGAATCTGTAACTGCTGCACACATGTACTAGCATGTGTATGGAATTCCACACCGAACCTTCCTACCCAGTGTTGTGTTGTGCATGCAAGCAACCCATTGCGCCGTAAGCTGGAGGTTGCATGTGTAACTACCACAGTTAAACACACCCTTTCAGAATGTAGTCCAGCCGGGGTTCTCAGATACAAACACGGGGAGGATTTTGACCTGGGAAAAGACTTGTCTTCCTCAGTTGCAAAAAGCCTTTTCATCCCATGTATCCTGGAACAGCTACATTTAATGGCTTGTGTCAGTCAATTAAATCTGAAGGCAGCAGTTCGGGTTCTCGCCCTTTGTAAGGGCTGTTTGCATGCAGAACGTGTGTGGGAATCTTCCTTTCCGTCAGTGCGTCCGAGCATTCTCATCCCTGCGGCTGGTGAAGAGAATCATTTCAAGACAGGCTGCTTCCATTCACCAGGAAAGCTGGGTGCCACAGCAGCAGGCATGTTAGCAGCATAACTACCATCTCATCCGAGAAACAAGGAGGCCAAGTCTCTGTTGGTGTTGAAATTTTAACTGCAAGCGGCACTAATTCTATAGAATTGCTTGGGTTTTTGAAGCGAAATCCAGAACTGTTCAGCGTATAGATCTTACCGCTTTGCTGGCGGAGCGTGTGAATAGCTGTAACTAGCTTCTTACGCATGGATGCTGCATCCAGATTTCAGTGCTGAGCTTACGACAAAACGTAACTGCACGCTCGCTCCTGTGCTTTCAGATGCTTTTTATATTAAAAACTAGCAGAGACCAGGCTCGGTGGTAACTATTCATAGGCCAGGCTGGGTGTTTGAGTTCCACCATATCAATTAGTCCCCTGCAGTTGGGGGTAGACAACAGCTCCTTTTCTGAAGCTGAACTGTCCTTTTTTTAACCACCGTGTAATTAAACCAGCGGAAGGAATTTTGCACCATGTTTTGGAATGTTTGGAGCGTGAAAGTGAGTTCATAATAACCAGTTTTGCTCCCTTAACTATAGCAGTTGCTGTAATACCTTGTAGCAGAGGGGTAGCCGTGTTAGTCTGGATCTGTAAAAAGCGACAGAGTCCTGTGGCACCTTATAGACTAACAGATGTATTGGAGCATAAGCTTTCGTGGGTGAATACCCACTTCGTCAGACGCATGTAATACCTTGTGACTTTCTAGTGCTTCCTCAGTGCTTCATAACCATTATACAGCAAAGCTCACAACATTTGTCCTCCCTCTTGCTCAGATGGGGGAAACTGAGGCACAGAGAGGGGAACTGACTTGTCATTCAGAAATAGAGGTCACATCTCCTGATTCACAGGCCTGTGCTTTGACCATGCTTGCTTTCCCTGAGTGGTCTAAAATTCTGACACTCTCCAAAGCTGCTCAGGGGTCAAGTGCACATCTGAGATGATTGACTCATAGTGCAAGTCATTCACTGAGCTTCTACCCCAGGGCAGCCTGAAATCTGAATGCCCCGATTCTTGTGGGGTTAAAGGCCAATCCGCTTTGAGCAGTTCAGCGCTGGGGGCTCTCAATCTCCCTGTTCTCACTACGTGCCTTGCGCTGTGTTGCAGGGGGAGGTCAGACAAGATGGAGATGAAGAGGCTGGAGCTGGGCAGGATCTAAACCAGGGTGTGAATAGGCTAATGGCAGCCATGCGGGACATGCTGGCGAATATCCAGTTCCAGGAGCCTCCGCGAGACGAAAACCCCGACGGAGACGCGGACTGGGACTGAAACCAGACCAAGCCCCGTCCCCACACCGCGCTGTGTAATTATGTTCCTGATTGGGGGGGCACTGTAATAAAGAGTCACGCAGAGCAGGGAGGCCGGGTCCTTGACGTCCTGCTGCTTTGGCCATGGATAAAAGGGCTCAGCTGAGGGATGGATGGGCACAGGTTTGTCCTGGATTTAAAAAGCCCTTTTTAGTCTCTCCATAACTTCCAGCCTGCTGGAGCTGGAGTCCTCTCGGGACACTGCTTTGCAGGGGCGAACGCCGAGTCGAAACCGCACTGAGTCTAATGCAGCACTAGCAGCCAAGCTACTGTCCCCTCCCTCCTGCCTGCCTTCCATGCCACACACAGGCCTTGATGGGTAAGATTCCCGGGACCCTCGATTGCTGCCGCCCTCTTCCGCAGCTGGCAAGTGCTCAGGGCAACGACTGGCCCCACGCTGCCTCTCTCTGCCCCTGTGTTTTCTCCTCCCCCCCCCCCGCCGGTGGGCACTGTGTGAGGAGGAGCCAGCTGCACCGCGCTGCTCCAGGCTACTGCGTCGGCAGGGCAGAGAGTCGCTGCCTTTGCAGCCAGAGGCGTCAGCACGGCTGCTGCTGGGACGCCAGCTCATAAAGCTCAGTATCGCAGAGCAGGGCCTCATGGCATTGATGGGAGCCAGTCCAGATCCTTCGCCCATCTGGGGACGGCCCTGTGGCAGCAGGACGGCTCTAGTGCCACTCTCCCGGAGGCAGTAGCCATGGTGGCCGTGCGTGCTGCCTGCCTCCGGGAGAGCGGCACTAGAGCCTCACATGGCTTGGGAGGAAGGGGGCCTGCGTTTCATCCTGTCCTTTAGCTCCTGTGCGTGACTCTAAAGTGGGTCAGGGCACAGCCCTGCGGAATGGAGTGCAGGGAGGAATCCTACACTGCCCCACAAGGGGAGAGATGCAGGATGCCCAAACGTGGCCATCTGAGCCTGGGGGAAAGGAAGAGAAGCCTTCCCTGTCCCCCTGCTCTGCTTTCATCTTCGTGCTGCTTCGCACCCAGTGCCTTGGGGAGTGCAGAGCAAGCTGGGGCCACAGACAGCAGCCCGCTAATCAGACGCATGTGAGCAGCCGCTGAGCTTTTGAGTGGGGCAGAGGGAATTAAAATTCCGCTGTAACAAAGTTAGATCTGCGGCGTTTAACTCCTGTCCTGCCGGGAGCCATGCAAAGGGTCTGGCCTGAGACAAGTGCTGGGGCTTAGCCTCCATCCGGACTGCAGCAGCTACGCGTTCGCCTACACTCTCATCACCTCCACCTGCTCCCCCCTGCGTCTCCCGGGGGCCCTTGGAGGAAGGGTCATGCTAAGGGAGACGGAGTCCTATGGCACAGCCCAGGCCCATGGCTTTAAATCATTAAAGCTAAGGATGCAATGAACCAAACGTAGTTCTCAGCCGCGCGCCCCTAGGTCAGTTCCAGGCACTTCGATTTAGTCAAGGACCCTGGATGGCCCTTGGAATGACAGAACCAACTTTTAGGTGAGAGAAACGATCGGTTGGGCAATCAGGCGTCCCACGACCATTTACATGGGTTCCCCCGTTATGCTCACCGTCCAAGACGGAATGGTGTATCGATGGGCCGGCAGGCACCAGAATGAAGTACAACCTCTGGAGCCTGTCCCACCAAAGGCACCGCTACAGTCCTAGGACCTGCCCCAAGGCAGCCTTTTATAGCCATTCTAATGCGAACTAAGCTTAAACTGACCTATTCCCACCTCTTCATTGGCTCTTGACGTTCTGTGCTATTTAAATAACAGCCGCCCCAGTGTCCTTCCCCTGCTCCCGAGACAGAGCCTCTTAGTCAAACTTCCCAAATTCTCTCTCTCTCACACACATTGAAAACTTGCTAGAATCAGTTATAACCTGCTCCTCGCCTTGCTAACTTCAGTTCCCCATCTTATCTCGAACTCCTGCTCACACTAACACGCTCCATTTCCCATGCTCCTCTGTATCCAAATGCCACTTATAGGCTACAGGGGATGTGGACTTGCTTTTCTTAGGGGTGGAGATGACGCAGGGTTCATACTGTGCTGCTCAGCTCAACCGGCTTTGCTGGTGGTGGAGGCCCATAATTGCCTGGTTAGAGAGAAGGGAAAGGCCCATTATCCCCCCCTCTGGGGGCTTGGGGATCCCCTGCCTGCACACACTTGGGTTTGGCCCCATTTCCTGATTCTTTTCCAGGGGCCCCCGCTTGGCTCCAGCAAAGCGCCCGTGCTGGGAAGTGTTCCCTGGGGCTATGTGTAGCACGGCAAGGCAGAGCAGAAGGTCTTGTTCTGACAAGTGGCTCTTGCTGGGAGCCCGAAGCCGCACGCTGCCCCCCCGTCTCACAGCAGATGCTGTAGCTGCAGCGTTGTTCCAGTCACACTTTGAAGTAGCAGACTGAGGCCATTTATAGCCGCGCCTCAAAGGCCCCATTGATAAAGCTGAAGATATTATTGCAGCGTATCACCGCGCTGGCTAGAGTCCAGAGAGCTGCAGCCAGCGGGAGGGGAATGTGCTTCTCCCTTAGCTTCAGTTCCTTCTCCATTTCCCTGCCTCTCCCTGGCTGGCCCTATATAATCATAGAATATCAGGGTTGGAAGGGCCCTCAGGTCATCTAGTCCAACCCCCTGCTCAAGGCAGGACCAATCCCCAACTAAATCATCCCAGCCAGGGCTTTGTCAAGCCAGGCCTTAAAAACCTCTAAGGATGGAGATTCCACCACCTCTCTAGGGCCTCGTCTACACTATGAGTGTAGGTCGAATTTAGCAGCGTTAGATCAATTTAACCCTGGACCCGTCCACATGATGAAGCCATTTTTGTCAACTTAAAGGGCTCTTAAAATCTATTTCTGTACTCCTCCCCTACAAGGGGATTAGCGCTGAAATCGACATCACCAGGTCGAATTTGGGGTAGTGTGGATGTAATTCGACGGTATTGGCCTCCGGGAGCTATCCCAGAGTGCTCCATTGTGACCGCTCTGGACAGCACTCTCAACTCAGATGCACTGGCCAGGTAGACAGGAAATGCCCCAGGAACTTTGAATTTCATTTCCTGTTTGGCCAGCGTGGTGAATTGATCAGCACAGGTGACCATGCAGTCCTAGAATCGCAAAAGAGCTCCAGCATGGACCGAATGGGAGGTACTGGATCTGATCGCTGTATGGGGAGAGGAATCCGTGCTATCAGAACTCTGTTCCAAAAGACCAAATGCCAAAATATTTGAAAAAATCTCTAAGGCCACGATGGACAGAGGCTACAACAGGGACCAGCAGCAGTGCCGTGTGAAAATTAAGAAGCTCAGGCAAGCCTTCCAAAGAGGCAAACGGCCACTCCGGGTCGGAGCCTCAGACATGCCGCTTCTATGATGAGCTGCATGCAATTCTAGGGGGGGCCCCCACCACTACCCCACCCTGTCCATGGACACCTGCAAGGGAGGAGTCTCATGCAACAGGGATGAGGATTTTGGGGCTGAGGAAGATGAGAAGGAGGATAGCGCACAGCACGCAAGCGGAGAAACCATTCTCCCTGACCGCCAGGAACTGTTTATCACCCTGGAGCCAATACCCTCCCAACCCGGGCTCACGGACCATGAAGCCAGAGAAGGCACCTCTGGTGAGTGTACCTTTGTAAATATAATGCATGGTTTAAAAGCAAGCGTGTTTAATGATTAATTTGCCCTGAAGACTTGGGATGCATTCGCGGCCAGGACAGCCCCTCCTTTTAAATGGCCAACCCAACGGGTGCTTGGTATGGGAAAGGAGGGCGTTGCTGTTTGAAACCATTCCCACATGTTATGAAGGTTGAAGAAGCCAAAAGACTGTGGCTTACCGTGGCTGCCTGCAAGCCGAATTCTGTTGCCCGGACCTGCGTGTGTGATCTCGCACACCAAACCGGCAGGCCCTCAATATAAGAGGCAAAATGCGACCTTATACCGAAAGCACATGTGCTATGTAATGTTAACAGCTTGGTTCACCGTGAAAGAGTCTACCCATTGTTCTCTAAAATGTCTTTTGAAAGAATACTCTCCCTTTTTTCCCTCCCACAGCTGCAAATGTTTCAATGCTCCCCCTATCATCTCCGTCCCAGAGGCTAGCGCAGATAAGAAGGTGAAAAAAACGCACTTGTGATGAAATGTTCTCTGAGCTCATGCAGTCCTCCCACACTGAAAGAGCTCAGCAGAATGCGTGGAGGCAAACAATGTCAGAGTCCAGAAAAGCAGAAAATGAACGCGAGGACAGGAGGAACGAGCGCGATGAGAGCAGGCAGGATGCAATGCTGAGGCTACTGAGGGATCAAACCGATATGCTCCGGCATCTGGAGGAGCTGCAGGAAATGCAGCAAGAGCACAGACCACTGCTGCAGCCCCTGTGTAACCGCTTGCCCTCCTCCCCAAGTTCCATAGCCTCCTCACCCAGACGCCCAGGAACGCGGGGTGAGGAGGGGGGAGGGCTCCAGGTACCCAACCACTCCACCCCAGAGGACTGCCCAAGCAACAGAAGGCTGGCATTCAATAAGTTTTGAAGTGCAGTGTGGCCTTGTCCTTCCCTCCTCCACCACCCCACCCGGTGCTTCCCTCGTCACCCACCCCTCCCAGGCTACCTTGGCAGTTATCCCCCTATTTGTGTGATGAATTAATAAAGAATGCATGATTTTGAAGCAATAATGACTTTATTGCCTCTGCAAGAGGCGATCGAAGGGGGGAGGGCAGTTGGCTTACAGGGAAGTAGAGTGAACCAAGGGAGCAGGTTTTCATCAAGGAGAAAGAAACAGAACTGTCACACCGTAGCCTGGCCAGTCATGAAACTGGTTTTCAAAGCTTTTCTGATGCGCAGCACGCCCTGCTGTGCTCTTCTAACTGCCCTGGTGTCTGGCTGCGCGTAATCAGCGGCCAGGCGATTTGTCTCAACCTGCCACCCGCCATAAACGTCTCCCCCTTACTCTCACAGAGATTGTGGAGCACACAGCAAGCGGCAATAACAATTGGAATATTGGTTTCGCTGAGGTCTAACCAAGTCAGTAAACTGCGCCAGCGCGCTTTTAAATGTCCACATGCACATTCTACCACCATTCTGCACTTGCTCAGCCTATAGTTGAACAGCTCCTACTGCTGTCCAGGGTGCCTGTGTATGGCTTCATGAGCCATGGCATTAAGGGGTAGACTGGGTCCCCAAGGATAACTATAGACTTTTCAATGTCCCCAACAGTTATTTTCTGGTCTGGGAAGTAAGTCCCTTCCTGCAGCTGTTCAAACAGACCAGAGTTCCTGAAGATGCGAGCATCAGGTACCTTTCCCAGCCCTCCCACGTTGATGTCGGTGAAACATCCCTTGTGATCCACCAGTGCTTGCAGCACCATTGAAAAGTACCCCTTGCGGTTTATGTACTGGCTGCCTTGGTGCTCCGCTCCCAAGATAGGGATATGCGTTCTATCGTCCCATCACACTTAGGGAATCCCATTGCAGCAAAGCCATCCACTATGAACTGCACATTTCCCAGAGTCACTACCCTTGATAGCAGCAGCTCAGCGATTGCTTTGGCTACTTGCATCACAGCAGCCCCCACAGTAGATTTGCCCACTCCAAACTGATTCCGACTGACTGGTAGCTGTCTGGCGTTGCAAGCTTCCAGAGGACTATCACCACTCGCTTCTCAACTGTGAGGGCTGCTCTCATCTTGGTATTCTTGTGCTTCAGGGCAGGGGAAAGCAAGTCACAAAGTTCCATGAAAGTGCCCTTACGCATGCGAAAGTTTCGCAGCCACTGGAAATCATCCCAGACCCGCAACACTATGCGGTCCCACCATCTGTGTTTGTTTCCCAGGCTCAAAGTCGGCGTTCCACGGCATGAACCTGCCCCATCACGACCATGATGTCCAAATTGCCAGGGCCCGTGCTTTGAGAGAAGTCTGTGTCCATGTCCTCATCACTATCGTGATCGCGCTGTCACCTCCTTGCCTGCTTTTGCAGGTTCTGGTTCTGCACATACTGCCGGATAATGTGCGAGGTATTTACAATGCTCACAACAGCAGCGGTGAGCTGAGCCAGCTCCATACTCGCCGTGGTATGGCGTCTGAAGGACAGCAGGAAAGCAGAGTTGCAGCGGAATCGGTGGATGATGACGGCTTCCACAAGAATATCAAATCCCCCCTCATTCTTCTCTTCTGCAGACTAAATAACCCCAGTTCCCTCAGCCTCTCCTTGTAAATCATGTGGCCCAGCCCCCTGATCATTTTCGTTGCCCTCCGCTGGACTCTCTTCTATTTGTCCACATCCATTCTGTAATGGGGGGACCAAAACTGGACACAGTACTCCAGGTGTGGCCTCACTAGTGTCGAATCGAGGGGAATAATCACTTCCCTCGATCTGCTGGCAATGCTCCTACTAATACAGCCCAATATGCTGTTGGCCTTCTTGGCAATGAGGGCACACTGTTGACTCATATCCAGCTTCTCGTCCACTGTAATCCCCAGATCCTCTTCTGCAGAAGTGCTGCTTAGCCAGTCGGTCCCCAGCCTGTAGCAGTGCATGGGATTCTTCCTTCCTAAGTGCAGGACCCTGCACTTGTCCTTGTTGAACCTCATCAGATTTCTTTTGGTCCAATCCTCCAATTTGTCTAGGTCACTCTGGACCTTATCCCTATCCTCCCGTGTATCTACCTCTCCCCCCAGTTTAGTGTCATCTGCGAACTTGCTGAGAGTGCAATTCATCCCATCATCCAGATCATTCATCCCATCATTCATGGGGAGCCCAAACCAGCCATGACTCAGGTTGTGGGCCCCCGCAGTCCATCCCGTCTGCCACTCCTCTCTTCAGCTTTTCCTGTGTTACCATGGCCCTGGATGGCTGATGGGGACAGTGGCTCTTCTCTCTGCAGCCCATGCCCCAGTGGAGGTGTTGTGGGAGCTGCTCTCCCCTTGACAGGCGTGTTGGGTTGGCCAGTGGCCACCGGGTGCAGCTCGGGATGAAAATGCTTTGGACAAGGTGCTGCTGGTAGGTGGCACCTCACAGTGCATGGGGGTGGCTCTTCCTTTCCCCTGTTCTACTTCACAGTACTACTAACCCCCCCGCCCCCGCCCAGCAGGGACAGGGCAAGCTCTGCCTAGCCAACCCCTCCTGCCCATGAAGGCTCATGCAGCCATGTTGTTCCAAAGATGCCCTCAGATGCTTCCAGGCACAGGGCAGCTACCAAAGGGACGCCTGGCAGCTGGGTTGACAGCATGAGAACTGTACTTGGGAAGGGAATGGCTGGGTGTGGTGACGGCCAGGGGAGAACCACGCTGTGAGCTCTGAGCAGCTCAGTACTGCCATGGGCTTCCACCTTTGTCAGTAACTCGCTGGCCTCTCTGGCACCTTCTGCCGGGGGATCTCGAAGCACTTCACAAACCCCTAATGGATGAAGCATCCCCCCATGTCAGAGGGAGAAACTGAGCCAGGCTGATACCGTGTGTCAGCGGCAGAGCTGCGCCTAGAGCAGGGGTCCCCTGCATGCCGGTCCTGCCATGCACCATGGCTGCCTGGAGCCTGCCAGCCCCCATGTGCCCAGACAGGGCTGTTGGGAAGGAGGAGGAGGCGGACACCGCTGGGCCTGGAAACAGCAGCAGGAATCAGCCGCTGGATAATATTTCAATTCCTCTCTGGCAGATTTGCCGCTTCAGGCATCAACAAGAACCCAAAGGCACATGACAATCAGCTGGGCCACGTCCCTCCCCCGCCCAAACACACTCGCCTTTATCCCCAGCCCTGGGAGGGACACAGCAGCGAAAGGCCCTGTGGAATGGGAGCTCCTGCTTGGCGCGCTATAGCAGGAAGAGCACCATGCTGGCGTGCTCACACCGTGCACCAGGGCGTTGGAGAGCAGGCGCAGGACTCCAGCTTCCCTGGCGGCTAGCATGGGAGGTGGGGAGAGGAGCTGAGGGGCAGAGGCAGCTGGAGGGCAGTGGAGCAATGGGCTGTGAGTGGTGGGGTGTGGGAATGGAGCCATAGCAGAGCTAAGTGAGGGGCGGCGGGGGGCCAGGCCAGTATTTTCTTTGACGTCCTTTGCTAGCTCTCATTCTAGATGGGGAAGGCTTTGGCAAACGAAGGGCAGCAGAGAGCCTGTGTGCGCTTTCTCTGCTAGGCCTGCCCTTGGTATTGGGGAGGGAGGCCCGGGGGTGGGCCTTGATAATGTTCCTGGAAATGACAGCATTCAGATTGTGTGTGTAACCTTAACTCTGCCCCCTGGCGCGTATGCATCATGCCATAGGCCTTAACTCCGGGAGCACGTTCTCTGCCGGGGTAATGCAGCATGTCGTCTGGCTGGAGGGAGAGACGCAGGGCAGCAGACTTGCTACGTGCGGCACTCAGAGCCAGCCGGGAACAGGATGGATGGTGGGGGATGGTAGCCGCTGTCCAGCCATTTTGTGGGTCAGGACTGAGAAGGGTTGGGGACCCCTGCGGTAGCTGCAGCGGGGCTGGAGTGCGGAGTAGCCTGGCCAAGGTTTGTGTGTGAGGACCCTGGTCTCAGAGCTGATGGCAGGGCGCTATTGAGCCCTAACCAAACCCATGGCTGGTGCCGCTACGTCCTCTCCCGCCTTGAGGCCAGGGGCCTCCAGGATCGGGTCCCTTCTTTGGGGGAAGGGCGTTTGGGCTGGGGGCGGGCTCCCCACGTGGCCTGCACTGCACTTGGAAGCTCAGACCGACCCCTGGGGCGAGAGATCCCATCTCTGCCCTGCTCTTGTCATGGGAGCTGGATCACGCCCTGCCGAAGGCCTGGGGGCTCCCCTGGCAACCACGAGGACAACAAGTTAGAGGAGGAGGAGGAGGCTGAAGGTCAGGCCCTGCGGCTAGGGCTGGCTCTGGGTGGGGGAGGGCTTCAAACTCATCACCTGGAGCTGTTTCGGTTCTTGACTTGCTGAGCGGTAGAAGGAACCCGCGATCTGGGCGCAGGGGAACGGGCAGCTGCTTTCTGGCAAATTCCTGCGGCTGGGGCCTGGCCTGGCCTCCCTGCAGCTTCCCCCGCTGGTACCCAGAGCGCAGGCCTGCCCCGAGTCTGGTTCGAGCAGCAGAGGCCGTGAAGAGGTGACGGGCTCGTGGGCTGTAAGTGCCGGCATGGGGAGAAGGTGTCAGACCCCAATGGGCTAAAGGCAGAACACGAGGGAAATAAGGCACCAACTTGTAACGGGGAGAGAAATGAGCCCCTGGAGCGAGTGAGCTGGGGCTGTGGTGGACTCTGTCCGCTGGAGACCTGAAATCGAGGTTGGACGTCTTTCCCCATTAGCTCAGCCAGGCATTATTTGGCTTGAGCCGGGAGTCCCTGGAAGTTCTCTGGCCTGTCTTGTGCCCACAGTCGGATGATCAGCTAGTCCCTTCTGGCCTGGCCCCCTAGGACTGTCTCTTCCCCCCAATTCCTACTGCTGGCACCTGGCATCAGCACCACGGTCTCCAGGAGCCAGCAGCATCTATCGCTGCTATCCACATCCGGTGCTGCGTATTCTCCATTCCCTTGAAG
This sequence comes from Emys orbicularis, assembly GCF_028017835.1. NCBI lineage: Eukaryota > Metazoa > Chordata > Testudines > Emydidae > Emys > Emys orbicularis. The sequence continues at coordinate 3,389,178 of NC_088696.1, read as the reverse complement.
TCCCAGGGTCCCTGGCCGGGTTCTCCAGGGCATTCTCTAGTACCCACAATGCCCTGCAGCTGCTGCCTGGACTCAGGGCTCTGGTCTCTGCTGTGCCTTTCCTAGCATCACAAGGGGATTTCCATTCGTGGAGACAGTGCTTGGCCCCGAGGTCAGAATGGATCTGGGGGACCCACGCATCACACTTACCCCCCTTCCGTGCGCCATGCCTGGGGGTGAGAAGCAGGCTCAGTGCTCCACCACTGGGCCCCCTTCGGTCCAGCTCATTTTTCTGCTGCTCACAACTACAATGCAAACATTTCTGCCCCTGCCAGAGGCCTCTGTCCAGGAAAGGCTTTTCCTGCTTTGTCCTGAGGCTGCTGCACTTCAGTGCTGGGCTAATCCAAAGCTCTTCTCTCTCCACTCGTACAGGGGCAAGACATTTCTTCCTGCTGAGCCAGCCGGGCTGGGATGAAGGCTCACGAGCTGTGGATTCAAAAGTGAGGTTGGTGCCCAAATGGTGAGGCCTGTGGGTGCTTCGCAGGACGGACTTTGCACCGTTTGTCCAGTTTCCTTTACAGACCTCGCCGGCACGACTTGCTGAGGAGTTCAAGGTTGGGCTCCTTGGTCCCTTTAATGAAGCCCCACCTGCCCTTTGTTAGGGTGCAGGGATGGAGCTGGTAAGAACATAAGAGCGGTCAGACCAAAGGTCCATCCAGCCCAGTGTCCTGTCTTCCGACAATGGCCCATGCCAGGTGCCCCAGAGGGAGTGAACCTAGTAGGGAATCATCAAGTGATCCATCCCGTCGCCCATTCCCAGCTTCTGTCAGTCCGAGGCTAGGGACACCCAGTGCATGGGGCTGTGTCCCTGCCCCTCCTGGCTAATGGCCATTGATGGACCTGTCCTCCAGGAACTTATCTAGTTCTTTTTTGAACCCAGTTGTACTTTTGGCCTCCACAACACACCCTGGCAGCGAGTCCCCCAGGCGGACTGTGCGCTGTATGAAGTGCTGCCTTTGGCCAACCCGCTGCCGGTTAATGGCTTCACGTATGATGTGAAGGGGTAAATAACTTCCCTACGCATGACTCTCTAGCCCTGTCTGGGGGGCTCCGCAGCGCCACAGCTCTGCCTTTCCAGTGCGTGCGAAGATGCTGGGCGGGCAAGTGGAAGGGCCGGGCGGGCAGTGCTGTGAGCCGTGAGTCACGCATCAATACAGCACGGGGCTGAGTGAGTGTCCGTGCTCGTGCTGGGCCTTGGCTGAACCCCCTACCGAACTCCCAGGGAACCTCCCAGTCAATGAGCTTTTTATAGACACTGCTTACCTCCGCGGCAGAGGGGCCAGGGGAAGATGGGATCTAACCAGCCATGACCTCCGCAGAGCAAAGTCTTGTTGCCAAGTGCCCTGACTTCTGAGCAGCCGACAGACATATCGCCCTGGGCATGACTCCGCTGACATTGGCAGGAAGGAATCTGGCCCATCGGATTTTCCAGCGTCTGTTCTGCAGCACAGAATGCATTTGTGCCTCTAGATAAAGAGCTTATGCCTGTGAATAGAGATGGGACTGTGTGCAGCAAGCGGCCAGGGAGGACAGTACCCGCCGGGTGTCTGCGGTGAGTGGCCCTGCAGGACAATGCCCACGTGGTACCCGCCGGGTGTCTGCGGTGAGTGGCCCCGCAGGACAGTGCCCGCGTGGTATCCGCCAGGTGTCTGCGGTGAGTGGCCCCGGAGGACAGTGCCCACGTGGTACCCGCCGGGTGTCTGTGGTGAGTGGCCCCACAGGACAGTGCCCGTGTGGTACCCACTGGGTGTCTGCAGCGCACGACCCCAGGGGACAGTGCCCGCGTGGTACCCGCCGGGTGTCTGCGGTGAGTGGCCCCGCAGGACAGTGCCCGCGTGGTACCTGCTGGGTGTCTGCGGTGAGTGGCCCCGCAGGACAGTGCCCGCGTGGTACCCGTCGGATGTCTGCAGCGCACAAGCCCAGGGGACAGTGCCCACATGGTACCCGCCAGCAGCCATTGGAAGTGAACAGTGGCACGGCCAGAAGGCCATTTCCAGCCATTCTACCCGCCACCTGCCCATGGTGGAAATCCCCTTGGAGGGTGCCAGCGCTTTGTTGTCAGCCCCCTTGCTGGGGTCGGCGCCTGCGGGGCTGGGTCACAGGCGCTGCCCCACCAGGCACTGAGGAAGGGGTACAATTATGCAGGCTCCCAGAGATGTTTCATAACCCTCCTGTAGCTGCCCTTCAGCGCGCTCCTTGCATGCGATGCTGTCATGTGGCTGACCACCCTCTTTTGAAGGAGGAGCTGAGCAAACTGCCTTTAAAGTAGGGAAGAGAAAGGGTTCTTTCTTTGTCCTGCGCTCCGGCTAATCGATTACATTGGGCAAGGGATAAATACAGCGGCTGGGCTAGGAAGTGGAGTTGGAGAGGGTTTGGAAGCCGGGAAAGGGTTGGGGCCGAAGGCCGGGGCTCTCCCTCCCGTTCCAGTCGGGAACGCAGAGAGTGAGAGACCCGCACCCCGAACGCAAAGGAGCACAGAGTCTGAGCACACATCTTCAGCTCCTCGCACGGCTGTGTCCAGAGCCCGGACACCCCTGGGATCCAGCGCACATACGCGGACGAGCATTTCACCCTCCCAGTCCTGCAGGTGCTTCTCTGGCTTCTTCCTTTTCTGAAGACAGCAAGTGCCCGTGACGAGGAGTTGGTCTCAGAGGCAGCTTGAAATTCCTCAGCCCAGGGCATCTCCCTCCAGCTTTGGGGGTGCCCCGTGGACCTGTCCTGTGTGTGTTCCCTCTGCTGAAGTCCCAGCACTGCCTGCTCTGGGTATCCTCTGCCCTCCAATGCAGGGAGACTGTAAACGCTACTTTCCAGGTTGGTGCACCGGGGAGAGTTGTTCTCCCAAGACTTGTTCCTTGAACGCTCCGAGGGAGCAGAAACGCTTGGCTTTGCTCTGGCCAGAGCCGCAGCAGCTGTGGTGGCCACGCCTGCTTCTGCCCGTGTTTGCCAGCAGCAGAACCTGCCTGACACCCATCCCGAAGCTGTCGCTATGTCAACGCTGGCTTCTCTGCAGATGCTGCTCAACTCCCTGAACTCCACTGCCCCCAGCAACAGGACCGACGAGACAGCCAACAGGAGCAGCGCCTGGTGCCAGGGCGTCTTCATCCCCAACGAGCTCTTCCTGACGCTGGGCCTCGTCAGCCTGGTGGAGAACGTGCTGGTGGTCACGGCCATCATTAAGAACAGGAATCTGCACTCACCCATGTACTACTTCATCTGCTGCCTGGCTGTGTCCGACATGCTGGTGAGCGTCAGCAACCTGGTGGAGACCTTGTTCATGCTGCTGATGGAGCACGGCGTGCTGGTCCTCCAGACCAGCATTGTCCGCCAGATGGACAACATCATCGACATGATGATCTGCAGCTCCGTGGTGTCGTCCCTCTCCTTCCTGGGGGCCATCGCCGTGGACCGGTACATCACCATCTTCTATGCCCTGCGCTACCACAGCATCATGACCATGCAGCGGGCGGTGATCATCATTGTGGGCATCTGGGTCGCCAGCACCATCTCCAGTAGCATCTTCATCGCCTACTACAAGAACAACGCCGTCATCCTCTGCCTCATCGGCTTCTTCCTCTCCACGCTTATCCTCGTGGTGGGGCTCTACATCCACATGCTCTCCTTGGCACACCACCATGCCAAGAACATCTCTAGCCTGCAGAAGAAACGCACCGTCCACCAGATGACCAGCATGAAGGGGGCGGTCACCCTCACCATCCTGCTGGGGGTCTTCTTCATGTGCTGGAGCCCCTTCTTCCTGCACCTGACGCTGATCGTCACATGCCCCAAGAACCCCTTCTGCACCTGCTTCTTCAACTACTTCAACCTCTTCCTCATCCTCATCATCTGCAACTCGGTGATAGACCCGCTCATTTATGCTTTCCGGAGCCAGGAGCTCAGGAAAACCCTGAAGGACGTGGTGCTGTGTTCCTGGTAACTCAGGCATGGCCGAGGGGCTGAGGAGGCCTGTTGTAGCCGGGGTTCCTGCTCTCAGAGGTAACTGCATGGCCATCTTGCAGCCCACAGCACAGCGCCCCCTAGTGTGCATGGGAGGCAGAGAAGCCATTTGCAAGGGGCACCGGTCAGTTCCCATCAGATGTCGGTGGCGGAAAACCAAGCGGGGTTTTGTTTGTTTTGGGGGTTGGAGACAGTTTAGCTGCTGAACGGCACCTAGCGCCTGCCCGAGGGGATGCCAGTGCCTGCGTCAGCCCATCCCCTCCCACCCTGGGGCAGGTGCAGAACATGGCAGGGCCTTGGGCACAGCAGCTGCTGTTTCTGGCCAGCTTTCCGGTGAGGTCCCAGGGCACAGAATCTACGGTTCTCCCACCACTGGAGAAGTGTGTGAGTGAGTCCCAGCTGCTCCAGGGCTGCTGCTCTGTTCTGTCCCCAAGTAGGGATTCCTGTAACTCCCTCTGCTGCTTCCTGCCCACGCAGAAGGGCTGGTAACTCTAGGCCAGGCTCTCTAGGCTGGGAACTAGACAGGCAATGAGTCTGCCCTTCTGTAGAGCTCGCTCCTGCTGGCTGCCTCCCCCTCCCCCAGTCGCTGGGCAAGGAGTGTGGAAGAGCCCGCCGGAGGGTCCCATTGTCACTGCTCCAACTCTACAGCACGGAATCATAGATTCATAGACGTGCCGGGCTGGAAGGGACCTGGAGAGGTCATCTCAGCCAGCCCCCTGCACCAGGGCAGGGTCACGTGAACCTAGACCATCCCCGACAGGTGTGTGTCCAGCCTGGTCTTTAAAACCTCCAGCTTCCGCAACCTCCCTAGGCAGTTTGTCCCAGTGCTTAACCACCCTCACAGGTAAGACGTTTTTCCTGATGTCCAACCTGAATCTCCCTTGCTGCAATGTAAGCCCATTGCTTCTTGTCCTGTCCTCAGCGCTTCAGGAGAACAATGTATCACCCTCCTCTTTTTAACACCCTTTTACGTACTTGAAGATTGTTAGCATGTGTCTCCCCCACCCCGTCTCACCTTCTCCAGACTAAACAAATCCAGTTTTTTTCAATCTTCCCTCGTAGGTCGTCAGTCTTTCTAGCCCTTTAGTCGTTGTTGCTTTCCTCTGGATTTTCTCCAATTTGTCTACATCTTTCCTGCAATGTGGTGCCCAGAGCTGGACACAATGCTCTAGCTGCAGGCTAATCAGCGCGGATTAGAGTGGAAGAATTGCACCTTGTGTCTTGCTTACAACACTCCTGCTAACACATCCCAGAATGATGTTTGCTTATTTTGTAACAGCATCACATTATTGACTCATATTTAGTTTGTGATCCACTATAACCCCTACATCTTTTCCTGTGGTCCTTCCGAGGTAGGCATTTCCCATTTGTATTTGCAAAACTGATTGTTCCTTCCTAAGTGGAGTACTTTGCATTCGTCATTGAATTTCATCCTATTTATTTCAGACCATTTCTCCAGTTTGTCCAGATCATTTTGAATTCTAATCCTGTCCTCCAAAGCGCTTGCAACCCTCCTAGCTTGGTATCATCCGCAAACTTTATCAGTATCCTCTCTATGCCATTAGCCAAATAATGTATGAAGATATTGAATAGAACCGGACCCGGGACAGATCCCTGCGGGCTCCAGCTTGATTGTGAACCATTGGTAACTACTCTGAGTACGCTTTTCCAACCTGTTGTGCACCCCCCTTATAATAAGTTGGTCTAGGCTGTATTTCTCCAGATTGTTTATGAGAAGGTCATGGAGCCAGTAACAAAAGCCTCACTGAAGTCGAGGTATCACATCTTACTTCTCCCCCACCCCGACCCCATCCACAAGGCTTGTTAAAAGAAGGATGTTAGGTTGGTTTGACAGGATTTGTTCTTGACAAATCCATGCTGGCTCTTACTTATCCCCTTATTTTTCTTCCAGGTGTTTACAAACAGATTGTTTGATTATTTGCTCCATCATGTTTCCAGGCACCAAAGTTAAGCTGCCTGGTCTGTAATTCCCTTTTTAAGGCTAGGGGCTGTATTTGCCCTTTCCCGTCCTTCGGGCTCCATCCTGTCCTCCAGGAGTTCCCAAGGCACGTGGGAGCCTGGCTGGGTGTCTGGCACTGCCTGACGACAGGGATGGGGGCCCCCATGGACTATGGTGCTTAGCCCCCGGGCTGCTGGAGAGACAATCCCCATGCTTCTTCCTGGGCCTGCTGGGGGCAGAGGCAGGCTGCAGGGCCTGGCGCCAGGAGCTGTCACCCCCTTACTCCCTCACTGCGCGGTGCTGAAGCGTGATGGGAATGGTCCCCACCCCAGTCAGCCAGGTCTCCTAATGCCTGAGCAAACCTCGGGCTTCAGTGCTGGTCCCAGCACCGGGGAGGCAAGGGGCTGCCCCCCTTGGCACTGTCGTCTCCCCCGATGAGGGAGGCAGGGTCACGGGGTAACGGAGACACATCATGGGGCAGTGACTCGCCAGAGGCTACACTGTGGGTCAGCACCAGAGCTGAGCCTAGAGCCTGGGAGTCCTGGCTGCCACACCAGGGCCCCGTTCTGGACCAACCGTGGAGCTAGCCCCGGGCAGGACCAGCCCCATGCAGCCCTGGCAGGAGCCCTTCTCCCCTGCATGGGCAGGACCGGGAAGCAAGTAGGGACAGCCCTGCTGTGCCCTCCCATCTGCCAGGGGTGGGAGGAATGGCTCAGCCTGCCACGTGTCCTCAGCCCTTGCTGCCCCACGGTGCGACATCCTCAGCCCGGCTCCTCTGAGGGATGGGCACTGCCCTGGGCACGGCGTCCTGGGGAGAGCAGGGGCAGGGCCTAGGGAGGGAGCCAGGTCATTGCCCTGAGGAACAGCACGCTGGGCCTCCCCTGCAATCCGGACAGGCCCAGGGACTGGCAACAGGGCCGGGAAAAGCCCAGAATGTCAGGTAGCAAAGCACATACCATAGACACCCCCACGCCAGCGCCCCTCCCCCTCACACCCACCACAGACACCCCCACACCAGCACCCCTCCCCCCCACACCCACCCCTGGGCCAGCGCCCCTCCCCCCCACGCCCACCACACACCCACCCACGCCAGCGCCCCTCCCCCTCACACCCACCACAGACACCCCCACGCCAGCGCCCCCCCCATGCCCACCACACACACCCACGCCAGCGCCCCTCCCCCCCACGCCCACCACACACACACACACACCAGCACTCCTCCCCCCCATGCCCACCACACACACCCCCGGGCCAGCGCCCCTCCCCCTCACACCCACCACACACACCCCCACGCCAGCGCCCCTCCCCCCATGCCCACCACACACCCACCCACGCCAGCGCCCCTCCCCCTACGCCCACCACACCCATGCCAGCGCCCCGCCCCCCCACGCCCACCACACACACACCCACGCCAGCGCCCCTCCCCCTCATGCCCACCACACACACCCCCAGGCCAGTGCCCCTCCCCCTTATGCCCACCATAGACAGACCCATGCCAGAGTCCATCGCCCTTACACCCACAAGAGACACCTCCCCACACCAGCGCCCCTCCCCCTCATACCCACCATAGACACCCCCTATGCCATCATCCCTTGCCCCCACACCCACCATAGACATCCCCCCACACCAGCACCCCTCCCCCTCACGCCCACCATAGACAACCCCATGCCAGAGTCCATCCCCCTCACACCCACAAGAGACACCCCCACACATCAGCGCCCCTCCCCTGCCCACTAGAGACACCCCCCCATGCCAGCACCCCTCCTCTTCATACTAGCACCCCTCCCCCCCAATGCTCACCACAGACACCCGCATGCCGGAGCCCATCCCCCTCAGGCCAGTGCCCCTCCCCCCACATCCTCCATAGACACCCCCCCATGCTAGTGCCCATCCCCCACAGTCCCCCTCTGATGACACTCTCAGACCCATGCCCCTGGGACACACGATGGACACACCACACCATATACCCCCCAGAGGTAGAGCCTCCCCCCAGCATGGCCAGTACCAGGTTCCTCTTCCCGCACAGCCATGCCCCCCATGGCTGGGTTTCACCCCACAGAAACGCACCGGCTGGGGGCTGTGCTGGGACGCCCGGTGCCCTCTGCTGCCTGGAGACTGCAAAGGCCTTTGTGCTGCACTCCCCATCCGGGGCCATGCCAGCCCTGCTAGTGCCCTTGCACACGGGCACACGCCTCGCAGCTATGCACACGCATGCTGCCCCCGCGGCGCAGGCAACTGTGTCACCATCTGCAGGGGTCTTGCTCCAAACCCTCACGTGGCCCCCCAGACCAAACCCCCCAGCGTGGCCAGCAAGCACTGAGGCCTGGGTGCCTCTGGGCAGCCAGGGGCACTGGACTGGGACTAGGAGCGGGGGAAGGACCCGTCTTTAGAGCCATTGGTTTGTGGGGTGCTGAGCCCTGGTGCTATATGGGGCACCCTAGGGCCGGCCCAGCTTAGGGGGCCAGGCTCTGGGGCAGCTCAGTGCAAGGCGAGGGCTAGCAATCAGCACACAGGGATCACGTTGGCATCTGCCACCACACACCAGTGGAGGGCCCAGGAGGCCGAGAGTGTTGATAGAGCCCACAGACTCCTCTGCACCGGGGGCCTAGAGCCGGGCGGCGGGGGGGGGGGGGGGGGGTTTCCATCCGAATGCCCTGACTCAGCATTTGCCCTCAACAGCCCTCCCCGGCAGGGCCATGTGGGAAGCAGTGGTAGGGCTGGGGCATTCGGGAATTCGGACCAGTGTATTGACTCCTGTGGCTGTTATTCCCTGTGAGCACAGCTGCCCCCTGGCTACCCCCCTTCCTGGGCAGAGCCCTGGGCTGCACTGGGGCTCCCGCCTCCCCACCACGCCATGGCTGGGCAAGGGTGGCTGGGCGGCGTTCTTAGCAGAGGTGGTAAATGTGACCTGCACAGGAGCTGGTCAGCTGGAGCTTGGCCTTCTGCCTTCTTGGCTTTGCCACGGGGCTGAAGAAAGCCTGCAGGGCTCCCTGGAAAGGGGGGGCTGTTTGCTCCTTTGGGGCCCCCGGGTTTCAGGCCCCGTCTGCCTTGTGGCAGGTTTCCAGGTGTGGGTAGGCACTGAAAGCAGCAGGAATGCGCTGTGAGGAATTTACAAAAGCACCATCCACCAGGTGGCTCTCTGCATCCTTTGGTGCCATAACGCCTTTGGAGTCTGGCCCGGGGGGGTGCCCTGGAGAGCCCCAGCCCTACCCCGAAAACAAACGCCCGTCCAGGAGGTGGCACGTTCGGCCTGTAGCCAAGTCCAGCAGGCACCAGGGTTAAATGGATGTTACCCAAAGCAAGGAGCTGGAACCAGCCTGAGCAGAAATCAATTGCTGCCGCACTCAGCTCCCACCAGCGACCGTGGTGCTCAGTGGCCTCCAGGCAGGTTTGTTTATTGGTGGGGAGGGGGAACAGGACACAGAGCCCCTGGCCAGGGCCTACGCCCAGCTACCAACACAGACACAAAGGTGCAGCTGTGCTCAGATGCCCCCACAGGGCACCCAGGGAGCCAGCAGGTCGAGGCTCTGGGATTTGCTGGTAGAATTCGAAGTAGCATCTTTCCAGGGGCCAACTCCCTCCCCAGTTATGTCAGCTCCCTGCTTGGCCAGCACATCGTTCTGCAGATGGGGTATGTCAGGCAAAGGCACCTCCTGCCCTGGGAGAAGCTAGTGAGGGAGCCAGGCCCCAGGGCTGCCTCTGGGCTGGGTGCACCGGGACCCTGGTGTTCTTGCTCAGTGACAGGATGTGGGAAGCTGCTGTGGAAACCTGCACTGGAGAGCCCTAGAGAAAAGGTCACAGGGTTGTGAGGACCCTGGGCATTCAGTGCAAATGGGCAGAGGGTCCCCCAGCACCCACGCCACCCCCAGGCTGCCTGTATCACAGTAACAGCCATGGGGGAGACCTGGTGCAAACAGGGGTCCATGGGTTCCCTATTCACTACCCTCCTATGACACCGGCACTGCTGTGGGGCTTGCTCACTGCCAGTCCCAGAACCCACAGGACCATGCCCTGCGCCCTCCAGTCCCTTTGTCCATGCCACCGACACAGGTCCCATGGCAGGACAATCATGTGGTGACCCCCCCAGCCCCTGGGTAGGGGATGCTGTGACTCCCCGTTCCACCCAGCTCAGGGGATTTTTAGCTGGTTTTGTTGTGTCTCCAAGTCCCTTCCCAGCTTGCCGCTTGCTCTGTTTTCTAGCTGGTGATATCAGGCCTCTATCTCCAAGCCCAGAGCTCCAGCCAAGGGGCTTCCCTCCCCAGCCAGCCGGGCTGTCCATGCCAGGGGAGCGGCTCCCCTCAGCATGCTGGCAGTTCGGGATGAGCTCAGCATGCAGTCACTGGGCACGGGCGCTGGCCCTGGAGGGTCGAGGTGTGTTCACTGAGCAAGGGCCCTGCACTGTCTGCACCTGGCAAGGGTGAGGCTGGGCCCGGGTGCCTCACACGGTGCAGGGCTTGGAGGTCAGCGTTCCTGGCCTCAGGGGCTGTTCAAGGTGTGGGGTTTGCAGTGGGGCAGTTTGGTGTGAGGGTTTCTTGCAACATCCCAGCAATGAACTGCCCTCCAGCTCACCTCCCTCCCCGCCATCTCCTGCCAGTGTCCCATGGGGGGACCCTGCCTTGCCAGCTCCAGCCTGCCCCAAAAGGCAAGTACCTGACCCTGGGGAAGGACTGGGGAATCCAGGACCCAGGGGTGAAGGCAGGGAAGGGCCCCCCACCCCACTGCCCCTGCCAGCGTCAGAGCATCTCTCCAGCAGCTCCCACCTCTGGTGGCACCACCAGTAACCACTAGTACCTTGCCCCATGGCATGGGCATCGCTCCCCAGGGGAGGGCTGGGCAGTGCCCTGCAGTGCAGCGTGAGGGAACTCTCCTTGCCAGTGAGTTGGCATTTTCCCTCTGTCGGTGGTTTGTTAATGGAATTACAGTTCTTAGCGTTGTACTTGCTGAGTCTCTGAACCCCCTCCCCATGCTCCCAGCTGCTCCCCCACCCCCACCCCCCAGCCTGGGACAGGCAAGTCCCAAGTGCCCCTTTCCAGAGACTCTAGGCCAAGCTGTGTCGCAGGGATGTAGGCTCAGGGGGCCTGATTCTGCTCCGCCTCCCTGGTGTGAATGGGACTCGCTGGGTCACTGGCATGACCCAGGAGCTATGCAGCTGCCAGTCCAGGGGCCCGAATTGCTACGTGCCCAAGGGAAGGTCGGACGGGCCCCAGCCTGATGCTGCAGGGGCAGCTGCTGCCCAGAGGCAGACGGGTTGAGTCTGCGCAGACACAATGAAGCAGGCAATGCCTAGGGCAACCGGCATCATGGAGCCAACAGTGGGGGATGGGCCACAGCAGTTTCTCCCCCACACCCTGGCTGCCCAGGGGGAACCACCCCACTACAATAGCACCCCCGGGGTTTGCAGGGCCAGTGGTGGGGCAGGCTCAGAAAAGCATCTCTCCCTGAAGGCTGCGCCCAGCCTGGCTGCTCCAGCTGGAGGGCTGTGGGCTGAACAAAGGGAGGTGACTAGCAGGGCCTGGCCTGCAGCGCTGCTCCCCTCACACAGCGGCTCTGATGGGGTTTTTGTTCTTTCATTCTAGCCGCAGCAGGTCCTCCCACATGTCCTCCTCGAGCAGGGGCTGGCAATTCCCCTGCCTCCAGCGTCCCCAACAAGGGCTAGTTTTACGCTGTGCAAATATCCTGCTCAGATCTCTCCCTGCCCTGCACCCTGTGGCCAGTGGAGCCAGTAAAGCTGCTGTCCCAATCTCTCGGCATGTTAACCTGGGCAGGGGCTCGTCAGTGCTTTACGGCCCATGCAAAAGGGCTATAAAGCACCTGTCCGGCCCCCCTGCCCAGGGAATATCCCCACAGAGGGGTCCTTGCCAGCAGGCACAGTGACAGAGCCCCCCCCCCCCCCAGGATCACCCGGTGCAGGGCCAAGCAAGGCAAAAGAGACATGGCGAGGCCCTGGCTAGCTGCAGCAGAGGAGTAAGGGACTATGCAAGGTGCAAGGCAGGAGCCAGCGAGGCCAGGGGCAGGGAGGAACTCACCTCGGCCCTGCACCCACCACTACCAAGTGGCTGCAAAAGGGCCATGAAGCCCCCTCCCTGAAATACCCCCAGCACAGGGGCCTCTGTGGCAGGTACAGAGCCAGTTATACCAGCTCTGGGCTTCCCCCGTCAGAGCCCGGAGACAAGGGAGCAGGGCTGGAGTGTTCCAAGGTGGGACAGGAGGGGAGATGGGCAAGGTCAGGCTGTGTCCTGGCTATTCCCAGCTGCCACCGCAGCCCGAGCAGAAGAGAGGGCAGCCCTCCGGGCTCCACTCACCAACACTGAGGGTTGAATCGCCAGGAGGCACAGGCATCGCCTCTGTCCCTGCATGGTGGGTTGTGACCCAAAGGACCCGTGCCCCCAAAAGTGGGTGGATCTGAGTCCCAGAGCCTGTGCTCCCCACCTGCCCCATAGTGGGTGCCTCTGAGGCTGGAGTGCGGTGCCCCTCCCATGTGGAGGGTGCTGCTGGCGGACTCCCGGGGGAGATGAATAAGAGGGGCCATGACTCAATGACCCGGAATAATGGCTGGGATAGAGACAGCGGCTGGACAGGAATGGGGGCCATGCAAGGAACGGGAAAGGAGCCAGCTGAAAATCAGGATGGCAGGAAATCCTCATTCACACAATGGACAATTAGCCTGTGGAACTCCTGGCCACTAGGGCTCCTGGAGAGCCAGGGCTTATTAAGCTTCAGAACAGAACCAGCTGGTGAGAAGCTCCAGGCATCAGAGTGAGGCTAGAAACCCAGCAGAACACACCTAGAGCTCGGGAAGGAGCCGCCCTCTCCTGGTTCGGTGCAGGATGGGCTGGGCAGGGCATGGCCAGGATCCACACGCCGCCTTCTGCAGCACGGGGACTGGCACTGACAGGCCGTTTGCCTCCATACCCTGCTCACTCTGCCTGCGGGCTGTGCGCCCCCCTGTCTCTGTCTGTCTAGGCTGTGAACTCACAGGGACTGGCTGCTCCTGTGTCTGTCCAGCCCCTGGCACAACAGGGTCCCCATCTCGGTGGGTCCTTGGGCACCTCCACAATAACCCTGATTAACCCTGACACCCCCCCTTGGGCTGCTCTAGGCTGTTCCTGCTTTCATTGGTTGTACAAGGGCAGCAGCTGAGACCAGGGCCCCCCGCGCCAGGCCCTGCATAGACTGGCCTTGCTTCAGAGCGCTCAGAAGGGGAAGGGCCCAGACGGGCGGGGAAGGAAGGATGGAAACACTGGGGGGCACTATCCGGACTGGCCAGCAGCACCCCACATGCACCCAGCGCTGAGCCCCTCCCCGGGGCCCCCTCGGTGACTTGGACAGGTCACCCAGAGAGACTAGGGCAGGGCCAGGACTCAAACCCTGCCCAGCCGGGTCCTAGCCCAGTGCCGGAACCACACCAGCACTGACCCCCGCCTGGCCCCCCAGCGCGGGACTCAGGCCAAGGGGCTCTGCCCCCTCCCCCCGCTGTACGTGGGGGTCCCCGGCTGCTCTCCGGGGCGCGGCAGCTGTTGCATTGTGGCGGCGCAGGGCGGGGGATGCGCTGGTGCTGATGCTGCAGGGATGTTGCAGCATTTGTAGCGGCGCCTGCTGATTGGTGGGCCGGCCGGGTGACGTCAGCGGCCGGCCCGGTGCAGCGGCAGGCGCCTATAAAAGGCTCCGGCAGGCGCCCGGCCGCTTTCCGCAGCCCCCAGCCCGCTCCGCTCCTGCGCCCCCGAGCCGCCTGCACCAGCCACAGCCGCCGCCCCGGGCCAGCATGAGGGAGATCGTGCACATCCAGGCGGGCCAGTGCGGCAACCAGATCGGAGCCAAGGTACCGGCCCGGGGGCACCTGGCGGGGTCCCGGGCTGCGGCTCCGCGCTCTGCCGGGGGTGCACGGGGGGGCCGGGACGTGCCCGCAGCGCCAGCCCCAGCCCGGCGCGGAGGGGGCGGGGGCCGAGCCGCGGCCGGCGTGGAGGGGGTGGGCGGTGCCTGCCCCGCCCCGGGGCAGGGGGCGCTCGGCGCGGCGGCTGGGAGCGACCGAGCCACGCCCCGGCACTGCGGAGCTGGGAACAAAGGGATGAGCTCAGCGCTGCGCCACCGGGGCCGGGCGCTTGGGGCTGTGCCCGGTACGGCACCGGCTGCCTTCGCTGGGATCCGCAGCCCGGGGCTGGCTGGGCGCAGCCCTGGGCCTGGGGGATGCTGTGGCGCAGGGCGACTGGCTGCTCCAGCATCTTCTCTGTGCGCTCCCCCAGCCCCTCCCCTCCGCAGTGCTGGGTGGGGGCGGCCAGGTGGCTGCTCAGGGCAGCACAGTGCCTGGGGGGAGCTGGCCCAGGGGTTCTGGGGGGCTGGTCACCCGCTGCAGATGGCACTGGGTGGGTGGCACAGACATGTGACAGTGCTCCCTGCACAAGCCCCTGCCAGCCCAGCCCCCATCTCTGTGCCCAGCCTGAGTGCCAGGACTCTGACGGGCAGAGCGGGCCTCACAGCCCCCTAACTGCGGGGCTATGGGCGTGACCTCGGCCCGGCCTGCCTGCGGGGTGACTGGCGTAAGCATGGCAGCTCCTGCCAGGAGCAGCAGAAAAGGCAAAGGAGGTGGGGCCCTTTGTTGAGCAGCCTTCATCTGACGCCTCTTAGGTGGAAAAACTGGAAATGAAGGAAGCCCCAAAGCTCCCCGAGATGGTGAGGGGCAGAAGCTGCCCTGCCCGCCCCACATAAAGATGCTGCCAAGCCTGACTGTCTCCAGCAGTGGTTTAACCTGCCCAGCCACCAGCAGGGATGCCGGTGTGACTGGCTTTGTTCTGGTTTAACAGGCCAGATGCCCTCCGTAATTGCAGGCTGTGAGGGCTAGTGGCTAGAACCGAGGTCTGGGAGCCAAGTGTCGGCTGTGACTTTGCATGAGCCGCACCCTGCCATGGGCCCCAGGCAAACCCTTTGACCTCTGCAGTACAAAGGCAGCTGCTCTAGGGAAGTCAGGCGCCCGGTGCTGCCACGCCCCTTTGCCCTGACTCTCCTCCATGGCTTGAGCCCTGGAGATCTCTCCAGAACCATCAGAGCCCGGGGCTGGGTCCTGCTCCGTAAATAGCAGTCTGAGGGAGACGCTGCAGCCTGGAGAAATGGTGACCAAGCAACCTTGGTTCGGGGGCAGGACAATAGCACTGAGCAGCCATGCTCAGCGCCCCCCCCCTCCCCCCCGACACATCAAATGTAACCAGGAGCCTCCTCCCGAGTCACAGCTGAGGAGCAGCAGCTCAGAGCCTCGGTCCCTCTTTGTCAGGGGCGTCTTGTGGGAGCTGGAACCGATTTCTCCTGTTAGATTAGCACCATCCTGTGTGTGAAATGCAGCAATAATAGAGGGGAATTTGTCAGCCCTCTTCCTGTAGCCAAGGGGGGAATGGCTAGTAGGCAAACCAGGCTACAGCTGGGGCTTCTGGGACGTGGGAAGGTGTCTTTGTTACAGGCAGACACTGAAATACATGAATCGGGGGGGGGGGGAGGGGAGGGGCTCGGCTCACTAACCCAGCGTGGCAATTCCATGTCAATTGCATGTGTAAAATATTTTGTTGGGCGCTTCTGCTCAAGACACCTGCTGCGGTGACTTAGTGTGCGACAGCTAATCATCAATCAGGCCTCCGGGGGACATCTGTGCCTGCTCTGAATATAGAACAAGGCAAGTCTGCCAGGAGAGGCGGCTGCTTCCTGCCCTGTCCCAGGAGGGCTGAGGAGAGGAGGCCGAAATCAAATCAGTGCTGGGGAGTCCGTGTGCAGCTGCGGCTGAGCGCGCCCAGTCGGGATGAAGGGGGAATGCCTTGTCATTATCCTGGTCACCAGGGGCCAGGAGAACACCTGCCACTAATAGGCCAAGTGGCTGGAGGAGGGGGAGAGGCCAGTTACCAAGCGGAATAATCAGCCCTGGAAGGTTGCCAATGCCCATTTCCAGCAAGGCTTGTGGCAGAAATCTCGGCAGCCCGTTTCCCCATGTGTGTTGGGGGTCAGCCCCCCTCTGCACTGGAAGTGAAAAGGCTCCAGGGCGGCTGAGCTTTGCTCTCATCCCCAGGACTGGTCTCCCCTGGCTGGGACGTGGCAGCAGGACAGAGCCCTAGATTCCCCCAGAAGGGATGAGAGGAGGGGGAAGGGGGACTGCCCATGGAGGAGTGCCTGGGTGCACTCTGCCACCCACTGGCATCTAAGTGGTTAATTTCCAGTCCCAGGCTCCAGCTGACCTGGGGCCGGATGGGGCAGCAAGTACCCTTGCTTACGCAATCCTTACCTTGCTGCTCCAGAGCACATCTCGCACTCAGCACTTCAGCTGTGTCATTCCCTGAGCGCTCATTGTTTGGGGAACCTCAATATTTGCTACCTGAAGAGACTCATTTAGATGTTAATCAGTATGAATAATTCATAGGGAATTCATAAGCCCTGTAAGTGACCTGTCTGATGGATGCGGGATGCAAGCTTCTTTGAGTGGCAGCTCCTCGGAGCACTGCCTGTCTGTCATGGTGAGCTGGAGTCCTGGGTGGGTGATCACCGCACTGTCCACTCCCTGGAGGTTCAGGTGGGCTCAGAGCTCTGTGTGGTCCCTTAACAAAGGGTCACTGGGGAGAGGAGATGAGGTCAGCTCTGCAGAGTGAGCAGCTGACCAGAGGAGCCCCACTGCAGGTAGACATTGCTGTGTATTTTAAGATCACCCTGACCTTGCAATCAATTCCAATTTGTCCTCTTACAGCCACGGTGGCTGCTGTAAATTAGAGCTCCGTTTAGTAGTGCTGGCACAAAACGCGCAGCATTGTCCGATGTAGGACGCTTCCCCGACACTCCCCCAAACACAGCATCAAGTCTAAAGCACAGGGCTGGCTCCAGGTTTTTTGCTGCCCCAAGCGCAAAAAAAAAGGAGGGCTGCCCCTTGAAAAGTGCCACCCCAAGCACATGCCTGGGACGCTGGTGCCTAGAGCCAGCTCTGAGTCTTGGGGAACATGCTTTAGCAGAGTTGAGTGAGCTTTAGCTCTAGCCCGGGCATTTGGCAATGAGTGTCTCTCCCCCCCCCCTGTGCAGCTCCACATGAACAGTGCACCCCCGGGAAAGGAAGTGTCTCTTCCAAGGACAACCCCCCCCCCCCGAGAGGGAGCAGCCCCAGCCTCCTGAGGCAGGGCACTGGGCAGAGGGAGAGGAATGACTCGGAAATCCATGCAAGGCGGGGGGTGAGGTGCTCGGTGCAGAGGCTGCATGGTGCTGTTGCGTTCAGGAGGCTTGTCTTGGCCAGGCTTTCTCCAGGGAGGGGGCTCTGCGCAGCTGGCAGGTTTTGTCTGTGACTAGTTTGACCCCTGCGAGGGCGCAGTGGCAGCTAGCAGCCTGCCCACCCTCCTGCAGCACGTCGCTCCCTGCAGGACTGGGCCCTTGCGAAGACCTGGCCAAAGCCCAGGGAGCTCAGGAGAGCAGCAGATTCAAATGTGTCCTCTGGCTTCAGGCACCTTGAAGCCAAAGCCCCCTTCCCAGGGCACCACTCGCCCTCCTGCCCGTCTCCTTGGCTGTCGCTGCTGCCGGTTATGAAACCCGGGAGAACAAAGGCGAGTGACTCAGCTAGTCTGGAGGTAACTGGAGGTCAGTGTGCTGCTGCAGCACCATGGCTAGCTCCCGTCTGGCGCAGAGCCAGGCGATGCTGCAGTGTAGACATGACTGGCTGCCGGCAGACCTCGGCCCCCGTAGGCTGACAGGGAGCCCGGCTGAGCCGCAAACAGCTGGCGTGGGGAGTTCCCTGCGCTGCTGAAAGGACCCGGGAGCCCAGCCCTGCGATCTGAGCCGTTTGTAATGCGTGTTGCTTAACCATTGAACCTCCGGGAAAATCTCCAGCCGCCGTGGGACTGACGCGGTGCCTGTGCAGGATCCCAGCTCCCGCCCCAGGGGTCTCCCCTTATGCGCCGGCCACCGGGCAGTTGCACCGTGTTCCCATTCCATGAAGGGCTCCCAGCTAGCGGGAGGTTTGGATACCAGCGTCTTAGCAGCCAACTCTGGCCCCAGCGGGACTCCCCTGGTATCTCCGCCTGAGGAGCTCTGAGCCTGCTCAAGTGAAGAGTTGGGCCCCTTTACCCCTCCCCCCCCACACACACACACAGCATACGGGCAGTGGATAGAGCACTGGACTGTTATTCCAGAGACCTGGGTTCTAGTCCCAGCTCTGAGTGGCCTCGGGCAAGTCACGTTCCTGCCCTGTGCCTCAGTTTCCCCACCTGTAAAGCTTTGAGATCTACTGATGCAAAGCACCGTGTTACCCAATGACAAAGGAGAGCTCAGAGCACAGACAATCTTGTTGGATCCTGGTAGATTCTTACCCATGTGGTGTTTGGAGCCTCAACGGGGAACAAACATTTCATAATGGGCTCTTCAGTCTGGCAGAGAGGTCGAACGCCATCCCATGGCTGGAAGGTGAAGCTAGACACATTCAGCCTGAAAAGACGGTGTAAACGTTTAACTGAGCATGTCTAACCACTGGCACAACTTACCAAGGGCCATGGTGGATTCTCCATCGCTGACCACTTGTACATCAGGGTGGGATGTTTTCCTAAGCTCCGCTCTAGGGGTTACTGGGGGGCAGGCCTCTGGCCTGTGCTGTGCAGAAGGTCAGACTGGATGATCACAGTGGGCCCACCTGGCCTTGGAATCTGGGTATTGGGATAACTGAGAATTCAGGCCTTGGTCTCCAAAGCTACCCTTGTCCCTGAGCTGTGACTTGCTTCTGGCCATGGTTGGTCCCATCTGCTGGCTCACTGTGGAGCTCACTGGTGGCACCTAATCAATGTCTCTGGGTCGGTCACCTAGTGCTGCAGGCAGCTCTGACTCTCCGTTGTCAGAGGAGGCTTGGTAGATGGTGAGTGCAGAGCAATTGTCCCCTTCCCAAATCCAGTGCCCTGCTCTGCCTGACAATGCCCCTCGACTCCTTATCCCTTCCTGTGGCTAGTACTTAGCCAGCCTTAGCTCTCTGCCTCCAGGTGGAGGGGCCAGGGGATTGAATTGCCAGAGACCCCTTCTATCGGACTAGCCAGAGGGGTTTCCTGGCAGCAAGGCATCGGGCTGTGTAACAGCCTCCCCAAGGGGCATGGTCTGGAGTGTCTAGGGCTAGACAGCATGCTAGGAACCATGCTACTGTAACCAGAGCTACTGTAGGGACCAGCCCTGCACTGAGGTGTAGGGGGGCAGGGTCCACTTCAGAACCGGATTCTCGTCCTGCTCCCGGGTGCCAGGATTCACTGCACACAGGCCAAGCTGGAATCTTTGGCTGGCTTTTGGAGTGGAGCGGTTTGGCTTTGTGTTCTCTGGTGTGCCTCCTAGCTCAATGCGGGGCCTGTCCCTGCCTGGGTGCCCACAGCTACACCCCTCCTGAATGTCCCCTGCTCTTTCCGCAGTTCTGGGAGGTGATCAGCGATGAGCACGGGATAGACCCCAGCGGGAACTACGTGGGAGACTCCGACCTACAGCTGGAGCGGATCAGTGTCTACTACAATGAGGCTTCCTGTAAGTCCAGAGCTGGCTGCTGCACTCCTCCCGGGCCAGGCCGATTGGAGCAGTATGTGATGTGTCACAGGGTTTCCTCTCTGGCCCTTAACAGTGCTGCCTGGGGATGCATGTACTTACCCTGAGCTTCCTCTCCCGCTGTGCTCAGGCGGGGAGCTGTTCTTGGATGCCTGGCCGGGCCCTTCCATGGCCGCCTGCTCCCCAAGGTGTGGGAACGCAGGGCGTGTGGCGTGTCCAGCACCCAGGGAGCCCTGGGAGCCTTGCATCTCTCCTGGAGTGTGCGCTGCTGGCTTGCAGGATTGTTCTGGGACTAGTTTCCTCTCCTCATCCCAGCTGGAGGAGGTTAAGGCGATGCTGGCTGGTTACTGTGGTGCAGAGCCAGCTGCTGGGGTCAACAGGACGGCAAAGCAGGCCCCTGACTCGTCTGTCTGGAATGGGCATTGGCAGCAGGGTGGGGCCAAGTGAAACTCAGTTGGTGGTTTGCTTGTTGCTGCGAATGCCCCACCTGGCCAGAGGGGATATGACCGCTGCCTGTGCTCCTTCCTCCCTTTGTGGCAGCTCATCGGAAGGGAGGAGATGCCTTCAGGGGTGCAGTGGTGTAGTACTGGGGAAGTTCCCAACCCTGCCCCAGTGCACTGCGAGTTCTCAGCTTGTCCCCAAATCCAAACGGCCCTGTGCCGAAGCTCCAGCCCGCGGAACGTAACGAGCTGGGCCCAGGTCTAATGGGGACTGGAGCACCACTGACTAGAGGGTGCTGCCAATGCCCGGGGCAGAGGTTGGAGTCTCAGCAGACGAGCTGGCTCTTCTGGACGCTAAGGCCAAGCAGTGGAAGCTGGTCCCATGGAGCCTTGCCAGTTAAGAGGGAACATGTGGTCTCTTTTCCAGCTCACAAGTACGTACCCCGTGCGATCCTGGTGGACCTGGAGCCCGGGACCATGGACAGCGTTCGATCGGGGGCATTTGGACATCTCTTTAGACCTGACAACTTCATCTTTGGTATGTCCCAGTCCCCTGCTGCTGCTCTAACCCTGTCCTGCCCTGTGTGGTGCTCCTCTCTTGGCCTCATCCTAGCTGCTCACCCAGAGCTCCCTCACCCTGCTCCCCACGACACAGCTGCCTGCTGTCACTTCTCGTTGGGCCGTATCTCTGCCTCCCTGCTATTCCAGTAGTGCCTACGGGCCACTTAGTGTGAGGTGCAGGACAGAGTGGAGATGGTCCCAGCCCAGGAGAGTTTAGTCTCAGTAGAGCAGCCAGACCCAGGGTGGGGGAAGGGGACTAGCACAGCCAGTGACCAGTGATGGGGCCAATGGCCTGTTAGAACTGCGTTGCTTGGAGGGAGGTGAATTTAGCTTGGGGGGATAGTGAAGGAAGAGAGGACGTGGGAGGGAATTGGGTGAGTGGGATGGGGTGAAGAGGGTAGGGGGCGGGGTGTAGCTGAGATGAAGGGGCTGAGGGAGGGGCAGGGCTGGAGCAAACAGCTGATCAGCCCAGGGCAGAAAGTCTAGCCAAACCTGTGGGAAGGTCACTGAACAGGGACGCTGAGCCTCGTGCTGATTTTCCTTCCCAGGATGCTGAAGGCAGGGGAAAGTAGGAAAATGCCCCTTGTTCTCTGCTCTCCCAGGGCCCGTCTACGCAAAAAGTGCTACATTGGCTCCGTGCTGACGGGAGAGCGCGCTCCTGTTGGCAGAATTACTCCACCTGTGCAAGGGGCTGTGTGGGCGGGAGAGCGTCTCTCGCCCCCATAGCACCCGTGTGGACTGCGCTTAGGTCTCTGTAACTTGCGTCGCTTGGAGGGGGTGGCTGGAGCGACCTAAGTTATAGCGACATAAGCAGTAGTGGAGACCTGCCCAGAGGAGCATGTGATCAGGTGCTGGGAGGAAGAGCTCAGCTGCAAACCACGGTTCTGCGGGGCCCTCGATGCCTGCACAGGAGCTTAGCCCCGTCTCTCCCATTGCCCAGGAAACACGTGCAGAGCATTTCTGAATTCACTACAACCATCCCTGCCGCTCCCCTCCCCGTACCCCACCCCTGCCCTTCGGGGCTCTACCCTTAGGCAAGGCTGAATTTTGTTTCTTTTCTGTTCTGAGATCTCAGGCACTCAGCGGTTGGCTCCCCAGTGCCTGCCCTGCTACACGACTAGCCTGTAACCCGTTCCTGGGGCTGCCTAGTTCAGCTGTGGGGAAAGTAGAGAGGTCAGGGCAGCCTCATGCCATGGGAGTCACCGCGGGGGGCTGAGCCCCTCTGCCTTCCAGGGCCTCCAGACTGGCACATGGCTGCTCTGTGGTAGGTGGTGCCAGCCTGAGAGGGCTGATCCAGGCAGCTCCCAGGCTTTGTTCTCATGCAACATCTAGCCTCTCCTAGCCCAGCTCTGCGGTACAGCAGCCCTCCCTGGCACATAGTGTCTGTTAAACCCAGTGCTGGGCACGCCCAGGAGAGACCGAATTCCTGCAGCAAAAGGCTCTGGTCACTGGTCACACCTGCCTCCCTACTGATGGAAGTGAGGAGATCCACTGTGTCTTCTCCCCACAGGTCAGAGCGGTGCTGGCAACAACTGGGCAAAGGGGCACTACACAGAGGGTGCTGAGCTGGTGGACTCTGTCCTGGACGTGGTGAGGAAGGAGTGTGAGAACTGTGACTGTCTGCAGGGCTTTCAGCTCACCCACTCCCTGGGCGGTGGCACTGGTTCAGGCATGGGCACCCTCCTCATCAGCAAGGTCCGTGAAGAGTACCCCGACCGGATCATGAACACTTTCAGTGTGGTGCCTTCCCCCAAGGTGTCTGACACGGTGGTGGAGCCCTACAATGCTACCTTATCCATCCACCAGCTGGTGGAGAACACGGACGAGACCTACTGCATCGACAACGAGGCCCTGTATGACATCTGCTTCAGAACCCTTAAACTGGCCACGCCCACCTACGGTGACCTCAACCACCTGGTCTCCGCCACCATGAGTGGCGTCACCACCTCCCTGAGATTCCCTGGCCAGCTCAACGCTGACCTAAGGAAGCTGGCAGTCAACATGGTGCCCTTTCCTCGCCTCCACTTCTTCATGCCAGGCTTTGCCCCCCTCACAGCCCGTGGCAGCCAGCAGTACCGAGCCCTAACCGTCCCCGAGCTCACCCAACAGATGTTTGATGCCAAGAACATGATGGCCGCCTGTGACCCACGGCATGGACGCTACCTGACAGTGGCCACAGTCTTCAGAGGCCGCATGTCCATGAAGGAGGTGGATGAGCAGATGCTCGCCATCCAGAGCAAGAACAGCAGCTACTTCGTAGAGTGGATCCCCAACAACGTCAAGGTGGCAGTCTGCGACATCCCACCCCGGGGGCTGAAGATGTCTTCCACTTTCATTGGGAACAGCACGGCCATCCAGGAGCTCTTCAAGCGCATCTCAGAGCAGTTCACCGCCATGTTCCGACGCAAAGCCTTCTTGCACTGGTACACGGGCGAGGGCATGGACGAGATGGAGTTCACCGAGGCAGAGAGCAACATGAATGACCTGGTGTCGGAGTACCAGCAGTACCAGGATGCCACAGCTGAAGAGGAAGGGGAGATGTATGAAGATGACGAGGAGGAATCTGAGGCCCAGGGTGCCAAGTGAGGCCTCTAGAGTTGGCCTGTGTCAAGTTTCTTACCATGAAGGTCAAGCTTCTACAGCACCCTACTGTCCAGCGTAGTCCTCCATCTTCGCTACCTGTTAGCTGAGTACTAGACAACCGCTACTTAGTTGCTTCTGGTTAAGGGTTCCAAATTTTAAATCCTTCCGTATTTACTAACCATCTCCCCTCCCCATCCTTGAGTTAGCGCAGCTGTAGCCCGTCCTCATGACTCTGATCATGTCGATGACCCTGATGTTTGATTTTTTTTTTTTTTTTTTTTTTTTAAACTGGTTTGTGTCGATTTTTTTTTTTATTTTTTTGGAATACTTAATAAATGTATTGCTGTCCAGTACGTCCTATCCGAGACCTTCCTTGTTCCAGCCCCAGGACTTGGCGATGGGGCGTCAGACAGGTGGGTTTGCTGGGGAGCAGGGCGATGCCGCTTGTCAGTGGTGAGCGGAGTGGGGGTGCTGTCCTTCTCCACGCCCCAGGCAGCACATCGATTCGATTCCCCGGGGGGGGCTAAAGCGCGGGCTTTGGGAGGAGCCTAATGAGTCGTGGGAGTTGGGAGGGGGCCTTAAGCTGCTTTGAAATGCCGGCCTGAATCCCTATGGGTGGAGCCTCCGGAGCAGGCAGGCCTTTCTGCGCCGCCCCAGACATCACTTCCTAGAACTGTCACAAGGGTCACGCACAGGACAGCTTGTTTTGTGCCCGCGAAGGTCGACTCCCCGCCAGTTTGGTCTGCTCCTCCATGGAGTAGAACTGGGCGAAGGTGACACTCCCCCTCAGGCCCGCGACAGAAATTCCAGGCCCCGGGGGGGGCAGAGCCCGGGGTGGAAGTGACTAATCCATCACTTCCAGGACGGCCTGTGGGGCCCCGCAAAGCACAGGCCCAGAGCGGCCTTGCGCACCTAGGAGCCCTGCAGCCCACCCAGGCAATTCCGCGCCCCCCCCCCATTGGCAGGCCTGCACCCCCCCTCCCCCACAAACATCCCTGCAACTGAGTTGCTGGAGTTCGCAGGGGCGACTGTCTGCTTGTAAGATGCATTTATCCTTCAGTCCTGACACCCCAGAGCCCTACCCTGGGTCTGAGTTGGCAGAGGGGCCAAAGGACAGATGTGGGAGCAAAGGCTTGCAGAATCCTCCGGAGAGGCTTTTCTGGCAGGAGTTCAGTTTCCTGGCCTGTGCTAGCCCAGGCCCTGGGGGCTCTGCAGCAGACTGGGCCAACTCCACAGCAGGGCATTCTCCAGCAGCAGGGGGCAAAGCAGACAGCAGAGGCTCTTCCAGATGCAGCCTGGGCTGACTGTCCCCCACATACACACTTCGCCCCTCCACTCTTAGTATGCTATGGATGTTTGGTTTGATAACTGCTCTGCAGAAGGGGAGGCAGGTGCTGGAGGCGGCAGGGTGACGTGGGACCTGCAGCATTAGGGTGACCAGACAGCAAGTGTGAAAAATCAGGACAGAGGGTGGGGAGTAATAGGAGACTATATAAGAGAGCCCCAAATATCGGGACTGTCCCTATAAAATTGGGACATCTGGTCACCCTATGTGGCATGCTGACAGGTTGTCTGGAATTGTGCTCATCCCACACGTGGGCTGGGGAAATCCAGCAGTGATCAGAAGTGGAACAACTAACGGGTAGTTCCCATCTCCGCTATTGTTTCAGGCTCCGCAGACTCGACGCTGCACATCCTGCCCCTCCATTCATGGCCCGAAGGCGCTTGGGTTCTGGAACATGTTCCAGTCAGTGCAATGGCTGGATTTTTGCAGCACGTTCCGTGGCTGAGGAAGGGTGGAACAGCCCTGTCAAAGCCCTAGAATTCAGCCCAATGCACACGAGCTGGTCCTGCCCTGAGGGTAGGATAGAACCACCCTTTTGGGGGGAACCTCTAGACTGGTTTGGGTTGGAAGCGGTGGCTGATGCCTAGGCACTGAGCTTCATTGCAAGGGGTCTGTTGGCACAGTTGCCACCATCTCTCCAGCTTTCCCTTTACACAATGGATGACTTTGCAAGTCTGTGCACCCCACTGCAGGGCCAGGGCTGCAGGGGCCTTCCTCGTTTCAAGCTTCCTCCTCTGCCCCTCAGCCGAAGTGGCCTCCTAGGGTAGAACCACTATCAAGTCTCGGGTCCAAACACTAGCAGGGATGATACTCCAGCAGGCAGCTACCTGGCTGAGGCACTACTGGGGTGGAGAGCACGGCAGAATCTTGGCTTACCAGTGCTCTGTAAAGGGGGGGGGGGTTGCTGGTGGTCAGAGGGATGCGGCTGGTCTGGGGAAAGCTGAAGAGCAGTTGGTGTCTGGGGCAAGAGGCAGAGGCCATGTCAGCCTCCTGCCTCTCTTGCCTGTAGCTCTCACCTCCCACACTGACCTAGGTAGGAGCCAGCCCTGTCCTGCAGGCCTTGCCCTGGATCTTCTGGGCTCTTCCTGGGAGGGAAGCTGCCGATGGCTCTTATTTCCTCGGCTGGCTTAGGGAGCAAGTTCCCATCTGCAGCAGTGCGCACCCTGGGGAGACATGGGCACTGCTGCCTCTGGCTTGGGTGAGTCTCCAGCTAAGTAGTCATGTGCTGGGCCTCTTGCATTTTATCAGCTGGCTTGCAGTGCCCTATCCCCTCTTTCCAATGTACTGCAGTATTAACCCTCTGCTCTCCAGTGCTACGGACTGCAGCCATCGCTCCCTGGTGGGGTTGGAACAGGACAGCTCTGTGGTCAGTCCCATCATGCTCTCTTCCAGCTGCTAGCCCATTCCTCCTGCCATCATCTAGCTCACAAGTATCCCGCTCCTTCCCTCTGGTCTCCTCTCAGCCTTGGATAGAGGCGGGGAAAGCAGGTTACCACCTTCTAACACACGTGTTTAAACTCTACTTTCTGCCACGCCTAGTGCAGGCTGGGGGCAGCCCCTTTAAAAACCTGCCAGCTGGTTGGGATTGATCCCAACTCCTGAGCAGGGAATGGGGGGTGGGAGATGCTGTTGCACCAGGGTTTTTAAACACATTAGCTAATTGGTTTGCAAAGAGCATCTCTCCGTCCTGCCTTGAGCAGCTCCTGCTGCATTGTGCAAACGCCCTTACTGCACAGGAGGTGCTGGGGGTGGTTCTCCATGCAGAAGGAGGGTGTATATGTAAAGCAGTGGCTGGGCACCACGTTAGCTATCTGCACGCAGGAATCTAGTTACCCCTGTTCATGGGCAGATCCCTGACTTGGGCACTGGGACAGCTGCAGAAGTGGTTGGGAAGGGGCCTCCCCACTCAGCTCATGAGTGTGGGACTAAACACGCCATGCTGCCTGTTTCCTTTTGAGTGCTGGCCAGGAGCTGGCTTTGTTCCCCGACCCTCCCCTGTCTGTCCCCAGTTGGGGATGCATCCCCTTCTGGTCTCAGGCCAGGCCAGGCCAGCACAGCTGCTTCCTTGGGGGAGCTCCCGGGGAACACAATCCTCATACCTGCTGTGGGGCAGCCATCGAGCAGTGGAGCCCTTTCCCCTGTCGGAGGAACCTGTTTCCGCACTGGCGCTCAGGCAGGATGCAGTGTAGGGGGAGGGTGTGTGGTGCTGGCAGAGGGAGGTGCCAGACCTGCTTTGCCTGTGCGTTAAGGGATTAGTAACCGCCAAGGAGGGCAGAGAAACAGCTGCCTTTAGTCATCATCTTTGTGGAACAGGCGCTGCCTTCCCCAGCGTAGCCCCAGGTGTCACTCTATGCGTGGCGCTGGTGGGCACACGTGGTGCTGAGCGCCATGTAACGCCTGGCCCTGGTTTGGGGCCAGGACGTGGTAGTGCCCAGCTGGAGACAGAGCTCACCTTGCTGGCCAGGGACTGGAGGAGCTCTGGGCCCACAGTGGCAGGATGGGTCAGGGCACAGGTAGAAGGGGTGGGGCGGGGAGGGGCCCCCCACTTACTCTAGACCAGGGCCCCACAAAACCTTAATCTGCCTCTGTCCCAGTGGGTGTGTGACTCTGGTCAGGACAGAGGCAGTGTGGGGGACAGCGCACATGTGGGCCACATTACCCGTGTGTGTGCACAGTCAGGAACTGCTGCTAGTTCACCGGCACCTGCCTCATGTGAAAGTCTGACCCTAAACGCTGCTGGGCCCCTGACCCTCCTGGACGAGAAATTGCTGCTACACTCAACGCCCTTCACCGCGGGCCCCAGAAAACACTGCTGACGGTGGGCACCCACTGAGAACAGGAAGAGCTCCCTAGTCTTAAAAGGGCTACAGGAGCTCAGCTGGAACAGCCCTATAATACAGGCCCCCCAGACCCCTTTACCATTGGGATCGGGCACCCCGGGCCCTCAGCTGGGATCAGTGCTCCACAGACACCGGGTGAGAGCCTGTCCCTTCCCCCGAGACGAGGTTACATCTGTTGTAAGACAGACACGGGGTTGCAACAAACAGGAAGGGGAAGGGCAGTGGGGAGAGGCTCTTTGGGGACCCAGCCTAGCTGGGCACTGGTTTTCAGGCTGAGTCAAAATGGGTTCTAATGACACACACAAACATGAGGGTTGAATGCTCCCCAGAGCTCTCCGGGCTGGCCCTGGCACGTGGCCACGTGCTGCAGACAGTACAATGGCAGCAGATCTCGAGGAAGGTTTGACAGAGGAGAAAGGAGAAGCTTTGGGGAGAGCATTCGGTGGACAAGGAGCAGCGGGCAGAAAGTGCCAGGGGCTGGCAGAAGTAGCCAAATGAGTGACAGAGGCTGGCACCACTGGTGTGGGAGAGGGATGCCAGGGGAGGATACCAGAGCAGGTGGGAAGGGAAGTGCCTTAAAGGAAAGGCCAAGAAATCTGGGTTATTTAATGCAATGAGGACAAGCGAGCCAGTGGGCGGAGCTGGGAGGTGTGTGTATGAGCAAGAGAGAGAGAGATGGTCAAAGCAGCGGGCCAGGAACGTGAGTCGGGCGTGGCCCTGAGGCTGTCAGGCACTTCAGAAGAATATTCATTAGCTTTGCGTTTCTCTAGTGCCGCTTCGCTGTTGACCTCAAAGTGTTTTACAGACCCAAAGTCAAGCCCACAATGCTCCCCTCGGTAGTATTGCCAGCCCTGCTTTACAGCTGTGCCGGGATTTTCCCAAGGCTGCCCAGTGAGTCAGTGGCAGAGCCTTGGAGAGAACCCAAATCTCCCAGTTCTGGGTCTTAACCATTAGCCTCTGATTCCTGTCATCCGGCTCCCCTGGAGAGATGGGGGCTGAGTGGGGAGACTGGACGAAGAGAAGCCTAAAGCTTGTCTGCCCAAGTGGCCTCTTCTTCTCCAGAAATCTCTATGCCCTCAAGCCTCCAGGAGCCCACTTTGCCAGCTGAAGCCTGACCGGGAACTGGCATGGGGTGAAGGAGGATCCAAGCCTGTTGTCTGTGTGCCTGGGCCAGGGCAAACAGGACCAAAGGAGACGTGGCCGTGCCTGGCAGGAAGCCGAGGAGTGTGATTACCTGGGGTTACTGCTACAAATCCACAGGCTTTTCCTTTGCTGCGAGGCTGCTCTCTATGGGATCTCTGGATTTCATGGGAGCAGTGGGGCCAGAGCTCAGAGCTTTACTCCTCCAAAGCACAACCCTAGGCTCTTGGCATTAAAGGAGAAACTTCATGTGCTGTTAACATATCTGGCCTATGAAACACACTTGAGCAGTTCTGATAATAATCAGTAGAGGGCAGCACTGCAATACACATGAGCCAGCTAATTGTAGCTGCAGGTGAGTGCAACCCAGTTAGACCCATGAATTTAAATATCCCCAAACAGATGAGCAGTATGAATTGGGAAGAGCCCAGCCCACATTTGGAAGGTCACAGCCACTCTCCCCCTCTGAACACACGGTCCTGCTGGTGAGATGGAGGAGTAGGCCAGGTCCTGAAAGGGCTAGGGGGACGGAGGAGCAGTGGAGAGAGATATTGATGGGGAAAGGAGGGAAAGAGAACGCAGAAGGGAAAAGGCAAGTCAGAAAAGAAAGAATCCCCCCAAGGAGAACTGGGGAGAGTGCTAGAAAGCAGCGCTAGGGATACTCAAGCGCTGGAACAGACTGGAGGAGAGGTGCCTGGGCAGAGACAGAGCCGAGGAAGAGAAAAGGGGGTGGAGGAAGGACCTGTGGGGCTAGATTGTCCAGTGCTCAGCACCTGACATGTCCAGCTGCTCTGCTGAGCCGTTCTGCTATTCCAGCCCTAGCTCCTGACCCCCAGGCTGCAGGTCTCCAGAGCAGCCCGTGGGATGGGCTAGGAATTGACCCCCTGCGGGGCGTCATGGTGGCTTCTAGCTACAGCACCAAAGCCCGCGGCCCACCCACCACATGGAGAGGCAGGAGATGCTGCCCCTGGGCCCGATCCCTCGCCAGGCTGGAGGGGGACAGCTCAGCGAGCGGAATCTGCCAGCTGGTACCGGCTCTACCAGGTGACTCAGGGCCTGATGCTGCTGGGCCATGGAGGGGCTCTCTGAGGACAGGGCAGGCTGCCAGGGCGCAGGAGAGGCCAGAGGGTCTGGACTCAGCTCCCCTGGGGCGCTGGGCAGGTGCACAGCAAGGCCGGGAGCCCTGGGTACCTTGTGCGCTGGGCCTGGCAGTCCTGCAGCTGTCCCCGCCCAGCCCAGCCAGAGGTGCTGGAACTAGGGGGCTGCCCTGCCGCACCCCCCGGCCTGAAGGGGTTTCCATCCTATGCAGGGGTAGTTAGTTCAGTGGCTCTCAGCCAGTGCTTTCCCCAGGAATTGAAATGGAGGGGGGGGGTTCGAATTTACAGGGGGGATGTCAGGGCCGATGAGATATATAAAAGAGATATGAATAAAGTAAATGTTTTGTTAGGATAATGTAAATTTAACATAAGGATAATGCAAGTTACACCAAAACACATAACAGGTCAAGATTTCTAAAAAATATATAATTTAAAAAAAAATGTATTTAATTTAAATTGACTTTTGAAAAGTAAGCCATCATGGGATAAGAGAGAAGGTCCTCTCATGGATCAGTAACTGCTTAAAAGATGGGAAACAAAGGGTAGGAATCAATTCTCAGTTTTCAGAATGGAGAGAGATAAATAGTGGTGTCCCTCAGGGGTCAGTACTGGGACCATTACTGTTCAACATACTCATAAATGATCTGGAAAAATGGGTAAACAGTGAGGTGGCAAAATTTGCAGATGATACAAAACTATTCAAGATAGTTAAGTCCCAGGCAGACTGTGAAGAGGTACAAGGTGACTGGCAGGACCAGCTCCAGGGTTTTTGCCACCCCAAGCGGCGGGGGGGGGGGGGGGGGGAGGGGGAAACAAAAAAACAAAACAAAACAAAAAAGCCGCGACCGCAATTGCGATCGTTGGCACTCCGGTGGTAGCTCCACCGCGCCCGCTTTCTTCTTCAGCGGGAATTCGGCAGCAGGTGCTTCCCTCCGAGAGGGACTCGCCGCCGAATTGCTGCCGAAGAGCCCGACGTGCCGCCCCTTCCCCTTGGCTGCCCTAAGCACCTGCTTGCTGGGCTGGTGCCTGGAGCCGGCCCTGGTGACTGGGCAACAAAATGGCAGATGAAATTCAATGTTGATAAATGCAAAGTAATGCACATTGGAAAACAATCTCAACTATACATACAAAATGAAGGAGTCTGAATTAGCTGTTAACACTCAAGAAAGAGATCTTGGAGTCATTGTGGATAGTTCTCTGAAAACATCCACTCAATGTGCAGCAGCAGTCAAAAAAGCGAACAGAATGTTGGGAATCATTAAGAAAGGGATAGATAATAAGACAGAAAATATCATATTGCCTCTATATAAATCCATGGTACGTGTACACCTTGAATACTGTCTGCAGATCTGGTCACCGCATCCCAAAAAAGATATATTGGAAATGGAAGAGGTACAGAGATGGGCAACTAAAATGATTAGGGGTATGAAACAGGAGGAGAAATTAAAATGACTGGGAATTTTCAGCTTAGAAAAGAGACGACTAAGGGGGGATATGATAGAGGTCTATAAAATCTTGACTGGTGTGAAGAAAGTGAATAAGGAAATGTTATTTGATCCTTCACATAACACAAGAACTAACAGTCACCCAATGAAATTAATAGGCAGCAGGTTTTAAAAAAACAAAAGGAAGTACTTCTTCACACAACATAAAGTCAACACGTGGAACTGTTTGTCAGGGGATGCTGTGAAGACCAAAACTATAACAGGATTAAAAAAAGAACTAGATAAATTCCTGGAGAATAGGTCCATCAGTGGCTATTAGCCAGGATGGGGAGGGATGCTCTGAGTGTCCCTAGCCTGTTTGCCAGAAGCTGGGAATGGGCAACAGGGGATGGATCACTTGATGATTACCTGTTCAGTTCATTCCCTCTGAAGCACCTGGCCTTGACCACTGTCGGAAGACAGGATACTGGGCTATATGGACCATTGGTCTGACCCAGTATGACCATTCTTATGTAAAAATTAATTATAATAATAAAAATGTTTAGTACAGAAACTCCCCAACATAATGACCTCTCAAGATAGCAACGATGTGAGATAACAACCTTGGCAAATAATGCGTTTTAAAAATCTTGGCCTACTAGGAAACATATTTATATAAGTTTCCATTCCCAGTCACAAATCTAGCATTCTGGAGCAAAGTCACTAAAATATACTCCAACAAACAAATGTTTATTTAACGTGCCCCTCACTTTTCCCTCCACCACACCCCGCTCACCGGGGTTGTCCTTGGTCAGTGGAGACTCAGAGTTCAGAGGTGCTTTCACGTGAGTTCACCTCCCAGGTGGGGGGCAAGAAGGCACCTTGCTCGTTCCTCCAGCTGCTCACTGTTTGCTCTGGCCATGGCTGTTCGTCGTTGCACCGTTCACTCCATCGCTCTGTTGCCAATGGCCCTGCGCAGTCACCTTCTGCTGCCACCTGCCACTGTGACCTCTGCGAGTTGGTCTCTTGAGGTTCCACCAGCTCTCAGTGATTTCAGCTGAGCTCTCAGGGGGGGAACCTCGCTGCTAGTGCAGGCTGGGCCCTCTCTTCCACAGAAACACTGTCCCACAGCAGGACTAAGCACTTAGACCTGATTATCAGTGATTTCAGCTGCAGTGGTCACTTAACAGAACAAAAGACTATCTATGGAGCCTAATCAGCTCTGTCTTTAAACAGTGGAGAGGGGCAGGTCCCCACCCTCTCTCTTGATGCCCCCAATCAGCACAGGCTAAGTACAGTTCTACTGCCCTTTACTCATACAATAAGAGCAACAACATTTCATCCCTCCCCCCCGCATTCAAGTGATATGTAACCCAACCCCAGCCAAAATCTATCACTTGGGCAACACAGCTCTGTTTGCTGGGTACCTAGGCAGATTAGGTGTGAATGTAAATACAATCTGGTCCTGAAGCCTTTCCCCCCAGCCCCCAGCTCATCACTAGGTGTCAGGGAGAGCTCCTTTAGACTTCGCTTACAAATCATCATTTGAAATTATTAGGTTGGCCAACGTCACCGAAATGAATGCACTGACATTGTCATAAAAAACAACAGCTGTATAAGGAAGCTAGTCTATGTTCATACTTTTCAAATCTATTATACTTTTTCAGATACACGTATTTTATTATACACTGTATATGCTTTTAAAGTGTGTATTAATGTTTCAATTTCAATTCAAATTTCCAAACAGTCACTAAATTGGCATGTTTCAGAGTAGCAGCCGTGTTAGTCTGTATCCGCAAAAAGAACAGGAGTACTTGTGGCACCTTAGAGACTAACACATTTATTTGAGCATAAGCTTTCGTGGGCTACAGCCCACTTCATCGGATGCATAGAATGGAACATATAGTGAGGAGATATATATACATACAGAGAACATGAAAAGGTGGGAGTTGCCATACCAACTCTAAGAGGCTAATTAATTAAGATGAGCTATTGTCAGCAGGAGAAAAAAACCTTTGTAGTGATAATCAAGATGGCCCATTCCAGACAGTTGACAAGAAGGTGTGAGGATACTTAACATGGGGAAATACATTCAATGTGTGTAATGGCTCAGCCATTCCCAGTCTCTATTTAAGCCTAAATTGATTGTATCTAGTTTGCATATTAATTCAAGTTCAGCAGTTTCTCCTTGGAGTCTGTTTTTGAAGCTTTTCTGTTGCAAAATTGCCACCTTTAAATCTGTTACTGAATGACCAGAGAGGTTGAAGCGTTCTCCTACTGGTTTTTGAATATTATGATTCCTGATGTCAGATTTGTGTCCATTTATTCTTTTGCGTAGAGACTGTCCGGTTTGGCCAATGTACTTGGCAGAGGGGCATTGCTGGCACATGATGGCATATATCACATTGGTAGATGTGCAGGTGAACGAGCCCCTGATGGTATGGCTGATGTGATTAGGTCCTATGATGGTGTCACTTGAATAGATATGTGGACAGAGTTGGCAGCGGGCTTTGTTGCAAGGATAGGTTCCTGGGTCAGTGTTTTTGTTCAGTGGTGTGTGGTTGCTGGTGAGTATTTGCTTCAGGTTGGGGGGGCTGTCTGTAAGCGAGGACTGGCCTGTCTCCCAAGTTCTGTGAGAGTGAGGGATCGTCCTTTAGGATAGGTTGTAGACCTTTGATGATGCGCTGGAGAGGTTTTAGTTGGGGGCTGAAGGTGACGGCTAGTGGCGTTCTGTTACTTTCTTTGTTGGGCCTGTCTTGTTGTAGGTGACTTCTGGGTACTCTTCTGGCTCTGTCAATCTGTTTTTTCACTTCAGCAGGTGGGTATTGTAGTTTTAAGAATGATTGATAGAGATCCTGTAGGTGTTTGTCTCTGTCTGAGGAATTGGAGCAAATGCGGTTGTATCTTAGAGCTTGGCTGTAGACAATGGATCGTGTGGTGTGTCCTGGATGGAAGCTGGAGGCATGTAGGTAAGTGTAGCGGTCAGTAGGTTTCCGGTATAGGGTGGTGTTTATGTGACCATCGCTGATTAGTACAGTAGTGTCCAGGAAATGGACCGCTTGTGTGGACTGGTCCAGGCTGAGGTTGATAGTGGGATGGAAATTGTTGAAATCATGTTGGAATTCTTCAAGGGCTTCTTTTCCATGGGTCCAGATGATGATGTCCTCAATGTAGCGTAAGTAGAGTAGGTGCGTTGGGGACAAGAGCTGAGGAAGCGTTGTTCTAAGTCAGCCATAAAGATGTTGGCATACTGTGGGGCCATGCGGGTACCCATAGCAGTGCCGCTGACTTGAAGGTATACATTGTCCCCAAATGTGAAACAGTTGTGGGTGAGGACAAAGTCACAAAGTTCAGCCACCAGGTTTGGCATGTAACTAGTTCACAAAACTGGGGGGGTGTTGGGGAAATCCAGGGGGGGTGTAGGGAAATCACTGCTCTCCGCACCCCCGGGACACACGGTTCCAGCCCTGGGGGCGCTCGGCGGCTGCTGGGACTCGGACCTTGGCCAGGACTGCTGGCCAGGGGGGCCTTGCCGGGCGGGGGGTCCCCGCGAGGGAAGCCCGAGCCGCTGGCTGGGCCCGCCCCCCCCGCGCTGGCTCTGCTGGGGCGGGGCAGCGGCTGGGGCGCGCGGTCCGCCCGGCCTGCGGGGGCAGCAGCGGCCCCTCCGCCGCCTTCTGCGGCTGCGCCCCCAGCGCCCGAGCTCGCTACAATGTAGCAGGGGCAGCTGGGGTGCGCTGCGGACCCGGCGGGCCGGGCGGACCCTGCGCTGCGGACCCGGCGGGCCATGAGCAGGTGAGGGCCGAGCCGAGCCTGGCCCCGCCGGCAGCGGAGCGGAGCGGGCTGTGTCCGGGCGGGGTCCCCAGGGCGGTGCCCCCTGCCCGTCCCACCCGGAGCTGCGGGGTCCCGTCCCCCCGGCCGAGGTTGGGGGGTCGCCTCCAGCCCCCTCACCCCCAGTGCTGCAGCCTCCCAAACGTGGGGTCTTCTGTGGCGGCTCGGGCCGAGCCTGGCCCTGGAACAGCTCGGGAGCGGTCGCTGCTGTCCCCTGGGGCTGCCGGGGGTTTGGGGACCTGCAGCGTGTTCAAGGCCCACTTGTCACTTTCCTGCGTGGAAGAGGCGCGCGTGGCTCTAGCCTCGGGATCAGCCCCCCTGACCCCGAGAAACCGGCCAGGGAGGGGTTCTGCCGAATGCCCCAGGCCCAGGCATCCTTCCAGCCGCCTGCCCCCAAACTAGGACAGCAGGGAATGTGAGGGGCTGCGCTGTGCCCCCGATCAGAGGGCCACAGGTGGGGCGTTCTGGGGTGCCCATCACCATGGCATTTAGGCACCAGGTTCTGCAATATTTCTAGGCCACTGCAGAAATCTGCATCCTGCCCCTAGCTCTGGGCGGGTGACGCTTGGTGAGTCCCTTTCCCCTCTCTGGTCTCCCATCTATAAAACGCCCTTTCTCATAGCAGGTTGTAGAGCATTCTTGCTGTGGGTGCAATGTTCTTGTGCTGTGAAGCCCTATATAAACACTGAGCATGTTTATCATCCCACTCTGGCCATGGGAGCTCCGGGGGCAGGTGGGAGGGAGGGGCAGTAACTTGGTGGTGGTTTTAGTTGGGTGTGCGGATAGCACCACAGCTCCAGTTTTGTCACAGCAGCACAGCGATCCTTTTAAAAATCCCACACAGGAAACTGTCAAAACCCGACTACATTCACTGTGAGTAAAGAGCCCAGCACAGCATTGAAATCCCACCCTGGCTACCAACCAGGCTTTGAGTGACAATTGGCTTTAGGCGCCACTGTTGATGTTTTTCAAGAGCGTCTATTGAAGGGCCTACAATGCTTTATTTGGGGCCTAAATCTAGCTGGTGTGTGCATTGGAACGGAGCTGCCTAGTCACTAGGGTGGGACTGCAACTTCAAAACACACCTGTTGTAAACCAAGTTCCTTCCCCGTGCTGCTAATGAAGTGTGGATTTTTGAAAGTGGAAGTAGGCAAATAATGTATCCCTGCCCTTAGCAAGGTTCTGCTTCCTCTGTGCTCATCTCTGGCATTGCACAATGAAACTCCGTCTCCCTCGGGTCTGGGTGCTGATTTGTTTGGGTGTCGATGCCAGGGGAATGGTTTAGAAAAATAACTGCTCACTCTCGAGTTTTGAATAGAGACACGTGTTTCTGTGTGCGTCATGGGTTTGGGAAACGCTCGTGTGTGGCTGTCTCTGTTTGTTTACAGCATTACAATTGGAGGCCAGACTGATCCTGACAGTCTCTCTTCATTAAATGAGATCAGAAATGGTTTCTGGAAATTAAGCAGCTATTTCAACATAACTTCAGGGAAAGCAGTTTTCCTGCATTTAAATTTCCCTTTTGGATGTCAGGCTAATTCAGGAGAACTAGGAAGTGAAGCTGATCACTCTAGAATTGTTGTCGAATGGTCAGACAGTTCACTCGGTAAAGAGCATTATTAGGATCGGAGTGCCAGCAGTGTGCTCGGCTCGATACAGACCAGTAGGGAAACATCCACAGCTACGCTGGACAAACCTCTTGAAAGAAAAAACTCCCTGGCAGGAACACGCATCCTTCTGTTTCTGGACACGAGGACAAACGGAAACCCCAAAGTTGTACCGCTCATAACGATGTCAGTTTAGTTAATCAGTGCAGTTGCTAGTCTGCTTATACTGTTACAGCTTATTCCCCCTCCCATATGGGACTAGCTATCCCGGTAAGCACGTTACACTAGTAGAACTGAGCCCACATGAGGGGTTGTACCCGTATGACTGTATCTGTACAAATCACCCCCTACGGTGTGTAATGCAGGGGCTGCGTAGGGGCTGCACTGTGGCTGACTGTTCCGTATTTGTCCACCATGAACCTCTCTGTGGTGCGTCTGGTACTGAATGAGGCGGGCCGCTCAGAGTCAGCTTGGCCATTCCCTACACGCGGCTTGTCTTCACTAGCCATAAAGAGCCTGCGCGTAGCTCGGGTGAGCTGATGTGAGGTAAACCCTGAAGACGAGGCAGTTGGAAGTCTTCGCGTGAGGTAGCCGGTAGAGAGAGCTGGCTGGGGGGCACCAAGGGTAGCGATGGAATATGGGGCTGAGCCCCATTGGTGTGTGTGCCTTACAGGGGTGCCCTGTATCCCGTCCGGGGCATGCAGGACCCCGGGGTGGTGGGTGCCTTTCCCATGGTGTCTATGCAGCACGTAACACAAGAGCTCTCTGGATTTTTCACATGTCTCGGGGGTGGCAGTGGTGAGGTGAGAGATTGCACGGTCTTCCTGTGCAGCACGCTGAGATGTTAACAACGCTCCCCAGCTGTGTCCAATTGTAATTGCGTTGCTAGGTTAAGACCCTCCCGGAACACCAGAAGCCAGTGCTTGTCCGAGAAGATGCTCAAGGACGTGTCTCTTCAAAAACGTGGCGTTTTTCTGTGTGACTAAGGGCTTGTCTGCAGCGTG
Source organism: Emys orbicularis (assembly GCF_028017835.1). Lineage (NCBI taxonomy): Eukaryota > Metazoa > Chordata > Testudines > Emydidae > Emys > Emys orbicularis. The sequence goes on along the minus strand of NC_088696.1, from coordinate 3,351,847 downwards.
GACGCTCGCTCCAGCCGCTGTCGGCAGGGTCAGTCCACCTCCCCGAGAGGCAGGAGCTAGGTCGATGGAAGAATTCTTCTGTCAGCCCAGCACTCTCCGCGCCGGGGCCTTCCTCGGCGTAGCTTTGTCGCGCGGGGGGTGGATTTTTTCCGCCTGAGAGGTCGACCCGGCGACATCAGTCTTTGGAGTGTAGACCTGGCCGTCAGAGGAAGCCTGACTGTGTGGGGAGAGCACTGGACTGGGACTTAGGAGTGGGGTTTAATTCTTGGCCTGTGGGACCCTGGCCCAGTCACTTCATGTCTCTGTGCCTCAGTTCCCCACCTGTAACCATGTCTGTCTGCTCCTCAGGGCAGGGGCCCTTGCTAGGTGTATGTCCTGTGTCTAGCGCAATGAGTACTGTCAGCACACGTTTGTAGAGTGCCATTGGTAGTAGTAACTCCAGGTGGCCGGAGCTGGGGCGCGTGCTGTAATGATGGGGTGCCACGTGCCGGGCTCTCAGGTGTCTGGCTGACTTGGTTGGAAGCTGTTCTGGCGACACAGGCAGGTGGAGAGACTGGTTTTTCTACCTCCTCCGCTGTGGAGCACAAACCCCGCAGAGTGTGTGAGCGGCGTGGGGTGATACTGCTCGTAGTGGCTGGGAAAAATGATCCATCGATTCCAGTTTTAAGTGGAAGCTGCCTGGGCCGGGCTGGGCTGTGGGAGGGAAGGATCAGGCATTACCAGCTCTAGCCTGTTCCAGTGTCACAGGCCGAGAGGGGTGAGCTCCTGGGGCAGGTGCCGTGCCCTGGCGCAGGCTCCCCTCACCTCTGCGTGGTCCGGCAGGTTGGCCTGCTATGGAATGTGATGAGAAGCTGGTCCGGTTCCGACAGGCCCACCTCAACCCCTTCAACAAGCAGCCGGGGCAAGGCCAGCATGACCAGGAGGCTGGGGACGACCTTTCTTGTCGAGGTTAGTGTGGGGTTCCCTCGCCCATGCTGGGGGCAGGGGACGGCTGTCTACCCGCTGCTGGGGAGCAGGCAGTGACCAGGGGCTGGCGCTGGCCAAGGGAGCTCCGAGAGCCACAACCAAAGGGGTGGGGGCCCCCTCTGACCCCAGTCCTCCCCCACCGGGTCCCTGCAAGCCAATTTCCTGCCCAGTCCCTGGGCTGCCAGAGACCTAAGTGCCATTGTCTGGGAGGCTTCCCCCACACCCTGGAGGTGCGGGGGGAGGACACTAGATTCTCCCAGCATAAGGGGCTTGCAGACTCCCAGAAAGGCAGCCGGGGCTCTAGGGTCTCCTGGTTCGAACCCCGGCTCGTCCACCCGCTGGCTGCGTGGCCAGGGGACTCGTGCCTGGAAGCTGTGAAGCTCTGAGCAGGGGCAGATCTTGCACATGCCGCAGCTGGTCACTCTTTGGGGCAGGGAGGCTGCGAAGTGAGACGGGAAAGCGCTTTCCCAGCATGTCTGGGTGCTGAGCGTGGGGGCTGTGTGGGGGAGGGGTGAGTGGGCATCTCCGAACCCACCCGTGTCCTGCTGTGGGGTGTTCAGTTGGGAAGGTCTGTGCAGGGGCAGCTCTCGAGTGACCCCTCTCCTGTGTCCCCAGGATTTGGGGTGTGCTCCTGGGAGGGGCCGCTAAGTGCTGCTGGTCCTGGGGCCTGGTGCCCAGAGCCGCCCCATGCCCAGTGCCCCTCACCATTCAGTGCTGTGGGGATTCCAGGGGCACCGGTGCCCATGTTCTGCAGGGGGTGAGCCTGGCACTTGCCCTGCAGCTGGGCAGAGACCATCTCGGGGGTAGTGGTGGGGGGTGTCTCCCTTCTCTCTCCATATGTCTCTGCTTGTTGCAGACTCGCTGCTGGGGCTGTCCCACGGGGACCCCGGGTTCCAGTGCTCGGAGCGCGTGATGGACTTGGGGCTGGCGGAGGACCACTTCTCCCGCCCTGTGGTGAGTGACTGCGCGGGGGGTGGCTGGGGCACACGAGTCTCCCGGGGGCGGCTGGGTGAAGGTTGGGGCTGGCAGGTGTCTGGAGGAGCTGTGGTGAGGCGTTGATTGGCCCAGCAGGGGCAGCCTGGGAAGTCTCTGTGCCCAGGGTGGGGAAGGGCACCGTGCCTGGGCCCAGCGGGGCAGCGCTGCTCACCGCCGTTGCCCGTCTCTTGCCTGCAGGGCTTGTTCCTGGCCTCCGACATCCAGCAGCTGCGGCAGGCGATCGAGGAGTGCAAGCAGGTGATCCTGGAGCTCCCTGAGCACTCGGAGAGGCAGAAAGACGCTGTGGTGAGGCTCATCCACCTGCGCCTGAAACTCCAGGAGCTGAAGGTGTGGCACGGGGGCTTGGCACGAGGGCTGGGCACGGGGTGGGGGCTGCGGCCGGCTAGTGGCTCTGCTGGCTGAGGCCTCGGCGGTGTGGGCACAGAGCAGCCCACCCAGGTAGCAAAGGGCAGGATCCCCCGCTCTGTGCCAGGTGCCTAGGCCTTCCTGCTGACTTGCCAACGAGGGCCCAGGCAGCGCTGAGCAGGATTCTGAGGTTCCGCAGCCCGGGCAGGGAGCGGGGGCCCCACCCCGGGGTGTTGGCAGCGGTGCCCGCAGGAGGCAATGGCCTGGCTCTCGGTGCAAAGGAGGCGAATGTCTCCCAGGCTCAGCCCCGCTCTGGCCGTCTGTCTGTGCTGCAGGACCCCAGCGAAGACGAGCCCAACATCCGGGTGCTCCTGGAACATCGCTTCTACAAGGAGAAGAGTAAGAGCGTCAAGCAGACGTGTGACAAGTGCAACGCCATCATCTGGGGCCTGATTCAGACCTGGTACACCTGCACAGGTGAGCACCAGCCCTGCCAAGGCAGCACCTCCCTGCTCCCCAGCCCTGGGGCAGGACGAAGGCTTGTTCTCCTTCCCGGCGGCGCTGATCCCCTGGAGCTCAGCCAAAGCTGCAGGGCAGACGGGAGGCGGCAGAGCCCCCGGGCTGGGCGGGTGCCTCTGCCGGTCACCTGGGTCCTGCCGCAGACAGGAGTGCAGATCCCTGATGGCATAAATGCCCAGTCGCTTCTCCGCTGCCACCCGCTCTGCTCTGAGCCTTTCCCTGCCATGCGGGATGGCCTGTCTCCTGCAGGGCTGGGCCAGTTCTGAGTGTCGTGAGAGTGTTGGCAAGGGGCCTGGGTGCTCCCCAGCCGGGTCAGGCTGAAGCAAGGGGAAGGCCGGGCGGGTGACTCCTGGGTCTCTGTGCCATGTCTTCCCCAGGGTGTTACTATCGCTGTCACAGCAAGTGCCTGAACCTCATCACGAAGCCCTGCGTGAGGTCCAAGGTCAGCCACCAGGCCGAGTACGAGCTGAGCATCTGCCCCGAGACAGGCCTGGACAGCCAGGATTACCGCTGTGCGGAGTGCCGGGCGCCCATCTCCCTCCGTAAGTGCCACCCGTGCGGGAGGGGACGCTGGGGCTGAGGTGTGACCGGGGATAGCCGTTAACCCTCACAGTTACCAGACTGCGTGCGCTGGGACCGGAGCCCACGCCCCGGAGACCTTCCCGCTCATCTGAAGCAGAGCTCCGTTAGCAGGAGGGGGGCGATCCCTGTGGCCAACATGTCAGTGGGGTCACCCTGGCGTGTGTGTGAGCAGGCTGGAGCACAGAGCACGGAGGGAGCCGGGCTCGGCTGGGATTAGATCTCGGGAGTTCCTGGCTCCCAGGCCTGTGCTCAGCCCACTCTCGGCATCCCTGGGGTGGGGGTTCTGCAGGGGTGTGGCCGGAGGTTGCTCTGGGTATATGGAGTGCAGGGAGCATGGGCTGAGCACAGGGAGTGGGAGGAGATGACAGCAGAGATACGGGCAGAGGCCTTGGCATCAGGACACGTGGAGTCTGGTCCTGGCCCTGCCCTGACTCACCGTGCGCTCATGGGTGAGTCACTTCCCCTCTCCGAGCCTCAGTTTCCCAAGTGCAGAACAGGGCCAGTGACATTCGCCCAGCCTCCCCGAGCACAGGGCTTGGCACACGCTTGAAGTGTTGGGAGGCTCTGCAGCCTTACGGCTAAGGGGAGCAGCAGGCACTGCCCTGGCGGGTGAGAGCAGAGACCCCTGCTGGTTCTGGAATGGGTTGGGACAGGGGACCTGGCAGGGCTGGGGCCCTGGGGCTGTTCCTGGCATGATGGGGCTGACGGCCCCGTGTCCAATGCAGGGGGTGTGCCCAGCGAGGCCAGGCAGTGCGACTACACCGGCCTGTACTACTGCGGAAACTGCCACTGGAACGACCTGGCCATCATCCCGGCCCGCGTCATCCACAACTGGGACTTCGAACCCCGCAAGGTGAGCAGGCCGGGGCGGGGGGACGGGCCCGTGGGCAGGGCAGGAGGTGACGCTAGGGGACACTGAGGTTCAGCTACCCTGGGCTGAGCCAGGGCACAGGCTGGGGGGTGGGACACGGAGCCTTTCACCCTTGGCCAGCGGCGTCCGCTCCAGCCCCGGCTGGCGGAGACCGAAGCTAGTTCCTGTCTGCACCTGGTGGCCCTGTGATGTGAGCCCGGGGCCTGCAGGGCTCATTTAAAGACGGGATCAGCCCTAGGAGCTGGTTCCCTGCGAGAGATGGGGTCCGTGTACGGCGCAGGAGTCGGGCTGGCTTTCTCAGATGCGTCAGCACAGCAGGGCCCTGGCCCTTCCCCTTCCCGGAGTGGGCTGCAGACCCCCTCCCAGGCCCTACCAGAACAGCTGGTCAGTATGGAGGGGCCGCGCCCAGCAGCTCCCCTACGCCCCTCTGTGCTAATCATGGGGACCTGCAGGGCCCCTCCCCGAACCATGTGCTGTTATTTACCCCTGGGGTGGCAGCGGGGGCCCCCGGTTAATAACAGGGCGCTCTGTTCTCCGGGCCCAGGTCTCCCGCTGCAGCATGCGTTACCTTGCCCTGATGGTGTCGCGGCCGGTGCTCAAGCTGCGGGAAATCAACCCCCTTCTCTTTAACTACGTGGAGGAGCTGGTGGAGATCCGGGTAAGTACCTGCGTCCGCTTGGGGCTCGTGCCCCTGGTTCTAAGGGCTGGGGTCCCGTCCCCAGACTGGCTTGTGAGCGTGTGGGGGAGTTCCATGGGGCTTCCAGCTCTGGGCTGGGCCGGGAGCAGCTCCCAGGCATGCCCCCTTCGCTCTGTGTTGTACGTGCTCACCCGACTTCTCACCCCTAGACACTGGGGCCAGGGGGCAGATTATCCCACACCTGCTACTGCAGGGCCCTTACGCTTCCCTGGGAGGGGTCCGGTCGCTGTTGGACAGGATGCTGGGCTCGCTGGGCAGGCCCTGTTTCCTGAGCCCCGTCTCCCTGCAGAAGCTGCGCCAGGATATCCTGCTCATGAAGCCCTACTTCATCACCTGCAAAGAGGCCATGGAGGCTCGTCTGCTGCTTCAGGTGCGGGGGTGTCTGCACGGGGAGGGGCTGCTGTGCGAGCGAGTGTGCTGGGATGGGGAGGGAGCTGAACCCCTGAGCGCATGAAGCCGTTTGTGCTCCTCCCCAGCAGGGTACAGATCTTCCACCTGTGCCCAGCTGGTGGAACGGGCCATGACTGGGCAGCTCCAGCCCAGAAGGTGACACCTGAGGGGCGTGGCACTGCCCACCTGCTGGGGGTGAGAGATCCGTTAATCCATCCCTGTCGGGATCAGCTCCACCTTGTGGTTTCCTGAGGGTAGAGGAGCTGTGGGGTCAGCGTCACACGGGCCAAGCCCAGAATCCACGGACGCGATTCTCCCAGCCCCGAACCTCTGGTGCCTGTGGCTGCTGCGGAGACCCCTCTCTGTCGTGCTCCCGTGTGGGGATCTGCGACCCCCCGAGGCGGCGCACAGCAGCGGGTTACGTGGACTCTCTCCGGGACAGGAGCCATGTGCAGGGGGAGGACGAGGGAGGCTGTGGAGGAGGGGGCTGGGTCCGATGGCCGTCGCTAGCCCAGGCAATGGTCTGGGTGGCCTGTAACTCAATCACCCTGTGTCCTCGGAACGTCAGCTCCCGTAGCTGCCTGCCCTGAGCCCCGGAAGACTCGTTGGGCTGCTGGGGACGAGCCCCGGGCCGGGGAGGAAGGGCACGTTGAACCCCAGTGCGTGATGATGGATCAGCCACAGGGTAAAGTGGAGAGCTCTTGGCCAGGGCTTAGTTGGACTCTGCTCCCTGTCTAAGCCCCAGCTGGGGAAGGCCCCTTGGCAGGTGGGGGCAGGCAGGTGGCTGGGGAGCGTCGTGGTCTGACGATTCTTCCCCTGCAGCTACAGGACCGGCAGCACTTCGTGGAGAACGACGAGATGTACTCACTGCAGGACCTGGTCGACATCCAGGCTGGGCGCCTCAGCTGCTCCTTAACGGAGATCCACACCCTCTTTGCCAAGCACATCAAGCTGGACTGCGAGGTGGGGCTGGGGGGCTGACCCATCCCCTGGGGATCAGCTGTCTGAGGGGCCGGAAACACCCACTCCAGCCTGGCCTCCCTGGATGTTTGCAAAGTCTCTAATTTCTGCATCTTCGTTGCTAGACAAATGCTTGTGTCTAAACCCCTCCCCTAGCAAACGGGAGGTGGGGGGCCAGGCCCTGCCCTCCCCCAGTAACAACCCTAGGACGACAGAGCTGGTGGGGAGCAGGCGTGCAGTGGGAGGAATTCCTCCTTTTGAGTCAGGGCTGCGTGGGGGGAGGCGCCATTGCCACTGCCCTGGTGTATTTGAGCCCCCGCAGGTAGCGGAGGTGGGGATGGGGCACACAGGACTGGGGGAGCAGGGCCTGGAAGCACTCGGCCCCAGGGCTCTGATACCCCAGTGTGCAATCTGCTGGAGCCAGCAGCTCCATGGGGGGGCCTGGATCCCAGCACTGGTGGGGAGGGGGAAGGGCCCACGCACTGCACAGGGCTCAGCAATCTTCACCCTTGTCTCCAGCGGTGCCAGGCGAAGGGCTTTGTGTGTGAGCTCTGCAAAGAAGGGGACGTGCTCTTCCCATTCGACAGCCACACGTCGGTGTGCACGGACTGCTCTGCTGTCTTCCACAGGTGGGTGGGGAGGAGCCTGGGGCCGCATGTCAGCCCCCATGGCGTCCTGTGCCAGCCCCAGCTGGGAGCATGGGGCCCGAGCAGGGAGAGCTCTGTGCTGGGGGAGCCCCAAGATATGCAGGACTGCGAAATGAGCCGGACGCGGAGCCAGATCCCACGGTGCCCATAGGTGGCACTGCAAGGAACCGGCACTGGGCTGACCCTGCCCCTGGCCTAACCTGGCACTGGCCCCTGGGGAGGTGAAGCTGCTGGCTGAGATCCTGCTCTCTGCTGGGCAGTGCCTGGGATGCTGCCCGTGCACTTGGCTCAGCGGTGACCGTGGCTGGCCAGTCTGTTCACGTGCAGTTGGGTGAAGCGGGTCCCGAGTGTGGCACCTTGGACCTCTCCAGTGCTGGGGTGGGCTGGGGCTGGGCTGGGCTGCCTGGAGGAGCTGGCTTGCTCCCTGGCATGCTGCCCTCTCCTGTGGGTCTGCACCTGTCTGCTGGCTCATGTGCTGCTGCAGCCACGCTCTCTGTAAGGGCACTGCGGGTGGCTCCCAGAGCTGGGGGGGCACTGGCTGTGAATTCTAGGGGGCATGCAGCTCCTTGCCAGCAGAAGCGCCCGGCGAGGCTGCAGGGCTGGCCTGAGCCCCACGCTCCTGACGGCAGGGCCAATGGGAGTAACCTTCCTCCTCCTCGCTTCCAGGGACTGCTACTATGACAACTCAACGACGTGCCCCAGGTGTGCCCGGCTCAGCCTGAGGAAGCAGTCGCTCTTCCGAGGCCCCAGTGCGGAGGAGCAGGCCTAGGGTCCCCCAGTGCCCCCCCGACCTTGGCACCAAAGAACATTGGAGAGAACTGGGCGTTCCAGAGGGGCGCAGCTGCAGCGCTGGGGCTGCAAGATCTGAACTAGCCGCCACCGGGGGCGGACCCCGGGCCAGGGAGCGAGATGTCGCACAGGCCCGAAGGAGTGCTTTGCCCTGGGACTCTGGGACCAGCCCAGCACGTTGCCTGTTGCTGGGAGGCAGCTCAGCAGGTTCTGAACCCAGCTATGAGAACTCCTGTGCTGGGGGGTGTGTGTAATGGGGTGGCAGGAGTTGCTGGGGGGCTCTCGCTGTCCCAGCCGGCCCCTGCTTTACGCAGGGTGTTTGGGTGGAAGAGAGAGCACCAGGGCCTCCCACCCCCTCCCTCACTACTGCCTCTTGCCTCACCCGTCTTGCTGCTGCTGTTACTGGGATACACTGGTGGGGGGCTAGGAGCTAGCTGGGGTCCGTCTCCCCATGCTGCAATCCCACCTTCCCACTGCAGGGCAGACGTTGGGTTTTCAGCAAGCAGAACCAAGGACTCAAGGCTGCTGGGCCCGGCCAGGGAGGGGCGCAGGTTTTGGGCAGTGACCGTGATGGAGCTCTGGGGGGTAGCTACGGGATGAGCACTAATCCTTTTAGTCTTCCTTTTTCTACAGCTGAGGGAGCAGGGCTGCGGGCTCTGTGCAGGGCCGAGCCCCTCCGTCCCAGGGGAAGTGGGAACTAGCAGGCTTTGTTCTAATCGCTTTTCCTCTTGTCGGTTCCGCCCCAGCCGGTCTGTGGGGCTCTCGCACCACCGGGGGAGGGGCTGTGTACGAAATGCCCTGGATAGCAAGTGAAACACACACTACCTGTTTGTAACCCGATTTCCCAGAGGACGTGTTTCAGCTGCTGGGCCACTTCCACTCCCTTTGGATAAGGGACTTGCTTCTAGTCCCAGTGCTAAGGGCTGGCTGAAGCCAGCAGAGGCCCTGAGCTATTGCTTAGAGCTGGAGTCCAATCAAAGGGGGTTGGAATGGAAACACCACCTCTGCTGAATGGGGTGTGGGCAGTCAGACCCCTCTGGGAACCGAGATGGGCCAAAGGTAGCACCCCCCCCCCCTGAGCCAATGTAGTGTGTGGGGGGCCATTATTGCCAGATCCCAACTGCCTCTGACCTCTTCCTCTGCTTGGATCATAGTGTTTGCTATTAGCAAACGCTGGGATTGTTACTGGGCTTCTGTTAACCCCCGCGCTCAGTTTTCACGTGCTCATTTCATTTCTTTCTCAGTAGTTCTCCTCGGATGAAACTTCTCCTACCCCCTGACCGCATCCCGCCCCCAGGACTGTTACACATTGAAACCCTCCCACTTCACACTGGCATGAACTCAGCCTCTGGTTCCCCTTTGCAGTGCGGATGTTGCATACTCTGGGTTTGGTGTAGTTGTCATGGCCTAAGCCCTTAAACTCTAACTCCCTTTTCGGGGGTTTGTAACTTTCACCTGCTAGGCTAAAACGTCCCCGTCCTGGGCTCTGACCAGAGGCGAGCGCTTGGAGAAAGGGTCCGTGACAGCAGCTCTGCCTCTCCGGAGAAAGCTGGCCCTTGTCTCTTAGTGAAAACGAACCACCACGTGTCTGGGATGCTCCTCAAAAAGTGAGCTGCTGCCTCAACCTTCTCTTAATGGTTTTATGTTTAATGGCTAGTCCGCCAGGGCGGGTGTGCAACAATGCGTGAACACTAACGTGAGCACTTTAATTTCTGTACAGACATGTATGTTGGTTCTATTTGAGTAGAAATAACAAACCTTGCTACAGAATCATTGTTTACCCTGTAAGTCCCTGACTTTTTCTTGGTTTCTAGAAACACTTTGTTTGCCTGTGTGGGTGAGAGATTCAGATGGCAGGCTCCAGGCAGGCAGGGGGGAGGATCGTTGTGAAGCTGGGGTGAGGCGGTGGTTGTTTTTTTAAGTTTAGTTCCTAATCTTGCAATGACAAAGTCTTAAGAAGAAAGCGTTCTCCCGGCCCCCCACCCCCCAGTTCAGAGGGCAGGACTAGCAGCGCAAGTGTGTTTTACACCCCTGCCCAGTCACCAGAGCCTAGGCATGGAAGAGCACTTGCTGAACCTGCTGTTCCACACGCTTGCAGAAGCCTGACAAGCAGCATATGCCACAGGTGTGGCCACATGTGCTAGCCTGTGGCAGGATGGGCAGTCCTGAGGGAAGGGTGCAATTCCCACTTTCCAGGCAGTATCGTGTATAACCCGACTGCCATACGTTTATCAAACCCAGCGCTGTTGCACCTGTGGCAAGAGACAGTCTAGGCCCCTAGGCCAGCTGCTCCATGGCCTTTATTAAATGCATCTTGGAAAGAGTGACTGCAGCAGCTGCCGCGTTGCACCTGAGCCCCAGACAGATCACTGTAATTGTCTGTGTGTGTATTGTTACCAGACCCTCGGAGTCTGTAACTTCAGGAGTGCTTCGAGTAGCATAAACAATGGGAAAGATACCACAGACAGAACGGATGGCATGATCCTTGCCTGTATCTGGAAGGGAAAAGACAGGGGAAGTGGCTATGTCTGCATGGCAGCTGGGAGTGTATCTCCTAGGCCGACTAGACAGATACAGCTGGTTCTGCTTGAGCTACCGGGCTAAAAATAGCTGTGTGAATGTTGTGGCATGAGCTAGCCACGTGAGGACAACCCATCTGCCCTCTTTGCAGCTCTGAGCTCGTGGGGCTGGCAACCTTTGGCACCCAGCCCATCAGGGTAAAGCCGCTGGTGGGCCGGGCCGGTTTCTTTATCTGGAGCATCCGCAGGCATGGAGCTCCCACAGGCCGCGATTCGCCGTTCCTAGCCAACGGGGGGTGCAGGAAGCGGTGTGGGCTGAGGGACTGCTTCCCACAGCTCCCATTGGCCAGGAATGGCAAACCACAGCCCGCGGGAGCTGCGGGGCTCCGTGCATGCGGATGCTCCAGATAGACAAACCAGCCCGCCAGTGATTTTACCCTGGCGGGCTGGGTGCCAAAGGTTGCCGACCCCTGAGCTAGGCCATGCCACACTGGCCACACTACTATCTTTAGCAGGTAGCTCAACCAGAGCTAGTGTGTGTCTGTCTGTCCAGCATGGGAGGCACGTTTCTAGCTACATTGTGAACATCCCCTCTTACAGTGCAGTCTGATTCCTTGCCATGCCTGCCCTCCTGTCAAAGGGGTCACTTCATAATGAGAACAAAACTGTTTAGCTGACACAGCTGCCCTGTAACCTGCACAGTGAGGACAGAACCAGGACCAAAAGTTTGCAGTTTGCAAAGTGTGAATGACAAAAACAAAACCTCTGGGGAAGTTTCCCTGTGGTTACACCACAACTTGGTGGCTGTAGCAAGGGGGAGGAATGGGGGATAGTAGCACAGGAATCTAACGTACAATGGAATTGATTCAATAAACCACTGTATTTGATCATTTTAATGGAGTGTTGTCATTGCTCGTTTGTTGAAGGAGGGGGCGGTGGGGATCAGGCCAAACGGCTCACTGAGGTTACATGCTGCTGCTGGGTCTGTCATTACTTAACCTGTTGCACTGAAGCCTGGGAAGGAAAGTTCAGTTGCTAATGAACTAAAGACTACAGCATGACTCAGCATTTGCTGGGACACAGATTAACAGAAAGAACAGGAGTACTTGTGGTACCTTAGAGACTAACAAATTTATTAGAGCATAAGCTTTCGTGGGCTACAACCCACTTCTTCGGGGGTTGTAGCTCACGAAAGCTTATGCTCTAATAAATTTGTTAGTCTCTAAGGTGCCACAAGTACTCCTGTTCTTTTTGTGGATACAGACTAACACGGCTGCTACTCTGAAACCTCAGATTAACAGAACTTCCCCTTCCGGCCTTGGCCAGACCAGGATGGCGGGGGGAGGGGGGAAATAGCTTGGCTTGGTTTGGTGACCTACCAACCAGTTCAAGCACACCCTGGGGATGCACTGGTGGGGTGAGCCCAGGCCCCTGCAGCTACATTGTTAGTTGTAGCAGAAATGAAAGCTCAGTTCTTGGCACACTCCCCCTTTGCAGGGAAGCCAGGGGGCACTCCAGGAGATAGCTGGGGTCTGTCTCCAGGGCTGCTGCAATACTCCACCCCACTGCAGTGCAGACATGGGGGGGGGGAGACTAGCTGGGGTCCGTCTCCAGGGCTGCAATCCCCCACCCCACTGCAGTGCAGACATGGGGGGGGAACTAGCTGGGGTCCCCCACCCCACTGCAGTGCAGACATGGGGAGAGACTAGCTGGGGTCCGTCTCCAGGGCTGCAATCCCCCACCCCACTGCAGTGCAGACGGGGGGGGATCCACACTGGACCCCACCGCCTATTGTCCCTGCGCTGGGAGGCCGCTCTGGGCAGGGCCCGCGGGGGTGACGGGAAACGCGGAGCCGTGGGCATCCCGGAACCAAAGGCCCCAGCGCTCGTCCCTACCCGGAATGTCTCACTGGGATCCCGGCGGAGCCTTTCCTGTCCCGCCCCCAGGCGTCAGGTGCTTCCGCCCAGGACGAGGGGCAAGGCGCATGTGCACACAGACTTCGCGGGCGTGAACTCTGCGCATGCGCGTCAAGGCGCGGCGGAGCCGTGGGGAATGGCTCATCGGCTCGCGTCGGGGACTCTGGTGCCGCCTCTCGCTGCCCTATGGCGAGGGGGCTGCCGGACGCACACACCGGCTGGACTCAGGGACCTGGCACCGATCCGGCAGGTGAGAGGTGACTGTTTCTTTTCCGGCATTGTCGTAAAATGTACGGCTCCGTATGCCACTACAAGGGGGCAAACCGTCGCCCTGATGACGTCATCGGCGCGCGCTGGACGCGGTCATGACGTCCCTATGGCTGGAGAGACGCGCTATTCAGGGGGCGTGGTCTGGTTGTTAGGACGGGTGGGAGGAGCGCACAGCCGTGAACGGTGTGAAAGCCCCGCCCCTTGCGCCCTCTGCCCCCCCCCGGTGCTCTGAGGGGCAGGGCCAGGGCCAGGCCGTTTCCTGCTCACCCTCCCATGATGCTCCGAGTTCTCCAGCTGCCCACGGAGTCGCCCAGGGTTGGCGCCCCCCACAGCCAGCGCTGGCTCCATGGACACCAGGCCTGTCCTCTGCCACCCCATCCTGGCTGCCCGGGCACTGAGGCAGAGGCCTAGCTCGGCGCCAAGTCTCCTGGGCCCTGCCCGAGCCGGCACCTAGGGGCTAAGTCGGGGTCCAGCTGAGGAGCTCTGCGCGCAGGACTGGGGAGGCAGGGCCGAAGGTTGCTTTGTGCCTCCTGGCGTGCTGGGTCTGCATGGCTCCTCCTGTCAATTAGAGCAGCCCCAGAGCTGCTCTAGTTTACGCGTGGGCTGCCTGCGGTCCCAGAAGGTAATTGGAGCACAGTAGCGCTCTGATCATTCCAAGGGTGCCTGCCCCCCGAGAGCCAGTTCAGTCCTGTGTCAGTGGTGTACATGAGACTGCTCTTTACTGTTCTAGTGGCCCAAGGGGATCCGCACTCCGCAGCAGGACTATCCAGGGAGCAGAGCATCCGCTTGGCAATGGCTCTGCTCAAAACCACCCAAAGGTACGTGTCTCCAGCAAGGCTACTTGTAGGGCCTTTTGCTTCTCCTAGCTTTCTTGGTGTAGCTGTGGTTGGCAGAGGGATATAGACGTTAAACAAGAAGGGCGCGAATGCAGGCCCCGAGTGAAAGGGGCTTGGGAATGGATTGCAGAACAACCCTGCGCAGAGAGGGTGGGCTGCTGCTGCAGGGCTAAAACAATGGGGAGCAGAGATCTGTTTGAATTCCTTGGGGCAGGGATCGATTTTTTTTATTCTGTGTTTGTACCTCGTCTGGCACCATGGGTCCTGGGCCGTGACTGGGGCTCCCAGGTGCTACCATAATACACCTAATAATGTACATCACTTGGCAGGCCCTGGGCCCATTAATAATAATAATAGCCCCTAGTGATGTTAAAGGGATGCCATCAGCTTAAAAATCACACTTCTGTTTAAGGGTGGGGTTTTTAATATGTGTTTCGGGTAACAGCTGAGGTTCGTGTGGCTATAAATCCAGACAAATTGGCAGGGAGACTCGGGCAGGGGCAGGGCCCAAACCTCACTGTAACTCACTTTCTGCAACTGCCTAGATTCAAACTGCTTGTGGCCCTTTGATAAGTGTTGTGTTGCAGGGCTCTCGCCTGCTGCCCTGATTTATATCCCCACAGAATCACCTCAGGCAGATTCAGTCCACCTCAGGAAGTCCAAGTTAAAACCTGAATGTTGGGGCACCTTTTGTCCAGAACTCCCCTTTGCAGTGGGATAGTAGAAGGTAACCGACGTGAGCTGAGCGAGTCCCTCTTCTGGCTTAGTCTGCATTCCAGCCTTTGAGCCAGAGAATGGGGGGATCCCCCCCTAGAGATCAGGGTATGTTTGTCTGTAGACTTTCAAAGAGTGCTATGCAAGGCATTCCTCTGCGCAGGGACCTTCCCTCTACAGAGGCAGCAACATACTAGCTAGCAGGTGTTTCTTCCTTCCCTTAGATCGATCTGTCCAAGTTAGATCCCAGAAGCAGAGATCTTTCTTGGACAATGCTGTTTGGTAAATAAATGTAAAGCTACATGCTCTAATAATATCTGGTATTGACTATTGTAACCTCCTTCTCTCCAGTCTTGTAGATACTAATCTGCCCCCTGCGGTCCGTTCAAAAGGCTGTCATCAAAATCATTTCCCCTGACCTTTTGGTTTTGGTTTAGCATCTTCCTGGTTTGCCCAGAATCTTTCCCCTATAAACAGAGGGGACTCTTTGACTGCACAGTGTCAGTCCAGTGTCACTGTACCTTTAAATAACCAAAACACAATCACTTTCTCTCTAAGGCTTTGAGAAGTATTTTAAGAAGAATGGAAAAAGTCCCGGCCCAGCAGAGGATGCTCACCAGACTAAAGGTAAACAGTCCCAAATCCTTCAGGGCTGGTCCTAAGGTTTTATAAAGATGCTCAGGAGTGGGAGAGTGTTAGTGAGGGGCTGGATAGCGATTGCTACAGTGTGCATGTGTGTGCCTAAAATACCCTCATGACCATGAGTCAGTACGTTTCCCCACCACCACTACTCTGAGAATTCAACCCTTGTCATGACACCCAACTCTCTCTGCTCTTCTAGTCCTGCTCACCTCAGTTCAGATCTGTAAAATCCCCGTTGCGCTGTAGGATTCTGAGTACAATTGGCTTTATCTCGCTTGCCCTGTCTACCTCTTTTTAAATATTTTTTAATTAGACCTTCCAAACAGGGCTGGCTTATTTAATAAATGGGCTGGCTGTTCGGCATGTGAATGGGATGGGGAAATTGGGCTCTCTTCAAAGCCAATTGTCTGTCTTAATGCACCTTTCTTTTCCCTAGGCCTCCCTGATCCAAAAGATCTCGGTCATGGGGGAAATGGCGGAGGAGGTGGCGGCAAGAGAGGAGGGAAGAAGGAGGATTCTGGGTGGTGGAGGCGCGTGTGGAAGGTCTGTAGCTCTGTTATAGGGGCAGTGATAATTAAGGTTCCAGGAGGATTATGTCCCTTTGTTCGTTCCAAAAATCAGTCTCAGTCCTCACAGGTTCATCACCCTGTCTCTTGCAGGGCAGACTGAATTGTCTGGAAAGTCGCACGTAAATCTCTTTATTAGTTTAGTAGTTCAAGTGGCTCCCTGTTTGCAGTGTAAATCTGCTGTCTGGCTCTTCCTTCAGATCGCTCCAGCTTAATGTTCACCACAGTCACTCGCCGTAACCTTCAGTTTGGATCCTGTGTCAGAAATGTTTCTGTTTGTGCCCCAGCAGCAGCCATGGGAATACAAAATCGATCGCAAGCCGCGGATATAATATTCCACAGCAAAGCCCATACAGGGCTGCAGCGGCGCGCCAGCTTTCTCCAGCAGAGCTCGAGCCTGGCACCCCAGCAGTCTTCGTGTGCCCACCCGCACAAGTTGCCTGGGGCACCAAGCTGCTAGCCATGCAGAGAGAATGTGTTCCCCCGTGTAGTGCAGTGTGTGCTTGCTTCAGCTGGGTCAGCACCAAGGGGATGTGAAGGAGCTGTGAGCCAGCCCCCTCCCCCCCCTCACCACCACGCATGCACACCCCCCCGGACAATACCTACAGCATAGGGTGGTCTCCCCGGCAAGTGCAGAGGATCGCCTGGTGTGAGGGGAGGAGGGCACGTGGCTGGGGTGTTCCATTGCCCAGCTAACTCAGTGGGCCTTGCTGGCAGCAAAAGGCAGTTCCAGCCAAGGCACAAGTTAGGGCAGCCTCGGAGGGTTAGGAGGGTACATGGGTCCCCTTGTCTGCCCTGCACTGGGCTCAGCACCAGCTCAGGGAAGAATTGGGCCAGCAGTGCTCAGCACGTAAAGGCTTTCCTGCCCATCAGACTCCCTGCTCCTTGTGTTGGTTTGGTTTTTAAAAACTAGACAATTCCTCTACGCAAACGTAATTAACTCAGGGTTAAGGAAGCTGAAATAGCCACATAACCCTTACGTACCATGCCTACCTATAGCATTGCCACTGAAAATACCCAAGCACTGAAGAGACAGGAAATGAGTGATGCCAGGAAATGTGACCTTGGCTAAGGACAATATCCATGTGAAAACTCTACAAATGCCAGGGAGAACCTTAGTGCTGGCCCACAGCCCAGACTCACAAGTGTGGGACATCTGGATTGCAAGAGTCTGTTAGCCTGTCCTGTAGGGCAGGGCGAAGGTGGTGGTTGGAATGTGTAGGGTGAACTTTCCCCTCAGGATAGTGGTGAATTGATAGAATATTTATATGAATGATCTGAACTGGTCATTTCCTGTCGGTAATACGTGGGTATTTTAATGACAGTGCTGTAGTTAGATAAGTGACATAAGTCACTAATTGCATCAGCTTCCTTATTTCCGAGTCATTGGGGTTTCTTGTGAGGATTACAAACCCTTTTGCTTTTTGCCAAAAGTAACTACAAACGCTGCAGAATTTCTCTGTTGGAAGGAGCTCTGCTTGCCAGGATCTAGGGATAGTTTTTCTTTCGGGATTAACATTAGCTCTGTGAGAGGGTGGGGCAAGGGGCTACCTTGGAAGGGAGGCATGAATAAGCCACGTGACACACAGGTGGCTGCGGGCTGAATGCAGCCCAGAGCCAGAGGTGTGGTTAGTGAAGACTGTGTGTTCCTCCTTGGTCCGAGTGGCCAAGGCATGCTGGGGCCTGTACTCGGCAGGCCACACCTCCATGTTCGAGGTGCAAATGGTTGGCGTTTGGTTGGGCAGTATGACAGATCAGTGCCCAGGCTCTCAGCGGGCTGCCAGCATGCCCCTTCTCAGGCAGACTCTGGGGGCCCAGGCCCAGCTGCACAAGTGCAGGTATTGACTCCAGTCTGACGCACTAGGCTCCCGCTCTACGTGTGAGCACTCCGTGTAGACACAGGCGCCGCGCTCGGAGATCAGGGTGGGGCTGCGGCACAGATGCACTGGCTGTTCTTTGCAATTGGAGCAGTCCTGCACCCCTTTCAAACCTGCTGTGCCAGCAGCCTGCACTGAATCGTTCAGTAGCACTGTAGGGCTGGCCGTCGGCAGGGGGCAGCAAGGAACTGGCGGTTGCTCCCAGGCTAATTCTGAATGTTGGATGTTTATTTCCCGGTTGGAATCAGGCTGCTGACTTGTAGCATTCTTTTCCTTTCCTCCCACCCCAGGGAGAGTTCCCCTGGGATGACAAGAACTTCTGCTACCTGGTTGTCATGGGGGCAGGTGCTGCCGTGGGATTCCTCTCTTTTTTTTGGCAAGATCCTGGCAGAGAAATCAACTGGAAGCATTTTGTCCATTACTACTTGGCTAGAGGATTGGTGAGGAAATGTCGTCTGTGTCTGTGTGTGAGAGAATGGCTTTCTCCTGGCTCATTGTGCACGTTTTCCCCATTTGTCCACTTGTGACTAGCATGGCGCTTGGGTTACCAAGTTGCCTCTGAATCCTGCTGACTCCGGGCTGGGGGAGACCACCCCCAGAGGGCCTCTGGAAAGCAGGGACTATTCGGGCACCATTCGGAGGCTGGAGTCAGGGGGCAGCTTCTGTTTTGATCAAGGAGAGCCCCGTTATCAGAGCATGGGCACCCCCATTCCTCACTCCCTGCCAATTGTTCCCAGAGGACTGGGTGTTACACGTCAACTGATCCTGTGCGAGGGCTCCCACACGAGCCCTGGGCTGCCCTTTACCTCTAGCTTCACAGCAGAAGCATGTGACTTGCAAGGCCTTGTGTGCCTTGTGCCAACTGCCTCGAAATCCTGGGCAAGGTCCCTGGGTTCTGCAGCCTCTGGTGGAAGTTCTGCAGAAGCTTCATATCCCCGGAGGGGAGGGAGGTATTGAGTTAATAATGAAGTCCCTGCCAGAGCCTCTGTTGTTTTATTCTGACTTTGTTTATTTTATGCTGTCTCCAAAATTTCAGTTTTCAGTGTGGCACACGTTGCCATCCTTAGGTTTCAGAGTTAACACCTCATTAATAACGGGGTGGTTTGTACTTCCGAGTCGTTGTTTTAGGCTTTCTGCAGACTCAGGCAGGCATCTCTGTGTCCATTTATGCTTGGTTCATGTTGTCCAGCGTTTCACCACAACTATGAGGTCTAGAAGGGTGTCATGTCTCTGCGTGTCTGTCTAAGGAAGCAGAGATTCTGGAGCTCACTTCTCCCATCCGTTCTTACCAGGGGAGCCCCAGAGCACTTGTGGCCGCCAGTGCTCCGGGCTGGCCACAGAATACATCGGGATAGTGGGGGCGTCTGGGTTGCTGTAGGAGCCTACCTTAAAGTTAGCGTATTATGTGAACCAACGTCCCCCTGACTGTTCCCTGGAGACTGGCTCTGTGCCCTGCTGTCTCGGGCCCCAGTAATGATGGGAAGCCCTAGGTGGGGCTGTCTGCGGGTATCTCTCAGCAAGGCAGCCCATGGAGACTTCCCCAGACCTGTGTCCTGGTGCTGCTCTGCTGTTTGGCTGGGACCCCCTAGCCACGCCTGTGTAACTGCCTTTGCTGCCCGCTCCACGGGCTGCTGATGCCGTTCCGCGTGCCATTTGGCTGGTCCCTGCTGAGGTGCTATTGGGATTGCTGCTGGATGGACACAGCTCAGTGTATGTCATGGCTGGTGGGATGAGGACAGCCTGAGCCTATTACAGGGACTCCGCCATCTGTGTAGCGTAGACCCCACCCCTTTCTAGTGGGGTTGGTTTAAAAGGACTGTAGCCTCTGGCTCCCAGCTACCCCATGGTGTCTGGTAAATACTCCCAGTAGAGCAGCTGGGGCTCGGCTGTGTGATCGGGGGCTGGCTGGCCGGGCCGGGGCAGGGGCTGGGCTGTGTGATCGGGGGCTGGCCGGGGCTGGGGCTGGGCTGTGTGATCGGGGGCTGGCTCGCCGGGCCAGGGCTGGGGCTGGGCTGCGTGATCGGGGGCTGGCTTGCCGGGCCGGGGCTGGGGCTGGGGCTGGGCTGTGCGTTAGTGGGCTGGCTCGCCGGGCCGGGCCTGGGGCTGGGGCTGGACTGTGTGATCGGGGGCTGGCTGGCCGGGGCGGGGGCTGGGCTGTGTGGTCGGGCGCTGGCTGGGGCTGGGGCTGGGGCTGGGGCTGGGCTGTGTGATCAGGGGCTGGCTTGCTAGGCCGGGGCTGGGCTGTGTGATCGGGGGCTGGCTCGCCAGGCCAGGGCTGGCTCTTGCAGAGAGAGATGGGGGCTGCCTCCCAAAGTGGCCTTTTTGTACTACACCCGGAGAGGCCCGTGCTGAACAGCCTGCTGTCCTCTACTGAACGCCTCCCTTTAGCACCAGCCTCCCTGAGAATGCAGATTGCTCGTCTTCTAGTGAGGGGCTGTACCCATCGCCTGTCTGTCTGTCTTAGGTGGACCGTCTGGAAGTGGTGAACAAACAGTTTGTGCGCGTGGTCCTCGTGCCGAGTGTGAGCTCAGAGGTAATGGGATTGTTTTCTAGTTGTGGGGGAGGAGGGGTCTTGGCACACAAACAGAACTGGGGGAGGAAAGGGAAGCCCCCAGGCGAGCATGCCCCATACTGAGCCCCACGGCACAAGCCGGGCTGCTGGGGCCACAGTGGAGGCAGCACACGCTCTGCGAATTGCTGTGGTGCCCGGCGGGGTCGAGAGGTCTCTGATGCAGCTGCCCTGTGACATAGCTCCGTGTGCGTGCTGGGGCAGCACGTGTGTGTGGCAGGCAGGGGGCAGCGCTTGGTCCTGCTGGTGGCTTGTTGGGCCCAGCCGGGGATCCTGCCCACGGGTGGGGGGCGGAGGCCGATGCAGCAACTGACTGGCTCTGGGTCTGTCCCTGGTCCCTGCAGAGGTACGTCTGGTTTAACATCGGCAGCGTCGACACGTTTGAACGGAACCTGGAGACCGCCCAGCTGGAGCTGGGAATGGAAGGCTCCCAGCAGGTGGCAGTGATTTACACCAGGGAGAGTGACGGGTGAGTGCCAGCGGGGGGAGCGGCTGGCTGCGTGTGCTCTGCTGCCCTGTGACACTGGCTTGTGCTTCTCTCCACTCCCAGCACATTCCTCATGAGCATGGTGCCCATTCTGCTGCTGGTTGGCTTCCTTCTGTTCACTCTGAGACGCGGGCCAATGGGAGCCGGGCGCGGAGGACGAGGGGGCGGGCTCTTCAGCGTTGGCAAGACGACGGCCAAGATCCTGAAAGACAACATTGACGTGCAGTTCCGAGACGTGGCCGGCTGCGAGGAAGCCAAGCTGGAGATCATGGAGTTCGTGAACTTCCTGAAGAACCCCAAACAATACCAAGACCTGGGCGCCAAAATCCCAAAGGTGCCATCTCAGAGGGAGGGGTGGCTGGGAACCTCAGCTGAGCAGTTGGAGCGCTGTCCTGGGCAGTTTGGAGCGCTGTCCTCTGAGCAGTCCAGGTCCCTGAGCGGAGCTTTGTGACTAACGGAGAAAAGAGCGAGGAAAGGTGGGCCCAGCGACCGGCAGAGGGCAGCTCGCCCAGACCCGTGCTGTGTCCCAGGCCTGAGCCGTGCTGAGCAAGTAACTCAGCCTACCAGACGGGTTCCCTTGCTGCAGACAGTGGGGCATGGTGCGGAGAGGGGTGCTGTGTGCACAGCACCGCAGGGGGCGCGGACGCTTTCACAACTGTGCAGCGGGGACGCTTGTGTTACAAGCTGCCCGGATTCCAGCGCTTTGCAGTGCCTCTGGCCACTTGCGCATTTAGTCACTTCTCTTTCCCCCCGGGATGTATATTCGTTACCATGGGGACAATGATGTCATTGGTGTGGGCAGGGCTTAGTGGCACCTGTAAGTGCTGGTGAATGTGATATTTTGAGGTGTAGGAGGCACCAGGGTGTGCCCAGTGCAAGGCGTGGGGGGTGTCCCCCCTACATGGGGAAGGGGAGGTGTAGCAGGCGCCTGTGGACACACATACACACAGACTGCCTCGTTAATGCCGCGGTTCCCCTCGGGCCCTGTGGCTCAGCGCTGTCTGGTGATACTGGAGCCCTGTGTGCTGGCAGTGCTGGACTCTCCCGACACGCTGCCAGGCTCTGTCCCTGTCCTGCGGGCCAGGCCTGCTATGAAAGTGATTCTAATGGAGGCTGCTGGGAGGGACCCAGTCCCCAGACATGCCCCGAGCCACCGGGTGACAGGGCGCTTGGAGCAGCCTTGCCGGCGTTGCTGGCAGCAGGTTTCTGACCATCAGCCCTGCCGATGACCCCATGCTAGCGCTGGTCTCCGTTATCTCTGCTGCAGGGCGCTGTGCTCACGGGCCCGCCGGGCACCGGGAAAACCCTCCTGGCCAAAGCGACGGCGGGAGAAGCCAACGTTCCCTTCATCACGGTGAACGGCTCGGAGTTCCTGGAGATGTTTGTGGGCGTGGGGCCCGCCCGGGTAAGTCTGCGGCAGCGAGGCTCATGAGGGCTCCCCAGAATGTTGTGCCTCTGGGGGGGGCGCGAGTCCCTTCTGGGGGGGTCATCTCTGGTGCTGGAGCTAGACGGGGGTGGCTCCTAGCTGCCACGAGAGCCTGGGGAGCAGTGGGTCTCCCAGGCGGTGGGCGGGACAGGCGGGGAGCCGGGCTCCAGATTCTCTTCCAGTACTGGCTCGTGTGAGCCCCCTCGGCTCGTTGGTGCTGCATGCACTGCACAGGCTGCTGGGCCGGGGCTGTGGCAGGTCTCTGCAGGCCCTGCCTGGAGCCCCTGGGAGGGGTTAGCCTGGTGCTGTTGTCTTCCTCCCATCTCAGCCCTGGCGGGAGTGCCCCAAACCAGTCGCTCCTTCTCTGAGGACAATGGTGCTGAGAGGATGACTGGCTCTGCAGAGCCCCTGCTGAGTCCCGTCCCTGCGGAAGGGCAGTGGCCAGTGGGGGCCTGTCCGGAGCCTTGGAACCCCTGCGACCCATTGTGTGTGGCTGTTTCAGGTTCGGGACATGTTTGCCTTGGCCCGCAAACACGCCCCCTGCATCCTGTTTATCGATGAGATCGACGCCATCGGCCGGAAGCGGGGCCAGGGGAACTTCGGGGGGCAGAGCGAGCAGGAGAACACCCTGAACCAGCTGCTGGTCGAAATGGACGGTGAGTGAGCAGAGAATCCTAGAATCTCAGGGTTGGAAGAGGCCTCAGGGGGTATCTAGTCCAACCCCCTGCTCCAAGCAGGGCCAACCCCAACTAAAGCAGCCCGCGGCAGGGCATCAGGGCGCTCCTTAGAAACTCGGGTGCTGGGTGCTCCCAGACACGCCAGGGCGAGGGGTGCTGCACAGCTGCTCAGAGACTGGGTAGTGGCTTATGCTCAAAGCTAGTGAAAACAGAAGGTCTGGCTCGAGCAGTGGAATCTGTCTAGCCTTCTGGGCCCACACAGCGAAACAGCTGTGAGCCCCTCAGAGCCTGCTGGGAAGTCCAGGCCCTCCCAGTCTCCTGTGCATTTTGCTTTCTCCCCCCGCCGATACCTGTGTGACCTCCTCCCACTCTGTTTAGGGTTCAACTCCAGCATCAACGTGGTGGTGCTCGCAGGAACAAATCGCCCAGACATTCTGGACCCTGCGCTGCTGAGACCGGGGCGCTTTGACCGTCAGATTTACATTGGTAATGCCTGCCACGCCTAACCCCGGCAGATTCTGCCCTCCTCCCTTGCTCCCCAGCCGAGACTTGATCATTAGCGGTAGAGAAAAGAACGTCCTGCCCTACCGCTGCTAACGCTGCCTTCGGAAAGCCGGGGACTGGCGGCTGAGCCAGTGAGTGTGGGGTGGGGAGATCTGGTGCCTCGCCTGGCGTAGGGAGCCTGCTGTCCCGGGGAGCAAATTGAATTTCCCCCAGCTTGGCTGGAAGTTGCAGTATCATCTGGCCTCTGTATAAACATGGAGTTCCATGATAGTTGCAAGGAGTGGGGGGAGCCCAGCGGGGGTTAATGTGAAGCGGGCAGGGCTGGAAGCAAGACCAGCCCGGGCTTGATAGATCTGCAGGCCCCTGTGGTGGGGTGTGAGAGATCCCAGTGCCAAAGGTGGCCATTAGCAACACTGGTGCCACCTTGGCTCATACGCTGCATGGGTCTCTGGACAGCGGCTTGTGGGACTGGGTGCTCTAGCTGTCCTCGGGCAGCTGCTGTTGTAAACAGGCCTTTGCCACTAGGCAGCCCAGCCTGGCAAGTGTCACTGGGGGCGTTCTGTGCACCTTCAAGTCCCCCAGCCGTTTCCGAGTGATCCTGGCTGTGTGCTGTCGCTGTGGGGCTGTTATGCAGCTGCTGCATTCCCCGTCCGTGGGGTCTCTGCTGCGATCTCTGCACGTTGTGCGACGGGAGGTGCTCTGGATACAGGCATCGCTGTCCTTGCAGGGAAACAGGGACACTTCCAGGCGGTTGATTGTAAATAAAGATGGCTGTGAGCGTTCTCTCCAGTAACAACCTGGGGCAGAAAAGGCCCCTGATCTAGTGAGTCCAGTGTGGCGAGGATACCAGTGTGGTGAGGAGAAGACGTCCCTCTGGAGAGCTTGTTTGGCAGTAGGAGCCCTGCATTATTCATTTCTGAAACAGCCTCTCTGACTCTGTTCCTGCCCAGGTCCGCCTGATATCAAAGGCAGAGCATCCATCTTTAAGGTCCACCTCCGGCCCCTGAAACTGGAGGAAAGCATCAGCAGAGATGCCCTGGCTAGGAAATTGGCTGCATGGACTCCACGATTCACTGGTGTGTGGCAGGGAAATACCAAGCGGGAGGAGGCGTGGGGGAGGGAGCTGTAGCAATTGGCTGCGCTGCTGTGAAACAGCTCGGGGGTGGGAGGACAGATGCCAAGGGGCTCTGGAAGTACCTAGACAGAGCAGCTGTGAGCCCCCTGCCGTTATGGACAGGTCTGGAAATGGTAATGAGCTGCACAGTAAATATTCACTGCAGCCTTCCAACCCCTGCAGGGTTCACTGGAGTCGCTGCTTTCTTCTCCGTCTCTGCTGCAGAGGGCTGAGTTAGCACGTCAGCGTGCCGCCCCCGTGACGGAAGGCAGCCAGGCCTCGCTCTGCTCTGCAGGACGGCAGAGGGATCCCAATGCTGCCCCACATTCTCTCGGTCTTTGCCCCGTTTCGGCTGTGAATGGGACCGTCCCCACTCACTGGTCCTTCCCCAGCGGGGTGTGACCTGTGCACACAGGCGGGAACGAGAAAGCTGCGGTGCTGCTAGGCCAGAGGACTTGCCTCTGCTATCCCTGAGCTGTGTTCATATGCACCACTCTGTACAGAGCGCCCCCCTCTGGATGCTCGAGGGAGGGCAAATGTCAGCAGCTCTTAGACTGCAGGGCATGGGAAGATCACTGGCTGGGGTCAGGAAGGAAACCCCTTCCCCAGGAATAGCACTGTGCAGTCAGGTGTGCTTTGTGGGGATTGGAGCCGGGATACCTGAGCAGAGGGGCCTTGGTCTGCCTGGCGGGTCCTGCTGCTGGAATTGTGCTGGGAGGGCGGCGGGAGCCTGTTAACCTGGCGGGGGAGGGCAGCTCTGCAGGCACCAGCGAGGTGGGTGACTGAGGAGTCCAGCGCCCTCTCTCTGAGGGGACTTGGGGTACAGCAGGGGATTCAGCCAAGCCCCATGTTCCGAGTGCCTCCTGTGCCCAGGAGCCCAAGCGCTGCACCGGCGCCGGGTTCACTGCGCGACACCCAGAGCCCATGCAGCCTGGGGGACGCTGGTCAGCTCCTTTGGCGCCCCGTGCCGCAGAGGTAGCGCTCGCCCTGCTGGCCGTGGCTGGGGGGCGCTCGAACTGCCTTGGCTGATCCGGGCTCTTGACGTGTGCATGGGGACTAGGCTGGTGGCGTGGCCCTCCTGTCCATAGGTGCTGACATCTCCAACGTCTGCAATGAGGCTGCCTTGATTGCCGCTCGCCACTTGAAGCCCTCTGTCACCGAGAAGCACTTTGAGCAGGCCATCGAGAGAGTCATCGGGGGTGAGGCCAGCTCGGAGCTCTGCTGGGGGGCGCGGCTGCAGGGGGTTCTGGGAACCACGCAGGGCGTGGCTGGCTGCTGCAGTTTGCTTTGGCCCCGCGCACAGCCCAGACTGCTCAGCTGCTAGAGCACAGACTGACAGAAGGCTCAGGGCTCCTGCTGAGGCTGCCGGACGATGCGCTAGGCAGCGTGGGGTTCTCCAGGGCCCTGGGGCTCAGCCCAGGTTCACCTGCTGGTCGGGCCCTGCTCCCAGCTGAGGGGAAGGAAGAGTCTTGGGGAGATGCCCAGGCACTTCTCCTAGGGGCCGTTACTGTGGGGGAGCCGCCTGTGGGGCTGTCAGGAAGGCGACTCTGTGTCCCCTGTACTCGGCTTAGGGGTGATGGGCCCCCCTCCCACACACACACACAGCCTAGGAGCTAAGCTGAGCACACTCCTGCTAGCCTGAGAACGCAATGGGTGGGTCCCTGCAGGGCAAGGGGAGCGGCTGCAGAGCTTCCCAGGCGTGGCCCGAAGAGCCACGTGCTCCCTGGGGAGTCTCAGCCAAGCAGCTGCAGCTGCTGGAGGAGGCTGGGGAGCTGGAATGAAAAGCACCGCGTTTTCCCCAGGGGATGGAAAGCAGCAGGGCTGCTGAGCCGTGTGCAAACCCCAGTGCTGCCCCCGTAGCCCGCTGCAGCCTCAGCCTGCTGAGCAAACGGTCGTGCAGCTCTTGGGCCTGCAGCGGCTTGGAGCAGCGATGCCAGCCATCCTGATGGGCTCGTCTCGCTCCGCTCCAGAGCTTGGCCCAGCCCCGCAGAAGAGGTGCTCGTGAGAATTAACGTTCCAGGTCCCTTCCTGCGCTCCTCGTCTTCCCGTCCTCCCACGCGGCCGGGGGTGTGCAGGGGTTCCTTGTCTCCCTCCTGTGGCCCCTCCAACCAGCACAGCATCAGCTTACCTCCCCGGCAGCGCTGTGAACTCCTAACCCCTGAGCTTGTGTTCTAGAAACCCACCACACGGAGCTGGGCAGCTCCCATGGCCAGGCACATCCCTCTAGGGGGCCAATACCGCCCCCGAGCCTAAAGAGCAGGCTGGGCCTTGGGAATCGTCCCTAGCCAGCGAGCCAAGGCCCCAGGTGCTGTCCCTGGCTCGGAAAGGAGGGGAGTGGGGTTCTCCCTGCTGGGTGTTGTGGACACCGCTGGGTTTGTTTCACTGGGGCAGGGGGGCTTTCTGGCTCCCACTACAGGGTCCGGTACCTCGGCTCCCCATGAGTGCCACTGACTCTCCCGAACCTGTGTCCAGGTCTCGAGAAGACGACCCAGGTTCTGCAGCCGAACGAGAGGACCACAGTGGCCTATCACGAAGCTGGGCATGCTGTGGTGGGATGGTTCCTGGAGCACGCTGATCCCCTGCTGAAGGTTTGTGTCTAGTCTGCTCCCCCTTCCCAGTGGCAGCCTGACGGGACTTTCCCATTGCTCTGGCCTTGAGCCTGGCGGATCTGGAACTTCACAACATGTCCTCCCCAAGCGTGACTGGCGAGGGGCTCGGGTCAGGATGAGGAGCCAGCAGCTGGCGGGGGGCTCTGTTGGCTGGATTATACCCTCGGGGCCAGACAGCCGTGGAGGCTGTTGAACATTTCTGTTTCGGTTGTACCTCAGGCCACCCTGCCCTGGAGGAGAGCACCCCTGGGTGCTGGGCACCACACAGGCAGCGTTCCGGGCCCCTCCCTTGCCCTGACTGTCTGCCGGGCTGTTCTGCAAAGAGCATGCTCGCGCTCAGGCCCCGTCCTGGCCAGCTCTGGCGTCTCCGGATAAAAGCTGAGCCCCAGGGGTGCTCCCAGCATGCTGGCCAACATTCCCTCTCGCAGGGAGATTCTAGAATCCGGGAGCCGTGGCGGAGGGGCCGGTCTGTCACCAGGTGTCTCGTGTCTTGCAGGTGTCGATCATCCCCAGGGGCAAGGGGCTGGGCTACGCGCAGTACCTGCCCAAGGAGCAGTACCTGTACACCAAGGAGCAGCTGTTCGATCGCATGTGTATGATGCTGGGTGGCAGGGTAGCTGAGCAGCTGTTCTTTGGGCGCATCACCACGGGCGCTCAGGACGACTTGAAGAAGGTGACGCAGAGCGCCTACGCCCAGGTAATGCCCAGAGCAAGGAGCATGTGGCTGGCACCGTGCTGCCAGGTGTCTCTGCCCGGGGGATGGGAATGGCTCAGCTCGTCCCCTGGGCGCTAGCCAGCTTAGTGGGGCTGCTCTCTTCCAGATCGTCCAGTTTGGGATGAGTGACAAGCTGGGCCAGGTCTCCTTCGACTTCCTGTGGCAGGGTGAGCTGCTCACAGAGAAACCATACAGCGAGGCGACGGCCCAGCTGATAGACGAGGAGGTCCGAAGCCTCATCAACTCTGCATACGAAAGAACCCGGGAGCTACTGACGCGGTGTCACGACCAGGTGGAGAAAGTACGTGAACGGGCCCTGGTCCGTGCCCCAGCAGGAGCCAACCCAGGGGCCTCTGGTGGCCCAGTTGCACTATCAGCAGCTGGATGGTTAGCTCCTCCCACACTGGCATGGGACACCCGGAGGGGAGGGGAGCGGAAGAGATGGGTCTGTCTGTCACCCTGACGCACAGCATGCTGGAGTATTTGCCTGTAGGGAAGTGTGCACCGTGCGGCAGGGAACGTGCAGAGGCTGGAGGGCTGAGGAATCGGGCTGTGATGATTTTATTTTCCCCACAGGTAGGAAAGCGTCTCTTGGAGAAAGAAGTGCTGGAAAAAGCGGACATGGTTGAATTGCTGGGCCCCAGGCCCTTTGCAGAGAAATCCACCTATGAAGCGTTTGTAGAGGGCACCGGGAGCTTGGACGAAGACACCTCCCTCCCAGAGAGCCTGAAGGACTGGAACTGCGAGAGAGATGAGGAGAGCCAGGAGGAGAGAGCGCAGGAGAGCACCTCCTAGCAGTGAGAGCCAGCTGGGGAGGACGGTGCCCGAGCTGCTGCCAGCCCTTGCCGCTGGGTGGGCGCCGGTCCCCAGGGACCCTTTCTGTGTGCATCTCCCGGTGGTAATGCTGACACCGGACAGAGCCGTCCAGGAGGCTGGAGCAGGAGCGAGGCTAAGTCTGTAAATAGGAACAGCAGGCAAGGCCCCTGCTCTGCCATGGAAGGGCTGGTGCACTGGCTTTCCCTCTGAAAGCTGCAGGTCCCGCCCTCTCCTCTCCCCGGTGCCAGCCTCGGGCCTGGCTGGCTGACACAAGGGCTCTGGCCGCACCCGGTCACGACAAGTGCCCGTTCCTACTGGCGGGTACAGCAGCTGCTTTCCTGGTGCTCATGGCCCAGTCTCCATGGGCCTGTTCAGTCTGTGCAGGGTGGATGGGGCGTGCTCCTGCCAGCATCCACCTCTCCCCAGCAGCTGTCCCAAAGCCAGGAGGGTGCTGGAGGGACTCCCCAGCCACGGGGCGGAGGCTGGGAGCCCAAGCAAGCAGCAGGGTGAGCTCTCCTCTGACTAGCGACTCTGTCCAGGATGCGATTACCCTAGTGCTACCACAGCATCCTCCCCGACTGTAACGCCCTACCCAGCACAGCCAGCCCGACACGAAGGGGGACAAGGATTCCAGGCCATGTCCCACAGCTCCCTGGGGCGTGAAAAGAGCCAATGCCAAAGCTTTTCCCGTCCTCTCCAGGCGGAGGGGAGGGTGCGCAGACGGGGGAAGATCCTCCCCTGCGAGTTCCTGTCCTCGGTGCCTTCCAGCGAAGTCCTGCCGAGAGCGTGGTGGAAATGGGCTAACAAAATGGTGCTAATGAAGTGACGCTGCCGTGGGCTCTGACCCCTGGCCTGGCTGGCCCGCCCGGTCGGACGTTGGCAGGAGTCACTCTGGCCCTGTAGGACTCAATGAGTCGTGGGGCAGTGTGGGGTGCTGGTAGCCGGAAGCTCCCCCAGCTCTGACCCCTGTTCTGGGGGGTGCGAGTTCCTGGGGGCCTGGCAGTGGGTCTCTTGGCCTGGGGTGTCTTTATGGCACCTCTAGCTGTGTATCAAAGCAGAGTTGCTGTTGGCCCAGCTGTGTCCTGGGTTAGCTCCTCTCTCTGGGCGGGGCGTTCCTAGCTGAGGCCGATGGGGGGGGGGGAGAGGCCTCGCTTCTAAAAGCTGAGACGTGGATTCCTTCCTTGCATCGAGCCTGTGCCCTGCCCTTTCCTTGTGCCCAGGGTGAGGGGTTCGCCTGCCTTGCGGGCACCCTCGTTCCATGGCCTGGCTGCGGCACTGCTCTGGCATGGCGGAGCTTTGCGTTTGGGCCCCGTGCAGCATCCCGGCAAAGGGCGTTTCTCTGTGCCCAGCCCTCTGCCCATGGGCTCCCGAGTGAGCAGCATTCATGCTGCAGGGGCTGTGAGGGGAGTGGCATCTGCAGCAAACCCAGACCACCCCCCCAGGGCAGTTCAGGTGGTGACATTTTAGTGATGGGAGGAAGCTTTGCAAATGGCCCTTGACCCCGGCAGGCTGAGCTTCCCTAGCTCCTGTGCCTGGCGCCGGGGTCGTGCCCCGCTCCTGCCTCGCCAGCCCCTCGGCCAGGAACACAACTGACCGATTGCAGCACCTCCGCTGCTGGAGGAGCCCGCTCCAGCCAGGCCGCTGGATGGCCGATGTGCTGCCTTCGAAGTGCCTTCCCCTGCAGCCATCGGTGTTTGGGCTTTGGAGTCCCTTTACTCCCGTTTCACTAAGGCAAATGCAGACAGCATAACCCCCGCTCTGTTACACCTGGTCTAGTCACTTCCCCTGGCCGCAGGGGGGTCGAGCTCAGCTAGTCACCCCTGGGAGCATGTTCCAGCCTTATTGGGCTTAGGAATTGCAGGCTGTATTCTCCAGGGCCCAGTTCGCTCCTTGCCTCCAGCACCCACTGTCTGGGGGCAGAGCTGGGCACATCTCTGTGGGGGGTGGAGGGGAGCACTGAGTCTCAGAGCCCTGGTCAGTGGACTGGGGCTGGTGCTATGGGGCTAAAACTACCAGTCTAGATGTGCCAGGCTCTGAAACCCACCGCCTGGCCTAGCAGAAATGCCCTCCTGGGGCTGGGCGCCTGTTACCTGTACGAAGCACCTCTGCTGAATTTCCTCTGCAGTAGTGAGGCTGCCACGCCAGCTGCTGTGCAGCCAGGAACCTGTCCTCCCTTCTCTGGAGTGTGGGCCTGTTACAGCAAGAACCCAGCCCAAGTGGAGGCAATGACTTGATCTGGACAGCTATGAAGAGTGCTTTGTGTGCTCCCCCTGTGGCTCCAGCTTGCCCAAGACTGGGACTTCAATAGCCAGCCCGGGCTGCGCTGCCTCGGAGTGTTTGTGACTCGTAACACCTGGAGAGTGCCAGGCGGCTTTTTCCTCCAAATGCCGCAGACGCATGGTTTGGCACAGCTGGGCCCTCCCAGAAGCGTTCAGCGTTTGTCTCACCCCGACAGGGGTGTGCTCTGTTGGCTAAGTAGCTACTGTCAAATCTGTTTCCGCCCCTTGTCTGCCGCTTCCAAAGCACAAGAAGCTGGTACCCTGCAGCTCTCCTCTGACTAGTGCCTGCGGAAAAGGCCCTGGCTTACTCAGCAGAGCCGCCCACTGTCTGTTCGACGTCGGATCTGCTGCCTGGGGTGAGAAAAGCATTTACTGCCTTTGACTCCCACTGGACCAGGACCACATTGTCCTTCCTCGGTGCTGGGCACGAAATTCAGTCTGTTACGCCACTGGAAGCAGCAGGCCTGCGCCGATGGCACAAAGGGCATAATGTGAAGGCAGGGGGAATTACGTGACTGGTGGTAATGGACCCTGGAGACCCTTCATTCCTGTGGCTGCTGAAGAGAAGAATCTTGCTTGATGTTCAGATCCCAGGCTGAGTTTGGGGCACTGGCAGTTAGACAAATCAGACCCCCTGATCTGGACTCCCCGCCCATAAACACGAGCCCCTCGGATGGAATCCCTCTGTGACATCCCCACCCCACTGTGGCTGTCCTGCCTGCCTTTCCAGCAGTGCCACTCAGGTAGGGAGCAAGGAGGGAAGGAGACGATGGAGCTGACGCTATTAGTATTTATCATGTATTTCCTCTCATGTGGTGGAGCTGGCGTAGCAGTGTGTGCTTGGGAGGGGGAAGGCAGCGCGAAGGAACTAGCCTTGTCTCCAGCGATCCAGCCCCCCTTTACCACTGCCCTGGGCTCAACTTGATAACGGTGGAGTTGTGATTTCTAATGCAGGGTGCCAAATAAACCAAACCCCACTGTGTGGTGAGGGGTCGTTCCTTGTGTCGGCGCTTTCCTTTCTGCCACAGCCAGGGTGCTTGACTTAGCCCCAAGCACGTGTGACTAGCCCAGTGGCTGCAGGTGATGAGCCCAGCTGGTCCCAGTGCAGCATTGGAGCTGAGGCCCGGGAATACCAAGGTCTGCAGGGCAAACTCCCTCCTGCCCCACCTCTGGCCAGTGCTTTAACCCTCTGCATGAGTTGCCCAGATTAGGCATCAGATCCCATGTCTGCCCTGGTGAGAGTTCATGGTTCTTGTTGAGGGACCTGCCTGCGGCCTGCAACAGCCACTGCTGATGGCTCAAAGGAGCATTGTCCCTGGGGAGAGGCTCTGAGGGGACTGACCCTCCTTGCTGTGCTGTTTGCTAGGCCAGAGCGGAGGGGTGGGGGAGATGGACCTGCTCACCTGTTAACGCTGGGAAGTCCCATTCGAGCCCACCTATGTAACGAATGGTCTGTTTCTACCCCCAGCTGGTCCCCCAAGCAGGTCTAGGGGTTCAGCTCTGTAGTCCGTGATGAACGTGACTAAAGAACAGCCATGAGCTGATGCCAGCTCTGGGCTGAGCGACACAGTGGTTGAGCATTGAAAGCCACGCTTTCCCGACCGTCACCCCTTCCCTTGGGCAGGAGCACGGCCCAGCAGCTGTGCTTTTCTGAGCGTGCCCTTCTGCACACAAGCCCCCGTCTACGTCAGGTGTGCACAGCTGGGTGCTGAGCGAGGTGGGGGACCAAGGAAACCACTGGACACGCCCCGCTGGGCAGGTGGGGATACGTTTGTTTTTTAACAGTACAGAAAGCTGCTACACAACCAATGAAAAGTACAGGACAAGGGCAGAACAGCTCAACAGCTGGAGGGTGCAGTGTGTGTGTCCTGGATGCCTGGAGCTGCCTCAAGACTTAGATTAAAACCAGCCAAGTCCTTATTGTGCCCTGCTGGCATCACAACCTAACTGCTCTTTTAGTCTGGTGGCCGGGCAGCTCGGTGCCGGAGCTCCGGGGAGGAGTTTAACCAGCTCCTGCTCTGTGTGGGAGACTGTTTTTAAGGAATCCCTCCCTACATCAGAGTTGGAGCCTTCCTTTTCCAGGGGGCTGCTGGCACTTCTATAACTACCCGGTAGGACGCTGGAATAGCAACAGCACCCATCTGAATAACAGCTGCAAACCAGCCCAAACTGCTACATTGGGCTCTGGAAGCAGGGTATTTATTTTGGAAGCTGCTGCCAAAGCCCCTAATGGCTAATGTGTCAGCCGAAGCCTAGCTGCACTCCAGCTGGCCTGATTTACATGACAATCCGGAGCAGCTCAACTGTCAGGCCATGAAATTCAGGGTGCAGCCCAGAGAACGGCCTGCTGGAACCCCCTCTCCGTGCTGCGTCTGAATTTCAGTGCAAGAGCCCAGCTGGGCTCCACAGGGCAGAAACGAGAGCTGTGGTTCTTCCCACCCCAAAGATCTGGCTCAGACTTTTCCAGATTTGGTAGAAGAGAGAGAGGGCATGGTCCAACCACCAGGGGCATTATTTGTAGGGCCCTACCAAATTCACGGCCATAAAAATGTGTCACGGACTGTGAAATCTGGTCTGTTGTGTGCTTTTACCCTCTACTATATACGGGGGAGACCAGCGTTTCTCAATTGGGGGGTCCTGACCCAAAAGGGAGTGGCGGGCTGGGGAGGGGGGTCACAGTAGTGCCACTCTTACTTCGACGCTGCCTTCAGCGCTGGGTGGCTGGAGAGTGGCAGGTGTTGGCTGGGCGCCCAGCTCCCCCCAGCAGCAGTGCAGAAGTAAGGGTGGCAATCCCACAACCCCTCCTACAGGAACCTTGCAGCCCACCTGCAACTCCTTTATGGCTCAGGACCCCTGCCATTACACCACTGACATGGCCGATTTCAATAGCTGAAATCATGACATGGATTATTTTTAAAATCCTGACTCTGAACTTGACCAAAATGGACCATGAAGTTGGTAGGGCCCTAATTATTTCACATCCCTTGACAGACAGCCCCCCCCCAGACTGCTACTAGTCTCACTTCACAACGCTGCTGTTGTGCACTAAAGATGAGCTTTGCGGAGAGCTGGATGTAACGGGTTGTGCTGGCCACCTCTCCATTGACTCGTTTCCCTCTTGGGAACATGGCCTCCAAGCCAGGCGACCTCGCCGCTAACAGCAGCCTGCAAAGTACGAGAGGAACCGCAGGTTCAGACATTTGGGGTATGTGCTTGGCTGAGGAGCCAATGGGGCGAAGCTACCATCTGTGGGATTATGACTGAACGCCTCTAAGTCAGAATCCCCCCTAAACATAACGATACGGCAGCGCCGTGGAGCCTCGGTTGGCCCCGGATAGCCGGCCCCCCCCTCCGGGGGGTAGGGCTCGGTGAGGAGAGCCATTCGTGTCGGGACCGGAGTGCGGACAGAAGGG
Source organism: Emys orbicularis (assembly GCF_028017835.1). Lineage (NCBI taxonomy): Eukaryota > Metazoa > Chordata > Testudines > Emydidae > Emys > Emys orbicularis. The sequence goes on along the minus strand of NC_088696.1, from coordinate 3,318,136 downwards.
AGCCGCCTCTCACCCGTTGCGCACCGCATGTTCGTGGGGAACCTGGTGCTAAATCATTCGTAGACGACCTGATTCTGGGTCAGGGTTTCGTGCGTAGCAGAGCAGCTACCTCGCTGCGATCTATTGAAAGTCAGCCTTTGACACAAGACACAAGGGGCCAGGGGTCCTAAGCAGAGCTGGCAGTGCTGCTCCTCAGCAGAGGAAGGACAACATAGCCCCGGCCAAGACACTACTGCGCACACAGAGCCACAGGGACCGGAGGCAGCCACACGCCCACGATGCTACAGTGAGGCAAGAGACGGCGGTTCGGCAGGAGAGTTTCTTCTCCACAGAAGAATGGCAGAAAATGAGGATTCCCCAGTTTAACCAAGGGAAGTTGGAAGGAGGGGAAGACCTGCCCCCTCCCCGCCATCCCTCCTTTGTAACTGTCTTTTAAGAAAGTTGCCAGGGCTCCGGAGGCAGCCTGGGCATTATTTGGTGCTCTGAACAAGGGAGGAGATGAAGACTAGACTGCCCGGGGGGCTCGGAGGGGTGGACAGCAGCAGTTGTGAGCGGAGCCTGCGAAGACATTCTAGCACCGTCCGGCTCCCCTGCCGAACGGCTGGGCTTAGCGAGATCGGGCCCTGTGGGCGTTCAACAGGCTAAACCCACCCCCGGGAGGAGGTAGGAAAAGTTTGGTAACACATCAGATTCCAGTTGGACATCAGCGGCTCGGAGAGTGGCAACAATTCAATGGGGGCTGAGGTTTGAAGGGGCCAGGCCAGGATGTCCAGCTTAGCCCCGCTTGTTTTCTGTGTGCAGCGCTGGTCCCGTTCTTCTCCCAGGCCACCTCGAATCCATTCTGCTCCTTAGCACGAAGCGGCTTGTGTCAGTGGTGAAAGGATCAGGTAAACACAGCCCCTCCTGCCTTGCCCCAGGGCCCCCTCCAGCAGGATCTGTACATTCGGGCCCATGGTCCAGCTCGCTTCAGCCTAGTCCGGTTCTACCACAGAAAGAAGTCTGTCCAACTGCCCCCGGCCCCCTAGGAACCGGCCCACGCTGCTTCCAGAGCTGGAACTCGGCTTCCTTGTAACAATGGCAAAGCAGTCATCGTAATTCAGACCCGCGGGTTCCTCGCAGCCACGTGAGTTAATGCACGACAGTCCCACTGCAGAGTTCCTTGTGCAGGCGCACGATGGAGCATGAGCACAGGCGGTTGTTCCGGGGTTGGCATCTCCAGCAGTGCTGCTCTTACACCAGAGCTAAAGCCCGTACAGGCGTAAGGCCACGGGGAAGAGAATGTGCTTCTAGAAGGTGAGGGCTAGATCCCCCCTTGGCCGGCGGCTCCCAGGCAGCTGGGTTCTGCTCTGCGCTGCAACACTTCACTGGGGAAGAACCAGCGTGGCTGCTTGCCCTCAGGTTCCTTGGACGTTACCTCCCCCTGCCCTGGGGGAAGAAAGGGGGCTTCCCCCCCTTCCTAACTCTGCCTGCAGCAGGAGGGTGGTTCTCCAGAAAGACGCAATTCTCTCCAAACCTGCTTTTCCCTTCTGTGTAGCCGGGTTCCCTCCTGGCCTAGGCCCTGCTCAGTACAATCCCTTCGGGGCTCTCACTACTGCTGGCCTGGCCAGGTTTTGTGCAGAATGAGCAAGAAAGGGCTAAAAAGTGCTAAGAGGGTGTGATGATGATCTGTCTCCCCCTGGAATTCCTTGCCCAGCATGGCCAGTGCCCTCGCACAGCTGCTCCACATCCTCTGGCTGCACAAAGGGGGAGCTTTGTGTTATATGGAGCCAGCAGCGTTTGCACGTCTCTCTAGGTGCAGGGGTCTGTTAAGGTCACAAACTGTCTGGAAGTGGGGGTGAGTGCAAGAGTGACCAGCCCCACCTTGGCACCATGGTTCCCAGCCCCCTTATTCCTCCTGGGGCCTCTCCACGGCCAGGAACGTGTCGACAACGCCTGCTTGCAGCTCCGAGTCACTGAGGTGTTTCTTCTCCCGCCCCTGCTCGCCTTTGGTTCTTGTCCAGGAGGGGGATCGCAGGTACCCTGCCCGAGGGATGGGGTGCGGGTGCAGACCTGCGAGAGAGACAGACGTGCTAAGCAGGCACCTCCCGCGCCCCTGCCCGTCCTTTCAGTGTTACAGGAACGTGCTGGCCTCGGCTTGTTCCACAACAGCCACAGGACAGGCAGCAGCAGTACAAACTCCCCTGCTCGCTTGTCTCCTCCCCCCACTCCTGAGGGACCAGCTCTAGGCAGCATTCAGGCCCCGAGCCCCAGGATCGCTGGAGAGCTGTGGCCCTACAGCCATAGGGAAGTGGAGTGAGACCCTCAGCTCCTTCCACAGCCAGGAGCCCAAATTGCTGAGCACCTTTGTTTAAAACCTGCTGGGCCTGACGCTGCCCTGGCAGCCGGGAGGCCAGAGGCCTGTATCTTATTGCCAGAGCCATTCAGTGCCTTCCTCCACTTGTTTTAATTCCTTTGGGTCAGATTCCTGAGCAAGCTAATTTGCAGTCAAGGCAGGGGCAAGAAGGGTTTGGGCTTTGTGCTGGGCCTGATTTTCAGAAGTGGAGGTGCTCAGAACCAAGTGTGCCCAATGTCGGTGGGTTCGGCCCCATTGTACAGGGGTGTGTCACAGCTGCCTGTAAGCTCTGCAAGAACTATGGGGAAACCGAGGCACGGAAAGAATCTGTGTCTTGCCTAAGGTTACACCAGAAACCTTCCCAGTCCTGTGCCCTGCCCCACCTGCCTGCGTGAGTGATGGCGCACATGCATTGGCTAGTTGCAGGTCCTGCTGTGGTAACTGCATGTGCAAATCACACAGTTTGGAAATTGGCCCATCTGCACTAATACCTCAAAGCACAACCGTCTCGTCTGCAGGAGGCGGGCCTAGAGATTGGGGGCGGGGCAGAGTTACAACACTGAGCTCTCGGACAGTGCTGGCCAGAGCCTTGTAGCACTGGGGCGTTAGCGTGAGCCCCGGTTACAGAGCGGGGGGGATTTACACGCAGTCACGAGGCAGTGACCGAGCAGAGCTAGGAACCCAACCCTCACGCCTCCCAGTCCTGGGTGTGCGTGTGAGCTAGAGCCAATGCAGGGCCTTTCCGTTCACTCCTGGCCATGGACATGTGGTTCACGTTCCCCTTGCCTCGGCAGTAAGGGACTCGGCGCAGAGTCAGAGTGGATTTGTTACCGTGAGTCTACGTGGGCAAACCCTGAACAGCTCCTTGTGCCCATCTGGGGTGGGCACCTGGCCTGGCAGGTGCTGAAGCATCTTCCTTTCAGGGCCTGGGAGCGTGACCGTGGTGGCATTTGAAGTGTGTTTTACACACACGCCTGGTGCCTAGGCTCTGAGTGCCTGCCCATGTGCTGTGTCGCAGGAACAAAGCTGCAGCAGGGAGCTACCTCCGGCTCCAGCCATCTCCCTAGTTAGAGTGCAGGGGAGTTCTGCTAATTAATTCAGGTCACGTGTTCCCACTGAAGATGCTAAAGGGGCTGATTTACATATTCATTCAATCTGCTGCAGCTGCCGGGTGGAGCAGGAGCCTCAGGCAGATGGGTGCTGGGGGTACGGAACAGGTGGGAGCCCCCAGAATGCCCAGGGCTGCACGTGTTCTCAGACAGTGGATCCATGCTAGTAGCCTGTGCAATAGAGCACTTCCTTCCCGGGCAAGTGGGGAAATGCAAGTCCCTCACCCCGGAGTAACAGCCTCCCCTCAGATCCCCTGGGCTCTGCCCTGCCCTCCAGCCCAGCATTGCAAAGCTGCTGTGGGCCATCTCCTCAGACAAAGGGCTGCGACTGAAGTGAGACTGCACCCCACCGCTGGGGCTGTCCCAGGAATGGCACCTCACCTGCTGCAGACAGAGCAGCAAGCCCCAGTGTGCAACCTCCAATCCACTGATGTAGGCGTGCACATGCGCCCCTCCCTCACTGCCCCACGCTCACCCATCCCCCCCACGCACACTTGTGCCCATAACTACTGCAGCCCCACGCCCCGGCCCGGGTGCCCTCGGGTGCCGCAGGGGCTGGCCCAAGCCCTCTGACAGTTACGTGATGGAAGGGAAGAGCCTCCCATGGAGCAGCGATGCCCCGTGGAGACGCCCCGTCAAGCAGTATTGATTTGCTCAAGATGCATGGCAGAGCTGGTGCATTTAATGAGGCCCCCCGGTGCAGCCGGGTGAGCAGGTTTCACAGCCCTGCCGCACTCTGTCACAGGCTATGGCCCACGCTGGGGTGGGGGCTCCAGGGCTGGGTGGGGTTTGTCTGCAAAGGCCTGGATCCAAAAACCCTCCTGTCGGCCCTGGGGCTCAGGCGGCGCTGGAGGAACAGGTGATGTGCAGCTGATAGATAAGGGCTGGCCCTGCCTCTCTGCTCCTGGGCCTTGCTGCTGCTTTTACCAACGAGGCCGGCTGCACTACAGGCAGCTCAGGGAGACGCACGGACCACAGGAAGGATGTGCTGATCCCATGCTGTCTGTGGCTAGGGGAAGCAGCGAGGGGGCCACACCCTAGCTGGGGCAGGCCTGGGTATTGTGTTTAGACATTGAGCTCACCAGGTGCTGCCTCGACCCCCACCCAGCTGGAAGGGGCCGGGACAGCAGGTAAGTGGGGTTGTCCCGGTGTGCGTGTGGCAGGCCAGGCTGCCGGCCCCCGGCCTGGGCACACTCACCGGCAGGGGACTCGCTGGCTACGTTCTCATCGTCGGAGTCAGCGAAGACCTCGGCGAGCTCCTGGTCCGACGTGTCTGTCAGCTCGGTCAGATCCAGCAGGTCGAAGTGCACCTCCAGGGAGGACACGCTGCTCAGGGGCTCTGAGGAGCAGAGGTGACAGCTCAGGGATTCGGGGCCAGAGTCCCTGCCCTGCTTCCCTCTCCTTCTCGCCATGTATCCACAACTGGGGAATCTCCCCTGGAGTCTGCCTGGGGGAATGAGCCCCTGGAACCAAGACAACCCCTCCCCGGCTTGGGGCCCTGGGCGGGAGGAGCCCCAGCAGGCGAGCCTGGGGCTAGGCTGGGCCCAGGGCAGGGGGAGGAAGGAGCCCCGGGGGCAGGCCCTAGGGAAGGCCTGGCCGGCTGCACAGCTGTGAGCGGGGGGGCGGGACGCTGCCTTGTACTCACGTCTCCGCTCGGCGACCTGCAGCAGGCCGGAGCTGGGGATGGGGATCCCGCCTTGCTCCTCGGCAGGGGGGCTGGGAGGCTCCTCCACCGGCCCATGTGCCGGGATGCCTGTGGCTCGCTCCAGCGCTTGGGCTTCTTTCACCCGTTCTATAATCACAAAGTGCTGCCGGTGTTAGATGCCCAGACACCCAACCCTAGGCTCTGCACCCTCTGCCCACCACCCCACTCGTGCAGGGACGAGGCCCCCGGACAGCCCCCGCCAGTGGGCAGGCACTGGCTGCTCCAGCACGCTCCTGCCTCTGGGACTTCCATCAGCAAGGTGGGGGATGGGGGGAGAGACCCCTCCTGGGTCACACGTGGCTACCAGCTGCCTCTGACCCTTGCCAGCTCCCTCCCTCGGGTGCTCTGGCACTGCCAGTCCCGGTGGCTCCGGGGCACACATCTGGTGCAGCTTTCCAAGCCGAGGAAAGCCATTTTGAAATGACAGGATGGGGGGGCGGGGGTGTCAGGGAGGCTCCGGTCTCTGCCCTCATCCCCACACCAGAGAGGAGGGACTCGCACACGGAGCAGTTCAGAGAGTGCAAGCCACTGTGCTCAGCCCCACAGTGACTGGGGGAGACGAGAGACCAGACGGCAGGGTCGGGGGGGAGGGGGGAAAGGGGATGAAAGGACAGTTCCAGACACTGCACTGCCTAACACATGGCGAGAACCCCACCCTGGCTGTGGGAGGGGGCAGATGGACCTGTAGTTGCAGGACACCATGGGGATGGGTGCCAGTACCCACAGCTGTGTGCCCATGGCCTGCAGCTCCACACACCCTGCCCTGCACAGGGACCCTTTGTGTCAGCGAAAACAAAAGCGGAGCTTGTTCTGGGGAGGCCTGGAAGCCTGCGATAACAGGCGGTTTGTCTTAGGGGGAAGCAAGATCCAAGGGGTGACGGCGCTGAGCCAGACCCTGCACTGACTGCTCGCCCGGGAGCTGGGGCTGGTGTTTTCCCAAGGCAAACTTGTGGGGCAGGATGCATCAGTGCTGCCAGGAAGCCACAGCAAGAGGCGTGACTTTGCCTGTCACCACCAGCACATCTCAGAGCAGGTCAGCCCTGAGTGGGATCAAGAGGCCGGCAGGGAGCCCGCCGGGCCAGATGTATCCCCTAGGAGCCCAGGGAAAGGTGAACAGCAGCCAGGGGCCGGCGCTTCCACTAGGCGACCCTAGGCGGTCGCCTAGGGCGGCAGGATTTGGGGGGTGGCATTTTGCCGTCCTCAGCTGCAATTCAGCGGCGGGGGGTCCTTCTGCTCCGGGTCTTCGGTGGAAATTCGGCGGCGGGTCCTTCACTTGCTCTGGTACCCGCCACCGAAGCGCCCCGAAGACGCGGAGCGGAAGGACCCCCGCCGCTGAATGCTCTGAGGAGGAGCGCTGCCACCTAGGGCGGCAAAAACCCTGGCGCCGCTCCTGACAGCAGCATGCTGTGGCCTGCTCTTATGAGGGGACAGGAGACATGCTGGCCATGGGCACACAGCAGAGGAGGGGCAGCATGCGCAGGGGACAGGGCCTGCACTGTGCTGGGCATGCAAGGACACAGCTGTGAAGCGGTCACTGCTTTTCACGGTGCCTTGTGATTAGGGCCAGCAGGGGACTCGGGCCTTTGTGTGTCCTGGGGCTGGAGAGAGGGACCAGGAGGGAGTTGTTGTTTAGGGGGTTTAAGGGGTTTTTTTCCCCTGTCTGAGCTGGGTGCCCCTGAGCGCTGGATCGGAGCACCAGGGAAAGCTGGGTGGTGGGAGGGAAGGATTTGTAATCAGACTGTGTGCGTTTGTTAACTCTTGTTCGATTTTACTGCTGGAGAAACCCCTGGGAGAAAAGCTGTTGCTGTGAAAGATTCCCCACCGCCCCAATGGGGCCTGGGGGAGACTGACAGTCTACATCCCTGAGACCTCCAGCACAGGTGCCGGCAAACCCCAGGACCTCCAGACGTAGGTATCCTCGCGACAGCACCGCTAGGGCTATTATCGGAGTCGGGCGCCAGCGTGCTGGGCGTTCTTGAGGTCATAGGATTGTTAACAAGCAGGACACGCCCCATGTCAGGCCTCGTCTGTGCATCACACCGTAGCACACGGGCCCACAGGCCCACTGAGCTTGCACCATGTGACGCTGGGTTGGGGCCAGGAGCTGCAGCCATCTTTCTGGAGTGGACCTGAGACCCCAGCCCTCGCCCGAGCAGCTGTTCCGCAGGTCATTCTGCTCCGGGCGCAGTGTCCTTACCAGGGTCAGGCAAGGGGAAGGAAGCACGGGACTCCGGCTGCTCAGGATGGTGCCTGGCCATGCGGGTTTCGAATGCACGCACTGGCCTGAAGGGGAATGTGCTGGAGGCAAGCTAGCCAGCGAGACTGAGGCAAGGGAGCTCATTCATGCACGTGGGCTGCACTAGAGCTGGGCCACGCTGAACAGACACCTACGCATGCAAAGAGCTTGTGGACCCCCGGCTACATTCACTGTCACCAGACCAGGCCTGACTGCTCCCACTGCCGTGTGCGGGACTCCGCTGATTAGACGGGTGGCCTGTAGCCCTCCGGATGCAGGAAGCCTGTTCTTTCCCCAGGTCTCCGGTACCTGCCACCCTGCATGGGAGGCTGCATAGCTGCACCAGCTGAATATCTCCGAGAGGAGGCCTGCTGGTTCCTGCTGTAGGGATGGGGTCTCCCCCACCAAGGGGAAAGATCCTGGGTGTCCCCTTTAGGAAACAGTGGGCAAAGGGAGAGCCTTTAAAATCAATTCTGAACCGGCAGAGCAGGCAAGAGCGGGTCATTGGGGCCCAGGCAGGGAGCAGGCCAGTGGGAAGGCAGAGCTGGGCAGTCAGGCTCAGGGTAGGGCTGTGTCCAGTGACCCGGGAGCTCTCCTGGCTGTCAGCACTTGGACGCTCGGGGGGGGGGGGGGGTCTCACAGGACGGAGGGATGGAGTGGAGATTAGAAAGAAGGGCTTGTTGCTGCAGTTCCTGAGGTCAAGGCCCCACCCCGCTGTCCATCTCCTCCCCTGCTGTCCTCACAATGGGGGCTCATGGGCAAGGGTGTCTCCGCACTGATCTCCAATGGGAATATATTAGCCAGACCAATGGAGGGGAACTGAAATCCCTCCCACCCTGACTGAATCCAGTAGGGTGACCAGATTTGAGAGGGGCAGTCCTGATATTTGGGGCTTTTTCACATATAGGCACCTATTACCCCCCACCCCGTCCCGATTTTTCACACTTGCTAGCTGGTCACCCTAGAATCCAGGCAGAAGAGCTGGGGGGAGGGACGGTGCTTGGCCACGGGGTGACGGGATGCTCCTGAGCTGCTGGTGATGAAGGGGCCCCATGCACCTGGGGGATGGCTGGCACACATGGGCACAAGCTACGTGCCCCAACTCAGACCATGTGGGGCTGGGATGCGGCCCAGGAGACCTGGTGTGTGGAAGGGGATCCACTCCCCGTGGGGTGGAGTTCAGAGCCCGTTCCCCTGCTGAGAAGGAGACACATGTCCTGGAGAGCAGGGGCCTGCTGTGCTGTGCTGGCTGTCAGGACCTCTAGGTAGGTGGGGTTCTGGAGTTCAGGATACCAGTGCCTGGACGCCTCGCCTGCAGCAGCTAACGTCCCCAGGGCCTCGTTAGCATGGGTTACACTGCGTTATAACCCTGGTGCGTTCAGCCTGGAGACTGAACACACCGCACTTCGGGAGCCAGGCACCAGCATAAAGGAACCTGTTTAACTGGCTCAGCTCCAGCCATAAAACTGTCTCCCAGATCCAGTGCCCTAATTTACCGGCATAAATCCTGGCCCCGATCGCTCATTAAATACATGCAGAGCTGCTCCGGCTTTGTTCTGTTCTCTCACACTGCAGGCACATGCCCCTCCCGGCAGAGAGACGACAGCCTGGCCCAGGAGACAGGTGCTGTGCAACCCTCTGGCACACAGAGCTGACCTGGCCTGCGGCCCCCTCCCAGCCTCACCCCCTGACCCCACACCTCGGCCAATGCACCTTCGTCCGAACCTGCAGCTCCTTGTGATGCTCCCGTCCTGCAGCATGGTTAGGGCCCCTCAATCCCCCCCCAAAGCCCCTTCTGAGCCCAGGCTGCAGGGTTGTACTGTGGGTGAATATCAAACTGGGAACCAGGCTGAGAAAGTTTTCCCTGCGCCACAGTCAGGATTCAACCCCCCTTTCCAGAGGGGAAAGGCTGGTCCCTCTACCCAGCAGGACCCTGATTCTAGCTTTAGAAATGGGTTCCGTCCTCCACCTCCTGCCATCGCTGCCCTTTCGCAGGTGCCCTCACAGCTGCACCGGGGGGGGGGGGGGGGGGCTGGGATCAGTGTTACTCCAACCTGTCTCTTTTGCTGACTCATGTTAAACTGCAGCGTGGGCTGGCTCCACCAGGATGATCCAGACAAACCCCCTGGAACCCTCCACATCTTGCCCTGTCTCCTCTAGGCCCCAGGGGAGCCCTGCTGTCCCCTACAGGCACCGCGGCTCCCCTATGGCTCAGGCCTGCCTTGACACAGACACAGGGAAAGCCTGGGACATTGTGTGGCTCTCTGGGGCCCTGAGACACAGGGCAACGCGGCACCGGAACGTGAAGGTAAATTACACACACCCCAGGCACCAAGACACATACACACTTCGTTGTGTGCAAACCACGCACACCACGGCATACACACAGCCACGTGCCAGCCCCACAGGCATTCCATGTGCACGGGCAGCCCACACCCTCCCACACTACAGGCACCACCCCACTGCGCACACACACACCCTGCAAACCCCACACGCCCCGGACACCCTGCATACCTGACCACACCCATGCACACAACCACAACCACAACCCCCCCCCCCATGCACACACCCACTACCGGCATCCCGCCCCCCGCCCCGCACCAGACAGCAGCACACTCCCCCCCCGCCCCGCTTAGCGCTGCCATGGGCCACTCCCACGTCTGGCTGCGCTGCCTGGGCCGGGAGCTCCCGGCTGGGCCCCACGCAGCGCCGGCGAGATGCCGAGCTACCCCGGCCTGGGACTCTAGCGCTGCGCCCAGGGGTACCGGCAGCTCGGCCCCACACACCCCGGCTGGGCTTTGCTCGGGAAACCCGCCGGGTAAGGCCAGCGGGCCGGGGGCGGGTCCCCGCGGCGCTGCATGGGCTGGCTGCGGAGCCGGCACCTGCCCCGGCCGGTGACACGCCCTGGAGGGGCCGCGGGTCCTTCCCGTGCCCGGGGAGTCGCTTCCTCAGCAGAGGCGGCGGTGATGGGCGCGGTGCGAACCTGCCCTGGCGCTGGGCTCCGGGCTCGCCCAGCAATGCGGGGAGCAGCAGCCTCCCCCCAGCCGAGCCCGACACACTCCGCGCACGGTGTCCCGGGCCTGCCGCGAGCCCCTGCGGGGGGAAGGAGGCGCCGGGGACGGGCGGGGAGCGGACCCGGTTCCCTGCGCCCGGACCAACTTTCTCTGGAGTGGGAGCCCCCCAGGACCCCACCCCGGGGAGCGGAGCGGCCCCTTCCTCCAGCCCCGCCCAGCACGGCGCTGCCCGCCAACACCCGGGGAAGTGCCCGAAAAGCCGCCACGTACCTGGGGTCCCCGCCCCACCTGGAGCCTCCATCCGGCCGGGCTGCGTCGGACCCGCCGCCGGGGAGCTGGGGGCTGCGTCAGGCCGAGCCGCAGCCTCGGTGTCCCCGCAGCACGGCACCCGCGCCGGCTCGCATGGCCGAGCTGGGGATCAGCGCCCGGAGCCGGCGCCGCATCGCCACTGAGCGCGGAGCGCGGCGGGGCCCGCAGCGGGCGGGGAGGGGGGGGGGGCGACGCTGGCAGCAGCCGGGGACGGGGGAGCGGCGAGGACAGGTGCAGCCCGGCCCCCAGGCGGCGCAGCCCGGCCAGCTGGGGGCAGAGCGGGCGCCCCAGGCCGCAGCTCCCTGCAGCCTTTCCCAGCCCCCCCGACGCTGCTCAGCGATGTCGCTCCCCCCGCACGGAGCGGTGGGCTCTGTAGCATGTGAAATGCGGAGCGGACCGGCTGCCGGGGTGCGCTTCCCTCGGCGGGGCTGGCCCTGCGGGGGCGCTGGGGCAGGGCGACCGCGCCCGGACGTTGGCTCAGGCGAAGCTGGAGCTCAAGAAAACAGCCCCAGCCTTGGAGGCGATGAAGGACCCCGGAGGGTGATGGGGGAGTCTCAGCTTTTCCAGGGGTGAAGGACATACTGGTGGGGGTCCATGCGGACACCCCCCACCCCTGTCCCCACCCCCCAACTGCCCTCCTTGCTCCAACCTCCCCATGGGGCGCTGCCCCCTTCTCTGCACCCCAGCCTCTGGAGCAGCCTCCTGCCCCCGGTTTGGGGTGGCCAACTCTCCAGTATTGTCCTGGAGCCTCCAGGAGTTAAAGATTATGTCATGTGCTGAAACCTCTAGTAATAGGTCCCACCAAAATTGGCAACCTTACCCCACTTACCCATCTCCCCTTCCCACATGGCTTTGGCCCCTTCATTTCTGTAACTGCAAACTCTTTAAGGTACCGGTTGCAGGAAAGGCCAGGGGTCCCAGGCTTTCTCACAGCCAGAAAGGGGCAACACCTCCCTTGGAGAGGGAGTCTGGAGCCCCTGGTGCAGGAGGAGCAGCGGGTGACGTGTATTCCCCGCATCCCCAGCAGGAACAGGTGCACACACCCTGGGCAAGGGTGGGCCCCCATCGCTGGGGGACAGAGCCCTGGAGAACAGGCAGGCAGGCTTGGCCTGGGTGGAAGCTGGAAGGTGTGGAGGATGGGGCTTGCTGATACGGCTTGAGGAGGAAAAGACCAGGACAGCATGACACACAGAACCCAGAGGAAATGAAGATGCTGTAGCCACAGACAGGCTTGGGAGCCAGCATCAGCACCGTGGCAGGCAGGGTGCCATGGGAGAGGGAACTAGGAGCTGCGAGGGAGGAGCGCCCGGAGGGAAATCTTAGGGGATGCCAGGCTCAGGGAGGGAGCTCGGGCTGAGCTGTGGGGTTGTTTCTGAGGCCTGGTCCACACCTCAAAATTAGATGGACCCAGCCCCTGGCTCGGGGCTGTGAACAAGTGTGTGCCCTGTGTGACGTAGTTAGGCCCACCTGACCCCACAGAGGTGCAGCTAGACCTACGGGAAGGATTCTTCTGGCGACCTGGCTGCTGCCTCTCAGAGAGGTAGATTAACTACATTGACAGAAGAACCCCTTCAGGCAATGTACAAAGCACCCGCGCTGCAGCGGCACAGCTGTCGTGGAGACGTCAGCTGCGTTACCTATAAAGCCAAGCCCCAGGCCAGAAGGGCAGTAAGACCCAGTCATCCAGGGGCTAGCACAGGAACAAGGGGAAGCGCTTTGGACCTCCCCTGCTCAGGGGCTGTGGGCAGCCTTCAGAGGTCCTCAACTTGCGTCCCTGCATCAGTGGCCCCGATGAAACTTTGCTGGGGTGGAGACTCAGGCATCAGAGAGCAGGGCTACAGGCCTTCCTGGTAATGATATTGCATGAGCTGTCGGACTAGCTCTGATGAATAAATCCAAATACTTGGAAAAGGGACCTAACGGAGCAGAGCACAACGTCCCAGACAGGGCAGCCGTTCATGTTCCACCGGCTAGACTCGTGTCACCTGCAGCCGAAGTGCTTACACAGTCCTACCCAGGAAGAGCAGTAGATTGGCAAATGAAAGCTAGCTGTGCTCTGGCCCCCATGCTGTCTGATGGCCCAGATCTCCTGGGTCCCTGGCCTGTGATTCCCGTTAATGCATGACATTCAAAGGCATCCCACTGAGTCCCCCAATTCCATCCCTCCCACACACACTGCCAAGAGCAGCACCTCCTGCTGGCTGCAGAGAAGGGACAGCTCTGGAGCTGCCGACAGGAGCTAGATGCAGTGGGGGATCAGGGCAGGTCACTGGGTGGGAATTTAGGCCACTTTTGTCAAAACCAGGTGCCTAAGCTCAAGTTATTATTAAACTGAAATAAATTCCAGTCAGGCACCAAAGTCGGGGTGGTCTGCTTCTCTGAGGGGCTCGCACTGGGGTCAGTGGCAGCTGTGGGGGCGGGGCTTGGTACCCTGCAGAACCCAGCCCCCGGATTTGAAAATTCGTGCTTTGGAGACCTTGCTGGGCAATTAGTGCAAATTGCAGCCATCTATTGTGGAGGTACCAGCTGCTGTTTTTTCCTGCTCAATTCTTACGGTGCCTGACTAACAAACTGCCCTGCGTGTAGCTGCAACCTACCTAGTGACCCTCTTCAAGCAAACTCTGAACAATAGTAACAAATGCCCAGCCTGGCCAGCGTGGAGATGCTGCCTGAGAAGAACAGGGCTCCAGCCCATCTCCAGGAGCACTGAGCTCATCCCTGCACAGGGTCAATTCACAGCAGTGGCCAGAGCTCAGAATAGCCAGCAAGGCTGGCAGTGCTGTGGGCAGTGCGGGCTGACACGTGCTGCAGTGGGGTGGGCTGGGTCCTCTCATCTAGGCTGACAGGCAGGAAAATCCTGCACATCTATGATAAGAATTTTCTTCAAGTTTTCAGTGTATAATGCACCCACAGGGCATTGGCTACCAATGTGTCCCAGGAACACTGCGTCCCTGTCAGAGACACCTCCCATTCAGCATCTCCTGGGAGAGAGCCTTGCAGAATGGTCTTGGGCCAAGTGAGTCCCAGTTCCGTCACTGCAAACACCCTTGGGATGCCAGCCTAAGGGAGGCAAACCCCCAAACACAAAGGACTTCATACAGCAGAGGCAACACCATTAATTGCATCTGGAAACTAATTGGAAGCCCTGGTGTAGCATGCTCCCTGTGTGTAGCCCTGCTAGGCAAGAAGACAGCTGCATCCTGTATCTGCTGAAGGTTATGAGTGGCCTTTGGCTGTAGTGCAGGGATGGGCAAACTGGCCCGTGGGCCAGATCTGGTCCACCACCCATTTTAAGCCGGCCCTTGAGCTCCCGCTGGGGAGTGGGGTCTGGGGCTTGCCCCGCTCCATGCGGCTCCCAGAAAGCCACGGCATGGCCCCCCTGCGGCTCCCTGAAAGCCACGGTATGGCTCCCCTCCAGCTCCTACATACTCCAATGGCCCCCTCCGGCACTCCAATGGCAGCATGCAGAACCGGCTGGCTGTGCCTCAGCGTAGGAGCCGGAGGAGGGACATGCTGCTGCTTCCAGGAGCTGCTTGAGGTAAGCGCCACCCAGAGTCTGTACCCCTGAGCCTCTCCCTACGCCCCTAACCCAGCCCTGATCCCCCCCACGCCCTCTGAACCCCTCGGTCCCAGCCCAGAGCACCCTCCTACACCCCAAACTCCTCATCCCCAGCCCCACCCCAGAGCCCACACCCCCAGCCGGAGCCCTCACCCCCCCCCCCGCATCCCAACCCCAATTTTGTGAGCATTCATGGCTTGCCATACAATTTCTATTCCCAGATGTGGCCCTCAGGCCAAAAAGTTTGCCCACCCCTGGTGTAGTGCCATGCGGAGTGCATGCTGCATGCTCCCAGCACTGTGACCAGATTTATTTGAATCAGGTGAACGTCACATCAGAAAGGTGCCCGTGCAGTGGCATCTCAGGTTTTATCATCTGTTCTTACTATGACTTCCAGATCCACACTGCTCCCCTTTGAAGTCAGGGGGAAGTCTATTAACTGCAAACTCCCACGGGGACCTGAAAACCCAGCTGTTCCTTCCACCTCTGACCTCCTCCCCTGCCTTCCCATACTGAGGATTCTGCTTTTAGAACTTTCCTGACTGACAGTGCTGCTGCACGGCGTGGGCCTGACTCCGTCTGGCTCTCCCACAGCCATGGGGTGTCTGAGGAGATGCTCATTAGCCTTAATGCTGCAAATCATAGAATATCAGGGTTGGAAGGGACCTCAGGAGCTCAAAGCAGGACCAATTGCCAACTAAATCATCCCAGCCAGGGCTTTGTCAAGCCCGATCTTAAAAACCTCTAAGGAAGGAGATTCCCCCACCTCCCTAGGTAACCCATTCCAGTGCTTCACCACCCTCCTAGTGAAATAGTGTTTCCTAATATCCAACCTTAAACTCCCCCACTGCAACTTGAGACCACTGCTCCTTGTTCTGTCATCTGCTACCACTGAGAACAGTCTAAATCCATCCTCTTTGGAACTCCCTTTCAGGTAGTTGAAAGCAGCTATCAAATTCCCCCCTCATTCTTCTCTTCTGCAGACTAAACAATCCCAGTTCCCTCAGCCTCTCCTCATAAGTCATGTGTTCCAGCCCCCTAATCAGTTTTGTTGCCCTCCGCTGGACTCTTTCCAATTTTTCCACATCCTTCTTGTAGTGTGGGGCCCAAAAATGGACACAGTACTCCAGATGAGGCCTCACCAATGCCGAATAGAGGGGAATGATCACGTCCCTTGATCTGCTGGCAATGCCCCTACTTATACAGCCCAAATGCCATTGGCCTTCTTGGCAACAAGGGCACACTGTTAACTCATATCCAGCTTCTCATCCACTGTAACCCCTAGGTCCTTTTCTGCAGAACTGCTGCCTAGCCATTCGGTCCCTAGTCTGTAGCGGTGCCTGGGATTCTTCCGTCCTAAGTGCAGGACTCTGCACTTGTCCTTGTTGAACCTCATCAGGTTTCTTTTGGACCAATCCTCTAATTTGTCTGGGTCCCTCTGTATCCTATCCCTACCCTCCAGCGTATCTACCACTCCTCCCAGTTCAGTGTCATCTGCAAACTTGCTGAGGCCGTGGCTACACTCGCGGATTCACAGCGCTGCCGCTCCAAGGGGAATAGCTTGCAGCGCTGCGAGGGAGCGTGCAGCGCTGCAGGCGCTGATTACACTGGTGCTTTACAGCGCTGCACTCGCTGCGCTCAGGGGGGGTGTTTTTTCACACCCCTGAGCGCAGCAAGTGCAGCGCTGTGAATTGCCAGTGTAGCCAAGGCCTCAGAGTGCAGTCCACGCCATCCACCAGATCATTAATGAGATATTGAACAAAACCGGCTCCAGAACCGACCCTTGGGGCACTCCTCTTGATACCGGCTGCCAACTAGACATGGAGCCATTGATCACTACCCGTTGAACCCGACAATCTAGCCAACTTTCTATCCACCTTATAGTCCATTCATCCAGCCCATACTTCTTTAACTTGCCGGCAAGAATACTGTGGGAAACCGTATCAAAACCTTTGCTAAAATCAAGGAATAACACATCCACTGCTTTCCCCTCACCCACAGACCCAGTTATCTCCTCATAGAAGGCAATTAGGTTAGTCAGGCATGACTTGCCCTTGGTGAATCCATGCTGACTGTTCCTGATCACTTTCCTATCCTCTAAGTGCTTCAGAATTGATTCCTTGAGGACCTGCTCCATGATTTTTCCAGGGACTGAGGTGAGGCTGACTGGCCTGTAGTTCCCCAGATCCTCCTCCTTCCCTTTTTTAAAGATGGGCACTACATTAGCCTTTTTCCAGTCATCCGGGACCTCCCCCAGTCGCCATGAATTTTCAAAGATAATGGCCAATGGCTCTGCAATCACATCCGCCAACTCCTTTAGCACCCTCGGATGCAGCGCATCCGGCCCCGTGGATTTGTGCTCATCCAGCTTTTCTAAATAGTCCTGAACCACTTCTTTCTCCACAGAGGGCTGGTCACCTTCTCCCCATACTGTGCTGCCCAGTGCAGCAGTCTGGGAGCTGACCTTGTTTGTGAAGACAGAGGCAAAAAAAGCTTTGAGTACATTAGCTTTTTCCACATCCTCTGTCACTAGGTTGCCTCCCTGATTCAGTAAGGGGCCCACCCTTTCCTTGACTTTCTTCTTGTTGCTAACATACCTGAAGAAACCTTTCTTGTTACTCTTAACATCTCTTGCTGGCTGCAACTCCAAGTGTGATTTGGCCTTTCTGATTTCACTCTTGCATGCCTGAGCGATATTTTTATACTCCTCCCTGGTTATTTGTCCAATCTTCCACTTCTTGGACACCCAGGGAGCAGATCTGGGAACTTGTTATAGGCATTTCCTGCTCCGAGCTATAGTGAAGCCCTAAGAGACTCAGTGAATCCCCAGTGCCTTTGGCCTGTTCCTAATCTGTCCAAAGGTGGAGAAAGTCCCATCAGATCTCAAATATCAGCATCTGTGCGTCTCTGTCTTGCTCCGTGGGGCAGAGGTGTACAGCTGGCGAGAGCGAAGGAAGCCCTAATCCTCATAAACAGCTTGCTGTGCACAGTTAGAGTCAGTCTGGTTCCACAAAAAGAACAGGAGTCCTTGTGGCACCTTAGAGACTAACACATTTATTAAAGCATAAGCTTTCGTGGGCTACAGCCCACTTCTTCGGATGCACAGAATGCTCCATATAGTGAGGAGCTAGACACACACAGAGAGAGCATGAACAGGTGGGGGTTTGGTTCCAGGATGCAATGGCACAGCTGAGCTCCTTCCCGCAGCGTTCACAGCAAAGGAACTCCCGAGCACAGCGGGGGCAGTGCCCTGGGGAAAGCGCAGGGGACACCAGGCCAGTCATTTCTGGCTCTGACTCGCCACGCGGGAGTAGGGAGACAGACGGGCCGCGCCCCCCCAGACTGGCTGGCACTGGGCCCCCAATGGCCGGCCGAAGGGAGGAGGTCAGACTGCCCCCGCCCCGCGCAGTCTCGGGCAGTTCCGATGGCTCGAGAGCCGCCGACAGGGCGGGGCTTGGCTGTGCGCCACCCAGGGGGGTTGGCGCCGCCCGGACACCCCGGAGAGGGGCCCCCTCGCCCTGCCCGCCGCCCGCGGGCCCTGGGGGCAGCGGGAAGGGCCGAACTGCAGGGCCGGAGCCGCTTGCGGGGCTCCCGGCGGGGCGGGGCGGGGCGGGTCTGGGGCCGGGCCCCGCCCCCCGAGCCAGGCCGGGCTCCGCAGGGAGCAGCGCCGCCGGCGGTTGCTAGGGCCGTGGCACGCGTTGCTATGGGCGGCCCGGAGTTCTCGCGAGGCTTCCCCGGCGGTTGCCTGGAGACTCGGTGACTCCGCCGAGCCCGAGCAGGAGCTGCAGGAACCATGGTGAGGGGGGGACCCTGGGTTGGAGGGAGCCCCTGGGTTCGAGTGGGGCGCTGGGGGAGCCCCTGGGTTGGAGGGGTCCCCTGGGGGTGACTGGGGCGCTGGGGGGAGCCCCTGGGTTCGAGTGGGGCGCTGGGGGGAGCCCCCTGGGTTGGAGGGATCCCCTGGGGGTGACTGGGGCACTGGGGGGAGCCCCTGAGTTGGAGGGGTCCCCTGGGGGTGACTGGGGCACTGGGGGGAGCCCCTGGGTTCGAGGGGTCCCCTGGGTTCGAGTGGGGCACTGGGGGGAGCCCCTGGGTTGGAGGGGTCCCCTGGGGGCGGCTGGGGGGATCCCCGGGATCGAGGGGGTTGCTGGGAGGAAAACACTAGGTTCAGGGGTCTCCTGGGAGCCCCCGGTGTGCTGGGGGGCAGCAGCATTTGGGGCAGGGTTCTGGGGCAGGCAGCAGAATTGTCCCGTTCCTCTGTGCCTGGGGCACTTTGCTCGGGACTGATGGCTGCAGTGGCCTCCCTGGAGCTGCAGCTGGGCTGGTCTATGCCCTGAGCTCTGGGTCGCACAGTCCTTCCGGATGACGGGTCATTCTGAGACCTTGGCTGCACCAGCCCGTGGCACCTGTTGCCTTCCCCTCAAGTGCATGCCCCTAGCTCATCACAGGGCTCAGGCTGCTCCAAAATGCGCTCACGCTCCCTGGCTGGTTAGGACAAGTAGCACCACATGGGATCTGGGTGAGCGAGGACACCAGACATAGCATGGGAAGTGTGCAGGGCTGCCCAGAGGGGGGGGGGGCAAGTGGGGCAATTTGCCCCGGGCCCCACAGGGGCCCCCACGAGAATATAGTATTCTATAGTACTGCAACTTTTTTTTATGGAAGGGGCCCCCGAAATTGCTTTGCCCCAGGCCCCCTGAATCCTCTGGGCTGCCCTGGGAGTGTGAGAGGGAGCCATGCGTCCCAGTCCCCAGCACCAGAAGTAGCAGTACCAGTGCAGTCTTAGTTAATTGCTTTGGTGTGGAGTTTCTTGTACCTTTACTGACCCTCCAGCCCTCTGAAAGCTGCACAACAAAGCTGCACCTGTGGCCTGTGGGGAACTGGATGATCCCCCTTGTGTCATCTCATTGATAAGAATGACATCCACACCACACCCAGTGGTCCCCAGCAGCCCAGGTCGGTGGCACCTCTGTAGGTCTGAGCTATGCACGCCTGTCATGTATATTGTTTTCTTTTCTAAGGCGCCCAAAAAGAAAGGTGGCAAAAAAGCCAAGGGGGGCAAAGCTGCAGCGGTGGTGGATGCTGTCCCCCCGGAGGACATGAGCAAGGATCAGGTGAGAGCTCACAGCATCTCTCCTAGGGCTCTCTGCCCAAGGGCTTCGCATGGCCACCGAGCTCCTGGCGAGAGGAGGCTCCCATTTGTAAGGATTATTGGTGGCATGAAGTGCACAAGGTTTGGTTCAACCCATGGAGATGGCAGATGGTGAAGGTTAGTAGAAAAGACAGGGTGGGTTTTCACACCAACAACGGCACCATCCCTCACATGCCTGAACTATTTACATGGGTGTCACAAGAGCGGACTCGTTGTGGGCTTTGGGGTGTAGCTGGGTTCCCAAAGGGTTTAACCATCTCATCTCTCCCTCTCCAGAGCTTCCATAACTTCCCTGTGTCCCTCATCTAGCCTGCACTCTGTTGCCCATGACCAGAATTCTGTGCCCTCCTCTGCCCCCTGTTCCACTGTCTAGTAGTTATAAAAGGTTTTCTGTGACAGTCTAGCATTTCCCTGTTAGTCTGAGCGCTATGTCTTGTTCTGTCCTTGTTTCCTATTGGAAAAAGCCCCCTCCACTCACTCTGATACAGGTGTATAACCCTTTTAGAACTTGAATTACTGATGAAATCAATGTCTGTTGCTAGGGCATTCATACACCCCATGCCATAAATACACCTTCCTCTTCTCTCCAGGCCCAAGCAAACTAATTCCTCAAGTGGTATTCGTTCAGATTCAGTTCTATGATTGTTCAGTCTGTGGTTTGATGATCTGCAATCATGCTAGCTGCTGCGCTCTCATCGCATCTTAAGTGAAGCCAGAGCTTGAATGAGAGAATGGACTAGGTGCTGTGCGAAGGGGAGTTAGTGATTCAGGAGGTAGCCCTCTTCCCTGGTATTATTATTTAGTATGGTAATGTCCAAAGGCCCACTCAGGGCCAAGGCCCTGCTTTGCTGGCTGCTATACAATCACATATGAAGACATGATCCCTGACCCAATGTCCCTGCAGTCTAAAAGAGGAGCCTGCAATTCTGAGTCCGAATTGGTTGTTAATGAATGCAGCACTGCTCTTCCAGATGACAAATAGATCTGCGGGTCTGTTCCCTTCTGATCAATCAAGATGCCTTAGCTCCCTTTTCTAGAGGTCAGGGTGTTAGTCCCAGTATCCATATCTTAATGGCTAATTACAGTCTACCTCCCTAAACGCGGTGTGGTTTCTGTTGGATATGGCATCGTCACTTCCCGTCCTAAACTTCTGTATCCTGTTAAACCGCTGCCATGCTCCACCCAGGGGAGGCTGTAGGGATTGCTGTGGGTAGTTTGGAAAGAGCTTTGGGCCCCCAGAGGGTGACAGGTGCTAGAGAGACATAAGTCAGCAGTTTTGTGGGAGGAGAACTCCCCCACCAGTGCCTTCACCAGCTGCACTTGTTGCCTCTGCAGCTGGAGGAGCACATTGTGCGTCTTCGGGAGGAGTTGGACCGCGAACGGGAGGAGCGCAACTACTTCCAGCTGGAGCGTGACAAGATCCACACCTTCTGGGAGATCACCCGTCGGCAGCTGGATGAGAAGAAGGCGGAGCTGCGCAACAAGGACCGTGAGATGGAAGAGGCCGAGGAGCGGCATCAAGTGGAGATTAAAGTGAGAGGCTAAGGGAAGACGGTTAGTGGACTCCAGCTCTCCTTATGGGTACCACAGATCCTTGCTTGGCTGTGCCCGTAATTAGTAGCACCCGGTGTTCTTTGAGTGGGCACCGAGCAGCACGGGAGAAAAGGAGGGGGCAAAGGGAGTTGGGCAGGACACTAGCAAGGGGTGTCTCAGGCAGTATTTCAAGTTCAAATGTGTTCTTGCCCGTATCTGCTAATGCCCCTCTTCCCAGTCCCCTGTAGAGGGGTGGGTCCCCACTGCTGGGCTCCCCCTGCTCCCATCCCTGTCTGGGGGCTTTACACCACTGAGTTCCCTTCTTCCAGGTTTACAAGCAGAAGGTGAAGCATCTGTTGTACGAGCACCAGAACAACATCACAGAACTGAAGGCAGAGGGCACTGTGTCCATGAAGCTGGCCCAGAAGGAGCACCGCACCCAGGAGACGGAGCTGCGCAAGGATATGCGCACCTTGAAAGTGGAGCTAAAGGAGCAGGAGCTGGCCAACGAGGTGGTGGTGAAAAACCTGCGCATGGTACGTTGCTCTCAGACAGATAATCATGGGGCTGGGGACACCTTAGCTGCAGGGCTTGTCCAGCCTCCTCACCGCAGCCTGGAAGAAGAGCGCAGCAGATATGCCAGAGCAAGTCCGAGGTCTGGGTGGTATTGGCATGTAACGGAGATGGGAGAGCCCAAGGTTAGCTTGTCAGAGAAGGAGGCGAGAGGGGGCACCTTACTGAGACATCCAGGCTCTGAAGGGCTGAATGGAGACTGATCAGTCCATGATCCTTGCACCATCCCCATAATGTGAAACTAAGGGGTCACCCAGTGACATCTGTGGGAGATCTATTTAGAGTCACTGAAAGAAGTCTGTCCTCCTGGGGCTGGGAGTCAGTGCTGCAGGAGTCAGAATCCAACATGGGGCTGGAGAACCTGATGGCCAGTAACTGCTTGGGTCACTCTGCAAACTGCAGTAGGATTGGTAATCAACCATGTGCTCCAGGGCATCAGCTGATCCGATCCCCCTTTCTGTGATGGCTTTTCACTGCAGCCAGGTGGGCAGATGGCCTTGACTCTGAGCTTGTGCCTAGGGGAGGATTTCTCTCTCTATTTGGCTATCCAGGTCTAATGTGCAGCTTCTCCCTGTCAGAAACAAGAGGAGGAGATCACACGGCTGCGCAGCGACTTTGAGAGACAAGTGAAAGGTCAGTTCCTATTTGGACTCCTGTATGAAACCCAGAGTGAGAGCTGTCTTAGCACTCATCACACTGTGCCTCTGCTGGGCTCCCTCCCCAGAGCAAAACAGGGCCTAGCTGGCGGATGGCCATTCTCCTCCTCCTCCCCTCTTCCGCTGCTTGTGGGCTGTAAGGCTCAGTGGCTTGTTTGAATTCCCAGGAGCAGCTTGTCTGTGCGCACGCAGAATGGATCAGAGCAGCACCAGCAGCGGGTGCTTTGCTGCCACTCCAGGGTGGACTCAGGTTTCCCTCTACGCTGCCTGTCTCCATGTGGCAGTGCAGCCCTGCTCCCCCATCTCTGTCGGGGGGACTGTTTAACACTATGGGCTGGTGGGCACTAAGCAGTAAGTGCCCTTCATAGCTGCTTACTGGCTCTCTGGAGCTGCAGGGCTCTGAGGCTGGAGGAGACTTTACAGGCACCTAGGCCTTGCGCTGGTACCTCTTTATTATAATGTGGTTCGATTTGCATGATTACCTGAGTGTTTCTAGTGCTCCCCTGCCTAGGGTGTCTGGGCACCGCAGTCAGCCAGGGTTTCTGGGCATTCCCTTCCATGATTCTGCTGTAACTGCTCCATGCGCTAATGGGAGCTGATATGGCACCATCAAGGGGCATCCTTTCCAAGAGTACCATCCCCATAGTGTGGACTGACCAAGCAGCTTGTAGCAGCATCAAAGGGGAGCTCATGCACTGGGTCCCAGCCTGTCTGGCCTGCCCTATGGGGTGGTCACTCAGCCATGTGTGGTGCTTCCCTTCAGAGATTGAGGCCAAGTACGACAAGAAGATGCGCGTGCTGCGGGACGAGCTGGATCTGCGGAGGAAAACGGAGATTCATGAGATCGAGGAGAGGAAAAATGGACAGATCAACACGCTGATGAAGAACCACGAGAAGGCCTTCAGTGACATCAAGAACTACTACAACGACGTCACCCTCAACAACCTGGCACTCATCAACACTCTCAAGGTAACGCTAGCCTGTGCCCGGCGCCGGAATGGGGACACAGCTGGGCCGGAAGCCCAGTGCTGGAGAGGACTGACGCTCTCTTGGAGGTGACAGTTCCTGCCTGTTAGCTCTACACGCATTTCAGTATTGGCTTCCCATTGAGTGCCTTCCACTGCAGGGGTTTCCCCAGCTGCTTCATATGCTTTGTGAGCACCATCACCTCTAATCCTGAGGAGTGGTGACACATTTACACAATTACACTCATGAAGATCATGCAGCTGCGTTATAAACGTCGCCATTTTAAGCCATCTGCTAGGATGCTGCTGTGGCCGTGCTACATGCAGTGCTTGGGAGTCCTGCAGGCCTGGGGTCTCCTGCTGCGATGCCCCATGCTGGCAGCCCTGCTCAGGGACTCAGTACTTGTGTATCTGCCCCTGAGAACAGGAGCAGATGGAGGAGATGAAGAAGAAGGAGGATCACCTGGAGAAGGAGATGGCGGAAGTGCTGCTTCAGAACAAGAGGCAAACAGAGCCCCTGCAGCGGGCCCGGGAGGAGGTGGCCGAGCTGCAGAAGAAGCTAGCCCACTACGAGAAGGACAAGGAGGCACTGGCTGTGAGTCACCTGCTCGGCTCCCATCCAGTTTAGGTCCCATGTCCTGTAGTGTCTCTCCCGCTCCTTCTCAGAGCACGCCTTGTGCTGTGTCCATGGTACAGATTGGGCTTGAATAGTGGCCTCTGCTGGTCATCTGGGAACTACATTGACAGACTCCAAAATGGAATCCCCTTCAGTCGTGCTTGGCTTACGCTGGTGTCCTCAGCATAGCATCTGGTGGGGATCCCCGAACTCGGGGGTGCAGAGGATCTCACTCTAGTGGAGGAAGGGGAATAATGGATTCCTGCCCCCCGGGACTGACTCCTGAGCCGCACGTGTCTTGTTAAGAGAGAGAGGATTCTGTGCGGGTGATGCCCAGCTTGGGGAGCAGAGTCTGGTATTCTCCTGTGCCGGCTCTCCCCCGCCCCAGGAACCCATAGCTTGCATCTAATCTTTTTCCCTCCCTCTGCAGAACACAAAGGCCCGTTTGAAAGTCACCCAGAAGGAATTAAAAGACCTTCAGTGGGAACATGAAGTGCTGGAGCAGAGGTTCAGCAAGGTGAGAGCCATGGGCACGAAGTGAGAGCACCTGAGCATGGGGAGTTCTCTTCCTGCACCCGCCCTCTCTGAACAGCTGGGATCCTGGGGTATGAGATGATGTCACAATGGTAACGTTGTAGACAACTGCACAAGCCTCAGCTCAGCCTGGGGTTGTCCTGGGTTCTGACACCCTCTGAGTTCCGTATGAGCAGCTGCCTCCTCTGAGCTCTCTCTCTGCTCTGCCATCTCCTGTGCTCAGTAGACAGGCCCAGTTTTGTACTTGACTAAACAATAACATATGCTCCGTTGGTCCCTTCCTGGCCTGGGGTTGCCTGGCTGCAGCATTAGGCCAGGAGGAAGACAAGAGAGATTGTTGCTGAGAGTCTCCCTGCTACGGTGAGGGAGTGCTGGATACAGCACAGCAACAGATCACCATTGGAATTAGCATCCTCGGTCTCTCATCTAACCGCTGGCTTTAGAATGCTCCCTGCTCTGACCAGGTGGAGTCTGTTACTGGCATGCCAGCCTTCAGGGAGCATGCTTCAGGTTAAGTGCTTGTAGCCTGAGGGTCTTTCCCCCAGCTGAGTGGGTTAAGGCAGCATGGAGCTTGTCTGCAATTCACGGAGAATCCCCAGCAATGTGAACATTGATAGGAGACCTCATTAACAAGCTGTCATTGAGGCAGCAGCATATTCAGTGCATTTGGAAATAGGCTTTGGAGGATATGTCTTAATTCAGACACATTAACTAGATAAGAGCCAAGGTTCTCTTAGTTGCTGCTGCTAACATCTGCCATTCCTACCCGCTGCAAGGCTCATGGGTGACCCCTGTATGCACTTGGCATTGGGGTTACTCTGAGGGCCAGAATAGGGTCCTGGGGTGTCACAGCCATAGACTTTAAGGCCAGAAGGGACAATTGTCACCACCTAATCTGACCTGCAAAGCACAGGCCAGAGAACCTTACCCAGTGGTTTCTGCATTAAGCCCATAACTTTGGTTTGAGCTATAGTACATCTTTGAGAGAGACATCAGTCTTGGTTTAAAGATTCGAAGTGATGGAGAATCCATCATGCCCCGAGGTCAGTTGATCCAATGATTAATTCCCCTCACTGTTAAAAAAGGAGGAAACCGTGGCTATCAGAGGATGGTTTCAATCCATCAGCCTCTGGGCCCAGCATGCTGCCATGGCACCGCTGTGCTAGGAGCCAGGATTCATGGGTTCTCTTCCCGTATCTGCTATTGATTCATGGTGTGACCTGGGGCCAGTCTCTCAGCCAGCCCATCTTGATCTGGGGATAGTAATACCGGCCTCTCAGAGATGACCTGAGGATTGGCTAATGTTTACAGAGCACTTGGGCCCCTTTGGATAAGCACAAAACGTAGCTGTTGAGGTGGAAACTAGGACAGGAGCTGGGCGTACAGTGCAGAAGAATGAAAGTGGGCTAAGGGGGAATCCGTCTGGGGCAGGAGCTGTTTGGCGGGGGTAGTTTATGACATTCCCGGCTCTGGCAGGTATTCTGTGCTTATTAAAGTCAGGCCCATGGGGTGCATGTGCTAAAGAACACACATGCAGTGGTGCTGGCTGGGGAGAAATGCTCCAGACTCCTCATTCCTCTTGCTTAAGGGGGAGGGATTTTCCCATTGGGAGTCGGGTATGTTAACTTCCACTGTAGTTTCCAGTATTGGCCACTGTCAGGGGCATGTTACCCAACCTGGTGGCTCATTGGTCAGTCCCAGGGTGGCTGTTCCTGCACTGCAGTGCAGAGCAGGTGGTTTTGAAGGCACGGCATGGAGGTCTCCTTGCTAACTGGGTGTGGCTCTCTCCTGAGCAGGTGCAGGCAGAACGAGACGAGCTCTATCAGAAGTTCACCAAAGCTATTAATGAGGTGCAGCAGAAGACTGGCTTCAAGAACCTGCTCCTGGAGCGCAAGTTGAAGGCCCTCTCCAACATACTGGAGAAGAAGGAGGTGCAGCTTAACGAAGTCCTCTCAGCCTCCAATCTCGACCCCAGCGCCCTCACCATGGTCACACGCAAACTGGAGGTACCGTACCCTGCTTCAGGGTCTTGGGGGAGAGATAGGAGCAGAAGGGTCACTTCTTGCTGGGCTTGCCCCCTCCCCACTGCAAGGGTTAGGGCTTGGGGTGATAGGGCTGCACGGGGGGGCCGGGCCTGCTCTGTGGCTAAACATGGGCTAAATCTCTGGCCTTTGAACCTCAGCACCAAATAGTTGAGAGCAGTCTTTGTAGCTGGAGAGGGATCCTGCTGGAGGTGCAGACAGGCTTGGAGAAGGCATCAGAGAATGGTCCCTTTGTGACCAGGCGAGAGCCCTCTCCTTCTCCCTGCACCCTCTGAGGAGCGAGGCCCAACCTTGTGGGACCCCACACTCTGTTACTCCTGCCTGGTGGCTAGCTGAACGTGCTAGTTAGGTCAGAGCTTCTGGTCTGTTAGCGCAGCCCCAGGCTTGTGGTGCAGGAGGAGAGGCCCAATGGGGTGGGAGGAAGGAAGATTCACCCCTCGTCTTGGGAGAATTTCACCTCTAAGATGTGTGTAGAGCTGGGGCCCTGGCACACTCAGGGAAAAGCCCCAACATGTTCCACTGTCCTGCCAGAATCCCTAGGCTACCGCTGTGGTAAGGGGATGGGCTTCAGCGGCCTCCTCTCACTCCCATGAAGGCCATTGTATGGGTAACCCCCTTGGGGCACGAGGGGCAGGCTCAGCGCTGAATCTCACTCCTGCAGCGGTGGAAAGGGCTGGGCCGAGTCCCAGCCCACAGGAGAATTGTCAGGGCTGCTGATTCCTTTGTGTTCCGGGCTCGGCAGGCCGGGGCACTGTGCTTGTTTGTACTCTGTCAAGGTGAGGGATGGAAGCCCCTGAGCAGCAGCCTCACCCAGGCTTCCCCTGGCCAGCTCTGTGGAGACAGCCCTCTCCTGGCGGCCCCACCCCCGGCAATCTAAGCAGGCTCCACTCTGGCCATGCCAGCACTTGGAGCTGGAAGGCGATTCCTCGCTCCAAGTGACATACTGGGGCGGCCAGCCTCTCCTGCTGCTTGCACCTCTAGATTTTAGCAGGTAGCTCGATGAGAGCTAGCACAGGTATGTCTCCTGGAGCTGGCAATGACACCTGCCAGCTCTAGTGGAGGCGTGCCTGATTTGGAGGGGCTTTGTGGCCATGGGGGCTAGTGGGGACATAATGACCAATGAGAACTAAGATGAATCTCACTAGTCACTCCCCCCCACACCACCTGCTTTCCTTCCTGGCTCTGTGGCTCACAGCAGGCTCTGGGACGTCTGGCACCCTAAAAATACATGGCGGGGCGCTCCTGGGGCGGGGGGAGAACAGGCTTAGTGATTCCACATTCCAAGCAAGTAGCAGCAGTAACAGGAGAAGCAGCACTTGTCTGCCTTTGTCCCAGCCCAGCTCAAACGGGCTCGGGACTTGGGAAACCTGGGTTCCTGGCTCAGCCATGGATTTCCTGTGTGACCTGGGGCCAGTCACTTCATCCACCCCGTGCTCAGCTTCCAGCACTATAATGGAGATACAATTTCCCTCCCTCCCTGGGGTGTTGGGAGTGTGAACCAGTAACAGCGCTGTAGTGCTCAGACACTGGGGATGGAATGAGCGCCACTGCCTGGCCTGGGGGGAGCAGATCACAAAACACATTCTTCAGAAACCACCAAGGCGACATCTCTCCAGCAGCTGCTGGCGGTGCTGGAGTCTCCGAATTCCTTTGCTCAGCTGCCTCTTGCAGGCTGCATCTACGCTGCGAAGCTTCCGGTCTGTAACTCTGCACTGGTGCCGTGTAGCCCGGGCCCTGGCGTTTGAGCAGTTAGGTGACGGAGCAGCAAAAATGCAGCCCTGGCCTTCCCCTCTCGCGGAGCGGCACCATTGGTACATCTCAGGACCAATTTAACTAGTGTAGACAAGCTCTCGGGGGCCCCTGGTTGGGTTCTTGGAGCGGAAAGGCCAGGCAGCACACGTGAGGCACAGCCACCTCACCACATCACAACTCCATACCCCCCCAGGGTTCCTTTCATAATATGGCCTCAAACTGGGGGTCCCCTGCCTTCCTGAGGCCAGCCCCTGAGCAGGGCCCTCCACCCTGGAAGCTGCCATAGTCGCCCCTGGCACGAGAGTCACAGTCCGACTGGAGCCTTTTCCAGCGAGAGGCGGTGCAGTGGAGGTTCCAGGTGAGGGCCTGTTGTTCGTTTGTTGCCCTCTGCAGAGCACAGGCTGCTGGCAAGTCAGGCACCTCAGGCTTAATAGACATTTGTAGCCTCCACGTATCCCACAGCCTCTGCAGCAAACCAGCCGCTTAACCGAAGGGAGAACACATTCCTGAACCCCAGAATGTCAGCCCAGGTGTAGCAGTTTGACAAGGGGGCTCAGCCAGCCCCCACAGAGAGAGAGCCCTACTCAGCCACCAGGGCCCTGGATCTCCTCCGGTCTCTGCTTTCCCCAACTGCAGAGAGCCCGGGCTCTGTGCTAGGCTGGCTGTCAATGGGCTGGATTCGGACCCTGTGGTTGTGAGGCAGGAGGGTGGGATCGGGTGGGGACTGCTTGTCTCCCACTCTTAAGCACTCTTAATGCCTCCCTGGGGACTAAGGTCGCACTCCATAGAGTGGCCTGAGGATTCCCTCGGTCATATCTTTGGCCTGGTGCTGGGAGGAAACCAGGCTGGAGTGGGGTGAAGTGGGCTGCGAGCTCCCCCAGTGCAGTGCAGTGTTCGTTACCTAAGGGAGCATGGGGCCATGTCTAACCCACCAGATGCAGGCAGCACTAAAGGCATCTCAGTCTCTGGGTCAGTTACACTGAGCAGGGTTCTGGGGTTACGTTCCGGGTCCCCCCCCCAAACTAGCCCCAGCCAGCGGGCACCACCTCCTCTGGCAGCACTGTGGGAACCTTGCCAAGCCAATCTTGGCAGCTTTCCCATGGCACCATGCTGAGCTGGGCTCTGACCCATGCCCGGGGGACCCAACCAGTAACAAGGCTCTGATCTCCCTTCCCAGGACGTGCTGGATTCCAAGAACAACACCATCAAGGATCTCCAGTATGAGCTGGCCCGAGTCTGCAAGGTGAGGAGAGGGGACCCTGCTTCTGTCCCGCCCCAGTGGAACCAGGCAGGGTCAGCGCTGGGACATGCCACATGCTCTGCAGGGAGAATCCTCCTGTGCAAAACCTAATGGGGATGGAGGAGAAGCTCCAGGGCCTGCTGGGAGGAGCAGGGCACTGCTTCTACGTGGCTCTGTTAGACATCATCTCTCCTGCAGGAGAGGAGGCAGTGGAGGGGCTGTTCCCGCTCACGTGTGCACAGACAGACACAGCCTTTGCCCAGCACCTCCCTTGTTGTGTCAGGACTTTAATCCTCTTGATTATGTGGCAAAGCTAGAAAGTGCTGGCCAGGCAGCTCAGCCCTCTGGCATGTTGGCATCTCCTGTTGTGTGTGCAGCCCTCGCTGCTAGGCAGGAATTAGCCACACGGTGCTGGTTCTCTCTGTGAGGGGGTTACCCAGGGACCC
Source organism: Emys orbicularis (assembly GCF_028017835.1). Taxonomy (NCBI): domain Eukaryota; kingdom Metazoa; phylum Chordata; order Testudines; family Emydidae; genus Emys; species Emys orbicularis. The sequence continues at coordinate 3,288,366 of NC_088696.1, read as the reverse complement.
CCAGCACCCAGACTGGCTCAGGGACCGAGTTCTGGTTTCCCTAGTTATAATGACAGCCCCCCTTTGCCCCTGCCGGGCACCACAGGGGATGGTGCAGGAGTGGGTGCTCTGCCCGGGTAGGAGCTAGCTAGTGACGACCTGTGCGTGGTGTGCACTTCCCTGGGACTCACACTCTGCTTCACTTTCAGGCACACAACGACTTGCTGCGCACCTATGAGGCCAAGCTCACAGCCTTCGGGATCCCCCTGGACAACGTGGGCTTCAAACCACTGGAGACCACAGTGATGGGACAGACGCTGGGGCAGGGCCCAGCCGGACTCGTTGCTACTCCAACCTAGCACTGCTGGGCACGTGCTTGTCTATCACCTCTTGGGTTACACTAAATATTGTCAGCAGCCTCCCCACGGGCTCCTGACCGCAGGGAGGGGGCTGTGCTGTGGCTCTGCCTCATTAAACAGACCCCAGAAAGGTTTTTAAGCAGGCTCCAAAGGAACCATTTTTCACTTCCTAGGGCAGGGCCGGGCCGCAGCGTGGAAGGAGACCTCTCCCAGCCCAGTGCTCCCTTGCCTAGAGAACGTGCCAGCCAGACAGCTGGTAGCTGGCCCCTGGGTACCACAGCACCGTAAGCAGAGGAGTGTCGCCACTCCAGACCACACCCATGGCCTCCACATGCGGCCTGTTCTCAGCCAGTCCTGCACCCATAGGCCTCCCAGCTAGGCCCTCTCCTGCCCTGGGCAGGGGCTGGAGCCCAGAGGCCTCCGTATGCCGACAGCTCTGCCTCGGGAAGAGGGATGAGCCCTGCTGGCTCTGGAGGGACTGCGCTCACCAGCAGGGAGAACTGGGCCCCTGAGCAGCAGAGCCATGCTGCTCTTCCTGGAGCAGAGCTGTCCGTCTCCTTGGCTGCTTTACCACTCGGATCCGCAAAGCTCGCTAACGAGCAGCTGAGTGCGTCAGGCTAAGGCAAGTGCTGTTGAAAGAGCCCTTTAATAGCGCAGCCCACCCTGAGCCCTCCCTCGCGTCACTTCCTCCGGCCCATCTCTGGAGCCATGGCCAGGCCGGCCGGGGGGGCTAGTTCCTGCACCATGCCCACCTGCTCTCCCCTGTGCTCTAGCTCCCCATGTAGGTGGTATAGGAGAAGGGGCTGACCAGCAGAGGGATGTGCAGCTTCCGGGTTTGCTCTGTGACCGTGAAGACAACCTGGCAGAGACAAGGGAGAAGCAGGTTACATGTGTGACACAGCGTGTGCTGGCTCGGGGGAGCCTCGGCCCCACAGCAGTTTGATCTGTCTGCAGACGGTCCAGGGCGGGAGGAAATGCGACCCTTTCCCGTTGACAGTGAGCGGCTCCAGCATTGCTGGGGACAGAGCTGCAGATGAGCCGTGTAAAGTGCACTGAGCCCTATTCACTCTGACATGGCAAAGGCGATGGGTGGGGAGCAGGAGACGGGGCCAGAGTCTGCTCCCCAACGCTGCGGTCAGTCTGGAGCCGCTGCCCTGCTAGGCCACGAGGCAGAGTTTACGGTGGAGTATCAAAGAGTTTGACCCTTGGGCTCCAGTGCATTTGTAGCATCTGTGGCAACTTCCCCTGACTTAGTGGAGGATTCTGGAGAGGCAGACACAGAGCAACCCGTGTCCTGGGCATCAGGCACTCCACGCGCTCCCTGCCTCCCGGGTCTGCACGTGCTAGCGCTGGCTCTGTAGACAAGGCTGATTCTCCTCGCTCCTGCTTTAACCTGCCCGGGTGAGAGAGGAATTGGGCCCAGACATGCTCCTTGTTAGATTTACCTCCACATAGGGGTAGAAGCTAGTGTAGCCCAGCTGCTTCCAGTAAGCCCCAGTGTCGAAGTGCAGCTTGTACGTGCCAGCCTTCCCCTGCCCAGGAGCCAGGAAGAGCGGGCAGTGCCCATCCGCGTTGGTAGAGCTGAAATCCAAACAAGTGTATCAAACTGAAGCTGTCCACTGCTCCCTCCCTAGTCCCCTGGAGCCTCCTTGCTGGGAGCCAGCCCCAGGTGCAGGCTGAGCCAGGCACAGCTGTTGGGCTGACGTGCTCCCCCCATGAGCAGCGCAGGAAGCAGAAGGCAGAGCAAGGAGAGGCGTGACCGCAGGGGAGAGCGCCTGGGGATGGAGCAGGCAGGGAGGTCGTTCCAGACGGCAGGAGCTGCCCCTAGGGATTCCAGGCGATGCTTTTTGGCCAGCACCACCTCGTGCTGTGTGCGCGTCACTCCGCCCTGGGAGTTGATGGGGAGATTGAACCGTACTGGGTCATGTCAGAGCATGGATCTGTGTCCTCTGCGGTCTGGCCTACACCTCAGGAAGGCTGAGCCAGAGCGGATGGCAGTGCCCCACTGGAGTGCGTCCCCATGATGCCAAGTTAGTGGGGAGTGGGGGTCCAGCCGAGCAGTGAGGCAGCTGCCAGGCCAGAGACCAGAAGGGAGTAATCCCCCCACCCCACAACCCAAGGAAGGGAGCACCAGGGGAAATGGCTGTATGTTGGCTGGGTCTGTGCCAGTACCTCTGCCAGTTACCCTGCAGGGCCCGGGGGAGAACCAGGCCTCCTTGCCTTGGAGTCTGGCCAGAGGTAGACCCACCTTCACCCTGTTTGCACTGCACCTCTCTCCAAACACAGCCTGGGGGCAGGGGCTGCAGTTAGCCCTTGGGCACCGGCTCGGGGGAGATGGAACCTGTGCCTGCTGCAGGTCCTAGCCCACTCTGCCAGAACCCATCCCACAGCCTGCACACCCTGGTGCAGCCTGAGCCAGGCCAGCAGTAGGATCCATCCCCGGGGGGGGGTGTCTCTGGGGAGGGTGAGGTTTTGAAGGGCTCAGGTAACTGTTCTGCTGTGGGCTGGGATCGCATTCAGGTGGGAGAGGGAAGCCTGAGGAGGTGGAAAAACCCTTTCTTGTCCTTCCCCCAGGCTTCAGCTCAGTCCGTCCGTCCCCCGCCCCGCCCCAGGCCTTTGCACTTAGGGGGGTTGTGGGGTGGCCTTCCCCTTCCAGGGACAGCCCATCTGCCTCACCACACCTACCTCTTCATCAGCTCCATCCACTGCAGCCCGGGGCCTTGGAGCTGGGACAGGTGCGTGGCCAGGCCTGTTGCGGGCTGGCCGGTCAGAGTGTTCAACACGTGGATGGTCAGGGAGCTGCTAGGGGCCTCGGACATGTTTTTGACCTGGGACACAAGTTAATGAGCCAAGCGGGGCCCCTCACGCCTGGCCCCCAAAGCACCACAGCCACTCCCCCGCCCCGCAGCAGTGCCCACCGCACGGGGTCGCACGGGGCGATCACTGGTGTGTGCAGCAGGGGAGCAGCGTCTCCACACTCTGGTAAACGGGGAGGAATTGGAGGGCCAAGCACAGGGCACTCAGGCCTGCTCTACACTCCATCGCTATGGTGCTCCAGGCTGGGAAAATCCACCCCCTGCGCACCGTGACTCTGCTGACCTGACACCCCCCTCACCCTCTGTATGGGCAGCGAGGGCAATGGAACAACGTCTCCGTTAGCCCAGCTGCCATCGCTCGGGGAGCGGACGTCTGAGTCTGACCCTGATGGAAACCCCCCTTCTAGCAGCATAGGCGGCATGAGGCAGGGCCCCTGGCACACGCCCAGGCCGATGGGGGGGGAGGAGGGTCAGGCAGGGCCCCTGGCACACGCCCAGGCCAATGGGGGGGGGGGTCAGGCAGGACCCCTGGCGCACGCCCAGATGGGTGGGGGGTGAGGCAGGGCCCCTGGCACACGCCCAGGCCAATGGGGGGGGTCAGGCAGGGCCCCTGGCACACGCCCAGGCGGGTGGGGGGTAAGGCAGGGCCCCTGGTGCACCCACAGTCCGATGGGGGGTGGGGGGTGAGGCAGGGCCCCAGGCGCATGCCCAGGCCGATGTGGGGGGCGGTGAGGCAGGGCCCCAGGCGCACGCCCAGGCTGATGTGGGGGGCGGGGTGAGGCAGGGCCCAACCCTGATTTCTGAAGCCCGCACAGCAGAACCGCTGCCCCCAGCACTTGTCTAACTCACGAACATGTGGCATCGCCCCAGCAGCTCTGACCTAGATCAGGGCAGCGCGGAGCATTGGCCATTTGCCCCACTCCACCCTCCAGTCCCCTCCCTGTGGCACCATTCCCATGGCCCCGGCTCTGTTTGCTGAGCTAGTGAGGCCGGTGAGTAACCTTGGGGCCTTGGCGAGGAGCAGGGCCTGGGGAGGGATGGCCCAGCACCATGGAGCAGTGCCAGGTCTTGGCTGCAGCGGGACAGTCTGTCTCTAGCGCTGCCTGCAACAGGGTTCGACCCACGTGGCCAGACAAGGCCCCACACCCCCATGCCCTGTCAGACCCAGCCAGGATGTGCCCTTCCTCTGAGTGGCCCCGAAGGTGACAAGCCAGGGTAGGGCCTGGGACGGAGTGTCCCCTGTGAGGACAGAGGGAGGATCCAGACTGGTCCGGCTTGTTGTGGGGAACGGCTGATGGGCGAGGGAGGAGCCCAGCTCACATGATCCCATCCCCACCCCCGCCCTGGGCTGCTTCTGGCAAACCTGGGTCCCAGCAGGGTACAGTGTGCGGCCTTTCCCCCCTGCCCCCGCCTGCTCTGCCGCGGTAGGGGCAGGGGTCTGTGTGGGGAGCCAAGGGGCAGGGCTGGAGTGCAGATCCCCAGTTATACTTAGGAGGGGAGCCCATGGAGTGCCCCAGACAGGGCTGTGGTAAAGGGGGATGCCCCGATTCCCAGGGAGCTCCGTGCCGCAGTGCCCCACACCAGAGTGTGAGCAGGCTGCCCGTGGGTGGGACTGCAACCAGCTCCCAGTGACCCCAGCCCCAGCTGAGCTGCAGCGTGGGGTAGTTACTGCTGGCACACCCCTATCAGTCATGAGTCCCAAGGGGGCAGGCTCCCACGGGGCTGCTGTAACTCCAGAGGGCCAGGGAGAAACCCCTTCTCTAGTGCAGGAGTCAGGCTGTGCCCACTGCTGCCCAGGCTTTGGGGCACCCTCCCTCTGCTGCTCCCTGCCAGCCCAGCTGCTGAGCCTGCCCTCGCCTGTCCTGCCCAGCTGTGCCCTTCACCGGCAGCAGAGCAAACCCCACCTCAAGGTGCCAAGGGGGGGAAAGCGACTTTGAACTTACATGTTTTAAGCCTGTTTTTTACCCAAGTTGCTGCCTGTGGCATCTTGGCGGGTTTTTGTGTGTGTCAGTGGAGCCCTGCCCAGTGTGTGATGGATGAACTCCGCCCCCCTTCTGCCTGACAGCCAATGGGCTGTACGGATTTTTTTTTTAAAGTGAGTGGAGCCACATGATTGGCCATTCCACTGGTTTTGAAAAAGAGGGTGAATGTCACTGATTGGTTCCCCACAGCTATTTAAAGAGCAACAGGCCAGCTAGCTGAGCAAAGGGTATTACCTGCCTGTCAGGGAAGGGGAGACCAGCTCTGGGGTGGGGGTGGAATAGCCGGTCACGAGTTGCCGGGTGCTTTCAGAGCTGCAGGCCGCTTGTGAGACCCATGTCAGCTTGTGGTTTTTGAAAAAGCTGCCCCCTCCAGCCAGGCTCTGCGGCCCCAGCTCTGCCCCCCACTGGGGACTCCTGAGCAGCCCTGTGGCAGGCTTGCTAACTGGGTACGGGCAGCGGTTTGGTGGCCCTGGCTAGCAGTGGGAGTGTAGAGGCAGCTGCCGGGTCTGTGGCCCCAGCATCTCTAGTAGTGCCCTGTGTGTTAATGGAAGCCCAGCCCTGCCCTCGCCGCAGCCTGGGAGCCTCACCTGCACCTCGATGACAGCAGTGGCGGAGGCTGTGAACCCGTGTCCCTGCAGATCTGCAGCCTGCACTATCAGCCTGTACTGGGGGGCAGTCTGTGAAAGAGAGAGAGAGAGTCACACGGGGCTCAGAGCGGGGCCTTTCCCCTGCAGAGCGGGGCTCAGAGCGGGGCCTTTCCCCTGTGTGGCTGGGGCCAGGGCCTTGCTTTCCGTTAACTCGTTGCTCACCCTACTAGAGCTGCCAGCACGTTACAGTCTAGGGTGACCAGATGTCCCGATTTTATAAGGACAGTCCCGATTTTTGGGTCTTTTTTTTATATTGGCTCCTATTACCCCTCCCCCCCACCCTGTGTTCTGATTTTTCACACTTGCAGTCTGGTCACCCTATTACAGTCACAAATGCGCTGCTGTTGGGAAGGGTGGGTGGGTGGCTGGGGGAGCTGCCATGGGGGAACACAGAGCAGGGGCTGTGCCTGGCATTGGTGGAGGGGCCGGGGACCGTGGTCGGAGCTGCAGCCAGGGCAGAGCCCTGTGGGGCCGTGGCAGTGAGGATGAGCTGTCTGGACATGGTGCGTGGGCGAGGGAGGGCAGGGGATGTGAACAGGAAGGGGTGACGTGGTCTGACTGACGGACAAGGAAGATGATTTAACGGTGCCCGCTCAAGCTCTTCACTGGGAGCCTGTAGCAACCATCTTGGAACTGGTGTGGCCGGAGGTCCTGGAGACTCCTGCCCTGGCACAGCGGCACACTCCGAGGGAGGGGCTCTTGCCCACCAGTAATTTCCCATGTGGCCTTGGGCAGCTCCCTGTCCTTGCCATGCCTGTTTCCCCTTCTGTAACACAGGAATAATGGTTCCTCCTCCCGGGGCAGGCCGAGAAGGCCTGTGACTGTTTGTGAAGCAGGGGAGGAGGCAGCGAGATGGGGCGAAGGGCTGTTCTCAGCCTCCTGCTCCCGGTTGCCATGGACGGCGAAGGGAGCAGGGTGGGGCCTGTGTCTCTAGAAAGGCCACGTGTGCTCACGTCCCCAAGGAGTGTTCCGTGCCCAGTTCCCAGTGCAACCTCTCTGCTGGGCTCAGGCTCGGCAACAATGTGTTTCCACAAAACCCAACGTGGGGCTGAGATTTGATGCATTTAAATTAGCTGAATTGACCGAACACAGCCAAACGATCAGGCCTCCCATGGGGGAGGGGGGGGGAAAGAGGTCAGTTTCTAGCGCTGCAGAGATGCCCGTTGAACCCCCCACTGCCTCCCCGCCAAGCACAATTCACTCAGCCCAAGGGCTGGCCGGGCAGGGGAAGTCTAACGTGGCACAAGCGCCCAGGAGAAACGGAGACAGCGGGAAGTTTGCCAAAGACATCCTGCAGCGTGACACGGATTGCGCCGGACACTCCCAATGCGTCTCAGTGCGGAGCTCGCCCTTCCGAACCTAGGGCCATCCATCCGCTCTGTGCAAACGTAACACCCGGACGTGCCTCCGACCCAACGCTGCAGCACTCACCTCTCTGTCCAGCCCAGTTGCAATCACACTGATGACGCCATTCTCAGAGTTGATGGCGAACATCCCGCTGTGGGGTTGTTCAGGTATCTGCTGCAGGATGGAGTAAGTAATGACCCCATTGTAGGTGTTTACACTGTCATCTGCATCTGTGGCTGTCACTTGCATCACAGAGGTACCTAGGCACGAGTTTAGAGTAACACTATTTTTCTAGTTCTAGGACAAAATGAGATTGGAGACGATTCTCCAGGACGTACTGCCAGGAACAATCCTGCCCTGGCCCACCAAGGGGAATGGGGGAAGGTGACTAGATCAACCACCAGGCATTTCCCATCCCTAACGTCTGCCAATTCTTCTCTGCAGTCACCAAAGAAGGGGAATAAGCTTGTAAGCGCCTTGGGGCAGCGCAGGCTGGGCCGTCGGCCCAGAGCCATCGATCTCACTGGGGCGATACAAAGACTAGGTCTCACAGGTAAACGGACAGCACAATTTGGAGCCATATTTACTGTTACCAATTAGCTCCTCTGTTCAATTCCAGTTCTCATACCATCCCCATCAGCGGTATCTGCACCTGCTCCCTGCCAGCCCCAGAGCCTTCTGGGAAGGTAACTGATCCTCTCCGCGGGTACTGTAGCGAGGCGGGTGGTCAACCCCAGGGTGCCGACTCTCCTGCAGGATCGGGAGAAGGAGCTGCTGGGTTGGAAGGGGAGGGAGAGCCTGCTCCAAGCCCTGCCATCCACACGAGCAGCACGCTCTGGACAAGGCGCGTCTGCTCAGTGGGCAGATTTTAGCCCCTTTGGGTTATTCTGGGATTTAAGCAACAGAGGGTTCTGTGGCACCTTTAAGACTAACAGAAGTATTGGAGCATAAGCTTTCGTGGGTGAATGCCCACTCCATCAGACGCAAGATCTTGGGCATTCACCCACGAAAGCTTATGCTCCAATACTTCTGTTAGTCTTAAAGGTGCCACAGAACCCTCTGTTGCTTTGTACAGATTCAGACTAACATGGCTACCCCTCTGTTTCTGGGATTTAAATTCTTCAAAGCAAAATTAACCCAACACTAAAACAGCCCCTGTCTCTCTCTCTCCTTGGAGGGAACCCTCCAAAGCCACATCTCATGACAGGTGTGTCACATACCTGGCTTGGCTCCTTCTTCTATGGAGCCTGTGAAGACGCTCTGGGTGAACTGGGGTTTGTTGTCGTTCTGGTCGCTCACGGTGATGATGATCTCCATGGGGTCCTCCACGGGCTGCCCATTCGCAGACACAGCGTGGGAAAAGAGCTGCAAAGCCAGCACAGGGTGTAAGGCACCATCAAGCCACCCTGCGAGTCCTGCAGCCGCCTGGCCACAAGCAGCCAGCAGCGCCCGCCAAACCCAGCCATGGCTCCGAAAGCAGCCAGCAGAGACCCACAGGCCCGTGACAAGGCATTCACCCAAGCTTTCGGAGACGGGAGGCGCACACTGAACGCGTCTCCAAGCAGAAGGGCCCTGCTGAGGCAGCGAGCCAGTGCTGAGTTGTCAGCGCGCTCTAGGCCCGATTCTCACCGGTGCTGGGGGCCCTCAGCTCCCGCTGCAGCTCTCAGCACCTCAGGGAAAGAACCGGGCCTTAGGGCCAAGTGCTGACGTGACCAAGTGACCAGGGCCGGGCACAGAGCAGGAGGCGGCGCCCAGCTGGGGTCAGCAACTCCTCTCTGGCTTTACTCTGCCGGGCCCGGGGAAGAGACCGTGAGGGGGAGGAGAGGGCAGCTGCCCTCTGGACCGTGCGGTACAAGAAATGGAGTGAGACCCAGTTCACCGGAGCCTCTGGCCCCTTCCCAGCCACCTCCAAGCTCCAGGGGCCATCAGCCCCTGAGAACATGCCCCTGCTCCATCCACAGCACCCAGGGACTCACCGTGTAGTGGCTGATGTCCTCTCTGTCCAGCGGCTTCGTCACCTGCAGCCACCCCGTCTCCCTTTCGACGGTGAAGACACCCACAGGGGGGGTGTCTGCGCCCTGCCCCGTGATGCTGTAGAAAACCTTGATCTCTCTGTCCCTTTTGGATTTGATCTGGTGCCGGAGAACGGGACGGGTCAGCTGGGGGATTCTGAGCACTGGGCCTGCCCCAGCCTGTGCTCCCCTCCCCGTCTGTCCAGAACCTGCAAGGAACTGCTCACATCCAGGCTGCTCCTCACTGCCTCACTTCCCCCCAAGTCCCTCCCCTCTCGAACCTTCTGCCCCGTGTAGATTCCTGGACGCTGCCCCTTTTTCACCAAGCAGCACCAGCATCTTGTGGGGTGCCCATAGCAGCCCTGCGGCATCAACCCACCCCACTGCTGGGATCTCCCACCTTTAGCTGAGTTGAGGGTACCAGAGACCACTATTGTACACAGGGCCTAAGCCACACAGACAGAGGGTAGTAAGGGCTGGTGGAGAATGAATAGGAGACTAAGAAAGGGTAGGGTCTGAAAAGGGATATGGGGGAGAGAATGAGAGTTGCCATCCCAAACCCTCAATGAGGCCCTACCTAATTGCCCCAGAAGAAGCCCCCCCCCCCAAATAAATTAGGGTGAGGCAGGTCAGCAGGTTAATGTGGGGAGGGGACGCTCCTTGCGGCCACCCTGCAGGAGAACCAGGGCATCTTACACCAGAGCAGTCAAATGGGCGGACGCCTTTGCCATCAGCACACAATTCTGCTAAAGGTGCTGTTTATAATATATGCAAAATATGTGATAGTATGCAAAGTAGTATGCTGGTGAATTGCATAACACATTATACATGGAGCTGCACTTGGCAGTATAAATTCCCCACAGCTCCCCACACATCCATACACACCGTGCCTGGCAGCTAGTGCCAGGCTGCCACCCCCCACACTGCCAAAGGCCTCCCATACCTGAACCAGCAGCTTGGGGAAGGGCCCCCTCTCATTCTCAGGGCACTTGATTGGAGGGATGACCCAGTCTCTCTTCTGCCTCTTCTTGCCAGGGCTGGCCTTTGGGACCGTTAGCCCAGCTGCCTGAAGGCAGGGGCAGAAGTCCTGCAGGGGCAGAGACAGCTGCTAGGAAGGGAGCCATTGGGAACCCCAAACAGCCAAAGGGGGAGGTGAGTTCTGCCTGTTGCCTGGGGAGTGGTGCTGCCCTGGTGACTGTTGCTAGGTGTCTGTGGGGGTTGCAGGGTGTTCATTCCTGATGCCGACCTGGGACCAGACATGGAAATGCCCCATCAGGGCTGCTGGAGCTAGCACAGGGCTCTAGCCGGTGCATCCTGCTGCTGGGGCCAGCCTGAGTGGGAGGGAGATGCTGGTTAGTGTCCCTAGGGCTGCTCTGCAGGGCTGGGGGTGGCAGGCTCCCTGTGGGGCTCCCCACAGCCTACGCTTCCTTGGCGGCTGCTTTCTCCTTCGCAGCTCCTGGAAACTGGCCGGAAAGCCCAGGGTCTGACGTGAGAGGGGCCGGAGTGCCCTGGGGAGAGGGGGCTCAGAGCCCTGTCCTGGAACCAGACACCCCTGGCACACCACGGGAGCCAGGGCAGGGCGTGCACCGAGGCCAGGGCAATGTCCAGCCCCCTGGCACAGGCTGCTCCGGATGGCAGCAGGGAGAGCAGGGCTGGAGCCGTCAGCAGCAGCCCATTCAGTGCAGGTTCCCAACACACATACACACACCCATGGCCGTCCACTGCCCAGGACCGTGGGCAGCAGCACCCAGCCCACCACGATGGCTCCCAGGGGCCAGGACAGGCCTCTTCCAAAGCAACTGACCCCGGGTACCAATGCTCCCTCCCCTTCCAGGACAGGTGGGGCTCAGGAAGGGCATGGGCAGCTTCTCTGAGAGCACAGGCTGCAGCCCCCGTCGGGCCGCCGTGGGCAGAGGGACGGACCCCCAGGGCTGTGACACCTTCCCTTGAGCCCACACCCTGCCCCCTGCCCTGCCAATGTTTGCTCCTCTTCCCCATCCCCCACCAGTGAGCCTGCCCCATCCCACACCCCCCAGGGCCCTCAGGCTCTACCTGCCTCCCAAAACTGTCTCCGTCCCCCACGCCCCCCAGGCTCTACCTGCCCCCCAAATCTGTCTCCCTCCCCCAGGGCCCACCCCATCCCCCCCCCCATGGCCTGCAGGCTCTACCTGCCTCCCAAATCTGCCTGCCCTGCCAGGGCTTGTGCTCCCCCTGCCCGCTCTGGGACCCATGCGCTCCCCCTGGAGTCTGGACACTGCCTGCTCTGCTGTCCACACTCCCCTTCCCCCCCCCCCCCGCTGTGTTGGACCCCCCCCAGTCCCTAGGGGTGAGGGATCCCCCTACCTGCGTGAGGAGGAAGAGGAGGGTGAGAGTGGAGCAGCGCATGGCTCTGGCTGTCTGCTGGCCCTGTGAGAGCCTCCCTCTGGCTGGCTGGGCCATGGGGCAGCTTCCCCACACCCCCACCCCGACCTTCAGCAGGGGCAAAGTCTGCGTGGTGGGTTGGATTTCAGGAAGAGTTTGTGCTGCAGGCTCCAGCAGGCCTCTGGGGCGGCCTCGTCCTGCCCAGCCCAGTCCCCCTCCCCGCCCCCGTACATTCATCCCCTCTGCCCAGCCCAGGAGAATGGCCCCATCCCCCCCATGCCTGGGGGAACAGCCTGGCAGCCTGGCCTGGAGCAGGAGCTGGGTGGCAGCACAAGTTAATTATTATCAATCATGTTTATTGCGCTGGTGCCCACGGCTGTTGTGCAAGGTGCTGCAGACACAATAGCCAGGCCCTGCCCTGAGGTTTCCAAGCAACATTGGCCGGACACAGGGTGGGGGAAGTGACCCACGCGACGGGGCACGTGCCCGTTCAGGGGGTGGCTTTACCTAGGAGGGGCAAGGCTGGAGCCCACAGCGGGTCGGCCCAGGGCAGAGTGTGCTCACAGCTCCAGCAGGTGCTTCGCTGGCCCCCTGGACACCTGTGAGGAGCAGCGGGCGCCGTCCGGGGTTCTCTGCTGGGTGTCCCCCTCTGGCTCCTGCTTTTGGAGCTCTAACCCTGACCCTGTCATTCGTCAGTTGGCCCCAGGCCTTATTTCAACCCAGAGTCCTAGGCTGGGGGAGGGGCCTTCAGATGCAGCGCCTCCCCCCCCCCGCGCGTCCTGGCCTTCGATGGGTGCAGCAAGTGCCCCAAGCTCCCTGCCCTGGCAGATCCTGCCCCTGCTCCAGGCTCTGGCTGGCTCCTCCCTGCAGCTTCCCCCCAGGCGAAGAGCAAGGCCCCCCTTTGGTCCTAGTGCCCAGAGTATGAGGGGTGGCATGTTACTGGGCCTGTTTGCCACGTGCTGGGGCCCTGCGGCGCCCTGTTCATTTCACTGCACTTGTGGGGGTGCCGGCCCTGTAACATGCCACCCCTCATACTCTGGGCACTAGGGGGGAGGGGTGCTGCGTTTCTCAGCGGGGCACCCTCAGGGCGCCGACGCACACGCCCGCTGCAGGGGCTGCCAGGCGGCTCCTCAGGTCCTGCTGTGGCTTTGGAGCCCGCTGCCCACTGGCCTGTGCGCCCCAACAGCTCCTGCAGCTGGCAGGGCTGCTCTGCTCATGGGCGCGACGCCTGGCACTGGAGAGGGCCACAGGCAAATGTGCATTTGGGGAGCTGGCTGGAGCCCCAGTGCCGGAGCCACCACCCACCGCCAGTCACCGACACCCCCTGGTGTGAGGGACGTCTGGCAGCTGACCCCACTGCAGGGCAGGTCTGTGAGTGCTGGGGAACGCGCTGGGCGTGTCACCAGGCTCTATGGGCTGCAGCTCTCGGCAAGGTCCCCTAATGCCTGTCCCCCTTTCCTGGTGCTGCTGGGACAGCCTGTGCAATGCAGCGGGGTCCCTCCGGCTGACCAGCCATAGGGGATGTAAACGGATCCCACAGCCCATGAGTCTGTTCTCTGCTGTGGGTGGAGCAGGCTGCCCTCCTGCTGGCTCAGATTACAGGGGTGGTAACAGGCATGAGCAGGCCCACAGCCCACAGTGCTCCCCCTAATTATGCCCAGCACACCTTAGCCTGGGGGCACCGGGAGCGGGTCAGCCACAGCCAGCATCTGCCCGCCCCATCCCCTGCAGGGGTAACACAGGGGCCGCCTGCTCACAGACGCAGCTCCCGGCTCTGCCCTCAGGAAGGGAGTCGGCTGGCGCCAAGCAGAGACCATCTGCCCGTCTCCTCGGGGGCAGGGAGAGTTCATCAGATTCCAGGCGTGGGCGGGCGCAGCTCCCTGGGAGCTCAGCCCTGGCTGGGTTTGGGCCTCTCTTTCCGCCCTGCCGATGCGGGAGATGGGCCCAGAGCTACGGTCTGAGCGCCTGCCCGGGGCACCCACCCCTGAGCGCCCGCCCGGGGTGCCCACCCCTGAGCCCCGGTCTGAGCGGCCGCCCAGGGCACCCACCCCTGAACGCCCGCCCGGGGTGCCCACCCCTGAGCCCCGGTCTGAGCGCCCGGCCGGGGCACCCACCCCTGAGCCCCGGTCTGAGCGACCGCCCAGGGCACCCACCCCTGAACACCCGCCCGGGGTGCCCACCCCTGAGCCCCGGTCTGAGCGCTCGCCCGGAGCGTCCACCCCTGAGTCCCAGTCTGAACGCCCGCCGGGGCACCCACCCCGAGCCCCGGTCTGAGCACTCGTCCGGGGCGCCCACCCCCGAGCCCTGGTCTGAGCGCTCGGCTTGTGGGGGGGAATGGAAAGAAGCACTGCACGTTATGGCCACAAGAGGGGGCTACCGGAACGCAGCTGGCTGAGCCAAGGCTGATGGAGGCCCCACCTGGCTCATTCTGCCTTGCTCCGTCCCGCCTGGTGTCTGAGCACACCTGAGCCGGACGGGGAGCAAGCCACCAGCCCGCTACGGCGGGGGCCAACCCAAGGCCTGGGCACCCTGTGAGAGCCCCTAAACCTCGGGCCGGAGTCTCTCCGGGCCTCGGGGCTTATGGGGGTTTGGGCGGCACATAGGCCTCATGCTGGCCCCTGGCCCAGGGGAGGCCCCACCCAGCCAGACTGCGGCCTTGCCTCCCGTGGAGGTTTGCCCTCACCTCTGCCCTCGGAGTAGCAGCACCAATGCAAACCTCTAGCCCAGGCAGGCAAGGCTGCTGCAATTGCACTGGTGCGCCTGAGCCTGGCTTCAAGCTCCCGGTGCAAACAGCCGCTTGGCCTGTCTGCCCTGGGGCGGCTCGAAGCCAAGCTGTGCTTCTGGGCTGCTCCTTTCAGTGGCCTTGAGAAGCTGCCTGGCTGGGCGCTGTGGGGACCTTTCCACGTTGTGCTTTGATTCAGCGTCTCGGGGACGCCAGCTCAGTGTGCAGGTGAAACCACCACCACGAAACCACCACCCGGACTCTTAGTTGCATCTTGTGTTTCTTCTTCAAAGGAAGCAGGAAAAAGGCAGGGAAAACCCCGGCCCCCTGGCCTTTCTCCAGGGCGAGTGAGTCAACTTCAGGCTCTCTCTCACCTGTCACCTGAATTACCCAGTCTGGGTTAAACCAATCAAAGGAATCAAATCAGTGAAAAGGAAATCAATTCCCTCCGCCAGATCGGCCCTGCCTCCAGAGCCCACAGAGCTGGGGCACGCTGCTGAGGGCTGGCTAGGATCTTTCTGATGGGCACAAGCTGTGGTTGAACCGACCAGTGACCGGGTTCCTCTGCCCCCGAGGCTGGCCCATAGCCCCAGAGGAAGGACTCGGAGGCATGGCTTCATCAGATGTCTCAGGGAAATATACACAAGAAGCAGCAAAGCTCAGTCCCACGTGGCTATTTCTCTCAACGACCGAGGTTCTAGCACAGGGGTGGGCAAACTACAGCCCGGGGGCTGCATCCAGCCCGTGAGACCTTTTAATCCGGCCCTTGAGCTCCCGCCGGGGAGCGGGGTCAGGGGCTTGCCCCGCTCCGCACGTGTTGTGGCTCCCAGAAGCAGCGGCATGTTGCCCCTCCGGCTCCTACGTGTAGGGGCAGCCAGGGGGCTCCACACGCTGCCCCTGCCCCAAGTGCTGGTTCTGCAGCTCCCATGGCTAAGGGAGGGACAGGCCGCTGCTTCCGGGAGCTGCTTGAGATAAGCGCTGCCCAGAGCCTGCACCCCTGACCTCCTCCCATCCCCCTGCTCCAGCCCTGATCCCTCTCCTGCCAGCATGAGGCCTGGAGCACCCTCCTGCACCCCAAACCCCTCATCCCCAGCCCACCTCAGAGCCCACACACCCAGCTGGAGTCCTCACCCCCCCCGCACCCCAACCCCTTGCCCCAGCCCAGAGCCCCCTCCCACACCCTGAACTCCTCATTTCTGGCCCCACCCCAGAGCCCACACCCCCAGCCGGAGCCCTCACCTCCCCCGCACCCCAACCCCAATTTCGTGAGCATTCATGGCCCGCCATACAATTTCCATACCCAGATGTGGCCCTCGGGCCAAAAAGTTTACCCGCCCCTGCTCTAGCACCTGGTGACTGGCGTCACAGGAATGAGTCCAGCGAGAGGTGATTATCTGACCTGGTGACACCACAGGTCTCAGTGGGATACAGCCGGCCACTGGGGCAGGGGGGACAAGGTGGGCAGGGGAGAGCTCCTTTCTGCCTTTCATTCCTGGCCTGACCAGCACTGCCCTGTCCGAGGTGAGAGCCAGGGCCCCGTCATCACTACCTGGGCCAGGGGAAGTCACACAAGACGGGCCTGACCGTGCAGAGCTATGTAACTACAGCCTGCCCTGCCCCAGTCGGGACCCTGAACCTGACTCCTGACAGGCTTCCCAGTTCCTCGCCACCATCCATTACCCAGGTGCCTGCTTGCCTGGCATCGCTGTGCCCTCCGCGTGTGGCCCGGTGTAACACTCCATCACATGGGCCCTGCTGGGGCAGCACCTCTGTGTTCAACATGCGGGCGACGGCTGTGTTCTGTAGCGGGAGCTGAAATGCGGTACAGCTCCCATTCCCGGCACAGGAATCCACTCATGGCCCAGATCTGCGGCAGTTCCCTTCCTCCGCTGCTCGTTCTGCTCTCCCCCCAGTGGGGTCACTTAATTCATTCGTAGAGCGTAAGGCCGAGGGGCGCACTAGGGCCATCCAGTCTGACCTGCACAGCAAGGCCACGGATGAACAGAGGCCATCGAATGTCATGCAGCGAAGTGGATTCAGGGAAGTCTTACGACCAGGCCCCTCTTTGCCTGGCTTTCCTGCTGGCTCTCGAATGGGTGTCTGCTGCCTTCCCCAGCACTGTTACCAGCCTGCATTTGGGTTTGTTTAATCCCAGCCCCTTTGCTAAGCGATGGCCTTGGAAAGCTCCGTGTCCCAGAACTCAGCCAGTCACATCTGCTCCGGGTTGAAACTTGTCAGACAAATTCTTCACACACAGCCTGGGCGAGATTCTTCTTTCTCCCAGTTCACCTCACGCTGCTCACGCGTGGACGTCCCCGCTGGGCAGGAAGACGCTTTGCTGGTGGCCACGTGTAGGTTGCACCCCTTTCTTTCAGACTGTTTGCTCTTCAGAGCAGGGGCTGTGCGCTGTCTGGGTCGGCGAGGGAGCACACGGGCACACCTGGGGGCTAACCCTGAATGACCAGGCATTTTACTAGGTGCTTGGGACAGAGCCAAGGGTGAGGGGCTATTTGCTGGGTGTGACACTCTAGGGCGGAGGAATAGCTATCGCTCTCATGATGGCTTTATACTTGTCCCTTCATCAGGGCCGGCTCCAGGCACCAGCTTAACAAGCAGGTGCTTGGGGCAGCTAAGGGAGAGGGGCGGCACCTGCGGCAATTCGGGGGCGGCAGGTCCCTCACTCCCTCTAGGAGCGAAGGACCTGCCGCTGAACTGCTGCCGCCGATCGCGGCTTTTTTTTTTTTTTTTTTTGCTTGGGGCGGCAGAAATGCTGGAGCCGGCCCTGCCCTTCATTGACTTGGGCCGAGTTTCTCTGAATCTCCAGGCCAACGTACGCGAGGCCCGAGTCAAACCCCCGGTGCGTCAGCGCCTCACAACTTAAGGGTTCACCTCCACGCTTTGCTCCAGCTCGCTTTCGGTGCATCACATCCCTCTCGCCCAGCCGGCGGCTCTCTGTCTAGATGGCAGGGTCTCTGGAGCACCCAGCATGCTCTGGGCTCTGTAAGTAACTAGGCACCATGTCACTTTCAGACCTTTAGGGATTTTTCCTTCACTGAGTCTGCGGCTGCGCCTCTCCCCTCCATGGAGTCACCCGCGTGTCTCTGGCTCTGTCCGGTGCGACGGAGGGGGATTTCCAAGGGTTTAGGCTCTTACTGATACTGGTTCTGAACAGAGTTGGTCTAAATCTTCAAATGAAACATTCTGTTGAAATTCCAAAGTTCAGTAAAGAAAGGGGGAATCTTGTACTGAAATGACCTCTCCTCCTCCCCATGTTCTGCCAGCTCTAATTATGAATGATCTAATTAGGGGCTGCCTGATAGGGAGTGAACGGGCTGTCCAGTGGGGCGTGCCAGCCCCCCTGCGGTGCACAGGCTGCCCAATGGGGCATGCCGCCCCCCCTGCAGTGAATGGGCTGCCCAGTGGGGCGTGCCAGCCCCCCTGCAGTGCACAGGCTGCCCAATGGGGAGTTCACACCTGGGCCGTACTGTTATTTGGCTGGAGACAGTTTTCAGCCGGACTGGTTTGCCAGGCGGCTGCACATCTGGCCATGCCACAGCTGGGCTTTTGCCAAGGGAAAGGGTCAAACCGTCATGTCTGTGCAGCAAACTGCAGGAGGCAGAAAAAACTCCTGAAATCCCAGGGGTGGGGATTTTCCTCCCTGCTGGGCTATTGGGGGAGGGACACGCCAGCACGGTGGGGCTGGGGCTGGGGCTGGTAGGACTTTGCTGCCTGCTTCAGTGACTCACGCTTAGTCTCTCTGAAGCCAGTTGTCCCAGCAGGGCCTAAGGAGCAGTTCCTGTCCACACTGGGCCCTTAGCAGGGAGAATCCCCCC
Source organism: Emys orbicularis (assembly GCF_028017835.1). Taxonomy (NCBI): domain Eukaryota; kingdom Metazoa; phylum Chordata; order Testudines; family Emydidae; genus Emys; species Emys orbicularis. The sequence goes on along the minus strand of NC_088696.1, from coordinate 3,270,308 downwards.
CCCCCCCCCCACACACACTGCAATGACACACACACTGCAGTAAAAGCCCCGCTTTGGGGCTCAGGTTTCAGAGGTCTCCGTGTTAGTCTGTCTCAGCAATACAACGAGGAGGAGTCCTTGTGGCACCTTGGAGATGAACACGTTTATTTGGGCGTGAGCTTTCGTGGGCTAGAACCCAAATAAATGTGTTTGTGTCTGGTGCCACAAGGACTCCTCGCTGTTTGTAGTGATTGCTCAGTGGCCTGGCCACAGTATGTTTGCACTAGGATTTAACGTCTCTCTTGCAGGAATGCCCAGAGCCCCACCGGAGCAGGGCCCCCTTGTGTCCAGGGCTGAGCCCCACGCCTCTGGGGAACTTTCCCTTGGGGGGGCCAACCACTGGGTGTGCTCGGAGGGATGCGGCCCAGCCATGGCTGAGCGACCAGCCACCAAAACCAAAGACAGGGCCAGACCCTCGAGGGTGACTGAGCTGTGCTCAGGGCTGCTCCACGCTGGGGCTCAAGCGGGGGGGGCGGTGCTGAGGCCCATGTGCACCCAGGGGCGATTTGGCCCTAGAAGATTTTGCCCAGTGTCCCACCAGCAATAGGGGAGCCTCACGCACTTTCACCCACATCTCCCCCAGAGGCACCTTAGAGACTAACACATTTATTGGGCATAAGTTTTCGTGGGCTAGAACCCACTTCATCAGATGCATGGAGTGGAAAATACACTAAGCAGGTATAAATATACAGCACCTGAAAAGATGGGAGATGCCTTACCAAGTGGGGGGTCAGTGCTAAGGAGGCCAATTCAATTGGGGTGGAAGTGTCCCATTCCCAACAGTTGACAAGAAGGGGTGAATATCAACAGAGGGAAAATTACGTTTTGTAGTGCTAACGAGGCCAATCAATCAAAGTGGATGCTTCTCAAACCACACAAGGGCCTGCCAGAGGGGCACTAGGTGCGTGTACACACACACACACACACACCCCACCCACACACCCCCGGATCTTATCCGAGCTAGTCATTGGCACTCGCTGCTGCCGCTGCCTGGGTCTGTCTTTTCGATTGGGTGTCTTTAGCAGGATGGTTTTAATCTGAAAGCAGAAGCCCCACGGGGCCCTTCTGTTCGCACTGTGAGATAGATGGTCCCTGTGCGAGTACAAGGCTGTAATTCACGGGCCACGAGGCTGCGCAGGTGCCAGCGTGCGAGCCCAGGAGCCCGGGAACGGCAGCAGAGCCCTGGCACTGGTGAGCCGGGCTCCTGTGCACTCTGCCTCCTTGGATCGCCGTGTGTAATGAAATGCTGGCTGGTAAACAACAGCCTCACCAGTTAACATTGATTTACACCAACCCCTCCGGTATTTCATGCTCCTCCCAGGCTCCGTCCCCTGGGAGCAGTGGAGGGAATTGTAAAAGCTTGTTTCAAACGCAGAGATTGTTTAATGTAAGAATTATGCTGGAGCCAACAATTAGCCCCCTGGCTCTCGCGGCGGAAGTGTGTTGCTGGTGCCTGCAGAGACCTTGGGAAAGTATCAGCGGGGGTTAGGATTGACTTCGCAGTCACTGCCCCTGAAGGGAACTGGAGCAGCTCAGGAACCAGGCCCCCCGGGATGCATGAAACCTACGTGCGCAGACAGGCAGGTGGGTCCGGAATGGGGTCGGTTCAGTCTCGGCTGTCGATCGTGACCGTCTGTGAGTGGCCGACGTGAAATGAGTTGGTGCGTTTCAGGCTGGATCCGGGGGGAGGCGTATCCACCTCAGAGCCCCCGGCTAGCACGAACTGACCCTGCGGGGCACGGGCTGATTCAGCCAGGAGACTGATCTCCCCTCTCACTCCTGCCTGGGCCAGGCCATCAGCAGGGCCGGGGGAGGGGAGCAGGCACCGACCCTGCCCACATCAGGGGCTAATCACTGGGCTCCATTGTCCCAGGCTCTGCAGCCAGTGCCATCACCAGCACGGCATTCACTCGGACACTGGCAATTTGTGTCCTGAGCACCCCCGTGAGGCCAGGGACTGGGGCCTGCTGGTGACGTGACACTACTGGAAATGTGCCCCCGGCATTTGCTCCTCTTCGTCACAGGGCACAAGTGGCTGCAGGCCGCTCCCCGTAGGCCGGGGGCATTGCTGTTAGTATGACAACTCAGCTGGGGCACGTATGCCCAGGGCCACTGCCCCGTCTCCCCTGCTCAGGGCTGGGATCACTGCCTTGGAACTTCCCGTGAGAACAGAGTTATCCTGCTGGAAAAAATAATATAAGAATGGCCGTACTGGGTCAGACCAAAGGTCCATCTAGCCCAGTATCCTGTCCTCTGACAGCGGCCAATGCCAGGTGCCCCAGAGGGAACGAACAGAACAGCTTCTGGCACACAGAGGCTAGGGACACCATTCCTGCTCATCCTGGCTAATGGCCATTGATGGACCTATCCTCCATGAACTTATCTAGTTCTTTTTTGAACCCTGTTATGGTCTTGGCCTTCACAACATCCTCAGGCAAGGAGTTCCACAAGTTGACTGCGCGTTGTGTGAAAAAATACTTCCTTTTATTTGTTTTAAACCTGCTGCCTATTAATTTCATTGGGTGACCCCTAGTTCTTGTGTTATGAGATGTAGTAAACAACACTTCCTTATCTACTTTCTCCACACCAGTCATGATTTTATAGACCTCTATCATATCTTCCCCATTAGCCGTCTCTTTTCCAAGCTGAAAAGTCCCAGTTTTATTAATCTCCACAGCCTCCCTCCCCGACCCCTGGGGCCCAACCCTCAGCTAGTGCAAATCATCATAGCGCCATCAAATCCAACAGAGTGATGCTGATTTACATCAGTTGAGGATCAGGCCCTCTGTGTTTAGTCCAGTTTTCTATCACCCAAGTTACTTTCCAAATCCCAGCATGTAATCCCTGGGACGCTGCCGGTCGCTGCACCCCTCTGTCATACCGTGCATGGTCACGCTGGCACGTCCGCTGCCCAGAATCCACACTGCTCTTCATCAGACTCCTGTCTCTGGGCCTTCCTCCCTCTCACCCGTGTTAGGCAACAGCTTCCCAGACCCACTCTGCAGAGCTGCTGTCCTGGTCCCTCACTCCTCCTGCAGCGGGCCCAGATGTGGAGCTCACAAACAGCTGAAGACGCATTTCCACCCAACGCACACACTTTCAGCCTGAAAACACTTGTAGTTTGGATTTCAGGAGAAGGAAGAAGAAAGTGAAATCTCCCTGGGAGAGCACAGTGTGTGTGTCTCCTGCAAGGACCAAGTCTACGACCACAGCAGCTGCTGAGCACTGCCTGCCTGCAAACACACATCCCACCCCGTACTGAGAGAACGAGGCCATACACAGAAAGCAAAAGGTGTAACAGTTGCAGAGTGCCCCCTCCCCCGTAATAAGCAAACAGTGATCATTAATAATAAATAACTATTAATAATCAAAGCAGTTCCTTCAGCTTCAGACACACTCTCGGCCTGGGCAGGACTTTACCTGCGATTGTTACAAATACCCAAACAGGGCACAGTAAAGCTGCACTTCCCAAACTTCTGCCAGCAGAGCCCCGCTCCAGGGGCCTCTCCCTCCCCACCCCGCTGGTCCAGGCCTCCCTGTAAGGAGCCGACACTCAGACACATTTCAAAGTTTTGCTGACATTGCTATGTCAATAGGAGTGTGAAAAAATCATCCCCCTAATGGCTCAGCTGTGTTGGCAAAGGGCCCAGTGTAGACGCAGTTAGAGTCTGTGCAGGAACCTGGTTTAAACTGCAGGGGGCGGTGCAGGGGGCTCTGGGGGAGGTTAGATAATGGGGGGAGGTGCAGGGAGGCTCTGGGGCAGGGGGCTTTGGGGCAGGGGGCTCTGTGGGGAGGTTGGATAGCGGGGGGAGCTGCGGGGGGCGCTGGGGCAGGGGAGGGGGGAGGGACAGGAGGGCTCTGGGGAGGTTGGATAGCGGGGGGGGAGGTGCAGGGGGGCTCTGCGGCAGGATGGGGGAGGGACAGAGGGGCTCTGGGGGGAGGTTGGGTAGCAGGGCGAGGTGCAGGGGGGCTCTGGGGCAGGGTGGGGGGCGGTGCAGGGGGCTCTGAGGCAGGGGAGGGGGAGGGACAGGAGGGCTCTGGGGAGGTTGGATAGCGGGGGGAGCTGCGGGGGGCGCTGGGGCAGGGGAGGGTGGAGGGACAGGAGGGCTCTGGGGAGGTTGGATAACGGGGGGCGGTGCAGGGGGCTCTGGGGCAGGGAGGCTCTGGGGGTGGGGGGAAGGAGGGACTATGGGGCTCTAGGGGCGGGAAGGGCCGGGCCCTGGCGCTCCCCCCAGCCTGCAGCGCCCCCCCGCGCCGCGCACACGCGCAGCCGGGGGCGCGCTCAGCCCCTCCCGGGGCGGAGCCGACGGGGCGGCACCTGGTCCCGCCTCACCTGGAGCCGCCGCTTTAAAGGCGCTGGGCGGTGCGACCGGGCGGACACTGAGCCGCTGCATCGATGGGGCCGCCGCGGGGCCGTTTGCCCGGGCTCTGCCTCCTCCTCCTGCTGCAGGTAACGGCGCCGCGCTCCGGGCTCGCTGCCCGTCCCGGGCGGGAGCAGCGTGGGCCGGGGCTGGAGGGGAGCTGGGGGCAGGGGAGTGTAGGGGGCCGTGCCGTGCCGTGCTAACCCCGCTCTCCCTGGCTCAGGTGGGCTGGCCGCGCTGTGTGGGGGAAGGGGGATGCAGGGGGCGCTGTATGGGGGGAGGGGAGTGTAGGGGGCCGTGCCGTGCCGTGCTAACCCCGCTCTCCCTGGCTCAGGTGGGCTGGCCGCGCTGTGTGGGGGAAGGGGGATGCAGGGGGCGCTGTATGGGGGGAGGGGAGTGTAGGGGGCCGTGCCGTGCCGTGCTAACCCCGCTCTCCCTGGCTCAGGTGGGCTGGCCGCGCTGTGTGGGGGAAGGGGGATGCAGGGGGCGCTGTATGGGGGGAGGGGAGTGTAGGGGGCCGTGCCGTGCTAACCCCGCTCTCCCTGGCTCAGGTGGGCTGGCCGCGCTGTGTGGGGGAAGGGGGATGCAGGGGGCGCTGTATGGGGGGAGGGGAGTGTAGGGGGCCGTGCCGTGCTAACCCCGCTCTCCCTGGCTCAGGTGAGCTGGGCGCTGGGCGAGCCGGCGGAGCCGTGCCGGGCCGGCTTTACCTTGGAGCGGTTCACGTTCGTGGTGCCCCGTGCGCAGCTGCTCCGGGGCCAGGTCCTGGGCCAAGGTAAGGCTGCCTCCCGCGCGGGGCCCGTGGCACTGGGGGGGCGGGATCCCGGAGGCAGAGCTATGGGGGGGACACGCCTGCCTGCCTCGGGCTCTGGGCCAGCCCACGGGGTGCTGCTCGCTGCCCTGCGGGACCCGGATGCTGCAGCAGATGTGGGACGTGCCCTTGGCTGGCTTCACCCCTGCCAGGTGCTGCCCCGTGAGCCCGGTCTGCCCCTGCCTGTGGGGTGGGTGTTGTCTGCTGACCGCCTCTGCCTTGCTGTGCTAGTCCTGCCCCTGCGCCCCTAGGGCAGCGTGGTTCGGGGTTCGCCCCGGGCTGAGGCTCGCTTTGATGCTCTGGGGTGTGGTTCTGCTTGGGCGTCCCCCTCCGCTGTCTCTCCCCGGCCTCCGGTGGGGCGCTAGCCACGCTTGCACCAAGAGAGCCACTGAAAAGTGAAGCCCCAAATGCTCTGCTGTGATGCCTCTGAGTCCTGCCAGGCAGAGCCGGCTTCCAGTCCCTTCTGCTGCCCCTCCCCTGTTCATCTGCCCTGTCAGACTGAGGTCCTTGGGGCAGAGACCTCTGCCTGGGCTCCCGTCGAGCACAAAGGCTCTACAGAAATAATTGATGGTGCCCAGGCAGCCTAGGTGAGGAAACCCTGCACGCTGAGTGAGTTTCCCTGGGGATATAATCGCTAAACCGCTTCCTGGCTGCTCCTGGTCCAAAACCTGCCCTGACATTCCAGCTTATTCTCCACCCTCTGTAGTATCTGACAGGCTCTGGAGGGTTAATTCTGATTCCCCTTCCTCCCAAACTGCACTGGGTGAGTCTTGTGGCCTCCTTCCCTAAACCCTGATCCTCCGGGCTTCCTGTGGAGTTAGACTGGTGCTGGGAATGGGGAGCCCCAGGCCCTGGCTGCTTTGTCCCTCTGAAGTGTGCTCAGCAAATGATCTGATCATCAGACCCTATAGAGGAGAGTCTGTTTCCACCCCAAATGGGGGGCTCAAGGGCCTTTTCTGCTGCAGTTGAATTGCTAAAGCCTTGATCCAGACTGAAGCATTTAGGGGATTACACATTAGTGGAAACTTCCTTAATGTATCCGAGTAGCAGCCGTGTTAGTCTGTCTCAGCAAAAAGAACGGGAGTCCTTGTGGCCCCTTAGAGACCAACACATTTATCTGAGCATAAGCTTTCGTGGGCTAAAGCCCACTTCATCAGATGCATGGAGTGGAAAATACAGTAGGAAGATACAGATAGATATAGATAACAAAAGCTTATGCTCAAATAAATTTGTTAGTCTGAGGTGCCACAAGGACTCCTGTTCTTTTTCCTTAATGTAGTTTGGGCTTCGCCTGCAAAGGCTGTGTCCTGTCCCCCCCACCCCAAAGTAGGGGGAATTTCCACCCTGGGTTTATAACTTTGCCCTGAGTTCTGGTGAACTTGGCTGTCAGTGCTCATAAATCCCCCAGGCCTCCAACACTTACAGGGCAGAGGTTATAAAAACTACTTCTATCCCCAAAAAAAGAGTGGGCCTGTCTCCTTTTTATCTCTGCTCCTCCCCCTGGAGTGCAGGAGGCTTTGTCCTGGGGAATGCAGCCTTTGAAATGCTAACGTCCAAACTGCTGGAGGACAATCCTCTGTGATTGGAAGGCAAAAGAGACTCCCACACCTTGAGCCGAGCCGAGCCCCACCCCACCCAGGACAATGGGGCAGGAATAGATCATCCTGTGAAGGTGCCTGAAAGAGGGAACAGCCCTGTGAACTGAGCCCACTCTGGGAGGGGCTTTCTGTGAGGCTGTTACTGACCTGGCCTGGTAGCTTATTCTGGCTGGTGTCATGTTTTAACAGATACTCCCCCACCTTCCCCTCCAGCGACCCCTCCCTTGGCGCTAAGCAGCTCTTCTTGTTGAGTTCCTGTGCTGGCGTCTCCCCCATGCTGGGGATGTGGGTAAAAGTGCTGGCTCATGAGACCGAACCGGGAGCCCCAGGCATGGTTCAACTTGGCGGGGCTGCATCTGTCCAGTCTTTGTGCACGTGGCAGCGCCCTGAACCCATGTTCTAAGGGCTAGTGCCAGGCGTTGGAGGGTGGCATTTAAATCCCCCTCCCCCAGCCAATGCCTGGCTTAGACTCTGCCTGAAATGGCTGTCGGCCTGCCCGTCTCTGCCTTTGCATTCCAGGCCCGCTCAAGCACGGCAGTGGGTGCCAGTGCAGAATTCCTGCAGCGAGGTGGGTGTTTCATGGCCCCACAGACCTGCTCCAGTCACCTGCGGGGTGACCTCCCCAGGGTCCCGAATGGGGGGAATGGCTCCGCTTTGGACTCTTCCCTGCCTCTCCTGGCCCACCCTGCAGTGGGCCCAGGGAGTGCTGATCAGGTGCTGGGATGAGCCGAGCTAGTGCTGGGCATGGTTCTGGCATGTGAAATGTGCGCATTGTGCTCCGAACAGAGGCTGGTCTGTCTCCTCTGTCCTCCCTCCGCGGACTGGAATGCACTTAACTCCATGCTTGCCGGAGTGATTTCAGGGCAGGACACCAGAACTTAGTTGATTTTATGTCACCCACTGGCCCTTCCTCATGGGCCAGAGCCTCCCTCACAGGGAGGGGAAGGAGGGACTGCACCTGTGTGTGACCAAGGGCTTGTCTACACTTGAGAGGCTACAGCAGAGCTGCTGGAGCGCCTGGGTGTCGACTGCAGGGGTTCTCCTGTCCCCATGTGGGTAATCACCTGTCTGACAGGCAGTAGCTAGGCTGAGGAATTCTTCTGTCAGTCTAGCGCAGGGGTCGGCAACCTTTCAGAAGTGGTGTGCCGAGTCTTCATTTATTCACTCTAATTTAAGGTTTTGCGTGCCAGTAATACATCTTCATGTTTTTAGAAGATCTTTCTATAAGTCTATAACTAAACTATTGTTGTATGTAAAGTAAATAAGGTTTTTAAAATGTTTAAGAAACTTCATTTAAAATTAAATTAAAATGTAGAGCCCCCTGGACCGGTGGCCAGGACCTGGGCATTGTGAGTGCCACTGAAAATCAGCTTGTGTGCCGCAGGTTGCCTACCCCTGGTCTAGCGTGATCTACGCAGGGGCTTAGGTCTGCGTAACTATACCGCTCTGGGGGGTGGATTTTTCACGCAGCGTAGTTAAACTGCCCTAATTTTCTAGTGTAGACCAAGCTGTAGGCACTCAAAGCTCACTCTTCTGTCTGGAGATGTAAAAACAAATAAAATACCGAACAGAAATGTGCAGGGGATCCAGGGACCCCTCCCCTTATAAACCAGATCCATGTTGTTCAGTAATTCACTGGCCCGTGAAACCAGCCAAATCCAGCCCGCAGAGCAGTTACTTGGTTAGTGCCCAAAGCCCAATTAACGTTCCTTAAACTGCAAATTGCCATGCCAAGGGAACAGTGTTGCCTTCCCAGTGCTTTGAGCTTGACTCGAGATCCTGCCTGGTGGCTGCAGCTCAGGGGTTGCTGTAACAGGCCCCTGTAGGATAGTGCCCTGGCAGCCTGGGGGTGCTGAGTCCGCACAGTGGTGTTTACTGCTCTGCTTATGGAGGATTTAACCAAAGCAGGCTTTCTGCTCTTCCTTCACCTCTTGCACAGCCTGACCTCTGTAAAGTAGAGGCCTTGAGACAGACCTTTGGTATGTCAACACAGGGGCTGCAAAAATTCCATGCATGCTGGAGAGGGGAGGTGCTGATCTCCTAGCTTGTTCTAATTCCCCTTGCGCTGTGAAGCCTGCTGCAAATTACTCTTCAGAGTAGCACTGTGGTGCTGAAAAGCAGGCCGTTAGAGCGATTTAATATCCGGAGCTATTTGAGTCCCCTCTAATTAGCATTACACAGGGATCAAAATGCATCTTAAAAATCACATGCACTTAATGTTCCGAAGTGTAACTGCTAATTCTCCAGTGCGGAGGAGGAGGAGTTGGCCTGTTGCTCTAAGTCCATCTTAGAGACGCACAGGGCAGCTCTGATTACACTTAAGCCTCTGGCCCGGGTAGTGGTGCAGAAGACTCCTGGGTGTAGGTGCAGTCCTTGCCCATACTACAGGGCTCATAGGCAGAGCCAATCAGATGTCCATTACAGGGCTGCCTCTACGGTCTGGTTGGAAGGCTTGCCTTCCCCCCAGCTGGTACCAAGGAGGCAGCACCAAGGCTGGGTATCTCTGTGGTGAATGCCAGGCAGAGGCAGTTGCTTGTGCTGGGCTGGGGTCTCAGGGCTGGGGGATGTGAAGTGGCTCTGCTCAGGGTTCAAGGCAATCAACACTTCCAGTGTCTCTCCTAGCCCCTGCCATCTATGTAGTGGTGGGAGCTTTCTGCTGCAGTGCCCGTGGCCAGCAGTCCCAGAACTCTGGGGGCTGCGTCTCTCTCCTGCGCTGTCTGATGCAGGGCAGCATTGCAAGCCCTTGTTTACTCTTTCCGTTTGGAAGCGTCCTGGGGGAGGAGGCTATTTCCAGTAACTGCATGCAGAACTCTAGCTTCGGTGATGGGCTTAGCTAATGGTTGCAGAACTCGAAATACCACTAAGTGGTGAGTGCTTTCAGCGAGCCAAGGCCAGGCGAGCTGACCCGAGTGCACAGCTCGCTCAAAGTACCTGTGCTGGGTCTAGCTGGGTGTGGGGAGCTGGAAGTCTTCCTGTTTTCTCCATCCTAGAGCACAGATGTCTGTCCCTTCTCTGTGGAACACATGCCTCCATTTCTCAAAGTATCACTCTGAGACTTCCTGGTCCTGTCCAGGCTGCTGCTGCAAGTTGGGGCTTATAACGTGCCAAGGCAGCTGAGCTGGCCCAGGGCAGTCTCCTGGACATGCAGGCTGAAAATTACAAAGGAGCCGAAGCCTTACGGGCCCCTGGGCCATGTGTTAAGGGTGGAAAGAGCTTGCATGTTTATTGCAGGGTTTGTGTGATCCTGGATACAAGCAGCTCCCCTCTGGAGCGTGTAATGGCTGAGGCTGGTGCTGTCTCTGGGAGATCTGTTTTGGTGCATGGTCCTCAGGAATTCTTGTCCAAGACCACCGATGGTGTGGGGTGACGGGCTCTGTCTGCACTGGGCACTCTAAAATCGTCCCGCCGGTGCAGTTCACTAGGGCTTGTGACAAGGGAGCACTATCAGAGCCCAGCAGCTGGGCTCGCGTGGTGCTGGCTAGCCCTGCTCGGAGCAGACGTAGGCAACGCCACAGCCTGCTGGAGGCTAGAGCCCATGAGAGTGGGAGGACTTGGGCAAACCCTACAGCCTCAGGAGGAGCGTGCCCGTCTTGCTGTGGGGGAGCCCAGCCTGCCTGTAGGGGACCCTAACTAGGAGAGTCTTGTACTGTCCCGTTCCCTGGCTAAAAGGCACCTGCATCCCTAGGCTAGGGCTAGTGCAGCTCAACAGAGCTCCGCACTAAGGCTACCCGCCCTCTGGTATGGAGGGTGCGGTCATCGTCCTGGAGACTTGGGGGAAGGGGCTGCTTAATTCCAGTGTAGATGTTCCCAAGCCCCATGAGCCAAGTCAGCTGGCATAGGCCGTCTGCTGGTGTCTAACTGCAGTGTAGACATACTCTGTTCGCTAGGCTTTCCTGGCTGCGCCCTTGGAAAGCCAGCAGTTTGCCAAGACCCTTTCCAATGGGCACTGGATTGAGCTATTCCATGCTCTCTCTGAGCTATAATCAAAGCCCTAAATTCCTGCGAAGAGTCCCTTGGTCCTGCCCTCCTGCTAGGCTAGCCTGGGACACCTGCTGTGTAGGCTCCTAGCATGGCAAGGAAACTAGCGATCGCTGGGAATGAAGAGCGCTTGGAATCCTCCGGGTATGGGGTCTGTTTTGCTGCCTCCAGACAAGTGCCGCAGTTGATGGATTTCCTGTAGCCAGATTCCTCCCTCCCTCCACCCCCCCACCCCCCTCCCCCAGAGAGGCTGGTACCAATACTGAGCTAGCATCTAGAAGCCCCACTCAGGGACCAGTGGAGGAGTCCAAGTCGAAGGAGAGTCAGTTTCTTGTAAATGCTCCCAGTTCATGGGGAAGGTCAGAGTTGACCAGTCTAGTTGGGCCTGATCTCCAGTGAGAGCGGAGCAGCAAGCTGCTACCTGACTGTTCCTGCCCCAGGGAAGGGGAGAGCTCGCACAGTGACCCTGGATTTCTCAAAAACCAGGCCCGCTGATGGGCAGCTGCAGCCTTCCCTCGACAGCCCTGAAAGCTGCTAACTGGAGACTGGGTCGGGCGTCACTCCATGCCCCTGATCCAAGGGTGGTGCGACCCCCTCCTGTACAGGCTACTTGGTGTTATGCCCAACACCAGCTCTTGGCTGCAGTGGTCCGAGCATGAGCATCTTCCTGTGCAAAACAGGGAGCCAAGGGCCTGTCCTTCCAGCTGTGAGGAGCTGCCCCCAGTCTCCAGCCTGACGCCGCCAAAGCCACTCGGCAGAGCTGCGCTGTTCCCCATCCTTAGTGAGGGAGGCGCTCTGGCTGGATCCGCGTGGCAGGAGCCGCAAGTGGGACAGGTCTGATTGTGTAACTTGGCCATTTAATCACCTGCCTAGCAGAGACTAGACCTCTCGGTGCTCCCCAAGAGTCAGTGACTCACCCCGGGCACAGCGTCGGACAGCAAACCGGAAACATGCATGTAACTCGCTGCTGGGGGCAGATTACCCAACAGGCCCTGCAACTGCTTGGCCTCACATCAGGCTCTTACACATGTGGACTTCTGGAGACAAGTGACGGGCCACAGCATTATCCAGAGGGGTTCCTGGCTTCCCTGGCACTGGAGTGAGCAGAAACCCTCCTACACAAGAGCATAGGATAGTGAAGTCCTGGGTCTGGAGTGCTCTGTACCAAGCCAGCCTGCCTGCCATCACCCTGCTCTCTGGCTGCCCTTGCAGGGCACGGTGCCCCTCTAAACTGGCGGCTAAGCTTAGACCTGCTGGCGTTCTACATGTGCCCGTGCATGTGAGGTGGCCATGGGAACCCTTGTCTCCTAAGGTATTCGCATTGAGAACAGAGCTCACAGCCTAAGCCCGTGTTCCAGAGTCTGACCTCCGCTCCTCAGTGGCAAAGAAAAGGGGAGCATGTCCCAAGCGGGCTCCCATGCAGTAGTTTACAGAGCCGGCTGTGGCAGGGTGCTGGCTTTCCTGGCTTACAGGAAGTCTCTCTTCCACAAGAGCAGTTGCCATGCATTTCATGGGCGTGGTATGGAATGGGGGCCCAGGCAAGAGTGAATGGTGGGGTGGGTGTTCCCAAGAATCTGTAAAATATCCCATTGCAAAAGCTTTGGGACCACTGGCCTAAAGCACAAGGTGAGTACAGCCTTCCTGCCCAAGTGACTGCTGAGGTCCTGGCTGCAGCTCACCCAGGCAGCGTTACCTGGTGGAAGAGCTGGTGGCAGAGAGGTCTACAAAGACCTATAGTGCTCTCCTAGCAGCTGGCCCAATGCACTTGGCCACACAGGGCTGGGGTAGTTCTGGTGAGCTGGGTATGTCTGGCCTAGCAGCGTGGTTGTTGGGATAGAAATGGGGTGTGTCCTGTGGGCACTCTGTACAAGGAGTTAGGGTCTGGCCAGGATACCATATGACTGAAGCGTGCAGTACAAAGACTCATTCTTGGAGTCTTTGCCAAGGCATCATGCACCTGGTGTGGGATTTGCCCAGAGCCCTCAGCCCTGCAGTCCACCTCTTGCATTCCCAACTCCTAATGCAACTAAACCGAGTCAGGCCATCACCGGCTCCTCTGCGGTAGGCGCTACCTGCAAGAGGAGAACTGGCCCTCCTGTTAACTGCTCCATCCCTCTGCCTGCTGCTGACAGCCCTGTCTGCAAACCTGCAGACCGCATGGAGGCAGAGTTCTTGTCTGGAACTGCACAGTCATGAGTGCTAACTAACCGGCAGCTGCCCTACTGCCTGGTTCTGGAGGTGTACTAGCAAGCAATGCTGCGTATCTGAAGTGGCACCATCGCCCTCACTTACCCAAGCTTGGAAGGCCACATGCTGTGTGGTGGGGGCCCAGGCTGACAGACGCATCGGGATTCTGGCCTTGGTGTGTTACTAGGGGCAGTTTCAGAAACCCAGCCTCTGTTTGGGCTAGCGACTGCACTAGAAGAGCCTGTCTTAGCTGAGTCAGCAGCTCCAGTTGTCTGAGCAGACTTAGCTGATCACACTGGAGGATAAACTCAGATCTCCCCTACCCCTTCCTGTATGGTGGTGCTGTCACATGTCTGGCTTAAACACTGCCTCCTAGCAGGTTAGCCAGAGTCTCGCTGGAGATCCCTTATCAGTCACATTCCTGTCTCCCCTCCCCTCCACTCTTGCCCTGGCATTGAGAAACTTGTTCACACATGTGCCTGGGGAGCTCAGAAGGCAGAGAACGATGACGTGTGCTCAGGGTCAATGGCTCGGGAAAGGGGGTAACATGCAAATGACTAGATAGGGCAGGGGTTCTCAAACTGGGGGTCGGGACCCCTCAGTGGGTCCTGAGCTGTCAGCCTCCACCCCAAACCCCGCTTTACCTCCAGCATTTATAATGGTGTTAAATATATTCAAAGGTGTTTAGTGCGACCCCTCCCCCCCTTATAAATTAGAGGCTTGCGGTGTGAAAGGGGTCACCAGTACAAACGTCTGAGAGCCACTGAGACAGGCAAACCCATTCCAACTGGAAGCTGTGGCGGTGGTAGCGCCAGGGTCCCCCCCCCCATACCCGGTCTCCCGCTGTCCTGTGCGCGGCTGGAGCCTAAGAGTGCTGCCCTTCCTCCCCCAGTGAGGTTTGAGGACTGCACGAGCTGGAAGACGGTGCTGTACGATGCAGATGATGCTGACTTCCGTGTGCTGGCGGATGGGACGGTCCTGATGAGACACCACACCCAGCTGCATGGGCGGGGGAAGACTTTTACCGTGGATGCCTGGGATTCCACTGGCAAGAAATTCTCTGCTTCAGTGACTGTGAAGACCCAAAGCCCTCACTCAGCACAGGTAAAGCTCCTGCCAGCTGGCAGGCCTGTAGGGAGCGCACGGGGCTGACTCTATGGCAACCATTGTGCCTGGCTAGTGAACCTTGGTCTCCTAATGGGATGGCAAGGTGCCCTGACTGATCCTGGCCCCTACAAGAGACAGGGCTGGGAAGGCCATTCCCACAGCCACTAACACTGTAATGTTGCCAGTGCACCCAGCCCACTGACTGCCTGTTGCTTTACTGGGAGTGAGTTCCATGGAGAACTACACTGGTTTAGCAACCACTTTCCTGGCTAGAGCAGCCCAGGGGTGTGGGGCTCAGTGGGAATCGCTCCTCGTAGCTCTCCTTGGACTACCAAGTTGGCCCCTGTTCACACTGGGCCCAGAGTGCAATCTTCTCCATTGCACTTCATTTCTGTGTCTGGCTCCGATCATGTGTCTGGTCTTCATCCCACATGCCGTGGTCTGGCCACCTGCAGTGTCTGTGTCTGAACTGTCAGCAAGTCTGACTCCAGCTCTGTGCTCACAGCACGCTCTGTATAAAGGAGCTGCCGGCTGGCACCGCGCTAACCCAGGGTTAAACGCTGGCTGCTCTGGGGTCCCTGGGCTTGTTTCTTGTACACATGGATGCCTTCTTCTCCCTGTAGGAATCTGCTTCAGACCATCCAGCAGAGGTGCTGATGTTCCCACAGGCCAGACCTGGTCTGCAGAGACAGAAGAGGGACTGGGTGATCCCTCCGATAAGGGTTCCTGAAAATGAGAGGGGCCCATTCCCTAAAAAGCTGGTTCAGGTATGGAGGCATCTCAAACCTGCATTCACCTGCCTGAACGCTGTCTTGGGCAGGCAGGTGGTGCCAGTTCTCTTGTTGCTGGAGCTTAGCATGTGTCAAATCCTTGACTGCACAGCACAGACTCTTTTTGCCAGTGGGTGTTTTTGAAAAGGGTCTGGGGGGGGCCTCTTCTCAGCATATTTATACTATTATAATAGTAACAAACTACAGAATCTCACTGTCAGGAATTGCAGTAGAGGAAAATCCTTGCACTCCCCTACGCGCTGCTGCAGCAGATTCTTCCGGATTTGCTGAAGCACAGTGGTTTCCTGAAGGTTTCCCACTGTTGGTTTTTAATTTTATTTATTTTATTTTGAACGCAAGTTTATCCCTCTTTCAGCCAGGCCCTACTCACATCCATTACCGGACTGAATCGCGGTGTGCTAGTCTAATTCCGCCTTCCAGTTACACCGTGCACCATGTACATGCTTTGATTTCCCCCTAGATCAAATCCAATAAGGATAAAGTGACCAAGATTATCTACAGCATCACAGGGCAGGGTGCAGACACCCCTCCCAATGGCGTCTTCACCATCGAGGCCCAGACCGGCTGGATGATGGTGACTCAGCCCTTGGACAGAGAAGACATCGACAAATACCACGTAAGTCACCCAAGCCCTGCGTGTGGTCAGCGGGGCTCTTTCCACCTGCCGGGAGCTCGTTTCTGAGCCAGCCGCTGGTGGACGGGAGCGTGGTGGAGCTCACAGCCCTCTTGTTTCTGTCTGTAGCTCTTCTCTCACGCCGTGTCTGAGAATGGCAAACCCGTGGAGGAGCCCATGGAGATCATCATCACCGTGACTGATCAGAATGACAACAAACCCCAGTTCATCCAGGAGCTCTTCAGAGGCTCGGTCCTGGAAGGAGCACTGCCAGGTAGGAGGAATGGGTGGCAATAGCCTTGTCCTGCCGATATTGATCCAGGCTCCAGAAATCTGCACCTCTGGACTCTGCTCCGTTAGCACTTAGTGGGACAGGGCATGGACTGGTCTGGGTTGTCCCTGTTAGCAGGTGGGATTCTGCCTTTGAGGTCTCTGATAGTGCCTGTGTCCATGCCCCTGCGAGCCACGTGTGGTCAGTACTGAACACAGATCATCAGGGCTTGATTTCTTACAAGCCTCTGATCTCTGGCAGCCCTGAAGGGTCAGGCGGGTTCCCCAAGCCGCTGGTCCATGAGTGTGGTTCCCACTTACACACCCTTTTGTGTGGCTTGCCAATGAGGAGCAGTTAGCGCTCCTCCCTACCGAAGGAGACGAGCCCAACGCTGGCTCCGTTCTCCATTGGCAGAGTCTCTGCTATTGTCCTGAGCTCCTAAAAATTCTAACATCTTGTATGAAGCTGCAGCACTCCTCAGGGGAAATGTTCCTCCTCCTGATGGGGGAGGAGAAATCCACTACCACCTCCAACTCTACCCTTCTCTCTCAGGGACCTCTGTGATGCAAGTAACTGCCACAGATGCAGATGATGCTATCGAGACCTACAACGGGGTCATTGCATACTCCATCCTGAACCAAGAGCCTAAGGAACCCCATCCCCAGATGTTCACCATCCACAGAGCCACTGGAGCCATCAGTGTGATTGCAAGTGGTCTAGACAGAGAGGTGAGCAGAGACATGGGCTTGGACACACAGCAGCTGTTGCCATAGCAAAGCTCCATGAAGGAGGGTGGCAACATCACAGCTACGCTTCAGTTAGTGACGTGTGCCGAGGACTGAGTCCTCTTCCATGCTGGCACAAGCCTACGAAGGAGACGGCTCCTCGTTAGCAGCTTGCCACTCGATGGCCTGAAACGGGCTGCAGGAAATGAGCAGGTTTATAAATCTGTGCTTGACACCAGAAGACTCCTGCAGTGGCTCTCCCTGGCTGGAGAGGTATGCTACTGCTATTGACAAAGCTCGACCCTTGCCTAGGGCTGCAGGGGAGAAGGGCTCCCTGTTGGTGCATGCCTCTGAGATCTGGGCAGATCCCTGGCCCAGGAAGTCCTGATGCATGGTGGACTCTTGTAGTCAGCGTGACCTGCCCTGGCTCTGGGACTGTGTGTGAAAGGGTTACAGGGAACTGGCACTGCTAATGTCTTATCTCTCCATGTCTGCCTCTCCCCAGAGAGTGAGAGAATACACGCTGACACTGCAGGCTGCAGACTTGGATGGGGAAGGCTTAACAACCACTGCATCCGCTGTGATTGAGATCGCGGACACCAACGACAATGCTCCAGTGTTTGACCCCAGAACGGTACCCTACTCCGTCACCCTCTTGCGAGGACCCTATTCTGTCATCCTCTCGCAAGCACCAGCTGCTGACCCCTGCTGTGCTGGGGTGTCCTGTCCAGTCCCGTTCACCTCCCTGGGATTGCGGGCACAGGGAAGACTGCAAGGAAAAGTGGCCATTCCTCCAGCCAAAGCATCTCTTGGCTAGGAGCCATGTGAGGTGCTCTCTGCACAGCTGATGGTATCCTGCGCCTACCCCAGTTGTCGGGGACCAAACAGCCAGGGTGCCCCAGAGGTCTCCCTTTCAGGGGCTCCGGTTGGATTAGCCCCATTGCGTTAGGTGCTGCACGAACAGTGAGGTCGTGGTTCCAGGCAAGGACTGCAGTCGATTGTCTTGTCCTATGCCATGAGCAGGACGAGTGGGGTGGGGGTGGGAGGGCAAGGAGCTATCCCTGTCCCCACTGGCTGCTTTGTGCTGCTGGCCAGTGGAGAAGGCCCAGGTCTCTGCTTTGAGCTGTGACCGTGTGGCTGACCATGGCCTGCATGCCCCTCTGTTGCAGTACACCGTGGCAGTGCCAGAGAACGAAGCGGGACGCGAGGTCCAGAGGCTGACTGTGACGGACACAGATGAGATCAACACGGCGGCGTGGCGGGCCGTGTACACCATTGTGCGAGGCAACGAAGGAGGCTTCTTCACCATCACCACGGATCGCGAGACCAATGAAGGCATTCTGCGAACAGCTAAGGTGAGGGTGGGCTCAGGTTTCATGGGCAGCTAGACGTGTGCACCTCTGGCCATGAGAGGCGCATCTGCCAGTCTTAAAACTGGGCTGGTGTGCTGCAGGGCTAAGCACCGGCAGCGTCTGGCTCCAGCGTCCTGCCAGAATGAAGTAGCTGCATCAAAACCCAGGACCATCCTGCAGCTGATCGTTCAGCACAGCTGAGCGCATGGCGTTGCCACGTAGTGATGTCTAGAGCCGCTGGCTCCAGCATTGCTCGGGGAATTGCCCAGCTTCCTGGGCATGAGGCAACAGGCCAGGCTTCACCTTTCCTTCTCGTCCCTCCCAGGGCTTGGACTTCGAAGTGAGAAGCCAGTTTGTCCTCTACGTGGCGGCCACCAATGAGGAGCCCTTTGTCGTGAAGCTCACAACCTCCACGGCCACTGTCACGGTGAACGTGGAGGATGTGAATGAGGCACCTGTCTTCGACCCGCCCATCCGGACAGCCCAGGTCTCGGAGGACGTGCCGATTGGGCAGAAAATCACCTCCTACACGGCTCAGGACCCAGACAAAATGCAGAGTCAGACTATCCGGTAAGTGGTGGTTGGACTGGGAGCCAGGGCTGCTGGGCTGGTAATGCCACACATACCCAATCCAGCTTCATGCCTAAACAGCAGGGCTCACCAAGGCCAAATGGGGACCAATGGCCTTGACAGCCCTGTGCTGATACATGTGCTTGGGTTTGGCCCTGTAAACTATGGGCAGCGAAGCCAAACACACAGTATCCCATGGCCACTGCTCCTGTCCCCGGAACAGGCAGGCTGGCTGGCACAGCAGCCCTTCCAGAACAGAACCTCTGGAGTTCGGCACCGGCCGCTCAGGAGTACGGAGCCCCCAGGGAAGCAGCAATTTGGGCAGGAGGTCTCCGTCAGGGAGCCTGTTGTTTGCCCTGCTTCGCAGCCAAGTGTCCGAGTGCCGCAGAAAGCGGCTCGCTGTCCGAGCGGTGCTGAATCTGGCCCCTCTTGCGTCTTGGCAGGCACCTCCCAGAACGGTCTCCCCTACAAACTGGTGTCTGCCCCAGGCTCTTGTGCCTCTTCTGCCCCCTAACGCTCTTCCCCTCAGGTACCGCATCGGGAACGACCCCGCAGGGTGGCTGGAGATTCACCCGGAAAACGGCATTGTAACGGCGAAGGCCCAGCTGGACAGGGAGGCCGTGTTTGTGAAGAACAACACCTACACGGCCATTGTGCTGGCAGTGGACGATGGTAACGGCTCTGCAGCTGGAATGTGGGGGGCAGGGCTGAGAGCTTGTCCGATCGCTGCGTTTCTGTGATCAAGAGCATCTTTGTTCCCCTGCGCAGTGCGTTGCTGATGGCTCCCCATGTGAGAGACATGTGCTAAGGCCACGCCCCCTCCTGGGCTGGCACGAGAAACCACATCTAAATTAAACCCCAGCTCTCTTCCTGGGAAGATGGGAGTAATTCTAAAAGCTGGCTTGTCGGCCCCTCCATCACGCTGCTGCAATGTGCAGCAGCCTGTGCTGGTGTGGAACTGAAGGTGCAGGGCTTGGGAGCCTCCCCTGAGTCATGGGCAAAGCCGGCCCTGTAGAGTGGGGACCCAGGTGGTGGTCACTGGGGCTGCACCAGGGACCTCCGGAGCTAAAGCCTGCTGCCCCTAGCTGCCAGCAGCAGCCAGCTCTCTTCTGGATGAGGCAGAGAGTAGGGGTGTTCCACTGGCTGAGCACAAGGCTCCCCTTCTGGGCCAGGCAAACGAGACCGTGAATCGTGTGCAGCCATTCACCTCCCCTCCATCCCCAACAGGCACCCCTCCCGCCACTGGCACGGGCACCTTGCTTCTGACTCTTCTGGATGTGAACGACAACGGGCCAGAGCCAGACCCTCGTGAGATCACCGTCTGCAACCAGAATCCAGTGCCACAGGTCCTGACCATCCAGGACAAGGACCTGCCCCCGAACACCTCCCCCTTCAGAGCAGAGCTCATCCATGGATCTGGTGTGAGCTGGGCTGCAGAAATGGACAGTAAAGGTAACTGCTGAAGGGATTCACTGGTCACCTGAGATCTTGGACCATCCATTGCCCGTTCCCTCCAGTAGGAGGCATGAGCCCTGAACTGGGGGTGTGGATCCAAGGCAAGGCAGTGCAGGACATGGCCCTGGCCCACAGAATGTAATGTTGGGTGGTGCTGGCTTGGAGTCACTCATGTGACTAGGTCCAGAACACTTGAGCTACCAGGAAAGATTGGAAGAAGTTAGGTTTGTCAAGTCTGGAGACAGCCTGTCCCCTTTCAGTTGAACAGTCATTTTGTAACCCCCTTTTACGTACGTGGAAGAGGGTGATAAATTGTTCTCCTTAACCGCTGAGGACAGGACAAGAAGCAATGGGCTTACATTGCAGCAAGGGAGGTTTAGGTTGAACGTCAGGAAAAACTTCCTATCTGTGTCAGGGTAGTTACACAGTGGAACAAATTACCTAGGGATGCTGCAGAACCTCCGTGGTTGGAGGCTTTTAAGAACAGGTTGGACAAATGCATGCCAGGGATGGTCTACAGCAGTGGTTCTTCACCTATTTACCATTGTGGGCCACATCCAATGCTACCTGTATGGCCCTAAGCATGTCACATGGGCTGCAGCTTTGTGCTGATTGGGCTGCAAGTGGCCCGTGGGCTGCAGGTTGAGAACCACTGGTCTAGAGAATACTTGGTCCTGCCTCAGCACAGGGGTTGGGCTAGATGACCTCTTGTGGTCCCTTCCAGCCCTACATTTCTGTGATTTCTCCACACGTGTCCTGTTGGATATCCTAGTCCCAGACGTGCCATGGCTGAACGCTGGTGAGGGAAGATGCAGACTCCTGGGATGAAGTGACCTTGGGTAGAGCATGTTCATGGCACTGTAGCCACCATAGGGTCTTGGCCTGCTTGGGAGGTAGAGGGGATGTGGGGGCCTGTTCTCTGACCCCTGTGACCCTCCCCTCTGGTATCCAAGCTGCTGTCTCACCCACGTAATCCCACTGTCTGTCTGCACAGGGGAGATGCTCACCTTGAAGCTGCTGGAGCCATTGAAGAAAGACATCTACCAAGTTTACCTGCGGCTCTTTGACAACCAGAACAAAGACCAGCTGACTGTCCTCAAGGCAGAAGTGTGCAACTGTGAGGGGCATGCAGAGAAGTGCCCAGAGGAACGGCTGCCTGTTCTGGGGGTCCCCATCATTCTGGCCATCCTGGGGGCTATTCTGGCCCTGCTGAGTGAGTGCCTGGGAGGAGTTGCTCTAGGCCTGGCTGACGGGCATCTTGTGCCAGGGTGGGGTCTTCCAGAGCTAAGCTAGCCTGGCCTGCACAGAGGGTGAGCTGCAAAGGCAGGTGTCTTGCAGTGCAGGATGGGACCACCTGCTGCTGCTTGTGGTGAGGCAGCTTGGCCTAGTGGCTAGAGGACCGACAGTCAGACCTGGGACCTTGTTCCATCCAGCTCCACTGCTGACCTGCTGTTTCACTTCTGTGCCCTGGGTTCCCTGCCATTAAAACTGTGGTGCCTGCCCTCCAGCAAGCTCCCATCTCGGAGCACTTGGCAGGTGTCTCAGCGTCCCTGCAGGCCGGCCCTTGTCTTGCGGCACCCAGGAGAGCAGCATGGGCCCCATTGTGGGGGGAGGAAAGCACACTGCATGGCACATGCTGACCTGTCTTGTCTCTTCCAGTCATCCTGCTGCTGCTGCTCCTCTTTGTGCGGCGGAGGAAGGTGGTGAAGGAGCCCTTGCTGCTCCCAGAGGACGACACCCGGGACAACGTCTTCTACTACGGCGAGGAGGGAGGCGGCGAGGAAGACCAGGTGGGCACTAGTGGCCTATGGCATGCCGGGGGTGGGGGATGGGTAACGGCACACCCGACGCACTGGTGGCTGGCCCTGGGGGCTTGACTGGGTCCCACCTTGGTACTCTCAGGCTTCACATGCTTCCAGGAGTGGGCAACGTGGGCATGCAAAACAAATGGCCTTGGAGCCGCTCTGGTGCCCATCTCCAGGACGGATGAGGCCTGGCAAATGGACCTCCCAGTTCTGGATCAGCCAAACTTCGGCAAAGGGCCCTGACCCTGTGCCTCTCCCTCCACAGGACTACGACCTCAGCCAGCTGCACCGCGGCCTGGAGGCTCGCCCCGAAGTCATCGTCCGCAACGACGTGGTGCCGACCCTGCTGCCAGCTCCCCAGTATCGGCCTCGACCTGCCAACCCCGATGAGATTGGCAACTTCATTGATGAGGTGAGGCCCAGGATGCAAGTGTCACGTGAGCCTGGGCTCATGACCCCTAGTGAGGGGCTGGAGCCGGCTCCAGGCATGGGCTGATCCGTGTCGGCAGTTCCTTTCTAGAGCTCAAGATCTGGTCCTCGCTTTAGCTGGGTGTGTGCACGGGGCACGTACCACCCTTGGGGCTAGTCACCAGCCACCCGCAGCTCTGCCGCTGTGGGGATTCCCTGGACAGCTGGTTCCTGCCGCCAGGTCTGCCCAAGGACTGCCCACCCGAGGGTGTTACCTGCCTGGCTGGGTGCAGCCGCCTTGCTGCTGGGGAGGCCTGGTTTTATGGCTGTGCTAGGCTCTGATGGGCCTGCCCTCGTTGCTGGGGGCGTAGCTATGGGGAGTGGAGCGGATGGGTGGGTGTCGGTGTGTGGGCCGCATATGCAGCTCTCTGTTAGCAGGCCACATCCATTCTGGGGGGGGGGGGGGGGGGGGGGGGTGTGACCAGCCCCCGCCTCTGCATGCACGTGCTGTCGGAGTGGTAATGGGCCAGGCCCTTTGCTCGGACCTGCTCCCTCTGGTCATAGCGGCTGTAGTTCCTTAAAGTGCCAATGGAGGGAAGGGGCAGCAACGTTAATGTTGCTGCCCCTACCAGCAGGGCCCCTGACGGGAGGCAAAAGGGGCAGGGACATTAAAGTGCTGCCCCGGCAGCACTTTAATGTGGGCGCGCAGGGCTGGTGCAAGGAAGTTTCGCGCCCTAGGTGAAACTTCCACCTTGCGCCCCCACCCCCGAGCCCTGCGGCAGCTCCCCCTGCCCCGGCCCGGGGAGCTGTGCGGCAGCTCCTCACCTCTGCTCCGCCTCCTCCCCAAGCATACCGCCCCTGCTCTAATTCTCCTCCCCTCCCAGGCTTGCGGCGCCAAACAGGTGTTTGGCGCCGCAAGCCTGGGAGGCGGGAGAAGTGGAGCAGGGGCGCTGTGCTCAGGGAGGGGGCATAGCAGAGGTGAGCTGGGGTGGGGAGCCCTGCGGCAGTCCCCTCCCCCCCCCCACACACACACACACACCCTGATGCACTACACCCCTCCTCCCCCCAGCCCGGGAGCCGTGCAGCAGCTCCCCACCTCTGCTATGCCCCCTCCCCAAGCACGCTGCTGCTCCACTTCTCCCACCTCCCAGGCTTGCGGTGCCAATCAGCTGTTTGGCGCCGCAAGCCTGGGAGGGGAGGAGAATTAGAGCAGGTGCGGTGTGCTTGGGGAGGAGGCAGAGCAGAGGTGAGCTGGGGTGGGGAGCTGCCGCACGGCTCCCCAGGCCGGGGGGGTGTGGGGAGCTGCCACGGGGGGGAATTGGGGGCACCGCTTTTTGGTGCCCCCAAATCTTGGTGCCCTAGGCAACCGCCTAGTTCGCCTTAATGGTAGCACTGGCCCTGTGGGTGGGGTATGGGCCAGCGTGGGTTCTTACCGGCCTGTACCGGCTCACTTTCACCCCTGCCTCTCTGCTGCCAAAGTCTGGGCCCCAGGTGGGCTCCCCCTCAAGGTGACAACTTGCTGGTGTCAGTGCTGCCTGCCAGCACCCATGGGGGTGGCCCTGTTAATTCTGCCCCAAGCTCGCTGCACTGGAGAGTCACTCCAGTAGCACGTGCTGGGCTGACTCCTAACCTAACACTCCTCCCCACCCCAGAACCTGAAGGCGGCCGACACTGACCCCACCGCCCCGCCGTACGACTCCCTGCTGGTGTTTGACTACGAGGGCAGCGGCTCCGAGGCGGCCTCGCTCAGCTCCCTCAACTCCTCCTCCGACCAGGACCAGGACTATGACTACCTGAACGACTGGGGCGGCCGCTTCAAGAAGCTGGCCGACATGTACGGCGGGGGCGAGGACGAGTAAGGGGGGCAGTGAGATGCCATGTGCCCGCCCGCAGAGCAGCTTCTGCTGGGATGACACATTTCTCTCCAGGAAGCTCCGCAGAGCGGCTTGTCTTGCATGGAGCAACTGGCAGGCTGGAGCTTCAGTGGGCAAACTCGCTGGCCTGGGTCCCTTCACATGAGATCTTAAAGCTTCCTGGAGAGGATAGGCCCAGCTCTGGCTTCCATTGGGTGCCAGTCTCTCCATGCGACCTTCGGGGCTGAGCCCTGATTGCCTGTGGTGTGTGTGTGTGATGCTTCCTGGAGCTGAGGAGCCTCGTGTGACTTTCCTGGTGGCTTGCAAAAGCCTTGTACCCAGAGCTGACCATGCCTGGAAGCCTTATGAAGCTGCTGGTGCCTTCTGGATCTTAAGACACAATTGCCTGCCAGGGGAAATAAAAGCCTGTCTTATGAATCCCTAACTCCTAGAATATCCCCAAGGCCTGGAGACCTCTGGCTCCTGATTCTGAACTGTGATACGTTACCCTGGTGTGCTGGAGTTTATCAGTGCAAGGTGCTGTACTCAATCAGTCCAGTAGGCTGCTGGCTAGCTCCTCATCCAACTGCCTTCCTGCTCCGACCACTCGACTGTTAATGCCCTGCTGCTAGCCATGTTCCCTACAAAATGTTTGACTATGGCCTTTTATATCTTCCTAGGCTGCCCTTTTTCTTTTTTACTATGTATAAAGTAAGTTAGTGTGCTGCTAAAGCATGGGACAATGGGTGATGTCACTTTTAATAAAGGAAGTTGTGTGTTTTTTTACAGACTTGGCTCTTTATTTCTAGCGTCCCCCTGGCCAGTTAGTGCTGCTTCCGCCTCAGGCGGTGGGTGGGGGTGTGTATCTCCGAGCTATTGTTCGAGGGCTGAGCAGTAACCAGCTCCCTAGCCTGCCCTAAATGGGGGGAGACCCCACATTCCCCCATCAGGCCCCTTTAGTCAGTAGAGAGAAATCCTCCACCCTGGAGCCCCAGCAGCTCTGGCCTGTTCACAGGTGCAACTTCCAAAGAGCTTTGGCCATGCTGGCTAACAGCTCCTCCTGGTCTGCCACTGGCTCCCTTTGCACCTGGAGAGGGGGATGGCAGGGACCTGTTTCTTGTGTGAGACCCAAGCTGGAGAGGCCAGCCCTCACTGGACTCCTGCCGAGGGGAGGGGAGGGGTTTCCCTAGCATAGAGGGGGGGGGGGTGTCAGCCTGGCAAGCCAGAGCAGCCCTCTGGCCTGCAGATGCTGCCCTTGAGCAGGGGCATGCCCTGTGGCCAGCCTTGCCTGGCTGCTGAGGGGGAAGTGAAGGGATTTTAGCCTCTAGCAATGCTGGTACTGGGACCAGCCAACAAGCTGCTGCTAGCTGAAGGGCATCCAGCTGCTGCCTCCCTCCAGTTGTGACAAACTCCTAGTGGAAATGGCATCCTGTGTCAGGAGTGATCCCTCTCCAGGTGAACAGCTGCAGCATTTGGCAGAGACTAGGCCTGCTTTGGGGGGAGGGGCAGGGAGGTGTTTAAGGCTGCATGGGCCAGGGTAGCCCAACCCACACCCCATCAATACACAGCCTGTGCGCACAGCTGGGCTGCCAGGTGGTTGGAGCAGATCAGTCTTGCAGCTGGTGGGAGCCCCCTGCTGCTACCTTCTCATCCCAGCCAACCTGCAAACCTGAGCCGTAAAGAGCTTGGAGATCAGTGGCCTTGGCTGATTCTCTAAACAATGCTGCAGTGGGCAGCTCTCCCACAGCTGGGCAGAGGCAGAGCTGAGCTGGGAGGCTGGCTAGTGAGGAGCATCCCATGTGGAGGAGAGGTTTGCAAGAGTGAATGTTGTTGCTTCTTATCTGCCTCATTACAGCTGCTTGCCTCTGTCGCAGGGAGCCAGAGGGCCAGAGCCTCGTTAACAAGGAGTGACATCTAAAGCGGTCCGGCTCCTGGGGCTACTCTGGCCTTGGCTTCCCCACACATGAGCTGTGAGCAAATATTCATCTGCAGAAAGGCTTTGTGGAGCGAGTGGCTGCTGCCCACGGGAGCTGAGGAGGCCCCTGCTGCTGGGCTGGGTGACAGTCACCTGTGCAGAGAGTGATGGAGGCTGGTGAATTGGTGACAGCTGGGCTGATGCAGTGTAGGCAGGAAGGAGCCAGCGAGGCTTCCTCCATGAGCTTCCTGAGCTCCAGGGGCTGGAGTTTGGGGGTGAATGGGGCTTGTCATGTGAATGTGCCCATTGAGACCCTGTACTGACAGCAAGTGCTAGAGCCATGGAGTGAGCACTGCCCTCCCAGCAGCTGCACTGGTAACCTCAGAGCCGCTTTGACACCCCGGGAAAGGATTTCCCCTGAGCCAGCCAGTGGTAGAACTGGGAGGAGAACCCAGGAGTCCTGCCCTACAGGTGCATGCTTGGCTCTTGCTTCACTGATGGTGACTGTTGCTGTGGGCTGCTAAAAAGCTGCCACGTTCCAGCTGAGAGGAGGCAGCTGCTCTAGGGTGAGTCCAGTCAGGACCGGCTCCAGGGTTTTTACTGCCCCAAGCGGCGGAAGGAGAAAAAACAAAACACAGCAGTGATCGCAATTGCGAGCGGCAGCAGCTCCACCGCGCCGCTTTCTTCTTCGGCGGGAATTCCCACTGAGAGGGACCCGCTGCGGAATTGCCGCTGAACAGCCTGACATGCCGCCCCTTCCCCTTGGCCACCCCAGCACCTCCTTGCTGGGCTGGTGCCTGGAGCCGGCCCTGAGTCCAGTGACTGGTCTTACAGTGGTGTGTGTGGGGGGTGAGGTGCCCTATAGGGCTGGGGCGATTAAACATGCATCCTCTATGCTTGTGAGCAGGGGTAGGTCCAGGCCCTGCAGGGTACCAGGCCCAAGGACCTTAGTGCTGCAGTGACGAATGCCAGGAAGTCACTTAAGCTGCTGAGTTTCAAACCCTGCTGGGGGGGAGGGGAAAGGTATCAGGGCTCCAATCCCCACTTTTCCTGCCTTATTCTCCCCATGCTGGGGGGCTGGGGCCTGTATTGCAGATAGAGGTCTCCCCACGGCAGGGCTCAGCTCTGCCCACCACACAGGACAGGGCCCTCACTTCCGCCTCCTCCCCCACCGAAGGCAGCAGGCATTGGCTTCTCACCCAGCTTGCCAACCTGGCACCGGGGTTGCTCTCACGGGCAGGCACCCCCCAGTGGAGGTGGCCTAGGAAGAAGGGCCTCGCTGATGCTGAGTGCCCGCCGGTGACTCTTGGTTCAGACCGAGCTCCACCTGGGCTAGCCAGCGCCCCTGGGCACCTCAGCCAGGCAGCAGCAGGAGAGCTGCTCGACTTGGCACAGCCCTGCCCAGCTGCCGGGGTGGGCAGCGGTGTGACTCTGGCACTAGCTCAGGGGGTCGGCAGCAGGCAGGGGACGGTGGCTGCCGGGGAAGCTGTGCAGGGTCCCCACTCTCCCCAGAACAAGATGGGGACAAGTTAACTCTTCGAGAACCAAGCAGGCACTTCCCAGCAGTTAGGGAGGCTCGAAGGGCAAGGACAAAACACAGTGACAGCTCTCAGGGGCTGGGCTGGGGCTGCGGCTGGAACAGCTCTGCCTTAGCGAGGATCATTTTGTTACCTCGTCCGTGTACCCCTGTCACATTTGTCTGACGTCTCCTTGGGGCTCTAGGCACCTGCTGGGGAGCCCAGGCTCCTAACGGCTGCAGGCCGGGTCTGCGCCGGGGTGGGTGTGTCTGCCCAGTGGGGCACTGCCCTGGCAGCTCCGCTGGCCGTGAGCCCAGGCTCCCCCGCGCGCTCTGGAGCAGGGACTGGCTCTGGGGGGCACCCAGCGCGGAGGGGCCTGCTCGGGCCCGGGCACTGCCACCAGGGCCGTAGCAACAAAGAACGTGGCCCCCTCTGAACGGTGGCCCCCTCCGAACATATGTCCGGGCGGGGCCCCCTTACAATGCAGAAACTGGAATGCAGTATTTATTTTGCCACTTTTAGGGACCCCCTTCCTTGCGGGGCCCCCTCCGGTCAGAGGGTACGGAGGGCGCTCGCTACCCTCTGGCTGCCACCCACACACTGGTCGTTATTTCATCAGCAGGGACCTGCCCCAGGGTCCCTGTCTCGGCCAGCCCAGGCCTGCTGCCAGGACCCCGCGGGCGAGCCCCTGTCCGGGCACCAGGCCGGGCTGGGAGCCGGATACCCCGCGCAAGGGGGCGCTGGAAGACGCCTCTGGGGCCGGGCCGGAGCGCACCTACCCCCGGCACAGGGCGCTCCGCGGGGCCCCTCCCGGCGGGGCAGGGCCAGGCCAGGCCAGGGCCGCCGAGTCCCGCCCTCCCGGGGCGCCGGAGCCGCCTCACCTGCGGGGCGGGGCGCTGGGAGCGGCCGCACCTGCCCGGCCGGCACTCGGCGCTGCAGCGCGCACGGAGCGGAGTGAAGCGACCCTCGATCCGCACCGACCCGCCCCCTCCTGTCCCATGGGGCCGCCGCGGGGCCGCCTGGCCGGGCTCTGCCTGCTGCTGCTGCTGCAGGTAACGGGGCTGGGAGCTGCGGGGCCGGACTGCGCCCCCCGGCTCCGCAAGGGAGAGACCGGGTGTCACTTCTGGGGGGTTGTGCGGAGCCGCTTCCTGGGGCACCCGGCTGCCCCCCCCCCCAGCCTCGCATGCTCCCCTTTGTAAGGGCAGCACCCCTCCGGCTGCCCCCCTACCCCCACCCCCACTGTGTAAGGGCAGCTCCCACCCTGGCTGCCCCGTTGCTGCCATCCCCCTCTGTTAGGGCAGTACCCCCTGCAGTGTCGTTGTCCCCCCACGCCACCTCCGGGGTGCCCCTTGCCTAGGCAGTGGGTTGCTGTACTTGTGGTGTGCCGGGGCGGCATTGGCCAGCATTGTGCGCAATAGCCAGGCCCTGACGCCAGAGTTCAGGGCTGGTTGGACTCTCCGGGTCTCCGATCCTGGGCTGGGAGTCTCCTGGGACAGGCTCTGTCGTGAGGCTGCCAGCCTGTGACAGACTTTCTCCCTGGAGCCTAGTGCTCCTGCCTCGCCTGGATTCTGGTAGGGCAGAGGGCAGGGGAGGGCTGAGTTGCAGGTGGAATTTCCTTCTAAACAGGGGGATGCTCTGGGGGCCTTACTGCTTGTGACCTGTCCCGGATGCCAGATACAGCCCCCGTGGGGACTCGGGGGGTGAGGGGGTGTGAGCTTTGGGACCCGTTCCTTCTGGATCCTCCAGAGTAGAATTCTCTAGGCAGGATTTTCGGGGGTCAGCATGATGGGGTTCAAGGGAAATCACAGACAGGCCAGGCCAGAACGTGCGACTTACTAACGCTTATTTCTCGGGAACCAGGCTGGCCGGTGGTTTTGTGAAGAGGTGTCGCAGTGCCAGCCGGGTTTCGGCTCCGAGAGCTACATCTTCCCTGTCTCCCGGCGGGATCTGGAAACCGGCCGAGTGCTGGGCAAAGGTAAGGTGACTTCTCGGCTCCTTGAATGCTTCAATCGAGGCAGGTGTTCCCACGCTTTGTCTTACGGCAGCTCACATCTTCATGGGGAGAGTGTTTCCCTCAGCTGCTGTGTTCGCCATCCTGAGCATAGGCTCATAGAGTGTAAGGCCAGAAGGGACCACTGTGATCATCCCGTCTGCCCACCTCAGTAACCCGGCCCATGGGACTGCCTCGAATGAATCCCGGTTTGAACTAGAAAAACAGCCAATTTGGATGTAAAAATGGCTGGTGCTGGAGAAGCCCCCCGATAACACCCTTACAGCAGGGACCGCTGATGGGGACAAGTAGAGTTCGGAAAGAATTTAATGTATTTCTAGCTGCTGCTGCTGCTAATTAGCAGCTGGGAAAAGGGCGAGCCCGTCGCCTTTGGGCTGTGGAGATCTGGCTGGTCACAAGACCGCAGTTTGCTTTATGCTTTTGAGTCTAGTGCTGTAACAGTGGCCGAAGTTACGGACTAGACCAGTAAATGTTTCTCAGTGTCTCCTGCTCCTGACATGAAAGTGTTAACGAGCAGCGAGGATCACTGAAATCTGCCCTTTCCCCTGGAGCTATGGGAGGCGTAAGGCAAGCTGAAAGCAGACTTGTTCTAACTAGCTTCTTTGGGTGTTTGGCTTGTGTTTATTCACTGACAATCTGCCTTCAAAGCTTTTCACTATCATCCCTGTGCCCAGCAGCAGGAATGCCCATTTCCTGCTCTTCTTACTGAAGTTTCGGTAATATGAGTGGGTCATCTGTTTGGCCTTTGACATTGTGTAAATAAGGAAATTATTACTTACTTATTAATTAATTACTTAAATGGCAGCAGTTTGGGGACTTGGTTTTGGTTTGGCTATAAATAGCTGGTTCACAGGCATGACCAACAAAATCAAAGCAGACAATCTGTCTACAGTGCTGTGGTCTCTTCGACGGTATGGTTTTAGGGCAGTGGTTCTCAAACTTTTGTACGGGTGACCCCTTTCACGTACCAAGCCTCTGAGTGCGACCCCCCCCTTATAAATTAAAAACACTTAATATATTTAACACCATTATAAATGCTGGAGGCAAAGCGGGGTTTGGGTTGGAGGCTGACAGCTCACGACCCCCCATGTAATAACTTTACGACCCCCTGAGGGGTCCTGACCCCCAGTTTGAGAACCCCTGTTTTAGGGGGAGGGACCCTTCCATGGCTGTCTGTAAAACACCTCGCACTAGACACGTAGTAATTGCCAGCCTCCGGAGGTAGCATGTCCAGCAAAAGCAGTGCCTCTGTTCTCTCTGAGCTTGTGGATGGGTTAAGTGTGCCCTGCCCCCGCCCTCGGATGGAGCTTTGGTTCTCTTGGCGAGTGCAAGCTGGAGCTGAGCTGCCTCGTGCTGTGTGTGCGTTCTGGGGTCACGACTGCGTGCGATGCCTCGGACCCATCTCGGACAGAATGAATAGTTCTTTGTTCATGACAGCTCCCACTGGTAGGCTAGGTGCTTCGCAAATGCGCAGGCGATGGGGCCCTGTTTGGAGGCGCCTCCAATCCACATCTGTAAACCAAAACCCATCTGGCTAAAGCAGAGTTTGGGTCGCAGGTGTGTCAGTGGTGTCTGGTTCCATCCCTCGCTATACATCACGCTTCCTTTACAAATGTGCTGCATCTCTCAAACATCCAAACCTGGCCTCTGGGAGTAGACCTAGCCACTACCCCATAATCCTTCGCTACCCCCATCGCCTCCTCCAGTCAGAGCTGCCCACTCCAACTTAGTGTCATCCCAGGAAACTTGCAAAATCAGAAGACCAAATTAGAAGGAGACCACAAGTTCCACTTCCTCTTCATGGGTCTCCAGAAGACACAATCCCCCTTAACCCACCTCAGTCCCACTTAAACCCACTTCCTCACTCCCGTGTCCCAGTGTTGACGACAAGTGCCCAAAGATGAGCTGAAGAAGGAGGGTTTGTCCAGATGGCAATTCCCACTGCGGGCTGTAACAGAGCCAAGACGTTGGTTCCCTAACATCATCAAAGATTTGGCAGCCTTTAAATCTGGCTTCTCGAGCTTCTACTAAGTGACGTTGGGGATGAAATTCCCATGCTCAGCATTCTGTGAAGAATGAGCTGGTGCAGAGGAACCGTCAGTACTTAGCTGCCTTTGTTCCGATGTCCTGGGGTTGGCTGGTGGCTTCTTTCGCTGGCTACTATGGAACAAAGGAAAGCTGATTTTGTGTGTGACTGGTACCAAGAGTTGTGAGGTGTCTAGTGTCGCAACTTTGGCTCGTGACTGCACCATCCCTGGAAATGCCTCTTTCATAACTGGCAGAATGCTTGGTGACAAGCCCTCGTCTAAACTTCTTCTCAAGAAGACAAACTGGTACTTGGATAGAACTCCAGCTGGGGTCTCCTCTAGCCTGCATCTGGCTTCCTCATGGCTTGTGAGGAACAATGTGTAGCCATGCCTGGAAGTGGGTTGCGGGGGAGAATCAACTCCGGCTAGGGGTCAAACCCTTTGAAGAGCATGGTGAAAGGCAACAGACTGGAGACTTTGATGGGGCATTCGGAACAGTGGGGGCCCGTGTGACAACTGCACTTTTAAGGTCCCAGATGTCGTGTGGGGCAGAGTTCTTTTGCAGCTGAGTCCAAGAATGAGCTGGTGTTGGGCAGAGCTTAGGACCCACTTTATTTTTGCTGCTGTGATCTAGTCTAGATGTGACTGTTGTGTGTCCAAACACGCCTGTCTATTCAGCACGGCTGTAAAATCAAGCCCTGTTCCTTTGCCCCTCACCTGTATGGTGCCCTCTTGAATATCTTCAGCAAGTGTCCCTGCCCCTACTAGGGGCACTTGTTTCTCTTCCGTTGTTATGGCAGGAGCTGGGGCAGAGCCTATGCCCATAGGGAAGGCCTGGGAGCAATGCTCCCTCTTTCTCGGTGTTTGTGAAGCAGACAGAGGCAGGACTGCTGGGGTCTCACGTGAGCAGCGAGCCCAGCAGGGAGGCGCCCTGTCAGAAAGGCTGGTAGCTCCTCTGTTCAGGTGGCTCGCTGGGTGTTGGGATCCCGCTGAAGTGCCCAGGACTGCTCTGTTGTTTTTTGACAGGGTTGCTATGGAAATGCTGTGTACTTGTGGTTAATGGTTGATAGGGTTTCGCTGGTAGGGCGGCAGTCTTTGGAAAGACAGGCATGCTCAGACCTAGTGCCAGCAGTGGGAAGCTCTAACCCCTGGGTGAGTAGTTGGGGGGGTGGGGGGAGAAACTCCTGGTAGCTCCTCCTGCTGCGTGAGGTCTGCAGAGGCCCTGCACCGTTGGGCCCCAGGAGCCTGGCAGACACAAGTTAGACTTTGCACCTCTGTTGTCATTGATCATTAGAAAAATTGCTTCACTCGTCCGCCCCCTCCGGGTCCCTCTGCCGAGTGCCCTGCTGCCAGTCTTGCCTGTGCTGGCGTGACAGGGTGGTTTGCCACTCGGCAGCCTGAGTCATCTTTCTGCAAAGCCACCCCGATCCCTCACGCTGGTGATAGCTGGAAATCCCCTTGTTCACTGGCACGTTCTGCTTCCAGGTTGCGGGGAGGGGAGATGAGAGAGAAATTGCTCTGGGATTGTCCCCCTCCTTTCTCCCCTACCTCCAAGGCCCAGTGTCTGGCTAACCCATTCGGGAAGGCCTGACATCCTTGCTGCTTATTAGCAGAGGTCAAAAGCTTGAGCAAAGAGGAAGGTCTTGCCCCATGCCCAGGGGCTTGCTAGAGGCAGCATGTCGCGGGAGTTGTCACTCTGCTGATCCATAGCCAGTGGCAAGGAACAGAGTCCAGGTCTGGGACTGGCAGCAAGAGCCATTCAGCGGGTTGTAATTCCCATCACAGGACACGTGGAGAAGGGCGATTCCTCACGTAATGGGATCTGAGGCCATTCAGGGCTTTCTGGACTGTAACCCACACCTGCTGGAGGCAGAGCATGCAGCCTGCTGCTACGTGCTCATAGCAGTTTATGCCACACGACACAAACCGTTCCATTCTGCGCTAGCTGAGGTGTCTGAGCCTTCTCCTGGGAGGCCCAAGCAGAGTCCTCTGCAGGGATCCGTCCTCCAGGTGAGAGGAGTGGATCACAGCATCACAGGAATGGCCACAGCTTCCTAGCCAGCCTAGGTGGGAAAAGACTCCACGGGCTGCAACCAGAACGTGGGACTCCCGGGGAGAGGTGGCGCCAAAGTAACCCTGATGCTGAATGCTGTTGGAAGGTTGGATGTGCGCCTCTGACCCCAGAGGGGTCATGTCCCTCTCACAGTTCAATGGTAGATCAGAGTTTAGCCCCGTGCCAGGGAGAGGAACGGGATCACTTGTATTTTCTGATGTTCTATATTAAACTGTCCACTGTGCATTCAGTTCTGGTTTAAGGGCTTGGTCCTTAGACGCCACAGGGGTAGAGCTTTAAGAAACTTGATTGCAGTAAATTTGATCTAAAAGGCAGCCCTGGAATTGGAGGATGGTTGTACTGAGCCAATGCTCCAGAGGAGCTAATCACGGCGCTTCAAAGGGAATCAGCTGGGTCCTGTGACTGAAGCATGGGAGCTTTCCCCAGGCTGATGAGTTGGGCTGTAATTAGGGTGATTAGCTCAGGGTGTGTGCACTTTCCAGATGATGGGTTTGGATAGGTTTCAGGACTCATTGAGCTTAGGAGAAAAAAACACCTGTTGTGATCATGACTGGAGACCTCCCCCAGACCTCTGGCTGGTTGTTTTTAACTGGCCATCCAATTTGTGCTTAAACACCTCTTCTCTGGAGGAGGTTGGGTGCCTACTCTAAAACCTTTCCTAAGGATTTTATTGCCCGATAAGGCCCTTTAAAGAGCTAATGAAAGGGTTTGATGTAGGAAGATGCAACTTCCTAAGAATTAATTGCAAAGAATAAATGCTGCTTGTCGCATTATTCTCGCAGCAACCATTCGTTAGAAACTTTTATACAACATTTCGTAACTGCTCTGCCTGCTGAACTTCTCACGTAAGGGGTGGCAGGTACTGGGATCAAACCATCCTCTCACGTAAGGGGTGGCAGGTACTGGGATCAAACCATCTCTTTCTGAAGGACCTCAGTAGCATCTGCTGTTGAATTCAAAGGCAGGTGGTTACCCACTCTTTGGACCACAGCTGTTTCCAGCCCCTGCGAACTGGGCTGAAGATGCAGTGTGCTTAGTGGACTGAGCATAGGGCTAGGAGTCAGGAATTCCGGAGCTTTTAGCTCTGGCACTGACTCACTGGTGACCATGGCAGGTCACGTCACCTCTGTCTCCCCAGGGCACAGAGGAGGAAATGGCATCGTGGCCACAAGTGGAGGGAGAGGAGTAGCTTGTGCAGCACTTTGGAACAGATTTTTCTGGCGGATCCTGCCCATCCCATGCTTGCAGACAGGAGGGGTCAATCTCTGGAATCCAGGGTGGGGTGACCGCTAATGGAGAAGGCAGCTGCTGCTTCTCCCTCCTGTTATATTTATTTGTTAAGCTTATGTGGTAATAGGGTCCTGCTGACACCCTCTGCCCTTCTCGGGGGGCTCTGTGGCTTGTGGCCTAAGCTGTCCTGTGTGGCTGCTGGTGTCCAACTATAGTGAACGCCTCACGACTAGCGTCTGGTGAGGCAGCAGCAGCAGGATTCCCTCGCTGACCTCCCTGCACCTTGTTCTTGTCCCCTTTGTAGCACGTGTTGCCCCATCCCCTTCATTCTGTCTGTGCGCTTGTGTTGAGCTGGGACTGCCTCATCCAGAGACCTGGTCCCTGAGCAGCGGCAAAGGCTGCCACTGTAGGGCTTGGGGCTTTGGCCAGCTTCCCCGAGCTACGAACGTCCCCTCTTGGGTTGGCGCCTTTGGCAGCCTGGGTGAATTGTTCGCTTTGTACATGTGTGATTTCGCACTGAATCACCTTTCGGGAGAAACTCTGTCTTGCAAGCCTGAAGTCATGGTGAAACTTCAGTATGACATCAGGGGTCTGTCCGGGAGTAGGTGTTTCCGTGGGAGAGGCGGCATAGGAGTTCTGCTGTCCTGTTTGTCCCCAGGGGCCATAAAAGCTGATGAGTCTCTCTGGACTCTCACTTCCTCTTACGACAGGGGTCTGCGTTTTGCGGAGGAGCGGCTGGATTTGGGTAAACACAAACCCAGGGGTTGATGGTACAAAGTCAGTGACAAAACAATCTACAAGTGGCAATAAACCCAGAACCCCTCCCTGACTCGTGTGGGAGGCGAGAGCTTGTTTTGCTAATCTGCAGCTCTAAGCCGCTTATCTGTTCAGGAGGGGTTGGCGCTTTACCGCCAGTGAATGACTCACCTCCACCTGCGCTGGGCCTGAATGAAGGAGGGCTGAGTCGGCTGAGTGATGTCATTGTTCCCTGGCCCAGCCTGGGCTGGAGCGAAAGTCTGCTCCAGCGTGGGTCGGACTAGGATGACCATATTAGGCTCTGTGCTAAAGGCTAGCGTGGCGTCCCCTCTCTGGGGACTGGGCAGCTTGCCGTAGCAAACAAGGACATCTCACAGCGTAGCTCCAGCTCTGTTATGGGCCATTTACTTCCATGCCCTCTATATTTAATTCTGACACTGACATATTCCGCTGTCCCTCTTCCCCCCCCAGCTCAGGCCACAAGACTGGTTGAATCTTCAGACCTTTGCTCCTTCCAGCTAGGGTTGGACTGGAATGCCCCGTCAAAAAGGGACCCTGGTGGCTCTCTGACCGGGCCATTAAAAGTCCGGTTGCGGCGCAGCGGTGCAGGCAGGCTCCCTCCCCGGATCCACGTGGCCAGGGCCGGTGCTACCATTAAGGCAAACTAGGCGGTGGCTTAGGGCGCCAAGATTTGGGGGTGCCAAAAAGCGGTGCCCCCAATTTCCCCTCTGCGGCAGCTCCCCACCCCCCCCGGCCCGGGGAGCTGTGCGGCAGCTCCCCACCCCAGCTCAACTCTGCTCCGCCTCCTCCCCAAGCACGCCGCCCCCGCTCTAATTCTCCTCCCCTCCCAGGCTTGCGGCGCCAAACAGCTGATTAGCGCCGCAAGCCTGGGAGGCGGGAGAAGTGGAGCAGCGGCGTGCTCGGGGAGGAGGCGGAGCAGAGGTGAGCTGGGGTGGGGAGCTGCCTCACGGCTCCGCGGGCCGCGGGGGTGGAGAGCTGCCGTGGGGGGGGTGCCTCAGGGCAGGGGGGGAGCTGCCGCAGGGCTCCCCACCCCAGCTCACCTCTGCTACTCCCCCTCCCCGAGCACGCCGTCGCTGCTCCACTTCTCCCGCCTCCCAGGCTTGCGGCGCCAATGAGCTGTTTGGTGCCACAAGCCTGGGAGGGGAGGAGAATTAGAGCGGGGGCGGTGTGCTCGGGGAGGAGGCGGAGCAGAGGTGAGCTGGGGTGGGGAGCTGCCGCACGGCTTGCCGGGACGTGGGGAGCTGCCGCGGGGGGTAAGGGGGGTGCCGCGGGGGGGGGGGGGGGGCGGGCGCAAGGTGGAATTTTCACCTAGGGCGTGAAACTTCCTTGCACCGGCCCTGCACGCAGCTCCTGGAAGCGGCGACAGGTCTCTCCAGCTCCTAGGCGCAGGGGTGGCCATGGGGGCTATGCATGCTGCCCCTACGCCAAGCACCGGCTCTGCAGCTCCCGTTGGCTGGGAACCATGGCCAATGGGAGCTGCGGGGCGGTGCCTTCGGACGGGGCAGTGTGCAGAGATCCATGGCTGCCCCTGTGCCAAGGAGCCAGAGGGACCTGTCACCGCTTCCAGGAGCCACTTGAGGTAAACACCCACCTGGAGCCCGGAGCCTCCTCCTGTACCCTAAACCCTCATCCCCGGCCCCCAGCCAGAGCCGTCACCCTATCCCGCACTCCAACCCCAGCCCGGAGCCCCCTCCCTCACTCACTCTCAACCCCTCAGCCCCAGGCCGGAGCCCCCTCCTGCACCCAAAACTCCTCATCCACGGCCCTATCCCAGAGCCCGAACCCCCAGCCAGGAGCCCTCACCCCCTCCTGCACCCCAAGCCCCTGCCCGGAGCCCCTTCCTGCACCCTGAACCCCTCATTTCTGGCCCCACTCCAGAGCCCGCACCCCCACCCTGGAGCCTCTCCCTCCCTCCCTGCCCCAGCCCAGTGAAAATGAGCGTGTGAGTGAGGGAGAGCGAGCGATGGAGGGAGGGGGGATGGAGTTAATGTGGGGCGGGGCCTCGGGGAAGGGGGCGGGGCCGGGCCTCGGGAAAGGGGGCGGGGCCGGGTCTCGGGGAAGAGGGCAGGGTAAGTGTGTTCAGTTTTCTGCAAATAGAAAGTTGGCAACTCCACTTCCAGCTCTTAAACGACATACAATAAAATTCCAAAGCCTTCCAGAGCCGGTGACTCCTTTTAGCTGAGGCTTCAGAAAATCTTTGCTTTACACAAGTGGGAGGAATCCTGAAGCCCTTGTTCATCAAACCCTTAGCATCCCACAGCCCTTGTGTCTCAGGTGCTCAAAGAGCCTTCTGTGTCCTAGGTACTCAGGGGCCTCCCTCACTGTCATATCGGTGTGCCTCAGGGTCCCCTCACACGCCTGCGAGGCAGGGCACTGCTGTTATCCCCATTGTACAGGTGGGGAACCGAAGTGCTAAGTGACATGCCCAAGGTCACACAGGAAATCTCTGGCAGAGCAGGGAACTGAACCTGGGTCTTCCAGAGCTAGGCTAGCGCCAGCCATTCTTCATACATCACACAGTGAGCAGCGATGGGTCTGGGCATCACGTCCTGTGTCGAAAGCTCCCGGAGGCAGGCCGCACTGTGGCACCACGTGGCTGCTGAGATGGACTGAGGAAAGAACAAGGGGTCTCTCCGGGCTGCCCCGTTACTTTGGCAAAGGGCAGTAGGGACAGGCGAGTATCTCGTGTGAAGGCCACACGCTGCCCAGTGGTAGGCTGGTGCTCTGTGAGTAAGAACGTCTGCCCACGCTCGGCCCTGCCAGGCCGCTGGAGGCTTGTGTGGTGGTTCATGACGTGCCTGGGTACAGTGTAGATGTGGTGTTCTCGATAGGTCCAACCAGGCTCGCTGCCCATCACAGGGATAAGTAGCTTTGCCTGTCCCGGCGCTCTTTCTGCCCTGGCTGCGGGAGACCAGGGGACTGGAGCTGTATTGTGCAAGGGCAGATCTTTTAGGCCCATAACTGACTGCGCGTCGTTTGCCAGTAGTTCTGCGTGGGCCAGAAGCCACTTTTCAGTGTCTGATATCTTGGCCTTTTGCTGTTTAAAGTTGATGATAATGTGGGTTAGTGCATCCCCCAGCTAGCCTAATGCAGCCATTTGTGTGAACGGCTAACGCAGCAAATATTTTGCATGTATCTTGAATTTTTTTTTATCTACACAACCCCTCAGCTTTGCGTCTGGCCCCAGCTCTTAGTGAGAGCCGCTCAGTCTCTGCAGAGCTGAGTTACAGGAGTGTCTAACTGAGCTGGCGAATTCTCCGTCTGTTTGTTCCCTGGGCGCCAGAGCAGGCAAGTGAGTTGGGGGGAAATGAACCTCAACCCAGTGCCCTGACGGTGCCTGGGTTGGGCTCCTGTGCTGTGCCAGGATCGCTCCATAGCTTCCAAGCACCTGTCCTGTGGGAGGAGGAAGCTGCAAGGCCAGGGTAAAAGTGAACCTGCTGTGTGCTGCCTGGGCGTGGCTGGGCAGGAATGCACTTTCTTTCCAGCCAGGCCTCCTGGAGAAACAGGTTTGGCGGCTGCTTCTCTCCAATTAAAAACAAGAGTCAAGCCGAGCTCCATTCAGAGTGGCACCGGAGCCAGGGGTGGTCCTCTCTCTTTTCTTGTGCTAAGGTGAGATTTTCTGCAGCCCACTCCTGGGCACAGCCTCCTGGCCCAGAGCAGGGGTGCTGGGGAGCCAGCGTGCAGAGGGGAGAAGGAGAGCATCTCGTCTCCTCTCTCTCTAGGAGTATGAGCAGCACTGGCCCCCTCCAAAGGGGCGTCCCACCCCGTTCCCCTGGACTGGAGGAAAGGCCCCTGCCACCGCGGTGCCTGGGCGCTGTTCAGGGGTTGGCAGTCTGTAACTCTCCACTTCGCTCTGTGCTTAGCCTGGGCCTGTAGGACACTGAGCCTGGGCACTTTTCGCCTCCAGGCTCTCCCCGGTCTGCAAATGGGGGGGGGGACGGATGCCCAGCGAGCGAGTTACCTGGTCAAGGTCACCCAGCCAGTCTGTGGCTGAGCCAGGAATGGAACCTCACGTCCCCTGTCTGTGTGACTGGGCTGCCCAGAGGACGGGGGGGGGGGCAATTTGCCCCAGGCCCTGGGCCCCAAGGGGCTCCCACGAGAATATAGTATTCTATAGTATTGCAACTTTTTTCTGGAAGGGGCCCCCGAAATTGCTTTGCCCCAGGCCCCCTGAATCTTCTGGGCAGCCCTGCCATGTGACCATGCTGCCCCTCACTGGCACGTGGGTAGGAATGGGCAGAGTGAGGACGCGGGAGGGCAGCTCTGAGTCTTTGCCTAACGTGGCTGTTGCCTTAATCTCCCCCAGAAGGTTTATTGCAGGAAGAACAGGTGTGCGAGTCATTCTGAGACTGGACTGAAATGAAATGAAATTTAGGGACTTTCCTACTTAGCCTGTGATTTCTGTGTGGGGAAATCCTTCGCTTCCCACCTCCCATCCCTCTTACGGGTTTAAGACAGCCTTAAACACAGCCACAGACTAACTCAACTTCGCGTTATGTGACAGAAAAGGTGGCAAGTGTCTCAGTATTCTAATCTTGCCTTGGTATTGTGCTGGATCCCAGAGCTTTGCAAACTCTGTAGCATGAATTGAGACGATTTCATGCATCTTTGATGAGCGTTCCCTAAAATGGAAACACTTTGGAAACCTCCATGAACACAAATGAAAGGTGCTGCTGGCTGGAACTTACCAGTGACTCCCTGGTCTATTCCTGAGCCTGCCTCTGGAAAATCAGTATTTGAAATCTAAAGAACGACTGTCCTGCTTTTTAGTCGCGACTAGACTCTGTTCCAGATCACTAAGGGGGACCCAGGAGATCATTTATCCCATCATCTGGGGTTAAAAAAAACAACCTGGGGGAGATGCTGGCAATACAAAAACTCATGATTATTTTTCACATTGGAAAAATTCTGAACTGGACTGTGCTCTTCCTAGTTAGTTACCGTGTGAGCTCTTGTGACCAGGAGTGACAAAGGTATTAAATGCTGAGTCCGTTTTGTATCTCGGTGCTATGGAAACC
Organism: Emys orbicularis; assembly: GCF_028017835.1. NCBI lineage: Eukaryota > Metazoa > Chordata > Testudines > Emydidae > Emys > Emys orbicularis. The sequence goes on along the minus strand of NC_088696.1, from coordinate 3,229,818 downwards.
CAATAAAATGTGTGCTCATTGGAGAGAGTCCCTGTGCACGTCTCTGGAATGCAGCTACCTCTGGGTAAAGTGACCGTGTCCTTGTCTCACCACCAGACAGTCCCAGTTCTTCAGAGGAGGTCTGGGCATCCCAGGCACTTCTCCGCACTTTTCACTGGATTAAAATGTTTGGTGTTTTTTATAACTACAAAATGTTTGTTCAAGCCCCTGCTGTACCCAGCAGAGTTTCCTCAGTTTGCCAGGAAGGAGCCGCACCGTGGAATGAGCGTTCAGTGCGGTGAGCAGGGCGTGGGGTGCAGAGCCAGGCTGAAGGCGCACAGACCCTCTCGGGGCTGTTCCTTTGCGCCGAGTGAGTGGCCCCGCCACTGGTTCCGTGTTTCCTGATAAGCTGGTTCAGACACGACGTTACTGGGAAACTTCCTCTGCTCTGAGAGCCGCACACAGGAGGCAGCCGAGCTGGAGGCTGCCAGTGGCGACACCAGCACAGGTTAGAATGAATTGCTCCTTTGCCTGAGCCTTCCTAACCCCGGTGCTCACACCCGGCGTCCTGGCGCGGAGTTTGAAAGAACAGCCCCCTCCCTTCTGGGGTGGAGCGCCGCAGCTCCAACCGCCCACATTAACACTGGCCACGGCTAGGGCAGGAAGCACACAAAAGTAGGTGCATTCAATCTCCCTGCCTGGCTCGGAGGGTTCTCATTCGGGGGGGGCCCAACCAGCCACTTCTTCTCCCAATGGGGAGACCCTTGTGGGCTGCATCTTGGCTAGAGTCCTCCGGGGTCCGAATCCCAGACTCCTGCTGGAGCGTAGCCCCCACCCTGCCTGTGGCCCTGCAGATGCAAATACAGCGACACACAGTGGGGGGGGGGGGGAGGGGGTGTCACTGGAGCAATCTGCCTGTGGCTAGTGGAGGCCACGCTCCTGGCCGAGGGCAGGGAGAGAGCAGAGGGTGGAACAAAAGGGGAAGTGGTTGGGAGGGAATGATGGCTGGCTGGGGGGTGGGTAAGGAAGTGAAGGCTTTAATGACCTGGGGGATTTATGTAAATGATGCATATTCATATTAGCGCATTGCATTTGCATATGACCCCTAGCTTTCTGCAGCTACAGCTTGCACAGGTGTGCAGAGGCCTGTCCGACATCCTGCAATGGCAGAGGGGGCTGAGATCAGCAGGATGTGGCTGGGATGTCTGACCGGCTGCTCCAGCAGCAGCACAATGCCGCTGGGCGGGGGTGTGACCTGGGGAGTCTCCAAGGTCACTTCCCCACAGCAGCCCCCCCTGGCTGGTCCCCGGGAAGAGTTTCTCCCACGCAGAGGTGGGAAGTTGCGCTGCACACAGAGGAGGCAGCACCTGTCAGCTGCAGACTGCACCCAGGACGGGATCCCCTCATTTGCATATTGGGGATCCTGGAGGTTTCGTGCCATAGAGACCCTGCCTAGAGTGCCTTCGCCAGGCGTTAGGGGCCGTTTGGCCAATCGGGAGCTGCCAGCTGTGACAGCTGGTTCTTCACAGGATTGTCTGACTTCAGTAAAAATGCAGACACTGGGCCCCCCTGTCTCTTACCCCATGCAGGAGCTGATGCCCTTGCTCTTCCGAGGGACCCGCAGCTAGTAGGAAAAGGTAACCACAAACTCAGGCCTGCCTTCCCCTCCCACCGGGGAGCTGGTTTGCTCCATCGTCGGGTCTATTGTAAAATATGCGGGTCTGGGGAAAGCCTCTCTCCCGGCATGATTTAATTCCCCGTGTGGCCTAGTATAATAAAAGGAGACAGGCCGCCCCGTTAGCACTCTCTCCTGGTGACTTGTGTGAGAACCAACGCGCGCAGGGGGAGGGACACATCGGCAGGTCCCCTGGCTGCAGGACTGTGTTCATCCCTTGGCTGTGCTCAGTGGCAGGGCCGGCTCCAGGCACCAGCAAAGGAAGCAGGTGCTTGGGGCGGCCAATGGGAAGGGGCGGCATGTCCGGGTCTTCGGCGGCAGGTCCCTCTCAGAGCAAAGGACTCGCCGCCGAATTGCCGCCGAAGAATGAAGCGGCGCAGTAGAGCTGCCGCCGAAGTGCCGCCGATCACGGCTTTATCTCCCCCCCGACTTGGGGTAGCAAAAAAGCTGGAGCCGGCCCTGCTCAGTGGGGCCCTTCTGGCTGCCGGGGAGGGTGGCCGGAGATCCCCTTGCAGCTCAAAAGCCACAGTTCCACTGGGCACGTCGGAAAGAGACCCAGGAGATAAAAGCCTGTGGAGCGGAAGGACCTCGAAGTCCCGTTAGGATACTGGACTCTTCAGTGTCCAGGGTTGCCGGTGAATGGACGGCACTGCGTGGCTGCTTGTGTCGTCAAAACGCCCGCTGGCCTGCCGACCACAGACCTGTGCCCTGTCCCTTCAGCCAGTGTGTGTTTGGCACGTGCCAGCCTTTCTCCATAGGCTCAGCCCCCTCACCTGTGTGTGAGATTCGTGCCTGCCCCCCCACTCTGAGTGGGGCACGAGCCAGCGTGCAGACCCACGAATATGAGAGCGCTGGCTGCTCCGAGGGGTGTCTGAGGCGCGGGCGCTGGTGACAACCACTGTAACCTGCCACCTCATTAGAGAGAGACACACACACACCCCGAGCTCGGCCCCCTGTAATGAAGTAGAGCTGACTGCGAAAGCCTTGAAGCAAACCAGCCAATGCCATGTCAGCATATTGCCTTGATGGAACACCCTGGAAACAGACACCAAGGATGCAGAGCATGCAAAGGCAGCTTTAGCCATGACAGTGTCTCCAGCAGCTGGGCTCAAAGTGCTGTGAACCCCAGAACCCTCGCTGCACCACGCCCACAGGGTGCAAGGCTGCCCTCTGCGGTGCACTGGGCAATTCCCAGGACGAACCGGCACTCCGAAAATGGCACCTTCCTTTCTCTGAGAGCGGCGGGGTGTCCTCACAGTGCCTCTTGTTGCTGGGAAGCTGCGTGTGTTGCAGGCAAATCAGCGCCACTGACTCTAACCCTTTCCCACCGTTTGCTCGCCGGGCCGGAATGTGAAGGTCTGAACGTGTTCTATTCTGTGGTGCCCGGCCTATCCTGCCACGGGACTGAGTGAGCCAGGGGGCTGTGACCAAACCCCCCTCCCCAACACACGCAGTTAGGTGTGGTGCGAGATGTTTTCCCTTTGGTTTGTGTTAATTTTACCTGCATTATCTTTCCCCCGGTACATCCCCAGGAGAGTCCCAAAAGCTGTGGGCAGGGAGCGTTGCTGCAAGACTGGTGGAGCTAGTCCAGGGGTTCTCAAACTCCATTGCACCACGACCCCCTTCTGACAACAACAATTCCTACACGACCCCAGGAAGGGGGACCGAAGCCTGAGCCCCGCTGTCCTGGGCAGGGTGGCCAAAGCCAGAGCCCAAGGGCTTCAACCCCAGGTGGGGGGCCTGTAACCTGAGCCCCGCCACCCAGGGCTGAAGTCTTTGAGCTTTGGCTTTGGCCCCAGGTGCTGGGGCTCGGTCTTTGGCCTCAGCCCGGACCCCAGCAAGGCTAACACCAGCCCTGGTGACCCCATTAAAACAGGTTTGTGACCCACTTTGGGGTCCCGACCCACAGTTTGAGAACCGCTGCTCTAGTCCGTAACATTGGACCCTGGCAATACTGCAGTGAAGAAGCCATGGGTGGCGGGTATCGTAGGTATGGGAAGGCTCTGCCTTTCCGAACAGCCTGACGTGTCCCCGCCCATGCTCCGCCCTCAGGCCCCATCCTGCCTGCTGTTCCCTCTGTGCCAGAGGCTGGGGCAGGCAGCCTGGGGGCCATAGTGTGCCCCCAGGGCTGTGCCACGCTGCCCGTCCTCCCGGCGCTGGGGCCGCACCGCCTGCCTGTCAGCCTGCTCAGCGCTGGGGCTGGGGGCTGGCCAGGGGGCGCCTTCAGGGGCAGGGGGCCTGGCTGGCCGGCTGGGGGTCGGGCTCGGTGGCGCAGCCCCGATGGCGTGATCCAGGGAGGCTGGGGGCACTAGGCTGGGGCAGAGGCCAGTGGCCACAGTGGGGTGGCAGCTGGGGGTGCTGGGCAGGGGCCAGTGGCCACAGTGGGGGCTGGGCTCCGGTGGGTGCAGAAGGGGCAGGGCCTCGGTTGGAAGGGGTGGGGCTGGGGGGCTAGCCTCCCCAAGCCAGGGGTTCACCCACTGCCCATGGAAGAAGCCCCTTGCAAGGTGCAGACTAATGGTGCTGCTCAGGGGTGGAAGGATAGGTTTGGATACCTCGACAGCAAATTGCTGCTGGAGGAGATGATGAGACAGCCTACGTTTTGTAATGAATTGGAACGATGTGATTCTAATGGCTTCAAAGAGTTTTCCTTTAGCTAGCCTGGCGGTGGGCGTGGCTTGACCGCCATCCTCTGAGTGCGAATGGCGCATGGATACTGAGCAGAATTCAGCTTTCTGGGTGGGAGAAGAGACCGGGTGAAATTGGCAGAGTGTAGATTTAATCCTCTGATTGTTTGCTTTTGCTCAAAGGAACCCATCAGCTGGGAATTTAGTCAATTGCAAAGAATGAGTTAAAAGTGGTTTCAATGGTACACCTGCCCGAGAGTCTCCTCCCCCCAGTCCACAGTTTGCTCTTTAACAAAACAAACACAACCTTGCTCTTCTCTGCCGCTGCCCAAGGGGCGGGGAAAGAACACACTCTACAGGGGAAGAAATAAACCTGACTCTGTACAAATTGTGGCTAAATGCACCAACTTAAAAAACCCTGGGAAACAGAGTGCTTTGCTCTGCTCTGTCAGTGATGGGATCTCGGGGGTTACTCGTTACAGAAGTGATTCAGTTCAGGCAGAAGTGTGACTTTGTCCACTCAATGCATCATGGAAAATTCTTCATTCTCTTGATCCCTCTGAGCAGTTCTTTGTGATTACAGAGCTCCCAGGTGTCAGCGCTTCACAAGGGCAGACTCCTGTTTACACCTACAGGTTTGCTGGGTAAGAGCTCTGACTCCAGGGTGGATCAGCAAGTTGTGCATGAGCAAAGGCAGAAGTAAACAGTACATTACAGAAGGTGTTTAGCTGCCTTCCCCCATTTACATAAAGCACCCTGAGCTGGCGGTGCTATTTAAGATCTGCTCAGGGTCCCGTTATGATGAATGGAATGGCTGCTATGCTCTCCACTGACTTTCTCTCTGCCCAGTAGCAGTTAAAGCAAAGGGGATGCAAGGTGCATACTATTTTTTTAAGACTACGAATAGAGTGTTCTCTGTATCCACCAGACACTAGTCTGTCCACGTCTGGAGTGCTGCCTTCACCTTAGGGACACCGTCAGGTTGAAATGTTTTTTAAACCCATTTCCTTCCCTTAGGTTGTTAGACTGAAAGAGGTTTAAAAGTCAAACTTACTTTTCACCGTTTGTGCTGCTGATCCAAACCAGGGGAGTAAACAGTGACAATAACCTGCCTGGTGCCTTACACAGGCTTTTGTTTATAGCAGTGGCTCTCAAACTTTTGCACTGGTGACCCCTTTCACATAGCAAGCCTCTGAGTGCGACCCCCTTATAAATTAAAAACACTTTTAAATATATTTAACACCATTATTCATGCTGGAGGCAAAGCGGGGTTTGGGGTGGAGGCTGACAGCTTGCGACCCCCCATGTAATAACCTCGTGACCCCCTGAGGGGTCCCAACCCCCAGTTTGAGAACCCCTGGTTTATAGCGTCTGGTCAGTTTCACTTTCCAGTTGTCAGGGTCTAGAACAGGTGTCGGCAACCTTTCAGAAGTGGTGTGCCAAGTCTTCATTTATTCACTCTGATTTAAGGTTTTGCGTGCCAGTCATACATTTTAACGTTTGTAGAAGGTCTCTTTCTACAAGTCTATAATATGTAACTAAACTATTGTATGTAAAGTAAATAAGGTTTTAAAAATGTTTAAGTAGCTTCATTTAAAATTAAATTAAAATGCAGAGCCCCCCCGGACCGGTGGCCAGGACCCGGGCAGTGTGAGTGCCACTGAAAATCAGCTCGCGTGCCGCCTTTGGCACGCATGCCATTAGTTGCCTACCCCTGGGCTAGAATCTTGCTGGGACAGAGGGAAGCACCCAAAGAAACTGAAGAGCAATAAGCCTAGAGCAACTATAAGGATGGTGGTTTATATAGTCCACCTATGTAACTCCCTGCTGCAGGAGGCTAAAAGACAGGCGTAGAGGCTGCTGTTGGTTCCAGGATATTAGAGACACAAGGTGGATGAGAGGTTTCAGAGTGGCAGCCGTGTTAGTCTGTTTCAGCAAAAAGAATGGGAGTCCTTGTGGCACCTTAGAGCCTAACACATTTATTTGAACATAAGCTTTCCTGGGCTAGAACTCCTCCAGCTCTAGGCGTTCTGTCCTGCCGGGGCTCGCTCTTCGTTTTGGGTAGAACAATAAAGCTCTTCTCCTTTTGTCCTCTAAGGCCCTTCCGGGACCTAGGGCGTCTGCACAAGGTTTTCCACTGGCTGAATTAGCCAGTCCTCTCCGAGGCCGCCTCACGCAGAGCATTCACTGGCGTCCCAGCCTTTGAACTGTGATGCAATTCAAAACCAGTTACAATGTAACCCTTGAATCCCTCTCTGCAAATGCAAACCACTGTGGGGCTCCCACTCCCAGCCTTCCAACTCTGATGGTTCATGGAAACATTTGCTACCTCACTGGCTGGCTTCTCTAGAGAATGTGGTTGCACCTTTTCCCGTGAAAAGGCTCAAGCTTCCATCACGACATAAGGGCCAGCATTGTACCCTGGGGTCGAGCCCAGGACTAGGGGCAGGAGAGTTGGGGGTTTGTTGCTGGCTCTGCAGCTGGCTTGCTGAGACACCTTGCACAAGTCACTGTAATAAAGACAATCCCTCCCCCCCCCTTCCCCTGGAGAGTGCTGGATGAGTGCTTCAATAAAGAGATTCCTGGACTGTGACGCGCAGAGAGAAGCAGGTACGCCAGAGTGCTGGGATGGTGCTTGTTCCCCTTTGGTAGCCAGACTCCAGGGCTCTGCAGGGTGGCTCCTGTCTGGATGAGAAATCGCTGATGCTGACTCAAGGAATTTTCTTAGCGTAACTTGTTTTACGCTGTGCACGCCCGTCCTGTTTCCTTGCATGGCAGCGGGGACAAGCTGCGCACAGGCAGGAATCCTTCTCGGGCTGGTGAGCCTCTGCTCCGTCCTCCCCCGCTGCAGTTGCTTAGCCCCTGCGTCTGGAACCTGGAAATGCTCCTCTCCTGGGGCCACGTGGCCTCCTGAGGGGAGCCTGGGCCAATAACCTCCCCAGCTCTCTGGGTGGCTGCCAGCAGTGCATCCCCTCTTTCTAGGGAGAAGTTTTCCCTGGGTCTATCTCAGTGACCCTTAACAGGCAGACCCCTTCCATACCTGTGCTGCTTCGAGCCACTGCGCAGCAGATCATACTCGGCAACCGGGAATCCGAGCCTACTCTGAGGAGCGCTTGCTCCTGAAAACTGCTCCCAAGCAGCATTCTGCTCCCGAAATGGGGCCCGTGCTGGAATTTACTGGGAGCAAAACAACCGCTGGGGTGAAGTGACGCCTTTCTGAGGGACGCTTCCCTTCATCTCAGTGCTTGGGTGCTGCTGTCTGCGTCGGTGCGGGGTTGGGAATGGCGCAGGTGTCACTAGGTGACTAAAGCCATTTCTGACGGCTCTAAGCCATGCAATGGAATCATAACTGGGCCGTTATTTACAGCAGGGGGTCAGGACCCCTGAGGGGGTCGTGAGGTTATTACCTGGGGGGTCGCGAGCTGTCAGCCTCCCCCAAACCCCACTTTGCCTCCAGCATTTATAATAGTATTGAATATATAAAAAAGTGTTTTTAATTTATAAAGGGGGTCGCACTCAGAGGCTTGCTGTGTGAGAGGGGTCACCAGTACACAAGTTTGAGAACCCCTGATTTACAGTAAACAACCGTTCCCAGACTCAGTGCAGAAACAATCCCACAACCAAAAGTCTGTTTGTCCAGGAGCCTTTTAACAGTCTCTTCCCCCCACCCCCAACTCATGTGACACCCCTGAAGTGGAATGCATCTTCCTCCCCCAGAGCCTTCCCTTGCAACACCCGGGCTGGGGTTCTTCCCCCAACGGTGCCAAGTGGGGAAGTGCACAGCCGAACTGGGTCCTGGCTCTTCTGTCAAGCACAGCAAGAATCTGGGTGAACCCAAGCTCTGCAGTGGCTGGCTTGGTGGGTGGCCGCGGACTCCCTGGTTTCACTGAAGATCAACACTGAAAATTGGATTCTCATGCTGGGGCCTGACCTGGTTCCCAATAGCCATGGGCCAGATCCTGCTCCCCTTTCTCACTGAGCCAGTGGAGCTACTCCGTGAGAGCGAGGGCGGGAGAACTGAGCCCCTGCTGGAAGGGGCTTAGGTCTTTGTTGTCTTTCAAAGCGGACTCTTACAAAGCACTTGTCGGAGTGATGGTGTCAATCCAGGACTGCCTGAGCTGCCTTCTAAGGGCGTTTGGTTCTGGGCCTCCTTTAGCTTCGAGGCCTGTCTCCAGACAAGTGCGGCGACTCCGGAGAGCCCATAGGATGGACATTCTGGGGATACTGACTTGCAGGGCATGGTAAGAGTAGAGAAGTGGTAACAAGAACTCCCCTGAGATCTGGGTGCTGCCCCTGCAGCTGATCAGCTTCCAGTGCAGAATGCTGACTGATCCCTCCGCACCTGCCAAAGTCAGGCAGAGCCACCGCTCCCCTAAGGAAAATGCCCCATTCCCAGGTGATCCGAGGAAAGACTGATCCAGGGGTGGTGGCAGAGGCCTTCAGGGGCTGTCAGTCCATTCAGTGCGTGCGGAGACCGTCACTTGTGTGAAGGCCTGGTCTGCTCACGCACCGCACCGGCACTGGTTTAACGAAAGGCGAGATGGGTTAAATGGGTGCATCTGTGGGTGGATGCTCCTGGGGTTTAAATCTGGCTTATCTGTGTAACTTTCAGTGATAAATCTATGGGCTCAAGCTCAACCACTATCACCAGTTTAAAACCAGATGAGTTTCCCCCGAGGGGTTTCCCTCAGTTTAACGAATCCAGTTTTTAGGAAGTCTGGGTGTAGACAAGCCAGGTATGGGCAAACTGCTCCACCCACCGTTCCTGTGTGATAGAAGAACTGCACGCTCTCTAACCCTGATCGGGGTGTTTGGCCATCTAGCTAACTCTTCTCCATGACAAAATGAGGCTTTTACAACACACAACACAGCCAAAAGCCTTTGCTTGGAATCAAAACGTCCCACGCTGGTTTCTGCCAAAATCGCCCCACTCCCTGACTTGGGTGTCACGGTTCTAACCGAGAAGCTTTTTGGTTCCCACCAACATGGATTGACGCTGAACTTCCCAACACGTGTTTGTTTCTAATACTTAGTGGAGGGAACTGGCCTTAGGCTATTACCCAAAATAGCAGCGACCGAAGCCTGCTGTGGTTGTGAAGGTGTGTGTGTGTGGGGGGGGGTTTGGTGGAAGCACCTTTCCGTTCATGTATCCAGCCAGCTGCCATGTGTGTACCTGCTGTGTAACAGGTCTCTGGGAGCATGCACGGAGGGTGACCTGCCTCAGTGCTGGTGGCCAGCGAGACCACTTGTCTGCTAAGGGATCTGCCGCCTAAGGAGGCGAGACCCCCTCCAGGGCTGAGGGGTTCTCAAACTTCATCGCACCACAACCCCTTCAGATAACAAAAATTACTATGTGACCCTGGAGGGGGGACCGAAGCCTGGGCCTTGCTGACCTGGGGGGGCAAAGCCCAAGCCCCTCTGCCCCAGAAAGGGGGGGCCAAAGCTGAAGCTCAAGGACTTTGCCCCCAGGCAATGCACCTTGGGCTTCAGCCCCAGGCCCCATCAAGTCTAAGCCAGCCCCAGCCACCCCCTTAACACGGGGTCCCGACCCACAGTTTGAGAACCAATGGGTTAGGTCAGGCCTGCTCATTGTGCGGCCCGCGGGGGTTGAGTAGATGGGCTCACTGTGCGGCCCGCGGTGGGGGGGGGGTGAGTAGACAAGCGGCAGGTGAGGGAGGGGGGCTGAGTAGGTGAGCGAGCGGGCAGTGGCAGGGAATGAGTAGGCGAGCCGGGTGGGTGGAGGGCTGAGGAGGCGAGTGGGCGGGCAGTGGCGGGGGGGCAGGTGAGCCAGCGAGCCGGAGGGGTGGGGGGCTGAGGAGGCAAGCGAGCAGGCAGTGGCGGGGGCTGAGGAGGCGAGTGGTGAGTTGGTGGCTGACCTGTTCTACTGATCTGGTCTGGCTCCCATCCCCTCTCCCAGGGCCGGCTCCAGGCACCAGCAAAACAAGCAGGTGCTTGGGGCGGCACATTTCTAGGGGCGGCATTCTGGCGCCGGCCATCATAGGTGCCGACTCCGGGGCATGGGGAAAAAGTGCCCTTGCTGCCCCAGCTCGCCTCCGCTCCGCCCTCCGCCTGCTCCCCTGAGCGCGCCGCCACCGCTCCGCTTCTCCTCCCTCCCTCCCAGGCTTGCCGTGCGCAAAACAGCTGTTTTGCGCAGCAAGGCTGGGAGGGAGGAGAAGCCAAGCGGCGGGGCGCTCAGGGGAGGCGGCGGAGGTGAGCTGGAGCGGGGAGTGGTTCCTCTACCCGCCCGTTACTTCCTGCACCCCTCCACCTTAGCTCACCTCCGCTCCGCCTGCTCCCCTGAACGCGACGCCGCTCCGCTTCTCCCCCCTCCCTCCCAGGCTTGCCACGTGCGAAACCGCTATTTCGCACGTGGCAAGCCTGGGAGGGAGGGGGGAGAAGCGGCAGGCGCTCGGGGGAGGCGGTGGTGGTGGAGTGGAGGTGAGCTGGAGCGGGGAGCGGTTCCTCTAACCCCCCCATTACTTCCTGCCCCCCCCACCCTAGCTCACCTCTGCTCCACCTGCTCCCCTGAACACGCCGCTGCTCCACTTCTCCCCCCTCCCTCGCCTGAGAGGGACAGGGGAGAAGCGGAGCGGCAGCACGCCCTGGGGAGCAGGCGGAGTGGAGATGAGCTAGGGCGGGAGGTCATGGGGGGCCCGCAGGAAGCAATGAGGGGGGAGAAATGCGGCACGCCGGGGGAGCAGGCGGTGCCGGGGATTTGGGGAAGGGGTTCGGAAGGGGTGGAGTTGGGGTGGAGCCGGGGGCAGAGGGGCACGAAAAAGAAAGGGGAGGCGGCCAAAAATTTTTTTGCTTGGGGCGGCAAAAATCCTAGAGCTGGCCCTGCCCTCTCCAAGGGTTGCAGCTGTCTGGAGGTGCCTGCCTTCCTCATTCACACCTCAATCATTCAACAGGGCAATCGATTACAAAGTGGGGGGAAGATCTTATTCTACTTCTAGCAAAAAGACATTTTTCTTTTACCTTAATTATACTACCTTAGGGGCTGCTATAACATATTACCGAAGTTCAATACTGCTGTTTCAGTGGGGCGGTGCTGGGGAAGGAGGGTTTGTTTCCGCGGGGCAGATGGCGCGGTGGGGGGGGTTTGGTGGCGCTGGGGGGGTTGTTTCCGTGGGGCGGGTGGTGCTGGGGGGGGTGTTGTGTTTCGGGGGGGCTGGGTGGCGCTGGGGTGGGGGTTTTGGCCCTCAGCTGTTTTCTTTGGAGTAATATGGCCCTCGCTGCTTTACGAGTTGTGAAGGCCTGGGTTAGGTGTTAAGAGACAGAGAAACATTTCCCATTGTACATTGCTCATGAGACGCAAACAAAACCACTTCCACAGGCGTGGGACTCATGCTACGGTAAGTGTGGACAGAGGAGAGCATTGCGTTTCCGCTGTGCCCTCTGGGGCTGGTGGATGGGACAGTGAACGTAGCACTTTTACACGCCCTAGGAGCGGTTCTGTGGTCAAAGTCCTGTTTAAAACCAGCCCGGCTTCCTTCCCTGATGCAGGTGCCTGTTAGTCATGGCTTGTATGGGGGAAAGAGGGCAGATAACGAAGGCCCCTCTTCTTCAGCAGGAGAACAGGGAGAAAGGAAATCTCCTGTTCAGATAGCGGAGTAGGGGGTCTCTTCAAAGATTTTCTGTCCCCATAACTTTGCCAGGTGCTGGAACAATTTGTACAGTGGGGATGCTGAGAGCCATTGAATCAAACTGTAAACCCTGCGTATGATGGAAACCACTTCAAGCCAGGGGGTGTGGCTGGACCCCCAGGACCCTAGTTCCACCCCCTATGAACTTTGCTGAATCACCCCCCCCCCCCCCCGCACATGCAGCCCTTTGGGGTATTGGATGCTCTTGATCTGACACTTCACAGCCCGAGAAGCCTCTGGGCGAAAAGTTCTTAAGTTGTGCTGCTGTGTAATTGCGAGCCGGGTGGCGAAGGGAGTAGGGTTACCGTATTTCAACAATCAAAAAAGAGGATGGGAGGAGCCCCGCCCCAGTCCTGCCCTAGCCCCGCCCCTGCCCCTTCCACTCCCTCCCACTTCCCGCCCTCCTCAGAACCCCCAACCCTCCTCCCACTCCTTCTCCCCTGACTGCCCCCTCCTGGGACCCCTGCCCCTAACTGCCCCCCAGGACTCCACCCCCTACCTAAGCCTCCCTGCTCCTTGTCCCCTGACTGCCCCCTCCTGAGACCTTCCCCCCATCCTAACTGGCCCCCTAGGACCCTACCCCCTACCTGTCCCCTGACTGCCCCAACCCTTATCCACACCCACACCCCCAGACAGACACCAGGGACTCCCACGTCCCATCCAACCACTCCCCACCCCCTGACAGTCCCCCCCAGAACTCCCGACCCATCTAAACCCCTCTGCTCCCTGTCCCCTGACTGCTCCGATCCCTCTCCCCACCCCTGCCACCTGACAGCCCCCCCCTCCCCTGTTTGGTGCTGGCAGGCCTACCAAGGAGAGCCAGAGAGGCCATTAAAGCAGGGCTGTGCTGTGAAAACTTTTACTGGCCCCCCCGCCCCCACCGTGCAGAGCATTAATAACCTAGTGCACTAGCTGGGATGGGCTCTGCCGGGGGCCGGGGGGCGGAAGACTGATTAGGCAATGCTTCATTTCCTCGGGGTGAGATCCGGGAGCTGGGGCAAGGAGCCCCTTGCCCGGTCGGTGCTCTGGGGGGCTGGCCCCCGGGAAGAGGCAGGTGGGTCTCACCTACGCTAGTTGTAACCACTTGGGATGGTTGCCTGAGCGGGAGTTTCCGCATTCCAGACTTTCCCTTCCCAGGTTAATCACCCCGCTTCCTGGGGGAGGGGAGGGTGTGGGGGCCCACAGCCATTTCCTGCTTAGCTTGGAGCTGTGATGACAAAGCAGTGGGGCTGCCATGAGCCCTGAGCTTAGACAGCACCTGGGACTCCCTGCTGTGCGGGGGGCAGAGGGGAGGGGAGGGAAGCCTGCATTCAGCATGGATCAGGCATGGGGAAGCTCCCATCCCCCCCCACCCCCCCAAAGTTGGGGCTTGCATTAATAAATGCAGGATATGTGGGGTCTGGAACAGAAGCTGCCCCCCTGTCTCCCCCCCACTACCACCACCCGCGTAAAAAAAAAGTTGCTGATGCCCCGGTCAGGGTCTGATTTCGAGGGGAGGGTGCAGCAAACCCCTCCAGCGGCTCCTGGGCTGTGAGCTACGGGAATCCCCTTCCAGCCTGAGCCCGCAGCGCTGGGTGGCTGGGCCTGCATAGCTCGTTACCGGATAGTCCCAGCGTGGGCCCCACCAAACCCACCATCAATCTCTCACCCCAAGTGAAACCATTTTACACCAGCCCCCGAGGAGACCAGGGCAGTGCCCAGAGCCCAGCAGGGCAGTGCCCAGAGCCCAGCGTTGCTGTTTCAGGAAAACTTTGCTTGTTTGCTTTGGCAAAGGTGCCGCTGTCCCCAGGGCCAAGGAAACTGGAGCACGGGCGCCCTCTGCCTGAGACTGGTACCTCAGCTAGAGCCGGAGAGACTCACTGACGGTTACCGTCAGTTCTGTGCCTGTACAGGATCCCTGGGTGGGGGTGGGGGGTTAGCTATTGGCAGCTGGGTCTGTAGCTTTGGTTAGAAGCAGGTAGGATGGGGTGGGATGTTATGGTGCCTGAAGACTACAGGGGGACGCGTCTCTCTCGAGAAAGCTGCCAATGGCGTCTGTAATGCCTGAGATCTCAGGTCAGGCAACCTTGCTCCAAAGCAGCCCTTCCTTGGGCAGCATCTGCTTTAACTCGAGTGCGAACCGGCTGGGTCACAGCCGCTGAGGCCTGGCTGAGGCGCTTTCCTGGCTGGGTTTCCCAGGGGGTGATCGACCGTACAGCTCGCCGTTGGTGTGTACATGGAAGACTCTGCGAATATGCAGGTCACCACTCCCCCCGCCCCCAGTACTCCAGGGCAGAGTTCACGTCCCAGTCACCTCCATTTCGAGGGATAGCCCAGTCTCGCTCCTCAACCACCGTATCCCTGCAGTCTGAGAACCTCGCTAACGACCCCCCCCCGCCCGGTGCTAGCGGGCACTGAACCCTGCGGTCTCTCCCTGCCCTCGGAAGAGGCCGAATTGCTAAGGCTTTGTGGCTGGGGAGCCGCGTAGTGACTAATGGGTTAGTAATGGCCCTTGTCCCTGAGTCCAGATGTTCTGCACTGCTGTGGCCTGGCCTCTGAGCTGCTCGCGGACTCGCAGATCGGTGCTGCAAAGGAGCCAGGTTCTGCCTGCGCTTGGTGGGTGGCAGCTCAGTGAAACCTGCCCTCAGCCCACTGCTACGGGCGAGGAGGCTGGCAAAGCTCAGGCTTTAACACCAGCCCCCCTCGTTCGCCCCTTCCGTCCCCTTTCACGTTCTCTGCAGCAGCTTTGGCTCACTTTTGTCCTGAGCTTTCCGAGCTCCAGAACAGGGGAGCAGGCTGCTAAGTGCCTAGAGCAAGGACCCCGGAGCCTGGCGCAGCGCGGGAGATACGGGCCCCTGGCTGGCGGGGTTAGCACGGGTGGGGCTTAGTCCAGAGAGAGGAACGTCCAGCTGCTGGCTGTCCTGGTATCCGGCGGGGCAGGGACTGGAATACGCAGATGGGCAGGTGGCTCTGCTTCTAACCCCCTTCTCCCGCCGGGCTTTGCTGTCTCCCTCTCTGCAGTGAGCTTCGAGGGCTGCGCAGGAAGGAAGCGGACGGCGTACCTGTCGGATGACACGCGCTTCAAAGTGCACACGGACGGCGTCGTCTCAGTCAAACGTCCCCTCCAGCTCCACGGGCACGAAAAGAGCTTTTTCATCCATGCCTGGGACTCTGCCAGCAAGAAGCACTCTGCCAAGGTTACCGTGAAGAGAGAGGGGCACGGGCACCGCCACCACCGGCACACGGTATGGCGACAAGCCCAGCGGGGCTGACTCACGCGACCCGTCTGCCGCGGTATCCGTCGGGGGCCGTTGTGTTCCCTCAGCGCTGGCCCCGGGCCAGTCTGGGCTCATCCTCTGCCAGCAGAACGGCCTCTGTGCAGGTGCGGCAGCCGCGTCCCCTGACTGCCTGCGCTGCGTGCGGTGCTGCCTCTGCCTGGCAGAGCCTGGGCGGGACCCCGGGGCTCCGGTGGCACTCTGCCTGCTGCGCTGGGGGAGGGGGGCGGCTGTCAGGATAAGGCTCCTGGCAGCCGTTCAGCCCGCGGCTCTCTCCTGGGGCTGGCTTACTCTACAAACGAGCAAGGAAACTCAGTATCCTTGGGTACCACCTGCTGAGGCTTTGCCAGCTTCGGCCCGCTGGGAACCAGAGGCCATGTCTTCCCTCCCTGAACACTAGGGAGGGGGCGTCCCTGAGCCTGGGTGTCTCCATTCTGCTGCCTCCTCCATGTGGGCTCCTGTTGGGCGTGTGCCCTGCCTCTCCAGCTCGGTGAGAGGAAAGGCCAAGGGGAAGCAGAAGGAGGCTCTGGTCCCGCAGAGGAGCAGGAGTGAGCACAGTGCTGCAGGGATGCTGTCCTCCAAAGCAAAGCCGAGTCTCCTGCCAGGGAGCTGCTGCGCTAGAGCGGCAGAGGGTTGGGGTGAAAGGGAGGCTGTAAATTGCAAGCGCCTGGTGCTGCACGTCAGCGGGAGCGAAGGACACTCAGCACCTGGCAGGATTGGCGCTAAGTTAGGAGCTTGGATCTCTTCCAGCTCTGGCTCCTGTGCTCTCAGATTGGCACTGCGGCTGGTTGTCTGAACACATCTGCTCGGTGTGCAGTGGCTGCCAAACAAGCGACCAGGGTGGTGGGAACCACTAGGAAAGGGCTAGATAATGAGCCAGAGAACATCCTAATGCCACTACATAAATCCCTGGTGCGCCCACACCTGGAATGCTGCGTGCAGTGCTGGTTGCCCCATCTCAGAAAAGATCTGTTGGAATTGGAAAAGGTTCAGAAAAGGGCAGCAAAACTGATTAGGTGTGTGGGACAGCTTCTGCATGAGGAGGGATTCAAAAGCTGGGGGCTGTTCAGGTTGGAAAAGAGACGACTAAGGGGGGATATGACAGAGGTCTATACAGTCATGACCGGGGTGGAGAAAGTGGATAGGAAAGTGTTGATAAATGCAAAGGAATGCACATTGGAAAACATAATCCCAACTATACATATAAAACGATGGGGTCTAATTTGGCTGTTACCACTCAAGACTGAGAACTTGGAGGCACTGTGGATAGTTCTCTGAAAACATCCACTCAACGTGCAGCGGCAGTCGAAAGAGCTGGCAGCTGCTGCTCTGAATCTGGTCTGGGGCCTGTTAGGTCCCTTGTGACAAAGCCATGCCCAGCTAGAAAAGGGACAGGCCGAAGTTCCGTGTCATTCCAGTCCAGCCCAGCCCAGTGGTGAGCTAGCAAGAGCTCGCAGCTAATGGCTCCTCAAGCCCTTAGCAGAAGGTGGGGAACCAGAGTCTGGATTTGTCTGTGTAACGGGTGTAGCTGGATCTCGGACGGTTTGTGAAAACCTCCAGCCGCCTTGTGTCTAATGCAGGGACCTCGCTGTGAACCGTGTGTGTCTCCCTGCAGGACTCCCCCGCCAATGCTCAGGCAGACGTACTCATCTTCCCAGAGTCCCGCCCCAGCCGGAAGAGGCAGAAGAGGGACTGGGTCATCCCTCCAATCAACTGCCCTGAGAATGAGAGGGGGCCCTTCCCCAAGCCGCTGGTTCAGGTAGGGGAGGCCTTTGGCCCGGCGTCCCAGCCAGGCGCGGTGTGGTGGGTGTGTCACTGTTGGGGTGTGAGGAGGGGGGTTCTTTGGAGAGCCGGCAGCGGGGGGTAGCTGGAAGGCAGAGGGGGAGCGTGGAGAGATGGGTGGGTGGCATTTGTTTGGAAGAGCTCTTGGGATCAGACACCCTGGTTCCACCCAGCGCATCCAGCTGGGCCGAGGAGCCGTTTCGTTGCCAGGGTCTTGTGCCCTAGCTTGCGGCCACAGGGCGGCCATGCAGCGCGGCGCTGTGGGGAAGGCTCCATCCGCCCCCAGACGGCTCCTCTGTCAGCGTTCACAAACAGAACCCACCCAAGCCCTTTGTCTGCTACTGGGCTTGTGTAGCACCAAACCCGCCTTCCAGGCCTGTCCTCCTCGGCCATATCCTCTCATGGGGCAAATGGGGGGGGGGGGTGCTGAGCAGGAGCCTGAATGTGAGGGGCAGCTTCTCGGGGACTTGGGGGGTTCTGGACAGACGGGGAGGGGAGCACAGGCTGGGGCAGGCCCGGTGCTCAGAATCCACCAGCTGACCCTCCCATTCTCCGGCACCAGATCAAATCCAACAAGGACAAAGAGACCAAGGTTTTCTACAGCATCACGGGGCAGGGCGCAGACACCCCCCCTGTGGGCGTCTTCATCATCGAAAGGGAGACGGGATGGCTGCAGGTGACGAAGCCGCTGGACAGAGAGGACATCAGCCACTACACGGTGAGTCCCTGGGTGCCGTGGAGGGAGCAGGGGCATGTTCTCAGGGGCTGATGGCCCCTGGAGCTTGGAGGTGGCTGGGAAGGGGCCAGAGGCTCCGGTGAATTGGGTCTCACTCCATTTCTTGTACCGCACGGTCCAGAGGGCAGCTGCCCTCTCCTCCCCCTCACGGTCTCTTCCCCAGGGCCCGGCAGAGTAAAGCCAGAGAGGAGGTGCTGACCCCAGCTGGGTGCCGTCTCCTGCTTTGTGCCCAGCCCTGGTCACTTGGTCACGTCAGCACTTGGCCCTGAGGCCCGGTTCTTTCCCCGAGGTGCTGAGAGCTGCAGCGGGAGCTGAGGGGCCCCAGCACCGGTGAGAATCGGGCCTAGAGCGCGCTGACAGCCCAGCACTGACTCGCTGCCTCAGCAGGGCCCCTGCTGCTTGGAGACACGTTCAGTGTGCGCCTCCCGTCTCCGAAAGCTTGGCTGGGCAGAGCAGGGCTAGCGGGTGGCTCCGTGTCCATTACTGATGTCGGGGTTTGGCCCAGCAGGGAGGAGAAACCATAAATCCACACAGGTTGGGACAGCCCAGACTGGCCCCTCCCTGGGTAACAGGACCTCACTGTCCATGGGCCAGCCAGTGATTATCCTCCGAGTGTGGAGGGGAGCTGGATGGGCCCTTTGAAGGCTGCTGTCCGGACCCTGGCCACAGGCTGAGCTGGGCAGACCCCCAGGCTGGGTGTGTTCCGTGTGGACTCAGGACCCTAGTGGGGATGGTCAGCCAGCAGCTGGAGGTGGGGAATCGAAGGCAAGTCCCCTCTGGCTAAGCCAGCCAGGCTCGGGCTCCCGTTCTGCAGGGACGTGTGGAACACCGCGCACAAGCCAAGCATGGCCGCTGCTTTCGGAGCCATGGCTGGGTTTGGCGGGCGCTGCTGGCTGCTTGTGGCCAGGCGGCTGCAGGACTCGCAGGGTGGCTTGATGGTGCCTTACACCCTGTGCTGGCTTTGCAGCTCTTTTCCCACGCTGTGTCTGCGAATGGGCAGCCCGTGGAGGACCCCATGGAGATCATCATCACCGTGAGCGACCAGAACGACCACAAACCCCAGTTCACCCAGAGCGTCTTCACAGGCTCCATAGAAGAAGGAGCCAAGCCAGGTACGTGAGCAGAGCCCCCTAGTGGGGGCTGAGACACACTGATCATGAGATGTGGCTTTGGAGGGTTCCCTCCAAGGAGAGAGAGAGAGACAGGGGCTGTTTTAGTGTTGGGTTAATTTTGCTTTGAAGAATTTAAATCCCAGAATAACCCAAAGGGGCTAAAATCTGCCCACTGAGCAGACGCGCCTTGTCCAGAGCGTGCTGCTCGTGTGGATGGCAGGGCTTGGAGCAGGCTCTCCCTCCCCTTCCAACCCAGCAGTTCCTTCCCCCGATCCTGCAGGAGAGTCGGCACCCTGGGGTTGACCACCCGCCTCGCTACAGAACCCGCGGAGGGACCAGTTACCTTCCCAGAAGGCTCTGGGGCTGGCAGGGAGCAGGTGCAGATACCGCTAAAGGGGATGGTATGAGAACTGGAATTGAACAGAGGAGCTAATTGGTAACAGTAAATATGGCTCCAAATTGTGCCGTCTGTTTACCTGTGAGACGCTCGTAGGGCTTTAGTCTTTGTATCGCCCCAGTGAGATCGATGGCTCTGGGCCGACGGCTCAGCCTGCGCTGCCCCGAGGCGCTTACAAGCTTATTCCCCTTCTTTGGTGACTGCAGAGAAGAATTGGCAGACGTTAGGGATGGGAAATGCCTGGTGGTTGATCTAGTCACCTTCCCCCATTCCCCTTGGTGGGCCAGGGCGGGATTGTTCCTGGCAGTACGTCCTGGAGAATCGTCTCCAATCTCATTTTGTCCTAGAACTAGAAAAATAGTGTTACTCTAAACTCATGCCTAGGTACCTCTGTGATGCAAGTGACAGCCACAGATGCAGATGACAGTGTAAACACCTACAATGGGGTCATTACTTACTCCATCCTGCAGCAGATACCTGAACAACCCCACAGCCAGATGTTCGCCATCAACTCTGAGAATGGCGTCATCAGTGTGATTGAAACTGGGCTGGACAGAGAGGTGAGTGCCGCAGCATTGGGTCGGAGGCACGTCCGTGTGTTACGTTTGCGCAGAGCGGATGGACGGCCCTAGGTTCGGAAGGGCGAGCTCCGCACTGAGACGCATTGGGAGTGGCGGGCGCAATCCGTGTCATGCTGCAGGATATCTTTGGCAAACTTCCCGCTGTCTCCATTTGTCCTGGGCGCTTGTGCCACGTTAGACTCGTGCTGAGTGAATTGTGCTTGGCGGGGAGGCAGTGGGGGGTTCAACAGGTACCTCTGCAGCGCTAGAAACTGACCGCCTCCTTCCCCCCCCCCCCCCCGGGAGGCCTGATCGTTTGGCTGTGTTCGGTCAATTCAGCTAATTTAAATGTATCAAATCTCAGCCCCACGTTGGGTTTTGTAGAAACACGCTGTTGCCATGGAATTGAACAGAGGATCTTGTCTACTGATCAAGGGAAACCCACTTTCTAACAAATAGAAAGTGAAACTGATGTCATTGATTAATTGTCCAAGCCCAGATAGATGTGCAGAAACCCCCAAGCTTAAAATGCTCTTGGCTACCAATGTGAAATATTGACTTTTAGCAGAGGGGACAATGACAGCTTGCCTGCTGAATTGAGAAGCAGGTTCCCTTACCTGTTACTGCTGGGTTTCAGTGGCTGAAACGCCCCAGAGAGGGCACCCGCAGTCAGAAGAGTGGTGCTGCTTGATCGCTGAGTTCAGGAGCTCTCACCTCCTGTCTCACCTGCTGGCTGCTCTGACAGCGATGAAACTAATCATAAAAAGTTCCCCCGAGAGGAAGAGAGGCGGGGCCTGCCAAAGCCCGTCCCCAGCCAGTATTGCAGCAGCCTGACGTCTCCTCTGGGTGCTAACCAAAAGTGACTTTTGTGGCTTGCAGACGATCCCCAACTACACGCTGATTGTCCAGGCTGCCGACTTACGAGGCGAAGGTTTTACTACCTCAGCCACAGCAATGATTGAAGTCACCGACACCAACGATAACGCTCCAGTGTTCGACCCACTCACGGTAACGTAATCTCTCGTCTGCTTCTCTCTCTGTTCGCACTACCCGGGTCGGGAGCTCCACTCCCACCACCGCGGATTTCATTAGCTACATCTGTGCAAAGAGTTAATTAGATGCCTGACAAAACTGTCCAGTTACTCAACCCCAGACTTGGTGAAGAATCAAAGGGACAGAATTAGTCCATGGGGTTAGAGAATCAAATTCTTCTGTGCCAAAAAAATTCGCCTCTAACTGGAAGTTGCCTGAACTTGCTCCCTTTAGGAACGTGAGTGAAAGGCAAACATAACATCAACCTCACTGAAGTACCGCCAGCCATTGGGGGAGCTGGGGACCTGCTTGCTGTGTGTGTTCGTACCTGAGTGCTGAGAGCCAGATCCTAGCTCAGCATAGCTACGTTGAAGCCAGTGGAAATTGCTGATTTCCCCTAGCTGTGGATCCTGGCCCTGGGCGTGTAGTTATGGAATAGCAGCGGCAGGGACAGACGGCTTCTGTCACTGGACCGCTCAGTGCAACTTTCCATCCCCCGCCCCCAGTGTACCGGCCCCCTTGAGGAGCGTGTACAGCTCTGGGTCCAACGGCGCTCCCTGGAAATAGGTGCCGCTTGTGACAGCCAGGCCCGTGATTCTGGGCCAGGATCTCCAGCTGGGGTTCCCTTTGGAGCCCAGCAGCTGAAGCAGTTGCATTCTGCACCTGTGTGGAGAAGGCTTCGTTGTTTTAAAAATCAATGGGATTCTGGGACTGCGAGAAGTGCTCCGGCGCATAGGCGCCGACTCCATGGGTGCTCTGGGGCTGGAGCACCCACGGGGAAAAATTGGTGGGTGCTGTGCACCCAGCAGCAGCCAAGCTCCCCGCCCCTGCTCACCTCCGCTCCGCCTCCTCCGCTGAGCGCGCCACATCCCCGTTTCTCCTCCCAGCGCTTCCCGCCGTGAAACAGCTGTTTGGTGGCGTAACAAGCTGTGGAAGAGAGGGGGGAGGAGCGGGAACAGGGCGTGCTCAGTGGAAGAGGCTGGGCCGGGGTGGGGATTTGGGGAAGGAGTCCAATAGGGGCGGGGGGGTGAAGTTGGGGCGGGGACTTTGGGGAAGGGGTTGGAATGGGGGTGGAGTCGGGGTGGTGCTGGGGGCCGAGGGGGGTCGAACACCCGCCGGCGCCTGGAGAAGTTGGCGCCTATACTCCAGTGGCTGCGCAGTAACCAGCTAGCCAGAGCGGCACCCTGCATCCAGCCTGTCCCTTCTATTGCAGTACCAAGCCACGGTGCCCGAGAACGAAGTGGGGGTGCTGGTTGACAGGCTGCATGTGACGGACAAGGACAAGCAGGGTTCTCCGGCCTGGCGGGTGAAGTACGAGATCGTGAGAGGGAACGAAGGGGGCTTTTTCACCATAACCACAGACCCCAACAACAACGACGGGCTCCTGAAAACTGCCCAGGTGAGTCGTGCCCACCCAGCGCTGCCTCCGCTCCCGCGCCCCACCTTGACGTCACTGACTTCGAAAATGCTACAGTCCGGTGGGGACGTCTCCCGGGGTCCTCGGCTGCACTGCTTCCCCCTCCTGCACGCACCTGCGTTCACCCCAGGAACGTAAACCGGCCCAGCTCAGCCCGCCACTGCTCTCGCTCTCAGGAGCACGATCCCCAGCAGAGGGTGCCCTGGGGAGCTCCCAGTTTGGGTCCCCAGAGCCCTGCTGCGTGTGAATCCTTCCCCGGGAAGGTACGGCTCTGTCTGGGGTCGCAGGGGCTTACCCTTAGCCCCCCCAGGCCCAGCTCTACTGAGACTTACTCTTCTGAATCTCTTCCCAGCACTGCTTGGGGGGGGCTGTCTGGCAGGATGGACTCGGGGCTTTAGGTTCCCAAATTCCCCCCCTCCCCCCTCTGGATCTGGTTAGGGGCTGTGGGCCTGCCATCAGGGGACAGGGCTCGGTGCACTAAGGCCCTGGGGAACTGCACCAAAGAGCCGGGAGGGAGCGCGGTCGGGGGATTGGACCAGGGGCCTGGGAGTTGAGCAATCCTGCCACAGCGCTTCAGAGCAGTGCGAGGGGGAGGGTTCTCCCTCGCGGGGGCAAGTGCACATAGAGCACTCAGGGGGGCTTGGACGGAAGGCACCCGGGGAAGCGCTTCCCGAAGCGAGCCTGCTGATGGGCGGAGTTCCTCTGCCGCAGGGTTAGTGTGTCCTTCCCCCAAGGGCAGGATGAATAGCCTCCCAGCCGTTCCGAGTGCTGCTCCGCGCCGGGAATTCTCCCGGGCGTTAGCAGGGTTTATATTGTGTCTCTCCTGGAAAGCTGACTCCTTCCTTTGCATCCTTTCCAGGGCCTGGATTTTGAGGTGCAAAGGCAGTTCATCCTCCACGTTGCTGCAACGAACGACATTCCCTTCTCCGTGCCTCTCCCGACTTCCACAGCCACCGTCACTGTGAACGTTGAGGATGTGAACGAAGCCCCAGTCTTTGATCCGCCTATCAAAAGCGCAGTGGTCTCAGAGGACTTGCCTGTGGGACAGCAAGTCACCTCCTACACGGCCCGGGACCCAGATAAGAGCCAGACGCAGACAATCAAGTAAGGGCGGGAATGCTGCAGAGAAGCCTTGCCAGGCTCCAGGGACTGAGCTCACAGCAGCCACTTGATTTGTGCATCAGCTGCTCAGGCCACCCCAAATCAGTCCAGAAATGCTGCACAGCAAACACAATGTGGCCTGTGCACGGCCTGTCCCATGGGCCCCGGGGAAAG
Organism: Emys orbicularis; assembly: GCF_028017835.1. NCBI lineage: Eukaryota > Metazoa > Chordata > Testudines > Emydidae > Emys > Emys orbicularis. The sequence goes on along the minus strand of NC_088696.1, from coordinate 3,206,332 downwards.
CCAGGCACTAAGGAGGTTGTTGGCAAACGCCTCCTTCCTGCATCGGAAATCATCTCAAATCTCAATCACCTGCTCTCTTGAAAGGAAATAAAGGCAAATTCTCCGGGCAGATCAGTGGTACGATTGCCCTGCCAAAACTCAGACCTAACTTTGCACAATCTACCTTCATGCTTGAAAATTGGGTAACTGGAAATATACCGAGCTGGCTGTTTGCCCAGCTAACCAAGCAGCTCAGGGGCGTAGCTATGTGTGCGGCACAGCCAAGCCGCCGGCAGCTCCAGGCCAACCAAGCTGCTGCCTGGTGACACGAAGGCCGGGTCTGCGCTACAGAGTTAGGTTGACGTAAGGCAGCTTACATCTCCCCGTGTAAGCGTCTACACTAAAATGTAGCTCTCACCGATGTAAGTCACCCACTACGCCGACTTAATAACTCCACCTCCGCGAGAGGCGTTGTGCTTCGTCGATGTAGTGTCCGTGTAGACACCGTGTCATTGACATTGCCTGTTGGCTGTCAGCTCTGCGTGGGGCTCAACGCTGGACACCCCATCCCCCACCCCCCGGCAGCAGGGCTCCCAGCTGTCAGGCCCAGGGCAGCAGGGCTCCAGGGGTCAGTGCCCCACTTAAGTGCTTCTGCCTCTGACAGAAGGAGCAAGTGTGACGTGAAACAGTGTTTTAATGACTGTGCTGCCTGAACGTCGACGTAATTTTGTAGTGTAGGCACGGCCAACTCTACCCATCCACACCTCTGTCCTGAGCTCTTCCCTTCAGTCCCTTTATGCTGCGGCTCTTGGGACTTCTCTTTCTCTCTCACTGGCTGGAGGGCAAGTAAACAGCCCTTCTGGGCTGAAATGAGACAAGCTGCATTCCTGCCAGCAGTCTGCGAGAGAGAGTGAACCCCAGCAAGCACCTGAGAGCCCCCGGCAGGGTGGTGACCGGTCCTCTCCTGCAGGGGACGTAAGCATGAAAGGGGCCAGTTGTTTATAGTCGCAAACCTAGTTGGCGAGATTTCAGCCTTAAACTCTCACTGGCAAATTCATTTCACGCTTCCATAGAGCACTGCCCACCTGCTCAGCCCCCGCCCCGCATGCTGGACCTTTCTCCTCATCCCTGCTTGCCCTCCTCTCCAGGTACAGCATGGGGAGCGACCCTGCAGGGTGGCTGGCTATTGACCCCGAAAATGGCATCATCACGGCAAAACTCCCTCTGGACAGGGAGTCGAGCTTCGTAGTCAACAACACCTACAAGGCCATAGTCCTGGCTGTCGACTCAGGTAAAGACTCGCGGCTTCCTCTTGTTTCGGGCCCCTGTTCTCTGTGTGAGCAACTGCCTGTGTGATGGGTTGTAAGGCAGGGATCGCGCGCGACTCTCCGGCAGCAGCGCTGCCTTCACGCTGTGTTTGGATAGAGAAAAGAGTGAAACCCTCGCCTTGTGCTTCCGCAGCGGCTCTCCTCCCCCAAGCCTTGCACTGCTCCACAGAGTAGAGAGCCAGGAGCTGCTACCCCGGCGGTGGGGAAAGTGGCGTACGAGCCCCTGGCTGCACTGTATAATATTCTGGGACAGGAAAAGGAAAAATAGTGCCCAGTGGACACTGCTGGGGCAAAACGTAACTGGCCATGACGCCAGGGCTAATGCCACAGGAAATGGAATGGCCCCACGTGGTCTGCACTCTGCTCAGAGACAGAGATGGACTGAATCAGAGCTCTGAGAACGCTCACGAAAGCATGGCACCGTTTAAGGCAGGAGTGGGCAAACTACAGTTCGGGGGCCACATCCAGCCCATCAAACCTTTCAATCTGGCCCTCGAGCTCCTGCCGGGGAGCGGGGTCAGGGGCTTGCCCCGTTCTGCGGCTTCCGGAAGCAGCGGCATGTCTCCCCTCCGGTTCCTACGCATAGGGGCAGCCGGGGGCTCCGCATGCTGCCCCCGCCCCAAGCGTCGGCTCTGCAGGTCCCACAGCCAAGGGGGGGACAGGCTGCTGCTTCCGGGAGCTGCTTGAGGTAAGCGCCACCCGGAGCCTGCACCCCATCCCCCTGCTCCAGCCCTGATCCCCCTCTTGCCCTCCGAACCCCTCGGTCCCAGCCTGGAGCACCCTCCTGCACCCCAAACCCCTCATCCCCAGCCCCACCCCAGAGCCCGCACCCCCAGCTGGAGCCCTCACCCCCCCGACCCCCAACCGCTTGTCCCAGCCCAGAGCCCCCTCCCGCACCCTGAACTCCTCATTTCTGGCCCCACCCCAGTGCCCGCACCCCCAGCCGGAGCCCTCACCCCCACCCCCAATTTTGTGAGCATTCATGACCTGCCATACATTTCCCTACCCAGATGTGGCCCTCGGGCCAAAAAGTTTGCCCACCCCTGGTTTAAGGCCATCAGCCCAGCTCCCCCCCGCCCCGGCGCATCTGATCACAAGGTTCTCCCCCAGCTGCCCATGCAGTGCACATACCCAGCTGTGGGAGGCGGCTGGGCGGCAGCAGAGGCGCGTGTGGGATTCTGGGGTCCCCTGCACTGAGCCGTGGTGTCGCTCTCCCTTAGGGCAGCCGTCGGCCACCGGCACGGGGACCTTGCTGCTGACCCTCGAGGATGTGAATGACAACGGGCCAGTGCCAGAGCCACGGGAATTTTACATCTGCAATCAGAACCCAGTGGTCCAGTTGTTAAATATTGTGGACCCGGACCTTCCCCCCAACACCGGCCCCTTCAAGGTGGACCTGCTGCACGGCTCCGGCTCCAACTGGACAGCAACTGTGAACGCCCTGGGTAAGGGGCTGGGCCGCTGTGCGCCCCTCTCGGCTTGTCCTGCTGCGAAGCAGTCAGTCAGTTGCGGGGGGAGCTACCCCACGCTGGCGTTCCCACTTGGGCTGGTGGCCCAGGGGCTGTGGGGTAGAACTGGGCCCATCCGCCGGTTCTTTGTTGCTTTGTTTGACTTGCCAAAAGGCCAGTGGAGCCATAAGGCCTTTCCAGTTACTGCTTGTGCTCCCCCCACCCCCAGCAGAGCGAGGGGCAGGGACCCCAGTCCCCTCTGGGGCCTGGTGCGTTCTCACTAACCTGCCCAGCCGCCGCTCCTCAGGAGAATGTGAGAGCTCTGGAGCAGGCATGTGTCTGCTGGGCCGCTCTTCAGGTGCCAGCTAACCCTACTGGTCTCCTGAACCCACAGCGGGTACCTGAGGGTAGAGCCCCCCGTGAAGGACCCCGAACGTGTGAAGGGGGCTCAGGCTTCGCCACTCCCGCTGGGCCTGCTGGTTGTAGCCAGTGGCAGCTCCACCCCTCTAATGCCCCCAAGGCCAGTTACACTGCCAGCTGTAAGTGTTGCTAGCTTCCCCCCCCACCCCCACGAACCCCACGCTCCGTAAACCTCCCTGCAGGAGCTGGGCTTTGCGGACAGCCAGGCCCTCCCAGCGGGGAGGCTGCTCTGCAGCGTGTCTGGCCATAGAGCTGGAGGGGCTGGCGGCTTTGGCCTCCCCCCGCGCCGGGGTCCTGCAGCGGTGCTGTGACTGCCCGCCTCCAGGATCCCGTCCCTTTCCCTGGAGCGTGTTTCTGACTCGAGCCCTGAATCCTGCTCTCCCCCAGGAGGGAACCTGGCCTTAAAGCTTACCAAATACCTGGAGTCAGGAGACTACAGCATCATCCTGCAGCTGGTGGACAACCAGGGTAAACCCCAGGTGACGACTGTCAAAGCCATTGTGTGCGACTGTGATGGGGAAGCCAGGAACTGCGAGAAGAGAGCAGCCATCGCGGGCGGCCTGGGGATCCCGGCCATCCTGGGGATTCTCGGGGGAATCCTTGCCTTGCTGAGTGAGTACCGCGGGCGGAGTCCCCTCCCCTCGGGGAGAAGCAAAGAGCCTCCCGCGCCTGCCAAGCGAGTGACTGTCGCGAAGGGCCTTAACCTCAGACTCACGGCAACTGCTGAAATGACTCCCAGCGCAGCGTGCGCCGTTGTCTGAGCGCTCCCTGGCTGGAGCAGTGCGTCAGGGGGAACTGCTCCCATGCTCTAGCGCCTGGCCTGGCGGTGCGGGTTGCTGGCCCCCCCAGATAACGGCAATGCTTTCACTCCCTCTTTCTAGTCCTGCTGCTGCTGCTGCTGCTCTTCGTGAGGAAGAGGAAGGTGGTGAAGGAGCCCTTGCTTCTCCCCGAGGACGACACTCGAGACAACGTCTATCACTACGACGAGGAGGGCGGTGGGGAGGAAGACCAGGTGGGTGGAGCTCGGAAGCCGTTGCTTCAGGAAGGCCCTGCTCTCGGGGGGCAGCGCGGCTCCCCTGCGTGCGGCTGGCGCTCTGCGCTGAACGTCTCCAGCCAGAGAGCATCGCAGGGACCTGCTCCGGACGCAGGCAGGGTGGCCTCTCTTGGTGCAGCCAGGCTCACGTGGCCTGGCCGAGGTCACACAGTGGGTCAGTGGCACTGCCGAGCTCTGAAACCAGGATCCTCTCGATCCAGCCGCTCGCTGGGATGATTGGCTCTGCCGGTATCCAACCTCGCTCCGCGCACGCGCACGCCGCCATCACCCAGGGCCTTGGTCGCCAGCTGCCCCCTCAGATCTCGGACACCCCCCACGTCAGCCCCTCCGCCGTGGGCCAGGCCGTTCGGACAGCCCGTGTGTGACTCGCTCGGCGCGTTGAGCGCGTGCGGCCGATGCACGGGGGGCGGGGCCTGCGGAGCTGCGCTGCGTCTCTGGGTTCGGTTCCCCAGCGTGGCCCTGACAACGCTGCCCTCGGCTTCTCGTGGCCGGTAACGTCGGATTTGCTTGTGCTTCTAGCACTGACATGAGCCAGTTATGGAAGAGGAGGAGGAGGAGACATGAAAACCCACCCCGGCCTTCAGCGCTCCAACCCCCGACCCCTCCTCCCACGGCCCAGTGTTGTCCTTCCGCTACCGCTTCCCTGCAGGCCTCGGGACAGAGCAGGTCTCTGCCGTGCCCCTGTGCAGGGCTGAGAGCGGGACACACCCCGAGGGAGGCGCTGCTGTGGGGTGACTGTGCAGTGGTGGGGGGAGTTCCTGCTCTTGGGCCCTGCCTGAGGCCCCCCCCTTTACAACCTTGCTTTGCCTGCGGCTCGCAGAACAGCCTGGCTTTCTCCTGCTCGTTTCCTGACATCCCACCTCTTCTCCCTCCTCCGCAGGACTACGACCTGAGCCAGCTGCACCGCGGCCTGGATGCTCGGCCTGAGGTGACCCGCAACGACGTCGTCCCGACTCTCATGCCAGCCCCGCAGTACCGGCCACGCCCCACCAACCCCGACGAGATCGGCAACTTCATCGATGAGGTGAGTGGGGCAGGCAGAGGAGTCGGTTACTCAGAGCTCTCTCTGTTAGCAAGGCTTCCCGTTGGCTTGGGCTGTGCAGCAGAATCCATTGCTGCAGGCGGGGCTGTGCGAAAACCCTTCCTTAGAGCCTGCCCCAGAATTCCTAAGGCTCTGTCTCTGCGCCCAGTGGGGACACTAAAGCCAAAGACCCAGAGCGTGAAACTCACCGGGGCCAGGGCATTCTCGGTGTCAGGCCCTGGCTAGGGAGTGCTTTCCTGCAGCTTACGACTTGCCCCCTTCAGAGCGTGATGCACAGCCCTTCTCTTCCTCCCCCCGCACCCCAGTAGCGAAGGCAGAGAGAAGTCTGATTGCCATCCATTACAATGCTTGGAACTCAGCATTTTAATTCTCTTGGTGACAGCTCTGGGATCCCCTCGCAGCTGTGTGCAGTACCAGGGCGTGCCAGAGACATGGTCAGGACTGGGGGGCCAAGCCCACAGGGACAAAGGGAGGGGGAGATGGCATTCCTGCTGAGCGTCCTTGGGGGAGGTCGAGTGCCCAGCTGGATTGCCCCCGCACACACCCCTTGGGGGGACTCAGGTGCCATTCCCAGAAGACTGCCCAGATCATCATGGTAGTGTTGGCCCTCTCGTTCCTCATCTGCTTCTATCAGCTGTGAAATAGTTACATGGTGGTCTGTAAATCACCGTCCTGTCACCCTGGGAATGGGGCAGAGCACCGCTGTCTTGGCTATTGGTTCAGGCTGCTTGCAGACGCCTGCCTGTCTGTCCCGAAGAGATGGGTACCAGTGGAGCTGCAGCAAAGCAAACCCCCAGTTTACATGTGCTGCCCCAGCGTGACCTGGCACCTGCCGCAGAGTGGCCCTTAGCCCTGTTGTAACCTGGGATAAGCCGCACCCGTGTACAGCGCATCTACGCTGGGGTGTGCACTGCTATGAATACCCCCAGTGCTGACAGGGCTCTGGGTGGATCCCCTGCACCTCTTCACAGTCAGCTCCTGTTGTGAAGGGTTCCTTGTGGTCACGAGAGCTCGAGGTTTAAGTTTCTTCCAAAGAGAAGCCGAGTCTCTAGCACGAGATGCCAGCTCCCGTGGGTGCTGGGTGCCGGGGCTGCTCACTGCGATGCAGGTACAGAGGGTGCAGGAAGGGCCGATTCTGGGACAGCAGACCTGTACTGCCCCTCCATTTAAAGTCTGCCTGAGATTCTCCTGAGGGCATCCCCCGAATGGCACCTCTAGGCAGGGCGAAGCTGTTGCTCTAGCTCACGATTTAACGCTCCTCCCCACCCCCAGAACCTGAAGGCGGCCGACACTGACCCCACCGCCCCGCCGTACGACTCCCTGCTGGTGTTTGACTACGAGGGCAGCGGCTCCGAGGCGGCCTCGCTCAGCTCCCTCAACTCCTCCTCTGACCAGGACCAGGACTATGACTACCTGAACGACTGGGGCGGCCGCTTCAAGAAGCTGGCTGACATGTACGGCGGGGGCGAGGACGAGGAGTAGGCGCCGCCTGTGTGTTCGGGCTGCAGCCGGGCGACACGTGTGAGAAATGTCGCTGCGGCCCGTTCGACACAGACCAGCAAGGTTGCTGCTCTTCCCGAGTGGGCTGGATGGCTGAAATTCCCTTTCCTTAGCAGACAATCGCACTACGTGAATCTGTCGTCCTCGCAGTCCTGGCTCAGTTTCTTCAGCCCCCGTCGTTCAGCCGTGGATAGCCAGTGCTTTCCAGGTTAATGGGGGCGGGGGGAATTCTGTTTCGGGGGCATCCAGATTTCGGTCAACCAAGGGCCTTGGTGGCAGCCTTCCCAGAACACTCTGCACTTTGACAGCTTCACTGTAGGGGCTGCAGGTCCCATCGTGCTCAAGGCAGAGCAAGGCACGCTGGGATCGACAGCCTCCACAGATTGACTGTTTCTAGGAGAAGGCAGACCTGGGCTGCTCTCTAGAAGCACAGGCCACAGCCCAGTTCTGTTTCCTCTCGTGCGGCTGGGGAGCTCCTGGCTGCTGTTACTTCCCCCAGACGGCCAGGCGCTTCCACTTCCCTGTGCCCTCGTGGGTGAGCACTCACACGCACCTGCTAAATGGCCTAGTCTTGCTGCTTTGCAGCACACCGGGCAAGGGGTGCCCAGAGAACGCACTCACAGCATCTTCACCTGCCCTGCATCTCTTGCTGCAGGCCTCCCAGGACAGGGGCCTGCTAACTTCTGGGGGCTCCTCTCTTCCAGCGGTGTCATTAACAGGTAATCATTTCCCCGGTGCTCTCAGAATACCTCATTCCGAATACAGGAAGCCGAGCGGGAAACTCCCCTCCACCAGTGTACGGGATTTGTTCACTTTTTAACACCACCCACTGTGTGGTTCGGTGCTGCGTGTGCCCACGGAGTAGATTCTGAAGAGCAAGCGTGAAGTAGCCTTTCTCAGTAACCGTGGCGATCAGCTACCGCTGGGCCAGTCTGGAACACAGCCAAATTGCAGGGGACTTTGCCAGGGATATTTTTTATTTAATTTTCAGATGCCACTTATTTTTTAATATTACCATTACCCTTAAACAAGAGCTGCACTTTGATACGTTTAGCACTGTGCCAACCCAAAGATGAGGGTAGCCCTCTTACTAAGCAATCACAGTCACGGGAGATATGGGGGAGAGCCCCCAGGAAATCCTCAGGGAACGGACAGTAGATTCACACCCTTTCCTGGAGAGGAACCCCAGGACTCACTTCGGGAGCTCTGCTGGCAACTGCCCAAATACCTTTGTATGCTGATTTTAATGAATCCAGCTCGTCCCTGTCCATGCGTTCATGTGCTCGGAAAGTGATGATAATTTGTTTCTGTGCGCTGCAGTAGTGCCTTTCCATTTCTCTAAATAGAGTTCAGTGTTCTTCCCCACCCCCTACACTTTGCCATGCACTCCTTACCCCTCCAAAAAAACTGGATTATAGACCAACTCTTAAGTAAAGCGCTGCAGAGGGCTGTCATCTGTCCTCTGCCGACTGGAGGTGTGACTCTGAAGAAGTGTCACAAGATGTTAGTGCCTAGTACACTTGGGGCTCTGCATAAATAAATGCAATGTCTAAAACCTGACTGTCAGCCAGTTTGATGCTATATTTTTGTATAAAGTTGTTCATTCATATTTCTGAATAGGGGAGAGAGGATCTATAAAATTACCAGCCAATACCATGCCATGTTCTTTTCACATAGTATTTAGCAGGATGTCTTATTTGATTTAATAGCTATAGGCCGATTTATATTTTTCCATTGTGGCTACTTCCTTCAGTGTGTTGTCTAATCTCGACCGTGTGCAGTGTAATTACTGTGCAATGGAGCTTTTAAAAAAATGAAATTGCTTTAGTTGGTTTCTAAACTGTTTATTTGGCTGCCTTAATACTTTGTACCTTTCTGTGACGGGGAATGGTGGGACCCAAAGGAAGCTCAGAGAACAGCAATAGCTTTGTGTCAATCTGACATTTTTATAACATTTTAATAAATTTGTTTTAAAAAAAACCTTTTCTCTTTTAATGTTAAGGCTAAAAGTCTCTGCACAGGTTTTGCTGCCCTTAGCTCATTGTACATATCCTCTAGAACAGTGGTTCTCAAACTTTTTTCCCCACAGACCACTTGAAAATTGCTGAGGGTCTCGGCAGACCACTTAATGATCTTTCCAAATGTACTATTAGCTAACTATTGTAAAGCGCTTTGGATAAAAGGGCTACATTAAAAAAAAAATCAATTTTGTTGGTTCTACAAATAAAAGCACACAACTCATATTTTAATATCTATAGTCTTATCTTTCTAACGCAATGGATGTGCCCTCTCTCCCCCGCTGCGGCAGCCCCCGAGCTGGGTCTGGGAAGGAGGGGGGGGTCTCTCCCTCTGTCCCCTGCTGCAGCAGCCCTCGAGCTGGGACTGGGAAGGAGGGGGGTCTCTCCCTCTCCGCAGTCTTGGAGCTGGGGAAAGTCACCTCTTTCTCTGTCCGCCACAGCCCTGCACGTCCCAAATTTCCCCCACCCCCTTCTTCTCACCCCACTGCCCCCTCCCACATACCCCTTATTCCCCCCAAGGCCACCACCTCACCTTACAAGTGCATCTTCTCCAGGGTCCAGGCACCTAATTAGTGGAGCCATGCCCGGCGCGGCTCCACTAGTTAGGTGGGTGGCCTTTCATTCTCTCGTGTGCGGCCGCCCAGGCACGCACCTTAGCGGGAACCATCTACGGACCACCTGAATGGAGCTCACAGCAGAGGTGCCGACTTCTGCTGCCTCCGGTGGGTGCTCAAGCCCCCTCTGCCCCTGGCCCTATTCCAACCTCTTCCCCAAATCCCGGCCCCACCTCCGCCCCTGAGCGCCGGGTTCCTGCTCCTCCCTCCCTCCCGGAGCTTGTTATGCCGTGAAACAGCTGTTTTGGGGACAAGGCTGGGAGGTAGGCGGAGGAGTGAGGACGTGGGGAGCTTGGCTGCCGGTGGGTGCTTCAGCCGGGCGGGAAGAGCCAAGCCCTGAACCACGCTGCAAGCTAACTAACTGCGCACGGCCTGACCCTCCCAAGATGGCGGGAAGACAGCCCCATGGGGCTGCGTTAGTCTGACCCTCCCAAGATGGCGGTAGGGCCATTCCTCTCTTCCCCCCACAGGGCTGCGCTGGTTTGACCCTTCCAAGATGGCGGTAGGCCAGTCCTGCTCCCCCCCGTAGAGCTGAGTTGGCCAGACCCTCCCAAGATGGCGTCTCGGCGCGCTATTTTGCGCAGGCGCAGTGGGCTCGGAGCGCTATGGCCGGGAGTTTGAAGCTGGAGCGGGTGGTGGACGCGCTGGCGCTGCTGCTGGGGAGGCCCGGAGGAGGCACCGGTGAGAGGGGCCGCTCCCTTCAGCGGGGCGGGGACTGTGGGGCTCGCATGTTGGGGTCCCCCCACCACTCCCCCTGAAGGAGTCTGCCGCCCCCCCTACAGGAGTCCCCCCCTTGCCCTTAGCAGCCCCTCCCCGCCCCCCATTGCCTGTGTGGGCCCCCGCCCCCCCATTGCCCTCAGCAGCCCCCCCCGCCCTCCATTGCTCCCCCCTCTGCCCCTCCCTCACAACGGGACCCCCGTCTTCTCCTCGTTCGCCACCATGGGGCAGGCCCCCCCTTTTCCTGCACCCCCTTCTCACGAAGGCTCTTCTGGCTCCCTTAGGCGGGACCCCTTTCGCTTCTGCTCCCCAGGCTCCTGTCCTGTCCCCGGCACCCCACAGGCTTGTTTAGGGGTGCAGGTGGCTGGCTGCACCTGCCCTGTGGGGTTTGGGACAAAGGCCTATAGCGCGGCCTGGCTGCTTTCCCTGCTTGTCTCGGGGGCTGAATGTGCGCAGGGTGCTTTACCCCAAAGAAATCACATCCCTCTGCTGCGTGCACCTCCGGGTCTGACCCGCCCAACCTGGCTTTGAGCAGTGCGCGTTTGTTAATGGAGCTGTCACACACTGGGCTGTGGGTCGCTTTAGGGGATGAAATCAATCACAGAGAGGTATTGTCGCAGAGAGAGGAGCAGGTGAGGGAGGTGTAGGAAAGAAGCGTTCTCCACTGAGGTCTGAAATGAAGGGGTGGGTGAATGCCTGAGGTGGAGAGATCCAGGGAAGCTAGCCAGAGGAGCAGGCTTCTGCACTTAGGGTGGTGAGATTTGGGGGGGGGGGTAGGGGGAAAGACAAAATGCCAAGAGGGGAATTCTGCACAGGTTTGGCCAACCTGTTGTGTTCTCAGAGCTCTGAGGTTAGCACTGTTTGGAAAGAGCTGTGCCCTCATAAGAACTAGATTAATCCCCAACAGAAAGCCATTTAAGGCTATTACAGATATCTAGGTTGGTGCGTGTGACTTTTAAATTAAAACCATATGCACTTTTTCTTACTTAACTGTAGGACAATATTGACCATATTAAGGTTAAGTTGGGGGAAAGGAAATAAATCTACTTCATTGCAATGCCGGCAGGAACAAATACCAGCCACAGGGATGTGGCTGACTAGAATACAAATATAGAAATGGAATGACATTCTGTATCGGATTACCAACAGCTGTTTGAGGAAAGGTGGACCGAATGGGACAAATTGATAAATCACTGATAAACACTTTTTCAGAACAGTATGTATTCCTACACTCCCTCATAACTCAGTCTGTCTCAGTTCTGCTGGGTTCCTGTACTTTTAGTGGTGTTATCCCCTCTTTTAATGCTGGAGGAAGACACAGGGATAATAAAGAACCTGTACTGTTGACAGTTCTGTTTGTTTTTAATTAAAAGTTAGTAACTGGTAGAGATTGTGCTGGTGAATGACCTGTATGGGCGCAGCCTCGAGGGCTCTGCTCTGCTTCTGAATTCCCCTGGCTAATAAGGCTCTGATCAGCATTGTGCCAAGGAGGTAACCTGAGTGGGAGAGAATACGAGAATGTTTTTCTCTACCCAACTCTAGTAGTTGCTGCTCTTCCAATGGGCGATATGGAATTACTTCAATCCACACATTTCTGTTTGACGCAAACCTTTCTTAGGCTTTCCCTGTAACTTATAGCCTCCAATTTTTCTCCCATCCCAAAGTGCAGTTTGAAAGGCTGCCTCTTTGTCTGGCGAGGACAGATGTTGACCAGCAAGGGTCTGACTACGCAGCATTTTGGCACAAGCCTCCCAGCCTGGATTGATAGACCAGGCTAGCGGGGCTCACACTAGTTCTTTAAAAATAGCTGAGTAAATAGTGCTTTGACGTTGGGGCTCTGGCTCTGATGCCTGCAGGGTGGGCTTCAGAGCCCAGTTCCAGCCTGAGCTGCCACTTCAAAGCGCTGTCTATACAGCTCTTTTTAGAGCACTCGCACTTGCCCTGGGTTGGGAGACTGGCTCCAAAATGCTGTGTAGGCATACCCCAAGTGGGGAGGGCAGTTTCTCACCAATTATCAGAGGGCAGGAGAGTCTCTTTCTCCTTGTGTATCTTCCTGAGTCATGGAAGAGGTACCCAAGTCTTTTTACCAAACTCTTTACGTGCAGTGCACAGGTACCAAGCTCTTGCTTGGTGGGTTCCATGTTGGTAGTTTCTTGCTAGCTCAGATAAGCAACAATGTGGTGCCCCCATAACCCCTCTAAGACAGGGATTGTCTCTTTATCTGGTCCTGTGCAACGGGGCCCAATCCTGGCTACTATGACATAAATGTTTATCATCATGTCTGCACCCCTGACCTTAAAACGTCTCCCAGGTTTCTTACAGGCCCAGACACTCTGCTTTCAACTGCTCCTTCTAGCTGTCTGTCTGTCTTTGTCACTCCCAGTTTCTCACTTCTCAGGGTATGTCTACACTGCGAAGTTGTCGACAAAACTTTTGTCTTTCACAGGTACTTAAAAAAGCTCCTCCTCCTCCCCTCCCCCCCCATGAGAAAGACAGAAGTTTTGCCGACGCAAGGGGCAGAGTGAATGCGGCTTTGTTGGCAGGAGCGCTCTCCTACCGACAAAGCTAACGCCGCTTGCGGGGCTGGAAGTATTTCGTTGGCAAAAGTGCTGACAAAATACCCACAATTAGCATTTACACACACTGACTTTTAGCGACAAGGCTGTGTCAAAGCTGCGGGTGTAGACAAGCTGTCAGTTTTTCTGTGTTCTGCCTCCCCCATGCTTCACAAACGCAGAACAGTACTCAGCAAAACCCCTCTGACTCTTAGCCCAAGAACTCTTGGGCAGGTTCACAGCCTCCTTTTGCCTTGTGATTAATTTATCCAGACATTTATGTTAGTGGCAGGTGTGTTCACACCCAGGCTCACAGAGGTTAGTGATCCAAGGAGTACCCAGTACCTCTCAGCAGAACACTAATAATAGCTATGGAGGGACAGTATTTGGTTTAGTGGAGGGCAGGTGCTTCGCTCTCGCAATCCTTGTACTGTACGTGACCTATTTGTTTTCCCTTTTAGGAACAGATTCAGGTTCTCTCCAGACGGCAAAACATGCAGCTCTGCTCGAAACCTTAAACTCCAACTTGGCTGCTTTAGAGGAAAAGCTAGGTCAGGATCCCCAATGGAATGAACTGCGGAGCTTGAGAGCTGAAGTCAGAGCGCAGGCTGCTTGGCTAGAAAGCTCTACAGATGTGACCTGGAGTTTTACTTGTCAAGTCCTGCTGTTACTGCTGAGTCTGAAGAAGTGCATGATCCTCCTAGCTGCTGCTTACCATCCAGCCAAACCAAACCCTAGGACTGCTGAAGCTGCTCCTGCTCTCCGCCCTGACACGCTCAGTATCTCCCAGCAGAAGACTGTTCAGTCTGCATTGCAGTTTGTGATGACCTTGGGCCTTTGTCCATATCTCTTGCCTGGGGTTGGAATCCCGCTGAAGCACAGGACAGAGTTCAGTGCTGTTGTTCAGGATGTGGTATCTCCCAACGCTGCCCCCAGTGCTCTGCATAGGCTCCATGCCAGCTGTACTGCACTGCTGCAGATTGCACAGCACCCAGCTTTGGGCAACCTCCTCCTTACCCGCCACCTTGGGGACCTCATCGCAGGTCTGTGCCAGCTAGGATTCTGCCCGACCAAAGGAAAGGGGGAGCAAGCCAGGCCACTGGAGCAACTAAAGGTGTGTGTTCTGATTAGAATTTCCTGCCTTCATTTTGCGTATAGGCCCCATCCTGTAGCTTCCATTTTTCTGGGGCAAAGACAGCTATCTGGAAAGGACATAAAACCTTGTGCTTCAGGACTTCAGCCAATCTCTCGCTATTGGGGAGCAAGATGAGACCTTCCTTGGGGAGCAGATTATCCCATATCTGCCTTCTGTGTGGTGTCTTGCACCTTCCTTTGAAGCAGCTGGTACCAGCAACTGTCCTAGACTGGATACTGGGCTAGCTGAACCACAAATCCGATCCTGTCATAAGAACATAACTACTTCAGAGAGTAGTTATTAATGGTTCCCAATCCTGCTGGAAAGATATAACGAGTGGGGTTCCGCAGGGGTCTGTTTTGGGACCGGCTCTGTTCAATATCTTCATCAACGACTTAGATATTGGCATAGAAAGTACGCTTATTAAGTTTGCAGATGATACCAAACTGGGAGGGATTGCAACTGCTTTGGAGGATAGGGTCATAATTCAAAATGATCTGGACAAATTGGAGAAATGGTCTGAGGCAAACAGGATGAAGTTTAATAAAGACAAATGCAAAGTGCTCCACTTAGGAAGGAACAATCAGTTTCACACATACAGAATGGGAAGAGACTGTCTAGGAAGGAGTACGGCAGAAAGGGATCTAGGGGTTATAGTGGACCACAAGCTAAATATGAGTCAACAGTGTGATGCAGTTGCAAAAAAAAGCAAACGTGATTCTGGGATGCATTAACAGGTGTGTTGTAAGCAAGACACGAGAAGTCATTCTTCCGCTCTACTCTGCGCTGGTTAGGCCTCAGCTGGAGTATTGTGTCCAGTTCTGGGCACCGCATTTCAAGAAAGATGTGGAGAAATTGGAGAGGGTCCAGAGAAGAGCAACAAGAATGATTAAAGGTCTAGAGAACATGACCTATGAAGGAAGGCTGAAAGAATTGGGTTTGTTTAGTTTGGAAAAGAGAAGACTGAGAGGGGACATGATAGCAGTTTTCAGGTATCTAAAAGGGTGTCATAAGGAGGTGGGAGAAAACTTCTTCATCTTAGCCTCTAAGGATAGAACAAGAAGGAATGGGCTTAAACTGCAGCAAGGGAGGTTTAGGTTGGATATTAGGAAAAAGTTCCTAACTGTCAGGGTGGTTAAACATTGGAATAAACTGCCTAGGGAGGTTGTGGAATCTCCATCTCTGGAGATATTTAAGAGTAGGTTAGATAAATGTCTATCAGGGATGGTCTAGACAGTATTTGGTCCTGCCATGAGGGCAGGGGACTGGACTCGATGACCTCTCGAGGTCCCTTCCAGTCCTAGAGTCTATGAATCTATTAATCTATAAGAATGGCCATACTGGGATGGACCAGTGGTCCATCTAGCTCAGTATCCTGTCTTCTGACAGTGGCCAGTGCCAGAGGCTTCAGAGGGAGTGAACAGAACAAGGTAGTTTATGGAGTGATCCATCCACTGTTGTCCAGTCCCAGCACCTGGCAGTCAAAGGCTTAGGGACACCTATGGCGTGGGGCTGCATCCCTGACCATCTTGGCTAGTAGCCATTGATGGACCTGTCCTCCATGAACTTTATTTAATTCTTTTTTGAACCCAGTTATTCTTGTGGCCTGCACAACATCCCCTGGCAACAAGTTCCACAGGTTGACTGTGTGTTGTGTGAAGAAGTGCTTCCTTTTGTTTGTTTTAAAACTACTGCCTATTAATGGGTGACCCCCGGTTCTTGTTTTATGTGAAGGGGTAAATAACACTTCCTTATTCACTTTCTCCATAGCATTCATGATTGTATAGATCTCTATCATATCCCTCCCTTAGTCTCTTTTCTAAACTGAACAGTCTTTTTAATCTCTTCTCACATGGAAGCTGTTCCGTACTCCTAACAATTTTTGTTGCCCTTCTCTGTACTTTTTCCAATTCTAATGTATCTGTTTTTAGATGGGGCAACCGAGCTGTGTGCAGTATTGAAGGTGTGGGCGTACCATGGATTTATAGAGTGGCATTATGATACTTTCTGTCTTATCTATCTCTTTCCTAATGTTTCCTACAATTCTGTTTGCTTTTTTGACTGCTGCTGCACATTGAGCAGAATGTTTACAGAGAACTGTCCACAAAGACTCCAAGATCTCTTTCTTGAGTGGCAACAGCTAATTTAGACCCCATCAATGTGTATGTATAGTTGGGATTGTTTTCCAATGTGCATTACTTTGCATTTATCAACATTGAATTTCATCTGCCATTTTGTTGCCCAGTCGTTCAGTTTTGTGAGACTCTTTTGTAACTGTTCGCAATCTGGTTTGGACTTGACTATCTTTATACTTTTGTATCGTGTGCAAACTTTGCCACCTTGCTGTTTGCCCCCTTTTTCCAAATTGTTTGTGAATATGTTGAACAGCACTGGTTCCAGTACAGATCCTTGGGGGATGCCATTATTTACTCTTCACCACCAGGAAAACTGACCATTTATTCCTACCCTTTTTTCCGTAGCTTTTAACCATTTACTGAAAGGACTTTCCCTCTTATCCCATGACTGCCTCTTTTGCTTAAGAGCTGTTGGTGAGGGACCTCGTCAAGGGCTTTCTGAAAGTCTAAGTACACTATATCCACTGGATTACCCTTGTCCACGTGTTTGTTGACCCTCTCAGAGAATTCTAAGAGATTGATAGGGCATGGTTTCCCTTTTCAAAAGCCATGCGGACTCTTTCCCAACATATCGTGTTCACCTACCTGTCTGATAATTGTGTTCTTTACTAAGTTTCAACCAGTTTGCCCGGTACTGAAGTGAAGCTTACTGGCCTGTAATTGCCAGGATCTCCTCTGGAGCCTTTTTTAAAAATAGCCATTACATTAGCTATTTGCCTGTCATCTGGTACAGAGGCTGTTTTAAGCGAACTGTTACACACCACAGTTAGTAGTTCTGCAATTTCATATTTGAGTTCTTTTAGAACTCTTGGGTGAATCCCATCTGTTCCTGGTGACTTAGTGTTTAATTTATCAATTTGTTCCAAAAACATCTCTACTGACATCGCAATCTGGGACAGCTCCTCAGATTTGTCACCTAAAAAGAATGACTCAGGTGTGGGAATCTCCCTCACATCCTCTGCAGTGAAGACCCTTGCAGAGAATTCATTTAGTTTCTCAACAACAGCCTTGTCTTCCTTGAGTGCTCCTTTAGCGCTTTGTTCATTCAATGGCCCCACTGGTTGTTTGCCAGGCTTCCTGCTTCTGGTGTAATTAAAAACATGTTTGTTGTTAGCTTTTGTGTCTTTGGTTAGTTGTTCTTCAAATTCTTTTTTGGCCTGCCTGGATTTGCCAGAGTTTGTGTTTCTTTCTATTGTCCTCAGCAGGATTTGATTTCCAATTTCTAAAGGATGTCTTTTTGTCTCTAACCACTTCTTTGACTCTGTTGTTTAGCCATGCTGGCAATTTTTTGGGTCCTCTTACTGTTTTTCTTTCATTTGAGGTATACATTTAGTTTGGGTCTCTATTACTATGTTTTTATAAAGTTTTTATGCAGCTTACAGGCATTTCGCTCTTGTGACTGTTCCTTTTAATTTCCATTTAACTAGCCTCCTCATTTTTGTGTAGGTCTCTTTTTTGAAGCTAAATGCTACTGTGATGGGTTTCTTTGGTATTTTCCCCCCTACAAGAATGTTAAATTTAATTACATTATGGTCACTATTACCAAGCGGTTCAGTTATATTCATTTCTTGGACCAGATCCTGTCCCCCACTTAGGACTAAATCAAGAATTGCTTCTCTCCCTATGGGATCCAGGACTAGCTGCTCCAAGAAGCAGCCATTACTGGTGTCTAGACATTTTATTTCTGAGGTGACATGTTCCTAGTCAATATGTGGATAGTTGAAATCCACCATTATTATTGGGTCTTCTGTTTTGGTAGCCTCTCTAATCTCCCTGAGCATTTCACAATCATTGTCACCATCCTGGTCAGGTGGTTGGTAGTATATTCCTATTGCTATACTCTTATTATTCAAGCATGGAATTTCTATCCATAGAGATTCTATGGTACTGTTTTAATTCATTTATGACTTTTACTGTATTTGACTCTATGCTTTCTTTCACATATAGTGCCACTTCCCCACTCGTGTGACCCACTCTGACATTCCTATATATTTTGTACCCTGATATTACCGGGTCCCATTGATTATCATCATTCTATCAAGTTTCTATGATTCCCATTATATCAGTATCCTCATTTAATACCAGGTGGTCAAGTTCACCCGTCTTACTATTTAGACTTCTTGCATTTGTATCCAAGCACTTATAAAATTAGACTGCCTTTGAGTGATGTAATTGAATGGGACTCTTTTTTGTTGTCTGTTTCTCTTCAGTTCCTACCTGTATTTTGACTACTACTATCCTCTCCTCTTTACTAGGCTATAGAATATTCCCTTTAATAAATCCTCCCATGCGGGATGTATGAACCATGTGCTTCTCTACACCTATCAGTTTCCCACACTCCTTAGTTTAAAAACTCCTCTATGACCTTTTTAATTTTACATACCAGCAATCTGGTTCCATTTTGGTTTAGGTGGAGCCCATCCTTCCTGAATAGGCTTCTCCTTTCCCAAAAGATTCCCCAGTTCCTAATAAACCTAAATCCCTCCTCCGAACACCATTGTCTCATCCACTCATTGAGACCCTGTAGTTCTGCCTGTTTAACTGGCCCTGCATGTGGCACTGGAAACATTTCAGAGAATGCTACCGTGGAAGTCCTGAAATCTCTTACATAGCAGACTAAATTTGGTCTCCGGGATCCCTCTCCTACCTTTCCCTATGTCAGTGTTCCCTACATGTACCATGACCACCAGCTCCTCTCCAACCCTATGCATAAGGCTGTCTAAATGTCTTGAGAGGTCCACAACCTTTGCACCCGGCAGGCAATTCACCATATGGTTCTCCTGGTCATCAAAACCCCACTATTTATATTTCTAATAATCAAATCCTCCGTTACTATTACCTGTCTCTTCCTAATAACAGGGGCCCTCTACCCCGGAAAGGTATCCTCAGTGTGAAAGAATACTTTGACATAATCTGGAAGGAGGGTCCCAACTGTGGGATTGTTTCCCTCCGCTCCAGCTTGATGTTCCCCTTCCCTGAGACTTTCCTCCTCCTCAGCAGCACAGAGGCTGTCATAGTGGGGCGTGGAACCACTTTACTTTGGGCTTGTCTACACTACAAAATTAGGTCGACCTGCAGCCAACACAGTAATTAAATTGGCTGTTGGTGTCCACACTACCCTCCTTCTGCCGGTGGTGCGCATCCTCCCCAGGAGCGCTTGCACTGACGGAAGTGGGGCATTGTGGGGCACTGACAGCCGGAGTGTGGGGCACTGATAGCCACACAGGGTTCACAGCTGGAGCCCTCCTCCCACCGCAGGGCCGACAGCACCAGTTGTGAGCCAGGCACAGGGCTCCATTTCACAGTTGACATTCTTGTCGGTTTCACGGCTGCTATTATTTCACCTTTCCTCTCTGGCTGTCAGCTGGACTCCTGCCCTGGGGCTGACAACCAGAGCCAGAGAGGAAAGGTGAAATAATAGCAGCCCTGAAACTGACAAGAACGTCAATTTCACTGCTGGTAGGCTCCTTGCTATGAAATTGAGCCCGGGCTGGGTCTCACATCTTAGACTGTCAGCCCTGGGGTGGGGGTGGGGTGTTCCCATTGTAAGCTCCGCTGCCAGGGCTGACACCCGGGAGGAGGGATTGACAACCCAGAGCCCCGCTGCCACCTCCCAGTGAGGGATGGGGGAGGGGAGGGGGGAAGAGCCCAAGCCCGGGCTCCTTCCCCCTCCCCCCTGCCCAATCCCTCACTGGGCGGTGGCAGCGGGGCTCCGGGTTGGCAGCCACCCGACAGGGGGCTCTGTGCTGTCAGGGCTCCAGCTGTGAGTCCCGCGCTGGGCCGACAGCCAATGTAAGTAACGCAGTGACTACACAGGCACTGTCTCACCCTACTACGTTGACCTGAGTGCTACACCTCTCGCAGGTCAGTGTAGTGGGCGTCTTACATCGGCGGGCGCAACATTCTAGTGTAGACACTTATAGAGTTAGGCCAAGGTAAGCTGTCAGCCTAACTGTACTGTAGACCAGGCCTGTGTCCCGCAAAGTCTCGTGTGTATCTCGCTGTCTCTCTTAGCTCCTCCAGTTCAGAAACTCTCGTCTCAAAAGCTCATATTCGGTCTCTGAGAGCCACAAACTGCTTGCACCGAATGCACATACACCACCTGCATTCAGTGCAATAAACAGGATAGACCCCACTCTGCTGCTGGACTTCTGCCTGCATTGTTTTTACTCTTGCAGGGTTGTTTGGTGTGTTTGTTCTTTGAGTGTGTGTGGCAGTTCCCAGGTAACAGTTGTTCCTGAACAGTTTTTGTTTATATTTGCCTTAACTGAAAACCCCTCTGTGTCAAACAGAATTTAGAATGGTCTCTAGATACCCACCTGGATGTTTCCCAATTCATGTCTTATAAGTTGCTAATGGTCCAGTAGAGGGAGCCAGAACCTAGCAAAATACATCCCCTATGCTGCTTTCCTGTTTGCCTGTGCTGTATTAATATTCCAGCACAGAGACCTGTTATTTTTCAGGGCCTTACAGAAGAGCAGCGAACCCACTGCAGGGAGGCCTTGAAGAGTGTCTTGGATCGAGTCTATCAACCTCTAGTGGTCCGGGAACTGCTTGTTCTTCAGGGTGGATCCAAACAGGTACCCAGGCTGCCAACTGGTTCTGTAGCTGGTCGGGGGGGGTGGGCGAAGGGAATCTGATTCATGAGGCTGTCTCCAGTGTCTGCGCCTTCCAGTGGTACAGGAGCTGGAATATGATATGCTAGAGCAGGGGTGGGCAAACATTTTGGTCCGAGGGCCACATCTGGGTATGGAAATTGTATGGCGGGCCATGAATGCTCACAAAATTAGGAGTTGGGGTGCGGGAGGGGGTGAGGACTCCGGCTGGGGGTGCGGACTCTGGGGTGGGGCCAGAAACGAGGAGTTCAGGGTGTAGGAGGGGGCTCTGGGCTGGGGGTTGGAGGGGGGGGTGATGGCTCCAGCTTGGGGTGCGGGCTCTGGGGTGGGGCTGGGGATGAGGGGTTTGGGGTGCAGGAGGGTGCTTGAGGCTGGGACCGAGGGGTTCGGAAGGCAGGAGAGTGATCAGGGCTGGAGCAGGAGGATGGGTCCCGGGAGGAGGTCAGGGGTGCAGGCTCCGGGCGGCGCTTAACTCAAGCAGCTCCTGGAAGCAGCGGCCTGTCCCCCCTCTGGCTCCTATGTGGAGGCGCGGCCAGGTTGCTCTGCATGCTGCCCTGTCTGCAGGGGCCGCCCCTGCAGATCCCATTGGCCGTGGCTCCCGGCCAATGGGAGCTGCAAAGCTGGCGCTTGGGGCGGGGGAGGCATGTGGAACCCCCTGGCTGCCCCTGCGTGTATGAGCCAGATGGGGGACATGCTGCTGTTTCTGGGAACCACAGCACGTGCAGAGCGAGGCAAGCCCCCGACCCCGCTCCCCAATGGGAGCTCGAGAGCCGGATTAAAAGGTCTGACGGGCCAGATGCGGCCCCCGGGCTGTAGTTTGCCCAGCCCTGTGCTAGAGCATTAAACTGTGATTTCCCAGCTACTTGTCCGACCAGTGGGATGAAGATATGGGGCTTGGAATTTGCAGCAGAGACTTGCATTTGGAAGCTTTGTTTTATTTTTACTCAAGCTACATACTGGGAGTGAATCTATTTTCTTGAAAAGATAATAGAAGCACAGAAGCTTCTTCCCTAGAGAAGATGGTGCCGTGGATCCATCCTTGCTATGTTGCTTCACCAGATCTAATGCTGCATCAGCAGGGATGAATCTGGCTCATCGTGGCTGGTTTGTATGCTTCCTGACAAACCAGCTGAATTTGTGCTAAATATGCATTGACGGCTACTTCCTCCACTCTGAGATTGGCTGGGCTATTTGTCCTAGAAACTTGCCTCTTACTAGTAATGAATAATGCAAAAATATGTTAATAAAACATTATGGATTAGAATATAAATGCACAAAAATCAGCAAAATTGTGGCTCCTACAGCAACAGTGACCCTGTCACACTGAACATAAATATTTATGGCATAAAAAGTCATAAAAATCCTACTTGTGATGCCTGCAATAAAGCAGAGTTGCTGTGAGAGCCATCATTTGGAATAAGTTAATTTTTGTGCATTTCCCCTTGTAGCTAGGATACAGAGCTTGTCAATTCCACAGACTACAGCTCCACACTTTCTTCTTTGCAAAAAGATTGTTCAGTGAAACACCTTATACACTTTTTGGGTGCTCTATGAATAGTAAATAGAAATTCCTGGCAGTGCTTTGTTCATCGGGTTAGGTGTGCTTTGCCCTAGAACTCCCCGGAGTGTGTGTACATACCGTTGGCTTCCCTCAAAACCAGTTCAGCACCAGTTCAGTTTGTATTCTGTCAAGCTTCCAACATGACTGTCCTTCTGGTGAAGTGTCTTGTCCTGTAACTTTCCTATGTCACACTGGCAAAACAGGCATTGCTTTCTCTTCAGGCTATGTGGCGCTAACTTGAGCAAATATCCAATTCCCGATTTCAATCTGTACAGGACCTCTGGGAAAAGACTGTTACTTAGCTTTAAATGAACAGAGGCATTGCAGCTAGATGCATGTCTTTCCTCCCATGTAGCAATTTAAACTAGGCCATGTTTCAGGGTGCTCTGTGGGGCTGTACACTGGGAGAACCAGGGGAATTCAGCACACTGAGAACAATGTTGCTGTCAGGAATTCAGTGCACCACATCTGGTGAAACGAGAAATCTGAGTCTTGGTCTTAAAACCCTAATACACAGCATCATGCTCCTAATGCACGGCACAGTATTGCCCCTAAATTGGAATTGTGTGTTCAGAAACGCTTGGCTTATACTGCTAGATTTACCGGCAAGGAGAATATCAGATTTTCCTTTCAAGAATCTTGTATGGATCCTCACTTTATAGAGTCCTTTAACTACACTTTCTAATTGCTTTTCTGTATAGTGTCAGCAGCGGTCTTGTGCTCCAGCTGTATGGTGTTCTGCTGATCCAGCTCTTTAAGTCTGATACATTTGAGCTGCGACTGTTTTCACTTTGCACTGCAGGCGTAAAGGGAGGGCAGCGGCTTGTTAACGAAAGCTGCTGTCAGGGATGGAGGTTGCTTCTCTCCCTCTGGGGTGTGAGGTGAAAAAACAGTCCGCTGAAGGGTTCGGGGTGTCCGGTCTCATGAAATACAGCAGCTGGACACTTTTTCTTCCTCCATAAACACCCTTCTTGTTTCATGTGGCTGTTTAACATGGAATTGAGGGCTGCCTTGGAAAGAGAAAGGTGAGAGAATCCCCCGAGCAACTTTCTCAGTAAAGCAAACATACACCCGCCTTTTCCACTATTGATATGACAGCTGGCAGCAAATGCTGTCCCTGCAGACTGCATGATTTCTAGGACTGCACACTCTAGGTGGCACTGCCATTTGTACTGGAACAGCACCTGTCCTAGTACTGAGGCACATTGGGGTTGTGTTTCCTCTCTTGACAACGTAACCTATAGTTTGTATTGTCTGTCTTCTCACCCCAGTGTGCTTTCTTGCTGTGCCCAGTTGGAATTGCTCTCCTCTGGAGCGCAATGAGCTCTGATTCCTACTGAGACCCCCTGTGTGTATCACTGGTAGTGAGACAGTCAAAGCTGGCGTGTAACCCCAGGAGACTGTAATTTAGGGAAAGAAATCCCTGCATGGAGGAGAGGCTCCTGGGATGCTCAGGCCACCTAATTACACCCTCATTATTTTGGTGCCATTAGGTGGTGAAGTGATTTATAGAAAATTCCCCTCTGTGTTGTGTTCCTGCCACCACATACAGATCAGAGCCCTTCAGGACAGAGAGCGTGTTGTTTTGCACATGTGAGAGTGCTGGCACCATTCTCTAAAGAAAATACATTTCCAATCCCCCGCTCCATATCCTTTCAGGGCTTGCAGGCCCCTGCACAAGAGGTGAAGCAGCCGCTTGCCCAAGCCCCAGCTTGGCTTCGGCGTCTCTGTGGACAGCTGCTCTCGGAGAGGCTGATGAGACCCAGTGGGGTTCAGGCTGTTGTCCGGGGCATCATGGAGGGACCAGGAGGTAAGTATGTTGCTCAGACACTGTCATTTCTGTTTCACAGATTATGAATGAAACGAGACTTCCAGGGTGGGTCAGAGATCTTCCCATCCAATGAAATAACAAGCTGGAATAGCATTATGGGGACCCTCCCATAAGAGATTTCCTCTTATTAGACTATAAATACTTACACACACACGGGTTATGATTGCTTCTGGTCTTAAAAAGGGAGTACTGCGCTCCTGAACTTCAAGACACCCTTTGTCAGGGTGTGTTGTTACATTTCTGGGTTCTGGGACTGGAAACCTCCACAATTATTGAGAAAATATAAATAAAATGACAAAACCGAGGGCAAAAATACCTGTGTATATGAAATGCCAGTTCCTCACTCTTGTGAAGAGTAAGTTTGTTTTTAAAGATCTGTATTATTGATCTTTTTATTAGCGCCTATTTCTGTAAAGGGCATTGGTGCACGGGAACAGTGCTCTCTGTTAGTACATGATAATCATCTGGAGAGGAGTGAGATCGATTCCACACCCAATAGGGTTTGGGATCTCAAGGCCTACCACTGCCTCTCTCTGGCCAATTAGCTCAGGAAGGGGTTTCTCTCCAAGACACAGTGAACGTGACCTCTGGGACTTGTGTTCCGTAGCCTGCACTCCCAGAGCCCTGGCCAGGGTATTCAGAGTCTTGTGCTGTGGCTCTCTGAGAAGGTTTTGAGATCACCACCTGCCTCCAGTGCTTGGCTGTTACGCTCGTGAGTGGGAGTTGACTGCTGGAGTCCGAGGCCTTTGATAACACGTTGTTCCCTTCCTCCAAGGCAGCAGAGCAGTCATCTGAAAGACGCCTGGGCTGAGGAGATTGTTAAAAACAAAAATCTGACTTTTAGCCTTAAACGTCTGGCTTTAGAAAAAAACTGAACTGTTGTTTGGAAAGCCCAAGTCTAATGGGGTCTGTGTCCTGCTCTCCTTTGCTTTCAGCCGGGGCAGCTGGTGGCAGCGGCGCTGAAGCAGCAGCTGCAGACTGGAGAAAGTGTGACATGGTTGCTAGGATCTTGGCCTCCTGTCCTCAGCAATCCCTGTCCCTGGAGGATTACTACCGACAGGTGTGCCCACAGGTATGCCCTTCACTCCCCATTCTCACCAGAGCATGTCTGCAGTGCCCGTGAGCAGGGGATTGTGTGCTTAGCCCACAGTCTCTCAGTATGAAATATCCTTGCCTCCCTAGCTAGGGGATAGTGAGACTACGATTGTGTGCGGCATGGCTGTATTGTGAGTGTGATCCAGTACAGAACATACTGGGCCGAACTGGAGGAGATTTGACTGGGGATCTGTAAACAGGAGAAATTCCCACCCTGCTCTGTGTGTACACACCATAGATCATCTAAACTTACCCCCTTTCCAGGATTTGGCTTTATGTGCCCCTTAAATAACCAAACTAATAACAACACATAAGCTTCAGCTTCACCTTTCAGGAACTCTTCTGTCCTAGCTCCTAGTTCCCTCTGTCCTAAAGAAACTCCAAGTTACTGCCCCTCTTACAGCCTAGGTGGAGCTAATGAGATCCACCTGCTAGCATAAGTTAGCAATCATTACCCTGCATTGTATGTGCGGTTCTAGCTCTGACCATGGGGTAGCCCAACACTCCAATGTAGGGGGGAACCTGTGGCTCTGTTACAGGCTCTTTCTGACCTAGGCTGGTAGGCATTTGTTTTAGCTGATAAGTCAAACAATTTCTCTTTTACTTTTACTGTGTCCTCCTGAGCATTTCTCTTGCTGATCGCTGTCCATGGGCCCTTGTGTTTCCTTGATGACATGTCTTCAACATGAGGATCCTAGCTGGCCAAACTGCCTTCTCCTTTGTGAATCACATGCTCTTCTTGTATCTTCTTTCATTTAAGGGTCTCAAATCCCTTTGTAAATGTGTATTAAACCTTAAACAAGCCTGTGAAGCATTACCCCACTTCAGAGGGTAAACTGATGTGCAGAAAGTTTAGGAGATTTGTCCAAGACCGTACAGTCAGGAAGTAAAGAGTCTGGAATAGACCCCTAGAGCCTGATGCCTTCTCTCTAGGCAGCACTGCCAAGCTATGAACAGGTACTAGAATTTAAGAAATGCTCCCCCATGGAGCTCTTGCTGCTTCTCAGCCCTTGCCCCCAAAATTGCTGCAGGTGTCGGTGTCCTGGCTCATCTCCGAAAAAAATTCCCTTATTTCCTCCCCCCCCCTTCACTGCAGCACATACTGTGGAGGAGCCCTGCCTCCGCCAGACTCCGAGCTGAGATGTCTCCTCACGCCTGGCGCTCAGTTGAAATGAAGTTAATAGGGCTCCTCATTCTCATCTGTTGGCTGAAGTTAGCTGCTCTCTCTGTTTCCTGACCTGTGTTGTATATGTCATTTACATTCCAGATTCTAGACTTATTGCATATTCAGGATAAGTTGACAGCACACCAGTTCCAGAGAGTTGCCACCACTGCCCTTCTCACCATGGCCAGAGAACGCCCTCAGCTGGCAGTGAAATATTTGCTCCATCCCATGCTAGCACCACTTCTCCAATGCTGGGATATGGCAGGTAACGGTCCATCTTTCTTGGTCATGTGGTCCTATAACATATCGGGCAAAACCTCTCTCTTGAGAAGGGAAGATTGGTTTCTCTTTCTGTCATACATCTGTGGGCTCATCCCCCTGAAACGAATCCCATGGAGTAATCTCTGCAGATCCGGGGTCCCGGTCCTTCCATCAAGGGTTCCTCTTGATTGACTAGCTGGCTGCTCAGTGTCTAGGCTCAAACTGGAACATATAGAAAGAGGCGTTGGTTCAGGAACACTTTGTTTTTATAGCCCGCTGAGACCTCTGCCTCTTTCTGGTTGTGCTGCTTAAGGAACAGCTGGGTGGATTGTATTTGAGACACGTGTCCCAGATTCTGATTCCACCCCATGATAGCTACATATGTTCCATTCTTAAAGAGGTTTGAGGAGTGACTTCCTTCTCTGAAATCAGCCCCTCTCGTGCATGGAGGCCTGATTTTCGCTGTGGGAAGTGGTGGGAGGAGCGCAGTCTGTTTCTAGTGTGGCAGTGCTAGTGAGATGGATGATACCTTCCTGTGCTAAGT
Source organism: Emys orbicularis (assembly GCF_028017835.1). Taxonomy (NCBI): domain Eukaryota; kingdom Metazoa; phylum Chordata; order Testudines; family Emydidae; genus Emys; species Emys orbicularis. The sequence continues at coordinate 3,179,314 of NC_088696.1, read as the reverse complement.
CACCTGCTATCAGAGGCTACATGATGTTCTGCAGTGCTTTGTTCAATCTCTACCACACTGTTAAATGACTCAAGGGGCAGAGCTTCTGCTACTTCCGAAGTCTGAGGTGGTGTCGAGTGGTCAGTGGCAGGTTTCTGGTGGCCACCCTTCCTCCTAGCTGCTGGGGAGTGGGTTATCAGCCTCTGAGCAAGTAGAAAAACTTCTCCAATTTACATATTCTGACTTATGTTTTTATAGGTTGCCCAAAACAAAGCACATAACTCATAGTAACCCTTGCAAATGAACAATTTTCCTGTCATCAGCAAGTAGCTCCTAGCCATAACATCAGCAAAAACTCATAATCAGGAACACCTAGATCAGTGGTCTCCAACATTTTTACACCCAAGATCACTTTTTGAATTTAAGGGCAACCCAGGATCTGCCCTGCCCCTTCCCCAAAGCCCGGCTCACTCCATCCCCCCCTCTTTCCGTCGCTCGCTCTCCCCCACCCTCACTTACTTGCACCGGGCTGGGGCAGGGGGTTGGGGTTCGGGAGGGCGTGCGGGCTCTGGGCTGGGGCAAGAGGTTCGCAGTGTGGGAGGAGGCTCTGGGCTGAGCCTTGGGCAGGGGGTTGGGGTGCAGGAGGGGGTGAGGGGTGCAAGCTCTGGGTGGGTGTTTAGGTGCAGGAGGGGGCTCCAGGATAGGGCAGGGGGTTGGGGTACAGGAGGGGGTACAGGGTGCTGGCTCTGAAAGGGGGTCAGGACTGGTGCAGGATGGGGTTTGGGGTGCTGGCTCAGGGCTGGGGGTTGGAATTCGGCCTCCTACTGGGTGGCACTTACTGCGGTCAGCTCCCGGTTGGTGGTGCAGCAAGGCTAAGGCAGGCTCCCTGCTTGTCCCGGCCCCATGCTGCTTCCGGAAGGATAGGGTTTCCAGATAGCAACTGTGAAAAAACGGGACGGGGGTGGGGGGTAATAGGCGCCTATATAAGAAAAAGTCCCAAAAAACTGAACTTTCCCTTTAAAAACGGAACATCTGGTCACCCTACGGAAGGGGCCAATGCACCTCTACAGGCACTGCCCCCTAGCCTCCCATTGGCCACAGTTCCCCGTTCCTGGCCAATGGGAGCTGCAGGGGTGGTGCTTGCAGGCAGGAGCAGTGTGCAGAGACTGTTGCATCCCTGTGCAATCTGCTCGTAGATGTTGATATTTCTATGGCTGGTCCATAGCAGTGCCTGCACAGCCTCCTCTCCCCACAGGCTCAGGGGATCCAATCTCTCCTGTCTACTCCAGGCTGGAGCATGTAAGCAAGACGCAAGAAGTAATTCTTCAGCTCTACTCTATGCTGATTAGGCCTTAAATGGAGTATTGTGTCCAGTTCTGGGTGCCACATTTTTGGAAAGATGTGGACAAATGGGAGAAAGTCCAGAGAAGAGCAACAAAAATGATTAAAGGTCTAGAAAACATGACCTATGAGGGAAGACTGAAAAAATTGGGTTTGTTTAGTCTGGAAAAGAGAAGACTGAGAGGGGACATAACAGTTTTCAAGTACAAAAAAGGTTGTTGCAAGGAGGAGAGAGAAGAATTCTTCTCCTTAACCTCTGAGGATAGGACAAGAAGCAATGGGCTTAAATTGCAGCAAGGGAGGTTTAGGTTGGAAAGCTTCCTGTCAGAGTGGTTAAGCACTGGAATAAATTGTCTAGGGAGGTTGTGGAATCCCAGGGATGGTCTAGATAATACTTAGTCCTGCCATGAGTACAGGGGACTGGACTAGATGACCTCTCGAGTCCCTTTCAGTCCTGTGATTCTATGTGTGGGCAGTTGCATGCAATAATGGAGAGCTGCTAGGTGTGCTCACCATTCTGGGCAATCAGGAAAAGGCATTTCAAGAATTTGCAGGGCTTTAAAGAGGAGGGGGGGGCCTTCTGGTCTGCATGACCCCTGGGCAGTGGAGTTCACAACTGAGACCAGAGAGGTCAGTGTTGGGCATTGTGGGACAGCTGCTGGAGGACTGTTAGGGTCGACATAGCGCAGTGTTTACACTCATGTTGAATCAACCTCAACACGGCTCAATACCGCTCTGGGAGGTGGTGTTACTATGTCAGTGTAATGGAGCGCTTACATTAATTGGAGACCAATTTAAGTGCAACTAGATCAACGCAAGATGGCTTATGTCAGCCTAACTTTGTAGAGTAGACCTGGGGACTGCTGATTTCACCCTTAACTCTTCACTTCCCTCCATCTATTATTCTATAACCTATTTGCATATGCATGTTCCAGTGCTGCTCTACTAAACTGCTTTGGGTGCTGTAGCAATGTGCCAAGACAGTGTCACTCTCCTGCTCCCGGAGGCTACTCAGCGAAGGTGCATGTGGCAGCAGAGTCTTGATGCTCATGCTCTGGGTTTTTTTTAGAGCTAGCAATGGAAGACTTACCTGCAGGGACTGTGCTGGTGAAAGAGGCAGAGCTCAGCCGCTGCGTGGAAGATGTGTTCAAGGTACAGTATTTAATCTGAATCTCTAATATGTGTAGTTGTTGCCTGAGGATTGAAGAGAAAACTGTATGTCAGGAGTCAGTCTTCAAGTCTGGGACCTGCTGAGCCACTTAGATGAATATTCTAAACTATAAAAGAGAACAAAATCTCCAATGCAGCCTCAATGCTGAAATAAGGCGGAGTCAGGGGAGCCATGCCCGCCCACTTTTTAACATGGGCATAGTTTAAAGGGACGGGGGGCTGCATTACCCCCCCCCCAACTGCAAGCCTCGGGTAGGCACAGAGTGGTGCCGGCAGGGGCTGCACGAGGGAAGATAAGGTGATCAGTTTCCCCGCCATGAAGTGCAGCCCCTGCCAGCGGCACCAGCCTCTTCTCTGTGGGGAGGGCTGAGGTGGGCCCCCCGGTTCCCCACCCTGGGCAGGTGGAGGGTCCAAGTCTCCCCACAGCGGCCCAGGCTCCCTGGGTGGCTCTTAGCACTGCCCAGCTGGTTCCAGCATCTGGCCTGGCTGGGGGCGGGGCCTCGTGGCCCCACCACTTCTACCAAGATTCCGGCACTCCTGGGGGGAGTCCATAAGGTCTTGTCTATGTAAACAATTAGTCTGTTGCAAGCTGGGGTGTGCATCCACCCTGCCATAGCCTCCAGCAGGCTGTCTGTGTGGACCCTGCTGACGCACATTAACAGTTTGATCTAATCCTCTTTGAAATGGGACTCAATCAAAGTGCATTTCAAACTGCTTATTTGCTTCAGCAAGGTCTATGTGGCCATACTGGATCAGACCAAAGGTCCATCTAGCCCAGTATCCTGTCTTCCAACAGTGGCCAATGCCAGGTGCCCCAGAGGGAATGAACAGAACAGGGAATCATCGAGTGATCCATCCTGTCGCCCATTCCCAGCTTCTGGCAAACAGAGGCCAGGGACACCATCGCTTCACCTCCTGGCTAATAGCCATTGATGGACCTATCCTCCATGAACTTATCTAGTTCTTTTTTGAACCGTGTTATAGTCTTGGCCTTCACAACATCCTCTGGCAAGGAGTTCCGTAGGTTGACTGTGCGTTGTGTGGAAAAATACTTCCTTTTGTTTGTTTTAAATCTGCTGCCTATTTAATTTCATTTGGTGACCCCTAGTTCATGTGGTAGGAGAAGGAGTAAGTAACACTTCCTTATTTACTGTCTCCACACCAGTCACGATTTTATAGACCTCTATCATATCCCCCCTTAGTCGTCTCTTTTCCAAGCTGAAAAGTCCCAGTCTTATTAATCTCTCTTCATATGGCAGCCGTTCCATAACCCTAATAATTTTTGTTGCCCTTTTCTGAACCTTTTCCAATTCCAATAGATCTTTTTTGCGATTGGGCTACCACATCCGCACGCAGTATTCAAGATGTGGGCATACCATGGCAGACTACAGCCGGGTAGATTCACACCTTAGCTCGCTGCGAACTCATGTTCATGTAGACAAGTCCATAGAATAACCCTGTATTGGGTACAACAGTGGGGAGACTGCTACTTTTCTTCCAGTCTTCTGGAACTTCCACAGTGCTCCAAGGCTTATTGAAAATCAGCATCATGGTTCAGAAAGCTCCTGAGCCAGCTCTTGTAAAATTCTAGGATGCAAGTTATCTAGGCCTGCTGATTTTAAAAATGTCTAACTTTAGTAGCTGCTGTTTAACATCCTTCTGGGATACTGGTGGAATGGAAAGAGTGTTCACATCATCGTGTGATATGACTACATCATCTGTTTTACCCAGATACAGAACAGAAATACTTATTGTCATACTTACTGTCAGGCTGAATACAGTTACAAAACAGAGGTAAAGCCTGTTAGGAGGTGTGAGGAAAAGAAACATCACCGCTTAGCCACAAAGGATACACTGTTCTTTTTGGCTGCCCGGTGTTGCACTAGGGTGTACAAAGTCAGGAAATGAGACACCCAGCTTGGATGAAGAATTGATGGAGTGACTTATTGGCCGGGGATGTTTGTCTAAGTGCCCCTGGTAGAGTGGGCTGGAAAAAGGAAAAGAAGGCTACAGCATCAACTGCCTCTGGCAACTGCGGTCGGTGTCTTCTCAGTCTTTTGCTTGGGACGATGGGGGTGAGCTGGGTTCTGGGGGAAGCTGGCTCAGTTTGGACGTGCCGAAGCTAGCATAGCTAACTAATTTGGGGATTATCATAAATCTCGCTTTCAAAGGACGTATCCAATACCTAAACCCTTCGACTCAGATTTGAGTCCCCTACCCAAGGTCATGCTCAAGTTCTCATTGACAGATGTAAACACAGTACATATGCCATGTAGCCTTCTGTACACTGCAAACACCAGCTGTCCCCAAAAGGACTGAGGCACTGAGTTGCTTTCCTGGATTCTTGCAGCTGCAGGTAGGATCTCTCCTAGGGTGGAAGTGACCAGTGCACTGCCTCTGGTAGCTGGTTGGAGACTTGCGTGGAATGAATGTCTCCAGTTTTTACTGTGCAGCTGTCCACATCACAACTGACACCTGTCAGTGATCGTGTGGGCAGCCTCAGGAGTGGCACCAAACATTCTATGGGGACAATTCTTTCCTCACTCCTGAAGACGTTTGCCATCCAAATCAGGACTGAGGCATATGGATGGAGTGAAACGTGGGGGGAAACTTGAGCTGTTTCTGTCACTCCTCTTCATGGATAAACCGGAAACTTCGGTCTCCAGGGCTGTTATCTGATACCTTTCCCTGGAACTAAACTTGAGTCGTTCAAAAAGTGTGAATATTTTACAGTGAGGGTAATTAACTATTGGAACTGATCAGGGACGTGGTGGTTTCACCATTCCTGGGAGTTTTTATATCTAGATTGGATGTTTCTTTTTAGAAGAGATGCTCTAGTTCATCCAGAATTCATGGACTCGATGCAGAGCTCCCTGAGTGAGGCTCCATGCCTGTGCTCTGCAGGAGGTCAGACTAGATGATCACAATGGTCCCTTCTGGGAGGGCTGGCCCTAGACCAAGTGGTGCCCCAGGTGAGGAGTGTTTTTAGTGCCTCCCCTTCATTTGTTAAACTTTTGAATACCTTAATTTTTTTTGCATTTGTAGCCTATTTCACAACTTTGATGCACTATTTGAATGCATGATTTATCCCTGTCATAAAATGATAATTTGCACGCTAGGATCTGTAACGCTATATTTATTCATGCCATATATAAGCAAATAAAAAAAATTGTTTCCTCTAAGCTCAGAGAAACTTTTTACTTTTCAGAGTAACTGAAATGTACTAACATCAAGAGATTGAACTGTGCACCAATATTGGGTGGACCAGTATTAAATAGTGTTACAGTAGGTGACAGCCTTAGAATGTTAACCCTTTGTTGTTCTGTTTCAGATATTTTCCTATCAAATTTGCCCCTTGCTGCAAACTAGATTGCAGTTGAGCTTTTTGCTTCCTATACTGAGCTCCTGAAGGCTTCTTCCAGGGCATCTTTTATTTTCTACGGGGGAAAACAGACAGTATTAGGGAGAGCAAAAGTCTGTGTTCAGCAGTCTTAGAAAGTCATCAAACATTACGTGTTAAGCCTGGCAAAAGGAGTAATAGTATTTTTTGTTGCGTAGATAGAGGTTCAATAGATATCTCGGACGTCTCATTAAATATGTCCTTTATTAGTCGCTACTTACACTCGTCAAGTCTTAAAACACACGTACACTTTCACAATTACACACTAAAACAAGGTTCACAACATCGCAACTGGGCTGTCACTTAACTTCAGTTCGTTCTTATATTTCACTGACTGACTGGTGCCACCCTGCCCCTTATATACCTGCGAGGACATGGCTGACAATGTTTTAGGAGGTTCAAGCAAAATATAGTTCTCCAAGTCTGGAAGGTTCCACGAGATTCTACAAAGGTCTAGAACATTCTAGGAAGTTAGTGAAAAATGAATCCACATACAGAATACCTGAAACGTTTTATTTTAAATGTTCTATTTTCCCTTTTGCCACTAACAACAAAAACAGGACCCCGAGCCTGGCACCCCCTTAAGCTGTCACCTGGGTTGCCTGCCCCTAAATCCAGCCCTGCCTCTGGCCTTAAAATCTATGAAAAAAGTTCTGCAGTGGAAGTAGTTCCAAAAACATAGAAGTGAATCACTTTAAACTCCGTCTAAAGCTTCATTCTAGCTGCTGGGAGCAATCTCCATTTATATTGTGTCTTTGTCAAGCTGAAATCTGTCAGGGGTTTCCCAGTTTTAACCTTCCCAGAAGAGGGCTGACAGATCTTAATTCCCACAAAACCTAGCTTTTACCATCTGTGCTTACCCAATGCTTGGCAGGAAACAAGTATGGGTGTAATTCCTCTTTTTCATGATGGATTCCTTCCATCTGGGGTAGTACCTCTCAAAACATTGAAGGAATAGTGAGAAAGAAACGAAGTTCTCTTCACCTCTGCTACTGTCAGTACGTTTTCTCTTGACGACAGAAGTCAGAGAATGGGGGGAGGTCAATAGTATAGTGCTTTCCAGATTCCTGATCCCATTGGATCCCCTTGGAGCAATCCTCAGTGTAAGTATGATGCTGTCCCATGTGCAAAGGAAAAAGTAATCGCTTAATTCTAAATTTAAATTCAGCTTTGAAGCAATGGGCAGGGACCCTCATCTTACTCTGCAACATGTGGATTCCTCTGTGTTGTGTAATTTCAGCACTGCAGACAGGACCGGCACCAGCAAATGAAGCACGTGCTTGGGGTGGCACAATTCCAGAGCCGGCCCTGACTGCAGACAAGTAATCTGGTCAGCAGTCATCACCCATTTTTCAGCATTGTTACCAAGCAGTGTAATTGACTAGTGTGCTTTCAAGACCTGCTGCTGCATGGTGTAGATCAAGAGGAGGAGAATGAGCTGGCCAAAATTAATGGTGATTGTGCCAAGTGCTACCAAAGCTCCCTGAAACAGGATGATTTTCCTGCTCCAAAGCACAGGGGGCGCTCTGGTTCAGGTTATAAGAGATGGGGGATCAGGCAAACTCAAGAGGACAGGAAAATTGATGGAAACATGAGCTTCCTACCCCGTCACTGTCAGTTTTTGCCAATAACTGACTGTCTTTAATGTTAATGCAGAAATCTCAGCGGGCAGGGAGGACAGTGCAGACTCAGCGTCTTATGTGGCGCTCCTCCCAACAATGATTGATTGTTCTTGAAGCTGCTGCTAGAAAACTGCTCAGTGGAATCGATTGCCTCTTAACTGAAGTGCCACTGTGATGAACGCTATCCGAGGGATTCAGATGGACTCTTTGGAGCAGTGGTGGCTTTGGGTGTGGTGGTCTGTAATGCAGGTCTCAGGGCTATGGCTGTGGAGAGGAACTAACCTTCCCTTGTGGTGTTCTCTTAGGTTGTTAAAGGTAAACTGCATCCATTTGTGCAGAACTATGTCCAGCAATCTGATGTGGTAGAGAGGCTTGGGCAGGTATCTTACTGTCTTCATCCCCTCCTCCCACATGTCACTTCTGCCCAATGAAATGCTGCAGAGAGGGTAAAAGGGGCAAATGGCCATGTTGCCAGAAGCCTGAGTTGCAGCCTGCACAGTCTAAGTATGCAGAGCAGTGCTTGGATCGAGATGGAGCGTTCCATGCTGAGACCTGTAATGGATGGAGGCAGCACCTGTGCCGTATTAATGGTGAGAGAGGCAGCAGTGTAGAGCCCCACGGGCATCCTTTAGCCACCCTGGTTGGTGTAGGAAGGTGTGGAACAGGAAAGCCCTAGTGGCTCAGCCCAGGTTGGAGCTTGATCCTCTGCTGTGACCACAACAGCAAATGGCCTCTTTGGGTCTAGCAGAAAACAAGATTCAAACTAATCTCAGACTGTTACCAGTCTGCAGTGAGCCAGGCCTGAGGCTTAGCCACGTGTCCTGTCAGGGGAACCTGCTTTCTGCTGTGAGTCCCAAGCTCCGGACTAGAAGGGCAGTGTCTGGAGCAATGGAATTTAACTGCAAGAAGCTAGTGATTGGATCTTTGGCAGAAGCCTTGGAAGTCTGAGCTTTTAAACCAGGGGTGGGCAAACTATGGGCCGGATCCGCCCCACCAGCTGTTTTAATCCGGCCCTCAAGCTCCTGCTGGGGAGCGGGGTCTGGGGCTTGCCCTGCTCCGGCGCTCCAGCCGGGGAGCAGGGTTGGGGCCGCTCCACGTGGCTCATGGAAGCAGCGGCATGGCCCCTTCTGGCTCCTACATGTAGGGGCAGCCAGGGAGCTCCGCTCTGCACGCTGCCCCTCCCCCCCAAGCGCCGCCCCCCCCCAGCTCCCATTTGCTGGGAACCACGGCCAGTGGGAGCTGCAGGGGTGGCACCTGCAGACGGGGCAGCGTGCAGAGCCACCTGGCCGCGCCTCTGCGTAGGAGCCGGAGAAGGGATATGCCGCTGCTTCCGGGAGCCGTTTACAGTAAGCGCTGCCCGGAGCCTGCGCCCCGAGCCTCTCCCTGCTCCCCAACCCCCTGCCCTAGCCCTGATCCCCCTCCCGCCCTCCAAACCCCTCAATCCCCACCCGCAGCACCCTCCTGCACCCCAAACCTCTCATCCCCAGCCCCACCCCCACCCCAGAGCCCACACCCCCAACCGGAGCCTGCACCTGTTCCCACACCCCAACCCCCTGCCCCAGCCCTGATCTCCATCCTCCAAACCCCTTGATCCCAGCCCGGAGCACCGTCCAGCACCCCAAACCCCTCATCTCCAGCCCCACCCCAGAGCCTGCACCCCCAGCTGGAGCCCTCACCCACACCCCACTCCCTAGCCCAGAGCCCCCTCCCACACCCTGAACTCCTCATTTCTGGCCTCACCCCAGAGCCTGCACCCCCAGCCAGAGCCCTCACCCCCTCCTGCACCCCAACCCCAATTTTGTGAGCATTCATGACCCGCCATACAATTTCTATTCCCAGATGTGGCCCTCGGGCCAAAAAGTTTGCCCACCCCTGTTTTAAACGCTGTGATTGGAGCATCGTTTTGGGTAATAATGACCTGTTATAACTAGCTGGCAGGCAGAGACCAGTCAGGGGCTGCTCTGTGGCTGGTGTTCAGTATGGAAATGCCTCTGGAGTGCAGGGTGGATCCCTCATTAATGGCAGTGTGCTTTAGTCCTGACAGCAGAGAGATTAACAGTGGAGACTTCTGCTTGCAAGTGTCATTTGATGCTAGAGTGGGAAATGCTCCTTGGGGCTTCACCAGGAAGGCTTTGTATACCAAAGATGCTGGTTAGGAAGCACGGCTCCACAGGGATTAGCATGGGCAAAACACTGCATCAAAACAATAGGCCAATATATTATCCAAAGAATCTCCTCCTTCCTCAGCTAAACTGCCCTCTTCTCTGGGCTGGCATGTTGCATCTGACAGGCAATAGCAACACTGGGAAGTGCGCTCTGAGATTAGATCCAACCCTAGGAACTGCTGCTTGCCCTCCAGCTGCCAGGGAATCTGGAGCTGGGAGAATAGTTTTGTTTAAAGGAACAGTGTCCTCCAAGCAGGCTCGGTTTCCCAGCCTGCTGAGTGGAAGGTCATTCAAACAGCTTGCGAACAGGGTCGATATTTTATTTGCCTCTTCCTGGCACCCTCCCCAGTAAAAACATGTTTAACAAACCCACACACCTGTTAATTTGAAATGTACCTTAAGAAATGCGCACACTCTGAAATCGTAACTGTGTAACTCATCAGAGCTTTTTATTTCTTATAGCCTTCTGCACTGGGTGTCTGTAGCGTTATTGCTTTAACCGCAGCCATCTTATGAGGGTTTTTAGAGAAATAGTTCAAAACAAACGTGTAAATTTTCAGGATCTCTCTCCCTGGGCTTTGGGGCAGGGAAGGGAGATGTGGGGTGATTTGTGGGCTGGTAACTGGGGGTGGTTATGATCGGGGTATAGAGCTCTGGGTAGGTGCCTTTTGGCAATAAAGGGAGGGAGGAGAGAGTGTCACTCTGAAGTCTCCTCAAAGTGCTGCCTGTCAGCAGCCAGAGTCTCACGGGCCCTCTGCCTTCTCCTTGGATTTCTCACTCAGCACATAGCAGCCCAGCTGTCTTCCAGCCTTCGCTTTCGAGGGACTGACCTGTCTAACAGTGGGAATTTGACTCTGGGTATGTTGGGCAGTATGTTTATAAAGACTTGTCTCTTCAAATACTGCAGTCTGTAGTTTTAATCCCCTACCCCTGAGTGATAGCTGTCCTGAGTAACTGGCTGTAATATACGAATAGCATGAAGCCCTACTGTAGCTAGCCTCTGGCAGTTCCTAGATGACTCTGGAGAAGATGGTGCTGATGAAGGCTGCTTTCAGTGCTTAATAGCAAACAGGAGTCTGGTGTGATCAAGGGATGTGGACTCAGAATTGGAAGGGCTGGGAGCAGTAACCTGCACCGTGTATGTTCAGAAATCAGTCCCTACCAGACATGCATGTGCCTTTCACCCTTCCCTTCCTCTGCACTCCAGGCAGACATTTGACCCTTCTGTCTCCGTAGGTGTACGTGGTTGGGAATGAGCCCTCTGACATGTTACTGGAATCCTTGCAGCCATCTCTGGGAGTGATTTTTTCTCTCTATTGTTTCACCAAGCAGAACGTGTCTCACTTACGGTAAGGCATGTGGCAAAACTCTTCTGCTAGGTAAAGTGGGGGGTGTAATTAGTTCACTGTCTGGCCTATGTGGAACTGAGTAGGAAGGAGAGATCATGGTTGCCCAGGGACAGCAGAAAGCCGTGTGTGTGTGAGGCGAAGGGCTTGGCTGGGTGTGGGGTGTTTTGTGTGCAGGTGGGATTTAGGGATGGGAGAAAACTTTAAATAAATTCCTGTATATGGACCTGAATGTCCTTGTGCTCCACTGGCAGTTTGAAGTAAAGGTCATTTGTTTCCCATTTGAGCTGATTCCCTTCTTCGCAGAGGTGCACAGGACCTGCTCCTCTCCTCACCATTGTAGCTTTGTTCACACTGAGCTCTTTGTTGAGTTCTCCCACCCCTGGAGTAGCACCAGTACAGTGCGGGCAGCACGAGTGCAGACCAGCTGCTGGTGTGTTTGCCACTTTCCTCTCGGCCTGCTCCGAGCGGGGTTGGACAACAGTTTGATAAACACGTTGCCAGGAGGTTTACTCAAGCCCTTCCACCATTACTAATCCTGGGAGGGGCACAAGGGCTTTGACGAAAAGCTCTGTGGAGACACAGCCTTTGCCAGCAGAAAGACATCATTAATCATTTCAAAGGTGCAGGGGAACCTCCTTAAAAGAATGAAAACCAACTAAACCAGCTGCAGGGAGAGTGGGGCTACCAGGGCGCTGTATCTTTCCCAGAATTCAGCAAGCGTAACCGAACTGCAGCTGCCCGGCACTGGTCAATCTTCCAGAATCTGGCACCTTCATGAAACAGCTGCTGGAGCTCATGCAATCGATACTGAGTTACAGGCTATCTGTCACCTCACTCTCTTCCCAATTTCCTCCTCTGATGCCCGGGTGCAGGAACAGCGCTGTGCACTGAGTGGGACTGCAGGCAGGCTTCAGGCCCAGCAGCCACTAATCCCACAAGGGGTCTGTGTGGAGGTGGTCTTTATTGTGCATATTCACTTTCATTCACACGGTCAGGCTTCTCCATTCATTGCTGGGTTGAAATCTTTAACGACCCAGATCCTTTCACATCTGAACTGTGGAGGAGCAGGAGAAGCCATTGTGATGCCTTGCAGCTGCCTTATAAGCGCACATAAAGAGCTGTCACCTCCCTGGGGTTTACTGTATCTATGAGACTGCACAGCGGGAACCTTCCAAGGTGTGTCTGTGGTCACCTGCCATCTTCCCGGTGCCACCAGCTCGCTCTGATGGTGTTTGCTGTGTATTGGAGCTCACAAAACATCATTGTTACATTGCTCCATGTGTCTGTTACAAGGCATCATGCCAATGGTAGAAGATGGACTCTGTCATGGCCTCTCTTTCTTGATAGCTCACCATGCCAGGAGATTTTATTATGGGTCTTGGAGAAGTCAGAGAGAGAGGTGGCGCTCTCCACGCTGGAAGGGTTTGCAGGACTGGGTAGAACCATGCAGTTTCTCCATCCGCTGTGCCAGTTTCAAGTAGCTGGTGGAGGTGGTGCCATGATCACTGTCAAAGAGACCATCAGGTAAGAGACTACGTTGTGACACTGCATTAGCAGCCTTACACTCACTGCCTGGCGTGCCTTCAACTGTCGTCATTCAACACCTCGGGCTGTTTTATGGCTCCGCCAGTAAGGGGTGCCCGTGCAGAGTTCCACAACTTGCAGAATATGAAAGCGGGGGGTGGGGGGAGCTGGGATGCTGTAATCCCTGTGGAGTGTCACCACTGGGCAGGGATGGACAATTGACTTGGACTGAGTGCCAAACTCTAGCAGGTGAAACTTCCTGGATGGCCTCAACTTTACAGGCAAACTGAGCTGAACATTGCAGGAGCAATGAGGTGTGAAGTTGGAGCAGATTTTAGCCCTGATACACCTACAAAACCAGTAATAAAATTCACGTTTGGCTTTTATTAGCATTATTAATTTCTTCTTGGGAGCCCTTTGGCCTGCGGCTGGATGACTCAGGGGACTGAGAATAGGAAATGGCCTTTCACTCCTGAATCACTGGTTCAAATTCTGACCAGACAAGTAGTGTCTGACGTCATCACGGTCTAATGCAGGGGTGGCCAACCTGTGGCTCCGGAGCCACATGCGGCTCTTCAGAAGTTAATACAGCTCCTTGTACAGGCACCGACTCTGGGGCTGGAGCTACAGACGCCAACTTTCCAATGTGCCGGGGGGTGCTCACTGCTCAACCCCTGGCTCTACCACAGGGCCTGCCCCCGCTCTACCCCTTCCCGCCCCCTCCCCTGAGCCTGCCATGCCCTCGCTCCTTCCCCTTCCCCCTCCCCAAACCTCCTGCACGCCATGAAACAGCTGATCGGGAGGTGCAGGGAGGGATGGGAAGGCGCTGATCAGCGGGGCTGCCGGTGGGTGGGAGGTGCTGGGAGTGGGCGGGGGAGCAGATAGGGGGGCTGCTGACGTATTACTGTGGCTCTTTGGCAATGTACATTGGTAAATTCTGGCTCCTTCTCAGGCTCAGGTTGGCCACCCCGGTCTAATGGCTGATCAGTTGCATGTGTGAAATGAGTGGAATGGACATCTGGCACCATCAGAATGGTACTAATTGACCCCCTTGTTGACAGCCTCTGTAGACTGACTGAATGAGCCATAGTGACTGAATTCCCTCAGTGCTCCTGGAGATGGTCCCTCCAGAATAGGGTCAGGCACGTTGGTGCCTGGCATTACACGGCCATTGCCCGTGCTCTGTCTGCTTTGAGGGTAAATGGAAGACTGCAGGCTCCAGCACTGTCCAGACAGAGCCCATCACCAGCTTGGGGCATGTATCTATGAGCCAGCATTACCTGGTGGAAAGAACCAGGAACTCCTGCTTTGTCACTGGCCTGCTGTGTGGGCAAGTTTGGACTTGTCTGCACACAGACTTGCATCCATTTAGTTAAACTGGTGCAGAAGCCCATGTGGCTGTTCTTATTCTGGTATAGTTTAAACCTGTGCCTGCAACTCGAATGAACCTGGTTAGAACTAAAATAAGTGTCACAGGGGTTTGCGCAGGTTTAACTAAATCAATTTAAAATCACGGCTTAAGTTGAACTAGTGCACCTTTGCATGTCGACAAGGCCTTGCTTCCCCTCTGTGTATCTATTTCCCTCTTTTATGGCTGGGGAAACAATTGTAGGGCCGCTGCATTCGTTAATTAATGCTCATACAGCTCTTCGCAGAGGAGTTATGTATGTGCTAAATATTTTGTGTGCATAGATTCCGCCCTTGTTATTCCTGCAAAGGTTAATTAGTGAACTGAATGCTCAGCCATTTCAACTTCATCACCAAACTAAATGATATTTTTATCAGCTGCCTACTGGCTGTCCCCTTTCAGGGCGTGCAGTACAGAGTGTTGCTGTAACTGGGAGTTTGCAAAAGCCTGGAAGTGATGAAATAGTGTAAACGCTGCCCCAGCTTCCCCTGATCAGGAGTGACAGGTGGGCTGGGAGGGCACGGGAAATACTGAGACACAAAGCGGGACAGATAAGCCGAAAGCCCCTTGGGCATTTGGGACTTCACGTTGATTCTGGAGCACGGAAAGCACTTCTCACCCAAGGCTTGGCTCATTACAGCTTGAAACCACATTATAAACCTGGATGAGATAGCCAGGGTCCCAAACACTGCAGTGCCAGTCGGGATGGGAAGGAGTGGAACTTACACTGGGGAGATACTAAATACAACTGAGAACTCTTCCTGGAAGTGTTTGGCACTGCTCCGTGATGGCGGTAGGAGAGCTTAGCTTGCTGCAGTTACCTGCTGGATCTGGAGCATGGGTTCACACCCCAGCACTCTCCCTCACAGAACATGGACAAGGCTCTGGCATACAGCAGCAGATTAGGGATTCTTCTGGGAGCGAGGTCGTATAATGCTGTTGACCAAAGAGAAGGCAGACAGACCCTCCTGTTGCAGGCATACCTTCAGCAGCCTGTGGGCTCTTCCATTGGGGTTGGGAGTGATTTTCATGCTTGTTTGAGTCTTAAAACCAGATCCCTCACTTCTGACTAGCTTAAACAGCACCCAGAGTGGGCTAGGCAGCGGGGGCCACCGTTGACCTTTAGAGCCCTGCATGCTTCTTGCATGAATAGGGACCTTAGTCCTGGTGCCCAGGCCAAATTCCATCTTCAAATAACATTGTCTCTCTAACGGTTTCCCTGCCGCTTCTGTTGGATACGGTGTTCTCTGCTTCCTGCCAGGAACCGGGTGTAGCACTCCTGTGTGCTGGCTGCTGCATCTCAATGGGGAGATGGAAGGGTGCCCCTGTGGAAGTGTTCTGGAAATCCCTACAGCACTTGGGGATGAAATGTGCCAGGGAAATGCTCTTGCCAGGGGTAGTTCAGAAACCGACACCAGCGAGACTCTGGGTGGGTTCCTGTCAGGTGAAACGTTGGCTGCATTTCAGTGACGAGGAGGAGGCGCTCTACCAGAAGGTCTCCTCGGAGCAGTGGCAGATGGAGCAGTTGGTGGACCTGTTGACTCACTGCCAGAAGAGCGGCTTAGCTGGAGACTTCTTCATCTGCTGTTTAAAGGTAAGAGGCCACAGTCTGTTAGCAGCCCGCATGGGTGCAAGGGTCCGGGAAGTGCCTTGCATTCCCAGAGGGTTAACTTTCACATGCCTGATTGTTCCATGCCGCATGTGGGGAGGGTACTGGAAGAAGGGGGACGTTCCACTTAAATCTCCTGGGAAAGAGCCGCTACAGGTATAGGGTAGCTATATCTCGCGACCGTTCCAGCGCCAAGCCCTGAGGAGGCGCATGGAGTCCTCAGTCTGTGAAAGGGTTAACCCTTGTTCTGACGACAGGAATGGTGGGATTTAGGCTGTGGGTAATCCCTACCTTTGCAGACTGCCACTTCCCCAGCTCCCTGCCCTGCGTTTCCTTTTCTTCCTGCAGTTTCGTCTCCAGCCTAATCACCGCCATGGTCCCTCCTCGGAGGGCCAGGCTTTGCTCTCCTCTGCTGCCAGGCAGAGTGTATAATCCGTGTCCTGCTAGCCCCCTTTGGGGTTGGTGCCATGGTTACGGCCCTTCTGCTGTGCACAGAGCGCTGCGCTCCTTTGTCTGGGCCTCTTTCAATGGCCACCAGAAGAGCTCATCCTGTGTGTGGATGGGAAGGGGCACCGGCAGCATAGGGGCATGTAGAAGGGCTCGGCCGAGGCTCGTCCCTCCGCGGGGCTGCGGGGTATCCCACCGTCTCGCAATAGTTCAATATGAGCCCAGGCCCTAGGTCAGGGCTGGCCAGTAAACAGTCAGGAGCTCCGGCCCTTAGGCAGGGGCTGAGCCAATAGTTCAGTGTGAGCCTTGGCCCTAGGTCAGGGCGGGGCAGCAAACACCCAGTCAGGAGCTCAGGCTTCTGAGCGTCTGGTGCGAGGGGGAGACGGCCACCCGTGAGTAGGGTGGCAGGGGGGACACAGGCCCACCCACTCCACTGCGTCCCAGCCCGGAGCCCTAGCAGCAGCAGAAGACTTGCTGCTGTCAGTGGGGATCCTGACCTCAACACACTGACATTGGTTCTGGCAGTGCTGTGGCCAGACCAGGGTCGGTTGCCCCCGGGCTACTTCCGGACTCCCCCCTCGTAAGGTACCTGGATTAGGGCGGTGTCCTTGGAGGTTTCCAGGACCATCGGTTCCTCCGGGTAGCTGGCGAAGGGTAGGCTCGGCTCCTCCTCGGGGTAGCTGGCGAAGGGTAGGCTCGGCTGCTCCTCGGGGTAGCTGGCGAGGGGGAGGCGCGGCCTGCCGGCGTTCCCCAACCCGAAGCTAGGCCACAGGCATCTGGCCTCTCCAGCGGCTGGCTTGTAAGTGAGCTTTGCAGCGGGGCTTTTCTACTTCCTGTCCTGCGCCGTGACCTCTAGGGGGTGGGCGCGGGACCCACTGGCTCCGCCCACGTTGGTGCTAGGGGAGGCTTGTCCCTCCGCGGGGCTGTGGGGTATCCCACTACCTCGCTACAGGGCACTTCTGTGGGAAGCAAGCGGGGTGCCCAGGCCACGCAGCCCACCACCAGGAAGCCCTTCTCGACGTGTTCAGCAGATGTTCCTGTTCGTGTTATAAATCAGGAAATATACAGTTAAAATCTAGTTTGCTAGAGGTCAAAGGGTCCCTGGTGTGTCTGAGGCAAGCACCAAAGCAAATGGGCAAGCAAGACCCTGGCAGGTTTACAGCCCTAAGTGACCATCCTTAGGGGAAGCTTTTAGTGTTCCTTCCCCTGCTATGTGCGAGGAGGTCACTCTCAGCATTTGGGGCCGGTGGTAGCAGTATGAGGAGAGGGGTGGGAGATCCCGGGCCGGGATAACAGAACCAGCATAAGATCCCTTTGGAAAGCTTGGGCTTTAGGAAAATGGCTGGAGAAGAATCCCCAAGGCCCCAGTGCAGATCAACCTGCCTCCTGGCACCTGGATGAAGATTCTGGGCTAGGGTGAGGATGGCAGCAAAGGTTTGAGGCCTAGCAGCTACTATAGTAGAATTGGCTGCTCTGTGATACTGATGTGCTCTTTAAATCTGACCTTGTTCTTGGACGTTAGCTGCTGGCCAGTTGCCAGCTGGGTGCCCCCAGCTGTGTGGATGGGGCTGTCATTGCCGGTGGCCCACAGACCGATTTCCTGTATTTAGCTCTATTTCTGACTGTGCCGTGCACTCCCCTCCCTGGCAGGAGCTGACTCACGTGGCTGCAAAGGATGAGGCTGGCTCGGATGCTGCTCCCCTTTCCTGTGAGAGTCTGGTGGAGCTGGAGCAATACCACAGTCAGCAGCTCGTGGGGCAGAAGAAGAAGCTGCTTGTTCTGCAGCTGGTGGCCATGCTGTGTGAGCGCGTCTCAGACACCGTGTTCACAGACGTTGTCCAGGTAGGTCATGGCAGAGCCCAGGGGCATGGCACTGGCAACAGCACTGCACGTGGGAAATGCCATCTGACTTGAGGCTCACAGAACGACCCTCAGGTGGGTCCTGTATGAGTCTTGGGTGAACCCCTTCTGCAGAGTGTGACATGAAGTCAGATGTGGCTACTGCCTGTCCGTTGACTGAATCCCGTGCACTGAGGTGAGGGTGCAGTGAGGAGCCGTGTTCCCTGTGTGACTACAGGGGAGAATAGCCTGCAATCTCAAAGACTTCTGCTTGGGAAAATGAGACAGCAGTAGCTCTGAGCTTCCCACAGCCAGCACTTCTACACCATTCCCTGGTGGGCACCCGGTGGAAGAGGCTGAGGCTGAGTATCTAGAGCAGTGGTTCTCAACTTCTTTTTTCATTTGTCGACCCCTAAAAGATTTCAAATGGAGGTGTGGACCCCTTTGGAAATCTTAGACATAATCTGTGGACCCGAGGTTGAGAACCACTGATCTAAGGGACCTTGCCATACTTGGTGCTCCTGTACCATTTCCAGCAGCACCTTCTTCTGGGCTAATAAGAGTGCCAATATTTTTTCCCAGCCCCTTGTTCCCAGAGCCAGCTGACCTTCCATTCGCAGTTTGAATAATATTGGGAGAATTCAGAAGCTCCCGTGTTACTCAAACTGCAGAGGTGATCTGAGCTGCTGTTCGGGGATGGAAGGAGCTCCAAATTGGTGGAAATGTGATGTGGTGACCAGATACCCTCTGCCCTCTTGCCGTGGGGCCCCAAATGGGAGCTACCCCAAGAAGGTTACTCTGAATTGAAACCCCTGCATGAAGTATGAATAGCCGCAAGTCTTACATCCCCTGCACGAATCAGCACTCGGGTGCTCTGTGCCGGCTCTGCATCAGCAGTTAAACGAGCCTCTTCACAGAGTTGTGCTGCACCATGTTAATGTAGAGCTCCATTAGAAATGCAGGAAGCTAAGGGAAGATCAAAGGTTTGGGCTGCCAAATGGCAAAGGCCAAAACCAGTCGGGCAGGAAATGTGTTTGTGTTTTTAAAGCTTCTTGCAGAGAGCTGTGAAACATGGGGGGAAATATCTGTCCCTATTCTTGACTGCAGACTCGGCATGGAGTGCGTGAGGTCTAATCCCCTGGCCTAGTCTTACTCTGCATAATTGGGGAGTGCTTTGAACAGATGAAATGTGCTTAGAGAAGGAATAATTGTTGGGGGCTGGGAACCCTGCAGTGTGTTTCTGGAAAAGACCAATTATTCTTGATTGGCGGAATACTCCAAACGATGACAGTGGGGAAGGGCACAGTCCGGGCCGCAGAGCGCTTGCAGTCAAAGACAGCCTACAGAAAAGGGGAGGGAGCAGGATTGGCTCAATGAACGTATTTGATCCATGCTGAACTCCTGCTTTGCCGTTTGACCCCGTAGCTAGCCAGCATGACTTTGATTTGTGCTGGTGTTAACCTAACCCTATTTTACTGAGCTTTCTAATTGTTCCTTACAGGATATTTTAAACCCGGTCCTTTCTTAATATTTTGCACTGTTTAACCCCTACCCATTCTATATTTACCTGGTTAATATTTCAAGCCCTAGCCTTTTCCTAATATGTTTGAACCCTTAATCCTCCTCTGTCATCCCTCCCAACAGTGATCAGCTGATGAGTCCAGTGCCCTTTGCTTCCCAGCACCTCCTCCGTCCTTGCCCACTTCCTACCCTTTTGCTCTGCACAAATCTCTAGTCACCTGCAGAGACTGTCAGTTTGCTCAGCTCAGGTCAGAAAGGGGTAGCTCCTGGGGGCTGCTAACATACTGATCCCTGGAGATCTTGCAGGACTCCTGCCCTCGGAGAGGCCTGCTAATGAATGCAATGAGCTGCATTATTATCGTCATCCAGGGACTGTGAAGGGCTGCAGTAAAGAAGCAAAGAAAAATGCTGCTTCCCTTGGAATAAAGGACTCGGAAAGCCTTGACAGAAGCCAAGCCACTGTTGCTGTTTATAGCCCAGTCTATCAGTGTGTGCTTTTTAAGGAGTTTCTAGCTAGGCTTTGGGCTAAAACCTGCTAGGTATGACTCAGGCGGGGGATGTGAGTGTTGTAGTTTAAGTATCCAGTTTCAGAAATATCAGGTTTTTGTCTCAAGTTTAAAGGACTGGAGGGAGGGGGAAGGCCTGTTGGTTTGGCTGCAGCCTTGCGTTCCTGGTGCTGACAGCCAAGTCTGCTTGTTAAAGTTAAAATGGCCAGAACATTGAGACATAATATTGCTGAGGTGCTTTTCATAGCGAAGAAAATTAGACAGGCCAAGCTCATAATATATGAGCAGCTACTGGGGATTCATATCTCCAGAAATACTTCAAATTTGCTAAAAGTATCTCTCAAACTCCTGTGGCTTCCTGGTGCCCACCAAGTGAGTTTATAAATAAATTAAGCAAAGCCGCGCTGTCTCCTCTTCCTCTGGAACTCCCAGCATGTCCGGCACTGTGAGCTCTTTGGGGCAGGAACTGTCTATTTTTGTTTATGGTACAACACTGAGCACTGTGTGAGTGCCAAACAAAGAATCAGAAGTTCCACTTCCAAGTAAATACGTCTTTCTCTGGCGCCCCTGGTTGAGCACCACAGCTCCAGTAGTGTGCAGTGCACTGCAGCCAGCCGTCCGAGCTGTGGGCCAGCCCATAACGGGTGCAATACCATGGGTGTGGTGATAGAGCTTGGCTTAAGGACTGAAGAATTATTGTGTCTCTAACTGGAATGATGTGATCTTTCCTTTTCTTCTGTTCCCTAAACTCCCTTCCCTTCCCTTTGGCAGGTGGTGGAATTTGTGGCAGTTACATTGCAGCGGGCATGTGCAAGTCTTGCCCAGGGTTCAGAGGGCACTGTGGAAGCACAGACTCTGAGCATGTCCATGGGACTAGTGGCTGCCATGCTAGGAGGGGCAGTGCAGGTAAGCCAGGACACAATGGGATGTGTGCATATGATCTGAATGCATGGAAGGGCCTCTGGAGCCCCTGACCAGCAATGCAGGCTGCTCTGGCATATGCATGACAGCCTGTGCATGGGCTGAGATGCAGCACTAGAATTGCTGGAACTGGATGGTTAGTTTAGATCAGATCATATTGAAATTTTGAAAATAGAGACCCTTCCCACTCCTGTGCCTTGCCCCTTGGTACAGACATGGTTTCCCTTCACCAGGCAGGGCCGGCTCCAGGCACCAGGCAACCAAGCTGGTGCTTGGGGCGGCACCTGGAGGGGGGCGGCGCGGCGCTCGGGCCGCCGGGGAGACCGGGGCCACAGCCGGGCTCGCCGCCCTCCCCCCGGCGCTCTGGCCGCCCCCCCCCGCGCCCTCCCCCCGGCTGCCGGGGGGAGAGCGGCGAGCCGCTTCCGGGGCTCGCCGCCCTGCGCTCTGGCCGCCGGGGGGAGAGCCGAGCCCCAGCCGGGGCTCGCCGCCCTCTCGCCGCCCTGCCCCCGGCGCTCTGGCCGCCGGGGGGGGGGGAGAGCGGAGCCCCCGCCGGGGCTCGCCCCCCTCGCCCCGGGGCTCCGGCCGCCCTCCCCCCGGCGGGAGAGCCGAGCCCCCGCCGGGGCTCACCCCCTCCCCGGGCTCCGCCCCCCCCCCGTGGGGGGGGGGGGGGGCGGCCGGAGGCTTTTTTGCCTGGGGCGGCAAAAAAGCCAGAGCCGGCCCTGTCACCAGGATGACACTTAGGCTGTGGTTTGGATATTACAATGCTCCCATCCCTTTTCTCTCCCCCACCTCTGCTAACTTTTGTCTGAGAGTGATGCCGAGAAATTGATTCATGCCATTGCATCAACTGGAGTGGGCTAGTGTGTAATGTGCGAAGGATGTAGCTGTGTTGTAACAAAGGGACCAGATGATTCACAATTGAGCGGTCTACCTGTTGCTATTTAAGCAGCACCTTTGCTCAAGAGGTTACACTTGCACCTGTTTTGGAAGCATTTTCACGCCATCACGCAGGTCTTTGCACTGCTTGGATCCTACTTCATTTCTCAGCCTCTTCCTCCTTCAGTTTGTTCATTTAACCAAGGTCTCTTTATAATGTGGTGTGTTCCTAACAAAAAAGCCACCAAACTCTAAATCTGTGAACAGACCCAGTGAAGGAGCATGGCCTGGGTGCATATTTAGTCAAACTACTACACTTCTCTTTTAGTTTAGTCTGTAAATCTTCTAAAGTATGAAGAGGATAGTGATCCTGTATGTGCCTTGTAAGGTACATGGGAGGGAGCCCCTCTGGGACACACCTTAGGGGTTCTGCTGCTGGGGAAGGCAGAAAATATTTTCTCTAGCTACACGACTCTTAAAGCATAAGGGAGAATAGGGCCCTGTCTAGGGACTCCTAGTGTCCAGGGGACAGGTTGTTCTGGTGATATTTTGCCACTTAGTTCCAGATTATGGAGTTTACATGTACACCTCTACCCTGATATAACGCGACTCGATATAACATGAATTCGGATATAACGCGGTAAAGCAGCGCTCCGGGTGGGCTGCGCATTCCAGTGGATCAAAGCAAGTGCAATATAACGCGGTTTCACCTATAACGCAGTAAGATTTTTTGGCTCCCGAGGACAGCGTTATATCAGGTTAGAGGTGTACTTTGCATGCCAGCAGCTTCCAAGTCCTGGAGAATCAACCTGCTCCTGATGTGTGTTTTTTCTCTAAAGTAAATAAACCTAGGAAATGGCATACAAAAAACTCTGCACAGCTCAGTGCTCACAAGTCATGAAGTACCAGTTAGTTTCATGCAGAACCCTGACTCTACCACCAGGTATAGGTGATCTGAGTCTCTATGTGATCACATTGTATTCCTTAAATATTCGTTTTTTTTGTCTGAGATGCTCACGTGTAGCATCTTGTAAGTGCATTACTCTGTATATGTCTGCCAATCCCTGAAAGTCACTTACATGAAAAGTACACAATAAATTAAACTTATAGGACATCCTACCAATTAAGCAGGCATGGGAATAATAGTGAACATTTGCTGAGCACCTAAGTTTGCAGCTAAATTCACTTTCTGGTCAACTGCCTCATTTTCTGAATTATACCAAAGGAAGGCTGACCTGCTGGTGGAAAAGAGAATTTGTTGTATCTGTTTGCTCACTAAGTTACTAAAATAATTAACGGAAGAGGAGACCCTTTCAGTGAAAACATTCTGGACTGTCTTGACAATGAAGTTAGTGGAAGTGTGAGAAAATGGTACGCGGTGTCACGTGTGTAAAGCAGTGGAAATCTTGTATGAAGCTATGTTAGTTCAGCAGTAGCCTGTGATCATGTGATTAATGACTGTATCATGATACATGTGCACAAGGGGAAGACAAAGTCCATTCTCCACTCTCTGCCAAATCCCAGCATTTTAGGTTGTCAGTGGGACTGGGTGGGGGCCTGGATCTGTGTTCACGTCGCACTCCCCGGCAATGCCCAGCCCAGACTGGGGAAGCTAATGATCCAACCAGCGGACCAAATTTGGTGATGAATCCTGCTCACATGCCACCTGAGGCAGTTGTGCATAAGCTAAGAAGTAGGACTGGGTATTTAATATTGACTTTTGGTTGTGTGCATGGGGTTAAACTGATCACTAAATGTGGGGCTGGGAAGGAATTTTGCCCAGGGTTTTACCTTCCTCTGAACCACTGCCCGGGAGTGTTCCACTCACATAAGGTGGGCATGTACCACGATTGGTTTCTTTCCCTTCTGGTTGCAGGGGAGCCTAGAGCACTGCGGGCCATTGTCCCTCCCACTAGCTATGATCTAAACCAGCCAAACACCATGTAAACTCAGAGCAGAAGCTGACTCTCTGCCCTTTCTGTTTTGCTTTCTCACCTAGACTCCTGCTTTCCTTTTGGGGTCTTCTCATTGATCAACTGCGCCTTACCCTCCTTCCTCTGGCATGAGCAACACCTCCTCAGACGCAGAGAATGTGCATTCTCGGTCCGTGCCCCTGACCCGCAGTGGATGAAGTAGTGGAGCAGGGCTCCACACTTGTACATGGGCCCACTCCTAAGTCGGACCTGATTCTCACTAGCTCATATCAGCTTGCTAGCCATTGTTAATGGAAGCAACTTAATGTGTCCAAGTCAATTGAACGAGAGAGGTTTCCCAGGGCAGATGGTGGTTGACATCAGACATTTAGGTTGACATTTAGAGCCCTGCAAATCTGCGGATATTCGCTTTGCATCTGCGGACCATTTTTGAAAATTTTGTATCCGCGCAGGACTCGGAGTTTATTGTCTCAAATGGCCACCACAGAGGATATTTATCTTGGTTTTCAATTAAGTGTTTTGCACAATTGTGCAAAAAAATCTCCTGAGGCCACTGGCAAACCATCAGCTTCACTACTCGAGTCTTTGCTTTCCCAGATCTAATGACTGAATTTTGAAACTCTATCAGTCCCAGGATATTAGAGAGACAGGGTGGGTGAGGTAATATCTTTTATTAGACCAACTTCTGTTGGTGAGAGGGACAAGCTTTCGAGCTCTGTATAAGCTCGTAAGCTTCTCTCTCACCAACAGAAGTTGGTCCAGTAAAATATATTACCTCGCTCACCTTCTCTCTGATTTTTGAAATGCAGTTCAGTGCCAGAACTTCTCTCCATCCTCTCCCATGTCCTGATACATGTTGCTAGCAAAACCCCACAATGCCTCTTGCAGCTCTGACACATTGCTACAGCTTCAGAGGGAACTTCTACCCAGCAACACTCCTGAGTCGCTTAGGCACAGTGCATTCCCCAGGGGAAAACGGGGCTTGGGAGGAGCGTGCAGAGGACAGCTTTGTGATCTACCCTTGTGTTGCTGAACCCGGTGGTTCTCATGCCTCCCTGCCCCTCCCTGCACATGTCCTTTGTGAGGTCGTAGCTCTTGTGCTCCCCCTGCTGGCGTTTTGCCAGAGCGAGGCAGGTCAATCAGTGCTGCTCGTTAAACAAGGAAGTAAATTAAAAATGCACCTTAATCTCTGCAACCTCGAGAGAAAATATTTGTCAAATGGGAAAGGACGTCCTTGGTGCAGCAGAGAGTGAAAACCAAAGTAGGTGTGAGAGCCCTGCTCCCCGAGTCTCCCCAGCATCTGAGAGGCTAAAATCCCAGGCATTGACAATGCAGCCTTATTCGGAAGGTGTTGAGGTCTTATGATTTCAGCATCGGGACTGGGAGTTTGGATTTCTGTGTTCTATCCCTAGCTCTTCTCCGGACTTGTTGTGTGGTGCTGGGCGAGTCACCTCACTGTGCAAGAGCTCAGTTTCCCAGCCAGAAGAAAGTGGATAATATTTATTTTCCCATCTCCAAAGGGGGCTGTGGAGCCTGATTCATCCAGTCAGTCCTAAAGCTCAAACATTACTGATGCCAAACAGGCATTCCGAGCACATGGGCTCTGCTGCAGGAGGCTCTTTGGGAGATCCGGAGATGGTCTGTCTCCTGCTAGCTTGTTGATTAGGATGTGCAATCACCTGAGGAGTGATAGGTTTCTTGAGCCTCTTGGAGATCCTTGACCTGATAGTAGAGTTTTAGGGCCAAGCAGGCATCTCCTGGATGGACTAGAGGCAGTACTGGGATTGGCCCTGGTGGTGGAGATAGGGGATTGGCCCAGTCCTGGGAGATGACACGTAATCCTTTAGGATTGATATAAGACTTTTGCTGCCTCCCCCTGCTCCTGCCCTCCAAAGTCTTCTCCCTTCCTAGTTTCTTTTACGGTGCTGTGTGCTAATTCCAGGAAATTGCCACTTGGTTTATTTTGTCACGCACAGAGCAATTTTCTCCCTCAAGTAGCATCTTCACCCTTTGTTGAGGTCCTTTCAATGGATCTGTTGAGGTGTTGGCTACAGCAAAGGCACTTGGTCCAAAGTGGGGAAATGTTATAATTATCACCTGTATTTCTAATAACACCGACAGGGTGAAAGTGCTGGGTTATTTAACAAGTAAAAAGCTATCCACTGGGAAGCAGATTTTAAATCAAGATCGGATCTTTTTCTAACCAATACGGTCTAGTTCAAACAGGGATGAATGCAGGGAAGCGCCATGGTCTGTGTTATACAGGAGGTCAGATGAGGTGATCACAGTGGTGCCTTCTGGCCTTATACTCTGGGAATCTCCAGTCTGTGAAAAGCGCTTTGTGTCCCAGTTCACGTTCATCTCTGGCATATGCTTTGGCGGGAATAAAGCACAGCAAGTGCGTCACCGAGAACTGTCAAATGATCCGTCTCAGTGCCTAGTCCTAGCAGACACATTGGTTTCCTGTACATGACTCCTAGCAGATACTGGGGCAGACAATCCTTTGTTTTGATTTACAACATACACAAATGGCTCCTAATCCTGGGATCTGGGCACCTTTGTCATAAAAGAGTCATATAAAGGTTGAACCAGCAGCTGCTCCTCACCTCTAGGCAAGAAAAAAATAACCAAAGATTAATCAAACCCCCAACAAATACCCTCTTAGCACAAGTGCAGGAGATCGCTTGCATTCACTCTGAACCTGGAGCGTGCTGCCAATCTGCACATCACCATCTGCACTCATGAAACTAGCCCTTGTCTCTGTCCATCCTCAGAAGCATAGGCAGAAGACAGGGCCTTGCAGAGTGTTGTGATAGTCACGTGCAATTACCTGTGCACACTTTTACATGCACAGTTTGTGATCTGTTGCATGTGCAGCTAGCAGGGGCGGCTCTATGTGTTTTGCTGCCCCAAGCACGGCAGTCAGGCAGCCTTCGGCGGCATGCCTGCAGGAGGTCCGCTGGTAACGCGGATTCGGCGGCATGCCTGCGGGAGGTCCACCGGTCCTGCGCCTTCGGCGTACCCGCCTCCGAATTGCCGCGGGACCAGCGGACCTCCCGCAGGCATGCCGCCGAAGGCTGCCTGACTGCTGCCCTCACGGCGACCAGCAGGCCGCCCCCCGTGGCTTGCCGCCCCAGGCATGCGCTTGGTGTGCTGGTGCCTGGAGCCGCCCCTGGCAGCTAGTCAAGTGACTGCTCACACAACTGCACCTGCACATTGCATGTTCCTTTTTGTATGTGCTACAGTGAACATGAGGCCTGAGTAAATGCCTCATGGGAGGAGCGTCCCCCCCCCTGCTCAGCGGAGCTAGTGCCGTGGGGCTGAACTGCACTGCAAGCAGACTGGCAGTGTCGGTAGAGGATATGCAGGAGAAGGAGCCAGTGAGGCTTTACAGAAACCAGTCAGACTACTTACTGCTGTGTCTGAGACGCTGCATGACCAGACGAGGTGTTCTGGGCCTCCTGTAGCCACATCCCCATGTGAGGATGGTAGGGAAATGTGAAAAGCTGCTGTCCCACCCCACTTAATGGTCACACTTGCCAGTTTGGGGCACATTATTATCTGATCCATCAGGCTCACATCCACGCTGTGCAGTTACCGAGGTTTCTTAATAGAGTCAACTCCATTAGACTGTCTCCCACCACTCTCTCTCCCGGGCCCCTCAGCCCAGGGGAGTGTTCTCGGAAGCTGCTGTAAGTCAGTGTGTCCAGCTCTCATTTTGAGACCATCTCAGTGACCGTTGTTTTCTTCTTTCAGCTGAAATCGGGTGACTTTGCCATCCTAAAGCAGTTGGTGCCCCTGTTGGAGGAGATCTCCCGCATTCATCCTGAACCTGTCATCCAGGAGCTCGCTGCTGATCTGCGCATCACCATCTGCACTCACGGAGCCTTCTCCACCCAAACTGTTGGCACTGCTGCCCACAGCACCCTGGGGGAAAAAATAGGGTCAAGCAGGTCAGGAGGACAGACTCACGCAAACCCCACAGAAAGTCCTGAGGACCAAACAGCCGGGCTCAGCCTGGGACCACCACAGAGTAATGAAAATTGCAGCCACGCAAACAGCAGCATGGCCAGTAACCCCCGTGCTAAAGGAAAGAATGGGGAATCCAGCATGCAGAAAGAGTGCCCCGCTGGGACTCCTACAGCAGCCCGCAGCCCACAACCGCTTCAGGAGCTCCTCTTATCCGCCTATGACCCTGAAATCCCAGTACGGGCAGCTGCCTTGCGGGGTCTTTCCCGCTTGATAGAACAGAGGGATCCAGACGGACTTCAGGCTCAGGAGAAACTCCTCAAGGTAGGCAGAACTCGGGACTAAAGCTTGCTACAGATCGTGTTTGTTTAATGTGCGGTTTCCCTTCTGACACTGTGCCATGCTCAACCTAGTGTCACGCTTACAGGCTTTTCTTCACACTTATTACATGACAACACACCTGGGACAACGTGGGCTCCGGGGGAGTGACTCAAGCGGGCCGGACACATGTCTGGGAAGAGCACGCAGATCCCTCGTTGGCAGTTTTTTTCTGCAGAGCTCAGCTGCTCATGGTCCCAGCAACTCTTACTGTGTTCCCTCTCAACTGTTGGGGTTTGTTCTCTCTCCTCCCCGCCCTATGAAGTAAACATGATGATTTGGTAGCCCAATTATTGACCCTGCTAACATGAGATTAACAAGGTTCCTCTGGGCCAACATGGCTAATGTCCCCGTGCACTGTTCCCATGCTGGCGTCTCATGCCCCGCCTCTGCCTCATATTCCTGGGTTCAGGGAGGAGCAGAAGTCACTTCTCCTTTTTTCTGGGGATAAAGGAGAGGAACCAGAGTTAAAGCGGGAAAATGCCCACAGATCTCTGTAAGTGAAAACCTCGCATCCTCCCTGTGAATAGCTAAGGAAACAAATTGTCCTACATGCTATTGCAGGGCTCAGAGGAGATTCCTGCAGCTGGCAGTCTCTGCTGTAGCAATGGGCAGCTGAGGAGTCAGTATCTTGCTAGCAGATTTCATGAATCAGCGTCACATTTATGGCAACCATGACCCAGGCTCAAACCCTTTAACCAGGGCCACGTGCAGTCCATGATGCTGTGGGAATCCACCCATATGACAGCTCTGAGAGGTGTAAACTTCCACATTCATCTCAGCGTGGTGCTAACTCTCAAGCCTAGTTGTGATGAGTTAAATTGTCAGCATTTACTATTTCACTGCTGGCAGAAGCATCCAGCCAATGTACTGGTCCCTCATTGCTGGCTGCAGAGGGGTGTGTTGGGGTAGGAGGCAGTGGAACAGCTAGTTGCTGTCAAAGTTTAGAATTTCAAAATTTCCTGTTGCTCCAAACTTGCCTACAAGGTGGAGAGAAAAGCTGCTTCCCCACAGATCACACAGGGCCTTGCTTGTAACTCCAGCTTGACCACAAGGTACGGAGGCTTCACTCAGAGGGGTAAGGTCAGCTCAGAGAAATGGGGAAGTCTGGATAACACCCCCAAGTGTGTGGGACTGGAGCTGTCTTAGGGGAGAACATGGGTCTCGCACTCCTAGGAAGGTAACTGGTGTGCTTTGTCCTCCAGGTTTTCCTGGAAAATATGGAACATGAGGACTCCTTTGTGTACCTTTCTGCTATTCAAGGTGAGTGCAGTGCCCAAGTTGCTTGGGTTTGGTGTCTAATACTGGAGGGCATCTTTCCCACTACGGTTTAACTAACATTTGTTTTGTGATATGTATGAGTCCTTTGTGTTCCACCCATGCTCCTATCTGTGAACTGCTGGCATACATCAGCTGAAAGGTGTGTGCTTGTTTATTTACCAATTAAGCCATTGATTACATTCCCCTGCTGAGGATGTGCTGCAGATTTAGTGAGTCTCTCATCCTTAAACACTGCACATTCCCAAGAAAGTCAGAGGCGAGACAGGAGAGAGTTCCCTGGAAACCAGAGAGCCAGTGGCTGTGAAATCCAGGCTTTATGCCTCCCAGGCAGCAGTTTGGATCCATATGGATTTTCTACTGGGGTCGCAGGCCTCCTGGAGCTAACCTCTCTTTGGCTTTGTCTAGACTAGAGCTTTGGTCATGTTGTCACTCAGGGCAATTGATTGCCAGTTAACTTGCGTTAACTAATCTAGACAGTCCACGGAAGTGTGTTGGTGGCTGTGTTCGAGTTCACGGCGGTAAATACACCTTTCCTTCAGCTGAGTGGGCAAACAATTCATTGCTGTCACAGGCATGGTACAAGGCTTCTCCATCAGAATGAAGGGCAGTAGCGCAGGATGCGGGGTCAGTGACCTCAGTGCTAGCCAGCATGCAGCTGTTAGTAGAGCACAGGTCACTCTTAGGTTCTTGCAGAGGTTGGCTAGTAGGTGTGCTCCCCAAACTGGGCCACCAGGGAAAGGCATTCCTGAAATACATGGGTTATTTTAAAGGGAAAGGTGAGGGCAGGCTTCTGGTACCTGTGACCAGTGGAGTCCAAAGTTGTGACCGGAGCGACCGCTGTCCCAGGGAGAGTGGCATTGTGGGACAACTGCTGGGGGACTGTTGGAGTTGACACAGGTAGTTCAGTGTCTACACTAGCAGTGATGGCAGAAGTAGGCTGTCTTTGGCCTTATGTCGTGTGGGGAGATGATGTTACTGTTTTGATGCAACAGGGAGGCTACCTCAGTGAGAGACAAACGTAGCTATGGACGTTAGGTCGACATAGCTTTGTAGTGTAGACAGGCTGAAGTGCCTCTTGGTCCATGGTGCTCAGCATACACGTTTGGAACTGGGAGTCTGACACCAGAAACTCTCCTGAGCTGCTTGGTTCTCCAACTATGAAAGCATAAGCCGCCCCACCACATGGTGAAAATACCTGGGCTCTCCTGAAAGGGGAAACCTGTCATTTCTAGAGTAACGCAGATGTTTGTTTAGCTGCTTGTAAAGAATTGCAGGGTGATCTGGCACAAAGCTGTACCGACATGCTTTACAGACCATGAACAAATAGAGCTCCTTCGGAAGAAAAGCTGTGGTATCTGGACTCCAACCCTGTTGCACACTACGAATCTAAACAGTCCCCCTGTGGTTTCCAAACTCTTGGGGGTGTTGCTGTGCACTTTTTAAAGGGGGCTCCGTGGCAGGGATGGGATTAGTTGCTGAACCCAGCAAGGAACTGTGCGGCGGCACTCTGAAGCAGCTGCAAGAGCGGGAGCAGCTCTGCTGAGGGAATTGCTGTAATCAAGCTGTACGGCTCCCCGGGTATATTTGCTGCTGGGAGGTCATCGTGGGGAAAATAAAGTCTCTTCCTAAGAAACCTGTGCATGTGAAGAGAGGTTAATAGCGTGCCCACGCATCCTGTTCCATGGAAATGACTGCCGAAAATAGTGCCAAGATTCCTGACCTTGCTTCCTACCTTAGACCGAGTTCCTGCAGTAAGAGGAGAGACATAGGAAGAGAGAGCATCTAGTGAAACCTCGTATTGGGGTACCTGGGCAGGGTATTTTAATATTCACCACTTAGTAATGGGGGCACCAGCTCAATAAAACCACTGATAGACGGGGGAAGGATTCTTGAGGGACGCCAGGTAGCATAACCGTTGGGAATGATACAGTCATCTATTACCACTAACTGATCTCTAGCCTTGTAGGTATGACTAGGACAATGTCAGACATGAGGCCCAAATGACACATTCACATTCACAATACAAGCTTTCATTATTATTAACAAAATAAGAAGTTGTTTCTGGCTCTCAGGGTTGAAAAAATCCCTTCCAAAATGTGACCTAAGTGTAACCAGTGGAGTAGCGATTGCTTGACTCTGCAGACAGCCTGAATCAATGGCTCTGAGAGGTCTGAACTCCCCAAAGCCCCATTAATCTCCTCTATATGTTAACCCTGGAGCCCAGTGATGACACTTTAATGTAACCATTAACTCTTGAATTAACGACCACTGTAGAGCATGGAATGGGGAAGAAGGTGGCCACGGGGAGTTGCTGCAGAGAAGGATGTGCAGAAAGAAAAACAGACACAGTTAAGAGAGAGACAAGGAAGGGAAACAAAGTGAAGAAATAATAGTGATCCTGTGGGGGAGCAGATTTCCCTACGGGGTGCTGCCGAATAAGACAGTTGGGTTCCAAACAAAACATGTCATGACAATAACTCAAAGTTTCATTGCTACATAAAGACCAGATTCTCCCCTGGGTCTCTGTGACATTGTTGGGGTGCCACTGTGGATCGACAGTAGTGTGTTTGTGCAAGACTGAAACTTTGGTCCATGGATCAGAATTAAAAAATGGGATTCAGCTCTCGCCGCAGAATGAGTTTGACACCCCTGGACTAGCACCACTTGAAGATGGTTACATGCGCACACCATCTCCTGTAGTCACCAAATCAGCTGACCGTGGCTGTTATCAAAACTTATTTCTCAGACTTGGTCTACACTTAAGTTTTGCCAGTATCACTTATTCTGTTTGGGGAACTGGTATAAACTGTACCCCGTGTCATGGCTCCACAAGACCTGTGCTACATCCCAGCTATTGGAGGAACCCCTTCAGTGGGTCCCACTCTTCCTTCAGGGTTGGCCATACGGTCTCACCAGCTCCTACACTTGAGCCTCTAGGTTTCAGCGCTCCCGCTTCATACTATGAGCTCTGCTCAGTGCGTCCAACGAACACACACCTGGTTAGAGTCCCTGAAGAGTGTAAAAGTCTAATGGGCCTCGCAGGTATTTGCAGTGACACCAGACAAACTTTTCCAAACAGAATAGGGTTTATTAGTCAACTGGAATGCAGCACTGGAAGTCCTTAGGTTAGCATAGAGAAATAAAGATTAAGACAGTGTCTGTCTGGCCAAGCTAGTGCCATCCGCCATCCAAGCTGCTGTGGACCCCATTTCTGGCTCTCTCTGACCCTTTGTCAGTCCCAGGGGAGAGCAGTCCAGCCTCTTCCAGAAGCGAACTCTTTATCCCTGCCTGTCACCTCTGTCCTTCGGTTTCAGGCAGAGCTAGGCTGAGTTCACATACTCCACCTCTGAGCGCTTCCCCCTGTGAAGTGTTGATTGCTCAGTCATTCGGGCGGTTCTCATTGTCTCTGTAGATCCTCTGTTGATTTGGGTTGGTTTCAACCAGGTCTTTAACGACCCATTCATTCCACCCAGGCAGCGGGGTGGTGCGCACACCTCCTGCTTTCTGTGCTGCCCCAACAGCAGACTTACCCCCTTTTCACCTACTTGGTAGCAATGTTAAGTACAGGGGGACACTGAGCCACACATAGGGGTCATACAAATATTACAGAAAATTCCCACTTCATCACAACTAGCAAAAGCATTCTTGGCAGAATAAACTGTCCCCCCACGAGGAGGGTTTGCTGGGGTAGCTCTACCAGGATAGCTATACTTTTCTAGTGTAGACAAGCCTGACGTATGACAGAGTTGTCACGTGCCTGCAATGGTCTTCTCAGGCAATAGAAGCTTGAATAAGACCGTAGAAGTCTACCTTCTAATCCTTCCAAATCTTAAACACAAAACCCTAGTACTGTTGAGCCAGATGGGGAACCAGGCCATGCATCCTAGTCAGTCTCATATATATGCATTGTTTCCACCTCTGACCCAGGTCTCTCTCCTCAATAGACAGATCTTTCTTGTGAATTGCTGGGTTGGGTGCATAAGGTAGCATTGTTCCTTTGGAAGAAAAGTCTTAGTGACATGAACAATTAGATTCTTAGAGGGGTAAACAATGTATTGCTTAGGAGACGCATAAGTATGGAGGAAGAAAACCCCTGCGGATTGTACAATTAGTTACCTCTGTCTCTGAACCTCCTCTTCAGTGTAGCAGAAATCTGAGATGAAGGCAGTCTGGGGTGGTTAAGACTGACTCATGGTTAAGACTGGGTCCTTAAAAATTCTCAAACCCCAGTCTCTGTCCCCACTTCTCTTGCTGGCTGGAGTAGGAGCAAGAGAAGAAATACCGTATTTGCTTCTCGTAATTGATGACTGGAAGAGCAACCCTTCCGAAACAGCTGGAAGATTAGCTTATCAGTACACCTTCCTGTCTGCCTGTACAGTCTTGAGTGGGATGAGGTGGTTCTTGCCGTGCAGGTGAAATATGCACGCACGCTTAGCCTCTGAATGATTCGTGTACTGTGGGCAGCTCCTCACATGTTTAGCCGCCGGTTATAGTTCCGATTAACCCTGACACAGTTTCTTGTGGTGTTGAGTCACTAACTGTACACAGAAGTAACACGTTAGCTAAGATTAGAAAGCACTGTCAGTCTTGCCCTGTAAACGGCCTTCGGGGATGTAAGGTAGAGGT
This sequence comes from Emys orbicularis, assembly GCF_028017835.1. Lineage (NCBI taxonomy): Eukaryota > Metazoa > Chordata > Testudines > Emydidae > Emys > Emys orbicularis. The sequence goes on along the minus strand of NC_088696.1, from coordinate 3,145,449 downwards.
TGAGAGCAGCTGATGGATGCTTTAGGCAGGTTCCCTTTTTCTCTGGGCAACACGTGCTGCTTCTGCGGTAGGGCTTTCTTGCAAGTGTTTTCTGATGTTGGAACTTGCAAGCTGGGTAGCCATGACTGAGAACTGAAATCCGAGCTCAGCCCAGAGCATGATACAGGAAGGGAGAGGGGTCTGGCACTATCCCACTGTATCGATGTAGGCTGGTGGCCAGTAATTGACAGAGCATGTTAGTTCATTGATACTTAAGATTTGGGGTCTACAGGTGGGGACTGCTACTCTGAGGATGAGAAGGAGTTAGATCTCACCACGGCCGGGTGCTTGTCAGAGCCAGGGGAGCTTTGTGCCACTAGATCATTTTCACTTACTAGTAGCTGCTTTTTATTATGTTGACAGTCAAGCCCGAAATAAGTCTGCAGCTGTTTGAGCTCAGTTCCAGAGCTGCAAATCCTGGACAGGGCACGGCGTACGGAACCCCACCCTGTCTCCTGGCCCCTGCACTGTGCTTTAACCATACGGCCATGCTTCTCTGCAGTGTTGTTCAGGCAAAACGGCCAGGCATGTTCAGATTCCCTATTTCTCAGCCTCTCTGAGAGTCTCCAACGTTTTCATTCTGTGGCTCTCTCCTGAGAGAGAGCACTTACACCCGTCACGGACTCATCCTTTCCTACCATCCCAGTTGTCTGCTGGTTGGTTCTCAGTATGTTTGTTATAGGACGGTTCCACATGGAGCCCTCCCTTCCCCCCCACAATAGAACTGGGGTGTCTGCCTCAGTTTCCCCTCCTTTGAAGGTCCCAGTAACTCTCTGCAAGCTTTCTTGTCTCATAACACCCCTTCTTGGTACTGGTTTATTACAAAAACATAGTGCAAATTAACCAGAATACCCTGGTGCCACGTCTGTCTGATCCCAACAAGGGCAGTCAGGGGCAAACCTGAGGCTGGGAGAAGCAGAGGAGTTTGTAGTTGGATTCCAGGCCAGAGTCAATACCGAGGGTCAGAGTCCGAGTCTGTAGGTGAACTCTAGCCGAGGTCAAAGCCAGGGATTCAGGCGCAATGAGCAGGAACAGTCATGGCAGCTACAGAAGATCCACGCTGTTGCCTGGACGCTGCCTGGAACGCCCCTTGGGTTATATAGGGCAGGGAGCCAATCAGGAGCCATGAGGCTGCTGTCTGTCAAGCTCCTGAAGCAGAACTTCCCCATGTCTGTGTCCACAGCGGATCATGGGAAGTGGAGCACAGGTGGGCTACAGCTGGCGCTGCGATGTCAGCTGCCTGGTGCAGACCTGGGTTCTAGACCCATGGGGCCTTACAACATGGTTCTTAAAATCCTGTGACATGATGCCACACGCCCACCACACCTGGGCTCTTCATCAGTCCGCCTGTCCTTTTACAGGACAGCCACCCCACCCCTTCCAGCTGGAGCGCAGCCCCACTCTTCCCAGCAGGACCCCGCCCCCCCACAGCCTCTCTGTTGGAAGTTCATCCTCACCAGGGGAGTAACCCTCAGTCCCCTGGGCTCCCAGCCCTCTGGCTCAAGCTACCCACTGAGGTCCCTATGCTGGAGAAGCTGCTCCTCGGCCTTCAGCCCTCTGGCCCTGGTTCTCTGGCTTGGGGAGGTCAACTGGCAAACCCCTCCCTCTTGCTGCTCTCCTGCCTTCAGCCTTCCCCCAGGAATTGCATTCAGTCTCGAGGCTCTGGCAGCTCTCACTTGCCAGTGTCTCGCTCCCCGGGAGCTCTCACCTGCCCTTGTCCTGCTGACACCATCTCTGCTCTAAGGCCACCCTCTCACCAGGTCTCTCTTGACTCCAAGTCCCAGGCACCCTCTTTTAACCCTAGTTGGGTCAGCTGATGAATCACAAATGCATGAGCCTCTTTCCTCTTGAAGGGCCAGTGCCACCCTGGCAGTTTCATTCTGGAAGTTCCTATCTCACTTTCAAAAGTCTTTTGTGAGCCCACCTCTCTGTACTGACTGAGTTCTGGTTACATTGCTGTTGTCTTTAATATTCTAGACGTTGGCAGTGCACGGTCTTATGAACTGAAAGAGAGAGCCTATAAAGCAGACTGATCTACCAAGCTCATGCGCCAAGACTGGTTGAGAGGCTAGAGGAGGTGAAAGGGTTTGGATGCTGCCCACTCTTGACATTGTACAAATACACAGCTTGTATTGCAGCCAAGTCAGGCATCAAGAGTGTGCGCTCAGATGAGTGGTAGCCAACACCGCGTAAGCATGGGGTAAAGCGAGGCCTCGTTGACAGCCAGTGACTACATCTGAACTATACTTGCTGGAAATTATCCACCCTGTATTTCTCCCCACAAGTATCTTGCAGCATGTGATGTCTGGCTTATTAAGTAGATGCTAGTAAATGAATATTAACCATCACGAATTAGTGGACACCTGCTGCCAACTGCTAAATAATTTCTCTCTCAAACATAGGCATCCAGCTTGACAGCCTGCTAACTAACCAACCATAGCCTGCTGGCTTTGTTCTGCGGTCTGAGCAGAGGAGCTGTGTGATGTGTTTAGTAACCAGCTAGGTCATGTCTCTGCCTCAGCCTGAAAATTAAACTCAAATGCTGAGTTAGTTTATGAATCATTGTGGGTATCACTGTAGTGCCTAGGAGCCCTCGTCCCACGCCAGGACCCCACGGGCTAGGCTCTGTACAGGCACAGAGCAAAGACAATCCCTGCCCCAAAGAACTGACCTTCTCAGAATAAGAGTCAACAGAAAACTGCCCGATGGTGGAGGACAAGGAGATATCACTGGTCAGCGTGACGGGCTCTGGTCTCAGCACACCAGCAATCAAACTGCTGTGAAGTTTTTTGTAGGCATCACAGCGAATTACAATTCAGCAGCCAGGCTCAAACAATGTCAGGAAGCACAGGGAATGGGAAGGTGAATGATACAGAGAAAGGTCAGGGAGACAAGGTGAGTGAGGTCAGATCTTTTATTTGACCAACTTCTGTTGGTGAGAGACAAACCTCACCTGGACACCATGTGTAGCACTGGCCAAAGGGTCTTCCAGAACTAGACAGGGCTGAGAGAGAGACAAGGAGAATGATCAGGGCCTGGAAGTCAAGAGCCTCCTCAAGGCTAAGCTCAGACCCAGGCACGGATCCTAGAGAAATCTGTTCTGGCTGCAGGTAGGAGGGCTCTGCAATGCTGGGCGTAGCTTTTTGCGTGGGCAAAACCTGCTGTTAGTTTTTCTCTCTGCAGAGCAAGTGGAAACAGTTTTCCATTGGCTTTGCCAGTGCTGCGATTTATCTGCATATATGGCAGGGGGGAAGTTGTGTGAAGGAGGTGGTTACAGATCTAAGAAGGAGAAATGCATGTACTTCCTGGCCTTTGAGATGAGGCTTTGGCTCCAGCTGCCTCATTTTCTCCTGTCTGCAGGGCATCGGGTAGGGATTTCTCTTCTTTCCTACCTAATTAGGGTGTGGCTAAAAGGAGTCACATCAGTTATATCAGCAGGACTTTCATGTCAGTTTTATACTCCATATGAAGCTCATTACTCATTCAAATAAAGGCCGTAGCTCCAATGTCACTCATTCCTGCCCTGCTCTTCTAGTCTGGGCCTCTCCCACACAGTGGTGCCAGTGCGTCTCCATCCTAGTCGGCAGCACCCAGTATGATCCCAGCCCTGACTTCCCCCCACGCACCACTGGGCCCTAGTATCCCAGTCTTTACCTGCAGTTCCGTCAGGGTCTGCACGGAGATTCCAGGCACACTGCACTTGTGCCCGACACCAAATTTGAACCAGGATTCCAGAAGACTATTAATTTACTGTGTCCCTTCCCCTCCCGCTCCCCTGCTCCAGTACCTCCAGCACTCCCTGCGTGGGGCATAGACGTACATTCATTTCATATCTAAACCCCGCCAACTCTCAAAACTTCCAGTCGTCTGCCAGAATGCGTTTCTCCGGGAATCTTTAGGTTGTTTACATGGGTTCCATGTAATCTGGAGGCTGCTGAGGGGAAGGGACATGCTATCTCACCTTCTTTAGTAGAGTAACTCCAGAGCTGAGAGATACACAATGTACAGCCTGTTAGAAACCGATTTTGTGAGCTGTCTCTCCTCTCATCCACTGCGGTGTTCAACCTGGAACAGTACAAGATGAGTTACTCACGTGACACGAGCCCCTTCTGATCTTCAAGAGAGAACTTGTCATATAGTTAGCTTCCAGCCCCTGCAAAAGCTATTTATTAACAGACTGGCAATGCCAGACGACCATAACCATGGGCTTATGTAAGGAGCAGTTCATTGAACTGCTTAGGGCTTGTGGGACAATGCATTCTACGCAAACAGCACGCCATTAAAGCACACCAGCAGGGTCTACACAGACCAATTACAGTGCACTAAAGTGTTGTGCATTAGAAATCAACCCCACCCCACCCCTGTAGAGCCTATTACCCCACTGTGTAGACACGCCTTAGTGTACAGGAGTAGGTTGCTGGAAGTTCTATTGAACCAGAGAGTAAACGGTTCATAACAGGCAGACCGCATGAGCTGGAGGTCAGAGAGATCTGGTACCAAGGGGCTGTGTCTAGAGGAAGCTTGGCTGGGGTTTCCTTGTTGCTGTCGATGGGGTAGAGATCTCTTATGAGCGTTCAGAAGTGTGCAAGGAGATAGGGACATGGGCCCTGCCTTGCAGAGCTCACCAGCGTACAGCCAAAGGGAGAGGGAAAAGGGTAGGGGACGAGGTTGGTTCATTTATTGAATTGATGTGACCCAGGCTGAATTCCTGTTGCAACTTGGTGCTGATGCCTTGATTTTCTCATCCCAGCCTATTGGTCTTTGCTAGGAGAGCCAGAAACCCTGGCCTTGCCCCAATGCCTTGTCTGTTGTACAACGCACCTCTAGGCCTGGCCTTTTCTGTGTTCAACCCCAGCCTTTGTTGTTTGTTTGTGACCCTCGCCTTGCCAGTGACGCCCAGGCCAGCACCATGCTGCAAGAACCTAGCCAGGGCTGAATCCAGGCGCCAGCAATCGTGTTCACTGACAGGACACTGAATATGGCCTGTCCTGGTCTGTGCTACGTGCTACATTGCATTCAGCGCTGTCAGCTTTTGGGGACAGGACTGAGCCCTGGCAAATGGTGTATTGGACAGTGCTGCCAACCCTTGGGGTGCTAGGGCCTGGCTCGTAATATTGGTGCTGTTCTGGAAGCCCCAGCTCCTTCAGTCCTGTGCCTACAGAAGGGTCTCAGCTCCATTTGGAGCCCTCCTGGCCATGGAGAAAAGCTGAAACATAACCCAGGTATGCCCCAAAGGCTCAAAGTAGATAGCAAATAATCCCCAACTTTATTATTGTTTATAGTCACTAGGGTTTTAAGCCAGTCTCGTGATTTTGGGGGACCTGCCTTGGGACTTCGGCTCACCAGAGATTGGAGTACTCAGGCCAGGGTAGGACACATGCTGTCAGTCCCCAAGCATGGTGTTTGAGGGAAGGTCTGAGGAGAGAGCAGCGAGGGGAAAAAGGAGACCACTCTGTTGGGTCAGACAGCTCTTCCTGGTCGTACACTCCCTGGTGTTCTCCCACAATCCCCATTGCAAGGCAGGTCAGAGAGAGTCCATCTTACGCTACAGGGTGAATTTGTCTCCGGAGCTTAGCTGAGCACTATTAAGTGCCGCTGTGCTGCTGTTTGCCAGCTCAGGCAGCTTCCAGTGATGCTTCGACCCTTCTCCTGCCCTTCAATTTTGTAACTAATTTTTGCACGGTTAACATCTCCTGTCAGTCTGGCTGTGCACTGGTCACCTCTGCCTGCTTTCTGCAGACAGGTCTGGGGAGGAGTGAGTGCTCTGTAGCTTGATAAGCTGGCCCTGCACTCCAAGGACACAGTCAGTGCCATTTTTCTTGGGTGACAGTGGGAGTGACGGGCTGGCACAGAACCTGCGGGAGCATAACTACCTTTCAGGTTCTGAGGTTGATACAGACAGCAAGATACCGTGATCCTCAGACTTCGAAGTGTGAGGAGACGGAGACTGTTTGGCAAGCGTGTTGACGTGTGCTAGAGATGCCAAAGTGAACAAAGACAATTAAAATCCCCCAAACTGTCAACTGACACGGCCTTGTGCAAATAAAAAAGTTTGCCTCCAACCTGCCACTTCTAATCACTGTAAAAACCTCCGTCTGCGAGCTCTCTCCCCTCTCATTCTGTGCCCCAGTGCGTCTGCTGCTGCCCTACAGCTATGGTTGAGAGCATGGATGACAGCTATATCCGCCACACAAAGGGCTGGAGCAGTAACCTGTACCGCTAACAATTACCACGCAGCAATTCATGGGAGGCGGGTATGCTCCAGTGGGAACCATGTTATTTTACAGCTCTGCTCAGTCACTAATGGAGCTGAGATGGGGAGGGAGGGGGGTGCATTTTGCAGCTGCAAGACCAGTTTTCCCACCCCACCCATATTCACAGATCCACAAGTGATTAGCCCTTGGGGCCGGATACTCTTAGCGTTTTATTGGTCTGAGAAGTAAAGTGGTAGTTTTGGGCTACAGCTGAATGGGAGCCTGTTGCCCCAGGGAGGAACTGACCTGGGGGGCAGAGCCCTCTGAGGCAGAGAAGCTCACTGAGCAGAGAGGTAGTAAACCCAGAAGAGCCCCTGAGATTGATTTTCTTCTACAAGTTCACTGTGGTTTGGTGCTCCATGGTTAGACATCCTGGGTCCATCCGCTGCCTTATATTTTAGATGGAATCATGTGCCCCTTTTTGTTTTGAACGTCAGGTGTTGCCCTTCTGTCAGATGTGTACCCAGAGCAAATCCTACCCTGCCTGCTGGCCCAGTATGGCTCCACTTCACCAGGCACCAGAGGACCCCAGACTGCAGAGACCAGGATGAAAGTGGGAGAGGTGCTGATGCGGGTAACCCGGGCACTGGGTGAGTCTACAGCAGTTTCTCCTTTGGAGGGGGTGTACCAAATACTGCATCAGAACAACTTGTACCATTGCTCTTGTGTATGGCCCTGGGCTTTATTGGGGCCTCTGTGTGTCCATGTTCCAGTGAAAATAGTGGAAAACTTTGAAGTTGTTGAAGTTTTCACTGCAAATATTTAGTTTATTGATTTTTTTCCCCCAGAGCTACAAAAATAAAACCTACTGTGAAAAGTTTGCACTTTCCAGTAGTGACTCTACTATAAGTTTGATGGGTTAGTACTGGTCACTTAAACCAGATGTGCCCAGACTTTCGCCAGCTGAGGTCACTCTGGGAATTTGAGGGCAGCGTCTCTCTGGCATAAAATGAAGGAGACAGCAGGCAACATCCTCTTTTACTGTTTGTGGCTAGGCTGCTTGGATCAAGATGGAACGTCTATTTGGTGTGACGGCTGCACTTTGCCCACCCTGACTTAAAGCTACTAATTTGTGACTTGATTTTCAGGTGCGCTGAGCACCTCCAGCTCCTGCTGACATCAGTGAGCACTGCCTAAACCAGGCCTGTAGCACATTAGAATAGCTATAACTACATGCCATGCCCAAATGAATGTGCAACCATCAGAATTGCACTGCTGTGTAAAAGCCCCAGATGCAGCCCTCAGCTCCAGCGGGCACACCAACCCACTCCTTCCCAAATATCTATGGGGGAATGAGCCTGGCAGCGTGTCCAGAAGGCTAATGAATTCCAGCCCTGCAGAACAAGGGAGGAAGCAAGTCCAGCATCCAGAAGCCTTTGTAAAGACCGCCCTGCCCGCCACCCACAAACCAATGGGATTTCAGCTTGAGCACCTCTGCTTCTTGTGACTGTAGTGGCAGGTATTGCACAGGGAGAAGGATAGTCCCCTGGGTAAGATGTCAGCACAGAGCCCTGGTCATGCGCTCTCAGCATGTCATGGAGACAGAGAACTAACACGATCACTTGTAAGGAAACGCTCAATAGATTGGGCTCCGTCTCCTTCCCTTTATGAAATAGATTGCCTGTCCCTTTAAATTAAATAGCTGCTGGTAGAAATGTTAACCCATTTCATGTTTTACAAAGAACTGCGATTTCTACCCTAGGTTGTAGTTTAGGAAAAACTTAAGAGTAGTTGAGCTCTGGAACAGGATTCCAAGGGAGGTTGTGGAATCCCCATCACTAGAGGTTTTTAAGAACAGTTTAGACAACCTAGACCAGGGGTCGGCAACGTTTGGCTCGCCAGGGTAAGCACCCTGGCGGGCCGGGCCAGTTTATTTACCTCCTGACGTGGCAGGTTTGGCCGATCGCGGCCCCCAGTGGCCGCAGTTCGCCGTCCCAGGCCAATGGGGGCGGCGGGAAGCCACGGCCAGCACATCCCGCGCCGCTTCCTGCCGCCCCCATTGGCCCAGGACGGCGAACCGCGGCGAGTGGGGGCCGCAATTGGCCGAACCTGCCACATCAGCAGGTAAATAAACTGGCCTGGCCCGCAAGGGTGCTTACCCTGGCGAGCCGCGTGCCAAACATTGCCGACCCCTGACCTAGACCATCTCAGACAAGTGTTTAGCTTAGTCCTGCCTCAGTGTTGGGGGCTGGATTAGATGACCTCTCCAGGTCCCTTCCAGCCTGACATTTCTATGGTTCTTCATGTATCTACTAGTATGATACCCCAGGCAAAATCAGAGGGAAAAGTTATCAGCTGGGCTAGTGACTTGTGAGCTGCAGTTGGTTGATTAGATTCTTCCAAGCTTCAGTGCTTCCCCGTGGAAGGGAAGGGCAGAGTTGGGCCAGAGGTGCTGTCGCATTAAACAGCTGCTTGTCTTGCACCTCAAGTTGATGAAGGAGTTTGGCAACATAAGTCACAGCCCAGGAAGATCCAGACATTGCTAATCCTGGGATGCTGGTGGTTTTTGTCTTCTGCTGCTTCCAGAGCCTCACTGTAGAGGGGGTGTTGTGGGATGCTAGGACACACGGGGGAGGGATAAAATAAAGCTGGACAAGGCTCTTCCGGCAGCTACTGTAACAAGTAATACCTAAAAACGTGTCCTGCCTCTTCACAGGCTAAGCTAAACAAACCAAAAGGAAAAGGAGCCAGGATTCCCCCCCTCTCCTGCGCTGAAGGTGCTTACGCTTTGGCTTCCCCTGTGTGAATCAGGAGGGCTGGATGCAGCTCTCCCCCAGAGGAGAGATGCTGGAACAGCGAGAGGAGTCCAGGGCTCAAGGTGCTGCCTCCACACAGCTTATGTTCGCCCAAGAGCTTACCTGGAGACCCAGGCCTGCTAACCAGCTGAGCCTCCAAAACCCAATCCTCCTGGGAAAGAGTGATCAGTGAGCCCCATTGACGGGTGGGTCTAAACAACTTCCCTCTTTGGGATTTCAGGATTTGGCTGTGCAGGGTCTGCAGCTGATGCCGTTGTAACTAGCACCAGTCCAAAAGCAGGGTGTCTTGGAGCTTAGTATCTCCTTCTGCTCCTTGGAGAAGTAGTGATCCCTGTAGTTCCTCTGAGACAATTGCCTCATAAACCCAGCTCTGGCTTCTGTACTGCTCTTCCACCTCAGGAGACTGGAGCCTTGGAGCTGCTTGTGATGTAACTAGTCTAAACCTTGCGAGGAGAAGCAGAGTCTTTTCAGCAATAATGTCCAGCTTCTCAGAGCTCTACCCCCTTTCCCTGGCCTAGCAAACACTGGGAAGTCCAACAAAGCTTCCTCTATGTTTTGATCCAGGTGTGAGATTTACTGCACCATAAACTCTCCCTCTGCTTCTCTTCCCTGTCAATGGTAGCTCAGGAGTTGCCCACCTGCTTCCCGTATGGCTAACAACGCGTTATAAAACGAAATGGTATTGCCCAGCACTTCCTGGCTCCCCTGGGACTGAAGCTTCGTGGCTTGTCTGGGCACGATGGTGACTGTGCGCTCTCAAGTTTTGCTGTTACAAAAAGAAATCCTCTTATGGGAGGGCAGTTATTTGTATGTGCTAGTCTGGTGCCTCTGGATGTTTGGGAGACCTGCATGGCTGATACGGGGAAATAATACCTGCCTCCTAATGCTTCTCGCTTCCCCTGCCCAGCCCTGCGGTGCGGCTCACCAGAGAACAGACAGTATTCCTCGTACTTCACTGCAGAGCCAGCCGTATCCATTGACTAGATTCCTTTCTAGCCTTTTATTGCACTTAACACTGTACAGTATCAGCTGTCCCAGATGCTTCCCCATCTGTGCCCCTCATGTTCGCCCGGTGCAGAAAGTGATTAATAAATCTGCTTTGGGCTGCTGCTAGGATGCGCTGATTGAGGCAGAAATCCTGCGGGTTGTTAAGGCATTTCAGCTCCGCAGACGCTAACATTGGGAGCCCAGAGTTGCCAGGTGCTGCTGACACTGTAAGCACGATGGCCTCGAACTGCTCAGAGCCATACTAATCAATGCACGTTTTGTATGGCCCATGCTGTTGGGCCTCCCAGCATTGCTCCCACTGGGGGACCTGAGCCTGGGTTAGCAGGTGATTCCCCGGGTGTGGGCAAGGTGGCTGGGGGACGTGCGTTCTCAGAGACGTGGAATTTCTTTATACGCTGATCGGCAGTGCTGTGCGCCCGCCCTACCACCACTCACCCTTTGTGGCTAACACTCTCTGCACTCGAGTTGTAGCACAGAGCTCTCCCTGGTGAAGGGAAAACTTCTCTTCTGCAGATTGCTGCAGAATACTGTGGGGATATGTCACAATGCTGGACTGCAGTGAGGCTGGAGAGCCTGCTGAGTCCTGGGCCGGTGTTCTTCTCTAGACCTTTCCCTTTCAAACATGGCTATGCTGGTTTGGTGGGATCCACAGGCTCATCACTCTTGGGGTGGGAACTGGGAAGGGTTAGCTGGAGGTTTGCATTCGCATTGCCCCCATCTCCTCAAGTTGCCTGGAATGGGGTGTTGTGCTTTCACCATCCCCGCAGTGTCCTGGGCTATAACCTTATGCCCAGGAATCGTGAACAAATGAGGTTCCATGTGGAGCAATTCTGCAGATCCAGCACAGAACATAAGTCATGTTCCCCTACTTCGCAAAACAGCCCCTGACTCCTGTCTCCTCACTGGGAGTGGTTGATCCAACTCTTGAATGATTCTGACTTGCTTTCATTACCTTCCTCCCTCCCAGCCAATCCCCTTCAGTGGGTAGAAGCGTGGTTGGGGGAGGTGTGTAGACCAGTCCATCACTATCTTTTCACTGACAGAAACTACCCCTTGCTGTGTGGTCTCTGCAGACGGTTTGCGGCATTTAGAATGTTTAACTCTCACCTTCCCACTCAGCCGTGTGGTGATTTGAAAGGCTTTTTGTTTTCCGAGGTAGAATTACACCTCTTGCAGGTTGGATTCCTTTACACTGCTATCCTAAACCTTCTCCCAAAACCACCAACAGCAGGAAAATTCTCTTGGCTCATAGACACGAGCTGCAACTGGCAAAGGGCCCTTTCTTTAAAGATAATTACATAATTACACTGCAGTGTGTCAATGCTTTATCCTGCTCATTGCTAATTTTTCTCCTTTAAAAAAAAAAAAACAGTTGCAGTTCTCTCCCCCTCCTCCCCAAAGCAAGGGAGCTGGTTTGGATTGATGGCCCTTGCCCTGTTCTGGATTTGAGAGAACATGGAACAAGAGGCTGAATTTAAAAACCTAAAATCCCAAGACAAAATGTAGGGCTGGCTGTGTAAATAGACCATTCATTAAACTATTAAACTATTCCCTGAGCTTTTCAGTTACCAAGCCAGACTGGAAAGTCAGGAGATCTGAATGTCATGCTTGGTGTTCAGCGATGCTAAGAATACGAAAGTGCAGGTTCCCACCCCAGCTTTGGCTCTGCCCTCTCGTCTCTTCTTTATCCTCCTCTTACTGATTGCAAGAGCCCACTAGTGGCCACATGACATGAACTCCTTGGATCCCAGCAGCTGTCCAGTGACAGCGTGCACTCACTCTTCCAGCCTTTCTTGAGTAGAGGAGGCTCCCAGGCCCATCTTGGCAGGGCATGATGGGGAGGCTGAGGCTTTTCCTGCATTCAGCCTAGTCTCTTGACTGAGGCTCTATCAAGAATCTCTAATATAGAGGCCTGGCCAGTTTTAGGAGGTTGAATGGGGGCAGAATCAGGTATTTGGCCAATAATGGAGAAATAGCTGGGGAGCAGGGGCTTGTGTGGATGATATGTACAGGGGGATGTGTGATGTTGTGGTCTCTGGCACATACTCCAAGGCCCTGGGGACGGTCTTGTCTCTAGCGTCTTACGAGACAGGGGGTTGCAGTTTACAAGCCAGTTATGGAGAGCTTTGTCTGGGAAAAGGGGGGGTGGGGCCTGTGCTCCATACTTGAAAATTCAGTGAGGGACGCTCAGGATATGAGGTCAGGCACCTTAAATCCCAAAGCTAGACAGAGCCAAGGTTTGCATTGGAATCGGAGCTGAGTATTCCCTGACTCTGATGGTCGGCGTTTCTGAACTCTCAGACCAGGTCTACACTACAACGTTTTGTCAGCGCAGCTGTGTGAAAACCCACACCTCCTAGCTGACATAGCTATGCCGTCAGAACCCCCAGAGAGGAGACGCAACTAGGCTGGCAGAAGAGTGCTTCCGTCTGACCTTGGGGGAGGTGGTGGTGATATGCTGACAGAAAACTCCCTCTGTGGGCGTGTGGTGTGTCTACACTAGGGGGCTTTGCCAGCATAACCTGTCAACCATTTGTAGCGTACACAAGCCCTCAGTATGGTCGATCGTCTTGACTTTTGCCTCGTTAGCATTATTATGCTCTAATGTTTTAAACTGGTCAGTAGTTCTCTGCAACCTCCACTCTGACTTCAGTTGTTTGGCTGGGATTCGTAGGTGACTGTCTCTGCCGTCCGTCGGGGACCTGCCACGTAGGAGGGATTGGCTCCTTGGCATTAGACCGCAGCCCTTCGTCCTGGGTAGAAGATGCTATGCCCCTTGTTGAGCCTTGGCAGAACAGGGCTCTGTTGTGACCGGCACGTGGGTGCCTCAGCCATCGTGTGTCACTGCAAGGAGAGCACCACAGGGGCTACTGAGATTGGGGGTTGGAGGGCAAGCTGTGATGTCGCCAGGCTCTCAGCCGTCTCTTCCAGACTACGCTCCTTTACCGCTACAGTCCCTGGGACATTTACTCTTTGGCATGTGCTGACTAGCTTGAGTATTTATAGACCAAATTAAATTAAACGATATGTCTTTAAATTGTGCATATTGCAACACTATGAAGAGTTTATCCAGCATTTCAAACCCACCTTTTTATCTCAATCTTTTTTTCTCAACTTTGCCATGAATTGGAACTCCTCCATCTCCTCCAGGGAGACAATCCTGCAGCACAACCGGCCCTGGTCTCCTGTGGAGTAGAGGGAAGGGTACTTGCATGGCTCTGATCACATCAAATGACTGTAGCTGAGTGGAGTTTGCCAGTCTGTACAAGAACTAAAATTAGCCATTAGAAGAATTTTGTATTTTAATATTAAATCAAAATGCCGGTAACATTTTTGTGTTAACATCTCTTTTACTTAATACTGATTTGAAGCATCTAATGTAACCAAGCTAATGTACGTGGTGCTGATCCAATAGAAATGGACAGGCCGCTTGAGACTACACCCAACCTCTCTCAACAAAAATAAATACACGTGAATTCTTTCCGTGATGATTTTTATAGCAGGAACATCCCTGGCAAAGGGCATTTCCTGTGTTGTAACGATCCCTTCAGAAGTAGAACTTTGGCTTAGCCAAAGGCCATTAACTCCATTTAGGTTCTTATGCTGTGCCCACCACAGTGGTGTCTGACCCTTCCCACGTGGTTGCTAATCTGAAGCAAACGGCGTGGACTGGGGCTGTTGTTTGTTAAACAGGGTGAAAACTGATTTGCAGTTGCCTCCATGGGGTTCTTGCGCGGCTGGTGGCATCAACTGTCCCTTCCAGCAGTGCAGCCATGGGTGTCTGTTGGGCTCCTGTAACTCTGAACTACTCGGCGTGGTCTGTCTGTCTTAATGGGGTGTGTCACTGCAGTGCTGAACGGAATGCCCTTAGCTGGCTGGTCGGGAGCAAAAGTTGTTACTAGCTGGTAGCCGGTGGTTGGTCTCAGTGCACAAGTGCTCACATTACAAATGACATTAATTGTCACCCTTGGCAGAGAAGCCAAGCGCTGAAGAGCCATGAAGACTGAATCTTTCTTGCCCCTAGTTGAGGTCTTTCTGTTCAGATCTGAGATCTAAGAGTAGGTCTGGGGAGCAACTGGTGGGAAGCTTGTGCTACCCCTGCTCAGGCTGTGCCTATCCAGGTGACCAGGGATCTGAACTCTCTCAGATAAGAACAGTAATGGCCTAATGTTCTCCAAAGTGCATGGGACACTGAGAAATATGGATTTCGGTGCTGCGTGTGCACAAACCAGGAAAGCAGAACTATGGGAGGATTGTAGAAATGTATGCGGCCTGCCCATCCAGTGAGTGCTTTACTGATGCTGCACTCACATGTCGCATCAAGACTGAGAGCTTGCTTCAGCATGAAGGTGGTTTAACACTGGTAGTACGTGCACAGTGCGGAGGCAGCCAGTGAGCCAGTTCTCAGCCTCCCAGCAGCTCCAGAGGAACGAGAGGACACATCATTCTTTCCCATTTGCCCTCAAGACAATGGAAAACGATTTTCATGGCAGGTTAAACTGTAGCACTCTGGGCTGGAACAGGAGCCTCAATACAGAATAAAAGTCCAATCAGTTGATCATTGCCTTCAGCAGGATATTATACCCTGAATTTATGGCTGTAACTGGTTACAAATAAATGATCTCTGTCTCTGCTGCTGCTGCAGTAACCATGGCTCTAGGGCTCAGGGTTGTGATCCTCTCAGCTAATCATGGCGCTCCAGCAGAGTACTGTTGGGCACCTCCTGGTGGCCCTGTCCAGCCAACAACTGGCCACTCACTAGATGACGAGTACCAGAAAATCACTGACAACTAATAGGACAATGATGCAAAATTATAAAAAGGAATAAACAATTTAAACCATCCCCTCCCCCTCCCGGTGGTGCTGGCAGTAGCAATGACAGATTGGCAAGAGCTGACCGGTGCAGAGGGAGGGTACATTTCTGGCATAAAAGCCCCAGAGTGTGAGACAATCAACCAGATTTCTACAGCAGCGGAGACTCTGATGAATTGTTCCTCAGTAATTGGCCTGGCCAGGCCAGCCCCGTCCCGACAGAAGGGTCAGTCGGGAAACGCAGTCAGTTGGTGACTGTGGAAATCTGGGTTTATTTCCAGGGACCGTGCCATTCGTTCTGTACCGTACTACACACTCCCTTGTTTGGCTTGGAGGCAGTGGAGGTGGAAATCTTGTGGATCCACATGCAGCATAGACAAATTAAATGGTGACTTCTCCCCTTCCCACTCCTGCTGTGACCCAGCTGGTGTCAATTATGGGACAGACTCAGCTGACTCGGAGGAGAAACCGTTTGCGCTATATTCTGCTCAGTTAGGGCTGAATTCTCATCTTGGGTAGCAGGCGCATCTCACTGCTTGGTTGAAAAATCACCTCTGGTGCTGGACTCTACAGGAGATGCAGCGCTAGGCTACTTTTCTATCTGAGGTCAGGGCTGAGCCCTTGGTTGCAGGCTGTTGTAAGTGACAGTTGCCACTGCCTCAGACCGTGTGGCGCACACACTTCCCATCCAATGAGTGCTTGTTTGCACCAGCTTTAGCTCCTTGTCTCAGCCTTATTATAAAGTAGCATTTTTGCTTCTGGCGCTTGGCAGCAGATAGTTCAAGGCAAGTTGAGATCTGTTAGCCGGCTGAAAGTACTAGAAAAGCGAACAGAATCTGTGTAACCTGATGCTGGTGTGTGTGTCACTTTGAATCACTGTGGCTGCACCCTGCTTATCAACAAGCCCCATTTCGGATGGGGCAAGTGGGGAAAAAGCTCTTCCCTTCCCTCTCTGAAGTTTCCTGAAGGATTTACATCATTGCAGTGGGTTTTCATCACAGGCACATTAAATCTGCCACAGCTATGTCAGGGGAGACATTTCCTCTGGTTAGTCAGGGATTATCCGCCCTGCTCTGCAGGGGGAGGGGAAGCTGCTCTGTTCATTCAGTAACTAATCTACCAACCGGCTGGTGTTGTCACTGGCTTTAGCAAGAGAGAGCCATAGTAATTAGTTTTCCCTCAATGGCATGGGCCTTTCAGTGCAAGGCCAGGGCGATGCCAGCCTACCATTGCTGACCAGTACAGAGAAAACCCTACACGGTTACCTCCAGGGGTATAGACATCTTTGCTGCATGGTACAGTGTGTGAATTCCAGAACAAAGAACATAGCATTCTTTTATTTATTATTTGTATTAGCGTAGTGCCTAGGGACCCCGGTCCTGGACCAAGACCCCTTTGTGCTAGGCGCTGTACAGACACAAAACAAAGAGCTGGTCCTTGCCCCAAAGAGCTGACAATCCTAAGTATAAGACAAGAGAAACAGATGGAGACAGAGTCAGGGAAGTACACGGAGACAGTGCTGATCAGCATGACCGGTGTCGTCTCAGCACACCCAGCAGCCGAACCGTTGTCAAGTGTTTGTAGATGTGCCAGCAAAGGAGAGTTTTAAGGAGTGATTTGAAGGGGGATCATGAGGTAGCTTTGCAATGTTTCCAGGGAGCTCCTCCAAAATGTGAGAGGCAGAATGAGAGAGAGCACGAAGGGGCTTGTTTGAAAATGTAATGGACAGAGAAAATATTACAGATGGGCAACCATGTAGTGCGAGGGCACAATTGCTTTAGTTTATGGTGTTCCCAGAACTCTGCAGTGGTGTTAACCCTACCAGTAACTGGCCGAAGTCTGTCTGTGTAGAATTGGAGGATGCCAGTGAGCAGTCCAGGCTGTGACACCTTGATACAACTGTGACGGGTTGGATCACAGAGACCCCCTTGGGACTGCCACCTGATGTGCTGAGACTACCTCTGTGTCTGTTTTCCCTGGCAGCTTGGGACTTCAGTACTCTGTCTTGTTGAGCCAGACATGCTAGCCTGCTGCAAACACAGACCCAGGTCTGAACCATGTCCCCCAAAGGCTGCAGACTTAACTGAAAATGGCTTAGAAAGTGCTCCTGTCTCTAGCACCCAGACACCCAGTTCCCAATAGTATCCAAACCCCCAAATAAATCCGTTTTACTCTGTATAAAGCTTATACAGGGTAAACTCATAAATTGTTCGCCCTCTATAACACTGATAGAGAGAGATGCACAGCTGTTTGCTCCCCCAGGAATTAATTACTTGCTCTGGGTTAATAAGCAAAAGGTGATTTTATTAAATATAAAAAGTAAGATGTAAGTGGTTCCAAGTAGTAACAGACAGAACAAAGTAAATTACCAAGCAAAATAAAACAAAAACACGCAAGTCTAAGCCTAATACTGTAGGAAACTAAATGCAGGTAAATCTCACCCTCAGAGATGTTCCAATAAGCTTCTTTCACAGACTAGACTCCTTCCTAGTCTGGGTCCAGCAATCACTCACACCCCCGTAGTTACTGTCCTTTGTTCCAGTTTCTTTCAAGCATCTCTTTGGGGTGGAGAGGCTATCTTTGAGCCAGCTGAAGACAAAATGGAGGGGTTTCCAGGGCCTTTTATATTCTTTCTCTTGTGGGCGGAAACCCCTTTGTTCTCCTGTGCAAAATCACAGTAACGAGATGGAGTCTGTAGCCACCTGGGCAAGTCTCATGTCTATGAATGATTCCGCTTTTTGCAGGCCAACGCCATTGTTTACATGTTAGTTTGAAGATTCCCAAGAAAGCTCAGATGTGGATTGGCGTCTCCCAAAGTCCATTGCTAGCTAAGTACTCCCAATTACTTGAATAACCCCTTCACACTATGTTGACCAAATCTGCCTTATGTGCTTCCTACAGCAAACACTTTAAATACAAGCATAGAGCCAACGCTCATAACTTCAGATATGAAAATGATACATGCCTACAAATAGGATGAATATATTCAGTAGATCATAACCTTTGCAAAGATCTGTTACATGGCATATCTAGCATAAAACATATTCCAGTTATGTCATATTTACACTCATAAGCATATTTCTATAAAGCTTTATGGGGTGCAACATCACAAGAACGCTGTGTGTTCTGCGCTGCTGTCTGAACTGGGAGGGAATCACTTTGACTCCAAAGAGAGGTGAAGTTAAGAATGACTTGGAAATGCATTGAGAAGCGCTCTTGAGAACACCCCACCTCTGGTCCTCTGTTACGGAAGCCAGTCCTTGGTACAAGCCATCTGCTGTTCAGAACTGGAGAATGCATGGGCTTATGGAGAATGTGGTTGGCTTATGTCTGGCAGCAAAGCCCGGGTTTATCCTGCCTACTGTAATAGTGGATGTTCTTCTTGTTCTTCATAGAAGTGTTAAATCTTTGTGTGACTGCTGCTGAGCCTGTGGTATCTTGTGGCAGCTAGTCCTGCACGATAACTGTGCTTGGCACATTTTTTATTAAAAAAACCCTTTTTATCAACTTTAAATTATGGTGTGTTTCAGCTGTGTGCGTCCCCTTGCCCTCGTAGTATGAAGGACTAGACAACAGTGCTCACTTTGCCCACTCTGAACCATTCACTCTTCTTCGAGTGATTGCTCATGCACATTCCAATAGGTGTGCGCATGCCGCATGCACGATCGTCGGAAGGTTTTTCCCCTAGCGGTACCCATCGGGTCGGCTGCGGAGCCCACTGGAGTGGCGCCTTCATGGAAGTGTCTATAGGTCCCTGCCGACCCGCCGCCTGCTCAGTTCCTTCGTACTGCCCGTGACAATCGTTGGAGCAGCTCAGTCTCTTGCATTCACAAGTACCTACCTAGTGGTTCCCCTTTTCTTAGTTGTAAATAGTTTCACAGAGTTATAGTTACAGTAGTTTGTAGTTTCATAGTTAGCTACGCTTAGTTTGGGGGGTCGTCCCCCCCAGTTTTCCCCAGACACCGGGGCAGGCCTCTGTCGCAGGGGTTTAAGTCATGTGAGAGGTGTGCGAAACCTGTCCCCAGAGGCGACGCTGCTTGTCTTAAGTGCCTGGGAGAAGGTCATCAGACAGACAAGTGCTCAATTTGCAGGAGCTTTAGACCCAGGCCTATCGTTTGAAGCTTCTCCTGATGGAGTCGGCCCTCAGCCGGTACCGGAAATGGCACTGGCTGAGAACACGCGCAGCAGAGTGAAAGCCCCAGACGCAGGTCTCTGCTTCAGATTACACAGAAGGCTGATGATCCACTCTAGGGACTAGGTCTGCAGAGCCCCCGTCTCAGAGACATCACAGTGGTGTGTTGCCAGTGGGAACACGCGTGATCGCCGGCTCACCTGCATTATCTAGGAAAGAAGCTGCTTAAGAGCTACATCCTGGAACTCTAGGAAAGCATGGCACAGGAACACAGCCATGCTCCAACAGTCATGAAGGGGTTAAAACTATTAGACCCACTAATATCTAATGCCAGCAACTAAAAAGACTGAACTGGAGCAAGGGCTTTTCAATACTGCACCAGGAATGGGCTCAACATAGCGGGAAAGGAGTTCTGAAAAGTCTTTCCTACTAGTGGAAGCATCTCCTGGCCTTTAAACTATTTGCTTTTGAAACCTGTCAAATCTCCTTAAACCTGTGCTTTCTTCTTCTCTCTCCTGCAGGGGACATGAGCTGCCAGTACAGAGCTCCTCTGATTCATGCCTTCCTGAGAGGAGCAAGAGACCCGGATAGCACCCTGAGGGCTAGCAGTCTGTCCAACTTGGGAGAGCTGTGTCAGAGACTTCACTTCCAGCTGGGCTCCGTGGTTCAGGAGGTATTGACACTGTACATCTCCCCTATATAATAGACACTTTAGCTTTATCTGTTGCCACTGGAGAGCAGCCTTAATGACACCGGTACAGGTGCCTTCCTGCCGACCCCTCTCCCACAGAGTGGAGGCCTGGGATCGGTGGAGGAGGAGCCTTCCTAGGCCTGCTGCATATCTTGCAGGTGCGTTTTTAGGTTCCTAGTCTTAGAAACAGTTCGTGCTGGCTGAGATGGGAATGAGGAGGCCTGTTTATACCCTGAGAGCAGTATGTCCTTTGAATACAGGTCTTTGGGAGCTCCCATTTCTGTCTGTTTATACATGCAAAAGAATGTAAAGGTTGCAGAGTCAAGCACTCAGGTTAAGAAATGCCAGAATCAAGGTTGCCTATAACCTTGATTTGGCCCCCTTGTATGTATGCATTATAACATAGTCTTTAATTAGGTGACCCCATGCTGCTGTTTCCATAGGACCCTGCCTCATTCAGTGCACAGGATGGATGGTGCACGCTGAATGAGCAGCTATTCGAGATTTTGTTTTATCCTAATTGTTTGGTGTGTGACTCCAGGTCCTATTTACTGCATGCTGTTCAAGTCCGGTTCTGAATACAGAATACAGCTCACCTTCTGAGTCCCAGTTCCCAGTCTCCCTCCCTTGGCGCTTCATCCCAGTCTCCCACCCCTGACACTGTGTCTAATTTCAGTTTTCTCCCTACCCCTTTCCCCCTCTCCTGGTCCCCAGTGTCTCCCCCACAGCTCCCAGTCACTCTTCCTTGACTCTTCACCTCAGTCTCGTCTCTCCCTCCCGCCCCCCCGACTCCTTGCCTAGCCAGTCCTAGTCATCCCTGCCCCTAGATTCCTTGTCTAATCTCAGTCTTCCACTCACCTGTTTTCCCACTCCCCAGTTCCCAGTCTTGCCCCCAGCACTTCGCCCCCTCTGCTGCCCCTCTCACATGTTCAGCTCTTGTCCCCTCTGCATTCAAGTCAGGCAACTTCTTCCTCCAGCCTGCCTGGCAGGTGGATCATTGGAAACACAGGAGGGAGTCTCCCTGTCAGTCCGGTACCCAGCACCACAGTGCTCCCCGGCAGCTGGGAACAACACTTACCAGGAAAGTCCTGTTCAGCCTCTGTGGCCCTGAACTGGAGCATGCTCAGTGCAGACAGAATCTTCAGAGAATTTGTCCCTTCAGAGCATGTGCAAACTGAGCATTTCCAGTGGCCTGTCACTTTACCAAATCTGGGCGGCGTTTCACAGGAACAGCAGCGTGCCCAGCTCTAACACTGGGTGAAGCCACCATCCCTGCCACGTTTCAAGCCCTTGCTGTCAGACGTGGAGGCAATATAGCTTCTCAATTAAACAACGGAAAGAATATTTTAAACATGGGCAAAACAATGTATTTTTCCCTAATCTTCTTCTCTGAATCAGCTGAACAATTTTTGTTGGTACTTTAATTCAGTCTGAGGCAGACCCCTGGCATGGAAAATTTCAGCCCAAATAGTTAGTTTGGCAACTGAAAACAGGGTCTTATAATGGGAAGTGTCAGACTACCAGCCCTGCCTCTAATAATTTCACTGTAGTACAAGACCTTAAAGCATATTTTGTACCTGCTACAGGCACCTCTTCCCAGTTAATAGCATCTCATTATGCTTTTCATTGCTGCAAAAGAGGAGAATTCAGTGCCAGTTTTATCCTAGTGGCTGGGGTGCTGCAGTCTGTGCACTTTGATGAAAGGCTTTAGGCAAGGTGCGTTTATATCAGAGGCACAACAAAGGTGGAGTTTCCCCAGCTGCTGTTCTCCCTTGAAGTTTTTTCAGGGCCAGAGGTGAGTTTCTCGTTTTTCCCTGGCTGATTGTAACTGTTTGGTGTGTTGGAGGCAGTGAACCTGCTACTCTGGCACTAAACCCAGGAATACCGTGTCACTCACTCAGCCATGACCGCTGCTGAGGCCCAGAAGACTGTGCTTGTACAGCCAGTGTATCTGCAAACAGGCCATTCCCAGAGCTGTTCCCTTCCCACACATCACTCCTTTCTCTGGAAGGCATGTGCAGCCCAGGTGTGTGCATGGTCCAGGGCTTTAATTGTTTAGGAACAAACAAACCAACAATGGCCTCTCAGTAGGCATGTGTGAAGAACACTTTCACACACAGATCAAGTAGTGAACTGGCAAATGTCATTCCACGTTAGCACCCTTTGCACACGAGGATCCGGGGAGCTGTGTGTTTCCTTCCCTTCCCATTTGCCGTCACCAGCCCTCACCTCCCTTCCAGTTGTGCTCACACACCTCTGTGGTAACTGGATTAATCACGTACATGAAAATAACATTAAATATTTTGCTCGTGTTTCTCACTGTATCCAGCTGCTAGTCTTTATTATATTGGAGTAGAAGAGCCAGCCCCATGTGACCAGACAGCTGTATACTCCTTTCCCCCTCCCTGGTTTGGGAACTGCTACACTAGAGACTGTAAGCTCTTTGGGGCAGAGACCACGTGTTTGTACAGTGCCTAGCAACATGGGTCCTTTCTCCATGACTAGGCCCCAAGGCACTGTGGTAATATAAATAACAGAGCCGTGTTCCTGCAGCTTAGAGCCCCGTGACTAGCTCCGTGGACAAGAGATGAGGACATTGGGTGCAGCTCTGTAGCAGCTCCGTTGCCTGCTCAGCAGTGTCCATGAGGTGCCCTCTCTGACCACAGGGCTCAGGTGTTTTGGCAGCCCAGTGACGCCACGGCCTGCCCAGAGAGATAGTGAGGGTGGGCCTGGCAACCAGCCGGGATCCCAGGGATCAACCTCATTTGCATAAAAGCAAAGCTCCCTGGCACCTTTGCTGAAATGGAAGTGTTGCCCATCAAGCCCATGCCATGCTCCAGCCTCTCCTCCCCTTCACACACATTCTTTGCATCCAGCATCTCCATAGTAAAGGCCAGGGCACCTGCCTCTGCGCCATCCAGTGCAAAGCAGGGACACTCCCAGTCCTGTGGCCTGTGTCCGGGATGAGACTGAACTGAGCTCTAGTCTCCCAGGGTGCTGAGAACTAGGAATCTCTCCTCGTGGCCTATGCCAGGTGCTGATACTGCTTTCTCTGTGCTTCCTACTCGGAAGCTGAGGTGCCTGGAATAGTGCACTGCAGTCTTCAGGGCCTCTTCTCCCAAGGCATTGTGTTGGGCTGACAGAAATGAATGTGATTTAGAACCACCACCCAGGAGCAGGGAGGGGCCGTATCATTGTGAGCCGCTCCGGTACTATGGCGACGAGTGCTGAGGAAATGCTGATAAATGAGCCCACCTGGCAGGGCACCGTCAGCCCCACACGGTCAGTGGCACGCGCTGTAGGTTTCCACAGAGACGTGTCAGCGCAGTCATTAGGCAGCGCCGGGTTTACAGAGCAGAGATGAGGCCTGCGGTAATGCTCCTTGGAATGAGCAGACTGTTAATGAGTTTAAAAGCGATAGACATCAGGCATGCTGAGATCAGCCCCATCCCCGCTGACTGAGCAGAAGGATGTGGCTGAGGCAGGTGCTCATAGGAGGCAGGCAGAGGTGTGAGCACATGCCAGAGGACAAGCAGGTCACCTCTGTTCCGTGCCCGGTTGGTCTGATCCCTTTTCAGACCCAAAGGCAGGTGGAAGTGCTTCAGGGAAGGGAGAAGCACTGCTGCAGACACGGGAGGCTCTCTACAATCCCCTTTGCTCGTGAGTTGCTGCCCAGCACAGGCTCTTCCTGGGGATTGGCTGGGTTGGTGCCAGCCTGCGTGAATTCTGGATGTAAGCGTAAGGGCTGAGAGCAGTGCGGAGACACCAAGTTTAGCCTGGGGGCCGGGGCATTCCCACAGTGCTCGAAGAAGCTGCTTTTCCAGGGTTTCTGTAGAAATACACCCTGTGAGCTCTATGGTCCCATATGAACACCGTGTTGGCTTAAACCTGGGCTGTGCCTTCCCACACAGTGCTAGGCAGCAGGCTCCCATCTCCCCGCCAGCTTCAGAAGAATCACTGGGGCAGATAGTCCCTGGGGTGGGAAGCCGGGGGGATCTTGTTACTGTTCGGGTAGAGCTCCAGTCGTTCTGTGTTTCAGGTGGTCCAAGGATTGAAGGGCTGAGGAGCTCTGTCCAGAGATTGCACTAGGGCTGAGTCCTGCAGGGCCACAGCCCCCCACCCTGCCCCTGAAGGTGACCCACTCGCTGGTGAGTGAGTGGGCACTATGAATGTGCCTGAAACAAGCTGTCAGAGCCCTACAATTGTGTGAGACTAGCGCAGGCCTGTTGTGGGTGCTTCCAGATCACTTTAAGCCCTGGCTCCAGCTCCATTCTCCCCTGAGCCCTTAGTCTCTGGCCTGAAGAAGTATGTGGACAGGTGTGGTGCAGCCCCTCTGCTGCTGCAGTGTAAGTCCCGTCTGGCTGTGCAGCAGGCGGGAGTCCAGCAGGCATTGCAGCAGCCAGCCCCTCTGTGAGATGCACTCTCCAGGGCGCGGGAGGACTAGGCACTGTCCTTGAACAAATTGCTGATACTCTCATACTGATACAAATTGCTGATGCTCTTTTTCCATTCTGTTTGGAAATGGCGCCAACCAGCCACGGAAAGTGTAGCATGTCTGTTAATGTCAGGTCGTGCTTTGCAAAGCTGGGATGTACTGGAGGAGAACAGCTTTAGGCACAGGTGCAGTGTGCACTGGATGTTGGGGATTTGGGTCTGTCTCTGCCCCAAAGCGGGAGGCAGGTGGGTTAAAATCTCCCCGGAACTATTGCAGCACATGTGAGGAGGAAGGCAGGTCATGCTCCCAGGCATGATTCAAAACAAGCACACCTAGCGGGGCTATTGAGACACACCGGGTCGTGAACTGGGATGGGATTTGTAGGACTTTGCTGTTCAGCTCTCTGCTGGTCCACCTCTGCCCGTGAACTGCTGAGACAGTTTTCCCACCACTTGTTCACAGGCTGCTCTGAGAAACCCTTCTTAGCCCATACGTTTCTGGGGGACCGGCTAGCATCAGAGGCAAGCAGACGCATTGGTGTGGCTAGAAGCTGTGAGGTCAGCAGCAATGCCAAAGCAGAGTGAACGCAAGCAGCTGGCAAGCACGCCTTTCTGCAAGACAGTCAGAAAGATGTAATGAATATTTCCCTCCTGCTTCTGCTCACGCATCGATCTGGTAGTGACAGCATTTGACAAGATGCCAATGCACCGCATGTCAGCTATTTCAGGAACATGCTAGCTGTGCGAACTCTCCCTGCTGTTGCTGATTATCTAATTAGGCTCTTTCAACTCTGCCTGCCTGCTTAACAGCAGAGAAACACGCAGTCTGCACAGCGAATCCCTGTGCAAGTGAAGTGTCTCTCCTCAAGTTGGAGATTCACTCGCTCTCTAAAGGAGTGGTCCAGGCCTGCCCAGGTTCTCTGCATGAGGCACTTTCCTTTTGGGCAACAGTTTCTGCTCACAGGTTTTTAGATGTAGCTGTTCCAGGAAGTCTCACTCAAGCAATTTGTGCCCCCCATTTCACCTACTTGATACCAGCGACACACCCTTCGGGCTGGTCAGTCTGTATTACAGGCTCTTCGGGACCTGCTCTGGATCATAATCATCTGCAGTGTCCGACAGGGGTTTTTAATAATAAAATACCCAGTGTTTACCTACGACCCACGATATCTGGCACTGCCGCTGAGAGTGCCGCCTCCTGGGGGAGGGAATGGCAGTGCCATCCAGTGGCCCAGAGAAATGCAGACATCATGGATGCCAATGCCCAAACAAGGGAATAGATGAACCAAAACCAGTCTTGTGCCAGTGAGCAATTCAGAGGCCACGAGGTACCTAATAAATGCCTAGGCAAGTAGCATTCCTTCTCAACCCTTCTAAGGAGCGGGGACTACGTGACTGGGCCATGCTTAGAATCCTTTGTTATACAACAGCTTTCTCGTCGCACAGTCTCTGCTGCTTTCCTGGGTCCTAGCTCAGCTTTGCAGCCCCCGTTGCCCTGACAACACAGGAGCAAAGCCCCTCCCAATCCATGGGGAGCCTAGTGGCATCTGCACATTTAATCAAATCTGCCTAAAGTTAGGTGCCCAAATCCACATTTAGGCCACTAAATTGACCTATGTAAAGGTGCTAAATGACCCGGCTCTCACTGAAGTCAGTAAAAAGAACAGGAGTCCTTGTGGCACCTTAGAGACTAACACATTTATTAGAGCATAAGCTTTCGTGGGCTACAGCCCACTTCTTCGGATGCATAGAATGGAACGTTCTAAGGTGCCACAAGTACTCCTGTTCTTTTTGTGGATACAGACTAACACGGCTGCTACTCTGAAACCTGAAGTCAGTGGCAGTCTCAGGAGCTCAGCACCTTTGAGAATTCGTCACTTTTATTTAGGATTCTAACTTTAGGCACCTGGGTTTGAAAATGTAGGGAGCCAGCTTGAGAGGCCAGAGGATTTCCCCCAGTCCCATCCCCTGAAATCGCAGGCAATGGGACGTCATCCCCCCACATCAGCAGGAAACGCTGAATGAGCAGCCCCATACCTCAGCTGGCAGAAAAGGCAGGAGAGCAGCATAACATGGGGCTTCCCTTCTTTCCACTCCTGACACAGCCCCCTTTGCCTGCAGCTTCTGTAAAGACCCATGTCATGGGGTGTGCTCTAGCCTGCTGGGTCAGGTCTGCCTTGGTTTCCATGGGCTTGTTTCTGCCCCAAGTTCTCCTGCCCACTCTGGAGCTGCAGGTGGGCAGGCCCTGGGGGCTGTTGCTGTGGCGTTTTTCCTGCTGTGTACACGCCATGCCTTTGTGGATCTGCATGTTACGGTCACTGATACGTTTTCCACGTCACGTGTGGGTGTACTGATGGGTTCCTGACTGCACCCCCGCCCAGCCCAGCCCAGCAACACTGTGGTGGGGACGATGGAGTGTGGCAAAGGCGCTGCGTACACTAACAAAGTTCTCGCCCCGGTTCGCCCTGCCAGGTGACCTCCTGTTTGACAGCTGTAGTTAAGACAGACAGCGAGGCTGAAGTCCGAAGAGCTGCCGTCCATGTGGTGGTGGTGCTGCTCCGTGGGCTCAGTGAGAAAGCGACTGAGGTAAGCCTCCCTCCCTGCTCCCAGCAGTGCCACAGGTACCTCCACGCAGCCTCTTCGCAGACTGACCCTCACCCATGGCACAGGCATGCATCACGTGTTATCCCTGGAGCCTACAGTCAACACACTGGCTCCTGCCACAGAGCAAGGAAACTCCCAAGTGTCTCCAGACCCAGGGGTCCTGCCCACTACACCCATCCCAAGCCTGGTGAGCATAATGTGCTCTCAGACAGCAACTTACTGAACTCTCTGGGTATCTCTGACGTGATCTCCAGATAACAGCAGTTCAGGCTCTGATTGTGTGTGTTGAGTCACTGGGAAGGGTTACGAGAAACATTTCCTCTAGATGTTGCAGGCAGTAAAACCCAAGGTGTGGCTCTTGGGAGCCTAATAACTCATAAGGTAAACTTCCATGTCTAGGCAAAAGCTAATGAAAGCATAACGGTGAGCTAGGAATTCATTTCCCCTGCAGGGATTCCTGCCTAGCTCCTGTGCCGAGCTCTAAGATTAGTGCACGACGGTGTCTCCTCTTATTGTCTGTGTGTGACAGTCCCCAGCGGTGAGATTCCCGGGAGTTCTAGAAATCATGAGCCCTCTGTCCTGGCTCCTAATGCACAGACCTGTTCAGGAGTCACCAGCATGGATGTGGTGAAATATTAAGAGAACTGTAATTACCCTAAAAGCCAGACTTCCTCCACTTCCCAGCACCCACTGTTAATGTTCTGCATTAACACTGATCCCAGCTTCCTCGCTTACATGGCAGCTCCTGTGTATTGGCCGTTCCCCAGAGTGGCTTTAGCACGGGCTTCTGCAACAGTGACTGCCTTCCTTGGGAGAGATGAAGAGCAACCTCTCTGCATTACTGTAGCAAAGGCTGTCGTCCTGCCATGGCCAGAGATTTCACTCCCATCTCTGACTCAGTCTAATCAGTGCTGTTTCTGACATACGAGAGCACCCAGGCCATGCTGCTAGCCCCGGGCTGCTCTGTTCCGTTGCCCTGCTCTTCCGTGTGTTTGCAGAGAGTGGGAGAGAGCAAAGCCGCCAAAGCTACAGCGTCTGGTGTCCACTGTGTATAAAAAGCCCGTCCTGTTGACGGTGACAGCGCTTGGGGCTGGGCCGGCACTGCCAGGGATAGATTAGTCCCCTGGGGAAGTTTACTCTGGCATTGCTGTGGCTGAGGTGGTGCTGGGAGGCTGTCAGCTGAAGAAGCCCACACGCAGCCCAGCACGTAGGGGGTGGTTCAGGGACTAGAAG
Organism: Emys orbicularis; assembly: GCF_028017835.1. Taxonomy (NCBI): domain Eukaryota; kingdom Metazoa; phylum Chordata; order Testudines; family Emydidae; genus Emys; species Emys orbicularis. The sequence goes on along the minus strand of NC_088696.1, from coordinate 3,117,486 downwards.
ATGTGGACACTATTGGATTCAGCCTCCGTGTAGTGCTTCGGTGGGGATCCAGGGTCCCCATTTGTCCAAGCAGGCGGTGCACTGGGAAAGTCACCCTCTTAGGCCAAGAGATCATTGGCTCTCCCCATAAAATTGCTTGGACAGACGGAGCAGTGTGACCTCTGGATGAGGTGTCAAAGGGTTAGATAGTGTGTGACTTCAATCCCGTGTGACCCCAGGGCCTTAATGTTACAATGGCTTAATGCCTGTGTAGGCAGCAGGTCCGACCCGGAACCACCAGCCTCAGAGGAGCCATGTCGGCGCTGGTTACTTCTTCTGAATCCCCTGGCTGGGGTCAGGAGCAGGCCCAGCACCTGAAGAAGGGGAGACACTGCACAGAATGGGCAGCACTTGCTATCCACGTGAGCTCCCTAGATCCCTCCACTGCTTCCTGAGCTGAGGCTTGCTCTCTGTGCATGGATCTCTATTACAGCAGGCTGCATGCAGGGGGAGATCCCAGCCAGCTGGGGAGTCTGCAGCGCGCCAGTGAGCCCTCACCCATGGGAGAGACTGTGGTGACTGCCTCGCCTTGGGTCTGTCTCTGGATGAAAGCCCAGCTCTTTATCACACGCTAGTAAAGCCTGTGTGTGGAATGACCCAGCCACTCCGCCAAAGATGTCAGAGCAGTGTTGGTTCTTCACTGGTGATGCTGAACTTTCCGCTAGTTTATCCCCTTTGAACTGTGCTTCTGTGAAGTCAGGAGCTGTCTGAGCCAAGCTCCATCCCTGTAATAACATACACCCGATCATCTTGGGCACTTCAGTGTGCAGCAGAGAGCCATGCGGTTTCAGGCTATGCTGCCCTTCCTTGCTGTCTGCCATGGCCCCTTGGATTCTTCTCTCGCAGTGGGTTTGTAGCCATAAAATCCTGCTGGGTAGTGCCAAGCTGCTCTGTCCCGCCTCCTGCTTGTGGGACCCTGTGGGGAGGGCTCACGGGGTCGGTGTGAGAGGGACCTGCTAACGAAGTGCGATACAGTGAGTACTGGGAGTCGTGCCACCAGAAATGGCTCGGTCCTGCTGAATGAGCCAGCCCTGTAGGAGTGGCAGTAGGCGTGTTATACAACAGAACTGGCCTGGGCAGAGGTGAGGCGTGGCCAGTGTGCAGTCCCCTTATCGTGCTGAGAGCTGGCTCTTCTGGCCGCCACAAGGAAAAACAGAGTATTAAGAACATAAGGACGGCCATACTGGGGCAGACCAATGGTCCATCTATCCCGTTATCCTGTCTGACAGTGACTAGTGCCTGATGCTTCAGAGGGAATCTACAGAACACAGCAGTTTTGAGTGATCCATCCCCGTTGTCCAGTCCCAGCTTCTGGCATGCTGGGATCTGTAGTTTCCACCACCTGCACTTCTGTATTTAAGAGAGTGACAGCAGATACCACGCCAATGGCATGTGAATCAGGTGCAGTGCTGGTACCCCAGGCAGGTTGTCAGTGCAGCCCTTTGTGGGGCAGTCAGAGCACCCCAGACCTGTGCGCTGTCGTGGGTGGGTGGGTATCACCCAGCGCAGCACTGTAAAGGCTGATGCGGTAATATGTCAAATCTGGGACGTGTCTCTCTGGGTTCACTAGAAATCCCATGTCATTAATGTTTTGGTGGCAAAGAGCAGATCCCATCTGGGAAGCTGCATGTTGTTTGCTGCTCTTACACCAGCACATTGGACAACGTGCACTGGTGTCAGCAGCTCTTACGCCAAGGTCCAGCCCAGCAGCGGGTCTAAACCACGACAGCCCCTTAGTGTCCGTGAAGCGCACTCCTGGCTGCAGAGAGCACTTGGGCAACAGGGGACTGGATCTGAGGCCTGGCTACAGAGTCTGCTCCTTGGCTGCTGCTGTTGGGGATGGGAGGGGCTCTGCCTTTGCAAGCAGCAGCTTCCTAACCGGGTGTCTCCCTGCAGGTCCCTGTAGCTCACACCCAGAGAACGGGGAAAGCAATCCAAGCCCCGTGCAGCCCCCGTTTATCACCCCCCGCACGTGCTGCACTCACTGCCGAGGCTAGAAGAATTAAACTCAGGATTTCCGAGTTAAGACTGTGCTACTGTCCTAGATTCACCTCCTGGTGGTCCCTGCGCAGCCTGAGCTGCCCAGCAGCTTCCTGCCTTTTGTTGTCTTATGGCTCCCCCCACCCCCAAAGTTGTTTTAACACCTTTTTGAGCGTGTGTTGACGCAGGCTGCAGAATGGGCTATCGGCTGATCCAGCCGGTTTCCTTTGCAGAGCTATTCCCCCAGTAAGTGCTCCACATATAGACAGAGGTTCACTGTAGTGCACAAATGAAAAGAACATTTATATGAGGATGACTCACATCCAGGTTAATTTTATTCCTCTGAAAACTTTCAAAGACCGTCATCAAGGTCCTTGATAGGCAGAAAACAAATGGACACAGCCCCCCTGCCCTGGGCACTGCCTACTGCTGCTCCTCCCCCACTAACCGTCTGCCTCTAACCTTTCTGCTTCCCCCACCTCCACAAGACAGCGTGTGGCATCAGCAGGCTGCCCTACGGGGACTGGTGCTCGCTGCTGCAGGCTCTCAGAGCATTGAGTATTGTTGCAGTTCTTGCTGGGAATGGAACACCACCTCCCCTGGGGCTCTCAGCCGCTAGGGCAGGTTTGCTGTGGCTGATACCATTGACCAGAGATTGAGAGCATCACAATCTCAACTGTAAAAAGCAACAGAGGGTCCTGGGGCACCTTTAAGACTAACAGAAGTATTGGGAGCATAAGCTTTTGTGGGTAAGAACCTCACTTCTTCAGATGCAAGTCTTGCATCTGAAGAAGTGAGGTTCTTACCCACGAAAGCTTATGCTCCCAATACTTCTGTTAGTCTTAAAGGTGCCCCAGGACCCTCTGTTGCTTTTTACAGGTTCAGACTAACACGGCTACCCCTCTGAATCTCAACTGTATTACAGCAGCTACATTTGCTTTACCGCTTCCTGTCACTCATAGGCAGTTTCCCAGTGTGCTTTGGCTGTGTATTCATTTGCTCTGTGGGTGGTTAATATGCTTCTCTCTGGAACCTGGAAGGTAGAGAGCTGGGTGCTGACTGGGATGCTTACTTGCATTCCTACTGCAGGTTTGTCTGTATCCAGCTCTACTTAGTAGATGTCTGATAATTTCTTCTCTTGCTAGCTGCTTACAGGGAAAAGGAGCTGCTCTTTGTCCCTCCACCCCCACAAGAGCATCTGCAAGTGGGGACAGATTTCTATAGCTTTCCCCCTCCCTGAGCCTCCATTTTTGGTTCTCTCTCAGTGAGAGTGAATAGTACCAGCATCTACTTCTACTGTTGCCCATATGTAGTTTTCTCCTGCAGCAGAGTGAAACTGACATTTGCACTGCTAGCTACAGAATTCTGGATAGCAGCAGTGAAACTGACCAGGGTGGAGTTAATCTCCTCTGCTACAGTATGGGAAAGCTGTGAGTTGCAGCAGAGGCACTGGAGCTGTCTGCAGTCTCAGGAAGTTGACACTGCATTGCTTTACATTCAGTTCATATTTCCAAGGTTTTTCCCTCTCCCTCAACCAAGGATTAGAGTTAGCAACTTTTGCAAGGGAATATTACTTTATAAAGAACTTGAAGACACACACACACACACACACCTCTACACCTCTCTCTCTCTCTCTACCTGTGCCCAGTCACGTTCCAGTGAATGCTTCCCACTTGTCATGGGTAAGTTGATTTGTCCAGTCCTGGTTATCTGTCCCACTGTAGCCAGATGTGTCAGTTTCTCTGTGGGGGAGTGCTTGTCCCTTCATTTCTTCCCTGATGTTTGGCTGCTTGTGAGGTTTTATTCCTGTGTGAACAACATGCTATATAAAATTTATTATATGGCAATTTACCAGGAGGAGGATTCCAGTGAAGTTGCTGTACCTGAACAAGCTGCTGGTTACCATCCCAGTGCAGCGCAATGCCTGTTGCATGACTGTAATGTCAGTTGGTGGCTGGGGTACAAATTACTGAGGTAGCCTGCTGAATTCAGGGAGGCATGTGGCCTAGTGGACTGAGCACAGGATCAGGAGTTAGGAACTCCTGAGTTCTAATCCCCCTTCTGTCCCTGACTTGCTATGGGGCCTCTGTCTGTTTCCCCATCTGTGAAATGGAGGTAGTGCCTTAGGCACGTACTGGGGAGGGATAGGAGGTTTGACAGTGTGCATGGGTGTGGTGTTGCATTGGTTATGGTTTAGAGTGGTTTCTGCTGAGGCTTAGCTGCTGTTCCAAGAATTCCAACATAAGCAAATTCCCTGGGGCCTCACCTTTCCCACCTCCCTCCAAAACACAAACATTTAGAAAGCCACCCCGAAATCCTGCATTCAGTGCTCAGTGAGTGCAGCAGGTGCATGACGCGGGATTATTGCTGCAAAGGGGGGTGGAGCAAGTCTGGCATGAAAAGTGCAGTAGGTGAAATTCCCCCCAAAAAGCAGTAGGTGGCGCTCATACAGGCTTGTGATGCCAGCTGCCCTTGGGATTAGTGCCCGCCCCATGCACAGCCAGGCGTGTGGTGGGAGACCCAGACAGGTCTTCAGGATGACGATTAGGTGCCCTGTCACATGTGTGGGTCAGTTTGATAAGACATGAACTGAATGGAGTACTGGGAATTCTAACGTATCGCATCCCGGAGAATCCCGGTCTACACAACAGCTTCCTCCCCCTTCAGCTGCAGGGCACTAGAGACCCCTGGGCTGGACGCACCTGTTGGTAACTGTGCCAACGTTGCATTCACACCGTGCTGGAGCTTCGTAGCTGGGGGGAGAGGGGTCCCGGGTCCTGCAAAGCTGTGCTCCTGGACGCGGCATGCTGGCAGCTTTTCCCTGGACGCTTGTGCGTGGGCAGCCGCATTCCTGGGGAGAAATGAGAGTGGCAATAACAGCAGCCACTTGGGCTTCATTCTCCAGGATTCCCCATGTTGCGCTGGGAAGACCAGCAGCCGTGTGGTCCCACAGAAACACCGAATTCAAGGCTTGGATGCAGAGCGAAGTGGGGAAAGCCCAGGGGCTTGTACACCAGTGAGCCTGACTGGTAAAATCCCCTTTCCAAACCCACCCTCTGGCTGTGTATGTCCTTTCCAGCTGCCCCTCTCTTCCTTCGCAGCACCTCCGCTGGGCAGGGCCTACAGCAGCCGCAGGTACCTGGAGTCTCCCCTTTTGGTACATTTTGTTGGCACCTGTTTCTCTGTGCATGGAAGAGGCGCACTCTCCCTCTGATCTTCAGAGCCAACAGCTGAAACACCAGGCCCTGGGGAAGGGAGGGCCGGGCTGGGCCGGGCCATTCAAAGTGTCTGGTTCTTTCAAGCCTCTTGATGCATAACTATGGCTCCGGTGAGAACCCAAGGACTTGCCTGTTTCTTCCCTTCCCCACAGGACACCTTCTTCCCTTATCTTGTGAACATGAGGGACTCTGCCTCCGTGTCAGGCCTTCCTGCCCATCCCTCTCCACAGCAAGGGGAGATGGCGCTGGTGGAAGGTCCATGTCATTTGTGTTGGAGACGGCAGTGCCTTGGGTTGTGTGTAAAACGAACCCTTCCGGTAGCACATTCTTAGCTGGCTGGCTCCCCACAAGCAGTGCAGAAAGTCTGCCCCCCTCACGGCCTGGCCCCATGTGGCCAGGGACCCAGGCTGGGCGGTGCAGTGTCAGTTGCAGGTGACCTACAGGGATACACCCAGAGGGAGAGGTTTTGATAGGTTGCAGGTGGTCATGGAGCCTCTCAGTCCAAGGAAGGCATCCAACCTTGTCTCTCTCTCCTTGGCCTCTCCTGCTGATTGCTGGATTCCCCTGCCAGGGGGGTGGAATTCCCCTGCTCGGAAGTTAGACTGAGGAGGAAAGGGGAACTTGGCACAGGAGCCCGGTGGACAGCTGCCTATGTCGTGGGTAAAACATGTCAGGGCTACGTCTCAGAAAGCCGTGGGCGTTGCCATGGGGGCATTCATGTAAATGCAGGGACTGAGGAATGGCCTTTTTATTCAGGGGCAAGGACTTCCCCGCTCTCCTTGCCAGTTATCTGGTGTTCCCAGCAGCAGAATTTGTTTGGGCGCCTTTCCTGTGTTAAAGGAAATCGTTCTCTTGCTCTTGGGAATTCCCAGAGCCAGGCTGGGATTGCGTTGCACATTGCCCTTGCTTGGCCCTGCTAGAAGCGGTGCCATTGACAAGTTCTCTCCCACCCCTTGCTGTGCCATCGGGTAACCCGGTGAAGACGAGGGGGCGCAGGGGATAAAGTCTTTGGGTAAGCGAAGGGTGCAAAAGCCAAGGAGGGGAAGGGGATCATTTAGGGCAGGAGTTTTCTGGGTCATGGAATGTAAGGCACTGGGTCGCAGCGGCTCTGGTCAGCACCACCGACCGGGCCGTTAAAAGTCCTGTCAGTGGTGCTGCCCGGCTAAGGCAGGCTAGTCCCTACCTGTTCAAACACCGCGCTGCACCCTGGGAGCGGCCAGCAGCAGATCCAGCTCCTAGGCAGGGGCGCCATGGGTCTCCGCGCACTGCCCCTGCCCTGAGCACCGGCTCTGTGCTCCCATTGGCTGGTTCCCGGCCAATAGGAGCTGGGGGAGGGGTGCCTGCAGGCGAGCCCCCTCCAAACTTGAAGCCCCTTCCTGCATCCCAAACCCCTCATCCCCAGCCCAGAGCCCTGACCCCCTCCCGTACCCCAACCTCCTGCCCCAGCCCTGAGCCCCCCCAAACCCCTAATCCCCAGCCCTGAACCCCCCAAACCCCTCATCCCTGGCCCCACCCCAGAGCCTTGTGATCTGGCTGTCCAGCTGCAGGGGATTCGGATCCAGCTGGTCTGGACAAAGCAGTGATGCAGCCTGGGAAATGCAGGCACCAGTTCGGTCGGCCTTGGAGCTACCACCCTGGTGTGTCAGTCCAGAGCCTGCCCTGCTCCCTGCGGGCTGGTGCCACTGTAGATGTGGCGCTGCGCATCACACAGCACTGTAGGAAAGTGTCCCTGGGTGTGAGCCAAGCCCACTGCTGCTGTCAGCCCACCCCGGGGGGCAGCCCCTTTCCATGACGAGCATGGACACCAAGGCGTTAGCAGGCTCACTACCAAGGCAGGGAAGGACTTTGAGTTTTCAGGCATCTCTGGACTTCCATCTACCACTGGGAGCTGGGATTTTCTGACCCATATGTGCATCCAGAAAGGCTTTTGCCCAAATCCTAGAGCTCTAGACCCTCTTGCTCCAAAGCTGGGAAAGCCTGGTTCTGTGCATCCCTTCCCCATGAACGTGCTCACACCCTTCTCTGGTCCCCGTCCCCCCCTCAGCCCGGCTGGATGTTCATGCAGCTCTCTGACCCGGGGGGGCAGCCTGGCTGCCTGCTGCAGCCACCACTCCCACGGAGCAGCGCATCACATGGCAAGTGGGTTAGTAAGGGATGTACGCACCCAGCCAGACAACTTGGCTAATCTATACGTGCGTCAGTCCCCGAGCCGAGGCGCTAGGAACTGCCCCTGGGGAGAAAAGCCACCACCTGCCTGTTTTAGGGGAACCCCACAGCAGATGCTGAGCCGATGGGGAGTGAGCACAGTTCAGTTGTAGCTCTGGGTTTACAGAGGAGGGGCTGTATCATGGTCCCTCTCTGGCAGATGGGGAAACCGAGGCACGGAGGGGCAGGGATTTGCCCAAGTGATCCTACTGCTGTGATTTGCTGTAGTGTCCTGGGACTGGGCTGAGCCCGGGGTGCTGGACAGAAGGCGACAGGTCTGTGCCCAGTGGGGGACACTGTTCCGAATGTGGAGGTGCTGAGTGTCCGTCTCTCCCCAGGTTCTCAGGGACGTGCTGCGGGATCTCTACCGCCTGCTGAAGTCCGTGGTGGTTTCTGACCGTGATGAGGTCACAGCGCTTCATGCCCAGCTGGCCTTGGAGGAGCTCGATGACATCATGAGGAGGTTCTTGTTCCCCCCCCAAACCCTAGAGAAGAAGCTCGTGGTCCTGCCGTAGCAAGACAGAGAGGCCAGCAGGGTCGAGTGCCCCCAGCACAACTTCCACAGCCCAGTCGCACCTGCTTGTCTGGGCCAGCGCACCGTAGCCAGGAGAGACCGGGATTCCTGCGTCCCACGGCTTCGTCTCTCGTCCCCTTCTGCCTTCCAGTTTGCTGAGAGCAGTTAACACGCTGTAGGATGTGCTTAGAATTCGGCTCCTGCCCCAGGCTGTGACTTGGGGCCTGCCAGCGTGTGTTCTGGCCTGTCTGCCTCGGCTAGAAATGCGGCTACGTGGAATCTGCAAGACCTCAGAAAGTCACAGTGAGGGCTCCTTGCCCGTGCAGACTGCAGCATTGCTTGGGGCCAGCACAGCTCACAGGGCCGAGCATGCCAGGAACTCGTGCAGGGAGTCACTTTCAAAACCAAAACCAAACTTGTACTGAACCCAAACGCAGGGCAGGAAAAACCCCACCATTTGCTCTTCCCTCCGTTCATGTTTACCGGGACAGCTGCCAATGAAACCACCGGCCCGTCACAGCGAGGAGGCAGTGGCATCGGGGCGGTTCTGGTACAGGTACCTCCTAGAGGGTTCAACCGGCCTGCCAGGTGCAGAGTCTCTCCCCCCCCCCCCCCCCAACTCCCCACACACACACCATGTGCTCAGACTGAGGGGACTCGCTGCTCAAAATGCAGAGACCTTATTAAAATGACAGCCCCTCTCCAGGCCCGTGGGACTGGCTCCTCGGCGAGTGGTGAAACACAGGGACTGGAAGCCCGCTCCTATCCACTCCATGCATTTGACCTTCACTGGGGGCTCTCAGGCATTAGCACTGTGCTGCAGGGCTGGGTTTAAAAATCCCAAAACAGCCCCCAGGAGCCGTCCACTGGGGTGCCTGGCGGGCGTGGGGTATGTTTGACATTGTTTTTAACAATATCTAAACTGTGGGCCAACCTTGTCATGCCAGGGCCCCTCTAAGCTGGCTATAAAGGACCTCTGTCAATGTCACTCCGTGTAAAGTCAACCTGCGTGGGCAGAGGGAGGGGCACGGCAGAGCATGCTCTTGCTCTCCCTGGATAAAGAAGCTAAGTTGGCGTGGGGAAGCTGGCCCTCCGTACCACGCTGGAGAGCTCAGCCCAGCCCAAGTGAGCACCCTGCGCTGTATGTGCCCGAGGAAGGGAAATCGGAGGAAATGGATTTGTTTTCACTTGCAGAGGGGAGGGAGGGGAATTGACCTGGACAGTGCCTTGGGAAATGCAAGGTAGGATCCAGCCCCTCCTTCCCCTTGAGTTGTCCACGCAGCCCGGTGTCGGACACCTCCGGTGGCCCAAGGCTGCACAGTCAGGGCGGATGTGATGCAGCACGCAGACCGCACTAGCGATGATCTGTCAGACAGGCCCAGCCACGTCAAACCTGCAAGGCCTGTGTTCTCCCACCCTGCCCAGGGAGCAGGTCAGCGCTCTGCTGGTAGGAAGGGGCAGCTTTCCAGTGGAGACCTGCTGAGATCTCCCTCCCTTTGTAAAGTGCTTTGGGAGCAGCAGGTGTGAAGCCCTGTCTGAGAGCTGAGGGCGGTTGCTGCTGGGCTGTGGGGAGCTGGCAGCTGCATGGGCTGCTGCCTCCTACAAGCAGCCTTGGCAGCTCGGCTCTTGAAGCCCTGCTCCTGGAGCCATGTGACTGCAGGAGCCTCTCAGCTTTGTGTGTTTTAAAAGGAGGTTTGTGGCCCTCGTGGCGGTGGAGAAACGCTGGAAACGCGAGGTCGGCTCAGGCCCCAGAAGACAAAGAACCAGAGCCAGGTTCAGTCTTTGTCAAACTCTCCTGAGTGAAGCCGATCTCGTGTGTTGGGGGGTCTGACTGGTGATTTTCGAGTGCCTGGCACCAAACAAACCCATTGACCACTTCCTTAATGGTCACCTCCACGTAGGCAGTGGCTGTAGTTGCCACGTGGTGGCAATGGGAGGGCACAGGAGGAGGTGCGGTTCCTGGGCTGGTGAAGGGGCAGGGAGCCCCCGTGACACCTCTCTGAGATGTGGGGAAAGCTTGCGAAGCCCTGCACGCCTCTTCGGCCCGAGCCCGGTCCCTCCACATCAGCTGCACGGGGGGAGTCAGGGAGGGGCTGGCGTCCTGGGCATGGGGCTAAAGCTCCATCCAGCTCCACTGCTCCCGAGAGCCTCCCTTCAAACCAATGGGGCCTTCGATTGAAAAGTGACATGGTGGGGGCTTGTGGCATGTCTGATTCCTCCCTCCTGCTTGGGCGGGACCCAGGGGCCCCGGCCTCCAGCACAAGTGGAGAGTGACTCGCTGGCCTGCTTTCACTGGCGCAGCGACCGGACAAGATTCCTGTCCGGGCTCTCTTGGGAGCCTCTCTGAGGCTGCGGGACGTGTGGGGAGGAGCCATTAGCTCTGGGGCGGGCGGGTTTATGGGAGATCTCTCTGCAGAGCTTCCAGCCGGGGCAGGCACTACCTACCCCCCGACTCCGCACTGCGGCAGGCTCACCTACCTGCCTTTCTGGGTCAGTGCAGAGATTCTGCCTGTCGCCAACTGCCCTCACAGGGAGAGGAGCTGCCTTTGGCACAGGTTCTGCTGGGCCGGGCAGTGCTGGGGCCGGGGCAGCTGCGTGTTGACCTCTTAGAAATACCTGAGAACAAACATTAAAACCTGGGATCCCCGAGGCTTCTGCCTGGACCCAGCACCCGTCCATCTGAGCCCAAAGCCCCCCCGGGTTCCTGCCTGGACCCAGCACCCCGTCCATGTGAGCCCAAAGCCCCCCGAGTCCCTGCCTGGACCCAGCACCCGTCCTTGTGAGCCCAGAGCCCCCCGGGTCCTTGCCTGGACCCAGAACCCGTCCATGTGAGCCCAGAGCCCCCCCGGTCCCTGCCTGGACCCAGCACCCTGTCTGTTTGAGCCCAGAGCCCTCCGGGTCCCTGCCTGGACCCAGCACCCTGTCTGTGTGAGCCCAAAGCCCCTGTGTCTCTGCCTGGAGATAGCAAAACACTTGTATGAGCTACAAGGTCCCTAGATGTCCCGTCACACCCAGTCCTGCTTCTGTTGCTACCCCCCAGCACCGGTACCGTATTCCCTGATGCCTAGGGCTGCTGCTGGCATGCAGGGCCGTCCCCGTCCCCATCCCCTCTGGTGATCTGCAGCCATGCTGGCTCAGAGCGGAGTTTGCCAGAACACCTTCCCTTGTACACCTGCACCACATCCACCAGCTCAGCACCTGGCACACTCTCCTCGCCAGCGGGGTGATCACAGGGCACAGGACACTGCCCCGGGGGGCTGGGAGCCTTTACACAGCAGCAGACGGACGTGGGTAGATTTCCCACGGGTTTCCTTCGGCCCCAGCCATCCCTGTGAGTGAAGGTATTTCAAACACGCTGGGTCTGTGGCAAACACTGAGCCCTTTCTTTGCCCATCCCCACGGCTGTCTTGCTGATGGGCCGGCAGCCTTCCTCCCGGCTGGGAAGTGCCATTGTTGCCTAAAGATCTGGGATCGGGTTGAGGCCGGTGACAGTTGCTAAGCGCGGATCCAGCGATCCCTGGGGAAATGCAATTCTGAGCTGTACCCAGGTCTAGGTACAAGGACTCCCAGTGTTGTGTGGCTGAATCGCAGCCCTCGCTGCCTCCCCCTCCCCACCCTCGGCAAACCAAACGTTCTCTGATCTCAGTCCCTTGATCTGCCCAGCAAACTCCGCTCCCCAGGCAGCGCTGTGCCACAGCCGGAGGGGGCTAGAGAAATGATTTTATAGCGTCTAAGAATAGCTTTATGGTCTGGGCTTTGAACTGAGGGAAAGCGGCAGCCGAGCGCGCGCTCATTGTCCTTGCTGGAGAATGCCAGGTTGCTGCAGGATCAGCTCCCACGAGTAGGTTTTCCCAGCCCTCTTTCCCTCTCCAGATTGCACCAGCTCTGCCTTCCTGCAGCTTTGGCTGGGCAGAGGCACTTCTTTGGGGAGTTGTCTGTCCTGCCATGTTTATGTCTGAGCTCTGCCTCCGCCTAGGGATCACACCAGGGGAAGAGTTTGGAATGAAAAGTCTCTTTTAATGTTGTTTTCTGGGCTTCTGGCGGCAATTCTCCCTGTGCAAACAAGGCGATTTCTGTGCAGGAGGAGACGGAAATTTTATTTATACCTTGGGAAGTGCTTCTGCAGAGAGCCACAGGAAGGGAAGAAAGGTGAGGTGTCTGCGAGCTGCGTTTGCATCAAAAGGTAAGAAGCTGCAGTGCTGCGATTTTACAACAAATTGGCCATGTTTGTCTGCACCTGTTCAAACGTTACCTGGGAAGGAGCATAAAGGTTAATAGATTGTGTGTGTGTGTGCATGCGTGTGTGCGCGCACGTGTGCGCCCCAGGTCTCCTGCACCTCACTGCGCCCAGGCATATCACCAGAGGATGCTGCGGTTGTCCTGCTTTCCAAACGCAGAGGCAGTGAGAACTCCCTGCCCTTCTCCCCTGACCCCGGCAGCTTTAAGCAGACACACAATGGAGCAGGGGCTTTCCAACCTCGGCTTTCTTCTAAACACTCCCTGTTGCCGCTAGACGCCAAACCTGGCTGCAGGGGGATGAGAGGGGCATGGCAAAGGGGTCTTGGCTGATTTCTGTCCCATGCAGCCGGCAGCCGGGCAGCTCAGCAGACTGCTCGACCCCCTGCTGATACCGCGCCCAGAGCAACTGGATTGTAACAGGTGCATCCCGCCAGCACTAGGCGCAGGCTGCCAGGGGTTCCAAGGAATTGCCCAAGGGGCGCATTTCTTCAGGCAGCTCTCAGGGCTTTGCTCTCACTGGGTCTTTTGTCAGCGTCCCCTGCTCTGCCTGTGATCGGCGCGTGCGAGGGCAGGCCTGCTGCAGGAGATGGGGGGACGGACCGGCAGCGCAGAATTCCCCGCTGCTAGCATCCACCTGCATGGGAAGAGCTCGCGGTCCCCTCAAGGGCTTTGCTGCCTGAGTACAGTGTCTGAAGGTCAGACCCAGCAGCTTCCACAGGCGGAAGCTGGGCCACAGAAGAAGCTCCCCGCCTCCTTGGAGGAGCTGGGCCCCGAGGCCAGGACGCTCGTCACTACAATTAATACTTGGCCTTGCTCTAGTGCTTCCCCCTCAAGGCGCTTCCCAAAGAGCGACGAATTCGGCTCCCAACACCCCGGCACCTGGGCTCCGAAGGGCTCGGGACTCGCCAAGACCTGGACAGCCAGTGGCAGAACTGGGAGATGGAGCCTTTTCTCACTCCCTGTGGTAGCTGATTGCCACTCCCTGCCTGGGTCTCTGAGGCACAGGCCTGGGCGCCCAGCTCTGCCAGGGGCTGGAACTCTAGCTTTGTGCAAGTGGCAAGGTGGGGGGAAGCCTGCGAAAAATAGCAGCTGCTGGTAATTGGGGGTGATTTTTTAACCCTTTGTACCTCAGAATGAGGAGGGGCTTCACTGTTCACTGCCCCAGCAGTGTTCAGGCAGGTCAGGTGGTCTCGCTGGGGCCTGCAGGCACACACCGCACAAGCCCAGCCACCAGAATGCTGCCTGGTGCCAGCAGCAGAGGGAAGTGCCTAGACAGTCACCCGCTGGGCTGGTCTATTGGGAACGGGAGTCAAGCTCTGCCATCCGCCCTAGCCCAGGTCTGTGACTGACCCAGGCCCCTTGGCTGTGGGGCCGCAGTGGTTACCTAGGAAACACGATCTCTCTCTCCTGGAGGCTGCTGCCCCGGGGAGAGCTGAGCTCTCAGCCCAGAACAAAACCCCAACGTGCTCATTCCCTCGCTGCTGCCCCTGGAGCTGGAATCCGCTGTCGCTGGGGAAATCTCACCTCTTCTTCAATGATCCCGATAGCAAATCCGTGAGAGGCAGCGGTGGGTAGTGGCAGCGGGAGAGGTTGGTTCTGGTGGCCCTGACTGGCCAGGAGGAGGGGCTAGGTGGAGGTGTGTCCGGAGCTAGAGAACTGGTGTGTGTGCCAGGAGGTTATTCAATCTGGGCACATCCTTGGCGCCATAGACATGCGTCAACGTCCTCTGCTGAGGGCACCCCAAAGCCCATTGTCCTGAGTCACAGAACCCTAGAAAGGTCCCTCGGGAGGGCTCAGCTATCAGCACTGGCAGGACCAAGTGAACCTGGCCCGTCCCGACTTGAGCTTACAGGCCTCCAATGACGGGGATTCCACAACCTCCATTGGAAGCTTGTTCCAGAGCTTATCTGCTCTTATACATAGAAAGGGCTTCCTAGTATCTAACCTCAGTCTCCCTTGCTGCAGATTAAGCCCATCACGTCTTGTTCTACCTTCAGTGAACGTGGAGAACAATTGATCCCTGTCCTCTTTAGAACAGTCCTTCACAGATCTGAAAACTGCTAACTGGTCCCCTTCAGTCGTCTTTTCTCAAGACGGAATGTGCCCAGTTTTCTGAACCTTTCCTCAGAGGTCAGGCTGTCTAAACCTTTTCTTGTCATTTTGGTGGCTCTGGCCGCTCCAATTTGTGCCCCTCTTTCCAAAGCGCAGCGCCCACAATTGGACCCAGGACTCCAGCTGAGGTTGCACCAGTGCCAAGCAGAGTGGGACAATGACCTCCCGGTTCTTACGTCTGACACTCCTGTAATACACACCAGAACAATATTAGTCTTTGTCCCAGTGGCATTACACTGTTGACGTACTCTAACCTCCAGATCCTTGTCTGCAGCACTGTTTGTAGTTTGCAATTGATTTTTCTTCCTATGTGCAGCACTTTCCTGTGCTGAATTTCATCTCGGTGATTTCAGACCAATTCTCCAATGTAGCAAGAGCCTTTTGAATTCTAATCCCGCCCTCCAAAGTGCTTGCAACCCCTCCCAGCTTGGTGTCATCTGCAGATTTTTTAAGCATACCGTACGCTCCATTATCCAAATCATTAATGAAAATGAGTCTGGACAGATGCTTGTGGGACCCCAATAGATACATCCCCCCAGTTTGACAGTGAACCACTGACAGTTACTCTTTGAGTACAGTCTTCCAACCAGTTTTGCACTCAATTTATAGTAATTTAATCTTGACCACATTTCCCTAGTTTGCTTATGATAATGTCATGTGGGACTATATCAAAAGCCTCGCTAAAATCAAGATCTATCATGTCTGCAGCTTCCCCTCTATCCACGAGGCCAGTAACCCTGTCAAAGAAGGAAATTAGTTGGTTTGGCCTGATTTGTTCTTGACAAATCCATGCTGGCTATTCATTATCACACTACTATCCTCTAGATATTTCCTAGGGCTGTCAAGCAATTAAAAATATTAATCGTGATTAATCACACGATTAATCACACTGTTAAACAATAATAGAATACCATTTATTTAAATATTTTTGGATGTTTTCTACATTTTCAAATATATTGATTTCAATCACAACACCGAATAAAAAGTGTACAGTGCTCACTTTCTATTTATTTGTAGTACAAATATTTGCATTGAAAAAACAAAAGAAATAGTATTTTTCAATTCACCTAATACAAGTACTGTAGTGCAATCTGTTTATCATGAAAGCTGAACTTACAAATGTAGAATTATGTATGAAAAAAACCTGCATTCAAAAATAAAACAATATAAAACTTTAGAGCCTACAAGTCCACTCAGTCCTACTTCAGCCAATCGCTCAGACAAACAAGGAGATAATGCTGCCCGCTTCTTGTTTACAATGTCACCTGAAAGTGAGAACAGGCGTTCGCATGGCACTGTTGTAATCAGTGTCGCAAGGTATTTACATGCCAGATGCGCTAAAGCTTTGTATGTTCAAGCTTCAACCACCATTCCAGAGGACATGCATCCATGTGATGACGGGTTCTGCTTGATCACAGTCCAAAGCAGCGCAGACCGACGCATGTTCATTTCCATCATCTGAG
The DNA here is from genome assembly GCF_028017835.1 of Emys orbicularis. Taxonomy (NCBI): domain Eukaryota; kingdom Metazoa; phylum Chordata; order Testudines; family Emydidae; genus Emys; species Emys orbicularis. The sequence continues at coordinate 3,101,716 of NC_088696.1, read as the reverse complement.
TCAGATGCCACCAGCAGAATTTTTTTTTTTTTTGGTGGTGGTGGTGGTTCGGGTTCTGTAGTTTCCGCATCAGAGTGTTGCTCTTTTAAGTCTTCTGAGCGCATGCTCCACACCTCGTCCCTCTCCGATTTTTGAAGGCACTTCAGATTCTTAAACCTTGAGTTGAGTGCTGTAGCTATTTTTAGAAATCTCACATTGGTACCTTCTTTGCATTTTGTCAAATCTGCAGTGACAGTGTTTGTAAATCAAACAACGTGCTGGGTCATCATCCGAGACTGCTATAACATGAAATATATGGCAGAATGCGGGTAAAACAGAGCAGGGGACATACAGTTCTCCCCCAAGGAGTTCAACCACAAATTTAATTAACGCACTATTTTTTTTAACGAACATCATCAGCGTGGATGCATGTCGTCCAGAATGATGGCTGAAGCATGAAGGGGCATACGAATGTTTGGCACATCTGGCACGTAAATACCTTGCAATACCGGCTACAAAAGTGCCATGAGAACGCCTGTTCTCACTTTCAGGTGACGTTCTAAACAAACGGGCAGCATTATCTGCCATAAATATAAACAAACTTGTTTCTCTTAGCAATTGGCTGAACAAGAGGTAGGACTGAGTGGACTTGTAGCCTCTAAAGTTTTACGTTGTTTTGTTATGGAGTGCAGTTATGTAACCAAAAAAAAATCTACATTTGTAAGTTACACTTTCAGGACAAAGAGCTCATACTACAGTACTTGTCTGAGGTGAATTGAAAAATACTATTTCTTTTGTCATTTTTACAGTGCAAATATTTGTAATAAAAAATAATATAAAGTGAGCTCTGTACACTTTCTATTCTGTGTTGGAATAGAAATCAGTATATTTGAAAATGTAGAAAAAATCCAAAAATATTTAATACATTTCAGTTGGTTTATATTGTTTAACAGTGAGATTAATCGCAATTAATTTTTTTAATCACAGTTAATTTTTTTGAATTAATCGCATGATTTAATTTTGATTAATTGACAGCCCTAATATTTACCAATTGTCTGATTCATCATTTGTTCCAGTATTGTTCCAGGCATTGAAGTTAGGCTGACTGGTTTATAATTCCCCAGGTCCTCTTTGTTCCCCTTTTTAAAGATAAGTTCTGTGTTTGCCCTTCTCCAGTCCTCTGGGACCTCTCCTGTCCTCCATGAGTTCTCAAAAATAATTGCTAACAGCTTGAAGGTTTCTTTAGCTAGTTCCTTCAATACCCTAGGATGAATTTCGTCAGACTCTGCCGCTTTCAATACATCTAACTTATCTATATATTTCCCTATTTTGGCTTGTGTTCCTTCCCCCTTGTTGTTAATATTAATTGTGTTAAGTATCTGGTCACAATTTACCTTTTTAGTGAAGACTGAAGCAAAATAGGCAGTAAACACCTTGGGCATCTTGAGGTCGTCCATTATTAGCTCTCCTTGCCTTTTATGCCCCTTGCTAGGGGTAACTCATGTTGTCCCTATATGCTTGTGCTCTTTTTTGTGTGTGCGCCCCTTAGCAATTTGTCCATGTTTCCACTTTCTGTAGGATCCTTTTTGATTTTCAGGTCATTCAAGAGCTCCTGCTGCAGCCATACTGGCCTCTGACTAGTCTTCCTGCCTTTCCCTTGCACCAGGATAGTTTGTTGTTGCACCTGTAATACTGTCTCTGTGAGAACTGCCAGCTCTCTGGAATTCCTTTTCATTTGGATTTTCTTCCCGTGGGACCTCACCTACCAGTTCGCTGAGTTTGTTAAAGTGTGTCTTTTTGTAATCCATTGTCCTTATTCGGCTGCTCTCAGGCCTTCCCTAGACTCGTGAAATCTGTCATTTCATGATCACTTTCACCCAATTTGCCTTCAACCTTCAGATTCGCTACCAACGCCTCCCTGTTGGTCAGGCTCAAGTCTAAAATGGCAGTCACCCCGCTTACATCCTGCACCTTCCTGAAACCAGACGTTATCCCCAGGCCATTCCAAGAACGTATTGGGCAGTTTGTGTTTTGCTGTATTACATTTCCAGCAGATGTCTGAGCAGGGCAAGTGCCCCTAACTACTGGGTCTTGTGTTTGGGATATTTCTGTTTGTTCTAGAAATGCCTCACCCACCTCCTCTTACTAATTGGGTCCCTACTACCATCACCCCGAGCCTGGCAACTGCTCTGCCTCTCACCTCCTGCACCTCAGCACAGGGGTCTATGTTCTTGGCATGTAATGCAACCCCCCCCCCTTTTCCCGGTTTGTCCTCCTGAACAAGCCGCACCCTCCTACCCCGATGTTCCAGGCAGGAGCCTTATCCCCCCGCGATGCCAGTGAAGTCAGTTTGCTCGAGGTGCGGCGCTGGCAGCCAGAGCAGGGACTTTCCCGGGTGGATTTTGACTAATCCTTAGGGGACCTCAGCCCGAGGAAACCACCTGTTGTGGCTGTCCTGCTACGGGCTCATGTAAAGTGAAGTCTGTAAAATGGGAGCAATCAGATGGGTCAATTAAACTGCCACCTCTGGGGATTCCCGTCAGCTGCTTGGTACAAAGTGAGCCCCATCTCCGTCCGCCTGCACCTCCAGCTATCGCCTGCAGGAGGCTCCAGCTGCCTGGGCGGAGGAGAGGGATCCACTCCCCTTCCCCCTCCACACCGTACCGGGGCCAGTGTGCGGCGCTGGTCAAACCCAGTGACATTCCAGCAGGGAGCAGGAGAGAGGCTCCTACCCCTCCCTAGGGACGACGCCCAGCACCCTCGGCGGAGCACACGGGCCTTTGCAGGCTTCTTTTCTGCCGTGGAGGGAGGTGGCTCTTGTAGTGATTGTATTCTCCCAGCTGGCCAGGTCCCCCAAAGCCCTGCTCTGGTTTAGCAGCAGAGGTCACAGGAAGTGTCTTCTCCCAGCATAATCTCTCCTTAAAACACTGGCTGCGTGGTCGTGTAGCCAGGGCCCACACTTGTTAGCTTCCAGCCATGGCTACATCTGCTCCAATCATAGCTCTGACACGCCCTGTTGCACCAACTCCTGCCTAATGCGTTTGTCCTTGAATCCTGCTGCTACTAATGCACCAGACTTTGACAGGTGCGAATCATTGATTTCACAGGTCCCCCATGGACACCTCCACTCTCCCCCCACACACACACCTCTGGAGGGGCCCCAAAGAGTGCTGGGGTGGTGGTAAATAGAGCACTGGCACCAAAGGGGTCTCCTTCCCCTCTCATACCCCAAAAGGCTGAACTGGTTCCGTTGCCAGTTCCTGACACATTCGGCCCGAGCCCAGCTCTGGAGAATTTCAGCCCAAAGGGTCAGAGGCGATGCCCCCTTTCATGGAAAGGCGACACTAATCCAAGAGCTGGAAGCTGTGCAGGGCCCGGTGCTCGCTTATCTCTGTAACTTCCCCTCACACACCTGGCTCGGGCTCCGGGGCGGTTCACTTTGGGCCTCCTGGAGCTGAGCGGCTGCGTGCCAAGAACCTGGCACCCAGCACTTCACTCCCGTGGGAAGCGAAAGTCCCTTTCGAGTCCGGGTGCTGTGCTCAGAAGATGAACAGCTCAGGCGCCCCGGCTGCCTCCGCCACCCTGCTCGGGCCCAGGAGCCAGGAGGTACCGTGCCCTTCATGGGACTTGCCCCAAGCCAGCAGCGATCTGTAACCTTCGGGGTTGCGCGGGAGCAGAGCCTTTGGCTACAAGAAACAGAACTGCAGGCAGCTCGAGGCTAGACTCCAGGTGTCACTCCGGCGTGGAGGGAACCATGTTCCCTCCACTCCCATTGTCCGCCTCCCCTCCCCAGCTCCCTCCCCCTGCCTGCAGCACCTTCAGCCCCCTCCTCAGCCCCTCGGGTCCTGCTCTGGCTTTAGACCTGAACGGCACCAGCTCCGAGGGGCCTCTCTGGCCGGGCTCTCAGGTACCCACCCGGCTGTCCAGGAAACCCCAGCTTCAGCCATCATCTCTGCGAGCCCTTCCCTGGCCCTGACGGAGGGGAGCCGCTGGCCAGGGGGGACTGAGGCAGAGAGAATCAGTGACTTGCTGGGTCCCGCAGCCGCCTGGCCGGGGCAGGGGCAGAACCCGGCCCGGTGCCCGGGCATAAACCCCGCCTGGCTGACGGGGTTGCTTCACTAGGACGAGCCTGTTGGGCTCCCCCGGCGGTTCCTGGTCGGAGCCGGGGCTCCCCGGGCCGGTGGTTTGGCTGGACCCTGCCGGCCCCGCGGTGCCCAGGGGCGGGCAGCCCCCGGCGGGAGCACGTGGAGGGCGGCAAGGCGGCTCGCAGGGGGGTGACGGGCGGCGCCCGCCCGCTCCCTGCCTCCCTCCGCCCGTGGGCAGCCAGGCGCTGCAGCCCGCTCGCAGCCGGGCGAGAGGGGCTCCCTCCTCCGGCCTCGGGGCGCCTCTCCCGGCCGGGCAGGCGGAGCCCCCGGGGGCTGCAGGAGGTGCCGGCTCAGCCGCTCCTTTAAAGGCGGCTCGGCCGGGCCGGGCTCAGAGCGGCGCGGGAGGCGGAGGCCGGTGCAGGCGGCAGGGAGCCGGGCGGCACGGTGAGCGGGGCGGGGATCGCTAGTTCCTGACCCCCGGGCCGGGGTCCGCGCCCCGCGGGGCTGGGCTGGGCTGGCGGAGCGCGGGGAGCCGGCCGGGGGCTCCCCGCGCTGCAGGGTGAGAGGCGCCCCGGCCCCCTTGTGTCCCGCAGGCTGCTGCGGGGTCCTGCCGGCCCCAGCCCGTCTCCTCTCTCCGGTCCCCGGGCTATCAGCGCCCGCCCAGCTGAGGCAGCCAGCGGGAGTGGGCAGCCTCCGGCAGGAAGCCACTGGGGTCCCTGGCCCCTTCTCGGCCCTGTTTCCCCAACCCGGCTTTGCAGAGCTCCCCTGGGGACTGGAGGTGAGAGCCGGGGCCTGCCTCGCAGGGTGGGCAGCAGGCGGTGCCACTCACTGCCTAGCAGGCGGGGGAAGCTGGCAGGGTGCTGCACATCCCTGGGAGGGGAGCCTGCCCTGTGGCTCCCCTGAAATCCTCCAGGTTCTCCTGTGGGGGGATGGGGGGGCCCTTCTCCCCGGTGCTCTCCCCACCAAGAGAACTGAGCTGAGCCTGCCCCCCCCCCCCATGACTGTCTGCTCCAGCGCTGGTCTCCCACCCTGGGGCACCGCCAATCAGCCGTGCCCAGATCCGTACAGCCCTGGGGGCAAAGGGCCGGGCCCTACGTTGCCTGGAATGCACTGGGGCCATGCGAGCTAGTGCTGGGTTGATGCTCACAGGGGCCATAGAGCCTCCCTTACCCTGGCACGCCGAGGCTGGTGGTTTGTGTAGCCCGGCTTCCTGCCTGGTGCCTCGTCCTCTGGCCTTGCACATGGCCCGGAGCCAAGGGAGACACTCAGGTGGAGGAACAGAGAGCCCCATAGCCCGGCCGCCTTGCAACCTGCATGTTCCCTGCTCCACCCAGCAGGTTAGCCCCTGCCTTCTGGCACCTCGCATGTGGAGCAGAAACAAGCCGGCAGGGCTGGTGGGTCCCTAACCCTCACACACGGGGATTGGCCTGACCCGGGGCGCTGGGATAGCTGTGAAGTGCAATGGGCAGGAGAGGTCAGTCATTCCTCTCCCGTAAGCCCATGGAGGCCAGGTGCTGACTGGCCCCTTCCCAGGAGCAGAGACTCCTCTTAGGAGCAGGGTTCTCAAGCAGACAGGGACGCCCTGTATTTATCCCCCCCACACACGTGCACGCAAGGCCCAGGACCTCTGTAAGGGCAGTGAGCCCCTGGCGGCTCCGTCCTGCTGCAGGGACAAAGGCACCCTTCAGCAAAGCCCAGCTCTGCTCCGGCGGGGCCTGGCACCCGGCAGTCTGGGTGGGCAGGCTCCTGGCTATCAGCTGGAAAGGCTCCAGGTGCCATAGCCTGCATGGCTGTTGGCAGCTCTGCAGCCACCTCTCTGGCTTCCCGCCTTGTACGCCCTCTGTTATCGGAGAGCCTCGCTCACCTGCGTGACTAGGAATGAAAGGCTGTTGGCCAAGTCTCTAGCTCTTCCCCCTCTGTACTTTCCCACCGGTGACTGGCTCCGTGGGGCGAGACCACTGTCTGCAGCCCCCCTGTCCAGGCTCTGGTTTCCTGTAGCTTGGGGGCCCAAAGGAGAGCCTTCCAGTGCCTCTGACACAGCTTGGTAGCTGGGGATGGCCAGTGCAAGTGCCAGCAGGCCTGAGGCCCCAGGATATGGGGCCAAGTCCCTCCATCGCGCTGGCTTTGTACTACGCTTTGGGATTGATTCCAGTAACTGCTCAGAAAGGAGCAGAGGAAACAAATCCTCCAGGTGAGAGGGAGAGCCTGGGTGACAGGGGGCCTCTGTGTCCCTGATAGAGACCTGGGAACCTCCCTCTTCCAGGCCTGTGTTGTGGTCAGCAGTCTTGTGGCTGAAGCTGGTCTCCTCACAAGACCCCTACAAGCCGGTGGGCTACTGCTGAGTGTAAGGAGGCTGTGCCTGAAGGGCCAAGAGTAGAGCGGGGCTCTCCGGCTGGGCCCGTCCCAGAGGAACAGAACGTAATCTGGCTGGCTGGGGAAGGCAACTCTTCCCCGTTGTAGGGGGGGTGGATGGAGCAGGGAGCTGCATTAGATCAGGAAAGGGACTGATAGCTCAGCCCCTTCTCACTAGGGATGGCGCGGGACAGACCTCTTCCTCTTTGCTGCAGGTCTGGGGAGCAATGACACGTGTCTGACTTGGGTGTGCAGTTGCTGCGATTGCTTGTGCAAATGGCTGCCTATGCACTTTTGCACACTTGTGCAGACCATGTGTCATGCACCATCAAGCAGTCGCACGCTCAGCTCTCTGAAGTGTTTGGCCCTGAGAGCCCAGAACCTGAAGCCTGTGTTCAAATTGTGTGGGTTTTCTGGTTGCTGGGTGACGGCATTTTACACCCTGCAGAGAGGAGCTGTTCCAAGGGCCTGCCTTTGAATGGCCAGCAACAGCGCACGAGAAGTGAGCATCTGGCTAGGGTAACAGACACAACTCTGTGCATGAGGCCAATATTGGAGGGGGGGGGGAATGTGTGTGTTGGGAGGGGAAATAAACCTTTCCTCCTGCATTTGAAACGCTGTGGGCCAGCCTGGTTCCTGTATACAGAGCCAGTGTCCAGTCATAGCCTGGCTTTGTGACAAGTCTTTGGCCACTTCTGGGAGAGGATGCTTTGATTTCTAGCACTAGTTCTGAGGAGACCTGAGCCTGGCTGGGATTCACATGCAGAAACTCTAGGGAGAGTAGCCAACCTCTCTCCCCTTGACAGGTCACCTGCGGCGGGTGCGGGTTGTGAAGCAGCAGAAACAGTCGCAGATGCAGTGACACTCGGTGTTTGGTTGTGCGAGTGGCTGGCTGTGAACTGCTCCTGGGTGGTTCAGAGCTGAAGGTCTCTGGGAAGGTGACTCCCACATAACCCACTAGGCAATCTCACTGGCGGGGGGGGAATCCCTGCAGAGGGGGTTAGCCGGCACTTCTGGCAGCTGCTCCTTCACTGCTGGGGAAAGTGAGTGCCCTGGGCGTGGCGACAGCCATGTGCATGGTGCTTTCCAGAGTGCAGACTGGCTTGCCAGCTAACCGAGGCCCCGAGCGATGGCAGGCCCTTGTCTGCAACCTGGAGGGCAGGAGGGCAGTGGGGAGCTGACTCGGCGATCCCCATTGGCTGAAGGGGAGTACGAAGTCTCCAATGCACTTCAGGCTGGCCCAGGGCTCCGGACTGTTGCCAGGAAGGGGACCCCCTCCCCTTCTGAAGCACCCTTCCCTGGTCCTGCCTTCAGTACCCAAGTGAGCCCTACTATTTGGCATGCTGCCAGAAGGAAGGCTCCCTGCTCTGCCAGCTGGGTGACTGGAGGAAGGGTTGCTTGGGCCCCCCCGGGCAGCACCATTGCTTCTGTGGCATTGCTGTCTGACCTCAGCCTGCCCTGTGGGCTTTGGGTTGCACCCCTAACATAGCCTCTGGTTCCTTCTCTTTGGACAGATGCCAGTGAGCTTTGCCACGGCCCTTCGTGTTTTTGGTACCAGCCTCTTCGCCTTGGTGGTGCTGGGAGGCATCCTTGCAGCCTACATCACTGGCTACCAGTTCATCCACACCGAGAAGCACTACCTCTCCTTCGGCCTGTATGGTGCCATCCTGGGCCTGCACCTCTTCATCCAGAGCCTCTTTGCCTTCCTGGAGCACCGGCACATGCGGCTCGAGGGGCGGCCCTTGAAGCTGCACCGTTCCGTGGCGCTCTGCATCGCTGCCTACCAGGAGGACCCCGACTACCTGAAGAAATGCCTGCGCTCAGTGAAGCGCATCTCCTTCCCCGACCTCCAGGTGGTGATGGTGGTGGACGGCAATGGCCAGGATGACACCTACATGCTGGAGATCTTCAATGAGATCCTGGGCTCCGAGAAAACGGGCTGCTACGTCTGGAAGAGCAACTTCCATGAGAGGGGCGAGGGGGAGACGGACAGCAGCCTCCAGGAGAGCATGGGGCACATCCAGCAGCTGGTGCGGAACAGCACCTACTCCTGCATCTTGCAGAAGTGGGGGGGGAAGCGTGAGGTGATGTACACAGCCTTCCAAGCGCTCGGGGACTCCGTGGACTACATCCAGGTGGGTGGCCAGCTCCTGGGGGCGGCTGGAGGGTGTAACGGCACGGGAGAGGGGTGACACTCCCGCCTTGGAGGGCATCTGGCCAGGAAAGGTGACCATGCAGCTCTCGCTGGGCTTTCCACGCAGCTCTCGCGCTAACCAGTGGGGAGCCGTTTCATTTTTCTTTGCTTTGAAATACTAAGTGAAGGAGGGGCAGGTGAGAGGGGCTGGGGCGGCAGAATCTGCTGCCTCAGGATAGGGGCAGCACAACCTTTGCTGTACCTTGCCTGGGCGGGAGGGACCGCAGGGCTAGGCCGAGATCTGTCCCAGCAGATGCACCGGGGATTGGCTGGCTCAGGCAGACTGGAGAGCCAGAGCAAGGAAGGGTTAGTGGTGAAGGCTGAGAGTTGGGACACTGCACTCCCAGCTGACTCCTGGCAGGGTCCGGTCCTGGCTCCGAACCCACCTTCTCCAGATCCAGCCCAGCCTTCCTGTGGGATTCGTTTGTGCTCAAAGCGTGTGAGATCTTCTACCGGGCAGTGCAAGAGCAGGGAGACTGGGCTGGCGGCTGTGTATGTAGCAGTGCATCAGCCAGGCTGCTCAGGGCATCGGGGGGACGCAGCAGTAGCACAGTCACTGTCCTCAGTCCTGTCCCTTTCCTTTGTGCAGCCCCGGCCAGCTCTCTGTCCTGTCCTGCCCCCTGCCCGTTCTACCTCTGCTTGGCGCTGTGTGCAGGGAGCCTGGGGCTCTGGTCCGTAGGGTTCCTCCAGCTTACAGTTCCCGCCTGCTGGCGGGTCGTGTGTTCCTGACCTGGACTGTACAAAGCCCCCAGTGATCCCCCCGCCCAGCGAGAACTGAATTACCCAGGGGAGTTCATGTGAGCCATTGGAGGGGTAACCCTGGCTCAAAAGGCTTAGTCCAAGACACATGCCCAGGAGTTTAGATACTCTTGGGTTGCAGATCTGGTCTGGAGCTCTCCCAAGAACAGGATTTCTTGGGAGCCCCTCCTGCTTCCTGTTGGGGTCCCAGCAGCAGCCAAGAGGTGTGAGCCTGTGACACCTGCCTCTGGGGGAAATACAAGCTCTGTAGGCCAGGGTTCGGGAGAAGCTAAGGGAAGGAAAGGAGGTGAGATGCCCGTGCCAGGTAACAACTTCCCCATCCCCCAACCACTTGGGGGAATAGCACTCAGCCTGGGGGCATGCCACATGTGGGACTAACCCCTTAAACTGACAGCCAGCCTCGAAGGGCTCAGCAGAGGCCAGCTCGGGAAAGTGAGGGCACATGCTGGGTCAGTGAGCAGTAGCTGTATTCACAGGGGCAGGAGATGCTCGGAGCCCTGCATGCAGAGAGGCAGAAATTGGTTCTTGGGGGAAGGAGGGTGCTGGAGCTCTCTGCAAACCCGTGGGCTAGCCAAGCACAGGGGAGTGCGACCCTCTCTTACCGCTGGGTTGAGAGAGTCCAGAGCAGCTGTTGCACAGAGGATCCTGCCCTGAGTGGGCAGTGGCCAAATAGGCAGATTGGGTCCCTCCAAGAATGAGACTTGGGGAGTGCAGGGCCATCGTCCCTGGGGAAGGCTGTGGCTCCTAGGATCGCTGCTCCTCTTTCCTGGCAGTGAGGCACTAGCAAAGGGCCACCCTGCCCTGGGCGTGGTGCACTGGAGAGCCAATGTTCATGCACCAGTTCTGTAGTGCCACAGATGTGCAGGCCACTCTAGAAAGAGGCAGAGATGGTGGAGACAGCAGGATGGGCAGGGCTGGAGGGGGACAGGGCTGTAACCCGGGTGGCACAGGGGAGCGGAGCTCAGGATGGCTTCCTGCTTGCCACAGAATCCTAGGTGTAAAGCCCATCTAGCCTAGACCCTCCCTGCCAGACTCTGCTCCAGGTCTTTGTGCAGTTCAGTGTTCAGTGGCTGGGGCAGCAACCCCTTCCCTTGGGAGGTGATTCCAAAGCCCCCGATCTCCGTATGAGCGAATCCCCCTGGCTGGCCTGTGCCCTGGTCTCCGGAGACCCAGCTAGGTGAGACCAGACCAATCCCTCTCCCGGCTCGTCTCTGACCTCCCTTCAGTTTGTCACCCTCCTTCCGGCATTGAGTTGCCCAGCACTGAGTGTGGGATCCCTGCTCTGACCCCCCAGTGCCGTACAGAGAGGGCCTGACTCTGCTGCGACCCTCTGCTCTTTCCTCGCTGCTCCAGCTGAGGGGCCAGGAGGGTGCAGGTGGCTCTCACCAAGGTGTCGGGCATGAGAAAACCGTCCGTACATTGAGGAAACCCTGCACAGGTGTCCGAGGTACTCGTCGTTCTGGGACCCATACGTTAGCCAGAATGGCTGGAGGGCACTTTGCCCCGAGAGGAGAAAGGCCGTCTCGGCGCTCCCCTTGCCAGGCCAGCAGCCTTGCCAAGGTGCATGGCATTTCCGTGCACTGCCACAAGCAGGAACTGCTGTTCCCCGGCAAGCCCCGAGCATGCCCCAGCCATGGCCACTTGCTCTTTGGGCCCTGTGAGACGCGAACCCTGCAGCAAATGGCTAATGCCTGGACGGTGCCAGGTCTCCCTACTGCTCCTCTGGCACTGCCACTTCAGCTCCTGGAAGCAGAACTACCTCATGACATCTTCCCCCCGCCCCCCTGCAGTGAGACCCTTCACCTCTGCCCCATCGTGCACCCCTGCCCCCTAACGGCAGACTCCTCTTCCCTGCCAACTTCCTAGCACAGAGACATGTCTCTCTTCCCTCCAGCCCCCCTCCGGGGCACAGCCCTGCCCGGGCTCAGAACTAGGGCCCCGGCTGCCCCTGTGCTCTGCGTGGTTCTGTGAGCGCACAGCAAGGAGGAAAGGTGATGTGGGCAGTACCATGCTGCTCCCCTGCTGGAGCTCCTCAGTCTGGTTGTGTCCGTCTGCTGTTTTGCAGATGCCCTGTGGCTGCGTACGCCCCGGGCAGCCTCTCAGAATGGACTCCTGGAGCTGCCCCATAGGCCCAGCGTGTCCGTGGCAGGATAGGCCTCTGCCCTAGGGCTTGCTCTGCGGTCCTTTGTCTAGTCCAGTTCTAAGTGACTCGGGCTTTGCTGGATGCAGGGTTGGAGGCTGGGCTCCCGCGGCGTGCATGGAAGGGAGCAGGAGGCTTAGGCCGAGCAGACCGTGACGTTCTCTCTCTGCTCGGTAGGTGTGCGACTCAGACACGGTCCTGGACCCAGCCTGCACAGTGGAGATGCTGCGCATTTTAGAGGGGGACCCACGAGTGGGCGCAGTTGGTGGAGACGTTCAGGTACGAACCCAAGGGCCGAGTGAGACTGCCCTGAACTCCCAGAGCCAGCCGAGCCCAGGGAATGCAGGGCCACTTGGGGGTAGGGTGGGGGGGATCGCTTGGCTCCTCTGGGGTTGGGTGCCAGGTTCAAAGTGAGCCTGGCTGTGCTGCTGCTGAGTGGGTGGGGAGCAAGTCCCTATGCCAGTGCTGGGGGAGGAGGGTTAGTGCCATATCCAGGCCTGGGGATGCCAAGGCAAGAGGCTCTATAAAATCCTAGGATAGAGGGAGCATCCTGGAACAGCCCCGGAAGGAAGGCTTTCACCGCGGCTCAGAGCCAGCCTGCACGCTGTGCTGAGCCTGCTGCCACGTGCTTTGGCAGTGATTGTGAGGCGCACCTGGGGCGGCGGCTCTGCATGGCGGTGCAGGTTCTGTCCTCACCGCGTAGGCACAACCAGTGGGGAGGGGAGGGGCAATGTCCCTCTGCCCCCATCGTACTGCTGTCTGCTGTGGGGCTCCTCTGTGACTGGTGTGAGGCTGGCAGGTGCCTCCCTGAATAACTGGGCAGCAGGGCTGAGGTCCTGGAGGCACCTCATTTCTCCTTAGAACGGCCACGGTGCCTGTCTGCGCTGGTCTCTGCCCTGCAGGCCTGGCCGCGTGAACAGGAAAAGCTGGCTACTGCTGTCGCTCTGAGAGCAAGGGCCTCTCGCAGCAGGGCTCCCCTGCATGGGCAGACTGTGGGCGCTGCTGGAGGCGATGCTGCTCTCCTTGCCTCGGCTGGGGAGGGAAGCCCTGCAGGGCTATGTACTAATGGTGTCTCCTTACACGTGTGGCTTTCCCAGATCCTCAACAAGTACGACTCGTGGATCTCCTTCCTGAGCAGCGTGAGGTACTGGATGGCCTTCAACGTGGAGCGGGCCTGCCAGTCCTACTTCGGCTGCGTGCAGTGCATCAGCGGCCCCCTCGGCATGTACCGCAACACCCTCCTGCAGCACTTCCTGGAGGACTGGTACAATCAGAAGTTTCTTGGCAGCAAGTGCAGCTTTGGGGATGACAGACACCTCACCAACCGTGTCTTGAGCCTCGGGTATAGGACTAAGTACACCGCCCGCTCCAAGTGCCTGACCGAGACTCCCACCAAATACCTCCGCTGGCTCAACCAGCAGACTCGCTGGAGCAAGTCCTACTTCAGGGAGTGGCTCTACAACGCCTTGTGGTTCCACAAGCACCACCTCTGGATGACCTACGAGTCCGTGGTGACTGGCTTCTTCCCCTTCTTCCTCATTGCCACGGTCATCCAGCTGTTCTACCGCGGCCGCATCTGGAATATCCTCCTCTTCCTCCTGACTGTGCAGCTAGTGGGGATCATCAAGGCCACCTATGCCTGCTTCCTCCGGGGCAATGCGGAGATGATCTTTATGTCCCTCTACTCCCTGCTCTATATGTCCAGCCTCCTGCCAGCCAAAATGTTCGCCATCGCCACCATCAACAAGTCAGGCTGGGGCACCTCCGGCCGCAAAACCATTGTGGTCAACTTCATCGGCCTCCTCCCCGTTTCTGTGTGGGTCGCTGTCCTGCTGGGAGGCCTGGCCTACACGGCGTACTGCCAGGACCTCTTCAGTGAGACGGACCTGGCCTTCCTCATCTCTGGCGCCATCTTGTACGGCTGCTACTGGATGGGGCTCCTCATGCTCTACATGGCCATCGTTGCCCGGCGCTGTGGGAAGCGGCAGGAGCAGAACAGCCTGGCTTTTGCCGAGGTGTGACAGGTGGGGGGGGGGCTCTGGATGGAGTGGGGAAAGTGCAATGGGAAAGGATTAGTGCATTGTTCGGGGGCAGCCAGGGGTGGGGGTGGGGAGGAGACGGGATTTTATTTGTGGGTTTTAAATTGCTGTCCAAGGAGCGAGTTCCTGGGCTAGTGAGTCTGAACGCCACCCGAGGAGAGGCTGCTTGTTGCCCAGCAGAGCACACTTCAGGTAGCCTGGGCCATGCACACCTGCCCGCAGGTGCGGTGACTCCTGCGTTTGAGGCCCATCCTACTGCTGGAGGAGTGGGAAATCCCCCGAGGCAGCTTCCAGCCTTTCCAACACTTGCAATGGCTCCTGTGGAGATTCCTGTCTGCCACCTGCCAGGGCACAAAATCCTGTGTGGGAGCAGCACTGAGCTCCACTGGTGTGGGAGAGGCCCTGGGCCGGAGGTGGGACAGGAGGCATTGCCTGCAGTCTCCAACCTGAGCACTAAGGCTCCAGGGGAGGCCTGTCCCCAGGAGCCAGTGAGAGTGCTCTGTGCACCCCCTGCCCACCAGTAGGGATGGGAGTGCTCACTGAAATGAATTCATACTTCAAAAGAATCCAAGTTTGCGAACACTTTGTCCTGCCCTATAGAGCAGGAGCTCTGGCTGCACTGGCAGCATGGTAGGTGACACAGTAAGTTGGCTGCAATGCGTGCCCCTGGGGACTTGATTCCTGCCTGGGGCCCGCGAAAGAGGCTGAGAGGGGCACTGCTTAGCCAGAGCCAGGGCCTGCTCCGAGCTGGGCTCGGCCAGGCCCTGTGCCTCTTTGGTGCTGGTCTATAAACTCTGGCAGTGGGGACTGCCCACGGGAGTCAGGGCTCACAAGGTCTGAGGCAGGTATGGTGAAGGCTCCCCTCCCCCCGGGAAGGAGTGCCCCAAAGTCTCTGCAGGCGAAGCTGTGCTTGGCAGGCCGTGAGCTCCCTCCCTCTTGTGCTTTACCGTCCAGACACTGGATTCCCTGTCAGTCTTGCATTCTCCCCAGGCAGGAAAATGGTCCATAAATATTCAATTTATTTAAGAGGGCAGAAATTCCCCCTCCCCTCCCCCCCTCCCCCGCCCAGGCCTGTGGATTTAATGCTGTGAACTAGGGAGGGTAACCTGTGGCTCTCCTGAGGCTTTGTGCCGGGGCGGGGGCTGCTTTGCTAAGGAAACTGCAGTCCTTTCCCTGGTGCGGTGAAGAGATGTCTCCAACTTGACATGAGAGTTTCCAAGGCAGGGGGAAGGCTCCTCCCCTGCGAGGGCCCAGATGGCAGCAGTTGGGCCGCCTGGACTGGACCATTCTTTGCTGTTCTGAAGCGGCTTCCTCAGTCAGGTACCACGTCCTTTTCCTTGAGCCACTTGAGAACTGGAATGATCCTGGCCTCCCACAGGGATCTGCTGCATGTCTGTATGGCCCAGCTGCCTCCAGAGCTCTCCCATGGCTCCTTCTGATCCAGAGCCCTGGGCATGAGGGCAGTGTGCGCCCATGGTGCTGATGGCGGTATGAGCCGCTGCTCCGCTGTGCCACTCACCCCCAGGCAGCTTTTCCGTCCCATTCCACACAGTGGGGCTGTGCCCTGGGGTCACTGCAAGGGGGCAGTGGTGCACGCTCTGCCCAGCCCATGGCCTGGCTTGTCTGTTCCTCGAAGGCTGAGGCAGTATGGCTTTGCTGTGCTCAGAGGAACATCCCCACAACTGCCAGGCCAGCAGCAATGCCACAAGCGCAATAACCCGACCCAGCCTGCTGCTAGGGCCATGGTGCCGCGTACAGCTCGAGTGCCCTACGGTGCCAAAGCCCACGGCAGGGTCACCTGGGGCCTCTCGGGATGGCTGCCTCTGCCCCCCATTCAGCATTGCCCGGTGCTTACGAGCGACCTGTGGGCCAGACTGTGCCAGCAGCTGAGGCCGAAGGCAGAAAGGTGAGTGGCTGCATTAAGATTACATGGCTCTGAGCTTTCCTCCGCCTCTGCCTGTCTCCTGGGCCCACTGCACAAGGGGGAGCACCTTTGCAATGGAGCGAGGTCAAGGCTGGCTGTCAGGGCTGGCGATAGGAACGGGGAGGGGGCAGCATCAAGATGGAGTTAGAAAGGGCTTATTACTTAGCCTCTCAGTGCTTC
Source organism: Emys orbicularis (assembly GCF_028017835.1). Taxonomy (NCBI): domain Eukaryota; kingdom Metazoa; phylum Chordata; order Testudines; family Emydidae; genus Emys; species Emys orbicularis. Next base: position 3,086,064 of record NC_088696.1, on the reverse strand, counting down.
CCCTCCTCCCTGCTTCTCAGGTCAGGGCGCCTGGTTGTGTCGGGTCCTAATGTCCTGTCCACACCATGCAGGAGTGCCAGATCCCCTCTCATCAAGGTGAGAGAACACCGTCTTTACGGCTGCTCAGTATGGTCCTGCCCTGCCTTAGCTGCTTTCATACAGCTGCGCACAAGCAGGCAGCATGGCCTGTGCCCTGGGAGGCAGGACCCTGGGTACTATTCCTGGCTCTGCCACTGATGCAGGAAAGTCTCTTCCCCAGCTGTGAAAGGGGGGGTATGTGGACACCTTGGGAGATGGGTGCTCTCCCAGGGCAGTTAATTACATGCTGTCTATTCCAGGGGTTAGCACCGTTTGGTATCTTCACTGTGGGTCCCCACTCTGCCAAGAGCCTCAGTCAGAATCCCTGCCCCACGCTAGTGTCTGCCGCCGGCTGTGGTTTTAGCCCCCCGTCCTCTCTAGTGCCCAGCCCTGGCTGTAGCTCTAGCATCTCTGTGTGAGGATACGTGCCAGACAAAGACGCAAAGCGCCGCTCTGCGTAAGAGCGTCTGTGCCAGTACAGCCAGGGTGCTCGGGGCAGCGTGCAGAGCGGCAAAGGGATGTTGAGGGACACATGGAGTGAGCCTAGCCGGAGCGGGAATGTCGCAAGTAAAGAGCTCACCCCTGTTCTGCTGGCTGAGGAGCCTCAGGCAGGGACCCAGCGATGAGGCAGAAGGAAAGCAGGGCTTAGAGTTTTGGGAACAGCCACCCAGCCTGTGCAGAAGGGGGTTTGAGAGGCCCTGTCTGCTGAAGAAACACCACAAAAGCCCCTTAGGCCCCCTCCAGCTGCCACTCCCTGGCCCCCAGTGGGTGTTGGTAGGGTTTGAGGTTTGCCCCATGGAGAGCAGCAGCTAATTCTGGCTCCTTTGCCAAAGAACGGAAGGGCAGTGAGAGGCCAGTCAGCGGGAGCCTGCCCAAGAATGGCTGCCGGCAGCTTCTTTGCCTGCCCTCTACTCTGCCTGAGGAGTGCTCACGTGGCTTATGAACCCTTCCAGGGCCTGCAAGGGTGGTTGTAGCCAAAAACTGTATTTCGCGCTGTGTCCCGGTGAGCTGGGTGCTGCACCACTCCTCCAGCACAGAGCCTCTGCCATGAGCTAAGGGGACACCAGCCCCCAGCCAGTTAGTACCTCTGCTGAGCAATGGAAGGTGCTGTGCTGGGTGCTAAGCTGGGGGCCAGCTGCCCTTGCAGGGGACCCAGCCCCATGGAGTATTTTTGCAGGTTGGCTTAAGTCCCTGTGCTGCTACTGAGCCAGGTTTAGGGGGCCAGGGGTTCCCCTAGTCTGCGGAGCTGCAGGGCAGAGTAACCACCCCCATCACATCCAAGAGGGACAGGGGTCTGAGCTGAGAGCACCCCCCCCCCCACCCCCCAGGGACTAACCTGCCATGGCACCAGGCTGCTAATGGCTGGGATTCCAGCAGCTGGGCCAGGCTGCTTGTCTGTGTGGGCAGTTACCTCAGGAGAGGGGATGCCCCCAGCTCCCAGTGCAGCAGAAGGCTGCTTGCTTTGCACCCCTCCTTGAGCTAATCACGGCTGCTTTGCTCTTGTACTGGGTCCAGTCAGCTCTGTTCCCGGACTTCTGTGCTTTCTTCTGAGGGAGGGCCCCCGGGGATTGTACTCTATGGGCTTCTGGAACAGGTGCCTCTCCCTGCATGTCACTGCAGCCTCCCCTCCCCTCAGGTACTAGGGGGAGGGAGCCTGGCCTCCCTGGGCGTACGTGGAGGCCTGAGCAGGGCCCTGGCTTTGGATCTAGACCACAGGTATGTGCTCCCTTCTGGGCCTGGGAGAGCAGCTTCCACCCCTGCCTCACCCAGCAGTGTCCCCACATCCCTTGTGTCTGGACTGGCTCCTGGCTGCACCACAGCTGTCTCCCCAGGCCCCAAACCTTACTCCAGGTGATTTACTCCATTTAATACAAGGTTTTTAGGAGACTTTTGTAGCTCTTTGGTATTTACACTTATTGCTACCATTGTTTGTAAATTATTTATTTTTTACCTGCATTTTTTCATTTTTTAAAAGGTCTGTTTTTATATCGCAATGGATTTGTCATAATAAAGAGATTTGCACACAGGAAGGCTGGGGGTGTGTCTTGGGGGGGCAGCTGCCTTCTTGGCCCTAGAAATGAGTCCCCACCCATGGCAAGAGCAGCTCTGCCAGGAGCCTGGCTTGGTAACTGAGTGCCTCCCCAAGGGCCATGTTCCTGAGAAGCAGGGCCACCTCAGCCTACACTCCTGCCCCCCAAGCTCCTGCAACTACCCATGCAGGGCCACTTCCTCCCTTAGCCGTGCCCTGCAGGGGCCCGAGGGGGGACAGGGGGCTCACCGTGGAGGCAGAATTCCCAAGGGTTTGCTCCAGTAGCTGAATACCAGCTGACCCATGCTGCTGTAAAGAGGGCTCAGTGTCCCTGGCTGAGGCAGGGTCGCTGCTCCTCTCCCCACCCCATGGCGCTGGGAGGACAGAGACGGTGCAGGCCCACTGACCCTCCTGTCACTTTTATTCAAGGGGCAGGAAGAAGGAACACAAAACCAGCACAAAAAGTCAGTTGGCTCCTGGCTGAGCAGGAAAGGTGATGCCACCTGCTGTCTCCACCAGCAGCTGGGTGGTCGGGGTTACACCAAGGGGCCTGCTCATTGTTCCAGTTCTGAGCACTAGTGCCAGACCGAGGAGATGGGGGCGCCTGGATTCCCTGCTGTGCAGGCAAGGTGGTAGGGCTGGAGTGGCTGGGCCTGAGATCTGCATTCCCTGAGGAGTGCGTCACAGAAACACAGTGCTCCACCACATCGAGGAGGACAAGGGGCTGCTGGCCTCCGAACCCCTGGAGTCCGGAACCCAGCAAGGCTCTAGGAAAAGCTGAGACTGTGCTAGGCCCCAGTTTGTTGGCAAGGCAGGTGGCAGGAGTATGGCTGCACTCTTGATCTTCTCTCTGAGAGCCCAGGGTAGGGGGTCAGGAGAGAATCAGCACCACCGCAGCCTGGCTGTGTTGTTAATGGGAGACGGCAATGTCCCATTAGGAAAGAGGACAGCTGGGTTCGCAGCCATGGGGCCAGCTGGCCTGGGGCAGGGAGTTGGGTTTGGCCCCAGGGGGCCAGCTGGCCTGGGGCAGGGAGTTGGGTTTGGCCCCAGGGGGCCAGCTGGCCTGGGGCAGGGAGTTGAGTTTGGCCCCAGGGGGCCAGCTGCTTTGGAGAAGGGGACTGGGTTCGGCCCCAGGGGGCCAGCTGGCCTGGGGCAGGGAGTTGGGTTTGGCCCCAGGGGGCCAGCTGCTTTGGAGAAGGGGACTGGGTTCGGCCCCAGGGGGGCAGCTGCTTTGGAGGAGACTGGGTTCATGCTCTGGGGCTCACCCACCCTGGGGAAGGGATTCCGGTTCACACTCTGGGGACCAGCTGCCCTGGGGAAGGGAGATTGACCCAGGGGACCAGTAGGTCTAGCATCCAGCATAGCAGGCCCCTGTGTGATGGGAGCTGTGTTCATGCCCAGGGAGCCAGTTCTTGGAACTGGAGCTGGGCTCATGCTTAGGAGGCCACCAGCCCTTGGGCTGGGAGCCAGGTTCATGCCCAAGGGTGAGCCACCCCCTGCAATGGTAGCTGGGGTTGCACTTGAGGGTCCTCCTTCCCTTGGAAAGGGGAATGGATTCATAGATAGGGGGTCAGCTGGTCTAGTGGTGAAGAGGCCAGTCCCCCTCGGCATGGGAGCCAGGCCCAGGCCCAGGGCTCCAGTCCCCCTCGGCATGGGAGCCGGGCCCGGGCCCAGGGCTCCAGTCCCCCTCGGCATGGGAGCCGGGCTCGGGCCCAGGGCTCCAGTCCCCCTCGGCATGGGAGCCGGGCTCGGGCCCAGGGCTCCAGTCCCCCTCGGCATGGGAGCCGGGCCCGGGCCCAGGCCCAGGGCTCCAGTCCCCCTCGGCATGGGAGGCGGGCTCAGGCCTAGGAGGCCACCTGCCCTCACAATGGGAGCTGGGCTTGGGCCCAGGACCCCAGTTCCCACTGAGATGGGAGCTGGATTTGGACCCAGAAGACCACCTGGCCTGGGGATTGAAGCTGGGCTTGGGCCCAGGGCTCCGGTGCCCCTTGGGATGGGAGCCGGACTAGGGCCCAGGAGGCCACCTGTCCTTGTAATGGGAGCTGGGCCGGGGCCCAGGAGGCCACCTGCCCTAGGAACGGGACCTGGTCTGGGGCCCAGGGCTCCGGTCGCCGTTGGGATGGGACCTGGTCTGGGGCCCAGGGCTCCGGTCGCCGTTGGGATGGGACCTGGTCTGGGGCCCAGGGCTCCGGTCGCCGTCGGGACGGGAGCTGGTCTGGGGCCCAGGGCTCCGGTCGCCGTTGGGATGGGAGCTGGTCTGGGGCCCAGGGCTCCGGTGCCCCTTGAGATCGGAGCCGGACTAGTGCCTAGGAGGCCACCTGCTTTAGGGACGGGAGCGGGGCTGGGGCCCAGGAGCCCACCTGCTCTTGAAAGAGTAGCTGGGTTCTGGCCCACAGTGCCAGTGCTCCTGGGAGTGGAAGTTGGGCTAGTGCCAAGGAGGCCACCTGTCCTTGGGATGTGAACTGGGCTTGGGCCCAGGAGGCCACCTGCCCTTGGTAGGGGAGCTGGGCTTGGGCCCATGGCTCCAGTTCCCAGCAAGGTGGGAGCTGGGCTAGCACCCAGGAGCCCACCTGCCCTGGGGAAGATAGCTGGGTTTGGGCCCAGGCCTCCAGTGCCCCTTGGGATGGGAGTCGGGCTAATGCCCAAGAGGCCACCTGCCCTGGGGAAGGGAGCTTGACTTGTGTCTGGAGGTCGGGTCCCCCTTGTGCTAGGAGCACAGTTCTGGCCCAAGGACATGGCCCCACCGGGCACGGTAGCTGGAGTTGTACCCAAGAGGCCACCAGGCCTTGGCAGGAGAGCCTGGCTCATGTTTTGGAGTTCAACCCCTCTTGGGATGGGAGCTGGGCTTATGCCCAGGAGTCCAGATGCTCTAGGGAAGGGAGCTGAGTTTGCCCCCATGGGCCCAGCCCCTCTTGGGAAGGGAGCTGAGTTTGCCCCCATGGGGCCAGCCCCCCGCCCTCGGGACAGAAGCTGGGCTCGTGTCCAGGGGGCAGGACGCTCTCTGGTATGGGGCCGGGGCTCTTTCATACTTTCTTGGGCACGTTGGTGATGATGGGCTTGGGGCGGGTTTTGAAGAGGAGCTTTGTCTTGATCAGAGCCGTCACCAGGTAGTGGGCAGCTGCCCCTGTGGGGCTGCGGTCACAGCCGTGCTCACTGGCACCACGTTTGGTGAGGACGGCGAAGGGCTTCTCCAGGTGCACTACCTTCCCATAAAGAATGTGATGGCCCACGATGAGCACAGGGACCCCCTTGGGAAAGAAGAGATAACAGGCACAGGGTCAGAGCCCTGCAGGGACCAGGCTCCCTTCCTTTCACTACAGCCTCCTTACCCCTTCCACAAGAAGACGGACATCAGAACCAGGTGCAGCCTTCGTGGGAGCTGCCTTGGCAGAGGACTCCCTACAGCTGCTCTCCCAAGCCTGTAAGGAAGGTAAGGAAAGGTCCCTCACCTCTCTGGTGTAATGCAGGTCTCCCAGGAGGTTTCCAGCGAGCCCGGTGCTGTAGCGAGCCTCAATCTCTCCCTGCAGCTCCATCAGCACCCACTCTGCCAGGCCTTCAGCCCCATCACTGAAAGCAAAGGGCTGGGGGTTACAATGTCCTAAGGGTCGAAGGGCCAGGAGGGGGATGTCCACACAGAGGCTCCACTACACAAAAACGTGGCAAGCCAGGTCCACTAGCTCTCTGGTTTCTGTGCAATACCCGGGTTTAGACACTGACCGAGGGCCTTGCTGAAGCGTGTTCAGACCCCAGTGGGACACAAGCTAGCTCAGAAACTGACAACTCCTCACTTCCTCACACTAGCACAGGAAGGAGTCATGCCAAACTCACCTGGAAATCACAATCTGCACCATGCTCCACTTCTCCTCTGCAAATCGAAGGAGACACAGATTCATCAGCAAATGGGGCTGAGGGACCAGGCACCTGGTCTGAACCTCCTGGGCCACTAGGCGAGAAGTGACCACCCAGCCGTACCTGGGGAGGGGAGGAGTCCACTCTCTCCTCACTGCCAAGTCTCATTGTAGAACCACTTATGGCACAGCCCCCAAGAGACCCTTTGACACATACGCTCCCTTTGTGCCCTAAGCAGCCCTTCTGATGGGAGCTCCCCATTGATTCACAAGGGGGAGTGATGGGTTGAGCAGCGATTATTTTGTATTTTACTGCCACCTACTGCCAAACTCGGATAATGTTCCTTTACAGCTACAATGGGTGATGCGATATGCACAATAGAAGCGGCTCAATGTTGTGCTCCCCAAAACAGCCAGAGGCAGTCTCCCAGAAGCAGGGAGAATCACCAAGAACATGGCATAATGATCTGACTGCAACGGTAGCAAGTGGCTGGCACATACCTGACCCTTGAGATTACGCTCCAAGCCACAATATGTTTGTTTGATTGTAACAAACAACGGAAGAGGCTGGACTACCAGATGGGATGTTCCAAGATCATTTTCATTGGAAACAACAGATGGGATTTGAACACAGGCAGACGAGTGACTAACGTGTGGCTCCACCAGGCCTCCCTTTTACCCAGCACCACACTGTCTCAAAGCCAGTTTGCTTAGGTGGTCGATGTCATGTCAGCAAAGTGCTTAGAAGAGGCATCCTCCAAATACCTTATGGATCAGCAAGATTGTGTAGTTTCCTTGGCTGTTTGACTCCTGTCTTTTACTTCATTATAGTTAGCATGGTGGGCCCTGGATCCCAACACCCCAGAAGCAGAGCTCAACCAGCCCAGGTCCCACTGCCAACCAGCCCAGACTGCGAACATTCTCCTGTAAAGCTAGAATTAAACGATCTTATTGTCTGTAATTCAGGCAGCCTGAAGTGTGTGATGTGACCTCCCCCAGACTATCCAGCAGTGAAAGCTGGGTCCGTGGGAGTTTGCAGGGGAAAGGAATTGTCACTAATTCTAAGTATTAATCTCTACAGAGGCTAATTAATCCTTTCTTGGAGATTGTTATATTAGGATAATCTCATAACAATAAAATAGACTCTTGCAAATTAAAACTGGAAAAGCTCCTTTTGCTCCCACTGAGTCCATCTCCCAAGGGCCGCAGCAGGAGTACTCCATGCAGGACGTTTTCTAGGGCTTTCTCTGAGCTAATTTAAAGTTTCCCAAATGACAAGGTTTCTGCCCCTTCCTTGAGAGTCTTCCATGGCCATATACATCTCACTGTCACTAGCTCTTTCCTTACAGTCAACCTAAAGTCCCCCTTGCTTAATTTCATCCTATTCCTCCTACGTACATCCACCTCTGCATAGGAAAGTAACTTCTATCCCTCCTTGGTGTTTACACTGTTTAGATACGGGAAGATTTATGTCCCCCACCTTTATTGTCACATAGCCAAGTTAGTTCTTATATTCTTTCCTCATAAATTAATCGCTCCAGCCACTTGTTTTTCTGATCTGAATTCCCTCCAATTTGTTAATAGCTTTTTGACAATTTGGTGCTCAAAACGGAATGGAACATTCCAAGTGTGCTTGCATCAGAGTTGTGTAGAAAGGGGCTATTTTAAAACGATTATTAAAAAATTAAACAGATCTATCTTATAGCACTTTCCATCCTGAATCATTCCACCTGCATTACAAATTTTAATTATATACACAGCGGAATCACAACACAGGCCACTGCAACACAGCCACCTCTTTGGTGGAACAAGTAGCAGTTTGACTCGATTAGTGGAAATCTTTACTCTCTAAAATGTAACTTACTTTCACAGAATATTCTTATTCCCAGGAAAGGGAGTTCCGTTACTAATAATCCTCCTTTCCTCTGCCTCTTGTTGGCATTCGCCACAGCCAGACTTGAAACTCCTGCATAGAAACACTCCCTGTTTGCAATTGCACATGAAACATCAGACTCCCAAGCCCTCTCATGACCCGCCTCCTATTTAATCCTCCAGTACAGACATTCTAATCAGGAGCCAACCGTCTCTGCAATGAAACTAAGGCAGTGTGGGGAAATGATACATCCCGTGGGGACAGTACAAAAATGGATGTGCCCCATAAAACTCAGTCAATACTGTGATTGGGTCCAAGGCGCTCTACAGCCTACAGGCTGCTGTCCTGAGCCATACCCAGGCTCAGTGTGACACAGAATAAGGGAGGGCTTCAGACCTCAGCCTGGGAATGGTGGCCATAGGCTGCACAGTTCTCTTCATGCCACATCCCAGTGAGGTTCTACCTAGCTGTACCCTCATGCCTCTGCTCTCCTTCCTGCAGCCTGGCCCAGCCCCCTGCCCCTGCCCCAGCTTCCCTAGCCCTTCCCTCACCACCCTCCCCTATCCTTCACCGGAGCCCCTTCACTAGCCCCTCCCCCACCACCTTCCCAGAGCCCCTCCTCCAGCCCTTCCCTCCTCATCCTTCATCAGAGCCCCTTCACTTACCCCTCCCCCACCATTTCTCCAGAGCCCCTCCCTCATCACCCTCCCCATCCTTCCCCAGAACCCTCCCCCAGCCCTCCTCATCCTTCACCAGAGCCCCTTCACTAGCCCCTCCCCAGCCCTCCCCTCCTCATCCTTCACCGGAGCCCCTTCACTAGCCCCTCCCCAGCCCTCCCCTCCTCATCGTTCACCGGAGCCCCTTCACTAGCCCCTCCCCCACCACCTTCCCAGAGCCCCTCCCTCATCCCTCCCCTCCTCATCCTTCCCCAGAACCCCTTCACTTACCCCTCCCCCACCACCTTCCCAGAGCCCCTCCCCCAGCCCTCCCCTCCTCATCCTTCAGAGCCCCTTCGCTTACCCCTCCCCCACCATTTCCCCAGAGCCCCTCCCTCATCACCCTCCCGTTCACATCCTCTCCCCCACACCAACATCCCTGTACCACCGCCGGGCCCCCACCATCACCCCTCGCCCCAGGGTCCCTGGTCCCGACCTGCAGGAGGGGCCGTCGACGCAGCAGGCCCTGGCGAGGGAGCAGGGGCTGCCTGGTCTCCCGGCAACAACCGAACCTCCCGCCGCTGCGCACTTCCGCCCGGCCGGACCCTTCCCCTCGCTTCCGGTTCCGGGTTGCAGGGCGCGCACGTGGGGAGGAGCTGGAGGAGGCGGAGCGGAGCGAGCTGGGGCTGCGGGCGGCGTGACCCGGGCCGGCCGGGAGAACCTCTCCTTCCCCCGCCGCCTGCGCGGGGCCACCCCGGGGCGCAGGGTCGGGTCAGGCCAGGCCGGCCTCGGTGCGGGAGCCGGCGGCCGCAAGGGGGGGAGGAGACGGGACCCCTGACCCGCTGGGGCGGGATGGGGGAGTTCCAGGTGCACCGGGTGCGGTTCTTCGCCTACGTGCCCGCGGGGATCCGCTGCGTGGCTCACAGCCCCCGCTCCGCCCGCCTCGCCCTGGCCCGCACGGACGGCGCCCTCGAGGTCTATAACTTCGCTGCGAACTACTTCCAGGAAAAGGTAACGGGCCGCCCGGAGTGGGGGGTGGGGGTCCCGCCTCCGCTAAGCCCATGGGCAGCCCCCATCCAGAGCTGCCATCCCGGCCCGACTCCAGCCTGTGCCTTGGGGAGAGAACCGGGGGTGGGGGGAGCCCTAGCTGGAGCCTGAGCGCCCACTGGGGCGTGCGTGGGGCCGAGAGAAGGTCCTAGCCGGCCCCCCCCCCGGAGAGCAGGACGCCGGCCCCCCGCAGCTCTGGGATTTCACCTGCCCCAGCCGCAGTCTGGGCCCCGGGGCACCCTGAGCAGGCAGCTGTCACCGTTGCCTCGTGTGTAGCACACAGTGCTGAGCAGCGGTGAGTGTCATTGGCTTTGTTGTGCTTCAGCTTCTCGCTCACTATGGCACGGGGGTCTCTCCAGCTAACCAAGCAACCCCCCCAGTGGGCGAGACTTCATACAGGGATGGGAATGGAACATTCCTGACCCCCCAAAACCCTGGGGTAATGGAGGAGTCAGAAATGTGCCCGAGGGGGGGCCGGGGAGCTGCTCAGGACAGTGTTCCGGGGCTGATTCAGCCCTACGTGCTCGCCCGGGGCCCAGTGGCTTCGCTGATCTGGCCACGCATTGGGGGCTAGTGGAGGAGCTTGTGGCCTGTCCCAGCAGGCAGTGCTATAGGGAAGGGTACAGCTGTACTGGCTGCCTGGGAGTGACTAACCTCTACTAGCTGGTGTATAGGGAGCACTGACTGGGGGCGTTCTCAGCCCTGGCCCTCCCATTGGGGATTGAGGTAGGGGAATTCCATAGGAGCAGAGGATGGGGGACACAAAATGAGACTTTGTCCTTATATGGTGCTCAGACCTGGGCTGTCTGAGCCCGGGTCGCTTCCAGGGGAAGCGGGATGGTGGGATTCATCTGTGCATCTTTTCAGGGTATCCCAGGCCATGAGACGAGATCCACAGAGGCGCTGTGCTGGGCAGCCGGGGATCGGCTTTTCGGAGCTGGCCTGGGCGGAGACATCAGCGAGTATGATTTAGAGAAGCTGCGAGTCAAGTACTCCCTGGATGGCTTCGGGGGCCCCATCTGGAGCATGGCGGCTGGTCCCAGTGGCACTCCGCTGGCAGTGAGTACCTCTGGCTGGAAGATCCCAGGGAAGCCTGCCAGCTCTGTAGCTTGGTTCTGCCATTGGGCCAGGATGTCACTTCTGGCTCCTGCTGGCCTATGGAGCAGATGAGGTCTGCCTCCCTTGCTGCTGCTCCCAACTAGCAAGCCCCCTGGTGTTCTGAAAGCCAGGTGCATACTCGGATTGTCTTCAGTGGCTACACTGCTGTCCAGCCTCACAAGGCATGATGGACTGGGTTTGTGCCGGGCAATGGGACTGCTTGGTGCAAGCCGCAGACAGTGCTGAGATTAGGGGAGGGGGAGAATCGTACATGTTGGTTCCGGGGAGTGATGGAGTGGGGACTGCAGAATCTTCTTCCCCCTGTCGTGGGTGGGTGTGCAGAGCCCCTTCCCACTACCACAGATCGCAGTGTGGGGTAGGGACTGTGAGGCTCCGCTCCCCCCCCCGCTGCTGGTAGCTGATGGGCTGTGAGCAGTGCATCTGGGCGGGGGCAGGGGGTGGGCATAGAGAGCCGGGTGGGTGGCATCATAGTTGAGTGGTGGTGAGATGTGCCCACGATGTGCCCCATTGCCAAAGGGCAATTTGTTCTCAGAACTACTTCAGCACAGAGTCCGGGCTGCCCAGCCCCGGGCCCTTCCAGAGCGCAGAAGGGGCTGAATGTAAATCTCTGACCAGCAGGAAGCAGAGTTGTGGTAAAATCTCTTCCCCTTGTGGAGATGGAGGTAGAGGAGTTCTGTGTGCTAAGCAATACTCCTCACCAAACAGTGGGGCAGGCCGGGCTGGCAGTGCGGAACCGTCCTGGCCTTGCTGGGTCGCTGTGCCAAGCACTCTACTGTGCTGGGAGCTAGAACTGACTGTGCTTCTGAGCTTCCATGTTCAGGCAGTTGGGGAGCCCGTCATTACCTGCCCTTGGCAGCAGACAGGTGGGACGTGAGCCAAATAAGGGCTTTAATCATCTCTCTCTCGTGTTGTCTCCTCGCTCGCCTGCCCTCCATAGGTTGGCTGTGAGGACGGGTCAGTGAAGCTTTTCCAAGTCTTGCCTGATAAAATCCAGTTTGAGAGGAGCCTGGACCGGCAGAAAGGTAGATTCGATGGGGACAGAGCATGGCAGAGGCTGACGGGGAAAGCTGTGGTTGGGGGGAGTGATGAAGGGGAGGCTACAGAATCTACTTCCCGCTCCCTTTAAATGCCCCAAGCCTGGTCCTCCGCTGCTCTCTCTGAAGCTTGCCCCGCCTGCCCTGGGTCAGCGGTGGGACTTGTGTTCTCCATTCCGAAGAAGCAACTAAGATGAGTTGAATCTGCTTCAGGTGGGACCCACTGCCACCAGGGAGCCCTCCAGAGGCCCCACACTGAGCAGCGGGAGTCACAGCCTGCCCTCTTCCCCAGTCAGGTGGCCATGGATGGGGTCTTGAGGGCAGTTAGAAGGGACAATGTGGTCACTCAGGAGTCCAGGGTGTGGGTGTGGTGACGGGGAGGCTGTTGCGCACCTCTCTGAGAGAAACGTGTCAGCCTCCCATGGATCCAGCTGGCCCTGCTTCTGAACTGTCCTCTAGCTTAGCCTGTCCCAGCCCTGTACCCTCGCCCCTATTGGGAAGGCACAGCACCTTCTATTTCTGCCACCCAAGGCTGGGGATTCTGCCCCGTGGCACTGGAAGGCAATTGCTGAGTGCAGGCTTGCACTGAAGGTTGGGGGTGAGGGACATTGGTCTGGGTTGGCTCATGTGAGGTCTCCTTCCCTGCTGTGTAATTCTCCAGGGCGTGTCATGTCCCTCTCCTGGCATCCCTCCGGGACCCGCATTGCTGTTGGCTCCATCGACCTTCTCCGAGTCTTTGACGTCAAATCAGGTGACTAGGAGCGCCCAGCAGAGGCGTAGTGGGGAGTGTTAGCGTCCAGGTGCCCCTGAGTGCCGGATGTGCTGGTGGGACGTCCCCTGAGCACCTCTTGTCCACGTGGGCCGTGTGCTCGCCCTCCCATTCCTGCGGCCCGGCTGCTGCCTCCCTTCCCCCAGCAGAGTTCAACTGCACCAGACGGAGGCAGCTGTGCCCTGCGGACTCCAGGCCAGGTGGGGTTGCTGGTCCAGGTACCGGGCATTCCTGATGCAGCTGAATGGGGCTTCTGAGCAGATCGCCATGGAGGAGAGAGGCTCGGAGCCTGGCATATCTGTCATGTTAGCGAGGGGCCCAGCTCACGCACCCTGCCCCCACCCTGAGCTGTTAGCTCCCCAAGGCCCCTCTCCGCCGCTATCCGGGGTTTTCTGTTTCACAGGCCATGCCATCCAGCGGATCCTGGTGGACCGGCGCCTGCAGGGGCTGTACAGCCGTGAGTGCGTGGTGTGGAGCGTGGCATTCCTGTCCGACGGCACCATCGTCAGCTCCGATTCGGTGGGGAAGGTGCAGTTCTGGGACGCGGAGAAAGGAACCCTCCTGGAGACCCACCCAGTCAGCAGCTCGGCTGTGCTGTGTCTCGCTGTGTCTGAGGTAGGAGGGGCCTGGCAGCTCCTGGGAGGCCCCGTGCGTAGGCTGGGCAGAGGGGTGGGGACCATGTGGGCTCTGCGCAGGGACGCTAGTAATCTGGGATCTCACCCCTTATCTGCAGCATCTTCTGTGACACTGGCTGAGCCAGAGCAGCTTGGCCAGGAGCCATCCCCACCTGGTTAAAGGGCACTGCAGGCTGCTTGGGCCCGGGTGGAAGGAGCTGTTGGGCTCTGTGCAGTACCTAGTGCGATGGGGGTTCACATCCCCTCCCTTCCCTTGGCACTTCCCAGTCCTTCACTGTGGGCACGGTGAGCCATGGCTGTTTGGTTCCCCCCCCCCAGGAGGAAGACAGCATCGTGGTGGGCACTTCGGAGGGGGCGGTGTACCAGTTCCAGCTGCTGCCGGTGAAGTGGGGCAGTGCTGAGAGCAAGTGGGTGCGGACGAAGCCGTTCCAGCATCACACCCATGACGTGCGGGCCGTGGCACACAGCGCGACAGCACTCATCTCTGGAGGTACGGGGTGAGGAAGCTGCACCAGCCTAGAAGGGGGGCTCTGATCGCTTCTGGGCTTGGCTCAGCACAGTTTAGCCATCTGGGTGTCTCCTCCTCTTTCAGGCCTGGATGCCCAGCTGGTGATCCGCCCGCTCATGGAGAAAGTGCACGGAAAGGGCTATGATGCTGCCCTCCGGAAATTCACCTTCCCCCATGTAAGTGCCGCGCCCCGTGAGCTCTGCCTCGGTAGCCCCGCTCACCAAGTCCCTTGCCGGAGCCACTGACTCCCGTTTGCTTTGAGGTCCCCAGAAATGCAGGCCTGTGTCACTCCTGCTCTTGGGATTGCTCCAGAGCCGGCCCTTCCCTGTTGGACTGGCAGCCTGGTCCCTCTTCGCCCTTCCTGGTTCCAGTGGGGTGCTGTGCTGGCTGGGGAGTCCCATCGCTGGGGATGGCCCGTGCCGCTTGCTGACCTGCTGGGGAGAATGGGCATCAGAATGTGCTGAGTGACAGTCTGGAGCACAAGAGGTGCCTGGCCGGCTTCCTACGTGCCATGCACCGATCCTGTGGGTGCCCATCGCCCTGGGGGGTTCTGCACCCACAAATAGGAGCTGTGCGTGCTGGGCTGTCCGGCCTCTGGCCTGGCTTGCCTCGCCCTGCCCCGTTACCTGGGGGCCTCGTAACTGTCTGACTGTTGGTTGGTTGCAGCGACGCCTCGTCTCGTGCGCTAAGAAGGCCGGGCTCCTCCTCTTCCAGTTCCCCCAACACCTGGAGCTCTGGAGACTTGGAGCCACCAATTCCGCAGGTAAGACCACATGAGGGCTCCCAAGCGCTGATTGAAAACCAAATCTGTCCTTGGGATCTGGCAGAGTGAAGTGCCCGAAAGGGAATTTCTAGCAAATCCATGAAACAAGTCCAGTGCAATTCCTAGGGGCGAGTGTCAACGTCACCAACCCCCTCCTCCCCTGCGGTCTCTAACCGGCCCCCTCTTGGCAGCCTTGGCAGAGAGGGCAGCGATGGCTGTGCCTTGCCAGCATGGCCCGCAGGAAGTGCCCACCGCTGCCTGTGTCTCTGGAATGTGTCAGTCTCCAGCAGCTGAGTCCAGCCTGAAAAAGGTTCCGAAGAGAGAATGCTCTTGGCCTAGGAAGTCGAGATGTAGTTTTGTGACTGGAGGGTCAAAGAGCCCCTGCCTTGGCCCCGCTGGGACTCCCAGAGCCTGGGAGGGGCCTGAATGGATTGGCTCCAGTGTAACTTCTTGCCTGTTAATCGGCTGTTTCAGCCACATGGAGGGGCCTGGGTAGCATCCTGACAATTGACGCTAGGAAGCATTCCCCACTCTGGGCACAGGCTGGGGGGCTGGTGCCACTCCCCTCTCTTGCTTGCACATGGCCAAGCAGAAATCATGTGCTGCCCACATAAAACCACTGTACTCAATGTCACGCGACACACCAAATCCCTGGTGTGCCAGCGTGTGTCACGGGGGGTTGGCACAAGTGCTGGGAATGGTTCAGTAGAGTTCAGTGTGGCAGAGCTGAGCCATGGGGTGGGCACCTCTATGGGCAAAGCTCCCCCCTCCTGCTACTTGTGGGAGGTGCTGGGTTCAGGCCAGGACGGATCATCAGCAAGTCTCTCCCCGTCTGTGCCGTGGGGGGGTCGGTAGTGACCTGAGTTGTGCTGAGCTCCTCGAGCAGTGTCGGCACTAAGTGCTCTTGGTTCTTCTCCCAGGGAAGGATGGTGATATCCTGCCAGTTTCCCGTGCCCCTGAGCACTTGCTGCAGCTGAAGAGCAAGGTAAGGCTGAGCAACTTCTCCAGGTGGGGTGCCACCTCCCCATGGCCCTGGTGGCTGGGCCTGGCCTAGGCCCCAGCTGTCCCCAGCTATAAGTTTTCACATGTGCTGTGCCTGCCTGGCCAGATCCCTGTGTGCTGGGGCGCCTGGGGTGGCGTGAGAGTTACAGGAGAGTCAGAGAGAGTAACAGTGCGGCTTGGCCACTGAGCGAGCCTTGCCCGGTCTGTGGCCTCCCCGGCCCAAGTCGCTGGCGGATGCTGTGAGGCAGGAGCACTGTGCTACCGGCCCGTTCTCTGAGTCCTGCTGCACTGCGCTCCCTTGCGGCCGTGTCTGCTGTCGAGCCCCCCTGGGTACGGGAGCTAGAGGGCGCAGAGCGGGTTTCCCCGGCTGCCGCAGGCTCGCTGGGGGCTGCGGTGCGGAAATGAGCTTCCTGCTGTGCCCACGGCTCAGCCGCAGGGGGCAGGTTGGGGGCTGGAACGCTCTGCACAGAGCATCGGGCTCTGACAGCAAAGGGAGACCGGGTGGTGGGGAAGGCAGGCCCTGCCATCCCACGGGCAGCTCTCGCTCTCTGGCCGGCCCTGCCTCTGCCCTCTTGCTGGGACGAGCTGCAGCTGATTTGTCTGGTTACTGAGAGTCCTGGTCCCAGAGGGACCCAGCATGTGACAGTCCCACAGCGAAGGGCAGACGCACCCCACACTCCCCAGGATGTGTGCGGGAAAGCATGGCTGTTATGGGACTCCTTCCCGTGGGGAGAGCCCCTCTGACCTCCGCAGTGCAGTTCTGCTGGCAGCTGTTCCCAACCATTAAATGAGGGCACCCGTCTGTGTGTGGGGTGCAGGTACCTTTGGGGCTAATACAGAGGGTGGCTGCTGGCCAACCCAGCCTCAGCACTCTGTGTGGTTCCCAGGGCCCGGAGCACATCTGTTGCAGCTGCATCTCGCTGTGTGGCAGCTGGATCGCCTATTCCACGGCCTCCAGGCTTCATCTGCACAGAGTGCACTTGGAGAACGGCAGCGTCAGCGTCAAGAGGGTGAGTACAGGCCCTGCTGTCGGGGGCTAAACCTGGGCATGGGGGCTTGTTCCTGCCCTGACTGACTGTTGCTGATGTCACAATGATGGGGCGGCATTAGAATGGGTTCTGTGGGATTGCGAGTTGTGTGATGGAGTGGGGGAGGGGAGACCGCGATGGGAAGGGAAGGACCTCGGTCCAGTGCCCCCTTGTAGCCAGCTGGAGGGCCATGGAGCCCTGAGCAGTGGGCGTGCCTTGCCATCTGCATGTAGGAAGTGAGTGCTGACTCCGCTCTCCTGCCCTCTCCAAGATCTCCAAGGTGCCCAAGCTGCTGTGCTCAGCCCACCAGCTCCTGTGCTCCGCCGACTCCACCCGTCTGTTCGTGGCCTCAGATCAGGGTGCCGTTCATGTCCTCAAGCTCCTGGAGCCAGGGGGCTGCGGGCACCTGCAGACCCTCCGCCCAAACTCAGGTATGCGCTCCCTGCAGCTCCTGTGTGGCTGCAGGTGGGAGCAAATTTCAAAGGATCCCCAGCCCTCCCCAAACCTGTGCCTGGGGCAGTAGGGGAGGCTAGCCCTGGGCTGAGCCATTCCAGCCCCACTGCCTTCCCTGGGGCTTTGCTGGTGGGGGGCATTTTTTCCCCTGGGGCAGCCTATGAACGCCTACCCCCCCATTTGAGATGCCCAGAGTGCCCTGGAGCTGCTCCCCCTTGCTCCTGAAATGGAGCGTGTCTCGTCCACACTCCCTCGGACTCTGCCGGGTTTGCTCACCAATCTGCCCCCAGGGCCCTGATGTGACCTCTGCCGAGGTCACTATGACTAGGTGAATGCACCCTTAGGAAGAGCCTGGTGTGGGGCAGCGATCCCCTATGGCTTTGGGCCGGGGCTGGATTTGGGGTGCGTTCAAGTGCCCTGCACCTCCATGGGGCTAGAGAGGAAACGACTGGTGCTGAGCCGTGTGGCCGCTCTGACTCTCCTGCAGGAAGTGCCGAGGCTGTGTACCTGCTGGCAGCGAGCGCGGACGGGGACTGGCTGGCTGCTGCTGCTGGGGACTGGGAGATCAACATCTACAGCCTGAGACACTTCAAGGTGAGAGCGGTGTGAAGGGTGCCTCCTGTGGTGGGAGGGTGAACCTGCATGTGTTCTGGGGGTTGGCCATAGCCGGGAGACCAGCCGACTTGGTGCATGGGCTCTTTGGGGCGCTCTAGCTGCATCACTGCCTTCCAGAGGGCAGAATCCTGGGAGTGTCTGCTGCGATCCGGTGTCCATTGCAGCTCGGACTGTTTGGACACTGCGAGCCTGGCATTTCGGTCCCGCGGACGTCCGTATCTCACCCTGTCTTCTCTTCTCAGCCCCACTGCACGGTGCCTGCGTACAACTGCGCGGTGACTGCCCTGGCCATTCACCCCGTGACCAATAACCTCGTCATCACCCACTCGGACCAGCAGGTAGGAGCTGTCCCCTGGGTCTCGTCTCCTGCACAGGCTTCCCAGTCTCACCTGCTGCTCCGCTTCCCATTAACTGCCCGTGCTTGGGCAATACGGACTCCATCCCGCCAGGGCGCCGTGCCTGCCGTCAGAGTTGGTTCCTTGCGTCCAGGCTCTCAGGAATGAATGCACCCCTTAGACTGGTTTGTGGGTCACTGTTGCAGTCGCTGGAGTTCCAGTTTAGGGACGTTGGTATTTACCAGCCACAGCCCGGGTGTGAAGTTGGCAATGTCTGATGTCAGGGAACTCTTCCCATTGTGGGCACCATCCTTCTCGCTGCCAGCTGAGAGGTTTGGGGCTGGACTGGCCGGGACAGGCCACCAGTTGCCTCAGTCCTAGAGGGGAGGCTGGGTCAGGTCAGCCCGGGCTGTGGGGTGGTGGAGCAGCCCGGCGGTTTCTGACTGCTCATCTGGCCTTCAGGGGAAGGGTGGAGGAGGGACTTGGCCAGGGGTATGTTCGTCTGTGTCTGGGGCTATAATCCTGCCTCTTCCCGCCCCGTCCCGCCCCTCCCATGTGCTCTGCAGGTGTTTGAGTTCAGCATCCCTGACAGAGAATACACCACATGGAGCAGGAAGGTGCAGCAGCACGGGCTGCATAAGGGTTGGCT
This sequence comes from Emys orbicularis, assembly GCF_028017835.1. Lineage (NCBI taxonomy): Eukaryota > Metazoa > Chordata > Testudines > Emydidae > Emys > Emys orbicularis. Next base: position 3,067,623 of record NC_088696.1, on the reverse strand, counting down.
GGAGCGGGACATGCCCATCACCCATATCACCTTTAACCCCAAGCAGCCAGCGCACATCCTCCTCCATGACACACACATGTTCTGCATCCTCGACAAGTCACTGGTGAGCCCTGGCCCTGGGTCACTTCTGTGAAGCAGCTTGTGGTACAAGGTGGGGCGAGCAGGGAAAGCTGTTCTGCCAGTTAGGGCCTTGCCCCCCTGGGTGTCTGATCAAGGGACGTTCCCTGGAGCGCAAGGCGATGGGCATCCCCATGGGCGTAACAAGCTGCCTTGTTACCAATGGCTGAGTCTGGGAAGGGGAGCGGGGCAGGGTCGGGTGCAGGGGAGTATGTGGAGTGTGTCCCCCCCATGGGCTTTCCTGATACCGTCTGAAGTGGCTCTTGTAGCCGCTGGTGGTGCTCGGCCTTCGGGTGGCAGGTCGCACCCCTGGCAGGCATGGGGCTGTCACATGGGCCTGGTGCCTTAGCCCGGGATGTTAGTGTGCCAGTTGGTTTGGGAGGGGCGGCAGCAGGTTGGGGAGTAGTGCGCTGAGTGTGCACCCGCACAATACAGGGGCTTGTCCTGTCGTGTGCAGGATGGGGAGTGCTCCCCGTTTGCAGCCTCTCTTTAGCATAGCCTGTGCCAACGGACAGCTCCCCAAGGGGCTTTGATCTCGATAGAATGGCTGTGCCCGTGTGCTTGGCCTGTCCCACCAAAGCAAAACCCCCCCCCCCCCCCCCCGAGAGGATCCTTTGTTGGGTGGGAGCAGCGGGAGGAATGGACCAAACAAAGAGATGGGGGGCTCTGTGGAGGGTACTGAGACACACACTGTGGGCTTTCTCCCCAGCCTCTCCCCGACGATGCAACCCCGCTGATGAATCAGACTAGCTTGAAGCAACTCTCAGAGAAGGCCAGGCGGGGCCATGCTCACGCCTTCAAGATCTGCAAAAAGTACCAGGTGAGTGTGCTAATGTGAGGGCCGCCTCTGGGGAGGGATGGGCGGCTGCCTGCTGGGCCCACAGCTCACCCCTGCAGCCGGGTACGGGAGCCAGGAGAGCTTTTCCTTGTGCTGAAGTTCACACACGTGTGCTGGGAGGTGCTGCGCTGCAGCTCTTCCCTAGTGGGATGTTTACTCCCCGGGGACTAATGCCAGCGCTGAGATTCCAGGGTAGCAAGATCAGCCCCTGGGTGCCCTGCTAGCTGGACGGCTCTGGAAACAGCAGGGTGGTGCCAGAGAGCTGAACTTGATGCCCATGGGTTTTGAGGTGGGAGTCACGGCTGCTCCAGCTGGCTGACACATGGAGGCTGGAGCAGGCTGGATACACCTGTTCCCTGTCAGTCAGTGGAGGGAGATCTGGGATCTGTTGTTGGAGGAGGACTGCGCCTGTCTAGCCCCTGAACTCCCCCCAGGGTCAGTCAGTTCTCACAGGGGATGTGATGCTGATGGGACAGCGCCCCCTGCGCGCGCGCACACACACACACACACTCTCTGGTGCTTCGTATAAAACACAAATGCTTGAAACGTGCTGCCAGCCACGGGAGTCGGGTGTAACTCACACTCCAGGCCTGATCCTCCCTCCCTCCCTCCTGCAGGGTCTTGGGCAGTAGTGGCAGATGCTCAACTGCCCCAGGGTCTGGGGCTGTGTTGGAGCTGCTTCTGGTAGATGTGGCTTAACTCTGAGCAGCCACCCCCACGTGCAGCTGATCCAGACCAATTCTTCGGCCTGCCTGGGTGCCTCCTGGAGAGGCACGGAGTCCTGCTGAGAGGGCCTGAGACAGCTCTTGTGCCCAAGTGTTTCTGACCTGAAGTCTCTCATGCTTGGGAGGGTTAGGGGGGTGGTATTGCTCCTCTTTCAGCTCCTCCCCAGCAGGGCAGACCTCTGTGATCTCCCAGGCTCGCTTACCAGCTGCTGGGTGTGCATTTCTATGAAGCAGCGTCCCTTCTGCCTGCTCTGTCGCACAGACCTCTTGAACCAAGCCAGAGCTGCCTTGCTGGAGGCTGGTCACTACGGAGCAGTATGTGCCCATCCCATTGACCTTATACAGCAGTAGGTTGAGAGGACTTGATTTGAGGTTATGGGGCTGCCTGGTGTAGGGAACTGCAGGGTTTCAGAGGATCTTAGGCTGACGACTGCAGAGGGGCTCGCTGCTCCTGTTCCTGGACCCTGTGGCTAGGAACTGGTCTGGCAAGGCTGCTGGAGAGTTGATTCATGTTACTGCAGAGGCTCCTGGATGCACTTGTCAGAGCTGCGTATGCTGTTCCGAGAAGAGCTTTAATCTTGTCGCCCTCTTCCTGCCCTGCAGCCCCTGCTATTTGTGGACCTGCTGGAGGAGGGCTCCCTGGTGGTGGTGGAGCGGCCCCTGATGGACATCAAGACACAGCTGCCCCCACCTGTCCAACAGAAGAAGTTTGGCACCTAAGAGCGGAGCTGGGTGCTCTGCCCATGGAGACTCTTTGTACTGTTGCTTCCCTGGGGACACTCGTAATAATAAACCCCTGCTGTTCTGTAGGCTTGTGCTGTCGAATCTCCTCTGCCCTGTTGGGCTCCCTGCTTTCCTAGCAACTGAGATGGCTCTAAGGTCAGGTCCCAAAGAAGGGATGTGTGTTGGAGGGATGGGCCCATCAGCCCTCCTGGGGCTTCTCTCATCCCCATCCAACCCAGCAGAGACCCCAGGCCCCACTTCCTGGAGCGTTACACCAATCTCTCCCCCTTTTTGGTAATCGTCGACCCCAGGCTCGCGGTCGGCAGTGGCTTGATTGCTCTAGGTGCTGGGGCTCCTCCTGCGGCACTGACCACCAGCAGCAGGGCTGGTTCATGGGCTGATCCCAGAACTGAGCCTGGAAAGGAACTCTTCTCACCATGTTTAATGGGGACAGCAACACTCACTGGTCGCTCTCGGGACTGGAAACCCATTGAGCCAGGCTCTGCACAGGTGTAGGAGGAGACGCGATCCCTGTCCCATAAGATCTCCAGCCTAAATTAGATGCTGGAATCCATTTTGGTGACACCTCGGCACATTTTGGACCTTCCCATCCACTCCTCTGTGTCCTGCTGCTGGGCTGCTCGCTATGGGGGGGGCCTCTGCCAGATGTAGTCAGTTCTTGCCCAAATTCATACCAACAAATATAGCCAGTTCGGCTGGTGCCAAAAACCCTGCATCAAACCAAATTTCACACCCAGTTCTCCCTTTGTAGACAGTGACTAGCTCTGACGGGAGGAGATCCGGGTGATTGGAAGCAGACCAGGCCAGAGTTCTTTTAGCTGGCGACCTGTACTCAGAAGGTGCCTGTACCTGGGGGTGGGTTGAAATGCAGTTTCTGGTGCATGTTACTGTGTTGGTGGCTCTTTTATAGAAGGCAGGTGCTCGCTCGATTTGGGTTTGGTTTGTGCCCAATTCGCTGCTAGTGCCATGATCAAAGTCACTGCGGCGTGCCCAGGCAGGGACCCTGCTTAGAATGTGGAACTTGCACGCTTTCGTGTGCAGTTGCCTATGTAGTATTTATGGGCAAGTGTACAAATCTGGGCCTAGACGGAGCTGCAGGCAGTTATAGTAACTCAAGAACACTGACTGGCTGCTGCTGGCTTGTCTAAGCGGCTCTGGGGTAACCGTTCCCGGGCTGTGTGAGTGCCCGGAGTAGATGTCAGTGCTGCACGTACAGGTAGTGACTTGTTGCTGTTGTGTACATGCTGTAGCTACCTGGCTCTCGCTGCCTGTCTGCTGCTGCGTGCACTCACATGTCCCACCCCAAAGGCAGCTGCAGGCGGCTCCTTGTCCCCTCCAGGCCTCTCACCCCACCTCCTCTTCCAAGCCCGCTTCCCTCCCCCTCCCTCTGCGTGCCCTTGCACCTACATAGTTCAGCATGGCCACGTGCACCTTGACTGGTGGTAAAAGACCACAGTGGGTGTCATATGAGGCAGAGTTGGCCTGAAATGTTACTAACTACATTTTAAAAGGACAGTCTGCTAGTAGCTTCTGTCCCAGACCATAGACTTCCATCTTGCCCCAGAACCTGGACACTGATCTGATGTGTATCTGGCTCAGTAAGTGATTATGAGCCATTTGAACCCTATGTTGGACACCCCTGTTCTACCCCAAAAGTTCTCGGGCTCTTTTCGTTGTGTGGGTTGTGCTGTGAATGCCTCCCTTCCATTTACCACGCCCCTCGCCCTCCGTTTGCCATCATTTAGCCCCACTTTCCATCCCATAACCTTCCTGTGCCAATTCCAGCAGATGTTTACATGGAAGAGAAGTAGTAGGGAAGTGTTAAGGGATGTTGGTTGTCTCTTAATATGATTTAACAGCTGAGCTGGAGAGCCAGCCCCATGGCAGCAGCCACTGCTTTGCTGACCAGTCTGAGAACTGCTGTTCTGCATTTTCATAGCCTTTAAGGATGATATTTTGAACTCTGTGGTGCAGAAAGATGCCCACTCAGCCTTTAGATATCATCAAACAGCACCCTGGTTTTCTTTGCAGGCCCCTCTAACACTGTGCCAGCAGGAGGCACTGTTCCCTTAGCTTTTAGGATACTGCTAATGAAAGAGGAGAGGGGAGACTGAGTTGCTCTCTCCCGAGATGTACTTGGCCCTGTCTCGATGCAGAGGGCTGGACTAGATGACCACTCGAGGACCCTCCTAGCCCTGTGCTTCCATGATTCTAAGATGCTGCAAAACTGAACTTGGATTTTCTGGCCAAAGCAACAGGCTCGTGTGAGGCAGAGTAAAGGACTGCGTGGGTGGTTCCCTCTGGGCAGTCAGCTTGTTACAGCTTGGTAGGTGTCAGAAGGGAGGGAAGTTAATTCACAAAATGTGATGAATGGAGGTATGCTCAGGCTTGCAAAACCTTGCTCACTGTGAGCTTGAGTTTCCTTGCTGATCCGTGAAGGGAGACAGAGCCCAAGCCCGGTTGCAAATGGGGCATCATCTTTAGGGTTCCATGACCGTTCCCTTCTCCGCGAAGGAGATGATACTTAGCCCGACTGTGTGAGTGCTGCCCTCCCCGCTCCCCTGGGCTGGCATTTCCATTCATCTCCTTTTTCAGAGGCTCTTGTTTTGGCTATTTTAATTCCCCTCCTGCTGGAACTCAGTGTGGGGCATGTCACCTTTTAACCAAGCACCACTGCAATCCATCTGGCCTTCCAGCACTTGCGATTAGCGTGCAGCCCTGTTGGTATCGGTGTAACAAAGGCCAGCCCTTGGATTGAGTTACAGCATGATCTGTCCGGAGGAGGAGGAGCTCTCTATCAGAACTCATTCAGCAGGCCATGGTAAATCACAGAATAGCAGCTCGGCAGATTTCGGCAGCTCCAGTGAACTTAGATGACATTTCAATTCATCTGCAACTCCCATTTCAAGGCAAAAGCTCATGTGTGGTGAGAGTATTTGAACTAAATAGTGAATCAGATCAGGTCTCTGCCCACTCACACTCTTCAGCAGGAAACCATAGTTGCAAATAATTGCTTTGTAGTGTAGGTTGTTCCATCTACAGTGGAAAGCAGCCTCCCCCCTCCCCCCCCCCCCCCAATATTGTAGGCTACCGCCCTTTGGTACTATTTATACATCTGATCAACAGGAAGGATGCCTAAAACAAGCCTCCAGTTACACAAGGGCAGTAAAAAGAACAGGAGTACTTGTGGCACCTTAGAGACTAACACATTTATTAGAGCATAAGCTTTCATGGGCTACAGCCCACTTCTTCGGATGCATATAGAGTGGAACATATATTGGGGAGATATATATACACACATACAGAGAGCATGAACAGGTGGGAGTTGTCTTACCAACTCTGAGTGGCCAATTAAGTAAGAGAAAAAAACTTTTGAAGTGATAATCAAGATAGCTCAGTACAGACAGTTTGATAAGAAGTGTGAGAATACTTACAAGGGGAGATAGATTCAATGTTTGTAATGGCCAGACAGGTTAAAGTGTTCTCCCACTGGTTTTTGAGTATTATGATTCCTGATGTCAGATTTGTGTCCATTAATTCTTTTGCGTAGAGACTGTCCGGTTTGGCCAATGTACATGGCAGAGGGGCATTGCTGGCACATGATGGCATATATCACATTGGTAGATGTGCAGGTGAACGAGCCCCTGATGGTATGGCTGATGTGATTAGGTCCTATGATGATGTCACTTGAATCATGAATAAATTGGAATATGACCAAGAGGCTGCTAGACAGCTCTCTAACACCACATTCTACAGGCCATTATCCTCTGATCCCACTGAGGATTACCTAAAGAAACTACACCATCTGCTAAAAAAACTCCCTGACAAAGCACAGGAACAAATCTGTACAGACGCATGCCTAGAACCCCGACCAGGGGCAATCTATTTGCTACCCAAGATCCATAAACCTGGAAATCCTGGACGCCCCATCATCTCAGGCATTGGCACCCTAACATCAGGCTTGTCTGGTTATGTGGACTCTCTCCTCAGACCCTACGCTACCAGCACTCCCAGCTATCTTCGAGACACCACTGACTTCCTGAGGAAACTACAATCCATCGGTGATCTTCCAGAAAACACCATCCTAGCCACTATGGACGTAGAAGCCCTCTACACCAATATTCCACACAAAGATGGACTACAAGCTATCAGGAACAGTATCCCCGATAATGTCACAGCTAACCTGGTGGCTGAACTTTGTGACTTTGTCCTCACCCACAACTATTTCACATTTGGGGACAATATATACCTTCAAGTCAGCAGCACTGCTATGGGTACCCGCATGGCCCCACAGTATGCCAACATTTTTATGGCTGACTTAGAACAACGCTTCCTTAGCTCTCATCCCCTAACGCCCCTACTCTACTTGCGCTACATTGATGACATCTTCATCATCTGGACCCATGGAAAAGAAGCCCTTGAGGAATTCCACCATGATTTCAATAATTTCCATCCCACCATCAACCTCAGCCTAGATCAATCCACACAAGCGATCCATTTCCTGGACACTACTGTGCTAATAAGCGATGGTCACATAAATACCACCCTATACCGGAAACCTACTGACCGCTATACTTACCTACATGCCTCCAGCTTCCATCCAGGACACACCACACGATCCATTGTCTACAGCCAAGCTCTAAGATATAACCGCATTTGCTCCAATCCCTCAGATAGAGACAAGCACCTACAAGATCTCTATCAATCATTCTTAAAACTACAATACCCACCTGCTGAAGTGAAAAAACAGATTGACAGAGCCAGACGAGTACCCAGAAGTCACCTCCTACAAGAAAGGCCCAACAAAGAAAATAACAGAACACCACTAGCTATCACCTTCAGCCCCCAACTAAAACCTCTCCAGCGCATCATCAGAGATCTACAACCTATCCTGAAAGATGATCCTTTACTCTCACAGATCTTGGGAGACAGACCTGTCCTCACTTACAGACAACCCCCCAACCTAAAGCAAATACTCACCAGCAACCACACATCACTGAACAAAAACACTGACCCAGAAACCTATCCTTGTAACAAAGCCCGATGCCAACTCTGTCCACATATCTATTCAAGTGACATCATCATAGGACCTAATCACATCAGCCATACCATCAGGGGCTCGTTCACCTGCACATCTACCAATGTGATATATGCCATCATGTGCCAGCAATGCCCCTCTGCCATGTACATTGGCCAAACCGGACAGTCTCTACGCAAAAGAATTAATGGACACAAATCTGACATCAGGAATCATAATACTCAAAAACCAGTGGGAGAACACTTTAACCTGTCTGGCCATTACAAACATTGAATCTATCTCCCCTTGTAAGTATTCTCACACTTCTTATCAAACTGTCTGTACTGAGCTATCTTGATTATCACTTCAAAAGTTTTTTTCTCTTACTTAATTGGCCACTCAGAGTTGGTAAGACAACTCCCACCTGTTCATGCTCTCTGTATGTGTGTATATATATCTCCTCAATATATGTTCCACTCTATATGCATCCGAAGAAGTGGGCTGTAGCCCACGAATGCTTATGCTCTAATAAATTTGTTAGTCTCTAAGGTGCCACAAGTACTCCTGTTCTTTTTGCGGATACAGACTAACACGGCTGCTACTCTGAAACAAGGGCAGTAGTTGCTTTTCCCAGCTTTTTTTGGTCTCACACAGCAGTCGTGTTAACATTCAAACCCTGCAATACTCGTAATTCTGGAGTAGGCAGTCCTGATACATTGTAAGTAATAATACCCCCCGTTCTTATAATTTGTTTGTGATCACTTCATTCTGAAGCACTTGACAAACCACCTATTAAACATGATACCTGTCTTATAAAATAGTACCCCCAAATCCTAGTAACGTACATTGCACTGGTTGTTGTTGTTTGTTGCATATAATATGTAGCAAAGGTCTGATGCGCAAAAGCACCTGAGTGTGCAAATAACACTTGTAACTGCTGCTGTTTGAGCAGTCGCCGGGGTTAGAACAGGGGGTGGGGTGGGGGGGAGAATGTACCTTAGTCTTGATAGATAGTCTTAACTGAGTTTTTTATAGTACTTTGGCCAATTGATTTCTAAAGCAAAAATGCCTGTATCCTGCCTCTCCCCCCACCCTCCAGAAGCCTTAGAACTGCTCTAATTCACAATTCCTTTCATTCTCATGAATGAGAATGGGGTGTCAATTTAGTGTGGTTATTGCTTCCCAAACCACCTTCCCTGACCCCTGCAATCACAGTGCACTGGGCCTGAGTGCTTAGAGCCCAAGGGCTGGAAGGAGTTTATTGTATTTCCCTTCTCTCAGTAGGTGTCCTCAGGAGTCAGGATCACCGGTGATTACATATGTTTGAGTTAAAAATAGTGCTCCTGCTCTGAAGGATCAGCAGCCAAGGCCTAGCCTCAGGCAAGAAGTTAGCAAGCTCCAGGTTGCACTATCAAGTGGGCCTGCAACCACATTTCTGTCTTAATATTGGATCTGCTGCTGAACTAATGCCATCTATGTAAACCTGATTATGCTTCCCTTGCTCAGGGCTACCTTTTTCCTTGAGCAAGAAAATGAAGCAAAGTGAGGTGATCTGGAAGGCCCTCTAGGCTTTGGCTACACTCTGGTTCTTCAAGAGGGAAGGACCTAGTGGCCAGGGCCAGCTCCAGGGTTTTGGCTGCCCCAATTCGGCGGCGGCAATTCGGCGGGAGGTCCTTCGCTCCGAGCGGGAGTGAGGGACCATCCGCCGAATTGCCGCCGAATACCTGGACGTGCCGCCCCTCTCCGGAGCGGCCGCCCCAAGCACCTGCTTGCCAGGCTGGTGCCTGGAGCCAGCCCTGCTAGTGGCTATACTCATATCCCCTCTTCCCTTATTATTAATACTGTTTAGCCTTGCACTGTCCGCTGCACTGAACTGTTTCCGATCCATGCTACAGCTTTAGCCTCTAGCAGCTGAGTCTTATCTCACTACCACTCTGAACCGCCTATCGGGGTAAGAAGGGCTCTCTGGGCTTCCACAGCTGGGCCTCGAACTGCACCTCTGATGTGCTCCAGTCTCCAAGGGAGATGGTATTTTTCTGCCATAGCTGTCCCCTGCCCTGGACTCAATAGTGCCTTGGGCAGGGCTAGAAGCACAGAGGCAGCGACTCCCATGTGGGTGCTGAAGGCAATGTGGCTGGCTGGGGGCCGTGGGGTGGCAGCTCAGGTGTGCCAGGATGAGGGAGGCCCATCTTGTGCAATTGGGGGGTCTGATCTACGGCATGGGAAGGGCCCCTGGTGCCTGTATGGTGAGGACAGCCCAAGCTCTATGCAGGCCCCATGGGATGGGTGGGGTTGGGGCAGCTGCTGCTAGGGTGACCAGATAGCAAGTGTAAAAAATCGGGACAGGGGGTGGGGGGTAATAGGTGCCTATACAAGAAAAAGCCCCCAAAATCGGGACTGTCCCTATAAAATCGGGACATCTGGTCACCCTAGTTGCTGCCCTTGGACACACTGTGGATGGGCACCCTGCTGGGAAGGGGGCCTGTAGCTCTCCTCCCCTTTGCCCTGGAGGGGGGGGGGGGCAGGGATGGGAGGAGCCTGCAGCAGAAGCCCCGCCCCTAGCGACCGTGAGGCTTTATTACTATAGTGCAGGGGAGGAGCTTGAGGCGTAAGCCCCGCCCCTTACAGCCGTTCCGGCGGGGGTGAGCCCTGAGGTGTGGCACCCCGCCCGCTGCTGCCTCTCGCTGGGGGGGCGGAGCTCAGGCTTGCAGACACGCCCCTTCCCGCTCCCCACCAATCGCGTGCTCCCATCGACGCGCTGCCCCCGCCCCCCGCGGGAAGGAGGCCGGACTGGAGCGCGAGCCTCGCTCCTCCGCCAATGGCAGGGCCGCGCCCGCCCTCTCGTCAGCGGGGCCCGGCGGGAGCGGGCCCGGGCCGGCGGAGGAGCCGCGCGGCGGGATGGCGGTGTGGACGCGCGCCGCCAAGGCGGGGCTGCTGGAGCTGCTGCTGCGGGAGCGCTGGGTGCGGGTGGCGGCGGAGTTGAGCGGCGAGGCGCTGAGCCTCACCTCGGAGCCGCCGCCCGAGCCCGCGGGGCCGCCCAACGGGCTGCCCAACGGCGCCGAGTGGGGCGCGGCGGGGGGCGGCCCGGACCCCCGCCCGCTCTCGCCGCCCCCGGCCGAGCCGGCGCCGCCGGGCGTGCGGCGGGTGCGGGTGGTGAAGGCCGAGGCGGGCGGGCTGGGCATCAGCATCAAGGGCGGGCGCGAGAACCGCATGCCCGTGCTCATCTCCCGCATCTTCCCGGGGCTGGCGGCCGAGCGCTGCGGCGCCCTGCGGCTCGGGGACGCCATCCTCTCGGTGAACGGCACCGACCTGCGCGACGCCACCCACGACCAGGCCGTGCAGGCGCTGAAGCGGGCCGGCCGCGAGGTGCTGCTGGAAGGTACCGTGTGTGTGTGACACCCCCCCCCCCCCCGGCTCCCGGAGCCAGGCTGGCCTTGTGGGGGAGGCACCGGGCGAGACTGGGCTCCCGGTGCGACCCTGGGCAAGTCCCCGAAGCCGATCTGCGGCTTACATGGGCTGATGTGTCTGTACAGCGCCTCGCACGCTTGCCCTCCCCCGGCCTGGCCTGTTCTCTCCAGGCGCTGCTATAAGACAGATAGTATCGCTGTTAGTGTATGTCCGGGCTCTGAAATCCTAGGGCTTAAGGTGGCATGGAGGGTTGTCTGTGTGCGGTCTAGAGGCAAACGCTGGGGGTAAAATTAAGAGCTTGTCTGGGTCATGGTGCAGTATGATCCCCAAAGTGGTGGGATCTTGCAGGGCGGGAGTATGTGTGTAGGAGCAGCAGCCCGGTGTGTACATCTGAGCTAGATACTTGGTTACTTTGGGTTGGTCCAGCGGAATCTTGCTTTCCTGCAACTGCTCATTCATACCCCGTCCCTGGGCAGGGGAGCTCTGTTCACAGGTGCAGCTCTGTAGGCAGGAGAGATGGCCTGTTAGTGCCTGAAAACAAGCTCCTCCCGCTGACTTCGTGTGTGGTCCTAAACTGAACAGCTCTATCGCATGCAGTTTTCCGTCATTTGCATTTCAAAGCTCCTGCTCTGTGGCATTTGTCCCGGTTGGGTTCTCCGTAATACAGAAGCAGAGCAGTGGGGATAGCCATTGAGTCCTCTTTGGAGATGCTGTCTGTAGGGCTGCTAGAGTGAAAGCTCTTGTTTCACAGTCTGTCATCTCTAAGTAGCCCAGGGTTAGAGGGGACAAGTCCTCACCCCAGCCCTTGTAGTGGATCTACTATATTGAAGTGTGCTTGCATTCCCGGGGTTGGAAGATGTGGCAGTGGGTGTAAGTCCATGCCTGATTTGTCTGGTGTTTTAGAAGAATTCATGACAAGTAGCCTGGGGGCCACAAACTGCAAGTGAAGATATAATTTGGCTCCTCCCTTCCTTTCTTAGGGGAATCGTTCACTGCCTGGCTCACATGCTAGCAGCAACATCTGCTCGCTGCTAAGCCCCAGCCCATGGTGAAAGCTTTAGTGCAATTCTGATACTCAAGTCTGTTGTTGTGGCTTTGCCTCCAGTAGAGATGCTGCTGCTATTCTGCAGTGGCTGAGTGGGGTAGCGTCTGCAATTGAACCCGCAAGGTAGTATTTGTGGTTGGAAGTCCCTTATAGCTGAGGGCCTGTAACTGAGAATGCAGCTGTACAGACCTGTCCGTGGGTGCTTGAGCAGTAAGGTTTGTGAGTTATGTGCTCCAACGCCACTGGAACAGACTAAGTTTAAATGCTGGGCTGCAAAGCAACCGGCCAAAGTTTTCTGTTTGCATGGAGTTGGAGGCACATGCTGTCAGCTATTCAAAGCAGTCCTCCCTTAACTAGAGGCCCATGCTGATGTGTTGGTTTTGTGGGAATGAGTCGTCTCCCTAACGGAAAGTCATTGGTGGCCTAAAACCTTTATGAAGGAAAGCAAACTGCAATATTAGGTGATGGATTTGGATATGTTCTGTAAAGTTACTAGAATCAAACTGCTGATTGCTTGTGTGTGGGTGGCATTCTGCAAAGAACCTTGAGCTCTGGGACTCACAGCTTGGGACTGCAGGTTGGATGGGATGATCTGGGACGGGTTCTCAAACTGCAGGTCGTGACCCAGGTTATTACGTGGTCATGAGCTGTCCGCCTCCACCCCGCTTCTCCTCCAGCATTTATAATAGTTAAATATAAAGAATGTTTTTAATTTATAAGGGGGGCTCGCACTCAGAGGCTTGCTATGTGTGAAAGGGGTCACCAGTGCAAAAGTTTGAGAGCTGGTCTGGAAGAAGCTGGGATGGCTACAGCATCATTTCCTGTGCCCTGAACATCCTGGCTCGGACAGACTGCTTATGTGTCAAGAGCCTTGTTTGATGAAAGTTCTTGCAAACCTGTTTTCTGAAGCAAAGCCTCTACATGCTGGTGCAAAGAATGTGATGGGAGAGGTGCTGGTGATTGGAGGCAGATCCAGAGGGTCTTAAAAGAGGAATTTACCTGTGGAAAGCTGAAATATGCAGCAAGCTGACCCACCGTTGGTGGTGAGGGTGACTGCATTATCTGGAAGATTATAGCAGTAAGAAAACCAGAAAGCTACATTCAGAAGGGTTGTAAATTATGGGGGTGTATTTTATTTCACTGTCCTAGCCATCCAGTGCACTCCTATAGTAGGCAGGCAGAATTCAGCTTACACATAATTTGTTTAATACTGTGAAAGGATTTGATTCTTGCTGGAGGTAAAACGTGGTCCAGGTTTGATATTCCTTTGGGAAGCTGTTTCCTTGAAGTCTGCATGCTGTGGTATGGAGATGTTGGTATTTTTAGAGTGTTGTCTATTTATTTATTACACAACTTTGTGATTAAAAGGAGTTGAGAGCATAAATTATCTGCTGGTCTAGGGAGTGACTCTGTCATTAGTAATCTGTGGTAGCAAGTAGGGGAAACTGAGCGGTTTCTCTTCTAAACCAAACAGAAAAATGAATCTTAGTTTGCAAGATGCATCAGGCAAGCAGACAGAGAAACCTTGATTTCTGGAAAGGTAATTCCATTTTAAGACCTACAGTTCCTGCATTGAGCTGTTTGGGTAGCTGGAGAGCCAGAGGGAGTGAGTCTGCTCTTCTACTGCCTTCCCTGGGCTGCCCTTTCTCAACGACATTTATGATTCTAGTGAGAACTGATGCCTGAAGCTGCCAATAGAGCTTCCTTTTAAAGTCCATCAGCGGTTATTAGCCAAGATGGTCAGAGATTCAAACCTGTGCTCTGGTGTCCCTAAACCTCCAACTTTCTCAAGCTGGGAGTGGACGCTGGGATGGATCACTCGAAATTGCTCTGTTCTGTTCATTCCCTCTGAAGCACCTGGCATTGGCCACTGTTGGAAGACAGGACACTGGACTAGATGGACTTTTGGTGTGACCCAGTTTGGCCGTTCTTGTGTTCCTGTACTCTGACAGATGGCTGCCAGAACAGGGGTGGGTTTGCAGTGTAGCTGCCGCCTCCGGAATTTACTGTCTTGCAGCAGGCCTAAGGTTGTCGAAGTAAATCTTGCAGTACTCAGAGGCTAGATGTTCTAATTCTAGTACAGCTTTCTAAATCCTCCCTGTGCTCATGTGGCTGATTCGGAGGTACCTTCTGCCAGTGATTGCTGCTAATGATTACATTAACCCTTTAAAATGTAAAGCCTGAAACTGCTGACCTGTGGTAGAGTCCTGAGTCAATGGAAGGCTTGGTGGCATTGAACCTCTGGTTTGCAAACTGGGCTAGAAATCTCATGAGACTTTGCTGGGAGATTTCCAGCACTTCCTGGGCCTTTCTGTCACAGCCAGTGACTGGCCATAAGAATTCAGTCCTGGTGGAAGTAATTGGTGTAAAAGTGATCAACAGGACAAGAGACTGCATAATGTTCTGCCATGCAAAGCAAATATGACTCTAGCACTACCATTCTTTGACACGCTCAGACAAGAAATATAAAATAATCCAGCCTTCCAAGAGCTCAAACGAGTAATTCTAGATGGATGGTCAGTGCTTTGGGACTGCCAAGATAAAATTGCTGCGTACAATGGGATTCCATTCAAAAGTCAGTGTCGTAATACATTACAGTATCAGGCTGGAAATGCTGAGCGTAATGCACTGATTCCCATCGGGGTACAGAGATGTGTAAGAACTGCCTATAGGCTGTAGTTGGGTGCATTCTGGGCATTGGCAGTGTAGGTGCCTCCTTCAGTAGCAGAGTGCAGTTCAGCACATTTCCCATCTTGGCATTTTTGTTTGTTTTTGTTATGGCTGCCCACAAATGTCAGTTTTTATGTTGATTTTTGGGCTGTGGAACTGGCTTGAGAACACACATGTTTTCACATACAGCACCAAACAGCCGTTATATGGGGTCTACTGAGGCCACGTTCAGCCTGGACTGCATTAGAATTGGTGACCTAGAGTAAAAAGGGTATGCAGCCCATTACCCACATCCCTGAACCCCCTTCTGAATTTTGAAGGGACTGGGTAGTGCTGCTGCTGGGTTGCTAGAGTTATAACATGAGGGGCTCCAGCTGGTGCACAATTGTGAACCCCAGCATGAAGACTAGAGCTGCCAAAGGATGCTGATTTACCCCAGCTCAGCTGTAACCTGATAATTTGAGCCTTTGGGGCCTCTGGAGAGAAAGTCAGCGTTGCTCTGCAGGGGCTGGGGAAAGATTTCACGTCACTTCACTAGCTCCAATCACAGTTATTGCTTTTAACAAAAAATGGACTTGTCACTTGCACTCTCCATGGCATTACATTTCAGCTGATGGGATTGCAGGCTGGTCTCTAATTATTGGCCGAGAAGCAGAGAACGTTTCCATTCAGGTCTTATGTGCCAGACGTAATATTTCTCCTCCTCCGTTTCCCCTTTCACTCCTTGTCTCGTATTGTAAGGTTCCTTTTATCCTCTTGTACAGAAGAACAAATAACTGTACATTTTTAGAAGTTTGTACTGTACGTTTCACCTCAGTCATAAGAGACAGCTCTGAGATGCCAGAGCTCAAAAGGCAGCCTCCCTCACTTTACAATCTGCAATGCATTACAAGATGCTTCTTGCTTTCTAGTGGGGATTGTAAAGCTACTAGTTCATCAGCTGTACGTTATCTAGTGACCCATTGGTACATGGCTCAAGTGAGAGCCTCTTTGGGGTTTGTATATTCATGTAACAAGAACCAGGGGTCACCCAATGAAATTAATAGGCAGCAGTTTTAAAACAAACTTAAGGAAATACTTCACACAACGCACAGTCAAGCTGTGGAACTCTTTGCCAGGGGATGTTGTGAAGGCCAAAAAGGAATTAGATAAGTTCCTGGAGGATAGCCAAGATGGTCAGGGAGGCAACCCCATGCTCCGGGTGTCCCCCAATCTCTAACTGCCAGAAGCTGGGACTGGATGACAGGATGGGTAACTTGAAATTGCCCTGTTCTGTTCATTCCCTCTGAAGCATCTGGAACTGGCCATTGTCAGACAGGATATTGGGCTAGCTGGACCATTGGTCTGACCCAGTCTGGCCGTTCTTATGTTCCAGCATCTCTTATGTGGCGGTCTCATGAGATGTGGGCAAAGGGCAGTTAGCGTGAGGACTGGGTAACTGGTCCAGTCGGTAGGCTCATGGTGCTCCTCTGTGCTGAGCCCTGCCAAAGTGGCCTTCTATAGAAAGGCCCCTGTAATATGATGGTTAGAGACCTGATAGAATCTGTGCAGTAGTATTATTTGGGAACAAGACTCTAATCTTGGATGGACCAAGCACCTGGTACTGGCATATCACAGAAGTGCCTTCGTACCAGGCAAGTAAAATGCCGTCAAACTACTTTGTAAAAGCCAGAGCTAGTAGCTGCTGTAAGATGCATCCAGGGGCAAGAAGGCAGCAATTAGAGGTGCACAGCAAATGTGTTGGTTGCTCAGATGCTTCTCATGCTTGGGAGTGGTAGCCAGTGCAATGCTTGCAGGGCATTGGGCTCATCTGTAGCACACCGCTTGCCCCTCCTTTGCTGGTTAGCTATGGGAGCTGTTGAGAGAGGCTGTATTTCTGGGGGGTGGACCCATGCTGAGTGTTTCCCTCCCAGGACTCCCTCTAAAGGGAGGCTGTGTGTGAATGTGTTCTAGTGCACTATTTGATCAGAAGGTTTTCTGAGCTGGGGGATGGGAAGCTCTTCCTCATGTTAGTTCTAAAGCAGGCTCCTGAGACTTCAGAGTAGAACTTCCAGGGAATGGGGCAGGTTAAAATTCAGCCTGTGTGGCTCACAAAGAGGAAGGAGAGCCGCAAGACCACCGCAACCTAGATAAAATTCAGCATGTTCCACATCTTTCCCTGCCCAAATCTCGCTGCTTTGCTGGCAGCCCCCGGGGATGAGGGTTTTCTGTGGAGGGGACAGTGGGGAACAAGCTGCAGCTTTTCTGAGACATGTTGGCAACCCCATGTCTCTAGTCACCTCCGGCCATGAAGGGTGCTGGGGGAGTATGGGCTTGTCCTCGCTGAGGCGTTAGCTCATGGTGTAATGCAAGTGCTCCTAGCCAGGCACCTGTGCACACCCACAAAGCTCTAGTGGAGCTTTAGCCTCCAGCTGGCTGTGCCATCAACAGGGCGCTGCTGACGCTCAGCCAGTAATGCAGGGGCAGGACTCGGCTACTCTGCTGCTAACCCAGCTGCTCTCACCCTGTGGAGCTGCAGGGTTGTGTGTGGTGTGAGCTGGGCTAACTTGAGCTAACACTGTCCTGAAGAGAAGCCCGAAGAGCCTGTCCTTCACTGCAAAAAAAGATGTGTTCTTGACCTTGATTTGGGTTAAAAGCAGTGAAGGCACAGCAGTTCTGCCTCTAACTCAGGTTGTCTGCAGTGTAGTTGTAGCCATGTTGGACCCAGAATATTAGAGAGATTTTGTCTCTAACTCAGGTTAGCAGCTCGAATTCAACCACAGGGGCTGCCCTGTAGGCTTAAATCAAGCTGCAGTGTCGCCATGTCTTCACTGCTGTTTTAACCCAAGTCAAGAGCACTGCATTTTTCTGCAGTGAAGACATAGCCCAAGTCTCTCTTCTCCCCTTCCCAGCAGATTGTGGGTAGGCCTATCTTCCCTGTAATGGAGTTTAACAGCAGAGGGGTGGGGTCTCCTCTGTGACCATTACTCCTGTGGTTAATGTAGGGCTGAGCAATGCTGGCTACTGATGGAGGTGAAATGGATGCTGTGCTTGCTCTGAGGCCTGGTCCCTGATGGTTCTGCAGGCATGGGAAGGGGGTGGAAGATGGGTGCACTTGCAGTGCTCGGGATTGAAAGCAAAATGTGAATCAAGGCCCTGGTTCCTCTTTGTTGTTCCAGCTATTGTCTAGTGTTGTCTCTCTGACCTTCTTGGCTGCCTTTAGCCGTGAATAGAGGACATGGTTCAGGAGCTTGGGATGCTAGTGTCTTGAGGCTCTGCAGCAGGGAGAGCCATGTAGTGTCACTCTGGTCCCCATGAAGCTTAGACCTTGTTGGTGTACTGCAGATACACTAGCAAAATCCTCCCATTTTTGTGTTGGCTTCTGCAGCTTTGACCACTGAGGGTATGTAATCAACTAAGCATGACAAGTGTTCTAAGGAATCTTAAAGTACCAGGGGTGAAGTTCAGAGGCTCCTCCTTGCAGGCTGTGGCAGTACTGAGAGTTCTCTACACTTGATCTCCTAGATATGTTTCCTGTCTGGCAAAGCCGCATGCCGAGGCCCCCTAGCCTTGTTGCCCAGAGAGTAACATGCTGCACAGTCTTCCCTGCAGGGTTCTGCAGTTGATACTGCTATAGAGATATTGGTCAGCTAACTGCTTAAAAGAAACTGCCCTGATGATGCCGACGCGTCTCCCCCCCCCCCCCCCCAGTTCTCCTAGCTGCTGAGGCTCAGTATCTTCATCAGTGTATTTAAAGCTGTGTTCTAATCACCTTACCAAAATCTTTCTTGTTCCCTTTAGTGCTAACTGTTGCTGTCTTTGTGCTTGTGTGCCACCTTGTTAATTAGCTGCTGGAGGGCATGCCCACTCATGTAGTTTGCCAGCAGATGCATGTTTGGCTTGTAGCCAGTGCTGAAACACTGCAGTTATTGCCGCGATTTGGCAAGCGAGTCTGCAAAAGGCCTAATTCTTCTTACTAAAGCTGGTTAACAATAAACTTAGTGTCTGAATATTTGTAACATTCTGTGTTCTAGGGACAACCTGCAGCGTCACCGTTAAGCTGCAGTGTGGCCTGGTTTTATAATGTCACTGCCTACCAGTATGAAGGAGACTTGTGAAAATCTGCTCCCCGAGCAGCCATTGGGAGAGAACTGACTCTTGGGGTGATGGTAGCATTTCAGCTTGAGGGGTGAGGGGAGCCTATTTTAAGCATTTAATTCAGGACTCAGTAATTGGAATGAAGTAACTAACCAAAGTAGATCTGGCTCAACAGCAGCTTTTACAGCCCCCCTCCCTAACATCTGGCATGGGCAGAATATCCTTTCTGCTCATACCAAGGGCCATTTGAATAGCTGGGGATGAACCAACCCCTGGCAGTGACAGGTGGAGTTAGGGGTCCTCATCAAGGGCTGAGAGAGAGGGAGGGAACAAGTGGGGGGAGGGGTTAAGATCCTAGTATACTTGGTAGAGAAAGTCTCAGCCCTAAGGCAGCTTCCATTGCATCAGGGGATAGAGCTAACCTGGGTTTCAAAACACACATGACCACTTCCTCATTTGTTAAACTTTATCTTAATTCCCAGGCAATGAACTTTAAGCTGGAGTTGAGGTTGGTAGAACACCTTGGTAACTTACAAGTGGTGAACCCTACAGGAGAGCTGTAGCCATACACCAGACAAGCAGCAGAAACCCAAGACGTTCAGAGTTAAGGTGCAATTTAAAGAAGCCCAAACACTTGCCAGGACAGAAATGCACAGTTAGAATGTCCCCAGACCGTATATCTTTCTCTACGGTGACCCCAGCCTCCAGTGTTCCCTTTGTCCCTTTCACAGCAAGGGGCCAGAGCTTGAGAACCCCTTACTCAAACAGTTAATGGTTTACGGGATCAGGGTACTTGTTGTAAGGTGGGGTCTGTGGATCAGACTCTTCTGAAGGAGTTTAGAAGTTCCTGAGAAGTTCAGACTGCACCTGTGGATGCCTTAACTTTGGAGAAGTCAATGTCCTGTTGGAGCGTCCGTACCATGGCACCTTCCCACTTTCCTACCATCTCTTCCCACAAGCTTTAAAGTCTGTGGAAGTTCTGAGGGCCGTATTTGTACTGACTCTTCTGTCTAATGTCACTAGCGAGTGTGAGGCTTTGTCACTGCACTAGCTCGTTCCTTTTGAGTAAGTGCTCTACTTTCCTGGCCAGGCCTGGCAGGGTTGTGTGCATAGGTGCACTAGCTCAGAAATAAGGTGCTTAAGGAGAACTAGATAATTGGTATGTGTGTTCCCAGAGGCTGCAGTCGGGGATTGGGTCCCGCGGCGCTAGGCTACAGCAGCAGGCACCCTAGACGTATTTTGTGATTCAATATAAGTAAAGTGTTGGGAGTTGCTTCCCTTTCCCAAATGATCCGAAACCATCACAATGGCCAGGCTCGGGGCCAGACTTCAATTATTTTTACTTTCACAGATATGACTGCATTTCTGGCTCAGAGCTGACTAGCCGCGCTCACCACAATGCACCTTTAAAATGGCAGCTGCAGCTCATTAGGGTCAGACTAATTGGCACAAGGCAGCTCTTGCAATAGATTGGAATTAGAGAAGATAATAGGGCCGGGGAAGAGGATTAAATGAGAGAAGGGCATGAAATCCTCTGAAGCGGGTTTTGCCTTGCTTTTACCTCGTTCACTTGAAAGCAAAGAAGGCGTTTCTCTCTCGAAGTATGGGCGTGTTTAGTGTGTGTAGCGTAGGAGGGAGGAGTAATTCATTGGGCTACCAGTCCTTATTGCTTCCAGCTGACAGCAGAGTCCCTGCTGAATGCCTGTGCCCTGGAGTTTAGCAGGTGAGTGGCTTTGGTGTCTTCCAAGCATTGCACTAAAGGAGTGCATGGCCAAGGCTGCTTCAGAACCACTCGCCTGAAAGCACAGCCATCTGCCCTGCTGCAATAGTGAGACAAACAGTTGTGAGCAACAGCTGCATAGACCAGCCTCTGGCTTTTGCAGCTTTATATTAGTATGTCAGTAAGCTCTCTGAGCTTCCTTCTGGACCTGCTCTGAGAGTCTGCTGCTCGCCAGCACTTCCAAGTTGGTGCTGGACTCAAACCTGCATTGAATGCTGCTGGCAATGCGGAGCACTTGTCTTTCTGTGACCATCACCAGCTCACCCCGCCCTTCCTCCCTGATGATGTTTCCTCTGCTGGTGTCAGACTACTGGGCTGACCCTTGCTGAACCAGATGGTGCTCTAATTTCTTATGAGCAGATGCAGGCATCAGGTCTGATATTCCCCGGGGAGCAGTGGGTTAATGTTTGGCCTCAGACGTAGGAGGAGGGAAGGGGTGCATATGTGGCAAAATGGTCTCTCGTAATTAGAGAGAGCATATGGCATCTGTTCATATCACTGAAATGAAGTCCAGAATCTTTTGTCCAGATGTCCAGCCAGCATATCAGGGGAGAGAAGCACATCTTGTCTGCAGAAGACTGGTCTTCCCCCACACAAGTGCATCCGTCTCGAAATGTTTCCTGCATTCTTGTCTCCTCCGTTTGGGTTCTTGTTAACACATTCCTGTTTACAGTCACCTTTGCCATCTACAGTGCAGCCAGTGCCCTGTAGTTCCCGTAGACTATACCTCCAGTGTTTGAATAGTCCCATGTATTCCCACTCTGGGAACAGTTCAAAACACCAGGCTGTTTGGGTACCAGTCTCACGGATTTTCACCTTTGAAGAGCTTTGTTCGTACAGAGCAATAGCTGGGGCTAGTGCCTGACTGTCAGGGCTTTATGGCTTGAGGCGTGCAGCAGAGATTTCGATGGGTTTGTTAGGTAGATGTTTAACAAGTCTCGCACCACGTCAAGTTATGGTTGGTTCAGAGTAGCTCATATGGGGGGTGGTATTTAGTCACTGGGGGGACCTTGGTCACTGGTCTCCTGCTTTTCTTTTCTCCTTATCCCTTTGGCTAATTCCCTTTCCAAAGCCTATCAATGGAGCACCTGGTATTGCCCACCCAGTTAGAAAAGTGGCATTGTGCAAAGTTCTCCCTGAAAACCTGAGGGTTCCCTCCAACACAAAGTATATCACAGTGCTTGGTTCTGCTTTTAAAAGGGGTTAAAAATCCGACCAGCCTTGGCAAATCGTCCTTCGTTTACGCTGCAAAAATAAGCATGTGGAAAAGCTGCTGAGGCCAAGCACATTACTCCAGGGTGTATTCTCGGCTACATAGGCGGCTTCTTCATGTTTGTTTGTATATTTTTCCTCCCCAGTTAGAAGTTCTGTGTTCACTTTTGGTGGCTCCTTGCTTTCTGTATTTCCATCCATGCAGTTCATAGATTCATGGATTTGTAAGGCAAGAAGGAACTACTGATTCGGGGCTGTTTTCATGTCCCAGTGAACTACATATTAACATCAGGAAAACAGGGTGCTAGGTTGTAGCCAATTCCTTGACTTCAATAGCTTGCACGCTTGAATGATAACCAAGCTCCCAGTTTTGTCCCTGCTGGAATTGCAGGCTCCAGCTGTTACAGGGCAGCAGTCCCTGTCTTCAAAGGGCTGTGTTGGCTTTTTCCTTTTCTGTGAATTTAAGCTGTGAAATGCTGTAACGCATCCTTCCTCAAACACCACGTTAATCTGCAGGGTTAGAATCTGTCACTGAGGGTGGCTTACAGTTGAGGCCCAGATGTGATCCTGACAGCAGCAGCAGCGTTAGCAGACATGGGCAGGGCACAAACAAGGCATTCCGGCCCGTCCTGAGAGGGATGGACCTTCCAAGCTGTGATTCCTTGCTGGGCATCTTGCATCCTCTCCGGCCCCTCTTAAAATACATTATGCAACTCTTGAAAGTGATGGTGACAAGCTCTGACTCTTCTCCTTCCCTCCAAGAACAGGTCATGTTACACTGCCTTTTATTGGTCCTCTTTGGCTCACCTTTAGCTGGGAGGAGAGCTGCAGTAATGGAAGCACCAGGTTTCCACATGCAGCGGGGATGTGCCAGTTGCTGAGGCCAACCCTTCACTGACATGGGTTTTCAGTTACCAAATTCAATTCTAGACCTTTTTAGAATCTCAGCATTTGTCAAAATGTTAAAAATGTTTTCTTTGAGTTCTAAGCGGGCTTGGTTGGCCTTTTTTGCAAGTACAGTTCCAGTTGCACCTGGCCAATCCTGAATGAGGCTCCCCCATCTGGAGCTGCATTTAGCAGTCAGACGTGATGAGGTTCTGGCTGTGCACATGCTTTGCTGCCATGTTCATAGCAGCCTTTGGGATTATCTGATCAGGTTAGTTTCACTCACTCAAAAATCATTGATGGCTCAGCAGCTCACAGATTTTCCTTTCCAAAGAGTCAAGCCTTTAGCCCTTCCTTGAAAGTCAGGGCGGGGTATAAATGACCCACCTGTGTTCTACCATGTGGGTTATGCTTTGGTGGTATTTAACTTCCTGACTGTATTGGAAAGCAACTTAGAACAAAGACACCAACATCCACATCTGGTGGCCAGCTGTGTAGCAGGCCCCTTTGCGGAGTTCTGGATTAGTGCTCCACCTCGCAGGGCTCGCCCATCTCCACCAGGGAGGGGAAGATTAAGGTGCATGGAGCTGTGTAATCCTGGGATAAGTGCTCTGACTGCCTGCAGGAGGCTAATATTAACTCTAGTTAGCTTCCCTCAGCAAGGGCAAGCTTCTCCTCACAGCATGCATCTTGGTCCAGCCGTGCTGCTCAGTTGAACCAATCCAATGGGAGCACAGAGCCGAAGGAAGAGGGCAGGAGTTATTGGCTTGAAGCTCATATAACCAGATGAAACTTTTCTGCATGGCCTTGGCTCCTTTGCTCTTTGCCATATTAACACTCAACACCCACTGCTCTCACAGCTCAACTGCCACTGGATACGAAGCCAGGACACATGAAGGTTAATGGCCTCGTCAGTGGTGCTCAGAAGGGCAGGGGTTCTGAGTTGGAGGATTCTTCATTCCTCTCAAAAGTTGTCTTTGACTACTGCAAAACTCATTGCACAGAGCATCACCAGTACGCGACACACCCCAAGGCCAGAGGTCTCCTTGGCTGCTGGCGTTCCTATTACAAAACCCCATTTTTGAGACGTTTGAAACTTGATCACTTTGAGTGAGACCGAAACTTGGCAAACAGGCTTAGACCAAAGAGGTGAAATATTCTGTTCTATTAATCAGCTTTGCCAGTTTGGGATCGCTTCCTTTTAATGAGCATAAAAAAGAAACTGCTCTTCAAAGGAACTGAAGGCGTGGCATGTTCTCCTGACATGCCCAGAGCAAAGGGCTGGCATTACAACTATAAGGCTGCCTCCTGCACCTGCACAGGCAGGCAAGGGGAAGTGGGAACTGAAAAGCCCTAGCACAGTGTGGGCAAACTATGGCCCAGGGGCCGCATCCGGCCCTTCAGATGTTTTAATAAAGCCCTTGAGCTCCTGCTGGGGAGCAGGGTCGGGGCTTACCCTGCTCCGTGCGTGCCGTGGCTCTGTGCAGCTCCTGCAGCACTCATTGGCTGGCAACCACAGCCAATGGGAGCTGCAGGGGTGGCGACTGTGCATGGGGCAGCGCACAGCGCTGCCTGGCTGCACCTCCGCATAGGAGCTGGAGGGGGGACGTGCCGCTGCTTCCGGGAGCTCCGTGAGGTAAGCGCCACCCAGAGTCTGCACCCCTGACCCCTTCCCACGCCCCAGCCCTGATCCCCGGCCCACCCTCTGAACCCCTTGGTCCCAGCCCAGAGCCGCCGCCTGCACCCCCAGCTGGAGCCCTCATCCCCCCACCTGCACCTCAACTTCCAGCCCGGAGCCCCCTCCTGCACCCTGAACTTCTCATTTCTGGCCCCACTCCAGTGCCCGCACACTCAGCCGGAGCCCTCACCTCTTCCGGCACCCCAACCCCCAATTTCGTGAGCATTCATGGCTCATCACACAATTTCCATACCCAGATGTGGCCCTCAGGCCAAAAAGTTTGCCCACCCCTTTCCTAGCATCTTAATGCTGCCGCTTCTCCTCCATGATGGACAGCTCTGCTGCCTTAAGCAGTCCCATCGGGATGCTCCCTTAGCAGAGGGCATGATATCAAAAGCCTGTTCTTGCCCTCTGAGAACATGCTACTAGCCTCCGGGGGGGGGGGGGGGGAGGGCAAAAACAAATTTAAAACCTAATGTGTAACACTTCTAAGCATAAATGACAGGAGAGCCTGGTATTGGATCATTCTGTGTCGATTGTTACACAGGTCCAGCAAAATGCCAGAAGCCTAAATCAGAGGATCAGACAGTCTGGCTAATGTGTAGGTAGTTTAGATCCCAACTAGTGGAATCAGATGGCTGCACAGCCCCTGTGTAATCCCTCTACTATTGATCTCTCAGCCCCTCTGCTGGCTTGTCATCACAACCATTGTCTTTGCTTTCTGCGTCCTGTCTCACCACGGAGCATTGCACTCGCCTTGCTGCTGTTGGTTACATTCTTATCTGACACGATTGGGTTAATTGCAGATGCCCATTTGGATCAGACCCAGACAAAAGTCAGATGCAAATAGCCACACAATTTTCACTTCTCATGACACACAAGCTCAAGAAGTGTGGGTGCCGGTGCCACTAATGGAAGCTGGCGAGCCTTTGTCAGCAGCTCTTGTGCGCATATTGGGGCTCCATGGGAACATGCGTAGCAGGTCATATATGTGTTGGGTGCATTCATGGCTTAGGTTACTTTGAGGGTCTAGTGTGAGGGTTTTGACACTCAATTTTGTGCTATGGCAGTTCTCTGTTTGGGGAAAATAACGATCAGAAACAAGATGGTTAGCACAATTCTCTGTGTTGAATGGGGCTGAACAACAAGTGTAGGTTTTGCTGTAATACTGATTTCTATCCTGTTTGTATTCAGGAGAGATGTAAAAGGGAGGCATCCCCAAAAATGTAGTGGGCAAATGCCCCCTTGTGGTTGAGACGGTGGGAAAGCCACTCTCATTACTGAAACCCTCAACTTCTAAACAAAGCAAATCGTTCTGCCTCAGCGGCTCTGAATGCCTGCATGTCCTGTTTTATGTTCGCAGTGCACATTGTCTATTGTGTGTGTGTTATTGGAGCAGGATGGCATATTGTTTGGGTTTTAATGGTGCTTTCATGAATTGGGTTGCAAATATTTGATGTGGAGAGGACTAAGAAAGACTTTGAGGGCTTTTCAGATATTTTCCCCAAGCTGTAGACCGTTTTAGTCCATAGTGGGCTGTAGCTAGTTTGCTTTTTTCTTCTCTACTCTCTGCTGACTTGTAGTTCATTAGTTATTGCCTTCAGCTTTGTTCCCCTTCTTCAAAGATGTATAATTAGGATTCACTGTCAACTGTCTGGTTTCAGGATCTGGGTTCCTCCGATTCTCTACCTGAAAACATGCCTTATCACCAGCTGCTCCAGAGCTAGGACGTTTAAAATGTGAATGCTGAGACGTTTTCACTATTTCCTTGCCTTTTATGGGGGGAATGGGAGGATTCGATTTTTAACAGTGAATGTCAATTGCATCATAAATACACAAATCAACAAAAAGAGTATTTCTATCAATTACTGAAATGTACAGATAGGCAAAGTAAGAAAAATGCTGCTTGAAAACATATTAAAGTTTGATTTAAGGATATTTACTTTGAGGATTTTGACATGTGAGGTTGATAATATGTATTCAGTTATGAGGCTTTATTTTTTTTGAATCTCAACATGTACTGTCATTAATTTCCCACTGCTGTGAAAATTTAAATAGATAAATATAAAAAATGCTTAAATATGAACATTGATGTTATCAGTCAACAATTGAAAAAAAAAATTGAATTTTGCCAAGCCTACTTGCATCAGGAGTGTTCTTGACCTCAGCAACATTTCTCTCTGCCTTTCCAGAGCCCCCAAGGTCACTGGTTCATGCAGGGAGAACCTCTCTGAAGGGCTGGGGAGAGCATGTGCAGAGCCACACAGGTGAACTTGTCGTGTTAGGACCTGATCCTGCATCTATTGAAGTCTCAATAGGAGTTTTGCCGCTGACTTCAGTGAGCACAGGATTGCACAATGCAGCTGTTAAACAGGAACCACTTCAGGAGTTTGTTGCAACTGACAGGGCTGTAGAAAGAAAAAAGTGTGTTTGGCCCAGTACCAGAGAGGGGACTAGGACAAAACAGCCCTGCCCGAAGTAGCTCTGGCCAGAACTCTTGCACTGGGTGCCTAAAGCCACAGTAGTAGGCACCCTGCTGACAGTGGGTCACTTATCGGTACTCCGCACCGATCGCTCCCATTTCAGTGGGAGTGGGCCATGCATAGAAAATCGGACCATTTTAGTAGGGTGCTTAATTTTGGGCACTTAGATGCAGGACAACAGTTTCTAACTTAATTCAGGTCTAGGTGTGTCCATCGTGTGGAGACCAGATCAGTGCCTACTTAGGTGGATGCACGCTATACCTCTGCTATGAGAGGCAGCCTTCACCTATGTTGTAATTAACATATTTAATGTTAAATGGTTGGCACTTAGTGGGTTATCCCTGAAAGGCCTTGCAGCGGTCTGAGTGGCAAAAAACCCACCAAACTGCTTCTCCCAGCTTCAGAAAGATCTCTGACTACTTCCACTCTAAGTTTCGGGTCATCCCTTCACTGTCTCTGCTGGAGGATTTGGGCAGGATCTTTGGAGGACATCACACAAGACTGTAATAACCCAAGCTACTGCTTTGAGTGGAACAGCACGAGGCTGTAAAGTGAAGAGCTCCACCAGTGTTGACCACAACTTCGTCTTGTGTTGATGATAAGAATACTTATGATACAAAACAGGTTTTACATTTAAAACTAACAGAGGAGGAAGTATTCTCTGTAGATAGTGAATCGATCTGATTTGTTTCTGGTCACTGTGTCCTTTAAAATTTTAAACTAGATCTTATCCTCTTGAACTTCATTTGTATTCATAGATTGGAAGAGGAAAAAGAACTGTCCTGCCCTCTCCACCTCCTAGAGAAGTGACTACTGCTATCAGAAAGCTGGCTTAGCGCTTTCAAGCCCTGGTCCCAGGTGCTTAACCAGTGATTTCCCCTTGTTCAGTGGCTTGACTTCCTTTAAAACTTCAATAGCAAATGTACTGCTTGATTTTTTTTTTTTTAATTTAAATTATTTTAAAAGATGATAGTAAGTTGAGGCCTTAACTTAGGTTGTCATAATTTCAGATGTAATATTTAATTTTAAATAGGTTTATTTTATAAAGAAAAACCCAATTTAAATGCACCCATTTAAAAAAAAAATCTATTTTAATCCACCCTTGTTCATAGGGCTTTTCCCCCTACGTGTTTGGCAGGGGACTGGCCTTGTCTGTACTAGAGGAAACTTGTGAAATTTTTTTTCCCGTGCACTGCTTCTCCCTTCCCTGGAGTTACCGACATTGGAAGCCCTAATGTAGACAGCCCACCTGCTGCTGGTACATTTTTCAACCCTGTGTCATCCATGCCTGCTGGGAGCAAGTCTAACCGATTTGCTAGCGCTGGTTCTTCTGGACTGACAGCAATACTGAGGAATCTTTCCAAAATGTCCTTAGTGTAGGCAAGGCTAGTGGTGAGTCTGTTAGCCTACTGCGAAAGCGCTCCTTCTCAGCTGTACTCCTTAGTCGTGTCTTCTGGGGGCAGGTGATCTGGCTAGGGGGAAATGTACAAATGGCTCCCCTTTCTCCCTCCTACTGCTGACACCGGAGAAGCCTTTGGAGCTGTGCCAACTTGGCTAGAAAATCCCCCAAGATGAACGAATCCCGGCAGCTGTGAACAGCAGATCCTAGGCTGGTGGTGAAGCGTCAAAAGCTTTAGAAACTTGGATAGCGTCGTCCTTCCGCAGGCATGGCTGCAGATGAGATCCAGGATGGGGTGGCAGCTGACCCCTTGGTCACGTTCATTGTGCTGGTTTATATTCTCTTTCCTGCTTCAGTTCCGTTCCTTGTGCTGCCAGGAACTGGGGATGAGCTGTCTGGTCCCTCCACCCTTCTAAGGACACGACTCATAGGTGGAGGATTTGTGCATTTGAACTTCAGATGAAGAGCCCTTGTTTTGAATGCAGAGGAGTTTCTCCGGGTCTGAAAATTCTTCACTGCCCTTAGTAGTGGTAATAGTCTGAACCAGGAGGGACTGGTTGCTCCCCTTCCCTCTTTGAACAATTCTCTGTTAGTTCACTCCAGTAGGGCTAAACCAGCAGATGTCAATCAACCAGCCATTAGCCTCTTGCTCTTTGAGTGCAGTTGTCTGACTGGGAGCGGAGGGAGCAAGGCTTTGCCTGCTATGGAGATTCTGCCTCCGGCTGTTTTGAAGCTTCAAATTGCCCCAAAATGAAGTCCCAATCCTCACATCTGAGTCTTCGTGGGGAGCACGTTCTAACCATTCTTCTCGGTACCAGTCGCTGTCGGCACCACTGGAGCCAGCTCGCCCTTCCTCCTTGTCTTGTAATCTGTAATGCGATTAATCTAGGGCAGTCGTGAATATTCTTCTAGAGGGAGCACGTGCAAGGGAAAGGACCTTCCACTCCTAGAACATGGTGCAGAATGCACTGTAGAGAAGAGCTGGACTGGATAGGCAACTGTTAGCAATGTGGAACAATTCCCTAATCGGTGTGGTAACTGGACTTTCTGTTTTTCCCTGACAATACTGCACACTGTTCCGCTTTTTAATAGCTCTGGCAAGTTCCTCTTTCTGACCAGGGATAAAGGATAATCGACTCATTCCATGCAGAGCGTGTCCCCTGCAGTCATGCGCTGATTTGGCAGAGCTATCTGAGCCCTTGGTGGCACAGGTTCCCACACCTGTGGGGATTTGGTTCAGGTTTCCTGCTTAATGAAGCTGTTGAGATTTTGAAGGTTTTTTGTCGAGTCTTTGATCGTCCAGCCAAATTCTACATCTTGGTGTGCTCTGGGCAGGTGCCAGGGGCTTCTCTCGGTCAGCTCCTCTGTTTAATTAGACCACATCCCAGCCTGAAGCGCAAGGCTTAGCTCTTCGTAGCCAGCATGGGGGAGAGTTAGCTGGCCATCCTCAAGGAGCAGGTTTAGACTCCTCCTGCCTGAAACTGGTTTGTTCAGGCTTGAGCCTGAAGCCTGATGCTGAGAAGGGAGGGATGGCCAGAGCACTGGAGCAGGGCAATGTAAATGGGTAGTCAGCTTGGGAAGGGACCGGAATTGTGCCCCAAGGCCCACTCCCATGCAGGCCAGTTTGGGGTGTCTTCTAGAAGCTGCATTTACAGAGTTTGGTTTGGATGCTAGTTGGGAACTGCTGGGAATTGCTGACCCGCTCCTGAAGGATCGAAGAGCATGAAGGCAGGATTGATGGAGTGCTAATTGTGTTGTAGAAGGAAATTAGTGGTTTCTGGGAACCAGCTGACGAAAGCTTTGTGGCTGTAATAAATAACCATCATGTCTAGATGATTAGCACTCAGCCCAGCCCAGCCAGGATGGTGGCTTAGTGCAGAGAAGGCCAGGGCAGAGAGAGCCTTCCCGCTTCATAGAGCCTAGTCACAGGGAAACGCAGTGCTGAAGTTGGGGGGAAGGTGGGTCTGTGCTGCTCTTTCCCTTGAGTTAGCTGATCTGGAGGGGAGGCAGTAGAGGGGACAGTCTCAGTTGTGCCTGCGGAGTAGCTGATTATATAGTGCACTGTGTTTTATGGAACAGTCTGCCTTGTATGGTGGCTAAATCCAGAGCAATCCTTGCATTAGTCTATGTAGCCCAGTACAATCTGCTACCCCTCTTAGACTGTGGGTACGTCTATATGGACACTTAGTTTGTGGAAGGCTGAGGTGTAAAGCAAACTTGTGCTAGCCTGCCAAGCACTAACTGGCCCTCTGGGCCCTGCTGCAATGCACTCCAAGTTCCCTAGTGCACTTTGACCCTGTTTCAAAGCAGGCACATCAAAATGCACTGGGAACTTTTAGTGTGTGGCAGGGTAGTGCGGGTACATTTATACCCTGGCTGAGATAGACATAGGTTTGCCAACTTGGTAATATTTAATAACTGGACACTCCATCAGAGTATGGAAACCTTCCCTGCCCCACATCTTTCCCTGGGGCTCCATCTCTTCTCCCCCCCTCCCAAGTCTACTCTTCTTCCTCCTTCAACTCCCCCTCCCACCGCCCTGCCTGGGTCAGGAGGGACTCGCCTGCAGAGCTGGGGAGCCCTAGCTTTGTAGGGGCTGATGCGGGTGATGACCCAGCACCTCCCCATCCCGCAGTAACTGGACTTTAGGTGTTCGGTCAATAGATCTGACCGGACGCTGTCCAGTCCCCTTTTTGACTGGACTTTCCAGTTGAAAACCAGGCACCTGGCCACCCTACATAGGCAAGCCCTGAGCCATTCATGAGGCTAGTCCCAGTCTAAATCTCTATGCCACAGAAATTCACCTCTGGTTAGAATGTGGCCAGAGGGTTTGGTCCTTACCGGAACAGCACCTGGAGCAGTGATGTACAAAAGTTTATTTAGAAGCACAAAAAGTCCTCACATTCTGGAGAGTGTCTCAGCAGCCATCCCTGTGTCACCGAAGCTGGAGCCCTCTTCACAAATAAGCAGACAGCTGATGTATGCGGTAACTTCCCAGAATGTTGTGTATCAGGAATTGGTGTGTGCACTAAATGTGGCTTCACGCAGCTTCTCTGGGTCCAGGAAGCTGCTGAGACAGAGAAACAATTAAATGATTAAAAATTCCAATAAATCCCAGAATTCAGTACCCCTTCCAGCCTCTGACACACTCATCCCTGAAATAAACAAAGCAATTAAATACCAAAGAGCTGCGTTTCCCAGGTCGCTCAGATTTTTCTGAACTATAACTCAGCTGTCTGGACTCTGCTCTCCTCCTCAGCAGAGAGTGTCGGGGACCATATTGGCCTGAACCATGAATTTCCTGTGGTTTTAAAAATCTAAACTACTTCATTGTTTAAATGCTGTATCATATGCTGAACCCAATTTCAGAGAATATCCTACGCAGTATAAGGCGAATGCTAGTGTAGTTATTGGCAGCCCCACAGCTGCAGAGCCTGCATTTGCTTTGGGAAGCACATCCAGAGGTTCAGATACTTATCCAAACTTTCTGTAGCTATATACTTTCTGTGCCCCAGCTCCCCCCTCCCCACTGCTTGGTTATAGGAAGGGAAGGGAACAGCTTGCTCTTAACACTTCCCTATGCAAAGCCCTGGGCACATTTTCCAGGGGGCTGACAGGCCTGCTTCCATTTCTTTGTGCAGCTGGCATGCAGATAGACCATTCTCTCCCAGATTCCCAGAGCAGCCCAGTTCTTGGGTGGGCACCCTGCCTGCTGGGTCACCTGGGAGCTTGCTGCTATTCCTTTAAGCATGTGTCACTGAGGCTGTCTGGGAGCTGCCCTTCCTGGGAGTGATCAAAGTTTCTCAGTAGCCCATGGGTCCCAGCGCAGGTTCACAACGAGACCTAGAAAAGAGGCCACCTAGACTGAGCTTCCTGGTTTGACCCTTCCCTCCTCAGGCTCCCTTTTAATAGTGGCTCGTCTTGCATGAGGCCATTTGAAAGGGACATTTTCCTCCCATGCTGCTGTGGTCTCCGGGGCAGTAGTCGGGCTATACTTCAAGCAGATGGCTCAGTTTATTACAGAAATGTGCCTTTTTGGTTCCTTTGCTAGGACAACTCTAAACACCTTGGAATTCCTCAACTGAATCCCCGGCCCCCCAGTAGCTGGCCCGTTACATTTGGGGGAGACAGGCAGCTGCAGCCATCCGTGTCTGTCCTGCATCGGGGCTGCAGCTTGCTGCACTTCCTTCCTTTCCAGCTGGATAATATTCTGAGCTCCTGTTTCCCCTTTCATTCCTGAGGAGATGGTGCAGTCGTGCAGGCAGTGAGTGAAAACTCAGGGCTGAGACTGCTAAAGCCCATGGGCTCTGCTCTTCCCTTAAAAGCAAAAGGGGAGCGGAGGGCCATGCACTTAAATGCTTGGATCAGCTGCTCAGGGAGAGAACCGGCTTCCCCAAAGGGAGCACTGTGCTTGACTGCTCCACTCCTGATCACCTGGGGAAGAAAGATCCTCTTTGACGCTGCTGCTGTTTCTCCTTCTTCCCAGCCAAATCCTGATGTCTGGAGGATGTTTTAATCTGTAGCTTGTACTGTCGCGTGCTGAGATGAGAGGCTGAGAATTAAAGGCGGAGGCAGCTTCCAGTTATAAAGCAGGTTTTTGATCCCTCAGTCAAATTTTACCCAAAATAAACCTACCCACCTGTAAAACTTCAGATGGGTTCTGCCACCAGCCTAGTTCTCCTAGGAATCCTGTGAGGCAAATTGGAAAAGAGGGTTGGGTGACATGAGGGGTCCAAAACTGAGCTGATTAATTTCTTGAGAAGTTTCCTACTCAGAACTCTGAGGGGAAACTCAAACTTGTTCTGGTTGGCTGGGCTTGTGCGGCCATTCACTCTGGTTCTGTCGGTCTGCGGGGTGGTAACTTTTGAACGCTTCAGCCAATCAATTCCAAAATTGCAGGGAATGTTCCAGCCAGCCGTGGCCAGAACCCTATTGATTGCAGGGAAAATCAGAAAACGGAAAGGGGGGAAATGGGGAGTATATGGAGCCCCTGTCCTTTGTTTAGCTTCAAGCACCTCTGCAATTGTCTATGGATCAAACAACTGGATGATGGCCTTCAAGCGTAAGGAGAGCCCTTCTTGTCCTCCCAAGAGAAACTAACTTATGGACACCCAGACAAATAACAACCACAGGGTACAGAATGGGGGGATTCTGGTTTGGGGGTGGGAGAATGGGGAGTGCACAACTCCTGGCAGTGGGAGAATGCATAAGTCCCTACAATAGAGGGAGATGTGAGGGTGGCATCTGGGAAGATTGGGGGGGGCTGCCAGGAGCACCTCATGTGTGCAGTGCACTCTCCCTATACAAGCTGTAAGTGTATGACACGCTAATCTATTGGTCTGGATGAGGACTGGTGCAGGTGCCGTTAAGTGTTAGAACTTTCATGGATTAGAATAGGTGCCTTCAGGGGAAGCTTTGCACCTTAAAGCAGCTAAAGTTTCTTCCTTTAGGCATGTGTGGGGTTCGTAAGTGCACAGCTCCTCTTACAGAGCTTGGGGAACCCTGCGGCAGCCAGATGGGAGCTTCTTCACCCGTGCACAAGTGTTTAGGAGCCTCTCCCACTCTGTGAGCCATGAAGAGTTCCTCCTTTGGGTGCCACTCGGGAAGCTCCCATCTGGATGGTATGGAGAGCCAATGACCCCAACCCTCACTCCTCTAGCAAACTCCCAAGTTCTAGCCTATCTCAGTCAGGCTGTAATTCTTTGTACTGTAGCACTTAGGGAACTGCTTCCATTTTACATATGGAAGACTGGAGCTCAGAGGGTAAGTGACTTACCTGAGGGGTCACAGCAAGTCAGGGTTAGAACCCACATCTCAGAGCCCCTGTGTGTGTTCCTGGATCGCTTGTCTAGGAGCTGGCTGGTGCCTAGCTTCACTCTGAACTAGTATTCCAGCTGGTGAGGTCAGGTAATGGCAGTACCACCTCGTTGATCAGTGCTGTAGCTGATGGAGATGTCACTAAGCATCCAGGCTGTAGCATGTGCCTGCTGGAGGATCTATTCTAGAAGTGTCCTGATCTGTCTCTAGGGTACTGACACGGTCCCCATCACCGTAGTATCTGAGTATCTCAGTCTTTCCTGTCTCTCTCCTCATGCACCCTGTGAGGCAGGGCAGTTATCCCCACTGTACCGCTGGGGAGCTGAGGCTAAGTGACGTGCCCAAGGTCTCACAGGGAGTCTGTGGCAGAGCAGGGAACTGAACCAGTGGGCCATCCCTCATCTCTGGCAAACGTGTGCAGGCAGAATGACCAAGGGAAGGAGGAGTTGGAAGTGTCCATAAAACACCTTCTGTGTCTGGTAACCCTCTGGCTTCACTATCCAGAGACCATTGCTGACATAGCCCTGAGACCCACCCCGCTCCCCCTGAGGCCATGAGTGGGGAGAGCAGAGCACTAGGACTGTATTTGCAGAGGCAGCAGCAGTCTGATTCCATCTAAGACAAGCAAGTCCTTTCCTGTCCTCACAGCATGCCTAGAGACCAGCTTCCTGTCACCCACAGTCCTGAGGAACCCTCCCCCTGTGGAAATAGTGTATAAATGTGTTTACCATTTCCCATCCTGCTGCCAGACAGCTGAGAGCTTGTCGACAAATGGGGGTGTGACACTACATCCTCCTAGGACAGTTCAGGCAAGTGCCCCCCCTCCGACCTGCAGAGAAGAGGGGCAAAAGCTTGCACGCATCCATATGAGGGGCTAGCTGGGCAGGTTCACTCACCTGTCCTCACTGGAAGGTGGGAGCAACTAACTCTTCTAAGTCTAAGCTAGATCCCTAGCAGCCGACTTCTGGTCCTCGCAGGAGACCATGCTCTGAGGCCTGTTTAGTGTGTGTGTCCCCCCTCCCCCCACTGGCAGGCACTGCCCTCACAGTGAGTGCAGACCACTGCTCCCTGCTGGTGGGGGAGTCGGCACATTGCCCTGGGCTGCACAGATCTGCAGGTGCTGCCTTACCTTTCTGGGCAGGTGCATGCAGTGTTTTGTGCACCCCTCCTGAGGCAGCTCAGGTGCTAACACTCTCCTCTCCCACCTCTGTTCTTAGTGAAGTTCATGCGGGAAGTGACTCCCTACATTAAGAAGCCGTCGCTGGTGTCAGACCTCCCGTGGGACGGGGCAGCTCCCCAGTCACCGAGCCTGAGTGGCAGTGAGGACTCCGGCTCCCCGAAGCACTACAATGGCACCAAAGACAGGAAGGTGATCCCTCTGAAAATGTGCTTCGCCGCCAGGAACTTGAGCATGCCGGACCTGGAGAACAGGTGAGCTGGAGCCTAGGGAGACAGAGGCCTTGGCGTGTAGCAGGCTGCTCTGGGCCTATCTGCCTGGCATTTTGGGTGCAGGGAGGAGTGTTGACACAGGCTGGCGGGACATGCAAGGTGAGAAATGATCCCTTTTTGGCTGCTTTGCAATGTGTAAAGGAGTCTGGAAGACTTTTAAAAAGCTGCTTTTTCTGCTTGGCTTCTATCTGAATGTCAGGAATGTGGAGCCTCATGTTTTCCTGGAGGGCTCTTGGGAGGCCAGAGAACTGCAGGAGTGTCCCAGGCCCTAGTTATGGGGGTAGGAGTGTCTGAGTCTTTGAGACTCTTTTCTCCCAGGTGCCCATAGGAGCTGGAGTTAAATGGGTGCTTACAAAGACAAACAGGGTTTGAATCCGCCCCCCCCACCACTTGCAAGCCCTTGTGATGTCAAAGTCCTGCTAGATCTATTTGTTTTGAATCCTCCAGCAAACAAAGGCAGATATGAGACACCTGCATTCCTGATACAAAACCAACCAGGAAAAACACACCAGACTTTGGCTGTATGTCAGGAAAGGGCACAGATGTTTCTCTTCCCTTGTAGGCCCCCTTAGGTGTGAGAGATCCAATGGCATGGGTTTGTTCCTTCAGGCAGGTGGGGGGAGCTGTTCTGCTTATCACTGTGATGAACAGGTGGGAGTCAGGTCTGCGCTGGGTCCCCCAGCAGTGCGAATGCCTTTGCAGCTGACTTTGTGGCAGCAGCAATGGGGCTTTCTACAAGAGGGGCTGATGCTGCCTTGAGTGAGCTGTGAAGCTGGTGGCCTGACTGTTTGTACTTCCCGACATTCGAGGTGGTAACCCTGCCGCTGGTTCGTTCTCGGCCAGGTAACTTCACCTCAAGGGGTGCTGATCCTGCCTGGGTAGAGGATAGAGCTAGGAGTCAGGAGACCTGCATTCTAACGCTGCCTGCAGCTCAGACTCCTCTGACCTGGCACAGTCACGTCACTTCCCTGGGCCAGTTCTTACCCTCCTACACTTGCAGGGTGATGTGAGGGTTAACCGGCCCAGTTTTGGAGAGCTGAGCTCTTCAGCTGGAAGGTGCTATAAAGGGGTCATTATTTCACATAAGTCCCCCCCGGCAGTTGCAGGAGGATCTGGCAGTGTTGACTTCCTGCCCCAAAGCGTTCAGTGAGGAGCCTGCGTTCCACCCCGGAAGTAGCTGTTTCATAGGTGGGTGTGGTTATTCCTTATCTGCCACAAAGTGGGAGTTGGGAGCCTTAACTAGTTCACGTGACCCAAGTGGATTGAGTCAAAGGTGATATACAAGTGCAAGGCTCCTCCTTTGGCTGTATTAACTTGCACCCAGGGTCCCGAACACAGGGCTCCGTTGTGCCAGGTGCTGTACACCCACAGGGAGGCCTGTGGAGCTGAATGACCCAGCGCCTGACACACATGGGGCGGGAAGGTGAGGGGAGCAGCGAGGTCCATGGCCACAGGGGCCATCTGTGCAGATAGATGCTGCAGATCCCACTGCTGCTCGTTCGCAGTCACAGCAGAGATGCGTCTGGAGAAGCAGGGTTGTGATCCATCTAGTTCAGCTGTGTCTCTGCTTGCAGCCAGGTTACGTGTAACGCCTGCGTGTTTAGCGTCTGGTTGAAGACAAAGTGTCCTCTCCTGGTGCCTTTTGGGAGGTGCTGGCTGGCTGGGTGTCCACAGGATGTTTGGCTAATCTGCGTGTTGAACTCTTTCCATGGAGAAGATACCTGGCCTTGCGCCACACGCACACTCCAGCGGAAATGGCAGTTCCTCTGCTGATCCGTGTCCCCGGGATCGGCTCTGGAGACGATGCTCGAGCTTCAGCTAAGCAGCAGAAGATGGACTAAAGGAGACTTAGGGTGGGAACAGCTGCGCCTCAGGCCAATCTCCTGATTCACTCATCAAATCATAACTGCAGCTTGCAGGAAATTCTCAGTGGTTTGGCTACCAACCAGGTCTCTCCACTCAGCGCCCCTCCTCCCCCCAGCTGGCTGGCTGCCGCGTGGGACAGGCAGTGTTTGTATTTTGCTGTCCTCCTGGGGTAGAAGGCTCCAGCTCAGGGAAGGATGCAAACCCCCACATCTAAATTGCCTTTCTGGCAGTTTAACTTTCTTCTAAAACAGAGTTCAGATGGATTTGGGCTGAATCTCACCCAGGCCTTCCCCTGCTCTGGTAGCACCCGTCTGCCCTGTCACACACCTGCCAGGTGGGGGCGGTATTGCGTGTAATCCTGCCAATGAGTGGTGGTTGGGGGCAGTTAGAGGCTATTAGTGATCCTGTTGGGTGCATGTGTGTCCGGGGAGGGGGGGGGGGGGAGGGGGAATCTTGGTTGTGCTTATTTTCATTCTCTGCCCTTGCCACCTCTTCTTTGTACCTGCCAAGTGGCTGTATCCTATGTCCAGCCGGGGGCAGAGTTGGAATGTCACACCTAGTCAATGGTCCCAGAGCAGCTGCACTTTCCTGTTGAAAAGAGTGTTGACAACTGTGTATCTGTCCAGTACTTATCAGGGTTCAGAGTTAACCTGTTGAACTGGCCCTTGGACCTGTAGTTCAC
The DNA here is from genome assembly GCF_028017835.1 of Emys orbicularis. Taxonomy (NCBI): domain Eukaryota; kingdom Metazoa; phylum Chordata; order Testudines; family Emydidae; genus Emys; species Emys orbicularis. The sequence continues at coordinate 3,029,731 of NC_088696.1, read as the reverse complement.
CCCTGCAGATTCTGTTGGGTGCATCTGGAAAGATTTCCTCAACCACCTGGGCTTCGTTAAAAGGAAAGGTTAAATTCTGTAAAAACAGATGAGGCCTCTGGAGCCAGATTGGCGTGGCCTGTGTGAGCAGGCTCTGGCATGGAGACGGGGCAAATGAGCAGCATTGGTTGGCAGTACTGGGTAAGCAGTGATGTTCCAAACTGCGCTCTGCTGCAGGAAACTTGCTGCTTGGAACTTGCTTCTCCTCTCAGTGTGTTGCTGAGCATTTGAACTGATTCCCCATTTGCCCAGGCGGTGGCTGGGCCCTGCCATGCAGAGTGGGGTTGCATTGCTGAGCTCTGAGAGTCGGGTTTGTCATTAGAGGGAGGAAATGACACTAATCACTTCCCCTTGTTTTCCCTGTATCTGTCATTACCTATGCAAAGCCCTCCCCTGGGTGCTAGGGACCAGGGAAATGCTGTCAGGCTCTCACTGATGGGGAAGTTGCTATAGCTAGAAAGTACTTAATCTTCAGGGGGTTGTGCTGCCCCGGTTGTGTAGGGCCGATTACCTGATCTCCTGGGCCAAGCAGGTCTGACACTTATTGCAGGACCAGTTTCCAAGGTGGTGTCGCTTCACCGTCCCATGCTGCCCACACATCCCTGCTGGGAGGCTGCCTCCCACTCAGCTCTTGGGAACAGTCATGGCCAAGCTACAGGGTTTTTGCAGCATGCAGGCTGCCTTTTGCAGGACTCTCCCTCAATGCTCCCATGAGAAGATCTTGGCCAGGAATAGTTTGACTTGGTACCTTTGCCCCACCAGCATCTCTGTCCTGGCACAGAGTTGGTCCACGATGGAAACGACTAAGGTTTCCGGCCTGCGCGTCCCTTTCTGAACAGGGCAGTATCTCCCTTGCAGACTCCTCTTAACTAGGTGGTGGGGAATGTAACGCCATCTCTGCCGAGTCGTCTGCCCCTTTGCTTTAAGCTGCACAACTTGGCACGCTTGTGCGTTGGTGGGTGGACATGTGAAAGAGCCGTAATGGCTTCAGTACTAACATGACGGGGGGGGAGGGGCAGGAAAACAGTGTCTCTTTAGAATGCCCATGGAATTAAATTGCCAGAAATGTACATGGGCGAGTAAGAGCTAACTGCTCGTATGTCCTGAACTCAGAACAGTATTTGTTCTCAACTGGGAGAGACCGCGTCCACAGCGCAATACGCACTCCCGAGGCTAACGTGCTGGTGTAAGGTGAGCCACCCTTTCCAGCACTGCTGGAGTTCGTGCCAGCATAGGTGCTTGTGCAGGCTCTGCACAGGCATTTTCAGCACCATGTCCTAATGCTGGGAGGTTTTCATGGGGCTGAGCTATCCAAAGCCCCTTGGCACTGGCACCAGTGCCGAGAATGGGAGTGGGATACTGGAGCTGGGAGAGAATGCAGTGTCAGTGTAAATAACAGTGGCCAAGAGCGTAATGATGGCTTTGTCTGTCCTTGGAGAGCCAGCAAGCAACCCAGTCTGCGTAGCTGTGGAAAGCCAAGTGAGCTCTGACATGCACACTGCTGACCTGGAGGGCTCGAAATGCCTCCCCTGTAGCTTGTGTGGGATGAGGAGTGTAGTCCAAGGGTACGTCTACACTTCAATCAAGAACCCGTGGCGCAGAGTCCCAGACCCTGGGGCAATTGACTCTGGCTCGTGGGGCTCAGGCTGTGGCACTAAGAACTGCAGTGTAGACACTGAGACCCCATGTGGGGGGCGGGTCTCAGAGCCTGGCCTCCAGCCTGAGCCCAACCATCTAGACTGCAATTTTTAGCCCCACAAGCCATAGTCAGCTGACCTGGGCCATCCATGGCTGGGCCACAGGTCTTTTATTGCAGTGTGGTGGACCCCGAGTGTCTGGATCTGCTGTGCTGCTTCTGTGTCCTTGCAAGACTGAATTTCCAGCACTGGAGCATTCCCCAAAGCTGCGGCCTGGTACCAAGAAAGCGTTAAAAGTAGCAGCAGTTCATAAAGGGCTTGGGCCAGGATTGTCCCTGGGCTAGCGCCATAGCGATGTGTGCTGAGATCATGGGCTTCCTGCTACCATTCACAATTCACTGCATAGTGCTGCTGGTTACTAAGCCAGTCTGTACCCCTGGGTTCCCAGGCCAGCAGCACCCTGGCACGTAGAACTTTCCAGCCCGCCTCAAGCGCAAAGTCTCCCCGTCTCCCAGGACTTGATAAGGAGGTGAGCCTCTGAGGAGCTGTGTGACCAGAGGTCTGAGCTGTGCTCTGGACCTAGACAAAGGCAGCACCAATTCCCTGTGTAGGGTCCTGCAGCACAGGCAAGTGGGAAGGGCAGAGAGTTGTCCTGGGGTTCCCATCAGGATCAGAGTGAACTGCATTTAGCCTGTGTTTGGAGAATGCAAATCCAATTACACAACCCCCGCTCATCCAGGTGGAAATAAGCTGCCGCTGCAAAAGGCTTTTGTCACGCTGTATCTGCTGCCTCTCCGGAGTTCTGCAGCAGGATTCTGCACTGACTGTGCACGCTGGTGGCTTCCCGCGAGGAGCGGTGCACACGCTCCTGTCTCAAAGCTAGCCAGCCCCAATGTACTTTTAAGTACATGGACTCGTTTCTACGTGTTCTGTGGTTTCACGCCTGCTTCTCTGTTGTGCTAAGAGGATGGTAGGCAGCTTGCCTTTGGGTGGCATTTGTACAACTTCCATTCCACTTAATAGCCCATCTCAGACGTTTCGCGGTTACAATCTCATCCCTGTAGCTGCTTGTCAACAGGTGATTGCCCCCTGAGTCCAGCTGGGCTCCTGATTTGCCAGCAGTCTAATTAATAGCCGCTCTGTACTATGCACGCATCCCCAGATCCAAGAAGGTAACTGTGGAGAAAGGACCGTCAGCTTTAACTGATGGTGGGAATTGTTGGCTTTCAGAGCGCTCCCATCACGTCCTGACTTAGGCATCATAAGGAGCAGATGTGTCTGCAGCAGTTTGGCTGGGCTAGTCTGTTCTGGGTTCTGTAGCTACTGATTGAAGGGCAGAGGAGGTGAGAAGCCTGTGTGCTGCATCTGCATTCCAGGGAGGGAAGAGATGCCAGCTCGCCCTTTAGTATCCGTCTCTCTAATAGCCTGTGCCTGAGCAATTGGGTGAGAAGCCAGGCAGGGATCTGGGCTGGGCACCCCCGCTGCTCGGAGGGATGCTGAGCTGCCGCAGGAAGGTTCCTGCAGGAACCTGGGAGCCCTTGCTGCCCCCAAAACCCTCGGAGTGCCGGCAAGCGCTGGGCCAGTGCTCGCTTACTTCCTGAGCTCTCAGATGTTGCATCAGCTCCTGGCAGGGCTGCCTGACAGCTAAGATTAGAAAGCTCTGTAATCTTTTAATCAGTGGCACAGCTTCTCAGCCAGCTGAGGGAGAGGATGATTCACGAGGCATCCCCCTGCCCTAGCAGAGCGGGGATCGTCACCGCCTCCGGGGCTGCGGGTCTCATAAGCACCTGGACAGATGAGTTTCCAGACCGTGTTCTGCCACGCAGCACTGGAATTCCATCCTGCCACAGAGCCAACTTTGCCCTACCCTCCATCCCTGTGGTGAAGTCTATGTGAGCGCTGCCTGGGCTGCTCGTAGATGACCCCAGCCAGGGGCTCTCCCTAGCAGACACCAAAGGGCTAAGGGTTCATTTGAGCGTTTCATGTGTACTTTTCTTGGGGCGCCAAACCCCATTGATGTAGGGTGTGTCTGCTGCAGGGCTTCCGCGTTCCCCCTCTGCCTTAGCCCGGCTGCACTTCTCAGCCTAGCTCTCTCTCTTCCTATTCAGGTTGATAGAGCTGCACTCACCAGACAGCAGAAACACCCTGATCCTGCGGTGCAAAGACACAGCGACAGCACACTCCTGGTTCACGGCCATCCACACCAACATCATGGCCCTCCTCCCTCAGGTGCTGGCTGAACTCAATGCCATGCTAGGTGCCAACAATGCCACAGGAAGTAGCAAGGAGGTCAAACACATCGCTTGGCTGGCGGAACAGGTATGCAGAGATGGAGGGCCCCTGCTGTCTTGACCTTATTTGGGTAGAACTCATTTTTACAGGTGTGGTAGCAGTGCAGTCTAGCACTCTGCCTAAGGTGTAGCTGTGAAGAGATTAGCTTTCATTGGCAGGCAGGGAGAAGGTCAGCACTGCAGAGATTACAGCACTTTGGTAGTGGCTCGTGTGTTTTCAGTTCTCCTTTCTCCACTTACTACTGTGAGCCTAGAAGCCAGCTCAATAATGGAATCCAATGGCAGCCGGAGCTGTGGAAGAGACCTGTCCAGGGAGGGATTTGTGCCAATCCAGTTTTGAAAATGTAACTTCTACCTAAAAACATCCTGACCCAATTAATGTTTCAGAGACGGCTTTCATCTCTGCCCGGCAGGCCACAGCTCCGGTAACCCTCCTCTCCTCTGGAGGTGTGGCCCCTACCGACCTTGCAGGGGCATGTGCTGTAGTAGTGTTTGCCTGTTGTAGACAGGGCTGTAACCTCCTCACAGGCTTCCCATGCCTGTTGTGGACGGGTTGTGTGCAGGGTTTGTTCTGATTCTCAGCAGTGTCAGTGCAAGCCTGATCTCATTCCTAGCAGCACTAGGATGGTGCTTCAGTCAGCAGCTTTGCATGCACACAAGGCTCCAGAATTTCCCATCTGAGTGTCTGTCCTCTCTCCTTCCCTCAATAATTCATTTCCCCTTTAGTCAAAACCTCACCTGGTGCTCTTCCTCTTTATTTAAAGGCGCTATGCATATGCAGTTGTCTTACTGCCCTCAACGTGCAATAAAACGCCTCCTTTTTAGGTGGGAGTTCATGCTCCAAGTGCCAATTTCACACTTGATCCTAGGCTGGCAGAGCTTTCTAGCTCCTGATGCTTGGGTATCTGTGCACCATTGTGCATGCATCCCTTGGGTAACTAGACTGGCAGGAAAGGGGTGGCAATGCCATAATCTTAATGGGGATGAAAGATGGTTAAAGCAGAGACCTGGGGGTCTGTGCACAGCCTTGTCACCGAGTCACGTGGCTGTGGCAAATCGACCACTCTGTCCATCTAGTAAAGGAGTTGAGAACCCTCCTTGGAGCTAGGAAAAGTAACTTGCTTATACTGAAGTGCTTTGAGATCCTTGGGTACCAGGCGCTATGCAAAGCAAAGCGTTGTTGTGGGTAGGAAGACCTGGTAAAGCAGAGGCCATTCCTCACAGGTCATTGGGAGGGACAGTTCGGGTTCAATCTTGTGAAGTCCATGGACTTTTCTTGAGGTCCCATAACCTGGTGCTCAGCCAGGCACACAACTATTTTGCTGTGCAGCTGGGCCCTGAAACTAATGCCAGCAAAGCTACGTGTTGAACCATTGTGAACATGAAACCCCCTCACGTTTCACGGAGCCTGCACTTCCTTCCCAGGGCTGTGTTCAGTTTCCAGTTAAAGATGTTAAACCTTTGGCAGCTCCAAGCTTCCTAGATCCTCTTCAGAGTGGCCTGGAGCGTTTGTTTCTGCAGATAAGAGGAGACAAAGGAGAGTCTGTGGGGGCGGAATGTCCTGTGTATTTAAGCCAGTCACTTGATGTCAGCTGTTGGACACGTGGGCTAGTGGCTAAAGCACATGGCCAAGAGTTAGGTCTGGAATCTGCCACAGACCATGGCTTTGGGCAAGTCAGTGACTTTCTGCCTCCACTTCCCAGTCTGACGTAGGGGTCATGTTGACCTAACTCCCAGGGTTTGCAAAGGTTAATTTCTGTTGTAAATATTCTCAAGCAATGCACTCCTCCTGTGTGCAGTATGAAAACCACAACCTTGCAGAGTTAAAGGGCTGTACGTTGTGCAGCAGTGCAGAAAACCCAGCAATGGGAACAGCCTCCCACAAGGTATTCAGGCAGGTGAGCATTTTAACAGCTAAAGGAAGGTAGGCCTCTCTCCACACGGGGCAGAACACTATTCCAATGGGATGATCCCCCACGGGCCAGTGGGACTGTGTCCTGCGAAGTGTTGCTGTGACAACAAGGAATTAGTTGGAACATCAGGTCGGGGTCGATTGTGCTCACTGTCCCACTGCTGCAGGAGGCACTGTGGCTGCCCGTGGTCCCCACACCTGGAACGCTGGGATGGCTTTACCAGAGGAGTCTGTGACTCCAGAAGCATTTGTGAAGCACTTTGCGTTCCACCTCAGGAGCCCAGAGAGGGCTGGCCAGGTTCACAGCAAGCTGGGCTTATACCCTCTGGGCTGTGCTCCTGTCCTGTTCCCTGCCCTCATGTGATGGGTCATAGTCTGAGTGGGTGGAAGCCAGTGCTCACCCTGCGCGGCTTTCCACTGGGGTGGTGAATCCCGTCGAAAGGCCTGAGCTCTCCCAGCTGCTGTGTGATCAGGACTGACTGACCGCATCTAGCGGTGGCCCGGGGAGGGATCTGCGCGGCAGGTTCTGAGTGTCAGTCTGATGCCCACGCAGCATGAGCCCTCGACCATGGGATTTGCCCAGTCACCGAGGAGTTAGAACTATAGTCCCAGACTTTCCCTTCCGTGAATTTGCTGATCCCAAAGCTACAGTTTATCCTTGACCTTGTAAGTGTTTTCTTGGCCTGATAAGAGCTGAGCTGTGGCCGTCCCTGGCATGGGATCTCCCGGATGGCTGGGCCCATTAGTGCCTTGCTGGCATTCCTCAGATGATGAGTTAACACATTCCCACACCATAGTAATAAAGAGCCCACTTGACCCAGAGTCAGATTAGACTCTTCGGTGCCTGCTCCTTAGGGCGCCACTCCACAGCCAAGTTATTCATATGGCACAACAACATGCTGCTTGCTTCAGACAGGGCCTGGCTCCAGGCGTGAAGGGAAATCCACTCTCGTTAATTTTCCAGGTTATTTTTTGCCCTAGTGCTGTTGATCTCTCCGAGTAGATCGCCTCACCCAGGGAGGGGAGGCGAGCACAAGCGTCATGGATTGATTCCACATGGGGTCAGACAAGAGCCCTACAGCACATTGCCTGATCCCAGTGTGCCCCGTGGAGAGGGAGAGGCACTGGGCTCTGCTGCTGGGAGGGAGGGAGAGGCAGGAACTGAGGGTAGAAAAACTCCGAACTCGGCTCACTACTCCCTTCCTTAGTCTGCATCGCCCCGTCTGCTCTGTTACTCAGGCTCCTCTCCCCTCTGCCACTGGCACATTGTGACTTCCTTAACAGATGCACTACTCAGGAATGTCCTTTGGCCCCAGACTGCAGATCTTAGATCCTCCCAAATGAGGATCCTTTGCCCCCGGCGGGCAGCACACACTGCTTCCTGGACTGCATGCTAACAGCTCTCTCGCCTTCTTGCAGGCTAGACTAGATGGAGGAAGGCAGCAGTGGCGGCCCATCCTCATGGCTATGACAGAGAAGGACTTGCTGCTCTATGATTGTATGCCCTGGACAAGAGACGCATGGGCATCACCTTGCCACAGCTACCCTCTTGTTGCTACCAGGTAAGATCCAAGTTGCCTGGAAGGACATTTCTTTGATGACCTAAACCCTACCCCGTACAGTGAAAGCCTTCCCCGCTTAGCGCTTTTCACCCACCAGTCTCCAAGCACTTTATAAAGCTGCAGCTTTTCAGGGGAAATTGAGGCACAGAGTTGGGACGTGACTTCCCCAGTGTCATGCAGTGAGTCTGACTGCTAGGATCAAACCTCTGGCCTCTGCCCAGTCTTCAGTCCGCTAAACCACAGCTTCCTCAGCCCACAGCTCCCTCAGCCCACAGCTCCAGCCAGGGCATTGCTGGAATAACATAGCTTGGGTCCTTCCTTGTTTTGCTGCTGATAGGCCTCTCAACAGCTCCTCACCTGCTAGGGTTGCCAACTGTCTAACCACACAAACCCAAACACCCTTGCCCCGCTCCTTGGCCCTGCCCCTTCTCTGAGGCCCCACCCTCTCACTCCAGCCCTCCTCCCTCCGTTGCTTGCTCTCCCCTGCCCTCACTCAGTTTCATTGGGCTGGGGCAGAGGTGTTCAGAGTGTGGGAGGGGGCTCCGGGCTGAGCCTGGGGCAGGGGATTGGGGTGCAGGAGGGGATGTGGGGTGCAAGCTCTGGGAGGGAGTTTGGGTGCTGGAGGGGGCTAAGGGCTGGGGGAGGCAGTTTGAGTGCGGGAGGGGGTTGGGGTGCGGGAGAGGGTGAGGGGTGCGGGCACCGGCTGGGCGGTGCTTACTTCAGGCAGCTCCTGGGCAGCGGCTCAGCGGGTCTAAGGCAGGCTCCCTGCCCGCCCTGACCCCGTGACGCTCCCATAAGCAGCTGGCATATCCCTGCAGCCCCTGGGGGGGCCAGGGGGCTCCGCACACTGCCCCTGCCTGCAGGCACTGACCCCGCAGCTCCCATTGTCCGCAGTTTCCGGCCAATGGGAGCTGCGGAGTTGGTGCTCGGGACATGGGCAGCGGACGGACACACACGCACCCTGCGGCCTCAGGAACGTGCTGGCCGCTTCTGGGAGTGGTGCGGGCCAGGGCAGGCAGAGAGCCTGCCTTAGCCCCGCTGTGCTGCCAGTCTTTTAGTGGCTTAAAATCTCCCAGTTTGGCTTCAGTAGCCTCTAGGAGATAGAGCCTGATTCCAGGAGACTCCCAGTGAAACCGGGTGGGTTGGCAACCCTAGCTGGGGCATGTGAGAGCCCTGCTTCTTTCTGTGCTGAGCCTGAGATGAGAGCGCCAGTGCACACTCATCACTGCTGGTGGGCCAGGACCCTAGGATGTGAGCATTTAAATACTAGCCCAGTCACTTCCCTAGCTGTTATCAGTCAGTCGGCCACCTTGCTCCAAGCCTTGGGCTGCTTTTCCTTTCGACTGCAACCTGGAACTTCCTTCCATTGCAGTGACAGGATTTCCTTAGTGTAGGACGACCTCCACCTGGTCAAATCCCACTGCTCTGCGAGGGGTCCCACCTGCAGAGTAACTGTCGGGTTTGGATTTGCATTCCAAGGGTGATGGGTGGAAACTGGCACTTGCCCTGCACAGTTTGCAAATCATTCTTGTGATTGGCCAGCGAGAGCTGGGGGAGTACCAATCAGAGTAGCCGAGGCAGCCCTCCCACAAACATTGCTCAGTGGCAGGACTGCCAGTAGCCATTACCTCTCTGGCAAATCAGCAGAGACTGGGCTGCTCTTCGTAGTAGCAAGTGGGAGAGTCAGGGGAGGGCTAGCTGTGCTCAGGCCATCCCTCTCAGCCACCATCGCTAGTGGCTTTGGGTTTTGGCTCCCATTCGCTCACACAGCAATGCAGGCCTCTGATAAATCACCTGGTAAAAGGCCACTTTCGTCCAGTTGCTCTTGTTGGGCCCATAACTCTGATTCTTTTTCTTAATGTGGCCAGCAGCCCAGAGCAACCCTGTAATAAGCCAGCGTGTGCGGCCCAGCCCTCCCAGGAACCGTAAGCCAGCAAGGCACTGGGCATTGGTGGGGGAGAGGGATCTCAAACTCTCAGGGATTCTGCAAGACGGTGACGTTATTCGTAAATGACACGGAATGCTCAAGCTGAAGGATGAGACAGACTTAGCAGTAGGCACTCAAACACTAATACGGAGCTGCAAACATTCCAGCTCCTGAGGAGTTTGCTTACAGCGTAAGAGTCTTTCTGTAAACTGATGCACTCCTGCTTTGAGCACTGAGAGAATGAGTCCTTGCCTCTCCCAGCCCTGCCATGGCGTTCATTCCAGTCCCACACAGAACCCAGCCCTGTGGCCCAAGCACAGACCAAGAGGCGAAGGTGGCCACCATGAAGCTCTGGCTACTGGAATACCATGAACAGCTAATGCTCACCTGGAAATCAGGCTGCCCAGCGTGGGTATCCCTGGGAGGTGCTGGTGAGCTAAGGACTGGTGAAACCAGTCTTGGCTGCCTGGCAGCATCTGCAGAAAGCGTGTGCTCCTGCTGGAGTCCATGCCAAGCTTTAGCCTTCTCTGTGGAGACCTCGGTGTCATTACTGCCCTGCTAACTCCTTCCATGATGATCTATGGGGCAGGGTGCATGTGTGTTCTCCTCCCAGGCCCACTCTTGCCACCTGTCCCGCAAGTGAAAGGGAGCAGAGCATGGTGTGCTGACAAGCCTGAATTTCAAACAGCCATTACAGCCTCCAAAACAGGAGTGTTTAGTTGTTGTTGGGGCAGGGAGCGCAGCTGCTGTGATCAGAGCGGGGGTCCACTGACATAGGAGGGGCTGCAGGCTCTCGGCATGGTGAGATGTCTGCATGCATCTTGCGTTGGGCTTCTTGAGTGCTGGGAGGGGTCTCTTGGCTACTTACCTTTTCATTTCTAGCCCTGTCTCCCAGTCCTCCTGGCTTTGCTACTTTGCTAGCAGCCTGAGTCCAGCCTTGCTGGGAGCTGGAGGGGCTGTCATGCTGCCAGAGAAAAGGTTCGGCCTGCCTGAGCAGGCTCCGTGGTGCCTTGGTGTCGTGTTCACATCCATTGCTCAAGCTTCCCTGTGACGCCCATAGGGGCGTGTGCAGGTCCTGCCGCTGGATCAGTTCATGTTCCCTGCCAAGTCTTCAGCAGCCAGAACCATAGGAGGGAAACATTCCTCTAGCCTGAGTGTTTCTATAACATCTGGCTTGGGGCCTCCTGGAACAGGCTGATCCCTTCTTGGCATCTGCAGATGCAGGGCATCTTGCCCATTGTGCCATGTGGCTGCTCAGTTTGTCACCTGTCCCCTCCACAGAGCTGGGCTCCAGCTGTCTGGTTCCAGGCAGCCCTTGGCTGCACCAGCTGAGAGGACAGAGGGGAGCTAGCTGCATCTCTCTAGTGCATCTGCCTGGAGAACCCCCAGCCCTGTGCACTAAGGAGTGTGCCTTTGCCAGCCTGCTGCCCGTGTAAGGGGAGAACAGTTTAACTAGCGTGTTAATTGTGTTACTGCCCATCTCCCCTGGGCACTGCTCCTGTGTCTAATATGCCTCACTTAGCCTGGGAGCAATGTCTCCCTAGTCTGCTCTGACCTTCTCCATCACTGCCTGGCTGCTGCTCTGGTGGACAGATTTCTGAGGCGCCCCTGGGTCCATCGGCTGTGTGTGATGGGAGGTGGCGGCGGATCAAGCTGGGAGTGGCTGATCTGGTTGGTGCAGGGTTTTCCCCATGTGGCGCATGACTGGATGTTGGATGTGTGCACTGGGGAAAGGCGAGTGTTGTGTGGCCCATGCATGTGGCTTCCCCAGGTCACTGTCCAGGAGCAAGTTGGTTCAAACAGTGGCTTAGGAGCAGCATAAGTCACAGCTCGGCCACTCACCAGCCAATAAATCTGTATGAATGAACAAAAGCAGCATCCTCCCACGGAGACCTCCCTCCCCCTGCCTGATGCCCTCCCTCCCGGCCCCATGATGGAGGTTCGTTAATGAACCACAGCTTGCTCCCCCCCACGTTGGGAAGCAGCAGTGTCCCGGAACGATGTCTCCGTGGCCACGATGCAGTCACGCTGGTTTCCCTCTTCTCTGAGTAACGTCCCTCTTGCTCTCCCATGTGATCCGCAGGCTGGTTCACTCTGGCTCCGGGCGCAGATCACCTTCTCCGGGATCCGAGCTCACCTTTGCAACGAGGACAGGCTCTCGCCAGGGCATTGAAATGCACGTTTTCAGGGTGGAGACGCATCGGGACCTCTCCTCCTGGACCAGGATGCTAGTTCAGGGCTGCCATGCTGCTGCGGAGCTGATAAAGGAGGTGTCCGTAGGTACGCTGGGGGCAGTAACGGTCTGTCTGCCTGCAACCCCGCTGCTCCCTCCTGAGTTGCTCAACTGCCAAGCAATCAGTTGATCACCTACCCTCTGGGATGGGGTCTCAGCAGCTCTCCCTAGCTGAGCAGAGTCAGGCCTATGGGGGCTGCCTAGCTTTCACAAACACGCAAGAGAGAGCTGTGGGATGTGGTTTGGAATTAAGACTCATGAGGGACACAAGAAAAGTAAGTGTAGAAAACTTAACACTAAGGCGCCCAGTCTGTTCAGGCTAAACTGCATAGCCTGGAGTCTCGGCTCAGTGACTGCACTTCTGGAGGTCACGGTGGTCACACAGGAGGTCACGGTGGGGCCATATGGACTGCACGGAGCTCTGGGTCTTGGATGAGGGATGTCCTCTGCTATAACCGAGGTTTTCTTGCTAGTCTCTAACAAAGCCCAGGTACAGTTGGAGTGAATCCCTTGCCCTTCTCTACCTCTTTACATGGGAAGATCTGAGTGCCTTCATGTGCTCAGAGATGGCCAGTGTCCCACTGGAGCTGAGGCTAGTGTGAGGTGATGGTGATAGTGCAGTGAAACTGGAAGGCTGATTACTGTTCACGCCTAACTGGTTAGTGGAGCAGCCTAATCAAAAGGAAGCCAATTCTCTCTCAGCCCCTGGTGGTGCACAACATACCTTATGCTCTAATAAATTTGTTAGTCTCTAAGGTGCCACAAGTACTCCTGTTATTTTAACATACCTTCATTGCCTCAGCACTGCCAAGTGTGTGCTGGTTTCTTGAGTTCTATGGAATGTGTGGCTCTCTTGACAGGCAGACAAGCCTGAGTGGAAAGTTTTAACCATCTGGACTCTGGCCATTGGTCCATCTCCCTAGGGTAAGGACAGCGTCACTAATATCCGGAGGTGCCGTGACCACAGTGTGATTGGCAGAATCTGTGATTCTGAGACATGCTTCTGGCATGCAGCTGGAGCTGAGCGCTGGGAAAGCCAGCTTTGTTCCTGCATTCCAAACATGTGAGGCTGCCTGTAAATTTGAGAACAGAGAGGAGCTGGGCAGTACGGCCCTGAGCATGGGAAATCATTCCAGCCAGGGGGGATGTGAAGTGGCCCCTGTGCACTTAGAAAACCCAGTCTCAGCCTTGCTAGCTGGAGTCTTCCAGCTTGGGGCTGGGAGAGGGCTCAACAGCAGAGAGATAGAAACAGCCAAAACCGAAGTTCATCTAGGCTGAGGAGAGAGGGGTTTGGGTCAGTCTGTTACCTATGGCTTAAAAGCTCCCTCTAGTGTTCAGAAGAGAATAGCACCCATTCTACAAGTCCTTCCCCCTTTTGAAGGCTTGCCACAGTCATCTAACTGGGAAAAGCTAACGTGAGGTGTCAGGCCAGCTTCCCTCCTGCTGCAATAGCGGCTTAACTGCTGCAAGGAGAATATTGGCTTGGAGCCAGCACCTTTCACAAGCACTACTACAGCCCTCTGCATGATGGTCCTGAGAGTTTTGTGTGAAGGGGCCCCTCAGCCAGTTCTTTCCATCTGGAGCTCTCTCCCTAAAGGCCATACCCTTGTGCAGTCTGCCTGCTCCCCCGCATGCCTTATCTTTCAGCATCTGTAATGGCAGCTGTCTTGTTGGCAGTAGGTGCTCTGTGATGTATCAGGCACCCCAGCGCCCTGTATGGTGCCAGTTGAGGTAATAAAATTGCTGCCACAAGTGGAAAGATTCCAAATGCCACTAGGCATCAAAAACAGAGCATCTGAAAAATAGGCTGTGTGCTAGGGAAAGCTGCTCACGCTGGGACCGTGCAGAAGTGACAGGGGCTTCTTTTGAGGTTAGGCTAAGGAGCAGTTAATAGTCTCGTATTGTTTGCATGATATACTCTCCTTCAAACAAAACCCAAGAATGTGCTGCTGATTGGTTTAGCAGTAGAAATCTGGCTGGTGAAAACCAGGGCTAGACATGGCAGCAAAGGGAAGACTTGGTGGGAGAGCAGGCTTGGCTGGTCTTGTAGTATTTCACAGGTGAACCAGAAACACCTGAGTGATGTCACACATTTCAGACTCTCCCCACCCCGCACACCCTGCCTGCCCTCTGCTATAGACGAATGCAAGTCCCCTGATACTGCACACAACTGCTTGAAGTCCTTCAAAAACAGGACCTGATGCACGACTGCTGACGGAGTGAACAAGTTCCACAAGCCTGAGATGTGACAGGCAATCTGGGCAAAAAGTAACAATCTAGGGGGGTGGTGGACTTGTCCCTTTTTGGCTGCTTTCTAATGTGTTAAAGGCCTGCGGGGTGTGTATGTGGGGGGTTGAATCTACTTGTTTTTTTTCCATTGGAAATTCAAGTTTTACCTACCCTGGTTTCCTGGGAGACTCCGAATGTCTGGAGAACTGGTAGGATTGATATGCCATGCAAGTAAAATTTGGTTGAGGTGGGAATAGATTTTTATTGAAACTGTTGCACAGTTTTATTTGTTAACTCAAAGGCCTAAAAATAGTTAGTTGGGAGAAAAGCTGTTTGTGAAGATTCAGGTCCCACTCTAACATTAGGGCCTGAAAAAGGCTCATATTCTATCCTGAGTCCTCCCGGAAAGATCGAATAGCCATGATAGCATGACGAACAGAGGAAAACAACTTTTAAAAATGCTTTCAGGGCGTCTTTATACATCCCAAACCTACGTCTTGTCCTTCGCAGGTTCCCCTTGATAGGAGAGTCCAGAACAGACTAATGGTCTCTCTGATCATTACTGTGTCCACAGGGAGCAGAGAAACCCCAGAGAGCTTTCTTTTCATGTTTAAGTATTGGATGAGATGGGTTTCGGAAAGGGACTGGAGAGCGGAAGGCAGGCCTAGACTGACAGGCTAAGCCACCGCCCTGTGCATTCTTGGTGAGTTAGTTCATCCTATGTTCCCCGCCCCTCTCGCTGCCAGGCTGTGAAGGCACAAACCAAGCATTTGCTCTTCCTGGGCGCAGATCCTGTGTCATGCTGGTGCCTCAAGGATGTTCCAGGTTGAGCTGCCCCCATGCTGTCCTGGGACACAGCCAGAGTGTGTGTGTGACACACACACACACACACACACACACACACACACACACACATATCCATCCATCCATCCATCCATCCATCCCAGGCTCCAGCAGGATATTAGTCATCTTGCACCCATCTAGTTACATGATTGAAATCCCAGGCTTTCTGCTTTTCTGAGATGCTTCCTCTGCTAGTGTCCTCACCATGCTGCTGCTTTGGCTTTCCTGTGGTATTTCTTCTCTCGGCGACATCTGCCAGTCTCTGCTCCTTGGTTCTAGCTGTAGCAGGCGACAGCATCCCTGTCCCAGAGACGTGTCTGCTCTGAACCCCGCACGGTCCCCAGTCTCTTCCCTTTTTCTGTGCAGTGGTTCCATTTGTGTGCTCTCTGAGCTGTCGGCAGCATGGTGAATTTCCCGGCTCCACAAAGGGGACTGCCAGTCTCATCCAGGAGTCAGGAAACACCCTGGTGTCCCTTGGCGATGCTTTTGTCGGCTTGGTGCACAATGGCATGGACTCTAATAATGCTCCTGCGTGAATTCACAGAGCAGCAGATGTGTCCCTTGCAATTCCATGGGCAGCCTGACTTCACGCTGGCTCAGTCTGTAGCATTAATGGTACAGCTGGTGCACTAGTGTGGAAATGCTTCACCTTCACTACACACATCCAGGTCAGTTTGGTCACTCTCCTATCCAAGGGCGAGTAGACCCCTTCTCTGCCCTTGTGCTCACAATGAGCACTCAAGGATAAGGCCATTGCGGAGAAACTAAATGAATTCTTTGCATCAGTCTTCACGGCTGAGGATGTGAGGGAGATTCCCAAACCTGAGCCATTCTTTTTAGAATCATAGACTTTAAGGTCAGAAGGGACCATTATGATCATCTAGTCTGACCTCCTGCACAACGCAGGCCACAGAATCTCACCCACCCACTCCTGTATCAAACCTGTGTCTGAGCCATTGAAGTCCTCAAATCATGGTTTAAAGACTTCAAGATGCAGAGAATCTTCCAGCAAGTGACCCATGCCCCACGCTGCAGAGGAAGGCAAAAAACCCCCAGGGCCTCTGCCAATCTGCCCTGGAGGAAAATTCCTTCCCGACCCCAAATATGGCGATCAGCTAAACCCTGAGCATGTGGGAAAGACTCACCAGCCAGACACCCAGGAAAGAATTCTCTGTAGTAACTCAGATCCCACCGCATCTAACACGCTAAGATTTTTAGGTGACAAATCTGAGGAACTGTCCCAGATTGAGGTTTCATTAGAGGAGGTTTTTGGAACAAATTGATCAACTAAACAGGAATAAGTCATGAGGGCCAGATGGTATTCACTCAAGAGTTCTGAAGTAACTCAGATGTGAAATTGTAGAACTAACTGTAGTTGGTAACCTATCATTTAAATCAGCTTCTATACCAAATGACTGAAGGATAGCTAATGTGATGTCAATTTTTAAAAAGGGCTGCTGGGGTCACCTCTGGATTTACAGCCGGTAACCCTGACTTCAGTACCAAGCAAACTGGTTGAAACTATAGTAAAGAACAAAATGACCAGACACACAGATGAACGTAATTTGTTGGAAGAGTCAACATGGCTTTTGTAAAGGGAAATCATGCCTCACTTATCTACTAGAATTCTTTGAGGGGGTCAACAAGCATGCGGACAAAGGAGATCCAGTGGATATAGTGTATTTAGATTTTCAGAAAGCTTTCGACAAGGTCCCTCACCAAAGGCTCTTAAGCAAAGTAAGATGTAATGGGATAAGAGGGAAGGTCCTGGATTGGTAACTAGTTAAAAGATAGGAAACAAAGAGTAGGAATAAATTACCAGTTTTCAGAATGGAGAGAGGTAAATAGTGGTGTCCCCCAGGGGTCTGTACTGGGCCCAGTCTTATTCAACATATTCATAAATGATCTGGAAAAAGGGGTAAACAGTGAGGTGGCAAAATTTGCAGATGTTACAGAACTAGTCAAGATAGTTAAGTCCCAGGCAGAGTATGAAGTGCTACAAAAGGATCTGTCAAAACTAGGTGACTGGGCAACAAAATGGCAGATGAAATTCAATGTTGATAAATTCAAAGTAATGCACATTGGAAAACATAATCCCAACTATACATATAAAAAGATGGGGTCTAAATAAGCTGTTACCACTCAAGACCGAGAGCTTGGAGTCATTGTAGATAGTTCTCTGAAATCAGCAACAGAGGGTCCTGTGGCACCTTTAAGACTAACAGAAGTATTGGGAGCATAAGCTTTCGTGGGTAAGAACCTCACTTCTTCAGATGCAAGAAGTGAGGTTCTTGCATCTGAAGAAGTGAGGTTCTTACCCACGAAAGCTTATGCTCCCAATACTTCTGTTAGTCTTGAAGGTGCCACAGGACCCTCTGTTGCTTTTTACAGATTCAGACTAACACGGCTACCCCTCTGATCTCTGAAATCATTCACTCAATGTGCAGCAGCAGTCAAGAAAGCAAACAATGTTGGGAATCATTAAGAAAGGGATAGATAAGACAGAAAATATCATTTCCTCTATATAAATCCATGGTACGTCCACATCTTGAATACTGTGTGCAGATGTGGTCGCCCCATCTCAGAAAAGATGTATTGGAATTGGAAAAGGTTCAGAAAAGGACAACAAAAATAATTAGGGGTATGGAACAGCTGCCATATGAGGAGAGATTAATAAGACTGGGACTTTTCAGCTTGGAAAAAAGACAACTAAGCGGGAATATGATAGAGGTCTATAAAATCATGA
Source organism: Emys orbicularis (assembly GCF_028017835.1). Taxonomy (NCBI): domain Eukaryota; kingdom Metazoa; phylum Chordata; order Testudines; family Emydidae; genus Emys; species Emys orbicularis. Next base: position 3,012,312 of record NC_088696.1, on the reverse strand, counting down.
CTGGTGTGGAGAAAGTAGATAAGGAAGTGTTATTTACTCCTCCTCATAACACAAGAACGAGGGGTCACCAAATGAAATTAATAGGCAGCAGGTTTAAAACAAAAGGAAGTATTTTTTCACACAACGCACAGTCAACCTGTGGAACACCTTGCCAGAGGATGTTGTGAAGGCCAAGACTATAACAGGGTTCAAAAAAGAACTAGCTAAATTCCTGGAGGATAGGTCCGTCAATGGCTAATAGCCAGGAGGGGAAGGGATAGTGTCCCTAGCCTGTTTGCCAGAAGCTGGGAATGAGTGACAGGGGATGAATCACTTGATGATTACCTGGTCTGTTCATTCCCTCTGGGACACCTGCCATCGGCCACTGTCGGAAGACAGGACACTGGGCTAGATGGACCTTTGGTCTGACCCAGTCTGGCCATTCTTATGTTCTTAATGTTGGGACACAGGGTCCAGTGCAGCGGTTGCAGGCTCTGTCTTTGCAGTGGGGGGAAGGCTTGGGGGCATGTTCTCTGAGCTGGCTGGCTGCTCCTGAGGGTCTGTGCTCTGTTTCTGTGCAGGCTGCATGTTGAATGGCCAGGAGGTGAAGCTCACGGTCCATTATGAAAATGGATTCAATCTCTCCAGGGAGGAGGCAGGCTCCAGTCGCACCCTGTTCCTCTACCCCTTTGAGAAGCTTAGAGTGTCTGCAGATGATGGCATCAGGAACCTCTACTTGGATTTTGGTGGCCCTGAGGGGGAGCTGGTGAGAATGGAGCTGGGGATGCTGTATTTTGTGGGGTGGGAAGGATTCGGGTTTGTCCATTGCCAAACTACTGTGTGACTTAATTTCAGGTGCTCAAAGCCTGTCTCAGCTGTCTCCCATCCCACCCCCTGTGGCCCTCACCTCCATGAGCTGAACTCTTTCAGGGCCTGAGAGCTGCCCTGGGAGACTCCACTCTCACAAGGCTCGGTACCATTGGGCCCAGGGCCGGCTCCAGGCACCAGCTTAACAAGCAGGTGCTTGGGGCGGCCAAGGGAGAGGGGCGGCACCTGCGGCAATTCGGGGGCAGCAGGTCCCTCACTCCCTGTAGGAGCGAAGGACCTGCCGCCGAACTGCCGCCGCCGATTGCGGCTTTTTTTTTTTTTTTTTTTTGCTTGGGGCGGCAGAAATGCTGGAGCCGGCCCTCATTGGGCCAAACGATCCCTGTCTGCTCAGACATACCAGGAGAGCCAGTCCTTCCCACACCATGCTGGTGGCTGATCCCAAATCATTGCCGTGCAGACACGTCACTCCCAGATCCCAAGGGGCAGGTGGATTGAGAGGCTGTTGCTCGTTGAAGCCAGACTGAGCAGTGCGGCCTCAATGGTGATTACAGGCCCTCGGTGCTTTGGGCCCAGCTTTTCCAACACCTTTGGAATCGGGGGTGTGGGATTGGCGGTCCCCAGGGGGAAAGCCCAGCTCAGGATCTGCTCTTCCCTGCTATGTGAGAAGCTCTTTGTAACCATTGGGCTCTGTGGGTGAGTGGGAGCTGAACACCCTGTCTTGGGGTGGTTTGTTTGCAATCTGTACAGTGACACTTCTGCTCCAAGTAGAGCCCTGTGCTATGTGTGGGACTGACGGCGTCTCTTGTGCTTTCTCTCCAGACCCTGGACCTGCATTCCTGTCCCAAACCCATTGTTTTTGTGTTGCACACTTTCTTGTCAGCCAAAGTCACCCGTATGGGACTGCTTGTGTAAGAGGTGAAGGGTCCCAACAGCTCCGAACAACACATCTACTGTCCCAGCAGCAAAAAAGCACAGAAGACCCTAGTTTGTGGTGTCCTCCTGCAGTACCAGTGCCTTGACAAAGACTGACTCATGCCAGAACCATGACCGTGTGGAAGGAAGCTCCTGCCCTCCTCAGAGCCATAGCCAGAAACTCCAGCCTCTCCACAATCCCCTGGAATAACTGCTCCACCTGCCTAGAAAATGCTGAGGCCGGGCTGCTGCTGGTAGCTGAAGTGGTTCTCGCATTCTCCCTTTCCAGCCCCTTCCTGGCTGCTGGCAATTTCAGACACTCTTCTTCCTGACACCCCTGGGATTCGATTGTCACCCTGAAGACTCGACGTAAAGCCGAGCATCCGGCACTCCTCTGTTGCAAGAAGAGCCATTGGCATGGGGCTGTGAGGGGGGAGCTGGTTAGGGTAGGAACTGTAATCAATCCGTATGACGTCATTTTTATTGCTTACCAACTGTGCCTTCGGCGTAAGGTGGGTGGGGCTTTACTGGAGCTGGGGAGGAGGAGACGGAGTTCAGCACTGGTCGCTCTGGACGAGCGTTCCAAGCGCCCCCGCCCTCGGCTCGTTCCAAGCTGCCCGGCCTCCCCTGGGAGAAGTGAACTGTTGCAAAGATGGACTTGCGGCTGTGCGGCAGCTCTCATGGGGTCATGTAGGCGAGGCTGAGTTTGCTGAGGATTCCTCCTGGAGGGAGGGGGACTCTTCTGAGAGCTGGTGAATCCTGCCTCTTCCTTTTGCAGTCGATAAATATTAGGGGAGGGTACGCAGTACACCCTTCACTGTGGCTTCTGACCCTAGTCACCGAGTCAGAGGAGGGGTCTCTGAACGACTGACCCGGCTCCCTCTGTTGCCACAAAGCCACCTTCCCAGGGATCCTTGGTAAGGAAGAGGCCTGTCCTTCTCACTAGCCAGTGGGATGGATAGTCGGGGAGATTTCAGTCACTTTTCTGACTTGCTTTGGGCACCTGGAAACATCCTAAATACAGAGCACTTGGTGCTTTTTGCTGATGCTTCTTACCGAGGCCCCCGATGGTCAAATGCGACAGGACAGATGCCACATGGCTGGATCGGAGGCCCCGAAAGGCCAGGTGGTTGCGTGCTCCGAGATGAGCTGGAATGCGAAAAGCAGCTGATGCCCTATAGTGATGCACACAGCCTCTGGGCCTGGCAACTTCCTTCTGAGACCCTAGCAGCACCCTCTCCTTTCCTAGTGCTGGGCTGCCTGTCTCCCTCAGCCTGTGCTAAGCCCCTGTGCCCAGGTGTGCGTGCTGCAGGGAGGTGGGTGACGGGCCTGGGAGACAAGGTGGGGGAGATAGTATCTTTTATTGGACCTACTTCTGTCGGTGAGAGGGACCAGCTTTCAAGCCCCACAGAGCTGTGCGCATGCTGGCACAGCCTGTCCCATTCCTAAAGAAGGTTTTCTGAACAGCTGCAGGGCCGAGGGGGGGCAGCTCATCCACCAGAGGCAGGGAAATTGCAGTGCTTCCTTCACTCTGGTGGCAGAATTCGAACACAGGGCTTTTGGAAGCCCCCTCCAGCACATAACTGACCTCTTCCCAACAGGACTCAGGGCACCTGACAATGCAGCCTGGCTCAAAACTCTGAGAAACAGATTTCACTGCGTAACCCAGACCTTCAGCAGGGCCTGCACCCTCCAGCTCTCTTCCTAGATTCCTGGTCTCTCTCATGCTTGGGAAGAGCTGTACCTGGGACACCCAGAGATGGGGGGGCAGGGACTCCAGGAGCCCCACTGCGCGCACACATCAGGTGGCTTGGACAGTCCTTTGAGGCTCTGCTTGCTTCCTTGGAGCCTCTAGTGCCTACTGTTATGAGTGTTTGATTCCCAGTGTAGGTTGCTCAGGATTAACTCCTGGGATTCAGCTTCTCAAGTTACCAGTGTACTGAGCTTTCCGAGACTGGCTAGAGCCTTGTGGGACACGTACTCCATCTGCAGACCAGTACGGTAGCCCATCTCCTTAGTGGCACAGATCGACAGCTTGATGTAACTAGACTTAGGGTGAGAATTCACAGCACAAAATGTTTGAAGGTGAACCTAAGCGCATGCCGCCTCGAGCCTGGCCTTCCCCAGAACAGGCTCGCACTGTGTGAAGAAGCGATCCTGGAGGGCACACTTCCTTTAAGTGAGATTTGAAGCCCAGATTGTCCTGCCAGCGCAGCAGCCTGCTGAAACCCTAGGGAGGGAGTGTTCTTCACAGGCCCCTCACAACTCCGTGGCCTATGCCCGATGCCTAGCAGCTCATTTCCAAACACTGGTTTAGCAACCAACAAAAGCTAATCAATTGAAACGTGTTTGTTTAAACAACAAATCATGCTAGGTTATAACATACTTAGAATAGTGTCTTAGCTGATTGGGGTTTATGAAGTGAATATAAAGTTAATATAAAGTGAGTTCCCGCACAGTACGGATTTGGATAGGTTTGTGTTTGCCAAACAGACTGTTATCTGGTCTGTGGACCAATCGGAAGAGTTGTCATTTCCACGCAAGGCTGTTAAGCTCTTCAGTCTATTTTAGCTGCTCTTAAAGTGGATATTTTAGCTCTAGTATGGTTGGGGTTTGTCCCACCAGTCCAGCGAGTGCTGGAAACCACAGCGTCTGCATGGTGAAAAATCTGCAGGGAGAGTAGACTTGTTCTAAGCCTCAGTTCTTGGACAACCCATAAAGAAATACTCTTAACGCCACAGGGTGATTAAGCTGTTACCATGTTAGACTATTTTCTTATCTAAATGTCCGTTTTCTTTAATTTGCAGCTTCTCCACATTGGTGGCTGTAAAGCACTGGAATATTTTTACAGTTAGAGGCTAGGCCAGTTTGGTCTCTTACCAAAAGCCACAAGTCAACTTAAATTAGAATTCTGGACAAGGTCCCTCCTTCTCCCAGGAAAACATGGCTTGCTAGGAACCAGGTTTACGAGGGTAAAGGTGGGGTCCATCAGCAGGGGAATATTCACCCCTGTTGTACTGGAAGTGTGAGTAGTGTCAGTATATCACATAAAATGGGACAGTCTCCTCCCCCCATTATTCCTTCGTTCTGCAAACTACCTAATAAGCTGCTATGCAAATTGTTGTGCCCTGGCTGGTTTCAAGGGGTTAGATATCCCTGAGGATTTCAGGGAAGAACTTGTAGACTTAAGCACTTTCTCTCCTTTTTTATTTTGCTCTGACACTTAAGGTTGAGTGGTTGCTATTTTAAGCTCTGGTGGTGGTCACTGATTGTCAGCACTGCCCAGGATCTGTGCAAAACGTCGGTGTAAATGCCTTGCTGTCAGTGGGGCGAACTCTTCCCAAATCACCTGTCACTAGCAAAGCTCTGGTTGAGGTGGCAACTGAAATGTCAAGAGTAGACGCCAAATCGAATTGCACGTGATGGACGTTTGGCTTAACAGGAGGTTATTGTAACTCATTTCGATTGGATTTGGATTTCCGTGGGAGGCAGGGGAGTACTTAGTACTGCCTTGTCATAACCGCCCACTACAAGCTGAGCTGGCACCCCTTGTGCACGGCCAGCTGGAGTGAAGTCTGTCTTCCCCTTTGCATCAGACATGGGATAGTTAATGTGCAGAAAGGCTCATGCTGCCAGCCTGAAACTGTCTCCCAACCGACCCAGGTTCCTTCCCAGGCTTCGCTGTGTTAGGAATTCCATTCTGTCCTGTTTAAGCAATCACTTTTGAGCCTTTTGCCACAAAGCCTGAATTCCATCCTGACTTGCTTCACCAGTGAAGCCCCTGAGATCTCCGCCTAGTCCCCAGAGAACCTGTGTCCAAACCAGACCAATCTTCTCATTCACGTGAGCGTCAGTGTTCACTGAATGGAGGCTCAGGTCTGTTGCGGATCAGAGGTACTTGGGGAAACTTGCCAGTTTGCACTCTGCCTAATTCTCCCCAGGGCTGTCTTCCATTCATGCCAAATATCTGCCCTGTTACAGAATGCTGCATGCCCTTCTGGAACGCTGCGAGCCATCGCTTACTCTGGAAGCTCGGGTCCTCTTAGCTTTTAAGGTTTTTAATGTTGGTATTAAAAGCCTGTTCTGCAGACTGAATTTCTGATGCTCAAGCCCCCACTGTGTCCCAGCTCCTCCCCAGAAGTGTTGAGGTACCAGATTTATCTGCAGTACATACACTATGTGCCTCACCTGGCCTCGTTTGTTTCTGGTGGCAGCAGGCGGCCCCCTTCCCAGAGCCTGTGTAGAGACATGGGGAAATGTACAAACTCCTGGGAGCTTGTCCTGTCTTTTCCCAGTAAGTGGGGGAAAGGGCTCCGGAATGTCTGCGAGAGACTGCTCCTGCCCCCTCCCACATCTATGCAAACCTCTGGATTTTGAGTGAGGTGATATGTAGGAAAGCTAGAAAATGCCCCATGTGGCGCTCCGGCTCGGCAGCTGGAGAGCTGTTACAGCATTCCATGTGGAAGATACACCACTGAGAGGCATCCCAGGTTATCCTTGGAAACCAGAGGGAGGAGAGGAGAATATCTATGCTGAGCTTGTGCTTTCTGTCCAGAATAAGAGCAGGCAAGTGTCTTAAATATGGCCCTATCGGCCTGGATGACCATATAGGGGGTGTAATTAAACTAGTGAATGGTGTTTACAAAACCTTACACAAGCTGCGTAGATTTTAAAAGGTATCTAGTCAATCAATTCCTCCTACCAACTCCTCTTCAAACAGCACTTGTGCGATCGACTCAGAGTTAATACTCTGCAAAATCTTTGCAAATTCTTGTGCTTTCCCCAATACAACATTTCTATGCCTGTGGCTAATTCCCACAACTGAAAGCAGATATGGCACGCACGGCTTAATTTGTAACGAAAGCGGTGCCAGGGCTCAAGCAATTTTTTTACTTTCCTAACTGACACGCCAAGCCCAAAGGTGCCGGGGCTCAGCCCTGGTGGAAATTAAGCACTGCTTGCATGTAGAAACCAGGCTACACTTTTCTTTAAAAGGAGGCCAGTAGCCTCTTCGCATTAGATAATAAGCAATAAAGAAAATGGATGTGAAACTAGTAAAAGCAAATGAGTCTTTGGCTGTGGATCCCACTCCCGGTGTGCATGTGCTTCGTGGGAGCCACATGGACAGAGCATCCTGAAGCACCATGGTTGCTGTAAGGCTAAGTAACCGTTCTCTACAGCCAGCCCACCTCTGCCTTTTGCCTTTATGCTGCCAGGATTTTGCTACATGAGTTAATTCTGTTTCTGCTGCTGACCTTGCAGCATCCTGGCCTGCAACACAGTACATCAAAACCTTGATTGCACTTTCATGTTCTAGAATTTGGGGGAACTACAGGGCTAGTTCTACCTGGTTTTAAAAATAAATTAATTTGCAGTGACATCTCTTCTCTGATGAAGAAAATTAAAAAAATAAAATCCCCTTGGCACATCAATGTTTGTGGTGCTCCATTTTCCTTTTAGCATATCTGCCTGTCTGGGATCAGCCAGTGTAGGGGATCTCACTACAGTGTATCAGTGTGAAGTTTACAATTTGGGTCAATAGAGCATTACAAGCCCCAGGTGCTAAAGACAAGAACCCTGTAGGTATAACTGGCCCCAGGTCATCTGAAGAATAAATTGCACCAAACCACTACAAATAAACTGTTTTTTAACCTGTGCAAACTCTATGCTGTTTGATATGATATAATCAAGGCACAGACTGTAACACTCCCATGAAAAAAATAAAATAAGATGCAATCAATTCTATTTTTGTATTCTTTGTAGTTCACTATTTATACAATTCTTCCCTTTTTTGAGGTTTTTAATCTCTAACTTTTGGAACTTCCAGGTTACCAAATCCAAATAACCCAAGTGGTGACCAGCAGGGGAGTTTGTGTATTTCACAATCACATTAAAGCTTTATGTGTACTCTATAAATATAGATGCATAGACAACCTATTGTCCCTTGAGTTGCATGTTAACTGTATAGTATTGTACATTACAATGAAAATGTAACTGAAGGGAAGTGTAACCTTTATACTGTAAATAACAATAAAGGCTTTTATGCTTTTAGATTTTGTTTTTTCTCTGTGGAAAATGTTTTGTCTGGGGTAGGAGATGCAATAACTGTTTTGCCATTCAAGATAGAAAACATTACTCCCTGCCCTCCTCGGCCACAAGCTTAGGGGAGCAAACAAAAAACAACCAAAACCCCCAGCAGTGCAGTGGTGCAGCACCCTGGAAGCTGGCAGCCAGGGAGACCACCTGATCCTAGAACAGGAGACTCTGCTTTTCCTGCCACACACGGTTCTGTGTTGGAGGGGAGGGGACTTGGCAGAACCCCAGGACAACAGTGGATCTGTGGTGTTCATGCCCCATTGAGATTCATGAGGTGGTTCACCCAGGGCCGGCTCCAGCATTTCTGCCGCCCCAAGCAAAAATTGCGGCGGCAATTGGGAGAGAAAAAAAAAAAAGCGATCGGCGGCGGCAGTTCAGCGGCAGGTCCTTTGCTCCTAGAGGGAGTGAGGGACCTGCCGCCCCCGAATTGCCGCAGGTGCCGCCCCTCTCCCTTGGCCGCCCCAAGCACCTACTTGTTAAGCTGGTGCCTGGAGCCAGCCCTGGGCTCACCCATATGAGCCATCGGCTCTCTGCAGGCTCAAAGAACTGTCCCTGCATCAGTTACATCAAGCTTTTCTTCACCCCCATGAGGGCAAGAAAGTGTGGTAAGTTTTTGTTTTTTGTTAAAGCCAAAATTCCCACATAAGCACATGATTGGAGGAGCTGGGATCCTAGGTATTGGCCTACAGAACCTATGCCTTAAGCAGCCCTGGATGAATGGGGCTGCATTGATAGGCCCAGGGCCCAATAAGCATCTATTTGTTGCTGTGATGTACCAGGGGCAAGAAATCTCACCCAGACAATGCAGTATTCAGAAAAGTGTTACGGTTTAAGAATGGAACTGTCTGCCTACTCTGGAAAGGCGGGGGTGACAGACAATCACACGGGACCAGGCAAGCCTCACCCACTGAAAGGCGGGGCAGTTCTATCTCTGGAAAAGGAAAGGTAAGGCACTGTGGTGTCCATTAACTCTACATGGTTATTAAGCCTGAGTGAATGGATGTATGCATTCTAGGGGGCAAATGCCAAAGATGGGGGTAGCTCGGTCCATTAGAAGGGGCTCCTGGTTTAAGGCAGATGGTGACGAGGTAACAATGCCACTTTAGAAACAGGAGTGCAAAGCCCAGGATTCTGCGTGCCAGCTGGAGGCAGGTAACCTTTCTCACCCCCACCCCAACCCCTACAAGCGATCTGCCAAAGAAAAACCGTGGCCGAGTGACCTCTTCTCCAGAAAGCGACAGAGTCCTGGGGTAAGGTGCCATAGGACTCTGTCGCTTTGTACAGATCCAGACTAACACGGCTACCCCTCCGATACGTTTCTCCAGAGAAGATGCTGTCTCCTAAAGTGCAGAGTACAAGAGGAAGCTGTAACACACCCACTGGCTGGAGCCAGCCACACACATGCAAATAAAACAGCCTCAATGTATGACCTGTGAGGGAGACTAGCCCCTGGAACAAAGGCCCCTGGGACGTGGCGCATTCTCCAGCATCCTCCGGTCCAGCCTGGACAACTTTCTGGAGGAGGCTTTAGCCAGATGCAAGTTCCTGGGCTCAGCACAGGGCTAACTGGGTGTGAACTTGAATAGCCCCTGTTATGCAGGCGATCAGAGTCGATGAGCTAATGGTCCCTTTAGAGTTAAAAAGGGGAGTCGGTAGGGGAAGGGGGGGCTGTGTCTATCGCTGGGGGGTCTCTATGCAGGGGTGGTGGACGAGGATGAGTGGGTCACAGGCACCTCTATAAAACAAAGCCCTGAAGATCGTGACTGGCCCCTACTCCCTGGGGGTTGGGGGCGGTACGCAGGTGTCTCCGTGCGGGGGGAGCGGCGGGGGGGTGTCTATTTGAGGGGGCAGGATATGGGGGTGTCTCTGGAGGGCTCTTGGGGGCGGGGCTCCTCCCCTCCCCTGCCGGCGGTCGCTGCAGTTCCCGGCGCGGCCTGCAGGGGGCCCCGCCGTTCTCGCTCCCCGCGTAGCAGCTGCGCGGCCGGTGGGTCCCGGTTCGGTGCTGCCGCCTCCTGCCCGCCGCGCCGGGGCCTCCCCGCCCGGAGCCGGAGCCGGATCCAGGCCGCTCGCAGCGCCCCGGGGACTCGGGCGGCACCGGGCGATGAAATGACAACATCAACCCTCCAGGTACCGGGCGGCCCCAGCTCCGGCCCGGCCCCCGGGTCCCCCGCCAGGCCCCGGCCCCGGCCCCAGCTCCAGCGTCTCCCGCCCGGCGCCGGGTCCAGTCCGGGCTTTGCGGGCCTCGGGCGGCGGGGAGGCCGCCCGCCTACGCGCAGGCCCCGGCCCTTCCCCGGCCGCCCCCTACCCCGGGCCAGGCCGGGCCCAGGCCGGAGCGCTCCCCCGGTCCTGTCCCCGGGTGAGGCCAGCGGGACGGGACCGGGGCTCCCGGGGACGCTGCTGCAGGACCTGGAGCTGCTTCTCCGGCACCTGCGTAGCCCTCGGGGGCCGTGGGGAGCTGCCCCTGGCCGGGCCTCCGTGGGGCCTGGGCACGCAGGGGCGGCGGGGCCGGGCAGCGGCCTTTGCCTGCGGACTGCCCCGGCTTCCCTGTGTCCCGTGGCCTAGGACCGGGCCAGGCACGGGCCGTGTCAGGGGAGCCGGGCCCAGCCGGGCCCCGTGTGGGGCTGGCCCTGCTGGGACCTGGCCCCAGGTCTCACTCCTGCAGCAGGTTTCGAGGCGAGACTGTCCAGGTAGCCTGCGCCTCCTGGGCGCGGCCAGGCCGCCTGCGCTTGGCCCCCGCAGCCTCGGCCAGCGACGGGGGCGCGGGTTAGTGCAGCGCCCTAGAGAGCAGGGGCTGTTTCTTCAGCTCCCCCGAGGGGGTGCCCAGCCCCTGCCCCTCTGGGGGGACTGGTGCCAACTGAGCTCTCTGCCTGTGGGCAGTGGGAGGTCTGCGCCCAGGGTTTGTATCATGGGCGAGTTGGGCTGTTTCTTTCTTTCTTTCTTTTCTACCAAAACACTTGTACCAGTACAACTCCTCTAGTGAGGTGAAGGTGCCTGTTACCATATAGTGTATCCTCCTTCCCGTACAAGAATGGCTGGGTACAGGGTAACTGCCCACATTAGGGAGCTGTCCTGCTTTCACTAAACAGGTGCTACGACTTCTGTATGTAGACAGGGCTTTCCCTGCAAGGCCCATGGGTGCATCTGTTTCTCCTTCCCTTGCTCTGTGGTGGTGGCATTGGTTAAAGGTCCCAGTGGCACAGGAGCTGCCCCGCCCTGGCAAATGGCGATGGGTTCTGGGCTTGGATTTTGCTCTCTGGAATCGGTGGCTTTGTCCAGCCCAGAAGGAGCCGCTTGTGAGTTTTGTCTGCTGTGTGTGAGCAGAAGGCTCATATGAGAAAGAGGAGATGACTCTAGGCGCCAGCAGCTTTTGGGTGCAGCTGCTGCTTCTCAGAGGTGTCCAAAAACCTGTTACCTCTGTGGGAAACATTACCTCTTTACTCGTCCATTGATCTCTCCTTCTCCTGTGTGCCGGGGCAGCTGTGTCATTGGAGCTGTGTTCTCTCCTTGCAGAAAGCTATCGATCTGGTAACAAAAGCGACTGAGGAGGATAAGGCCAAGAACTATGAGGAGGCGCTGCGGCTGTACCAGCATGCAGTGGAGTACTTTCTACATGCCATCAAATGTGAGTCTGGCTCGTCTCTCCTGCATCGCTGGCCTGGCCAGCCTGTGCAAGATCTTTCCCTCGCTGTTCCTCTTAGGGTCCTTCTTCCCGTTTCACCCTGCTGGGAGTCAGGCCTGCCCAGAATAGCACATCCCCAAACAGATCAGCCTGCACCTGTTGCAGAGCCAGATGGCCTGCTGAGGGTTCCCACAAGTGTAGGCGTTCTCTGGGGAATGAGCTAACTGTGGAGCTGGGCTCAGAAACCCTGAAGTTGTGGGATTATCCAAAGGGAGGTGGGGCTTCCCTGGCTGTGGGTTTGTGCTGCGTCCGTCTCTAAGGGCAGCTTCTCCTGGGGGATTCTCTCCAGCTGCCCACCCGGTGGGAGCTGGTGAAAGGAGACGTTGGTGTCTCATGGCTCTGGAGCGGGCTCTTCTCCCCATTGCTGGTCCTAAAAGGGAGGGTGCTGTAGGGCTCTCCTCACTCCATGCCGTGGAGAGCTGCTCACTGTCTCTCGGGTGCCCTGACAGATGAGGCTCACAGTGACAAGGCGAAGGAGAGCATCCGGGCGAAGTGCATGCAGTACCTGGACCGGGCGGAGAAGCTGAAGGATTATCTACGCAACAAAGACAAACAAAGCAAGAAGCCTGTCAAAGAGTCTCCAAATGATAGCAAGGGGTACGTGTGCAGTCTCCATTGCACCCCCAAGCATGCTCATGCCTGTAACGATGGGAGAGGCTAGCCCTAGGCCCCTGGGCAGGCCCTGGGTGCCCCCTCTTCTCCGGGGGGTGACTCCGGCAGTGGGTTTCAAAGCAGCACTTCTCCCTCTCTGCACTGTATAGTTTGTGAGTGAGCGTTGGGGTCTCCTGTTGGGGCTGGCAAGAGCCAGCACTGCGAGGCTTCGACCCTTCTGGCGCGGCCAGGCCAGATCCTCACTTCCTCCCGATAGCGGGACCTGAGACTTCGCTGGCCTTGCCATGACTCTGCGTCCTCTTCACAGGAGCGACAGTGACAGCGAGGGCGAGAATCCGGAGAAGAAGAAGCTGCAGGAGCAGCTGATGGGTAAGAGGCGGGGGCTGGGAGCACGGCCTTGCCCTGCAAGGCCTGCTGGTGGAGTTCCTGACCTGGGAAGTGGCTGGCGCATGCTGCTTGGTGCAGGGTCGGTGGGACTATGAGCCACTCCTGGAGCGGAATGAGGGGCCGCCGGGCCGCCTCCTCTCTAACTCTGTGGCCGCTGGGCAGTTCTGGAGACTCCTCGTGAGCCCTAGCGAAAAGGAGACGTCCCTCATGCGTGATGACAGCCTGGCCCGGGCGGGTGGAGTTTGGCAGCTGGTGCAGTGGCTGGCGGGAGGCTCGGGCGAGCCCCGAGGCGGGAGTGCTGTCGTCTCTTGTCCGGCTAGGGAGAACTGCCTTCCTCTCGCAGGTGCCATTGTGATGGAGAAGCCCAACGTGCGGTGGAGCGATGTGGCTGGCCTGGAGGGCGCCAAGGAGGCTCTGAAAGAGGCTGTGATTTTACCCATTAAATTCCCACACTTATTCACAGGTGAGGGTTGCTCGGGTAGCTCTGGGGTGAGGCTGGGGCAGGGTGGATTGGCTGCTGCTCCCTCCGAGCGGGACCGTGGCCCTTGTGGTACTGGTTCCGGTGCCGGGCGGAGACCACGCCCTGGGATCTGGAGTACTGAGCAGAGCCCAGAAACTTCCTTGGCCAACAGCCCTAGCAGAGCCCTGAGCAGCGAGGTGCATGTGAACTGGCCAGTCCCCCACAGCACGGCAGGAGCAGTGCTGCAGGGGACTGGGGCAGGGCGCTGGCCGACCAGAGTCTGGTACCTCTGTTCCCTCCGTTCGAAGCCAGCTCTGCCCCTGCTCAGTGCGGGCTGTGTTCCAGAAAGCCTTTGACAAGGTACCTCACCAAAGGCTCTTAAGTAAATTGTCATGGGATAAGAGGGAAGATCCTTTCATGGATTGAGAACTGGTTAAAGGACAGGGAACAAAGGGTAGGAATAAATGGTAAATTCTCAGAATGGAGAGGGGTAACTAGTGGTGTTCCCCAAGGGTCTGTCCTAGGACCAATTCTATTCAACTTATTCATAAATGATCTGGAGAAAGGGGTAAACAGTGAGGTGGCAAAGTTTGCAGATGATACTAAACTGCTCAAGATAGTTAAGACCAAAGCAGACTGTGAAGAACTTCAAAAAGATCTCACAAAACTAAGTGATTGGGCAACAAAATGGCAAATGAAATTTAATGTGGATAAATGTAAAGTAATGCACATTGGGAAAAAATAACCCCAACTATACATACAATATGGTAGGGGCTAATTTAGCTACAACTAATCAGGAAAAAGATCTTGGAGTCATCATGGATAGTTCTCTGAAGACGTCCACTCAGTGTGCAGCGGCAGTCAAAAAAGCAAACAGGATGTTAGTAATCACTCAAAAAGGGATAGAGAATAAGACGGAGAATATCTTATTGCCCTTATATAAATCCATAGTATACCCACATCTTGAATACTGCGTACAGATGTGGTCTCATCTCAAAAAAGGTATACTGGCATTAGAAAAGGTTCAGAGAAGAGCAACTAAAATGATTAGGGGTTTGGAACGGGTCCTATATGAGGAGAGATTAAAGAGGCTAGGACTTTTCAGCTTGGAAAAGAAAAGACTAAGGGGGGATATGATAGAGGTATATAAAATCATGAGTGATGTGGAGAAAGCGAATAAGGAAAAGTTATTTACTTATTCCCATAATATAAGAACTAGGGGCCACCAAATGAAATTAATGGGCAGCAGGTTTAAAACAAATAAAAGGAAGTTCTTCTTCACACAGTGCACAGTCAACTTGTGGAACTCCTTGCCTGAGGAGGTTGTGAAGGCTAGGACTATAACGGTTTAAAAGAGAACTGGATACATTCATGGAGGTTAAGTCCATTAATGGCAATTAGCAAGGATGGGTAAGGAATGGTGTCCCTAGCCTCTGTTTGTCAGATGGTGGAGATGGATGGCAGGAGAGAGATCACTTGATCATTGTCTGTTAGGTTCACTCCCTCTGGGGCACCTGGCATTGGTCACTGTCAGCAGACAGGATAGTGGGCTGGATGGACCTTTGGTCTGACCCAATACGGCCATTCTTATGTTCTTAGGTAAGCGCACCCCCTGGCGTGGGATTCTGCTCTTTGGGCCCCCTGGCACGGGGAAGTCGTACCTGGCCAAGGCTGTGGCAACCGAGGCCAACAACTCCACATTCTTCTCCGTGTCGTCCTCGGACCTGATGTCGAAGTGGCTGGGAGAGAGCGAGAAGTAAGTTAGCGGCTGGACTGCGCTGCTCAGCACCGGGGCAGAGGAGAGCGCACTGTGGCACTAGCGGGTCTGCCAAGGAAAGTGGGGTAAATGAGAACAAGCTAAGCAGTGCCAGTGGGGGAGCTCCCTGCCTGCAGCCCGAGGGTGCTGGTCCTCGCTCCCCCACTCGGGGCGTGTGTGGGTTGCAGGGTCAGGACTGGAGGGGAGGCTGCCTGGCCGTTAGCGCTGACCCCGTGTCTTTCTGCCCCAGGCTGGTGAAGAATCTCTTCGAGCTGGCAAGGCAGCACAAACCCTCCATCATCTTCATCGACGAGGTGGACTCTTTGTGCGGCTCCCGGAATGAGAACGAGAGCGAGGCTGGCCGCAGGATCAAGACGGAGTTCCTGGTGCAGATGCAGGGTGGGTGGGGAGTGCGCTCCGGCCCCCCAGAGCTCACCTCTCCCCCAGCTGGCTCAGATGGTGCTGAATCAGCCCTGGGGCGGGCGGCTGGAAATGAGAAGTGAAGAATGAGGAGCTGCTCTAGTCCTCAGCCTGCGCGTTCCCTTTGCCGAGGGCAGCCTCGAAGGGTGCTTGGGGTACTTGGGCGAAGGGCCTGTCTTGGATTGGCAGCTGGTGACTAGCCAGTACTGGGTTTACAACGGCGCCCGCTCTCTCCCGTAGCCCCACCCCCACACCGCCTCTTCCTCCTGTGGCCCCATCTGTAGTCCTCTGTCCTCTCTGCCCTGTGGGAGTGCTGGGTGGGGCCTCAGGGGACAGGGCAGAGCGTGGGGGTGGGGCCCACAGAAGGTTAATCCGGCCCTGTCACCCTCCAGCCGCGGCGCTCTTCCGGGCCCCTCAGAGGAGTCAGCCCCGCCTGCTCCTTGATCGCTGTTTCTTCTTCCCGGTAGGTGTTGGTAATAACAACGACGGGACCCTGGTCCTCGGTGCCACAAATATCCCCTGGGTCTTAGACTCGGCCATTAGGAGAAGGTGAGTGGGAGCTATTGGAAACCAGCAGCCACAGCTGCTGTCCTCTGCCTGGCTCAGGGCAGCCACATTGAATGTGCCAGGAGCCACTGCCCCCCCCCCTCTGGGAGTGGCCCAGAGAACAGAGTCGTCTGCCCCAAGGCAGGCTTAGGTCTGTCCCCAGCCCCACCCAACAGCCCAGCACCTCCCTCCCCCAGCCTGCAGCTCTTGCTGGAACCTGTCAGTGCTGCAGTGATCTGCACGGCTCGCTGCTCACCCGCTCTGCCCACTGTCGGTGCCTAGGTTTGAGAAGCGCATCTACATCCCCTTGCCGGAGGAGGCGGCCCGAGCCCAGATGTTCAGGCTGCACCTGGGGAACACACCACGCAACCTGACAGAGGCCAACATCCACGAGCTGGCCAGGAAGACGGACGGCTACTCGGGAGCCGACATCAGCGTCATCGTGCGTGACGCCCTCATGCAGCCTGTCCGCAAAGTGCAGTCAGCCACACACTTCAAGAAGGTGAGAGCAGGCGTGCGGGACCTGCTGCTCCCCAAGGGCTGCGGCACCTGAGTCTGGGGCCGCTGGCCTGCAAGGGAGGGGGGCTCCATGGCCACCCGAGTGTGCCCTTGCCCCTCCTGGTGAGATCCTTCCTGAGTCCCCCAGGCCAGCCCCAGAGGGCCCATGTCAGAGGGGCCCCCGTGGGCGGTTGGAGAGCCAGCCCTGGCATCTGCCCTCTCAGTGCACTTCCTCTCTGGCATGTGGCAGGTGCGAGGCCCGTCTCGAACCAATCCCGGCATAACTATAGATGACCTCCTGACCCCATGCTCGCCGGGGGACCCCGGAGCCATTGAGATGACTTGGATGGAGGTGCCTAGCGAGAAGCTGGTGGAGCCAGTGATCTGCATGGTAAGTAGTTCATTAGGGACAGACACGCTGGGCCGGGTAAGTAGTTCGTTAGGGACAGACACGCTGGGCCGGGTAAGTAGTTCGTTAGGGACAGACACGCTGGGCCGGGTAAGTAGTTCGTTAGGGACAGACACGCTGGGCCGGAGGGTGAGCGACTGTCACTTGGCCAGTGACACAAGTCAGTGTGCAACACCCCTGATGCCAGCAGAACCCCAGCTGGTGAGGACAGCCTCACTCTGCCCTCCCACTTTCCCACTGGGGCTGGGGGAAGAGGTGCTATCCCAGTCAAAGCCACTGTCCCAGAGTAGCTGGATGTTCCTGGTGAAATGATCAGCATAAAAGATTTACCTTGTGATCATTAGACTTCAGAGTTAACCCGTGTAGCTGAAAGGGTCGGGGCATCCCTGAGCGATTGCTTGTTCCTTCTGCCTGCAACTGTCCCATCTGGAATGCGTGGCTCACAGCTCTGAGTGCAAGAGCTCCAGGCCTTTCCCCCTGACCGTTCCATTGTGCTGAGAGCTGGGGCAGTGGAGTGGCCAGGGCAGCAGTGTCATGTGCTGGAGGGGGGAGGGCAGGGGAACCCACAGAGCAGACATGGGCGCCTCGGGATTTATGCCTGCTGGAAGAGGAAAGCGTCCTTCTCCACCTGTGACCCCTGGGCTCCTAGCCCTCCCCGAGCACCCAGGGAGGTCAGTAAGCATGGCCATTCCAGGGGACAGACTGGAGAATGCACGGAGCTGGAGGTCACACCAGTGACCAGGAGCAGTGTCAAACCTGAGTCCCGGCTCCTAGGCCTCCGTTCCATGCACCTGCCCTGGGGGACCCTGTAGGGAGATGCCTGTCATTCAGGACAGAGAGGCACTAGCTACAGTGCCTTTGCTAGGGCTGGGGTGTTTAGACCTGGGATTCTCCCCCGCAACCAGAAACTCGGGTAGGATTTCCGAGGGCGTCAAGGTAAAAGCGACGCAGACTCTGATGTTGCACTTTGGCCTCAGCTGCCCTCTCCCCTTGTTTGCAGTCAGATATGCTGCGCTCGCTGGCCACCACCCGCCCCACCGTGAATGCAGAGGACCTCCTGAAGGTGAAGAAATTCACAGACGACTTTGGACAGGAAGGTTAAAAGCTTCTGCCGTGGGGCGGGCGGGGGTGGCAGGGCGGGGCTGGCAGTGGCAGCGTGTATGCTTGCAAAGCCCTAGTGCTGGCAGGCGCACGGTGCCAAGCGGGCGCTAATGTTCAGCTCCCTACTAAACCCACCTGTCTGTGGGCCCCCAGCTGGGAGTTACACAGCAGCACGGCCCCGGCCAGCCAGGCAGGCCTGTGGAAGGGGCTGAGCACAGCCCAGGGGCCTGCCCTGCCTCCCCCAGGGGCCCTGACACCCCTGCCTGCTTTTTTTTTTTTAATTTTTTTAAATTAATGCTGCTTGTTTTGTCTTGTTTATATACAAATAAAAACGATCCAAAAGCTTCGCCCGCCAAAACGGGACTTTCCTGGGGTGGCTGAGCCCACACAGCGCTGCCCTGATCGCACGGGGCCAGACGGCAGGGTGTAACCCTCGTCTGGGCTAGGCCCCATGTGCCAGGCTCTGCAGGTGTGGCTTCCCACGCTGGAGCTGTGCTGTGAGACACCAGCCTGTCCCGTGGCACTGCGAGCAGGAAATGGATCTGGAGGCACGGCTAGGGTCGGGTTCTGCAGCCCGTGGGTGGTCAGAAGGCTGCCTTGTCTCCAGCTAGGCTCTGCTCCCTGCTGTAGCAGGGCAGAGCAGTGGTGTGTCCCCTTGGCCAGCCACTGACGGCAGTGCTGCTGACGCAGGGAGCCCTCCCCGGCTGGCTGCTTTTCCATAGCTGTGGGACTTCTCCAGCCTGCTGCACATCCCCTCCGTGAGCCTGGTTCTTTGTTTTCCCGCATGCTGCAACCCCCAGTCCCAGCAACTCCCGGATCACCGTATGCTAAGGCTTCGTTCCTGCTGCAAGCTGGGGTCCCAGGCCCTGCCGCAGAGCTCCGGGCTACTCAGCTTCACCCTCCCTCCCTGCTGGTGTGGACGTGGGGCGAGAGCGGCTGAATAACGGTCAAGAGGAGGGGGAGATCTGAGGGCTACGTCCTCCAAAGGGGGAGTGCCAATCTGCAGCCCCTTGGCTGCTGTACTTCCCTGTCCTACTGCGCCTGAGTCTCGTCTCCTAGGAGTAGCCAAGTGCCAAGCCCCAGCGCTGGAGCTGAGGAGCTTCGCTCAGGCATTAGCCTAATGAGCTAATCCCACGCCCTGGCTGCTGTTGGGCCAGACTCGATAGCAAACCCCCTGGCCCGCTCTGCTCCCACTCACCGGCGCTCCCCAGCTGCACTCGCTGTGTGGGAGAGCTGGATGGGCCTGCGAGGACAAGCGGCGGAATAGCCAGCAGTGCTGGCAGTAATGGTGGTCATTGTGCTCCAGAGCTCATGGGGGCAGGTCTCTCTGTGCAGTTTGTGGGCAGGATCCCAGAGCGCCCCCTTCCCGGCCCTGGGGCCTGCCAGATCAGTTGGCTGGAGCACAAAAGCTTGTGTCCTCACAAAGTGCTCAGATCTGCAGCCAGCTCCTTGGAGCGTGAGACTCCCTGCCCCTCCTGGTCTGTGCTTCCAGGGGGCCAGGTGAGTCTGCCGGGGGCCGGGGTAACCCTGTCTGTGGGAAGCTGGGCCCAGGCTCGGGGGGCTGAGTGAGGAGTGGTCAGAGCACAGGACTGGGAACCGGAACTCCTGAGTGCTAGACAGCGCTGGCGCTGTGTAAAACAGGGACGATGCAGGGCTGGGGGAATGAGACTCCTAGTGCAGGGGTTCTCAAACTGGGGGGCGGGAGGTTATTACATGGGGGGTTGCGAGCTGTCAGCCTCCACCCCAAACCCCACTTTGCCTCCAGCATTTATAATGGTGTTAAATATAAAAAAAGTGTTTTAAAATATAAGGGGGGGGGTGGTCACACTCAGAGACTTGCTGTGTGAAAGGGGTCACCAGTACACTAGTTTGAGAATCACTGTCCTAGAGCCTGAGGTGCCGATGGGGGGGGGGGGGGGGGAAAGCAGCAATTGCTCTTCCTACCCTCCCCCCCCCCTCCCCCGGGCCAGTTTTACTCTCAACCCCTCTTGGAGGCTTGTAGCCAGCCTGGAGGTGGGTGACGTGCCTGGCGCAAGGCCCCTGCATCAGCCTGAGGCTCCCAATGCTTAACTAACAGCCCACCTCCATCTCCCTCCCCCCCACACACACACCTACTGCTGCCTAGTTGGGGGGGTTGCAGTATCACAGCTGGGGGGCTCCACTCAGGCCCCAGCCAGGCAGGTTGCTGTGGGGGGTGGATCGGCTGGCCCAGCTGCCTACGGGGGGGGTTGCAGATTGGACAGGGAAAGTACCCAATGTAGAGCTGCTGAGCAGAGGGGCTAGCCCGGCGGGGCTGTCACGGCTGGAGTTTGCCCATAGGCTACTTGTAACCTGAATGTTTTCCTTTTAGCTCCGTGACCACAGTCTCACATTGCCCTTTTAGGTGAATTTAATTCCCAACCCATCCACGCTGCTCATGGGACTCCTTAGGGAAACGGCTCCCTCCTGCGGGCTGGATTGACGTGGGAGCTCAGTGCTCCGGGGGCTGGTTTCAATGTGGGCAGCGTCTGTAACGAAATCTCCGCAGCAGCGGTGGCTCTGGGGAAGAGCTCCACTTTTCGCTCTGCTCTGCACGCGTGTGTTTCATTCAATTGCTGCCTGGCTTCTCAGCGGGGAAGAGAACTCTTGCAGTCAGAGAGCCCCTGCCCAGGTAGACGGCTGCCTGCTCGGGTCCACCAGGAAGAGTCTGCTGCTCGTAGGGGAGGTGCCCCTGGGTCTGGCTTCTCTTGCAGATTGGCTCTGGTGCCCTAGAGGGAACCTAGGCAGCCACAGGTAGTGGGATGAGCCCAACCCATGAGCAGGAAGTGGGCCTGCCCTTGTCCGGCTTGCAGGGGACAGTGGGTGGCACTAGCAGGCTGCCAGGGGAGGTGAGGAACGCGGGGTGGAAAGGAACCCAGGCTGGAATTGTGAAAGACTTTCTCTGTATTTGCTGTAATAAAGCTGATGAGTCTCCCTGGCCTGTGGCTCAGCAAGTGTGTTCCTTCCCAAGGCCTGGCACTGTGGGTAGCAGCCAGCTGCGGGCGCCAGCCCCAGCACTGGTGTGGTACTTGCTAGCGACAGTATTCCCGCTGACAGGCGGGAAGGCTACATCCACTGGCCTTTCCCCCTAAGGCCTGAGCTTCACATGGTGCAGTGACAGAAGGGAAGACAAGTTCATCTCAGCTTGGTCCCTGGGGGTGCACATCATAAAACTACCCCTCCAAGTGCTGGGCAAAACCGAACCAGCGTGGCAGGACTCCCCCGTGCAGCCAGGGGACAGCCCGAGGCAGGGGCTGCTCGGAAAGCACAGGAGATGCACCAGTCTGCCTGCGCCGGCTCCCAGCGGGGAGGTGTTCCCCATAGCCTCCGAGGGAAAGGGAGGGTTGCCCCCCCCCCCCAGGCCACAGGCCCTCACAACTCTCAGACTGCAACTGAGCTGTGCAACACATTTATTTTCCTTGCTGTCGGTAGGCGAGTGGAAGACACACCCCATTACAACCCAAGCCGGTCACTCCAGCCACCCGTGAGGGGCTCACTCGTTCACCTCCGTCCAGCGCGTGTTCACAAAGGTCTGGCTCTCCATTTTGTCGATGTACAGGATGCCCTGCAGGTGGTCCATCTCATGCTGGAGGATGCGGGCCGCCCACCCGCTTGCCTGCCAAGAAACGGGATCTCCTGCCTCATTCAGGCCTGCAGAAGCAAACACGGCCCAGGTGAGAAGCTGAGCATCAGGCCCCCACGCTTCCAATGCAGCTGTCATCAATCCCCCCTCTGGCTAGGCACAGCATGTATAGCCCCCTCAGGGCAGGGCTCATGCAGCAGCTGCCTCACCCTGTCTAGGAGCTGCTCACATGCAGACGGGGAGGGGTTTGGGCCCTGCCTAGGGGCAGTGTGGGATGAAGCAGGCAGGGCCATTTCCCACACTCTACGCCAGCACTGCAGAACCGGGGTCTCCCCCATGCCAGCATGAATTCCTGCCACTTATCACAATTGAAGACCTCAATCTGTCCCCGGCTCTGTGGTTCAGAGACACGGGGCTCCTGCCAGACCAAGGGGGATGCACTGGACGTGCCAGAATGCCGATCCCGGCACCGACCGAGGCCAGCACGCTGCAGCCTGTCTATGGACGGTGGGCTCGTCCCATGGGGCTGAACCTACATGCTTCCCAGAAATAGGCGTTGTTGCCACAGGGATGGTGTGCATTGGTGACTGAGGCAGGTGATGGGGGGGAAAGCCGGGGGGGCCGGGAGGAGCGGAAGCCGCTGGGGAGGGCTGGGGACGGTAGCAGGCAGGGACTGGCACTGGCAGAGGGGAGGCCTAGAGACAGGCTCGCTCTATTACGATGTGGTCCATGGGCTAAGTCGTGTGACGCGAGGCTCCTGGCTTTGCGCTCTGCAGCCACCCCCCGGCCGCCAGGCCGTGCGCAGGGAGGGAGGCCCCGGGGCTGCCCCAGCCCTACCTGACACCTGCACCGCCTGGTACCGGGGCACCGAGGCGGCAAAGCCCGCGATGCTCTCGCAGCCCTCGGGGAAGGAGACCAGGCGGGAGTCCAGCACCCGCATGGCCGGGTTCACGAACACTTTGAGCGGGAACGGGGCCATCTGCCTGGCCTCCCGCAGGCCCGGGCTGGTCTCCAGGTGCAGCCGCTCCGGGAGCTCCGCCACGAAGACCTGCAGGGGCACCCCGAGCTGCGGCGCGCTCAGCCCCTGGCTCGGCAGCCGCCGCATCACCCGCACCAGCGTGCGGATCAGGCGCTGCACCTCGGGGCCGGCGAGGAGCGCGGGGTCCACGGCGGCCGCGGCGCCGCGCAGCACGGGGTGGCCGGCCTGGCACACGCGCTCGTAGGGCGGCTGCGGGGGCGCCACCAGCGGGCGCCCCAGGAACCCCCAGCAGTTGCGCGGCTTGGCCGGCCCGGCCTGGAGGCCTCGGACCTGCGCCCACACCGGGCGCCAGCGGCTCAGCGCGTGGGCGAAGGGCGGCCGAGCTCCGCACGCCGCCATGCCGGGACCGGGACCGGGGACGCGCGCGCTCGCTGGGCAGGGCTCCGGGGCGGCTGGCCCAGCACGTGACCGCCCCCAGCTCCACGGGCCCGGCCTGCGCACGCGCCGCGCTCACGTGTAACTGAGTCCCCACCGGAAGTAGCGGAGCATGCCGGGAGTTGTAGTCTCCTAAGGCACGGGGAGAGCGCAGGCACAGGGCGAGGTCACCGGCTCCAAGCCGAGGGGGATTAGAGGGGTTTGCAGGGGGGTGGCAAGCACTCCGGGGGGAGGGTTCCATCGTGGGGGCTGCAGGGCTCCCCAGCTTGGGGCACTGCGGCAGGCAAGGGGAGCTGCAGGGCACCCCGCTGTGGAGAGCAAGAGCAGCCCCATACCCTGGTCTCTGGGAGCAGCACGATCCATCCAGGTCCCTGCGGTGAGGGGCCTGTCCTTGTCACTAGGTCTATCTGCCAGCCCTGCCCCCCAGGAAGGAGCCCCAGTGTGGGGAGTGGGGTGTCACATCCCTTGACACAACGGAAGGTTGGGGATAGATCTGCTACATTGACCAGAGGCTGCTGGGTTGCCTTTCTCCACCTCACGTTGCCCATGGCACTACACTTTCCAAAGGAGGGCATCATGGGCCCCTCGCTCCACAGGGAAACCACAGGAGGCGGGGAAGAGGCATGCCCAAGGACACACATTCATGCTTCTCGCCCTCCAATTGCCTACAACCCCCTGGGCCTGCTCTAACCCCCCAGCTAGCAGCCCTCCACCACCCTCTGCTTGAACCCACCCCCACATAGAAGGGGGGGCACAAGCCATCCCAGCTAGGTTTTGAATGTTAGGTGTTGTAGGGATCCTCACCCTGTGCGACGTGCTGGACTAAGCCCCAAGCTGAAGGTTCCAGAAACCCAGTTCTTCATTTACACATAGAGCACATGAAAAGAAAAAACAAAGGCACCTAAGAGCCTTCCCAGGGCCAGGGCCAGGGCCAGGGCCAGCTCCTCCCCGACTCAGCCATGCCCTGAGATCGGCCTGTACAACAAGGCACCTCCTCCCTCGCAGTGCAAACTGCAGAGTTCTTTATGAAAAAGACACTGATTTTTCTCTCTGGCGGTTGCCTCTTGAGCTACCAGAGGTTTGAGCCCAAAGCTCAGAGGGGATAATAGCAGCAGCTCAGCATCTGGGAATATCTTCAACAGCTGAGTCCTTGTCAGGCTGGGGAGGGATATGACAGACCATCCCTGCACAGTATGCCCATAGCAGCTGCTTGCAGCCAAGGCTGGGGGGAAGCAGGTACAGCACAGAATACATTAATGAGCTTTATTTATACAATGATCAGCCTTTTTCAGAGGTATGTACGTCATTGAACCTGCTTTCCAAGTCCGAAAGCATTCACTCTCTTTATACTAC
Organism: Emys orbicularis; assembly: GCF_028017835.1. Classification (NCBI taxonomy): domain Eukaryota; kingdom Metazoa; phylum Chordata; order Testudines; family Emydidae; genus Emys; species Emys orbicularis. Next base: position 2,988,261 of record NC_088696.1, on the reverse strand, counting down.
AGGTTGTCGAGAGCCCGGGCCTGGGCCCAGCCTCCTTCCCCCAGGACCAGGAGACCTGCAGGGGCCCTTGCCCACACTTCATGGGTACAGTGAAGCCAAGGAAGTAGTTACAGATGATGCAGCCTGTAATGCTCTGTACAGTTCCCATCAGCAGACGCAGCCAATGCTCCTGCTCATCTCCATCCACACCCCCACACTCAGTGCCATTGTTCAATACCAGCGCTGCTACGTGCAAGACTCCCACAGGCTTCTGCAGAGGCCAGAATCACTCAGTATATGCACGCAGCGCAGCATGGCGGGCAAGCTGGGGCAATCCCCCCTCTGTTAGGTTGTGGCTACTGGGACATCAGGCTGCAGAACAGCCATTGTGTACACACTGCTCTCCTCTCCAGCCACCGGAGGCAGCTGCGCACTGGGTTCTACTCCCTGCTCTGGCCCTGGAATTTCTGGTGCAGGTGCTGGGCTCTCCTGGGCCAGTTCCTTCTCGTCTGGAGTGAACATGGCCTCTCTCTTTGGCAGGATGAAGGCGAGTGGTTCCTTGATCACATTCACGTCCACACAGCCAAGGCTGCCGTACTTGTGCAGCTGAGTGGGAGGAACACCTGGCCAAGAGAGCAGAGAGTTAACTCACCCAGAGCCCACCTGGAAAGGGACATGAGGACAGTGACGACATTACACAGCTCAGGCAGGGATCCTTGTAGACTGTTGGACTTCACTGGGGGAGCTCTGAGCACTCCAGCCAATGGATGTCCCATGGGAACCAGAGCAGGGCAGTGAAGGGGTCAAAGACAAGGGTCTCTGGGACCCACCCTGCTCAGCAGATATGCCCTGGCTCTGCATGAGAACAGGCACTTCCCTCATACTTCTCTGCTGAGGGAAGAAGGAATTCTTACCCAGGGTCTGTGCTATCTGGGCTGGGGGAAAGAGGACGTGGAGGCAACGGTTAAGGTAGGGGAGCAGGTCTTCCAGGAACACTGTACAGAACTGAGCAAAAAGCTCCTGCTCCCGGCTGCTGAAAGCCGCCTCCTCTGCCCGGTGAAAAGCCAGGATTGTTTTAGTCACCTGCAGGAAGGAGAGAGAGAGTGAGCGCGTAAGCACCTTCAGTTCGTCATCCCGCAACCTCCACCCTGGGCAGCTGCACCAAACATTCCCCAAGCTGCTCAGAGTGATGGGACTGGCCCTGGAGAGCAGCCACTGACCCACCACCTTGCCCTACACAATTCATCTTCTGATGCTGGATCCCGAGTCTGATTCAGTTGCCCAATTGTAGGGGAAATGCAGGGGAGGGGAAAGGGGCTCATTCAGCCAACAGGAAGTGGGTGCAGAAGGGAACGGCAAGATCTATCCTCAGCATTCTGACAACCCGGTACAAGAAGCTGAAATAGAGAGAAACAGCCATGCCCTGTCAGGTGCCTGCCTCACCTTGCCAAGGGCAGCCTCCAGTGAAGTCGTTACATCCTGGGCAAGAGCCACAGGGCAGCAGAGACGCAGGTCATTGAAGGCAACCAGAATGTTGTTCAGGAAGCAGGCAAGAGGTGGGAAGTCCAGCAGCACCATGGGAGGCTGCAGGGTTCCTGGCTGGGTGGCTGGCACTGTCACAGGGATGGTGCTGCCCAGGACAGCAGGAGCAGAGATCAGCGTGTAGGAGTTCATCTCATCTTGGAATTTGTCCACTGCTTCCTGAATCGCCTTCCTGAAAGTGCTAAATGCAACTTGCTGGAACACTGGGGCCAGCTGGCCCCGGAAATCAGCTCCCACCCTGCTGAAGGACAGGCCAAAGTACATGCACTGACCCAACAGTGAGTCCAAGCGGCTGCCCACCCCCCGCTGGAGGTCATTGTCCAGAACCTGCAGGAATTGTGAAACCTTCTGCAGCACCCAGCCATGGAAGATGGCACTCTCATTGACCACATGCTCGCCAGGAGGCAGCAATGGCTCCTCGTCCGAGAAGATGGCGCGATACTGTGTGATGATGTCAAAGAGATGGACGCGGCAGGCCTCGATGGTCTTGGTGATGTGGAAGTAGGGGTCGTCATCAGGGATGGAGGCTTGGATGGAGTGGAGCCAGGCGTCCCGGGCCTGCAGAAACTTGATGCGCAGTTCGGCCTCCGTGAAGACATCCATGCGCCGCAAGTAGCCAATGACACGCAGGCAAGCAGGCAGCTGGATATTAGTGCGCAGTTGCTGGATCAAGTGATTCAGCATTAGCTGTGAAGACTGATGCACTTCGTCCACAATGCCCTAGAGGCAGAGAGAGAGAGACCTCAGCTATGAGACAGTCCACCACGGCCTCAAGCTTCATGCCCCAAACCTGAACTCCAAACGTCACCCCCCAAACCACACTCCTCTCAGAGCAAGACCCCACCCGCTGCGTGGAGGCGAGTCGACCCATGCCAGCCACCACCTGAGGAGCTCATCCCATGCCCAGGGGCTGCAGCCCCCCAGCATGGTCAGCACTATTGGGACGAACCTGGACGACGGGGATGGAGGAGTGTTTCCTCTCCAGCCGGCGCACGTAGGCAGCGAGCTCCAGGGCCTCCTCGTAGTAGCCGTTGCGGACGCAAGTGTCCATCAGCTGCGGGATCTCCAGGATCTCCAAGATCTCCGTGTGCCGGTTCAGGGTCAGGCTGTTCATGCGGCGGCTGGAGGCGATTTCCTCGGCGTCCCGCAAGAAGCTCCTGCCGGAGGGAAGGAGAGCTCAGCCCCCACCCCGCAAACCTCCACCAGGCCCCGCCCCCTCCCCAAACGCCCCGGGCCAGGGGCCCCGCCCCGCCATGGGACAGGTGCCCCCGGCCCAAACACCCCGGGCCAGGGGCCCCGCCCCCCCCAAACACCCCGGGACAGGTGCCCCCGGCACCAAACACCCCGGCCGAGGTGCCCCCCTCGGGCCCACCTGCAGGTCTCCTGGAAGCCGGGCAGCCGCCCCAGGAGCCGGGCCAGGCCGCGCTCGATGCCCCCGAAGCCGCGGCCCGTCTCGCTGGTGCACTCGGCCGAGCGGATGAAGATCTTGTAGTGGGCGAAGGCCAAGTGCCGCGTCTGGGCGGCGGCCAGCGCCCGCTCCTCGGCCAGGCGGCCCGGCTCGCGGCCCAGCGCCTCCAGTCCCAGCCCCGCCAGCTCCGCCAGGTACCCGGCCAGCTCCGGCCCTGGCGCCGACCCCGGCGCCCCGCGGAACAGCCAGGCCAGCAGGCTGGCCTCCTCCAGGGCCGCGCCGGCCGCCGCCATCTTGGGGAGAGCGCCACGACACGCAGGTACGTGCTATCCACGGGGCGCAGGACTCTATGGTGTGGGGGGCACTCTACCCCGCCTCTCGACAACTCTACTGCTCTGGAGACACTTGGTCTAGCGCCCCCTACAGCTCCGCGAACTCAAACCCGGAACGCGCGTCCCTCCGACTCTATGGCACTGAGCGGGGTACGCTGGCCCCACCCACCCCGGGACGCTCTATGTTCCAGACTCTACTAGCCCAGGGCTGTTTCCGGTTCCGGGCTGTCCCCTCCCCCACGTGGAGCAGTGCCCTGACTAAGCCCGGAGCTGCCGGGTGCGGCGATGCGGCCCCTGACGGAGGAGGAGACCCGGGCCCTGTTCGAGAAGCTCGCGAAATAGTGAGGCGGGGCCGGGGTGGAGAGGCTGGTCGGAGGGGGACTTGGCCTGGCCCGGGGGGGCTGGGCGGCGGTAGCCGGGGAGGGGGGGCTGGTCGGAGGGGGACTTGGCCTGGCCCGGGGGGGCTGGTCGGAGGTAGCCGGGGCTGGTGGCCCGTCCCGGGACCCATCGCTCACGGTCTCTCTCCCCACAGCATTGGCGAGAACATCCAGCTGCTGGTGGACCGGCCCGACGGCTCCTACTGTTTCCGCCTGCACAAGGACCGGGTTTACTACGTCAGGTGGGCGGCGCAGCCGGGCTGGAGTCCCCCGGCCCCAAGCGCAGGCTCCGCAGCTGCCATTGAAGTGACCAGTTCTGCAGACTGGGCCCCTGCTGTGTCAGGGCAGGGATTGGGCCCAGGGCGCTCTGTCTCCTGGTCCTTTCCTGGAGAGTGCGGGGCTGATGCTGCTTGTGACTGCAGGTCCCCAGCCCCATCCGTGCCTCTGGCTGACAGGGGGGGGCCTGGCGCTGGTTAAACCTTCTCTTTTAGGTGTTGAGGTTCTCTGAGAACTAATCACACCTTGGCTGCGTTTGCTCTTTCCTAGTGAGAGAATCTTGAAGGTGGCGACCAGTATCCCTGGGGACAAGCTGGTGGCACTGGGCACCTGCTTTGGGAAGTTCACCAAGACCCAGAAGTTCCGGCTCCACGTCACTGCCCTGGATTACCTTGCTCCCTATGCCAAGGTGAGAGGCTTGCTAAGGAGAAGCTTTCAGGTAGCAACCTGATCCTTGGTCATGTTTAGCAGCACGGGGGTGCTGTGCTCCCTATAAGCTGCTCCTTGAGCAGCCCAGGAGGCATTTAAGTGCTGCCCAGCTGATTAGCACAGAGGTAGCATGTGCTCAGGTGCCCCTCCCCCCTTGTCGCTCCATTCTGCAGCTGCTCACAGGACCCTCCTGCTGGCTGTGCAGAGCAGGGGTGGGGGAGGGTGCTGATCCCCCCTCCTCCAGCACCCCATCTCTGCAGGGTTCGAGGGGACACAACCCGGCTCAGAACTCAGAGCTTCTGCAGGGAAGGGTGAGTGACTGAGTGCCTTTCTTTAAAGAGAGAGTGCACTGTTTCTGAGACTTCCCCAGCAGCTAGCTCACACAGTCTGTCTCTCTCCCCACCCATGTGCCCCATCTCCGCAGAACAGGGGAGGGGAGACAACAGGGCTCAGGACAGAGCAGGAGAGCTTTCCATGAGTGCCTTAAAGAGACAGCGTGGAGCATCTCTCAAAAACTTTCCCAGCAGCCAGCACACACACAGTCTGTGTGACACACACACACAAATGCTGTCCCTGTGTTGTCACACGCACCTCCCAACATATACTTATATTATTGTTGTTACTTCTTGCAATGTACATATATTCTCTGTAATTTTATTCTTTCAAAAGTGTGTTTAGTCTGGTCTATGCATTTCATTTTTTTCTTACTACTGAAAGAATTAAATTTAAGTGTGAGTTCTAAAATGCCTAACCTGTCCTGGCTGGAGTCATTATCCCTCTTTAACTTTAAAAAAAATACTATATCTAGGTTTCTTGTTTCTACTCGTGCACATAATATTTATTCCACACATGGAAAAAATTAGAGGGAACCTGGGTGGGAAAAGGGTGTAATATGTCTGCAGACCCTATAACTAAACAAGATGGACCAATTCTTCCTCATACTCATTTGCTCTTATGTTGTGCATATCCCCTACCCTGTGTCACTCTAGCTTGTATGCATGGAGTGTCTCTTTAATAGATTTATACAGTGCCCAGGACAGTTGGGCCTGATCCTGTTTGAGGTCTTTAGGTGTTACTAACTATTTACTGCTAATATTTCCCTCCCTACTCACTTGCCTTGTGACACTGGAGCTGTCCCCAGTCTCAAGTGTCTGCCTTCTGGCTCACCCTACATGCCCGAAGTAATCTGCTTTCTGTGGGCTTCCCTGGCACTAACCCCCACTGGCCTCAGCCTCTGGTCCCCTTACATGGCTGCATGAAGAGCAAAAGGAAACAGACTGTTACAGGTCTTCCCTGTTGTCTCCCATGTCCCAGATACCCTACTTGAGCCTTGCTTCATAAGGTGGTATCACCTGTGTCTCTATCCTTGTGCCCAGTTGCATGAGGAATAACCTTGTAGGTTCAGCAATAAGTTTAACTTGTGAAGATTTGGGTGAGCAACTGCTGTGCCTCCTGAGGATGGGTGCTTTTCTCTTGCAGTATAAAGTGTGGGTGAAACCTGGAGCAGAGCAGTCCTTCCTTTATGGGAACCACGTGCTGAAATCTGGCCTAGGCCGCATCACCGAGAACACAGCTCAGTACCAGGGTGTGGTGGTGTATTCCATGGCCGATGTTCCTCTGGTAAGTGACAGTGCTGGTAGGGGAGTGGATTGTTCTTCAGAAAACAGTGATGAACTTGCTTTGAGCAGAGTAGTGTTGATACAAGTAGTATCAACACTAGTAGCCTGAGTTTCACTATTCTTAATTCCCCAGGGTTTTGGAGTAGCAGCAAAGTCTACCCAGGACTGCCGGAAAGTGGACCCCATGGCGATCGTAGTGTTTCATCAGGCTGACGTTGGGGAGTACGTGCGGCATGAGGAGACACTTACTTAAAGGGCAGCCAGCAGCACAAGGCTCTGAGGACTCAGCTGCACGTGGCAAGGGAGCATGTTGTGAGATCAGAACTCAAAGCAGCAGCAGGGAGCGCTGCTGTGGAGGATTACAGACCAGTCTACCTGTGACTTAGTCGTAACTATTGTGAGCTCTGAGGAGTGCCTGTCCCAGCCTGAAGGAGACAGAAAACAAGTTTTATGTAATCCCTATCTAATAAAAACCATGTTGGTGTGGCTTAGTGAAAGAACTCAGCTACTTGGTCCTAAGCCCTGCCCAGGAACAGCTCTTACGCTCACAGACTAAAGGCAGTTTTCTCAGTAGTAGCTGCGGAGGGGGGTAGTTCACCTTAATGCAGCCACCTACTCCCTCCACGGGTGCTAGGGCAAGCTGGAAGTTCTGTGTAGCAGGAGACGGAGGTGAACACAGCTGTTTCAGTGAACAGGAACAAAGTGATTCCTCCCCTCACCCAGGATTGTTTCTGCCTTGTTCCCCAACAGAGACCCAAGTACAGCGGGAGGGGGAGCTAACAGGGTTGTGCGACTGGAGGACACCATGACCACACCCCCGGGGCTAATCAGAAGCCGTGTAGGTGGGTGCTGTAGCAGTGGCTTCCATGGCAGGGAGCAGCCCTGGTTCCTAGAGGATGGTGGCTTCAGACAGGACAGTGCTTGCGCAGTGTGAACTGTTTGTTTTATTTATAATACGTGAACAGCTTTTCAAGCCATTTCACTATTAGACCATTGGGCAGATTAGGCCTAAACCAACAGTGAACCATCCCCTCTCCCTCCCCCCAAAATGGGTCTTGTGCTACAGGCCGAGTAGAGAATGAAGAGAAGATAAAGAGCCAGCTGGACGCTAGGGCATTGAGGGGAATTCTGTACCTGAAACAATCCCCCAGTCCAACTCCTTCCACAGGTAGGATCTCCCATTCTTCCGTGGAGGCGGAGGGGAGAAAGGATGAGATGGAGTTCAGTGTGCTCTGCAGTGTTACGGGCCTGTCCTTTGGTCCTTCCTGCTGCATGGGTCCAGCAGTGGTGTAAGCCAGAGGCCTTAGCACCTCGGTTTGTTGGTGGCAGTAGTGGGCTGCACATTGAAGAGCCGCTTTAGGAAATACAGCTGCAGGACACCCGAGAGGACAATGACGAGGCTCTGAGCCAGTGACCACCAGTTCACGTAGTTATAGTTGGACTGAAGGATGAAATAGTCAGCCGCTTTCCTCATCCGGGCAAAGTTATAAAAGCGCCACATGTGGAAGACATGGGCCTGCAGCTTGCGGGTGCTCTCCTGCAACAAGCACAAGGACAGGTAATGAAATCCTTCTCCCAACCCTTGATTAGATTGTGGAACTCAATGGCACCAGGTATCACCAAGGCCAAGAACTTGGCCAGATCCAGTGGATATTATTGTTCATGCTAACTGTTTTGGAAGAGCTTTAACTATGTGCTTCAGGACTCAAGACAACCTCTAGTAGTGGGGGTTGGGATGAAACCTTTGTGGGGACATTATCCCACATCTGCCTTCTGCCAGGTTTCTTAAATATTCCTGTGAAGCATCTGGTGCTGGCCACTGTCAGGCAGGATACAGGGGTAGATGGACCTTAGGGCTGATCTGGTCTGGCAGTTGCTAAGTTCCTATGAGAACCAGTAAGGGGAAGAATGGAAGCCCCGCAGACCTCCCACAGAGCCTGCAGGAACAGATCTTTCATAATTTGGGATTGAATGACAAGAGCAGGGTGGTTCAGGAACAGAACAGGAGCCTATTGATTGATACATTCCCTCCAGATCCCCAGCAGTCAGCCCCATCCGATTTCATATGCCCCACTGACAGACCTCTCCCTCAGCCACCCTTCCTGTTTTTCACACAACCCCGTGACCAAAAGCAGCACTGTATTCACACGCTACACATACTATGGGTTGAACATAGGCCCTGTGAGGTATCACTTGGAAACTAATAACTTGCTTGTCAATATCCTGGTGAGATGTACACAACATATGTAGAGTTATGAATTACCCTGTACAGTGGTGATAGCACAGCCCTGGCTAGGCAAAAGTTGTTTAGGACAGACCTGTTTAATACAGGAATGTGCACACCTCAATTTAGATCTAAGGAGTAAACAGGGTCCTTGAGACAGCAAAAGGGGGAAATGGCAGGAGACAAGCTGCATTTCAGCATATACAGCGGAGAAGAACGTGCATGGAGCCACTTTCACCACCAGTCTCCATGTTGCCACCTTTAGAGTTTGAATAAACGTTGCTTTGAGGGTTAATTCTCAGAAGAATCCACTTCAGAAGGTGGCTGGACTATAAAAGCAAGGGGCAAAACCACCCCAAAGCTCTCCCTCTCTCTCTCTCTCTCACCTAAGATGACAAAGGAGCCAACCCTTTGACTTTATGAGAGATCCTGACCTGAGAATTTGGTCAGCAATTTTGCTAAGGATTTTATCTTCAACCAAGTCTAGCTTCAGTTTTAGCTACTAGACAGTGCTTTATCTTTAGTTTTCTTGTAACCATTTCCGACTTTAATGCCTTGTACTCACCTAAAATGTCTTTAAAAAATAAAATGAGTTTCTTTAACTACAATCAGAACTAATCCAATGCTGTGTTTGAACTGAACTGTTTGGGTAACTCAAGTTAAGGCAGCAAACTTGCGTATTGACCCCTTAGAGGGGCAATGGATTTCTAATACCTGAACTGCTCAGCAACGGGTTGGACAGCAGAACACGTTTTGGGGAAAATTCAAGACTGGGAGTGTGTTGGGGTCACCCTGCAGGTAGTAACCAAGCCAGAGGGTGACTGGAGTGTTGCCGACAGGCTGCTGGGCCAGTTGGCTACACACAGTCAAGGTGTGACCTGCATGTTGTTTGGTCGGCCCAGGTTGGAAGCTACAGCAGCAAAGCATTGTGAGGCCCCCAGGGCTACAGGGCAGGCAGTGACACAGATACTCATTGATCTGGATTGCACCCCAGAATGTGACACCCCCCCATTCCTGGCTCTCTCCAAAGCCAAGTGTCTGACTGATTTAACACTACTCCAGTTGCTGCCCCATGTGTGTTTCCTGGGAGCAGCAGTTATCCTTAGCTCCCCATTTACTTCCATGTGCCTCATTTTCAAAACCAAGATGCCCGTTTGAGCTTGCTTCAGCCCTGCAATTGATTAAATTAAATAAATTTATAAATTAAATAAATAAAATTAAAAAAAAATAAGTAAAAATTTATTCCAAGGCAGCTGACGGTGCAAATAAAACATTACCTCAATTGCCTCCAGTGTGTCATTAATTTTCTTCCTTTCCATGTCTGGCGAGTTTTGCAGGTCAAAGCCTTCATAGAACACACCAAAGTTGAGATAAACCTGCACGACACCGAAGTGGTTGAGCCGATTGCTCAAGCACAGCTGGTAAAAACCTGTAGAGGGAAGTGGTTCAAAGCATCAGAGGAGAGCAACAGGTGCTGTGACAGTCAGACATTACCCCAAATCCTCTGCTCTGTTAGCTCCCATTTACCCCTCTGCAGCAGAGACATGGTCTCTCTGAGCTTAGCAGCTGCAGAAAAGCTTGGTTGTCTGTATAGTCAAGTTCTGAGCTCAGTATCACACATGCTGTGTCTAGCAAGACTTTTACAGGACTATGGCTTAGATCATTAACGATCTGCAGGAGGATTGGAGTAGTCCAGCTCTCATGCGGGCCAGGGAGGTAGCAGGGGTGGCAAGAACCTGTCTCTTTGGTGGGGAAGTTCATCTGTCCTCGTATATCCTGGGACGTGCCCATCTGGAGGCCGTTGGGATCGTTTGCAGTGGCCAAGATATGTCTGTCATGTCCAATTCCTGAAGTCCGTTGTACCTGAAGCCAAGAGACAATGAGCAGAAGAGGGAACTTTGGGTGCAGCTCTGAGTTCTAGCAAAGAACAAGCCTGACCCATGCTGTCCTCGGAAATTCCCATGGGAACAGATGGGGCCGTGTTGCTTATAAAGGCAGCAAAGCCCATTACTGTTCTCAGTGACAACTACTACACAGCTAAACTCACCTCGAGTGGGTGCCCATGAGTTTGCAGGAGCCACAGCGTCCTGAGCAGACCAGACAGGCTATGCAGAGGCACCATCTGGAGGAACAAGCACGGGACTGGGAAAGTCCTGGCTCTCCACATAGTGTGTGGCTGGATGGTTCAGTTCCTGTCAGTGAAATGGGGAGAAATCTTTCACCCTGCAGAGTGGTAGCAAAGAGCCTCCACCTGGCAGCTAAGTGGTTTGCTGGTCACTCAGGCCTAGCTCCAGGGGACGCAGGCTCAGAAAGGAAGGCTGGGGCAAGCAGAACCTGCTGAGTCTGCTTCCTCCTCTGCCCATGTCAGAGCAAGGACACCAAGGATTTTGCTGTTTTGCGCTATACAGGGTAATTCTCCTCTCCCACAATCCCCTTTCTCTCCCCAACCACTTCGTTTGTGTACTGAGCCGTGCCACGGCTAGTAGAGATCTAGCTAGCACAGGGCTGGCCCCCCAACACGTTCCATGACTGGGCAGTGGATTCCCTTCCCTCCATGTACAGTCAGCCCCCAGCGGGAGCTGTGTTATGGTTCAACCCAGCCCTCCTTGCCCTTTACACATGCAGCCATCAGTACTCCCAGCCGCACACCTCCCCTGCTTTGGGGCAGGCTGAGAGAAGGGCAGGGGAGCACCTTGGGCTTGAACGCCAGCTCAGTCCACCGAATCCTTGAACAGCTCCAACCCCTCTGCCTACAGCCCAGCTGCTTTGCTCCACACGCACCACAGATAAAGGGAGCAGCTGATAAACACGAATAGTGCCAAGAGTGCCAGGCACAAACTCCCAGATCTACTTCAATCGGCCCAGTGTAAACAGAAGCTGGGAAGTCGCAGGGTTTAAGATAAGAGGATAGGAGGGCTCCATCCCAGGTGGGAGCCCAGTACCTAGCACTGACGATACACAACCACACAGCAAGAGACCTCAGATACTCCTGCCACTCGCAGCCCAGGGGACAGGAAGGTCTCCTGTTGTGAATGCTCAGCTGAGTTCATGCACTGTGGAACCTCCTGCCAAGTGAAGATCCAACCAACACTGGATGCTGGCTACTAGCACTCACCCCTCTGCTACCGACTTGGCAAAGTTCCCTAGCAACTTTCGGAACAGCACATCCTCCAGAACCAGGAGACGTTCTTCTCCACTGAGGTCAAAGCCAAAGCCAGGAGTTGCCTGAAGTAATCACTAGTTGAGCCTCTAATAGTCACCACAATACAATAAAGTTCAAGCTTCCTCAACAGAGGGGAGGGCCCCAGGAGCAGCATGGTGGAGCCTTAACCTTTAGGAAGGGGGAGTTGAAAAGAAATTTAGTCAAAAAGGCCCTAAAAACCTTAGACTCAGCCTCGAGTGAGGTCACTAAAAGGCAGGCAACTCCCCTTAACAAAACAAACAGGAAGGTGAGCTGGGGGGCGAGGGGAAGAGTCTGGCTAATGAGGTTGAAGAGGTTATTTGAGCCCCCTCTTGTTCAGGGGAAAGAAATCCAACTCCAGTGAAGTCAATAGAAAGGAGAGTAATCTATGGCATTCAGAGTGAAAATGGAAGTCAGGAGGGTTAAAAGGGGATGTTTAAAGTATGGCTGAGAAAAATATGATGCCATTATATGAATCACTAATAAACCATCAGCTAAAAAGAGAGAGAGATCAGAGCTTCTGTTCCCCCTCTCATAACATAGGGGACATTCAATGAAATGAAAGAGCAAAATGCAAAATGCAAAACTAACACGAAGCAAACACTTCCACCTGCGAGATTAGACTGCGGAACTCATTGCCAGAGGATGTTGCTGTTGCCAAGAACTTAGCAAGATTCAAAAAGGGATTGGACAATTATATGGGTAACAAGAATATCCAGAGTTACAATAGTTAATGCTAACTAATTTTGAAGAGACAATAAACCTCGTGCCTCAGGATTTAAACCCATCTCTTTAAGGAATTAGGAAAACAGCTAATATGTGTGTGGGGAGGTGACGAGACGATCATCCCACACCTGCCTAATACAAGGCTGCTTCCATCTTCCTCTGAAGTATCTGGCTCCGGCCATTGTCAGAGATTGGGCACTGGACTAGAGGGCAACTCCTGTGTGCTACCAGGACAGAACACCATCCTCATCGCCTTCCTTCAAGGGGTAGAGCAAAAATCGAGGGGTTCAGAGGCAGGGATGGACGTTTTGAGGACAAGAATGGGACTGTTCAGTTCAAAGGAGACATTAGAAGGGACAAAATAGAGGCATGGAGAAGGTAGGTCGGGCATTCCTATTCACACCCGCTCAGCATACAAGAGCAAGCAGACATTGAAAGTGAAAGGCAGCAAGTTGATACAGAAGATACCATTTTTAAAAATTCTGAAGCCAGAAGGGACCATTTAGATCATTTAGTCTGATAAAAAAAATCTTTAGCTAGTCGTTTGGAGTGGGATTAGAACCAGCAGCTGCCAAACTCCAGGGGAAATTGAGCACTCCAAAGAACCCAGCACCCCAGACAGCTGGCCATCCTGATAGCTGGAAAGATTCAGGAGTTTGTCTTTTTTTCAGTTGGGGATCTTGTGTGTGCACAATGTAAATGTTACACTACAGAAACTACCTGCAATGTTTTACAATAAACATTTAACCTGTGGAACTCACTGCTGTAAGAGCTCATTGAGACAAAGTTTAGGATTCAAAAAAGGTTGGAGATTTAAGCGAACACAGAGCATCCAGAGTTACACTAACTAGGATTTTTTAAAGTAACTGTTTTGGGGAGCTATAAGCCCTCCTGCTTTAGGACATAAACCAGCTACTGACTGACAGCCTCTCTCTAAGAGCAGGTTATTGCCTAATCGTTGACTACAGGATTCATTCTACCTTCCCCCTGAAGCAGCTGGTACTGGCTACTGCCAGAGACCATGACAGCTGGATCCACTCTGGCAATTCCTCCGTTGGATATGCAGCTGTCTGGCTGCGGGAAGTTCTTTATTTTACCAGGAAATTCCATTGAGCTGAAAACCTGCCATTTGCAAGAGTCCTCCCCAGCACTCACCTCATAGCTGAAGTAGAAGTAGCCGCTCTGATGTGCAAACTGCCAGAAGCACTCTGTGCCACCTGCAGGGACAACAATGGCGAAGTCATAGCGATCAGCTCCACGGAAGAGAGGCTGCTCACTGGAGCCACTCAGGGGCTCGGTCTTTGGGCTCCTGGCAGGGCCTGTCAGACTAAGCAGACCCACAATCACAGCCAAAGGAAAGAGTGGGACCATGCTGCCTTGTGAGCCTCCACCCCTCTGGCTGGGGCAGAGCAGGAGCATGGGTCCCAGGATGCAAGGGGATAATCATTAACTTCACTCCTCACTCTCTGCTTTTGCCAAACATTTTCCCTTCAGCACACAACACAGCTGCACTTATCCAAACATCAGAGGCACTTGGAAGGAGTTCAACTCCTCAAGGTAATCTCAGTGCAATTACCAGGCCTGCATGGGCAGCTGTGCAGTTTGTCCTCATTAGAGCTTAACCCTCTGAAACATTTTGTAAATGAAGTCCGCTTTGAAGAAACGTCACTAGGTACAAACGGTCCTTCCTGGGGAACTGCTTGTTCTGGGGGCAGGCTGGGTGTCCTGCACTCAGACTTCTGTCGACAGCCCACACCATGGTCTGAAGGACTCTATTATAGTGATTAGTGTGTTAAAACATTACTAGAAACTTTATTTAGTACAAGAAATCTAGACACTGATCACAGAGCAACAATATGCCAGAGAAGACCCAGGGACTTGGCTACATGGGCTGTGTGCCCTATATCTTCCACTATCTTATGCTGCCATCCCATCTGGGTGCTGCAAGATAGGTCCTGTTTCATCTTTGGCTGTGACTTCTCTTCTCTTATGGAGTCTGTGGCAATGTCCTCACTCTGTAAATGGGAAAGGGGCACCACTGGCTGGAAAGTGTTCTATTGCATAGAGTGGGAGGCAAGCAAAGGGCTGGTATTGATTTTTGGATGTGGGATGATATTTATTCTCATGCCCTCGTATGGCACAAGGAAGAAAGTGTCCCATGTTTCTTCCACTGACACTTACTAATCTGGTTTACTGTAACTGGCCCAAATGGAACTACTAAACAGGGGAAACATGGCTTTGCCAAAGGCAGCACTTCACAGCCAGGCCACTCAAGCACAGAGGAAAGTTTCAGAACAGACGAAAATATAAAATAAACAGGGCAAAGGGCAGGGAGAAAGTCTGGCTAATAGCGAAGTTGAAGAGGTTACTTGAGCCACTTGTATCCAGACAGCCAGGAGTTCCTCTGGTGAGGTTCCTTCCAGCAACCGCTAGTGCCAAAGGACATGGCTAAGGCAAGTAAAAAACTTCTACCCAGCACTAGTGACAATGGAAGCAGCTCACAGGACCCCTGCTGTTGGGGTATTTCTGCAGCTAGAACCGAAGGAAATTAAATGCATGAGTGTTGGTGGAAGCGAGGGGAAGATGATACATAAGTGCCTCTGAAATCCACTTGTTCCTAATAAGCAGCAGCATCCCACCGGATAGGGGTACAAGACTTTCTGGCACTCCAATTCAGTTAGTTGCTGATGCGATGCTCCCGGCTTCAGCTGGCTCAGGAAGTGAATGCAGGATGAAATTCTGGTTGTTAACAGGGTGTCCCACAAAGCTGTCACTAGGCCACTGACCCAGGGATATGCCAAGCTTCTCCCTTTTCAAGGTGGAATATTTACCTGAGGAGGGAATGCTGGGGAGATGCAAATCAAATTTGTTGCAATTGTTATATCCAACACAGGAACTGCTTTATTTTACATGATGGGTTCAGACATGGGATCGGACTTGGCATTAGAAGGCAAGGCATGTCTGGGGCCTGCCAGAGATCCCCAGAGACCTTTCAGAGATAATGCACTACTCCAGGAAACAGACACAAGGAAGGGAATTTTACGAAGAAGGAGGCAAGTCAAACCAACTGAACACTAACTTTTAACTTGATGACATCTGGCTCCAAACACTCTAGAAACTAATGAGCACAAAGACAAAACAAAACATCTATTTTAAAGCATCAAAAAAATGTGGAGGAAGAAATCCCCACTCAATATAAAAATGTACACAGCAGAGAAATGTGGAAACAAACGCCAGTCCCCTTGCCAAGAAACCAGACTTCTGCCGGTGCAACTCAGCAACAGCTCAGCCTACACTGCTGCTTTCCCCTCTGGGAGGGGCAGATGGAGAAAGCCGATCAGCCAAGTGATTCACAATCGGTTTAAGAAAATGAATATAGATAAACCAGTCGGTGACAGGATTATCCTGCCATTCAACCAGCATCTGAGTAGAGAAAGCTGCGACCCAGCTACAGGCCACTCAGGTTCCAGCTCGAATGCTCATAGGGCAAAGGCTGCCAGAGTCCTCGCTGTTTCTGAACATACACAAAATGTCGGCATTGTAGCACTTTTACTAGACTATTTCCATAGTTACTCAGGCTGTGTTGCTTCTGTTGACAGACAAAGACCTAAATTTAGTGACTCCAGCTAAATACAAGAACTAGGAAGGTTTCCCAAGCTCTAGTTAAACTTTGCTTCTTCCAGCTGTAGCATTCAGCTCTCCCAAGCAGCCATAACAAGTCTTCACATCATTCCTATCACATTGCTAGGAAGGGGACTACAAGCTTCCTCCCATGGCAGTTGTTGCTTTGGTCCATCTTTTGGAGAGAAATGAGAGCAAGTGTCACTCTAAGAGTTCCTCAACTGCTGTTTTCAGTGGAGTCCCAGCTTTTTCATGGTCCGCCAGCGATCCTTAATCATCACCGAGGTGCGGTTCTCAAAGGGGAATTTTTTGCAAATGATTTTCCAGTTCCCTTCTCCAAACTTCTTCACTCCTTCTCTGATCCACTCGCTTTCCTGTACTGTCCACCTCTGCAAAAGAAGAACAAGGGGTGTCATGACTCTTAAGGCACAGGTCCTATCACCTCTACACTAAAGGCTTCTTAGCCTCCTTGGTCCCCCTTACATCCATACTATTAGCACCTTTTTATAACATAGGAATAAGGCACAGGTACCTCGCCAATAACTCCAAGGTACCCAATGATCACTCCATTCCAGAAGAATTGTTACAATGGTTATATACCAGGAAAATACTATAGCTGAAGTTCAGGATTAGTTCTGTTTCCCACATCACAGTGTAGATTACACAGGAAATTCTCAGGAGTTATTGCTCTTGTATCCTCCAAGTAATCATGGAGAGAGTGTGGAAGTTACATGCCCTGTGCAACGTTCATACAAGTAAAGAGAACTAACTACCTGCGGCTCATGGAAGGAAAGTGATGCGTTCGAGGGCACTGTGAATTTCAGTGACAGGAGGCCAAGTGTAAGGGAAGAGGTGAACCACAGGAAAGCAAACACTGAAAGATGTACAGGTAGTATAAAAGTGAACAGCCATTCACTTGTCAGAAAGTTGGTTACTGCAGGCATCAGATTTTGGAGCCTTTACAAGGCAAATGCTGCCAGGTGACAAACTCTGTATGTGGTGCCACTGGCATGCACCATGCTTTTTCACTGCATGGAAAATCTGACGGACCCAGCTCCAAACAATTGGCATCAGACAAAAGGGGGCAAGTAAGGAGGATTCACTCAGGAGACACCAACCCCGGCACCTCCTGAAAGAGTATTTATATTTTTAATACTAGCTGCAGGCTTATTTAGGAATGATGTGGTTTCTAGGGTGTGTTCTGGTTCTCCGCCTCTTCAGCTCACTTACCTGCTGAGCGGTTCAGGAAGCAGATGCCAGCCAGGATAAGCGGCACACAGTATTTTAGGCCTCTACCACTTTCCTGGCTTTTAGTGGACAAACTTAAGCCAGGCCCTCTCAATTTAAAGATCCGTGCAACCCAACTTGTAAGTTCAACACTTAGATAATGCAAGCATTGATCAAGGTACTCCAGTCCCTTAGTAAATATCATCTGTCAGTTCAGCATCTCAGAGCTCTCCATTCAGTGTGCATCAATCACTTGGACTCTTCTACCTGAGCTGATACCAGAGGCTAAGAAATCTCTGAACAGCAGAAGGGATTTCCCCTTTCCAACCTTTTCTATTGCTTCACTACCCCTGCAGAGCCCTGCTTTGGGCTGCTGAACGGAGCTGGAGGGCTCTATATTACCTGCTTCTTGGAACCGAGGATTGAAGAGCTGTGGCTATTTCTCCCAGGGGACTCTGAAAAATAAACCCAAGGAGAGTCATATTTCAGCATTCACCTTCTGCTATGCATGTATCTCCCAGAGAGACTGGCTTTAGCTGGTTCGATTACAGGGAGAGAGCGGCATGGCCACCAGGGGAACGCCCATGGCCAGGGTATGGAAAATAGAAACAAATGCCCTTACTTCCTCTAGCTTCTAGAATTCCACATACTGAAGAGACACTTGGCCATTCTGACCCAAGCCCTGGTTACTCATAAGAAGTGTAACTAAAGAAATACAATAACTAAGACTGCGTCAAAAGGAATTAGACTGGTCTCAGGTTAGCGAATGTGTCTAAGAAAAGGAAAAAAAAAAAAAAAAAGACAGCCTGCGCCAAAAAGCGTCCTCAATAGAAATCCCTGTTCATAAATGGAAGCATGTTCAGGCCACAGCAGGGAAGGTCCCAGCATCCAGAAGAAAAATCTTAGCGGTGATTAATTGCACCTTTTGAAACAAGCATGCAAATGCTGATCTGCCACCCTACAGCTGTTAATGGGAAGGAACTGCTTTTGGGCTGGGTCTCAAACTAGAATAGCTGACAATGACTGACAGGTCTGAAGCTGTAACGAGAGGGTACTTGCTACATGTTCCATGATCAGGTACACAATGGATTTAGCAACTTCCCATTGTTTGGGCCCGCCTAAGAAAGGACATCATCTCCGTTTCTGCAGTCCTATAACAGCAACCATAGTCCCAAGCTTTCCAGGGTCATGGGATTTCTAGACTTTTGGTTTCTGTCAAGTATTCAAGGCAACAGAGTGCCCCATGGCCAACAGCATGGCTGGGACCAGCAATTAAAGAGTGTGCATGGCAAAAATAGCATACTTACTCTTGTCCACGAAGAGCTCATCTTCCTCACTCCATGTGTCCTTTTCTTCTTGCCCATTCGAGGTGTTCCATCTTGCTTTCAGTGGCCTGAAAACACACAACACACATTTTAACTGCAACAAGCCAGCCTGGTTAATGAGGGCTGAAGAGACAGTCACTGCAGACAGCTAAATCACACATCCAAAAGGAACACAGACCACTGACTAATTACCTAGAGGCCACTGGTAAAACGGTCCAGGACCACCTTGGTACCAATGAGTCAAGACTAAGATCAGTATGCAGCACTGGGAAACGTGGGAGCTTGCCTGACAGCTGGATTATGTATGTTTGCTTCACCTCCACAACACATGCATCTTAGTCCACTGCCATCTGACTGGTTTGTAGGTAAAGGGTGCCATATGGGTATGTCTGGCATTCAAAGCCACTCAGTGCCATTTTAATACCTACAGGCGGTTCTCTCTTTGGACCTTGACAGATCCCTGTATCAAACACACAAGAAGCAACTGAGAGCGAACTATGTAAGAATTAAGCAGTTGCTGCAAACTGATACAAACAACTGAGCTACCAAGAAAGTGCCGTGCACGTGGCATGAAAGACAATGGAATGGGGCAGGAGCACTTAGCAAGAGTCACATGCTCCACAAGGCTGCTATGACATTTTTACTACAGGCAAAGCCAGCTGGTTCCAAACCAATTATGTTCCTTATTTCTCTTGCTCACATGCACGTACTCGACTCCTTACAGGATAAGATTCAGCTGAAATCAGGTGCATTTAAAATACTTTAAAAGGATCCATTCAATTAGTTTTAATATTACAGCAACTACATGAAAACAAATGCTCCCTGCTAGTAATACTCTTGTGCATTCCATCGCTGTGGCAGCATGCAAGCATTTTCACACAGGTGTATACACGCATTCGGGAAGGGGAAGGTTTGAAGATGAACTCCTGAAGCAAAAGCTGACATCCTTTGTCACCAATAGCCATCACCATCAGCACCGCTGCCATTTAAAGCATTGCATCCTAGCTAGGATCTTAGTCAACAACAATGGGCGGCAAGAGCCAAGGAGTCAGGAAGCTCTGGAAACATGCCAATCCCGGGTGCTCCACAGGGCACTGTGAACAGCTGGGGCCTACTGAACTGAATAAAATGCTTTACACTTGTAGTGGCCAACTTGCAAGCATTTTAGTGCTTTGGCACTTAACATCTTAAGCACATCAAACCTGAACTGCTAAGCTCTAAACCAGTCTCTTTTCAAGCATGAAAGTTCATGCAGCTCAGTAGGGTCTGCTCTGCAATCAGTCCCCTGAAGTGCTCCTAAGTCTGAAAACCTTATGGAACGACCGTGTTTGCCTCATCTCTCCTGGGGAGCTCAAGTACTGCTCAGGAAAGGGAATTCCCTGCTGTTTCATTCCTGCAGATCCACAGTACCGCCTTAAGTGTGCAAAAGCAGAGGTCCTCGTCTGCACAGCCTCCAAGATGCATTAGAAGGGAACCCTGCTACACGCTCATCAAGTCCTACAGAAAACATGCATCCCAGAAGCCTGGCTCCAGAGAAAGGTTTGTTCCCACATATCCACCCACTCCCTACTCTAACTTACAGCTAAGTGATATAATACATATACAAGGTACAAAACAAGTGTGGAAGAATTAAAGTAACTTGCATCAATATTCTATTACTCTTAAAATTCATACATGATTTAACGTCATCACTGATGTGAAAATTTACCTTAATCTGTCCCACAAAACATACCTACAAACTCCAACCTGTGTATTACTAACTGCAGATTTACATAGTCAGATGCATACACTGCGAAGCCGTTTGCAAGGATGTCAAGGGTCAGCATTAAGGTTATTGGAATGTAGGTGGCGAGCTTTCCCATTTCCCATGTTGATAACCACATGTATGAACTACAAGGGCAATAGAACATTTGCTTTAACTATCCATTTCCACATTTTCCAAAAGGGAGGGATTTTTAACATTCTAGTTTCGCACTGATAAGATTATATTGTTTAACGTAGCAATGTTAGCTATACGTTCTCAAAGTATTGCATCTGCGTTAGAATACAGCGTCACCGATGTGCTTCATACTTGGGACTTCTGGAAGATACACGCTGAACATCTGGCTTTTGAACACGAGTCCTGAATGCAGACGATACCACTGGCTCCTGGGAGGAGTCTGGGGTCTCACTCAAGTCAGTGCTCTGGCTGTCCTGCTCCATAATCAATCTGCTTATCGTGAACAAGCGTTTACTCTTTGGAGGGGATTTAGGGATGTCTGAGGTCTCAGAGGTCTCCAAGGGTGGATTCTCCTCTTCTCTCTGCCTCTTGAGTCTGTGGGATACAGAAGGGGACAATTGCTTGGGGAAAGAAAAGTCTGTTTCATCCAGTTTGGTAAAGGCTGCATCAGAATCTTGGGAATTTGACAAGGTCTTGAAAGCTTCTCTCAGAGCAGAAATCCCATATGTGGTTACAGTTCCAGGCGGCTGCCTATAAAATAAATGAAGCTAAGCAGGTTACATCAACGATTTCAACAATACAAGGCTCTACTTCACTAAAATCACAGCTGCTCCCCTCACTCTGCCTCATAGCTAAGCTCCTTCCAAATTCACATCCATGCAAAAGCACATCACAGACCATGAAATCAGACCTTCCCCCATGAAATCTAGCTATTGGAGGGGACGGGGAGAGACAGGGCTGGGGGCACCCCAACCGGGGACTGCTCCCATGCACCAGGCTCCAGCTGCTAGTCCTATTCTGTCAGGGACAGGACTTCCGCTTCCCCAGCACAGCCGCTTTCAGAGGGAGCTCAGACCCACCTCCGGGTACCTCTCCCGGCTGCAGGAAGCTCCGAAGATGCTGCCTTCAGAGCCCAGCTTTCAGCCCCTTCAGCTTTGAAGGCAGCGCAGCCGCAGAGCTTCCTGCAGTCGGAAGATCCCAGAGTTGGGTCTGACCTCTCCCCAAGAGTGGCCGTGCAGGGAAAGAGGAAGTCCTGTGCCTCCCCAGCTGGCCCGGACTAGCAGCTACGAGCCCCGAGCTGGGGCGGTCCCAGCAGCACAGGGGGAGATCAGACCCACCTCCAGGAATCTCCTCCAGCTGCAGGAAACTCTGTGGCTGCTGTCTTCAGAGCCCAGCTTTGAAGGCAGCGCAGAAGTGATGGTGGCAATCCCGTCTCTCACACACACACACACACTCCCCATTTGGGTCAGGACCCCCATGGTTACAACACCGTGAAATTTCAGGTGTAAACATCTTAAAACATTAAATTGACTAATTTTAAAACCCTCTGGCAATGAAACTGATCAAAATGGACAGTGAATTTGGTAGGGCCCTATTCATAGCAAACAATCATGCCTGAAAGATGGTCCATCACAACACAAGGCATTCCCAATCTCCACTGACTCATCTCCCTTCTACAAGAACTTCAGTGTCATGTACCATCCTGCCAGCAGTGCAGGTGAGCTACCTCCTCCAAGACCAGTAGCTCTCAAACTTTTTTAGTGGTGACCCCTTTCACAAAGCAAGCCTCTGAGCACGACCCCCTTATAAAGATACAAAAAAGTGTTTTTAATTTAACACCATTATAAATGCTGGAGGCAACACGGGATTTGGGGTGGAGACTGACAGCTCGCGACCCCCCATGTAATAACCGAACGACCCCTTGAGGGTCCCGACCCCCAGTTTGAGAACCCCTTGTCCAAGACAGATGTCATTACTGCTTGGTAATGACAGCAACAATCCTGAAAGCATCTGTGATGCCATATGGAATATGGGTGACCATTTATAATAATATTGATACCAATATTCCAAAATTGCAATGAATCCTACAAGATATGCCATGTAAGGTATCAGTGGAAAAGTTATGATTTGATAAGTATAATCATGTTTATATGTATCATCTTTGCATTGAGTTATAAATGTGTGATATATTTGTATATCAAACTTGTGCTTTGTTTCTGGGTGACACTCCCAGACAGTTTGGCATCAACGCTATCCAGTCTGTTTGATGGCCCATCAAAGGCAATCAGCTGTACAATGAACCCACTGAGAGAAGCCAGGGGCTATCCTATGACTCAGCGGGACATGCCTGTGGACAGGAGACTCCAAGTGCTTTTCCATGCCCATGTGCTGTGAGCTTGTGTTTGGGACAAAGGATATAAAAAGGCAGCTGCATCTTCTCCATTTTCAATCCTGCTTTCCACCTCTGGAGCATCTTCTCTACAAACTGAAGCTTTTAACAAAGCACTGATAGACCCATGCAAGCTTTGGATGTTTTCCAGGGGGACTTTACAAGCCAGCAAACTCACCAATGCTGCTAAGAACCTGATGTATGGACTCTGAAGTCATATGTATGTATCTGACTGCTTTGACCATTTAACAACTCTCTTCTCGTTCTTTTCTTTTCTAATAAAACCTTTCGTTTTAGATACTAAAGGACTGGCTGGCAACGTGGTATTTTGGGTAAGATCCAAACTAGTATTGATCTGGCAATGTGGCTGGCCCTTTGGGGATCAGAAAAACATTCTGTGTAGTGCAGGGGTTCTCAAACTGGGGGTTGTAAGGATATTACCTGGGGGGTCATGAGCTGTCAGCCTCCACCCCAAAGCCCCGCTTTGCCTCCAGCATTTATAATGGTGTTAAACATATAAAAAAGTGTTTTTAATTTATTAGGGGGGGTTCGCATTCAGGGGCTTGCTGTGTGAAAGGGGTCACCAGTACAAAAGTTTGAGAACCACTGGTGTAGCGAACAGAGTTTTAAAAAACTTCTCACTGTACTGGACCTATTTGCTGATTGGGAGCCAGAGAACTGGAATGCAATAAAGGGGGCTGTGTGATTTCTTTTTTAGCTTCTTGATAACCATTGTGGGAGATCAGGAGCACAGTTTGGGACTAGTTGGTGAATCTAACTTCAGTGTTAACCACCAGTTTTGGCAGAATCTGCTCTCCTTTTTGCAGCCTGCCCTGACCTTGGCATTTTCAGTGTCGGCTACCGTAGGCACCTCGGATCACAGCATCCATCTGTTTCATCCCTCCAAAGAGTGGCAAACTAAATGCCATTGACCAAACCTATGTCCTCTGAATCATGGACACACCCAAACCCTTCTGTAAATATAAGGCCCTCTCTCATTCACCACCTGTCACAAGGGACACCTTCCCTTCCTATAGTCCAAACACTCACCAGGGTACTCTTCAGAAAAAAAGATTAACGTTTTAATTCAAAGCTAGACAGCCTGGTGAAAAATCCTCAAGTAGTAGCCCCTGGGGCAGCACAACTGCATTGGCACATGGCAAAAAATTACAGCTGCCTGCACAGCGTGAAACCAGTGGGTGCTACAATTCAGAAGCAAAATTCTGGCAAACTTCATTCACCATATGTGGTCAGCTTTCCTCTCTACATTGCTAATGCATCACCACAGCTGCTCACCTCTCAAAGTCATTTGAAGACATTTCCACACTGTCTGGAGCGACCACTGGTGGCTGCTTAGCTACTTCCACACTGTCTGGAGCCGCCGCTGGTGGCTGCTTAGCTACTTCCACACTGTCTGGAGCCGCCGCAGGTGGCTGGTTAGCTACTTCCACACTGTCTGGAGCGACCGCTGGTGGCTGCTTAGCTACTTCCACAGGCTTTGGCGCCACTACTTCCACAGGCTCTGGAACTAATGCCAGCTTCTTAGTTTCATCAATATATTCTGAATTCAAAGTCTTTTTCGCCATCTTTGACAGGAAGAAAGCACATAATCATTACAAATAGAACTCCATGGAACTGCATTTATTTTACTCCCATTCCACAGGCATGGAACATTATTTAATTAAGTGCACAATCCCTGCAATTACTTGCTGTTCTATGGTCAGGGTGCTATTTAGTATATTGGAGATAAGATAACTGGTCATTTGTCAGGTGTTCTGCAGTAGTTACATGTGTAGAGTTAAGTTACCTTGATTAAGAACTACAATAACAGCCAAGTCATTTTATAGCATGGAACCTTAAGAGAAGGTCTGTATTTTAAATGCTTAAAACTTATTCCCTTGGTGCTCTGGTCCCAAAACTTTAGAGCCAGACATTTGTATCTGACTTCTGAGTACAAGTCAAAAATATTACACGTCAATAAGACAAAAACAAATTGGTAACTTCTTTCTAATTCATATCATTTGAGACTATTGTATCAACATTATAAAAGTTATCTGCATCTCTGTGAGCCAGAGATTGTATTCTAACTGAACAGAGGTGGTTTACCAAGTTTCCCCAAGGATCTACAATGACTGGAGGTGATTATTGCACATCCTGGGACAGGTAAACACCACCAACGCAGTATAACCCCGAAGGATTTTACAAATAGTGGACCAGACCAGTTTCCAGAGGCCCAGGAAACAAAGAAAGGCTTTCGGTACAAAAAGTGAACTTAAAGCAGGGGATTGGGGGGTTGTTCTTTACCTGAAAACTGACCTGAACCTTTAACAAGAGGGCAAGCCCTGCTGGAAGGATCTGAAGGACTTTGACTCCTACCAGACCCTCATGTGAAAGATGAGTCGCTTCTAATATGCACTTAGACTTTTTATGGTTTTATGACAAATTTTCCTCTGTAATTCTTTTGTTCTTAAATAGACATACTTTGCTTTGTGTAGGCTAGCTGGTTCCTTGTCCTTCAGGAAAAAGAGTGAACCCATGGGTGGGGAGCTAGGTCAGACGGCTGGGATAGTCACAGAGAAAAACAAGCCTAAATCCCAGATCTGAAGGGAAAGAGGACGCTGCCTATAGAGAGGTGACAGCTGGAGGCCTGAGACCTAAGGGTGTATCCCTTGAACAGAGCACGGAGGGGTTAGAGGTGACATGCATCACATGCAATTTTCCCGCAGACCATGGGGGTGACAGCTGGGGTAGGGCTGAAATGTGGGTAGCAAGGTAGACACATACGGTCAAGAGAAAGGGCTCTGAATCCTCCAGGTAGGTCTCCAAGAACTGGAACGCACTCTGCTGAAAAGTCTTGTAGGAAAAATTTCGGATCATCGTATGAGACAAATTCTTCTCACGGATAATGCTGAGCAACTCTGTCCTCAGTTTCTAGTCAAGAGGCAAGAACATTCTGAATATGTACAAATGATACAAGTTACAAATGCAGGAGCTAGGGGTTTGGGTGGAGAGGGGACTTCCCCACTGACACTACAACATTATCAGCTAGTTTACACTGATCTAAATTAGGAAGCAAAAGCCAAAAAGTCTGGAGTCTGTGTCAGCATTGCCAACTACACTCGCTTTCGGTGCCGGACAACGCAATGGTAGCAGCAGACAGAAATGAAGAAAAGGAAATACATGTTTGGGAACATATTGCACAGCCAACAAGATACCCCATCTCACACCCCAAAAATTCACATAATCAAACTCACCTGGGTGCTGGGATCCTTTGCCATGTTTTTTTTCAGAATTTTTGAGGCTTTATCAAACTCTCTCTTTTTAATACAAATGATAACAGCCTGGAGAGGAAAAAGAGGATCTCAGTTTTTATATGTGTATCAATTCAACCACATCTCCTAAATCAGCTTCACAAACAGCACAAGCAAAATGCAAGCAAAGCCTGTGACGTTCCTTCCAAATACTATCCAAGTAACATGGAAATAACACTTTTTGCACCAAACACCTTAATGAGCTGCTAACCTGAAATCCTACTATACCCTTCTAACTATCCCATTAATGCAAGGTTACAATTAAGGATTGCGTTACCTAATTTTCATTTGTATGGTGCCATTCAATTCAGCAAAATACTTATTGTAAATGTACATGGACACCCCTGAAGTTTGAGAACCCATCAGTTCTCACCAGATTTCCTTGACTTAATTTTAAACAAACAAGTAGCCTTCTACAGGACCACAGAGTTACATGGCATGTCAATACTAAAAGAAGCTGACATGGCCCCTCCCCAGAGAGCTTACAAGTGAAGGTAGACAGCATATGGATGTAGGAAGGGGGAGAAAACGTGCCAAAGGTTTGCTTATTGTAGCATAATATGCAATAAAACATCATAGTTACATTTTATATTTTACATATATCATACATGCAAACTTTATCCCAGGCCAGCAAATTGAACAGACCAGTCTGCAGGGGATGACTAGTTGCAATAGTTTTTAGGAGGGATTCTTAGACTCTAAGAGCATTCTGGTTCTACATTTAAAAGGTCTTCCAATAAAGAGAAGAGAGAAAGGATGCATTATTTCTAATATAGTCAATAGAGAAAATGGTAATAGCAAAAGAAATGTTCTGCTTTTCAGGTCACCTTTAATAGAGTTACAGATCCTGATAAGTTACTATCTTCCTAGCAATGGAAAGCTCCCGGAAATAAGACAAATGATGGAGGGAAGATCTGAGAAGGGACAATTGCCCTCAGTGTAAGGGAAGCCTTTTTTTTTTTTTCCCCAATTAGATTAAAGCTTATAAAAGTCTAAACTATTTGAATGAAAAAGGAGAACTTGACCCTTACAGCTTGCTTCACCATTTTTCTAACAGATTCCATTGCCACCTCAGACACAGGAAATTCTCTCTCAATCAGCTCCAGCACACCGATTGCAGATTCAAGAGGAGTGAGCTCTGACTCTGTATCAAAGGTGCAATCTACAATTAAAAGAAACAATGCATTCCTATTGGTTTTAAAACAGACACACAAATCTACCTGGGCCCAAGAAATCCTCCACAGGAAGCAGCCAAAACAAGTAGGCTAGGATTTGCTGCTAGGCCACTAATGCTGCAGTAACTGACACAGCAGAGAACAGCACACACAAAACAGTTATGATCAAGAAAGGCAAGAAAGGCTGTCTAAGGTATGCGAGGTCCTCAAAAAGAAACATGACATTTGGTGAGTTTGAAATTAAAAGCAATAAACATTGCGAGCGGAGTATGTGGAGGTTTTCTTTAATTTACACTATAAAGAGAAAAATCAGGAATTAACACACTGAATAAAAGTTACAGAAGATTGCACTAATGCAGTTTAAATTCTCAAACATCAAGAAATTCAAAAGTAAAGTTCTTGCCATAATATTGAAAGGGCATTGTCGTCAGATCAAATTTGATCCCCAAGTTTAAGTTTTCCTCAAGTACAACTAGATCTAAGACTGATATACGTGGTTGCTTTACTTAATGTTTTAATTCCAATTGAAAGCAAAAACAAAGCCTTCTCCACAGTGTTTTCACTCAAACATTGTGTTCTTGTTCTATCACGGGAGAAATGAAGAATTAAATTGATTTACCTATACATTGTTTGCAAAAGAAAGTGGAAGTGACTTTGTTCCAGATGACAGAGAGAGAAAATCTAGAATCCCTGCAAAGAAGCCAGGTTTTTCTTAAACAAAAACTTTTGTTTGGGTTTTAGGCTATTAATAACAGAATGTTTGATGTTTACCCCACATTGTGCCTTCAAGTGACAATGCTAAACAGGAAAAAAGAAATCATACCTCAGTCTGAAAGTTTTACCTATTATTGTTTGATTCCTATAACTGAAAAGAGTGAAAATTACTAAGCTATTTCCCAGTTTGTTTACCCGGCACATTAACTACCCTATGAGAAGAGTCACTTTTGACTACTTTGGTTCTGGTCAGAGGCACTATCCCTACTATTATCAGGCCCATACCCTTTCCTTTGCAGAAAAGACTCTTATAAATAAAAAACACAAGCAGATAATTTCAAGGAATTATAAAAGAAGTTTCAGAGGCCTTTATCCAAACCTGAACTTCAATTTAAAAAAATCCAAATAGTGTAGTTGGTTTTCCTCGGACAAACAGTAAATAAAAAGCGATTTCAACAGAACCGTCACTGCGCATAGGCAATGCAGTGAGGTGAATGACATTTTGGGAACAGGGCTGAGCACCAGTAAGGCAAATTGTGACCCTTTCTCTCGTACCTAGGTTCTCTCCTTCCTCAATTCTTGAAAGAAACTGCATAATCCGGAGCAGCCGGGAGATTGCAGGCTCCTTAACCAGGGGCCGCAGCAGCAGAGCTAGAGAGAGAGAGAAGACAGAGAGCTTGGGACACCCAAGTCAGAAACACCCTCACCACCACCCCGCAGTTGGGCCCAAGAGCCCCCGCCCCTCTCCACGGGCAGACCCCGAGCGACCCCCCTTCCCCTTTCTCTTCCCCGGGCGGGCCCCGCTCCCCCCTCCCCTTTCCCTCCCCGGGCGGGCCCCGCTCCCCCCTCCCCGGGCGGGCCCCTCACCCTGCATCACGTCGCGGAACTCGCGGAAGTCCCGGTTCCGACGGGCCCGATAGGCCCCCACGGCCTGGTGGAAGTAGAACTGCAGCACCCAGCGGTTCACCGCCTCCTCGGGGGCGCGGAGCCCCAGCGCCCCCCTCCCAGCCGCCATGGGCCCCCGCCGGCTCCGGGAGACCCGTCCGCGCCCGCCAGCCATCCCGCGCCAG
The DNA here is from genome assembly GCF_028017835.1 of Emys orbicularis. NCBI lineage: Eukaryota > Metazoa > Chordata > Testudines > Emydidae > Emys > Emys orbicularis. Next base: position 2,959,616 of record NC_088696.1, on the reverse strand, counting down.
GATCCGGAAGTGACGCGCATAGCACGACGGAAGTGACGGCATCCCGCCGCTGCCCTCTCGACTCCTTAGGGAAAGCGAGCGCCCTCTGCACTTCCTCCTCTTATTGCCAAGCGGGGCCCACGGGCGACTACAACGACCGGCATGCACTGCGGCCTACGGTTCCCAATATGCCCCGCAGCCCGGATCTCCCGGCCTGCACTGCGTTGCGCGCCCCCTGCCGGCCCCGATGAGCCATGCAGGCCCCGGCTCGGCCCACTCAGCGGCGGCGGGTCCCACGCCCCGCGGCGAGGAGGGATTTAATGGGATGTTCACACTGGGGCTGGAAGCGCGTGTTCTGCGTGGGAACCGCGTCTTATTCCGCACCCCAGTCATTAGCCAGAGGGTCCCGCCCTTCCCCAGTCCTTACGCGTCCCATTGTCGGGCCTGTTCCGGGCAATAACAGCCCCTGCTGCAAACAGACCGGCCCAAGCCCCTCATCCTCGGTGCTGCACCCCTGGGGTTACATTGGGGGAGAATTCAGCCTATTGCCCGGACCAGCCACTCGGTAATACAAACGGCTCCTCTTTCCTAGGTATTGTGGAACAGAGCAGTGAGAGACGAGTGACCCCGGGGACCCCGGCCCGGTCCCTGTGCCCTGATTAAAAGAGTCTCCACATTTCTACATGTAATCACCTTGGTTCCAGATTCCTTATACATATAACTACACATTTGCTAAAAACAGTCTCCTAATCTCTAGTAACAAATTAATGATGGTTGAAAATCTTTTTCAACATATAAAAAAGCAGGAATTGAATGGCCACCTCTTTCTCTTAACTGTCCAGACTATAACAACTCCTCAGAGGCCCAGAAAATATTGTCTTCTCTTGACACCACCATTTTGAGTCCCATTAATAACCTTGGATTAACTATGTTTGAGTCTTGCTAATGCTAATTTAGTCAAAATATAAAATTAGACACTGTGTTCACATGCAGAATTCTGGGCCTGTCACTTAAGTAATTGAGACATGTTGGTGCCACCCTTAGTTTGAAGTTGTGCTACTATGGTACGCCCACATCTTGAATACTGTGTGCAGATGTGGTCACCCCATTTCAAAAAAGATCTATTGGAATTGGAAAAGGTTCAGAAAAGGGCAACAAAAATTATGAGGGGTATGGAACGGCTTCCGTATGAGGAGAGATTAATAAGACTGGGACCTTTCAGCTTGGAAAAGAGACGGCTCAGGGGAGATATGATTGAGGTCTATAAAATCATGACTGGTATAGAGAAAGTAGATAAGGAAGTCCTTGTTTACACAAGAACTAGGGGTCACCAAATGAAATTAATAGGCAGCAGGTTTAAAACAAAAGGAAGTATTTAGGGGGGGGATAGCTCAGTGGTTTGAGCATTAACTTGCTAAACCCAGGGTTATGAGTTCAATCCTTGAGGGGACCACTTAGGAATCTGGGGCAAAATCAGTACTTGGTCCTGCTAGTGAAGGCAGGGGGCTAGACTCAATGACCTTTTGGGGTCCCTTCCAGTTCTATGAGATAGGTATATCTCCATATATTAAATATTAAAAAAAATTCACACAGCACACAGTCAACCTGTGGAACTCCTTGCCAGAGGATGTTGTGAAGGCCAAGACCATAACAGGGTTCAGAAAAGAACTAGATAAATTCATGGAGGAAAGGTCTATCAGTGGCTATTAGCCAGGATGGGCAGGAATGGTGTCCCTAGCTTCTGTTTGCCAGAAGCTGGGAATGAGCGACAAGGGATGGATCACTTGATGATTACCTGTTCTGTTCATTCCCTCTGGGGCACCTAGCACTGGCTGCTGTCCAAAGACAGGACACTGGGCTAGATGGACCTTTGGTCTGACCCAGTAGGGCCATTCTTCTGTTCTTATGTACTACCCTTTCTTCTTTTGCATTTAAGAATATGTGAAAGAGGGAAGGGAGTAACACTCTCTAGCATACTATACAATAGTGCTCTCCCAGACCTGAGGATATCCTAGCTTCATCCTAATTTCTTCATAGATCTCGTTCTCTTCTAGCTTCGAATATTTGGTGGTATTGTAAATTCATCTTTCATTGCCAACAACTCTTCTTCCCCTCACGTATAATACTCCTTCCAGGAATCTTGGAAACTGAACTCATTTTAGTAGGATCAATGCTCCTGTCCCCTCTTTTGTTCCTAATGCAAATCCTGTCTGAAGACAGCTGTCTTCCTTTCAGTATGCTAGTTAACATACTGCAGGATTTATTCCTATAGACAAAGAATGTATGTGAGTGATTGAGTTTATAATATTACAGCCAATGACTGCCTTGCCTTCATTCTTTCCTTTCTTGTTTTCAATCCCAACATTCTTTTTCTGTTAGATTCCTTTTCTATGTAATGCCAGTTCTAATCCCCAATGGACCTAAATTCTCTCTTTGGTGTGTGCCGCCTATAAAAACATTTCCTGTTGCAAACAATAACCCTACATAGATTCCTAGTGCCTAACAGTGACCCCTTTTTGAAGCCCTGCACAGATAGGCTCTAAAAAGGATTGTTCATCCATTTCTACTCAGTTAGAAAAGTCATTACAAATGGGAGTTCTGTTTGGCTTTCAGGACATCCACACCCTTTCCCTCCCCTCCAGGGGCTCCATAGAAGAGAAAAAGGAGGAAAAAGAAACAAGAAAAATCAATGTGTGTCAAATGGAAAACAATAAAACTGGGAGGGAAAGAAATGCTATTGGCAAACAAACAAAGGGAAGTAAAAATCATTAAAATCTGCAAGAGCAAGAGGATGATGTGTTTTCACCTCTGGATTGAGTTGAGTGACCTCTACAGTGTATACACAGTCATGGGGCAGTTAGAATGGAACTAATTATAACCTGATTGTCACAAGGTTAATTTGTTCGAATGCAGCACTGAAGGGTTAGGAAGGATACAGAGAAATCTACAGATCCATACTGTGTCCTGTTCTGTGAGGCAGCATGACAGAATTACACAGTTTCCTTAGGGTCCCTTACCGTATAAAATGGGCAAGAGCTAATGGAGCAAGCAAGATGACTCAGGTCTCAACCCATAAGACCATGGCACAACAGCTGATCAGTTTGGTGCGCTGTATTGGCTACTCATGATCCAAGGGAAACATTATTACCAAGTATCAGAGGGGTAGCCCTGTTAGTCTGGATCTGTAAAAAGCAACAGAGAGTCCTGTGGCACCATTAAGACTAACAGATGTATTCAGCCACGAAAGCTTATGCTCCAATACATCTGTTAGTCTTAAAGGTGCCACAGGACTCTCTGTTGATTATTACCAAGGGAAATCATCCGTATTGTTACTCTAATTTTTTAAAATACATTCTTCATTTTCAGGCTGGGACATCCTAAAGCATCCAGGATCTGTTAAACACAACAGCTTTCTCACCCTCCTGAGACACATTGCTCCTACTAGATGCAGCAGCTTCAGCCAAGGTTGATGCAACTGCATTCAGCAGACTATAGAGGTTTCAGGAGCTTGAGCGTCTTTGTTCATTTTAGCTTGAACATCAGAAAAGTGAGATCGATTAGCCTACGCAAGGACAATAGTGGAAGCCTCACCATTTGTGTCACTTAAACCGAACTGGACAAAGCTCTGGAGACTACAGGGGAATAATGAACAATCCTGCAATGGCTTCTGCAGGGATGGGGGTGAACAGGAGGGAAAGAACTCGTGACCTTATAGGTCTTTTCAATTTCTATCTTCTACTATTCTGTGTTCAGTTGGTTAAAATCAAACAATAAAATCAATAAACAATGTTTTTTTACATTATGGAGCCCAGTTCGAGTTGTTGGTATCCTTTTGTCTGCGAGAGACAGTGGGAACTGCAGCCTAGGATGTAGATGGTTTGCAATGTCTCATATGACTGAATAGTTCAATCCGAGATTTGCATGATCTTTGGCAGTTATTGCAAATGTCTGTAACTTGGGAGCTGCTGGCTTCCTACAGGCTCTTTTCTCTTCAAGCTTTTGGGGGCCTAGCTTCTGTCATGGACTTCGATACCCTGATGGAGACCACGGCGCCACTTGTTACAATCACTTGCCAAGATTTCCCATTGGTCAGAATCAATTCCAAATTCCTTCATATCTCGCTTGCATGTGTCTTTATAGCAAAGCTTGGGACGTCCTGTTGTTCCTTGTTTCCTCTGATAGCTCCCCGTATAGCATGTCCTTGGGTATGCGTCCGTCTTACAACCTACTCAGATGGCCCAGCCAGCACAGTTGTCTTTGCTTGAGCAGGGCTGTCACACTTGGTAAATTTGCCCTTTGAAGAACTCTGCATTGGTGACTTTATCCTGCCATTTGGTGTTGAGTGTGCAGTGTAAACAACGTAGGTGGAAACTGTTTAACTTTTTCTCCTGATGAGCATAAGTTGTCCATGTTTCCCCACCATACATGAGTGCTGAGGGTGCAGGCTTGGTACACTAGCATTTTGGTCTTGATGGTAAGCTTTGAGTTGTTCCAGGCTCTTTTAGTCAGTCTGCTAAAGGTGGTGGCCGCCTTTCCAATGCGAACATTTAGTTCTTCATCCAATAAGAGGTCGATGGTCACTGTAGAACCTAAATAACTGAATTTTTGGATGACTTCTAGCTGGTTCGTCAGCAGAGCAGGTCTATTTGCAATACTAGAAAAGACAGGATGCCCACCAACCCTGTTAAGTCTTATACGTTCATTCCACAACAACATGAGAGCAACTATCCAGTTTGACGGTTTGAGATGAAAAGCAGAGTGAAGCAAGGACATGTTCTTGCCCCTGCACTCTTTGGAATCTTCTTCTCAGTACTCTTGAACTGTGTGTTTAAGGACATGAAAGATGGAGTTTATCTCCACACAAGTTCAGATGGGAAACTCTTCAACCTATCCCCACTTAAGTCAAAGACCAAAGTCAAAAAGGTGCTAATCAGGGAACTTCTATTCACTGATGCTGCTGCCCTCATAGCATAGGCACCAAGTTTCTAATCTGCCGGGGGGGTGGGGGAGGCTTCCCTCTGGCCCTGCCCAGGCCCCGCCCCCACCCCACCCCTTCCCCAAGGCCCCACCCACACCCCGCTTGTTCCCACCCCCACTCTTCCCGTCCCACTTCTTTCCACCCCGGCCCCTTCCCCACCCGGTTCAGCCGCCTCCCCGAAGCACGCTGTGCCCTCGCTTCTCCCCCCTTCCCCCAGGGCCTCCTGATGCCGCAAAACAGCTCATCTGTGGCAGGCACTAGGCTCTGTGAGGGAGGGGAAGGCGCTGATTGTGGGGCCCGCTGGCGGACAGGAGGCACTGGGGGGAGAGGGAGGTTCTGGTAGGGAGGCTGCTGGTGGGTGCTCAGCACCCACCATTTTCTTCCTGTGGGTGCTCCAGCCCTGGAGCCCCCCCAGAGTCGGCGCCCATGCCTCACAGCCCACAATGAAGATCTACTACAAGAACTCGTGGACCGCCTTTCAAGTGCCTGTCAGGCATTTGCTCTTACCATCAGCATCAAGAAACCGGTTGTATTAGGGGGTTCCACAAGGAGCCCAATTCAGCTCCGGGTTAAACCGGTGTAATTTGGACCATTCAGTGTTCAAAACATGGACCAGAAAACTGAAATAACAGACTCCAAGACATAACTCCCAGGTTATGAAGGCACCTTTGTTCAATCTAATGCCTCTATCTGAGACATGCATTTATCTTACCACTGCTGCATGCCTTGGACTCTAATTCCTTATTATATAGGATTGAAGTTGGTTTTATACAATGAGGTAACAAGATAAAATAAGCAATTATCACTGTAATCTAGTTAGACACCATTAATAATCCCAGAATGGGTTCATTTAGTTTAGAATGGGTTCATTTAGTTAGCACACTCATAAAGGACATTGTGAGACATGGATTTGGGCACCTACGGAAGACATGCAGCTTGACTTGATGAAGTGGGTCCTCTTTGCAGCCTGTAGTCATCCTACTTTGAATGAGGATCTTGTCAGTAGGGATGTCATTTCTGAACAATTCTGGCGAGGGAGGACAAAATTGTGTCAGCACACATATTATGATATGTGATTATATTATTGTCACGCTGTCTGGACTGGCTCACGAACACGGGTGCCAACCTCAGGGCAGACTGTCAGGAAATAAGGCAAAAACCCCAAATTGGTTATATGTTCTATAATTGGATTTCACCAACCAAGTAACAAGTGTGAACTCCACAAGCACCGTAACAGCCTTATCATGGAGTCACAGATGGACCCTTTGGGCATTCCAGTCTATCTTGCCACCCAGGCAAACCTGACTCATTGACAGATGGTCCCTTATACGAAAAATCACAACAGTATTCAGGTTACTCCCAGTCCCAAAGGACCAGTCACTTATCCCAGGTCAATTGTACCCCAGTTCTCTCACCAAAGACAATGCTTGTAGCCAATCCTGTAATAAACTAACTAAAGATGTATTGGAGCATAAGCTTTCGTGGGTGAATGCCCACTTCGTCGGATGCATGCATCCGAGGAAGTGGGCATTCACTCACGAAAGCTTATGCTCCAATACATCTGTTAGTCTTAAAGGTGCCACAGGACTCTCTGTTGCTTTTTACAGATCCAGACTAACATGGCTACCCCTCTGATTCTAAAGATGTATTAACTAGGAAAAGGAAATGAGAGTTATTGACAAGGTTAAAGCAGGTAACACACACAAATGAGTTACAGTCTTAGATTCCAAGAGATGATAGCAGCTGCTATAATAAGTAAACTCCATATGTCCATTAGGGCTAACCCAGGCCAAGCAACTAGGGGCTTTTGCTTATGCTTAGTGATTCTTACCCCTTTAGAGTGCAAGCAGCAAAAAGCACCAAGTTTCTCTGTGTCAGGGATTTTTCTCTCTTTCTCCCCAGAGCCCAGGCTGATAGGATGAGTTCATATGCAGGTCTCCTCATCCTGGAAGGGGTGAGGAGTGCAATTAACAAAGTCTTTGTTCTTTTGATGTTTCACAATGGCTCATTTGGTTTCAAAGACATTCTTGTTGGGCAGGACTTAACATCTTCTGTAGGAAGCCATCGTTTGCATTAGAGAAGGTTCCTTTGATGAGTTACACAGTTAGAGAGGTTTACAGTGCAAACATTTGCTATTGCTTTCTAACATGGTGTACAGATGAGTGAGACTATGCAGCATCCTACAAGTTATTCATAAGTACAGTTCAGTGTCTGTTACAGAGGTTGCAGAATTCACGGATTCCGTCACTTTCTGAGACCTCTGTGACTTCTGCAACGGCCAGTGTGGCTGACCCCAGCGCCACCCAAGCAGCCGGCTCAGGGACAGCCACACTGGCTGCTGCTGGAGTGGCTCTGTAGCCAGCCGCTGTTTGGGTGGTCCCAGGCAGCTGGCCCTGGGGACCACCCGAGCAGTGGTCCCTGGGGCAGCCAGAGCAGTGGCTGCTCTGGCAGCCCGCGGCAGCTGATGTTGCTGCCCCCCCCCAGCAGTGACCCCCCCCCTGCGGCGTGCCCCTCACAGCAGCGACCCCTTGGGGTGACCCCCACAGCAGCAGCCGCCCCAAGGTTTAGTCTGGGGTATTTATAGAATAAGTCATGGACAGGTCATGGGCCATGAATTTTTGTTTACTGCCTGTGACCTGTCCATGACTTTTACTAAAAGTACCCGTGACTAAATCGTAGCCTTATTCATAAGGCCTAAACATCAAACACATTCTTACAACTCTACTATCTATCTTAACAATATAACAGACAGGAGAGTCAGACTGGTTTCCAGCTATGCATTTGTCAGTGTTCAGTGGGGCCTGGGGCCTTGGCACGAGCTGGCACTTGGTCTGCCAGCATCACAATTATATCCTGCAAAGTTGCAGGAAGAGATAATGGAGAGGTCGATGAAAGAACCCTTTCCGTCACTGTGGTAAGTGCCTGCACTACAGGGGCACATTTTGTCCAGAGATTCTTTGTGGAGCCATGTGTGTGAGCTCCTGTGTAGCAGTGCAGAGTCCTGGGGAGCGAGCCACCCCTGTAGTTACAACTCTATCTTGTCTTCATTTATATACAGAACGAAAACTGTGTTATTGCTAGCAGCCTCTCTAGTCCCCTTTCTCATCATCCTTTCCAGTCCAGTGCAACAAACATCCACCGTTTTCCCTTTCAAACACTTAAAACATACTCTTTGACAGCCCACCCTAATCAGGCACACTGAGTTCTTCCATATTTATTTGCCTAAAACAAAATAGCAAAATAAAGCAATAAACTTATCCTTTGGCCACTATTACTCCTTACCATTCTTAGACGCCAATGGGAGCCTGAGCGTTATCATTCGTCTGTCTAGATAACAAACACGTTAGTACAGGGATTATTTTCCTGTTTTGTACACACAGCTGGTGCTCAGTAAATGATAAGAGAGAAAGAAGCCTGTGGTGACCAGTATGTTCCTTGTAATTTTCCTGTTTTGTTTCCCGTCCCCTTTACAGTAACTCAGGCAGAAAGGCAGACATGAGACACCAGCTATGTACAGGTCTTGGCCTCTGGAATGTTTTCTTTCATCTCTAATCATTGCACTGAGGCTCATAAATCAAGCAAACAGGACAAAAAGCACAAACATGGCTGTGATTTGTTCCTTCCTGCTGAGGTTGGGTTTTGGGGGGTTTTTTGTTTGTTTTTTGTGGGGGGTTTTTCATAGGGAAAACCAAACCTTTCCTTGGTGGTGGATTGATAATGACTCTGGGCAGTTAAGAGATGTTCTGGAGCAAATAATTTCTTACATTTCTATAGGTCCTTTAAAAATGAGACTTTAAGGTGCTTTGCAGACTGTGTGTGAGACTTCACTGCCCTCTAGGATGAAATGCAGCGCAGTGCACACCTAATTGTTCGTGGGTACTTTGGCTAGCTGAAACTATTAGAGTAAGGGTATGTCTACACTACAGGATTAATCCGAATTTATATAATTCGAATTTAGGAAACCGATTTTATAAATTCGAATGTATTCGGCCACACTAGGCACCATTAATTCGGTGGTGTGCGTCCAAGCTACCGTAGTAGCATCGATTTCCAGAGCGTTGCATTGTGGGTAGCCAATAACATCTAATTGCCAATAACATCGAATTGCGGCCACACTAACCTTAATTCGGATTAACAATACCGATTTTGACGCTACTCCTTGTGACGGGTTGGATCACAGAAACCCCCTTGGGAGCTGCCACCCAATGTGCCAAGACTACCCCTGCTTCTGTTTTCCCTGGCAGCTCGGGACTCCAGCACCCCGTCTCGCTGAGTCAGACACTCTTGTCTGGCTCCAACACAGAACAAGGGTCTGAATCAGTTGTCCTAAAGCTGCAAGTTTACCCAAAACCAGCTCACAGGAGTGTGCTTGTCTTTAGCACTCAGATGCCCAACTCCCAATGGGGTCTAAACCCAGATAAATCCGTTTTACCCTGCATAAAGCTTATGCAGGGCAAACTCAAATTGTTCGCCCTCTATAACACTGATAGAGAGATATGCACAGTTGTTTGCTCCCCCAGGTATTAATACATACTCTGAGTAAATTACTAAATAAAAAGTGATTTTATTAAATACAGACAGTAGGATCTAAGTGGTTTAAAGTAGTAACAGACAGAACAAAGTAAGTCACAAGCAAAATAAAATAAAATGCGCAAATCTATGCCTAATCAAACTAAATACAGATAAATTCCTCACCAGTTCCAGAATGCTCCCTTTTACAGGCTACTCTCCCTTTAGCCTGGGTCCAGCAATCTCTCACAACCCCTGTAGTCTGTCTTTTGTTTCAGTTTCTTTCAAGTTTCCTGGGGGGGTTGAGAGGCTCCTTCTTTAGCCAGCTGAAAAACAAAATGGAGGGGTCTCCCCCAGGTATAAATAGGCTCTCTCTTGTGGGAGGAGACCCCCCTCCTCCCTCCTATGCAAAGTCCAGCTCCAAGATGAAGTTTTGGAGACACCTGGACAAGTCACATGCCCCTGCATGACTCAGTCTTTACAGGCCGACGCCATTGTCCACATGGTATCTTGCATGTCTCCAGGAAGACTTCTTATGTGGATTGGAGCATTCCAAGATGCATTGTTCCCCAAGTGTTTCCTGATCAGGTACTTAACCTGGCGAATTCCTTCCTAAAGAAGCTGACCAAAGGCCTCCCAAAGCTTACTTAGAAACCAAGCAGGCATACAGCCCATATTCTTAACCTCAAGTAGAAAATGATATATATATGTACAAATAGGATGAATAGATATAGTAGACCATAACCTTTACGGAGATATGTTACCTGGCACAGGCAGCACAAAACATATTCCAGTTATGTCATACATACATTTATAAGCACCCCCTCCCCATAAAGCCTTATGGGGTACACCGTCACACTCCTCTCGTCGAGGAGGAGTACAGAAATCGAATTAAAGGGCTCTTTAATTCGAATTAAATGGCTTCGTTGTGTGGACGGGTCAAGCGTTAATTCGAATTAAAGCAGCTAAATCCGAATTAAAGTCGTAGTGTAGACCAGGCCTAAGTTAGGTCAGCCAGAGAGTAATTTACCTGAGCTAGAATTTGAGACATCAAGACTAACATTTCTACCTTGGCAAAAACTGTCATGGGATTTTTAGTTACCATAAAGTGGCTCAGACCTTCCTTCAGAAATAAGTACTCCAACAGTACTAGGGTCTTTCTTCAACACCAGGCTGAGTCATGGGGTTCAGTTTTCATACAGAGGGAATAATGTCACATATTCTATAACCAACACCACTTCTTGAAGCACACTAGGGATTTCGGTGGATACTTCCCATCCAGGTGCCAATCAGGCCGAATACTGCTTAGTTTAGGGAGCTGATTAGCAGGAGAGTCATTTGCTATGTGTTGGAGGAGTTGGGGCAGGCCCCTCCTGACTTTTCATAGGTCTTCTGTATACCTAGTGGTATCTACACCAGGGGCTAGGTCAGCTTAAATACATTGCAGAGCATGAAATTTTTCACAGCCCTGAGTGATATAGTTCAGCTGACCTAACTTTGTTGTGTAGAATCTGAACAGCCCTTAGTATTTTGTGCCAGCAGAGCACAGAATAAGAATGATGATGAAGGTCTATATAGTAATTGTCAGGCACAAGGAAATCTGATGCATTAATAAAGGAGAGCAGCTTCCTTTGGACAGATACAGTGTAGAACCTGAGCACTTGTCTAGGCCTAAAAATTAGATCAACCAAGCTGTATAGCTCAGGGCTGTGAAAAATGTCACATCCTGTGCAATGCAGCTTGCATGAGGAAAACATTTATCGACCCCAGGGGATATCAAAGGATAGTAAGAATGTGCCATTCTGATGAGTGCTATAAATGGGTTTCAGACATAACTAACTCCCTGTTTCTGGAGGAGTAGAGGGATAGAGGATACATTGTAAGAGCAGAAAATTGGTCTGAAGTCAATATGAATGAGATGTTTCTTTGGCTGAATGTTTTTTCCTACTCCTATCCCAACTGATGCATCTCACACAATGTCTCTCTTTCCTTACTAATTCTTTGATTACTTCTTGGTCCTGATTCATCTCCTTAGACAGAACCAGCAAAATGAGGCAAAGATAAACCAGTGTAACTGAATACTACCCTATACTTCAGCTCTTAGCTCCCAGCTACGGTTAGCTGGGCTATGCAAGACAGCAGTACAATTAGATTTGAAGTTATGGTTGTCAGGCACCAATGGGGCAATTTCCTTATCTTCACTAACAAAAAATACTCCTTTCTGACCAGAAAGAAACCTGGAAGATTTGTTAGACACATAGGCTGGGATTCTGAAGAAAGTGTAAGGGAGGTAGGCACCCAGCTCCCACTGCATTTAAATTGGGTTTGGGTGTTTAATTCCCTTGGTCTCCTTGGAAATCCCCAGCTGTAGTAAATAGACTGGAGTTAGTATGGTCATTCTTTCTCTCTCTGTATGGAACAATGGATAGTTTTAGTAACACCTCTTTTGAGTTATGCAACGTTTTTCCCTCAGCAATGAGACTGAAGTTTGTAGCCCACTGTCGACCAGTAAATATAGCTGATTATATTTAAATATATGATGTACATATACAAGAAAAACTCCATTCGAAATGAGGGGCAAAAACTTCAGGCCCAGAGATGTCCCTTACTTCTGCAGTAAGCTTCCAAGCTAACTGCTGTCCCTTCAGCATGCTGGATTGGAGCAGCATTGAAAGGCCTTTACTCAATCATATGGCTGTGTTACCTACCCTATGAAATGGCCCAGGGAGCTTAGCATTTCATTCTGCAATTTTGCACGTGGACATTTTATTTTGGAAACTGCTAGAAATTCCTCATTGCTTTCCAGATGGTGTTAAAGCACCTGGCCATTTTAAAGACTTGTGAGACAACAGACTGTCTTCTACACATGCTTTCAGAAGGAATGGAAACAAAAGAACCAGTGTGGAACACATTCCTGTTGTGTTGGGATGTACCTGCTTTCCAGACCAAAGCCACTACAAGCTAACTTTTAGTCATGATACGCTCTGCCATTTTATCAGCACTGTGTTGGAATATTCATTTTGAGAGAAGGACAGAGTTTCTTCTTTCAGGTTTATCTTTCTTTGTTACTAGGGATGGGCTGGAACTAGATTATAGCTCCAAATATCTCTGCAGTTTGAATCTGGACTTTGTGACTCTGACCCCTCTCTGCTTGTTACCATTTTAACCTTTCTTTAACATCAATGGCAAAGAAAGGAAAAGGTAATTGGGCTGGTCTCTGGCTCATGTGGTTAGACTAGCTTAACTGGTAACTGAAGACAAATGTTCATTTCCTGTGAAATGAGATTTTTTTTTCCAAAATATTTCCCCTCATGTACTGAATAAAGAGAGAACAGGAAGATAGGAATTTACCGATGGGACCATGTGACAGAAATACAGTCATACAGGGAATAACTCACATGACATATGGTAAACATCACACCACGTGACCAGACCCTAAAGGGGTTTAATCTCAAAGCTCCATAGCACGCACGGTTCCTTCCCTGTTCATCTATATAGCAAAGGAATCACTGAAACTATTCATAACCTTTGATTAAGGCTGGTTGGAAGACATTTCCAGCCTTGTACGAACCAAAGCTATATCTAGGCTTCCCCCTTCCCCAAGTCAAGTGGCAAGGGATTGATAATGATGGACATTTACATAACACTCCCTCTATAGCACTCAACAAACTTAATAACTGATTTCTGGCTTCCCCTTTGCTACCACATTGGATTCAAAGTTCTTGTTAGCATCTCTGCTACTCTCTATTTGTCCAACCTGGTTTCCTCATCAGATGCCAGTCTTGATGCTCCCATCATCTATTTCTCCCACACTCTTCTCTGCATTGTTTTCTATGCTGCCCGCTACAGCCAGAACATCTTCTCTACTCCAGCCCACCCCGCTCCCGCCCCTCTTCAAAATCTGTCTCTTCCATGATGCTTACAATGAGGTATTGAGAAAATCTAAGGCACTAAGACACACACAGCTACTGCTTCCGCTCTCCCCTCTCCCCATCCCCTCCTTACTAGTTGTTACCTCTAAAAGCATTTTAGGACAGGGGTAGTATCTGTTTGCTCTGCAAAGCGCCATCCCACTGTAACTGTATCAGAATTGGCCATTCTGGGTTAGGCCCCCTAATCTATCAGCTCCAGCTGCCTCCAATAGCACCCACTGCCCACAGCTTCAAGGGGCACAGAGACCACCCATGAGGCAGCCAGCCAGTTGTACAGCCCCACAGCAACCAAGGACAGGGAGCAAGGATCTGTACCTATGGGCACTGCGAGGGGAGTGTCACCGTAGACAGAGTAGGACCAGGAGAACCTCACTCCACTGGAAGAGGTAATGGGGTCAGGGCAAGGGTTTGGGAGAGGGGCAGTCCCATAGGGCTGGGGGAGGGGCCTCGGTACCCCCAGGGGCTGGGGACTGGGCATCCCCATAGGGCTGGGGGAGGGGCCCCTGTGACCCCAGGGGCTGGGGGAAGGGCAGCCCCATAGGGCTGGGGGAGGGGCCCCTGTGCCCCCAGGGGCTGGGGCTGGCCGGCACAGAGGCTCCACAGAGGAATGACACCCCCCGTTCCCTGGGAGCTGGCGGGGCTGTTGGAGGCTGCAGCGCTCCCCCTCTGCCGGGAGGGGCGCTACTCCCGAGTAGCCCGGATGAGGAGGACCGGCTGCTCTTTTTCTCTCGCTCCAACGCCCCACCACGCCTCCTCCTTGGGCAGGTCGGTGCGATCTCGCCCTTTCATTGGCTGCGGTGGGGAGCGAGGGCACCTCTGATTGGCTATTAGGAGTCGAACCAGAACTGGCTATGAGCGGCCGGTCGCCCCTCATTCCCCATTGGTCGACAGCGAGCGGACCAGATTGGGACCCGGAAGAGCCACTGGGTCTCTAGGGCCCGGAGGGGGTGTGGCCTAGGTACGGCGGCCGCGCTGGGCCTAGCTAGTTTGCCGTTCGGTAAAGGTGCCGGGAGCCGGGATGGGGAGCGAACAGCTCGGCGCTGCTGGGGTCGGCGCGGCGCCCGAGGGCGGCCCCTTCTTCACCCTGGCGGAGGTGGCGAAGCGCAACTCGAGCCGCGAGGCCTGGCTGGTGATCCACGGGCGCGTGTACGACGTCGGCCGCTTCCTGGACGAGGTGAGGCCCGCGGGGCTGAGGGGATGCGGGCAGGCGGCCCGAGGCAGAGGCGGGGCCGGGGCCGGCCCCGAGAGGCGGGGCGCTCGGGGCCCTGCCGGGTCAGGGACGGGCGGGCTGGGGGAGGGGAGCTCTGGGAAGGGGCACGGGGGGGGGGTAGGGGTGTGTGTGTGTGTGGATGTGGGGGGAGGGGTGGGTGTGTGTGTCGGGGGGCGGGGGGAGGGGTGGGTGTGTGTGTGTCGGGGGGCGCTAGTATTTCTGTATCTCTTTCAAAAAGCTCCCCAGGGCTGAGCACTGCCCTGCTTGGCACCCCGTGGTGCTGGTGTCACTCCCTGGCCCAGCTCTGGCGGGGAGGGAGGGGCCGTTGGGGACACTGACCGTAGTTGTCCCATAACAGGATTTTATTATTAATCGTTATTCGCTTGTGGCGAAGCGGCGTCGTGAGGAACCAGTCAGGCTCGGGGCTCTGTTGTTTGTGTGGCACACAGCGTGTATAGAAAGACACAATCCTGCCCCTGTAGGGTGACCAGACAGTAAGTGTGAAAAATCGGGACGGGGTGGGGGGTAATAGGAGCCTATATAAGAAAAAGACCCCAAAATCGGGACATCTGGTCACCCTAGTATTGCCTACAGTCTAATTTAAAACAGATGGAGCAAGTGGACGGAAGTGGGGAGGGGGGTAGAGGTAACACATGATGTGGTGGTTTCAAATCGTTTGAGTTGTTTTTCTTTTCCAAACAAATAATTGAACCTAGGAGTTCTTGTTGGCATCTCTGCGCCTCTCATGATATGAAAAAAATAAACTAAAGGCTTGGATTTGCATTTCTATGTTGGTTCCCTTAGACTAAATTAATTAGTATAAGATTTTATACTAAGTTGTGAGACAAGGTGCCTGAGGTAATATCTTTTACTAGACCAACTTCTGTTGGCGAAAGAGACAAGCTTCCAAGCTACACAGAGCTCTGTTTCAGGTCTGGGGAAAACTTGTTCCTCTCAGGAACAGAAGTTGGTTCAGTAAAAGAGATCACCTCCCCTACCTTGTCTCTCTAATACCCTGGGACCAACATGGCTACAACAACACCGCAAATAATATACTAAGTAGTTTCAGGGTAGGTCAATATTTTGAAGGCAGATCTCCAAGCAGAACCCAGGTTTTAAAGGAGACGATGCTGGTGGTTCAACATGAGTAACTGTCATGTTGTTCACTTCCAAGAGGTGGGTGTATTTCTCTGACTGGGAGGGGAGTTATCCCTGTGTATAGTCTGCAGTTCCCCTGCATTCTTTGGGGTGAGCAGTGTTATGTGATAACTCATGTTGCTATTGACTTGGATTCTTGAAACGTTTTAAGGTATAGGTTGCTCCTAACAGTGTTTGGAGTCAGTAATTCAGCAGAACAAAAAATGGCATTAAATTGTCAGCTGTGTTTTTGTCCCACCTCAAAATAAAGCCTCAGCTGCCATGCCACCCCCACCCGCCCTGAGCTTCTGGCTTCTACATAGCAATGCACTTATCACCTCATTCTGAACTAATGCTAAAACAGAAGCACTTCACTGAAAAAGCACCATCTTCCTTTTCAGCACTGTTTGTACTCTGTGTAAGCTTGGCTTGGGTTTACCACTAGCTGAAAATGTCCATTTACACACACCTGCTATGTGGCCATCACATTATTAAGAATATGAGCAGGATGTTTGATCTCCAGGACATGATGACTAAAAAACTAGTGGACTCTACAGGCTATGTGATAGGAGACAGAATGACAACTCATCAGCCTTTTGGGGTTCTTCCATTTTGCAGCATCTGAGATATTGGAGGGAGTGTGTGTGTGTGTTTGTCTTTGTCTTTCCAGGATTTACAAAGTAAGCCAAGATACATTTTTATTGTTTAAATACAGCAAAATGATACTTTATACTGGACAAGATGGTGTTACCTTCCCCTGCAGATACTGCAAAGCTGAGTAAAGACTGTGGACATTGTGCCTGTTGAGCAGCTCAGGCAGCCAGTTTGGAATAGGATTCCTCATCTTACACACTCCTCACTGATCCATGGTTGATGTTTGAGGGGCTGAGGCCCCAGAGCCAACCTTGCAGCAGTCAGCACTGATGACTTGAAACAATGCCATTCCTCACCAGATGACCGAGAAAGTGGAACTTTGGTCTCTTAACACTTCAACAGCCTTGAGCAGTTTGGAACAGGAAGCTGTCTGTTAGCTGGGTTCTAATAAAAGCTTTTGGTTGGTGGGACTAATTTCAGCCTATTATTTGGCTGATATCAAAGTCAGAGGTGCATTTTTCTAAGCAGATGGTCCGTGCCCAGTTCAGCATCTCTGCCAATTCGTACGTCAATGACTGTTGACTGCAGAGGTCCTGGAACAGTTTTCCTTGTGGGGGTGCTGAGAGCCATTGAACCAAACTGTAAACCCTGTATATAATGGAAACCACTTCAAGCCTGGGAGTGCTGCAGCACCCCCCGCACCTATGGTTGACCACCTTCGATTGTTAATGAGGACATAATTGATGACAGTCCTAGTGAAACCATGTGGAGTGTACTGGGGTCTGCTTGTGAATTCTCAGGTGATGAAAAAGCAAGTCAACAATCACCATGTCATTGCCGTGTTCCAAGCCCTTTAGCCTCTGTGGCAACATTGGAACATCAAGCTCATTATGAAGCTGTGGATCTATAAGGACTATGGTTGTACCAACTCAGTTGTATGGAAGTGGAAATGAGGGCTCTGAGGAAGGCTGAAGAGCACCAGATTGATGTCTTTGATTCTCATTGTCTTTGGCAGCTGCTCCATATTAAATGGCAGACGATATGAAGATATTTGTAGCCAAACCCACCAACCACCTCGATCAGCACAGATTTTGGTTTGGCATCTTCCTTGGTATGGACATATTATTAGGATGGAAGACCAGTGAATTACGAAGCACACTTATGAAGGAATGTTGCTACATGGTCGATGATGGCCTACATGCCAGAAGCTATGGTGGTGCAGTGAGGTCGGCAGTGATGATCATAGACTGAGCATCCAGCAAGACTGTCTTAAAGACCTAGCTAGAGATTGATCTGGGTGGTGCTTGATCTGCAAGGAGGCTGCATTCCTTTGGAATTTGTGGTGATGATGATAACACTCATAGGGTATGTCTACACTACGGGATTAATCCAAATTTATATAATTCGAATTTGTAAAACAGATTGTATAAAGTCGAATGTATGCAACCACACTAAGCACAGTAATTCGGCGGTGTGCGTCCATGTACCGGGGCTAGCGTCGATTTCTGGAGCGTTACACTGTGGGTAGCTATCCCATAGCTATCCCATAGTTCCCGCAGTCTCCTCCGCCCATTGGAATTCTGGGTTGAGATCCCAATGCCTGATGGGGCCAAAAACATAGTCGCGGGTGGTTCTGGGTATATCCTCTCCCCTCTCCAGGAAGCAACGGCAGACAACCGTTTCGCGCCTTTTTCCTGGGTGAACAGTGCAGACGCCATACCACGGCAAGCATGGAGCCCGCTCAGCTCAAGACAGCAGTCATGAACATTGTAAATACCTCGCGCCTTATCGTGCAGTTTATGCTGAACAAGAACCTGGAAAACCAGGCGGCGAGGAGCAGGCTACGGCAGCGCGACAGCGAGAGTGATGAGGATATGGACATGGAATTCTATCGAACCGCGGGACCCGGTGCTTTGGAGATCATGCTGTTAATGGGGCAGGTTATAGCCGTGGAACGCCGATTCTGGGCCCGGGAAACAAGCACAGACTGGTGGGACCGCATAGTGTTGCAGGTGTGGGACGATTCCCAGTGGCTGCGAAACTTTCGCATGCGTAAGGGCACTTTCTTGGAACTTTGACTTGCTTTCCCCTGCCCTGAAGCGCCAGAATACCAAGATGAGAGCAGCCCTCACAGTTGAGAAGCGAGTGGCAATAGCCCTGTGGAAGCTTGCAACGCCAGACAGCTACCGGTCAGTCGGGAATCAATTTGGAGTGGGCAAATCTACTGTGGGGGCTGCTGTGATGCAAGTAGCCAAAGCAATCACTGAGCTGCTGCTACGAAAGGTAGTGACTCTGGGAAATGTGCAGGTCATAGTGGATGGCTTTGCTGCAATGGGATTCCCTAACTGTGGTGGGGCGATAGATGGAACCCACATCCCTATCTTGGCACCGGAGCACCAGGGTACCCAGTACATAAACCGCAAGGGGTACTTTTCAGTGGTGCTGCAAGCACTTGTGGATCACAAGGGACGTTTCACCAACATCAACGTGGGCTGGCCGGGAAGGGTTCATGACGCTCGCGTCTTCAGGAACACTACTCTGTTTAAACGGCTGCAGCAAGGGACTTACTTCCCGGACCAGAAAATAACCGTTGGGGATGTTGAAATGCCAATAGTTATTCTTGGGGACCCAGCCTACCCCTTAATGCCATGGCTCATGAAGCCATACACAGGCAGCCTGGACAGGAGTCAGGAGCTGTTTAACTACAGGCTGAGCAAGTGCAGAATGGTGGTAGAATGTGCATTTGGCCGTTTAAAAGGTCGCTGGCGATCGCTACTGACTCGCTCTGACCTCAGCCAAAGAAATCTCCCCATTGTTATTTCTGCTTGCTGTGTGCTCCACAATCTCTGTGAAAGTAAGGGGGAGACCTTTATGGCAGGGTGGGAGGCTGAGGCAAATCGCCTGGCTGCTGATTACGCGCAGCCAGACACCAGGGCGATTAGAAGAGCACACCAGGAAGCGCTGTGCATCAGAGAAGCTTTGAAAACCAGTTTCATGACTGGCCAGGCTACAGTGTGAAATTTCTGTTTGTTTCTCCTTCATGAAAACCCGCCCCCTTTATTGACTCATTCATTCTCTGTAAGGAACCCACCCTCCCCGTTCCCCCAGCTTTCTTTCAAAGGAAATAAAGTCACTATTGTTTAAAAATCATGTATTCTTTATTAAGTGATTATAAACATAGGGAGAGAACCAATAAGGTAATCTGGGTGAGGTTTGGGAGGAGGATAGGAGGGAAGTAAAAGGCCACTGAACAAATTCAATATAATGACAGCCTTTTGGTTGGGCTGTCCACTGGGTTGGAGTGGGAGGGTGCACGGAGCCTCCCCCCCACGTTCTTACACGTCTGGGTGAGGAGGATATGGAACATGGTGAGGGGGGAGGGAGGTTATACAGCAGCTGCAGCGGCACTCTGTCATCCTGCTGCCGTTCCTGAAGCTCCACCAGACGCCGGAGCATGTCCGTTTGCTCACGCAGCAGCCCCAGCGTTGCAGCCTGCCACCTCTCATCTCGAGCGTCTCTCATGACCTCACGTTCACTGGCATCTTTCCTAAATTTAGATACAGTGTCCTTCCACTCATTCAAATGAGCTCTTTCATTGCGGGTGCATTCCATTATTTCCGTGAACATGTTGTCTCGCGTTCTCTTTCTACGCCGCCTTATCTGAGATAGCCTTCGGGATGGAGGAGGGAGGCTTGAAAAATTTGCAGCTGCTGGAGGGAGGGTTGAAAAAAAGGAGAGAAGTTTTTAAAATGATACATTTTACAGAACAATGCTTATACTCTTTCATGGTGAAAAACACTATTCACATTACATAGCACATGTGATTTCAGTACAAGGTCGCATTTTCCATCTTAATATTGAGTGCCTGTGGCTTTGGTGTTAGAGATCACAAACGCAGGTCCGGGCAACAGAATTCAGCTTGCAGGCAGCCATAGTAAGCCATTGTCTTTCGGCTTCTGCGCCCTCCTTTCCCACATACCAAGCAAAGCCTGTTGACTGCTGCGGTTTTCCTGTTAAGCTTCAGCAGCAGAAAACAAACTAACCCCCCCCCCCCCATCCAATTCTCTGGGATGATCGCTTTATCCCTCCCCCCACCGCGTGGCTGGTAACAGGGAAGATCCCTGATAGCCAAACGCGAAAAGCTCAGGGCCAATTCCCCCCCCTGCGCTTGGCTAACTGCAGGGAAGGATTTCTTTTCAGCCACAGGCAAACAGCCCAGTAGGAACGGCCACCTCTGTCCCCTTAATTAAATTCCCGTATTTCAACCAGGTTACCATGAGCGATATCACTCTCCTGAGGATTACACAGCAAGATAAAGAACGGATGTTGCTTGAATGCCAGCAAACACCGGGACCATACGCTGCCAGGCTTTGTCAGGCAATGATACCAGATTACTTGCTGCAAGCATGGCGTGGTCAAGTGTCCTACCATGGAGGACGGAATAAGGCTGCACTGCCCAGAAACCTTGTGGCAAGGCTTTTGGAGTACCTCCAGGAGAGCTTCATGGAGATGTCCCTGGAGGATTTCCGCTCCATCCCCAGACACGTTAACAGACTTTTCCAGTAGCTGTACTGGCCGCGAATGCATCCCAAGTCCTCAGGGCAAAGTAATCATTAAAAAACGCTTGCTTTTAAAACAAGTTTTATATTTTAAAAGGTAAACTCACCTGAGGTCCCTTCCATGGGGTCATGGTCTTGGGTACTGGCTTGGGAGGGTTGGGAGGGTACTTCAGTCAGGCTGAGAAAAAGATCCTGGCTGTTGGGGAGAACGGAGTGCTGTGTGCTCTCCGCAAGCTCGTCCTCCTCCTCCTCTTCCCTGTCCGCAGAATCCTCAGGTGTAGCTGATGAGATTACTCCCGCCTCGGAATCCACGGTCAGAGGTGGGGTAGTGGTGGCGGCCCCCCCTAGAACTGCATGCAGCTCGGCGTAGAAGCGGCATGTCCGCGGCTCTGACCCGGAGCGACCGTTTGCCTCCTTTGTTTTTTGATAGGCTTGTCTGAGCTCCTTGACTTTCACGCGGCACTGATCTGAGTCCCTATTGTGGCCTCTCTCCATCATGCCCTTGGAGATTTTTTCAAAAGTTTTGGCATTTCGTCTTTTCGAACGAAGTTCTGCGAGCACTGAATCCTCTCCCCATATAGCGATCAGATCCAGTACCTCCCGTACGGTCCATGCTGGTGCTCTTTTTCGATTATCGGCCTGCATGGTTACCTGTGCTGATGAGCTCTCTGTGGTCACCTGTGCTCTCCACGCTGGGCAAACAGGAAATGAAATTCAAATTTTCCTGGGGCTTTTCCTGCCTACCTGGCCAGTGCATGCGAGTTCAGATTGCTGTCCAGAGCGGTCACAATGGTGCACTCTGGGACAGCTCCCGGAGGCCAATACCATCGAATTGCGGCCACACTAACCCTAATTCGAAATGACAAAATCGATTTTGGCGCTACTCCGCTCGTCGGGGTGGAGTACAGAAATCGATTTTAAGAAATAAATGGCTCCGTTGTGTGGACGGGTGCAGGGTTAATTCGATTTAACGCTGCTAAATCCGAATTAAAGTCATAGTGTAGACCAGGCCATAGTCATCTTGTAGGAAGACTCTTGTAAAAGGCAGACAGCCTCTGTGCCCCTTTGTGGTGCAGTTTGGGGTCTTTCACGCTGCATTGGCTTAGGCTGTCCTTTCTTTGCTTAAGTCAGTTTTGCACTGTTTGCAGCTTTCATAGAGAAATGGAACTGGAATCTTGTCTTGTCTTTAGTGAAGTCTACAGTACAGACTTCTGACAAAGTAGCTATGTCAGTCAGGAGTGTGAAGAGGTGTGATCCCTGACCAAAAGAGCTGTGCTAGCAGAAGCTGCTAGGGTAGACAAAGTTATACTAGCAAAACTGGGCTTTTAGTGGTATAGTTTGTTGTTCATAGGGAGGGATCTTGTTATACTGGTACAAAGCACAGCTTTGACAGTATAGCTGCGTCCATGCTAGGAGTGTTTTGCCAGTATAGCATGGCAGTAATCCTGTATCGGTAAAGCACTTCTAATGTGGACACAGCCTTTCTCTGCAGGACTATAAAGGGGTCTTGGCTCCCAGATCCTCTGCCTATCTGTATGTGCCATTGATATTCCAGTACACCTCTACCCTGATATAACGCGACCCGATATAACACGAATTCGGATATAACGCGGTAAAGCAGTGCTCCGGGGGGGGGGGGGGGGGGAGAGCGTGGCTGCGCACTCCGGAGGAGCAAAGCAAGTTCGATACAACGCGGTTTCACCTATAACACGGTAAGATTTTTTGGCTCCCAAGGACAGCGTTCTATCGAGGTAGAGGTGTATTGCATTCAGCTCTGCGTCTGCATGCTGCAGTGTCTGAACTGTAACCTGCTGAGCCGCTGTTTCGGTTGGGTATTTATAGGTCACCATAGGTACCCTAAGCTGTACTGGCAAAAGCACTTTTTCCCCTGTTTGTATTGGGGGATTTGCTGATGTAGCTATACCTGTATAGCTATACCAGCAAATCTGTTCTAATGTATACTAAGCTTACATCTACACTACAGCTTTTACTGCAATTACTATGTAGGCAAAAAAATCACACACCTTACCAACGTGGTTATGCCAGTTACATTTTTAAGTGTAAATCAAACCTTATTTTACAGACAAAAGCAAGTTTAATCCTCATTAGCCCTATGTAGTCAATAGAACTGCTGGAGAGAGTCAGACCCAGGCACTTCAATGGATTTTAAACAAGCCCAGTGTCTGAGAAACTGTTCTGCATTAGATCTCTGAGAGTATGTCTACACTAGCAGAGTTATAGCACCAGCAGTTACAGCGCCACTCAGAGAGCGCTGAAGGGAAACCACTGTTGTGTGTTCACACCATCAGCTGCCTGCACAATAGAGTGTTAACACTTGCAGCGGTATTCGGAGCGGTGCACTCTGGGCAGCTATCCCACAGAGCATCTCTTCCTCTTCTGTCACTAAGAGTTATGGGAAGGTGGAGGGGGTCTCAGGGCATCCTGGATCCTGTCCCAATGCCCCGTGATGCATTGCTTCACATCCCAGCAATCCCTGTACTTCCGTCCACATTTGGTGCCATCTTTCAACGGTTTGTGTAGTGCGCAGTCTGCCTCTTCGGTCTGCAGGAATGGATTCTGCACTGTTCTGGCACACCACGTTCTCCGTTCAGTCCTTCTTCTTGCTGTCCTGCCACTCCTTCAATTATTGTTTTTCAGCTGTGGAGTGCATCATGACATCACACAAAGTCCTCTTTAGTTCTTCATGTCCGCTTTCTAATTCTGCGCAGCCGTTCAGCTGGTGATAACAAATAGGGAGGCTGGGCTCCCAAGGTCATCTCTGTGAAGCCAAAATGCAACATTTTATAGAAGCAGTATTGTTTGCAACACACAGACCACTGATTTAACACAGCCACTATTCACATACCTGTCACTAACTGGCTGACCCCAGGCAAGCACACATGAACCACAAGACCCCCAAAATGATGAGTAACCGCAGGGGAAATCAGTGTTCCCGGACCCTACTGTACACTGGGCACGTGGCTCTTGGGGAGAGTCAGCTCGGGGGGGGGGGGGGGGGCTGCTTATAATCATTACGGTCCCCACATTTTCCACAGGATGTGATCATTATGGAAGATATCTCATTGCTGAGGGTGAGCAAGGAATCAAAGGAGGGTCTTCTCCAAGACTGCAGCTTCTGCCCTGGCCTTTATGCGGCTCGCCTGTGTGCAGGAATGGTCCCCACCGCCCCAGTGACAGCAGAGTGGCGCAGGAAAGTTACCCTTAATGGGGCAAGAAACAAAGCAGCTCTGCCAAAGAATCTGTGGCAGTGGATTGCCCAGTATCTCCATGAGAGTTTCCTGTAGATCTGAGGCAGATTCCTGTGAAGTGAGGGATTCAATCAACAGCCTGTTCTGCCACTCAGACTAGGCATGTGGGGGTACGCGCATCATACAGACACAAGCCTGCTTTCTGCAACCATCCTGCCCCCAACAACTTGCTTCAGTGATTCCCAAAATCAAAGCAACTTACCAGGGGCCTCCTCTCCTGTTTGCGCTTCGCCAAGCTCTGACAGCGGTGACTGGCTAGCCTTCTCCGCAGTAGAGAAGAGCTCCTGGCTGCATGCATCTCTGACCTCCGCGTTGTCCTCTGCCTCTGGGTCCCCCTCCCCATCCAAGATTTCCTCCTCCTGGCTCAGTCCACTCTTGACTGGCATGCGAGCCACCAAAGTATCTACAGTGGCCTTCGCAGTGGAGGTGGAGTCACCACCGAGTATCACGTCCACCTCTTTGTAGAACAGGCAGCACCGAAGCGGTGGTTTGCCCCCCGCGCCTTGTGGTAGGCATTCTGCAGCTGCTTTACTTTGACCCTGCACTGCAGTGTGTCCTGGTCATTGCCCCCTTTCTGTCATGCATCGTGAAATCTGTCCGTAGTTGTTATAATTCCTATGGCTGGAGTGCAGCTGGGACTAGACAGACTCCTCTCCCCAAATGCTGATGAGGTCCAGCAGCTCGGCATTGCTCCAAGTGGGGGATCGCCTGGTGCATGGAGCAGGCATGGTCACCTGGAAAGATGCGCTGAGACCACTGCATGCATCACCGAGCAAACGGGAAGGGGACTTTCAAAATTCCCAAGGAATTTAAGGGATGGGGCTGACGGTTGGTCACCTGAGGGCAGGGCAGTAGAGTTCAAACCGATGACCAGAGAGGCTAGAACAGGCATTGTGGGACACCTCCCAAAAGCCAATTGCAGTGCTGTAATCGACCAGGGTATCTACACTGGCACCTTGGCACTGTAGCCCCAGTGCAGAAAGCTCTCTGCCTCTCGGGGTGGTGGGATTTTTTGTTTTTATTTTATTTTATTTTTTTATAGCGCTGCAGCTGCGCAGTGGCTTGGCAGTGTGTACACCTCCGGAGTTACAGCGCAGAAAGCTGCTTTGCTGGCAGAAACTTGCCAGTGTAGACAAGGCCTGAATTGCTGTAACTGCAGATGTCAGGGATTCAGCGTGAAATATTCCCTCTCACTCCTCTGTAATGGTTGGGGCAATTGCTAATTGCTGCCTGTTCTAGCCCTTGGCCACATGTTATTTGTACAGAGTTGCTGAGCTCATTGAAGTACTATTGCATAATCTCTGAGAGGCCACTCTGGTTCCTGTAAATGAGACACAGTGGGTCAGGTGCTGGTCAGTCTGTCTAAAGTGTGTCAGTTGCAATATGGATTATTTTAAACTTTATTTATCCTGTTATGTTGCTGGTTACATAATAGAAGTTCTAAGACATTGGACTTACCACATGGCAAAAGTCCATCAGGTCATACGAACGTGGACAGAATGAGGGAGATGTGCAAAGGCAGCTCCTCAAATTGCATATAAAACCTATAGTCAGTTGGTATCTGTTTCTCTTCCAGAGCTGGCTATGCTACAGTGGGGGGTATGCCTGATGTGTTTCAGATGAAGTAGAACCATTTCCGTAAATATCTCCCAAATATCAAAAGGGTAATTCACTTACCACTTGAAACAAAATAAGCCCCAGAATGCAGGTTACAGTGGTGTCTCTGTGCTGCAACTGCAGGAGCCATGAAAACTAAGTCTGTGTGTTTAAATATGGATTACAAGTAAACTGCAAAGGGTTAACTTTCCAATTATGTGCTGAAATGGCCTGTCAGGAGCAGGGGTAAATGTACCTTTTGATTAGCGCTGTGAAGTGTAAGTAGCCCTGTGCTGCATGCCTCTCTCTCCACCACATGCACTCTACCATTTGGGGCATTTAACTCATCCCCTCCAAAACCCCTTGCATTTCTATCTATCTAAGGTACTCATAAGCATCATAGGGGGGCTTGAAGTCTTTACTGGATTTCTCCTCACAGTCCCCTTCTGAGGTAGGCAGTGGTGTTTGTATTTTACAGCTAGGGAACTGAAGAGTGGTGAGTTGGGGCGCTCTCTACATGAATTCTGGTTGATATTGTCAAGTTGTATTATGAAGTACCTCTGGCTGTCTACGCCACAGCTTATGTCAGCATAATTTATGTCGCACTGGGGTGTGCATAAACCACCCCACTGAGTGACATAAATTACATTGATATAAGCGCCAATGTGGAAAGTGCTATGTCAGCAGGAGAGCTTCTCCAGCCAACATAATTACCGCTGCTCACGGGGGCTGGCTTAGATCAGCTACGTTAGAGAGCTTACAGCTGCGTTGCTATAAGTTCTCTAGTGTAGCCAGAACCTGTGTGTATATGGGTCCACCATGGATGACCGGGCCTGTAGCACGTGTGACCCAGACAGAAAGAGTAAGGCCTTGTCCACACTATAGAGTTAAGTCAACTTAAGTTACGGTCCGTAACGTACAGCCACCGCTGTAATTAAACCGCTGTTGCATCTCCACACTATGCTCTTTGTGTCGGTGGAGTGCGTCATGGGTAGCTATCCCACTGTGCAACTCACCACCATCTACCGTAGGGTGTGTTGGGACGGTTTTGCAATGCCTTATGGATAGGGCCCTACCAAATTCATGGTCCATTTTGGTCAATTTCATGCTCATAGTATTTTAAACATAGTAAATTTCACAATTTCAGCTATTTAAATCTGAAATTTCACACGTTGTAACTGTAGGGGTCCTGTACCAAAAAGGAGTTGTGGGGGGGAGGGGTCGTAAGGTTATTGTAGGTGGCGTTGCGGTACTGCTACCATTCTTTCTGCACTGCTGCTGGTTGCGGCACTGCCTTCAGAGCTGGGCAGCTGGAGAGCAGCGGCTGGTGGCCAGGAGCCCAGCTCTGAAGGCAGAGCTGCTACCAGCAGCAGCGCAGAAGTAAGGAGGGCATGGGATGATATTGCCACCCTTACTTCTGCACTGCTGCTGGCGGGGCGCTGCCTTCAGTGCTGGGCGCCCGGCCACCAGCCACCACTCTCCACCCATCAGCGACCACTCTCCGGCTACCCAGCTCTTCAGGCAGCGCAGAAGTAAGGGTAGCAATACCGCGGACCCCCTAAAATAACCTTGTGACACCCCCCCCCACACTCACAACTCCCTTTTGGGTCAGAACCCCAAATTTGAGAAACGCTGGTCTCCTCAATGAAATCTGTATAGTACAGGGTAAAAGCACACACAAGACCAGATTTCATAGTGGAATACCAGATTTCATTGTCTGTGACATGTTTTTCATGACCATTAATTTGGTAGGGGGCAGGTGCAGCATCCCATGATGCAGTTTTCCCATCCCATAATTCAGTGCGCATCCTAGTACGTTTCATACTTCTTTTCAACAGTCCCTGTAACCTGCATGCCCACCATCTCTGTCAGAAAGCATGGCTGGTGGACTGCTCGTCACTATTGTGATGAGCGTTATGAACACAACGCACCTGATCCTGCAGTATTTCATGAGCTGTGACTCTGATGACGATGCCTTGGTGTCTGCCTTACGGTGAAAGAAACAATTCAAGATTGCTGTTTGCATTTACGGAGCAGCTGCACATGGTGGACTGTAGTTTCTGAGCTTCAGAAACAAGCAGTGAGTGGTGGGATCACATTGTTATGCAGGTTTGGGATGACAAGCAGTGGCTGTAGAACTTTTGGATGTGCAAAGCCACCTTCCTGGAACTTTGTGTGGCGCTTGCCCCAGCCCTCCAGTGCAGAGATACTAAAATGAGAGCTGCCGTCACAGTGGAGAAGCGAATGGCAATTGCTGTGTGGAAGCTGGGAACGGCAGATTGCTACCGATCAGTTGCAAATCAGTTTGGAGTCGGGAAATCCACCGTGGGGGTTGTCGTGATGCAAGTGTGCAGTACCATTAATTGCCTCCTGCTAAGAAAGGACTGTGATTCTGGGCAATGTGCCTGAACAGGGGATTGTTTTGCAGCAGTGGGGTTCCCTAACCGCGGTGGGGCGATAGATGGTATGCATATCCTTATCTTGGCACCACACCACCATGCCACAGAAAGGGCTACTTTTCTATGGTATTGCAAGCATTGGTGGATCTCCAGGGTCATTTCACCAACATGGGCTGGGCAGGGAAGATGCATGACTCATGCATCTTTATGAACAGGCCTGTACAGAAAGCAGCAAGCAGGGACTTTCTTTCCAGACCAGTGGATAACTATTGGAGCTGTGGAAATGCCAATAGTGATCTTGGGAGACCCAGCCTACCCCTTGCTCCCGTGGCTCATGAAGCTGTTTGCTGGCCACCTTGACAGCAGCAAAGAGCATTTCAGGAACAGACAGCAGGTGCAGAATGACTGGTCAATGTGCCTTTGGCTGTTTGAAGGGTTGCTCGTACTGTCTCCTCAGGAGGTTAGACCCCTGTGAGGACAATATCCCTGGTCATAGCTGCCTGCTGTGCGCATCATAATATCTGGGAAGCAGAGGGGGGGGAGAAGTTTTCCCAGGGGTGGAACGTGAAGGTGGATTGGCTGCCTGCTGAGTTTGAGCAGCCAGATACCAGGGCTATAACAGGGGCTCTGTGGAGCTATTTGCAAACATACCTATGTAATGCTGAAGTAAACTTCATATATACAGAGAACAGGATCTTTAAAGGGGAAGGGACAGGGAATTTACAAGCATACACAACAGCAAGGCTCTCTCAGCTGGGTGTATGTGGGGCTGTCAATTTGTTTACTCTCCTGTCGGGTGGAGTGCCTTGGGTACTGCTGCAGCCCTGGAAGATACATGCAGTGTGTGGGGGAGGAGTGTAGGTAGGTCCTGGAATGCCATTCTCTGTGGGCTGCAGGGGGAGGTGAGCACAGATGTGTTCAGCCTGAAGTTGAATCAGAGACCGCAGCATGTCTGTTTGCTCCCTGAGCAGCGTCATCATCTGCTGCCCATCTTTCCTGTCCTGACTATCCCTCTGCATTTTGTCACTGATTGTGAGCAGAGAGCTTGGAGGGTGGCAATCTGAAGCTCCAGAGGCTTGCAGCACCTTCTGGAACATGTCTTCCTTACTCCTCTTCTTTCTCCTCATCTGTGTGAGCTGCTCCATTGGTGTGCCTGATGAGACCCTCAAGGCCACATCTGCAGCTGGTAAAGAGACAATGGACAGAGATACCATTGTCCGTGTACTTACATCTCTTAATCAAAACAAGTTACAAGCACAACTTTCTCACTTTCCCTTGGGAGTCACAGAGCAGGGTTGCAGCCCCAGCCATGGTGAGTATGGCCCAAGGTGTGTGTGTGGGGGAAGATGGGGAAGCAATGGGGTATCAGTACAAGCAGATAGGGCTATTGTACTGAATGCTGGCAGTGTTGATTGTAGCTGATATCTCACTTCTGAGGGTAACGGAGGCTGCAAGGGAGCAGTTCCTGCATGTGTCTGGCTGCAGACCAGGTCTGTATGCTGCTGGCCTGTGCGGTGCAATAGTTACTCCTGGGGGAATTCTGCACTACTGCACATGCATAATTAATAAGCTGTGCATATTTTTGATTTTTTTTTTCTGAAAAAAGCTTCTGCTGAAAAGTTGCTGCAGTTCCACTTTTTGCCCACCAGAATGTGCTGTGGCGATAGAACACAGCACCCGCTCCCAGCCAGCTAGGGAAGAGAAAGAGCTGCAGAGCCTTCTTCACAGTGCCTGTAGGGCCTGGTCAGGAGATGGGGCTATGGGGAGACAGACAGCGTGGGATGCTGGGGGATCAGATAGGGGCTTATAAGGGCTAATGGGTGAGGACAGACTGGGGCAGGGGCTGAATGGGAGTGGAGGCACAGGGGAGAAGGAGGTGTAGGGCCACATAGGGACAGGGGTGGCTGAGTGGGGGCATAGAGACACATGGGGACAGGGGGGTGTCTGAGTGGGGGTGGAGGGACACATGTGCCTGACTGAACGGGAGAGGCTAGGGGTCAGCCAGGGTCTGCATGGGGGAAGCTCCGTAACAGTCACTCCCCACCCCTCCAAAAACCTGTTCCATACTTTACCCATCCATACCCAACAATCCTCCAAGTTCACACCCAGGCTCCTTCTCAGCAATTTACTTCCCTCTCTCTCTCTTAGCTCCTCCGTTACCCTTTGCCCCCAGCCTTGCACTGCTTCTGGGAGGTGTGGGAAATATGGTTCTATATTGTAGTTTAAATGAATTATTAATCAGAGTTCTGTATTAATATACCTCATAAAGAATCTATTGGTCAAAAAAACATTTTCTGAATCTATTTTGTTGTCTGTGTTGTTACAGACATACTTGCTGACAGGTATTTTGAAATAAATGACCAAAAATAATTGAAACTGGTGTGATTATATTGTGTTATTTTGACAAATAAAATATGCAGAATTTTGCAGAATTTGAAAATATTGTGTGGAGAATTTTTAATTTTTGTTGTTGCAGAATTCCCTCAGAACTATAGTTAGAGCCCTGCAAATCTGCAGGTATCCATTTTGTATATCCACGGACCATTTTTGCGGATCGCAGCGTGGATGCAGATACAAATTTTGTATCCGCACAGGGCTCTGCAGCACACAATCACCCAAACGGAGCGGCTGTCACCCACCCTGCAGGCTCCAGCTTGGCTCTCTGAATCACGCAGCAGTGTGCTGGCCATTCTGGGAGTTGTCGTCCCCAGTTTGCTCAGAGGGAGGAGGTAAACTACAACTCCCAGAAGGGAGTGAGCCAAGCGCCATTTTGAAGGTGGAGTTGTTCTTTAAATGAGCAGGCGGCAATGTCCAAGCCCCCCACGGGAAGGATGGCACTGCATAGAAGGGCCCAGAATTTTAGTCTCCTTGCCTGGAGTGGGGAAGGAGGTACGGCAGGCGCAGAGTGGTTGGCAGGGCAGGAGGTCTCTGGGGAGAAGTGGGGCTAGGGGGTGGTTGGGGCCTTGACATAGCCCTGCGTCACTGCTGCGCAGTGACCTGTGGAGCCATTTAGAGCCTTGCAAATCCACAGACAATTTTTGTGGATTGCGGATTGGATGCGGATACGCCTTTTTGTATCCGCGCAGGGCTCTAGCAATAGTGCCTGCTGAAGTAATTCACTGAATAGCGTGGCAAAGTGTCCTACCATGGGGGAAGAAACAAGGCAGCCCTCCCAAGAAACCTTTGGCAGAGGATTTCAGATTACCTCCAGGAAAGTTTCCTAGAGATCTCTATGGAGGATTCATGGGACATCCTGGTGCACATAAAGTGTTCTGCCTAGCTGAACAGGGGAATGAGAAGCAGATAGCAACTGTACCTGTACTGGTTATTTCACTACCTCTTCTAGCCTGATTAAAAAAACAGCGCATGAGCAGATGTGTCCCTGCAGTATTGAAACAAACTGAATTCTTACCAGAGGTTCTCTCCCCTGCATCAGGTTTGCACAGCTGGAGTGCTAGGAGAAATAAGTCTCACCAGGACTAGATGGTATTCCCCAAGAGTTCTGAAGGAACTCAAATATGAAATTGCAGAACTACGATCACTTAAATTGTCCTCTGTACCATAGGACTGGAAGATAACTAATGTTATTTCATTTGTTTAAAAAAAGCTCCAGAGGTAATCCTGGCAATTACAGGCTGCTAAGTGTAACTTCAGTACCAGGCAAACTGGTTGAAACTGTGGTAAAGAACAGAATGATTAGACAGATGAACGTGATATGGTGGGGAAGAGTCAATATGGCTTTTGTAAAGAAAAATCATGCCCTACCGATCTCTTAGAATTCTTTTGAGAAGGGCTAACAAACATGTGGACAAGGTGATCCAGTGCATATAGTGTACTTGGACTTTCAGAAAGCCTTTGACAAGGTCCCTCACCCAAGGGTCTTAAGCAAAGTAAGCAGTCATGGGGTAGAGGGAAGGTCCTCTCATGGGTAACTGGTTAAAAGATAGGAACCAAAGAGTAAGAATAAATGGTCAGTTTTCATAGTGGGGAGAGGTGAATAGAAGGATCTCCCAAGAATCTGTACTGGGACAAATGCCAATCAACCTGCTCATACATGATCTGGAAAAAGGTGAAACAGCGAGGTGGCAAAGTTTGCAGATGATACAAAATTACTCAAGACAGTTAAGTCCAAAGCAGACTGCGAAGAGTTACAAAGGGATCTCACAAAACTGGGTTACTGGGCAAGAATGGCGGAGGATAAGTGAGTTATAAAGGGAAGGGATCTCAATTTAAACCAGAAATGACTAAAATACATCTTTGACTGGATCTATGAATAAATCTATGACTGGGTTTGGACAGTACTTGCTTTTTAGGCAAAACAATGAATGATGCAATCTGAAGCAGGTATTGCGTCATACATTATATGAATTGCATCATGTTATTCCTAGAAGTCATGGATGATGCAATCATAACGAAGCTTACATCACTCTGCTGAACAAATTGCCCTATATCAGCTCTAGAAATCATACAGTGTCGTGCTCTCTTATTTGTCAGTGTTTGATTTTGCAAAGGGACACATTTCTGTTTAGCCAAAGTGAGCAGAGATGCCTCGTACTTGTGTAAACAGTGCAGATAACTTCTGCTATGTTTGTGGTGAAGTGACTTTTGCATCACAAAAGCGCAGTATAACCACTATGGTTAAGAAAGCCTATCACCTTTATTTTGGCTGCAAAATTGGAGATCAGGACAAGAGGTGTGCCCCACACATATGCTGCAACACTTGTGCAACAAATCTTCGCCAGTGGTTGAACAGGAAAAGGAAATCTATGCCTTTTGCAGTGCCAATGATTTGGAGAGAGCCAACAGATCATACCAGCAATTGTTACTTCTGCATGGTGCCTCCAGTTGGGAAAGGTGTGTCAAAGAAGAAAAAGTGGACTGTGCATTATCCAAACATTCCATCAGCTATACGCCCAGTACCCCACGGTGAAGGACTGCTGGTTCCTGATGCACCAGAATCATTCTCACTTGAGTCAGACGAGGAAGAGGATGAAACTTCTGGTCCTGAACCATCAATGTCACAGGACCCACATTTTCTCCCATCCTCCTCCTCTGAACCACACCTCCTAACACAAGGTGAACTGAATGACCTTGTCAGGGATTTGGAACTACCCAAGAGTAAGGCAGAGCTGTTGGGCTCCAGACTACAGCAGTGGAATCTCCTGGCAGGTGATGTTAGGGTTTCCATGTTCCGTGACCGTCAAAAGGATCTTGTCCCATTCTTCATGGAAGGTGATCTTGTAGCCTGCAACAACATCGATGGTGTGATGGCAGCCTTCAACATCGTTCACGATCCAGATGAGTGGAGACTGTTCATTGATTCATCGAAGACAAGTCTTAAAGCTGTTTTACTGCATAATGGCAATGTTTTGCCATCAATTCCAGTTGGTCATGCAGTCCATATGAAGGAAACCTATGACAACATGAAACAACTTTTGAGGTGCATAAACTATGACCAACATCAGTGGCAGCTTTGTGGCGATTTGAAGGTTGTTGCTCTCTTGCTTGGTCTGCAGACTGGATACACAAAGTACTGCTGTTTTCTCTGCGAATGGGATAGTCGTGCAAGAGATTCCCACTACATCAAGAAAGATTGGCCACTCCGACAGTCATTGGAGCCTGGGAGGGAAAGTGTTCAGCATCCACCACTTGTTGAATCGGGGAAGATTTTGTTACCACCCTTACACATCAAGCTGGGTCTGATGAAGAACTTTGTCAAGGCCATTGACAAAACACAAGCAGCTTTCAAGTACCTCCGTGGAAAATTTCCAAGGTTAAGTGAAGCTAAGATAAAGGAAGGTGTCTTTGTTGGTCCTCAGATTCGTGAACTTCTTCGAGATGATGCATTTGACCATGCACTGCGTGGCAAGGAAAAGACGGCCTGAAAAGCCTTCCAGTTAGTGGCAATAAATTTTCTCGGAAACAACAAGGCAGACAACTACAGGTTGTTGGTGGAAAACCTCCTCAAGGCATACAAAAGCCTTGGGTGCAACATGTCACTAAAGATACATTTTTTGCACACTCATCTAGATTTTTTTCCACCGAACTGCGGAGCAGTGAGCGACGAGCACAGCGAGCGATTTCACCAGGACATTGCAACAATGGAGAAACGCTATCAGGGCAAATGGAGCCAATCAATGCTTGCAGACTATTGCTGGACAGTGACAAGAGATGCTCCATTTAATGAATACAAGAGACAAGCCAAGAAGCGCTGAGTAGACACTGAATAGGACTAAACTATGTACATAATAGTTTTTTGCCTTTTGTTTCATAATAAATTTTATTTATATAACCCTTTTGCTGATTTTTAAAGTGTTACATAAACAGGACAGGTGAAATATTATCATGTAAAGCAACCATAAACACATGAAAAGACCTAAGTTTACAATTTATGATTAAAACTCTACTATCTACACAATATACATAGACCTAAAATGTAAAAACTTAAATATCTTAGAAACAGTAGCCAATCAGTTGTTTTAATTGTCATATTTGAATTCAGCACATCAAAATACATAATAAATAGCACATTTTATCTCTGAAGCAGACGACTTCTCAAAAATTGTAGACCAGTGTTATTTATCCCTTCACATAACACAAGAATAAGGGGTTGGGACAAGTCTTCTCTCTCTGGGAAGTGGCGACTTTACACTGGGAAGAGCAGTATTAATCAGAACTCTGAGTCTAACCTAGGGGTTCTCAACATGAGGTCATGAGTAAGTGTTTCAACCACCCTTTCCAAAATGCTAACTAGGAGCAGGGGTCCTGGTGTAAAAAAAGTTGAGAACCATTGTGCTGCCTGGATTGGTCTGAGTGCCTGGGTATGCTAAATACTTTCTTCATGGGCTAGACACTGGAATGTTCTATCCTTTCAGACTCTGAAGGACACAGGAGGACTAAATGTTGAGGCAAAAATTGTAAGGGCCCTATGCTGCTACCCTTATGGTGAATAGCAACTTACAGTGCACAGTATTTGTTATTAGTTCCTGGCTAATGGACTTCTCCTTAGTAGGTGTTGGGTAAATTTTTCAGGCCCTGAAAACCACCCTTGAAGATCTACAGCTTTAGATGAATCACTTTGGCTAGTTTTCAGGCACAACTCCCTTAAATGCAGAGTGGAAGGATGAGGTGCACTTCATGCTTTGGCTGTCATGGCAGAATGCATCTCATTTCTTAGGCCAGGTCTACACTATGACTTTAATTCGGATTTAGCAGCGTTAAATCGAATTAACCCTGCACCCGTCCACACAACGAAGCCATTTATTTCGAAATAAAGGGCTCTTAAAATCAATTTCTGTACTCCACCCCGATGAGCGGAGTAGCGCCAAAATCGATTTTGTCATTTCGAATTAGGGTTAGTGTGGCGGCAATTCGATGGTATTGGCCTCCGGGAGCTATCCCACAGTGCACCATTGTGACCGCTCTGGACAGCAATCTGAACTCGCATGCACTGGCCAGGTAGACAGGAAAAGCCCCGCGAACATTTGAATTTTATTTCCTGTTTGCCCAGCGTGGAGAGCACAGGTGATCACAGATAGCTCAGCTCATCAGCACAGGTAACCATGCAGGCCGATAATCGAAAAAGAGCACCAGCATGGACCGTACGGGAGGTACTGGATCTGATCGCTATATGGGGAGAGGATTCAGTGCTAGCAGAACTTGGTTCGAAAAGACGAAGTGCCAAAACTTTTGAAAAAATCTCCAAGGGCATGATGGAGAGAGGCCACAATAGGGACTCAGATCAGTGCTGCGTGAAAGTCAAGGAGCACAGACAAGCCTATCAAAAAACAAAGGAGGCAAACGGTCGCTCCGGGTCAGAGCCGCGGACATGCCGCTTCTACGCCGAGCTGCATGCAGTTCTAGGGGGGGCCGCCACCACTACCCCACCTCTGACCGTGGATTCCGAGGCGGGAGTAATCTCATCAGCTACACCTGAGGATTCTGCGGACAGGGAAGAGGAGGAGGAGGACGAGCTTGCGGAGAGCACACAGCACTCCGTTCTCCCCAACAGCCAGGATCTTTTTCTCAGCCTGACTGAAGTACCCTCCCAACCCTCCCAAGCCAGTACCCAAGACCATGACCCCATGGAAGGGACCTCAGGTGAGTTTACCTTCTAAAATATAAAACTGGTTTTAAAAGCAAGCGTTTTTTAATGATTACTTTGCCCTGAGGACTTGGGATGCATTCGCGGCCAGTACAGCTACTGGAAAAGTCTGTTAACGTGTCTGGGGATGGAGCGGAAATCCTCCAGGGACATCTCCATGAAGCTCTCCTGGAGGTACTTCAAAAGCCTTGCCACAAGGTTTCTGGGCAGTGCAGCCTTATTCTGTCCTCCATGGTAGGACACTTGACCACGCCATGCTAGTAGCAAGTAATCTGGTATCATTGCATGACAAAGCCTGGCAGCATATGGTCCCGGTGTTTGCTGGCATTCAAGCAACATCCATTCTTTATCTCGCTGTGTAATCCTCAGGAGAGTGATATCGCTCATGGTAACCTGGTTGAAATACGGGAATTTAATTAAGGGGACAGAGGTGGCTGTTCCTACTGGGCTGTTCGCCTGTGGCTGAAAAGAAATCCTTCCCTGCAGTTAGCCAAGCGCGGGGGGTGGGAATTGGCCCTGAGCTTTTCGCGTTTGGCTAGCAGGGATCTTCCCTGATACCAGCCATGCGGTGGGGGGAGGGGTACAGCGATCATCCCAGATAATTCATGGCGGGAGGGGGGGGGAGGCGGGGGGTTAGTTTGGTTTCTGCAGGGATCTTCCCTGATACCAGCCACGCGGTGGGGGGAGGGATAAAGCGATCATCCCAGAGAATTGGATGGGGGGGGGGGGGTTAGTTTGTTTTCTGCTGCTGAAGGTTAACAGGAAGACCGCAGCAGTCAACGGGCTTTGCTTGGTATGTGGGAAAGGAGGGCGCAGAAGCCGAAAGACAATGGCTTACCATGGCCGCATGCAAGCTGAATTCTGTTGCCCGGACCTGCGTCTGTGATCTCTAACACCAAAGCCACAGGCACTCAATATTAAGATGGAAAATGCGACCTTGTACTGAAATCACATGTGCTATGTAATGTGAATAGTGTTGTTCACCATGAAAGAGTATAAGCATTGTTCTGTAAAATGTATCATTTTAAAAACTTCTCTCCTTTTTTTCATCCCTCCCTCCAGCAGCTGCAAATTTTTCAAGCCTCCCTCCTCCATCCCGAAGGCTATCTCAGATAAGGCGGCGTAGAAAGAGGACGCGAGACGAGATGGTCTCAGAAATAATGGAATGCACCCACAATGAAAGAGCTCATTTGAATGAGTGGAAGGACACGGTATCTAAATACAGGAAAGATGCCAGTGAACGTGAGGTCATGAGGGACGCTCGAGATGAGAGGTGGCAGGCTGCAACGCTGGGGCTGCTGCGTGATCAAACGGACATGCTCCGGCGTCTGGTGGAGCTTCAGGAACGGCAGCAGGATGACAGAGTGCCGCTGCAGCTGCTGTATAACCTCCCTCCCCCCTCACCATGTTCCATAGCCTCCTCACCCAGACGTGTAAGAACACGGGGGGGGAGGCTCCGTGCACCCTCCCACTCCACCCCAGTGGACAGCCCAACCAAAAGGCTGTCATTATATTGAATTTGTTCAGTGGCCTTTTACTTCCCTCCTATCCTCCTCCCAAACCTCACCCAGGTTACCTTGTCGGTTCTCTCCCTATGTTTATAATCAATTAATAAAGAATACATGATTTTTAAACGATAGTGACTTTATTTCCTTTAAAAGCAAGCTGTGATTTAAGGGGGGAGGGTGGTTTGCTTACAGGGAATGAGTCAATCAAGGGGGCGGGTTTTCAACAAACGGAACTTTCACACCTAGCTTGGCCAGTCATGAAACTGGTTTTCAAAGCTTCTCTGATGCTCAGCGCTTCCTGCTGTGATCTTCTAATCGCCCTGGTGTCTGGCTGCGCATAATCAGCAGCCAGGCGATTTGCCTCAGCCTCCCACCCCGCCATAAAGGTCTCCCCCTTACTCTCACAGAGATTGTGGAGCACACAACAAGCAGCAATAACAATGGGGATATTGGTTTGGCTGAGGTCTGACCGAGTCAGTAACGAGCGCCAGCGACCTTTTAAACGGCCAAATGCACATTCTACCACCATTCTGCACTTGCTCAGCCTGTAGTTGAACAGCTCCTGACTCCTGTCCAGGCTGCCTGTGTATGGCTTCATGAGCCATGGCATTAAGGGGTAGGTTGGGTCCCCAAGGATGACTATAGGCATTTCAACATCCCCCACGGTTATTTTCTGGTCCGGGAAGTAAGTCCCTTGCTGCAGCCCTTTAAACAGAGTAGTGTTCCTGAAGACGCGAGCGTCATGAACCCTTCCCGGCCAGCCCACGTTGATGTTGGTGAAACATCCCTCGTGATCCACAAGTGCTTGCAGCACCATTGAAAAGTACCCCTTGCGGTTTATGTACTGGGTACCCTGGTGCTCCGGTGCCAAGATAGGGATGTGGGTTCCATCTATCGCCCCACCACAGTTAGGGAATCCCATTGCAGCAAAGCCATCCACTATGACCTGCACATTTCCCAGAGTCACTACCTTTCGTAGCAGCAGCTCAGTGATTGCTTTGGCTACTTGCATCACAGCAGTCCCCACAGTAGATTTGCCCACTCCAAATTGATTCCCGACTGACCGGTAGCTGTCTGGCGTTGCAAGCTTCCACAGGGCTATCGCCACTCGCTTCTCAACTGTGAGGGCTGCTCTCATCTTGGTATTCTGGCGCTTCAGGGCAGGGGAAAGCAAGTCACAAAGTTCCAAGAAAGTGCCCTTACGCATGTGAAAGTTTCGCAGCCACTGGTAATCGTCCCACACCTGCAACACTATGCGGTCCCACCAGTCTGTGCTTGTTTCCCGGGCCCAGAATCGGCGTTCCACGGCTATAACCTTCCCCATTAACAGCATGATCTCCAAAGCGCCGGGGCCCGCGGTTTGATAGAATTCCATGTCCATATCCTCATCACTCTCGCCGCCGCGCTGCTGTAGCCTGCTCCTCGCCGCCTGGTTTTGCAGGTTCTGGTTCAGCATAAACTTCACGATAACGCGCGAGGTATTTACAATGTTCATGACTGCTGTCTTGAGCTGAGCGGGCTCCATGCTTGCCGTGGTATGGCGTCTGCACAGTTCACCCAGGAAAAAGGCGCGAAACGGTTGTCTGCCGTTGCTTCCCTGGAGAGGGGAGAGGATATACCCAGAACCACCCGCGACAATGTTTTTGGCCCCATCAGGCATTGGGATCTCAACCCAGAATTCCAATGGGCGGAGGAGACTGCGGGAACTATGGGATAGCTACCCACAGTGCAATGCTCTGGAAATCGACGCTAGCCCCGGTACATGGACGCACACCGCTGAATTAATGTGCTTAGTGTGGCCGCATACATTCGACTTTATACAATCTGTTTCCAAAATTCGAATTATATAAATTCGGATTAATCCCGTAGTGTAGACATACCCTTAGTGATGCATGTTCTCTGCCTTGGGCAAGGCTGTTAGGTTTCAGTAAGCATCTTTCCATCTCTTTTCCTGCATTCTTGCTCTCTCTAACAAAACCAGGATCAGGAAAAATCTAGTTCCTAAAGGATTTAATCATGCTTTTTCTATCTGTCATTTCTTCTTGTACTGCCCACCTGCATCTATTATCTCTGCACCCTCTTGTCTCACTTTGGAGGTAGTAGGCTGGCGGTGTGAAACCTGCCAATGGGAAAGGCCTGTGGCGTTCATCATGGAGGTGACACTTCACCTCTGCCCTCGCCCTCGGAAGGCTTAGCTTGGGTGGGGAACACTCCCCATGGTTCTTCCCCGCTCATTACAGAAGCATGTTTATATGCAGCACCCACTCTGAACTCTGTGCACAGCTATCATTCTGTTGAATACAGGTCCTACTAGCTTTTCAAGGGTGAACAGGTATCTTTTATCGCCTGTGGTGTTTTATATACTAGTTAGATAAAGGTTCTACGGAGGAATGCAGCCTTGAGGGGGAAGGAGACTAATTTCAGTGATTTAGACACTTCAGAGGTGAATTTTTTTTTTTTTTTAATCAGTCAAAGTGCAAACAGTAAAACTTCTCTTTAGGACCTTCACTCCCCCTGGCTGCTGAGTGTTTGCCCCTGGCTGGATTTCAGAGTGGGCCAGATGCAATGCTGGTGAATCAGAGGCTGCTTCAAGGAGGGTCACTAGAGTTGTCAGCTTATGCCATTGGCAAGCTTGGCCCTCTCTCTGTTGATGTTACTGTAAGTGGAAAAATTAAAGTAGACCGAGATCCTCTTATTGCAGCACCCTGGGGAAATGGAATAGCAATGTTGCCTCCACTGACATCCAGGAGAGGAGCATCCTAGAATGAGCGTCTGGGAACCCTTCCGTAGCAGCCTTTATTCCAGCAGGTGAGGAAGAAATAAGAATGGCTCATGCATGGAAGGAAAGGAAAAAACACACAGCAGGAAAGAGTTCTCTGCAAGCAAGAGTGCCTGGCCTGCCCAGCACGTTCTGTTCAGGAGCCATGAGGAGGTGCTCTCTCTGTTATGCCTAAATAGTCACAGTCACTGCTGGAGTATACTCAGCGTCTCAGGCTCTGCTGTTCGGGGCTCCTGTGCTTGCGTGTTGCTTGCACTCACGGCTCCTCTAGAGGTGAACTCCTGCTCATATCCTATGTTGTGCTTCTGCATGAGCATACGTCTAGGTGCATCAGGAGTCAGACCAGCCTGACGTGGCTATGAACCTTAGGGACTACAGAGCAGACATGACTGAGAGGGCCGAGTCAGTGCACTGTGGATGTTGGGGAATTGCTTCTTGTT
Source organism: Emys orbicularis (assembly GCF_028017835.1). Classification (NCBI taxonomy): domain Eukaryota; kingdom Metazoa; phylum Chordata; order Testudines; family Emydidae; genus Emys; species Emys orbicularis. Next base: position 2,918,623 of record NC_088696.1, on the reverse strand, counting down.
GGTGGAGGGATTTTTGCTGCCTGTAAAGCAGGTAAGGCTGGATTCCAGGTGCTTGCCAGACCCTGCAGTGCTCTCTCATTACTCATGACTGCCTGAAGGGGAGGTTGCAGACTTGGACCTTCAGTGGGGTTATCTTGAGCTGTTCTGCGGGGGCTGTGATGAACTGAAAAGATTGGAGTACATTTGCAGTGTTGGGCCCAGGACATTACCAGAGTGTGTGTGTTTGTGGAGGGGACTGGAATTCTTCTCATTGCTTTTTATCCCTCAGCCTTGGGCTCACTGAATTCTTTCTTTTCCAGCATCCAGGTGGAGAGGAGGTTTTGCTCGAACAGGCTGGTAGGGATGCCACAGAGAGCTTTGAAGATGTTGGGCACTCCACAGATGCCAGGGAAATGCTCGAAGAGTACTTCATAGGAGAGGTTCACCCGGTAAGGAACAGTTGGGTGTGACAAATCCAGAGGGAACTCTGTGCATGCCCCCTCTGGGTAATCCAGCAGACAACTACATCAAGATCTGTCCTACTAAATGTGAAGTTGCTGTGTACCTCCTTCCTCCACCCCAAAAAACAAACAAATCCCAAAACACATGCAGAAATGTAGGCTGTAGATTAAAATCTAAACAAATCTTCCCCATTCAGAGGCTTCTGAATACAATTTAGTCAATGTCCCTGTCACAAGGTGCACCTCTCACTGCTGGGCTGGCACCTCCTCCTGGTCACTCTGGGGTTAGCTCGAGACCGACATTCCTAGTCATGGTTGCACACCATCACTCCGACCCTGGTTTGCAGCTCCTCTCACTCCAGGACCCACAGCGGCTCCTTTGTGATTTAGTCCTCCAGCTAGGTCACTCAGCATTCCCCCTTCCAGGGTTCAGTCCATCAACAGTCGTAGGCAGTCTGCCATTCACTGCTTGAGTTCCATGCCATGCCCTTGGGACCCAGGCTTGCCATCTTCTCTGGGATCCAGTCCAGGGACTCTCGGCTCAACAGTTTTGGGCTCCTTTCTCTCCCCCTCACTGCTCCTTCCCTGGACTGCTTCCTACCTGTCTGGCTCCCCTTCTCTCTCTGGGTGTACCAGCTCCAAGAATCCCCTCCTTGGGAGTGACTGCTGCCTGCCTTCCTGCAGCCTATCCTAGCCACCCAGTCTGTAGCCCACTACCTGGCTTTACAGGCCCCCCCTGTTTCTGCACATATGAGCCTCTCTAATTAACTGTCTCTAGCCTAAAGCTCCCCTGTTTGCAGTCTAATTAGCTGATTAACCCCCCACCTGGCCCAGTTCAGCTCCTGCAAGGCCAATGTGGGAGCTCACCCCATCACAGTCCCTTACAGAAATTCCTTTGAGAGGCTGTCTCTGCAGGGGGTGGGTCTGAACTCCTCCTTGCCTTGTGGATCAGGGGTTGATGATGTGAGACAGCTGATGCTGTGAACCCTGCATTCTACATGCTTTGTGATTAAACTTACCGTAAAGCCAGTGCCTTTCGGATGTCAAGGCCTTGGTCACAGCCAGGGCACCAGAATGGGGGGGGGGGGAAGGGAAGACCTCTTTTAAAAGTAGGAGGGCTATGCCCTCCCACTTTTTACTGGCCGTAAGGGTGAGCAACAAGTGGGGAAGGGAGGGAAGAGGTGCATGCGGGAGGCGGGGCCACGGGGGAAGAGGCAGTGTGGCGCCGGTGGCCTCTGTTCGGGTGCCGGTGGCCCCACCACTCTTAGGGAGCTGCTGCTGCTGGTCACAGCGAGGAGCTGAAGTTGAAATGTTCCAGGCAGCTGCCCAGGTGGTGCTGGCTGGGTGCCTGCTGATTCTTCTGCAATGGTTGAAAACTTCTTTCCAAAAGGCAAAGTTACAATGTTTGCAATTTTTTCTCTTCTCTTTTCTCCCCCCACCCCTCCAAAAATCTGCAGTGCGATCGTAAAAACGAAGGCTCTAAGGTAAGAAGCAAGTGTTTTGTTTCCCCCCCCTTGTAACTTAGTGTCTAGGAGTCTGCTGGGTTCAATTAGCAGATATTTCATTTTGTTTCTACACAATTGTTAGGCATTAGCCTAGATGGAAAGGTTACACAAACCATAGGGATTGGACGCTGTGGTGAAGAGACCCAAGAAAGTGTGTGTGGGGGGAGGGGTTGAATGCTGCTTTGGAGAAGAGGGGGGCTCCCAGCCGTGCCAGGAACAGCAGGGCTGTCGCATTGGATATGAAGTGGAAGAGAAAGATGGTATCTTGCTTTGCAAATGAGATATGGCTCATTCTTTAGGGAGCAGGGATTTGTTGTATTTTATTGCATTTATTTGGCAGGAAACGTTATTTTTGTATACATATTTGTAAACCACTTCAACATGAGCCACTAGACAGAAAGCCCATTGTTTAAAATTGATGATTGAGTTGCTAGAGTTGTCTTTCCCTCTTTTTTTGCCACAGTAATACCAACTTCTCTGGGTTCTCATTGCAAATCCAGTGTATAGATCAGGCAGATTGAGTTTGAGGAACTGGGAAATATGCAGGGTAAGGACCACACAAGAATTATTGAGCAGATCACCATGGTAGATGTAACTTTTAGTATGATGGCCTAAATCAGCCAACAGTTCTGGTTCAGACACAGGAGTGTTTAGCACCTGTCTGTCCCCAGAAGGTCTCATGGAATATAAGCAGGAGAGGAGCCATCCGTTGCCTTGCAATTCTGACTGTGTAAATGAGGTCTACGGAGTCTGTACATGCTCAGGTCTGGTACACAACACGTTTACTGAAAGAGGAATAAAGTGGTTTTTTTTAAACTAGTTCTAAGCATTATCTGTGCCTTGTTTTTTTGTTTTTGTTTGTTTTTTAAACTCTTCCTCCCCAGTTCCTGTTGATAAAGATTTGAAACAACCATGATGTCCTAGTTCACAGTTTATTGAACTTGTCCTGAGAACATCAACTTTTGATTGTAAACATGTCCAGGAAAGTGCCCTACTAATCTGAAAGTGTTCCCCAGCAGCCAAGAGATTTAAGCCAATATCACCATGAGTTTGTGGCATTTGTTGAAAACGGTCTTGCTTAGACAGGATCTGCTATTCTCATGTGCAGTATTAAAGTCTTGAGAGGTTGTAAAATCCATACCATGGTTTGGTTTGTGATATGTCGGAGGGCAAAAGATCCTTGAAAATATGAGTAACCTGTTCAAATGTGGAAACAAACTGCACCAGTACACAGCCAACTACACAACCACCCAAATGAAATGTCCATTATAGCGGATGAAAATGTGTAAGGATATCCTAGCAAGGTTAGTCCTATTTGTATTCTAGTGAGTGGCAGGCTGGAGGAACATGTCTTGTTTATGATAATGTTACTTGTTTGCAAATTTATGCATGCAGTGGTGGCCAGAAAAAGGAGACATTTTACCTTGCTTCCTGTCCTATAAACACCCACTGTGATATTTCATCCTAAGCATAGGAGAACACCACAATTCTGCAGTAAAATCAACACTGCAATAAAGTAAATATTTCCCTTTGATCTTGTAGGTGTTTTTAAGGCACCTGTCCCCTTGGTATCTAACTTTTAAGATCACCTCCTGTATCTTAACTTTAGTTAACATTTGTGTAACTAAAGAGGTCTTAGTGTGACATGGTTCGTAGCTTGGATGTGACAAGAATCTCTCAATCCTCTCTACAGAAGGAGGGAAAAACCCTCCATCCAAATTTCCCCACTGCCAGGTACAACTGATGGGTTGCTTTTGAACAGTTGCACTCTTGTTAACTACTTATGTAGTGTTGACTTCCTCACTTTCACTATGTGCTCAGCAAAAGGCTACTCCTGTGAGTCTAACAAAATCTTCCAGTTGCAACTCCAGCAGTGGAGGATGCTTTAAGTACCAATGGTTGCTCATATCTAGGCCCTTCCTATTCTAAGAGCTGAAGAAACCTCTTGGAGGCAACCTGCTCACCTAGCTCAAGATTAGCCACGTGATTTGCAGAGTGTGCTTGCAGGGCTTGACCAGCTTTTTCAAATGCTAGTATCAAAATGCACTGTTCTCACTTAGCACTTATGTAGTGATTGTTACCCTGAAAGGCTGGATATGTGACACATACCACAACATCTCGTACTGATATGAGAAGGGAGCCATGGTGATGGTAGCTCAGGCCTCTTTTGGGTACTACTAAGAGAACTGGAAATTGAAAGCTTTGGTGCCAGAATATGGACGTGTATCATACTGTCTGGTGTAGAAGTATCAACAGCAAAAAAGTTGGCCTTGACAGAGCCAAGTTGTTAAATGCTTGGGGGAGGCCTTTTTTTCTGTCTTTAGTTACTGACTAGTGGCTTTTTGACGAGACTCTGCTACTGTAGTTGGCCTTAAAGCCTATGGGTATCCCTCTTGATGTCTTGCGCTTCACTTCGTGTTCTCTTGATCTACCTTCCATAGGGAAAATAATATTTGAAGGATGGATGTGTGACAGGTTCCCCCCAGGGTGCCACCCAGAACTGGGGTACTACTGAGCTCCATGACCCACTAGCCTGGGCTCCCTCTCACACTGTACTGCTGTGAAAAGCCCTCCAGCCTGCACTTTCACTAGCATACGCACAGGTAGGGGCACACCAGCTGCAGTTACAAGCAGGCTCTCTGACCAGCCCCTGCATGGGCAGGCTACTCCCAGCTCCTCAGGCATGCACCCTTTCTGGTGTATAAACCCAAAATTATACAGTCTTGTGCTGCACAGGGAACTGTACAGCGTAAGCTCATAAAATTTGCCCCTTCCCTCAATGTGGAGAAGAATATGCAACAGCCTTTGCCCAGAGATATGATTCCCACACACTGCTGTAGATGAAGCAAAAGATAAAGTGCTTATAAGTGATAGCAAACCAGATCAAAGCAGATTACCTAGCAAATAAACAAAAAACGCAAACTAAGCTTAATATACTAAATAGATTGGATATGAATAGCAGATTCTCACCCTAAGAAATTATAAAAGCAGGCTGCAGATTTCTTAAGGGGCAAGCTGCATTTGCTTTGCAGCTTGGAATCCCCAACTGTTTCATTCACAGGCTAAAAATCCCTTTAGCCTGGGTCCAGCACTTTCCCCAGTTCAGTCTTTGTTCCTCAGGTGTTTTCAGGAGTCTTCTTGTGTGGGGAGTGAAGAACACCACTAGATGATGTCACTCCCTGCCTTATATAGCTTTTTGCATATGGCGGGAACCCTTTGTTCCCAAAACTTGGTTCCCAGACCAGTCTGTGGGAAAATACTGACATCCCAAGATGGAGTCTGCAGATGTGGTCTCCTCACATGTCATCGTAGAGTCGTAGCAGCCATCGCTCACAGGCTGTTTGGAGCCTTCACAGGAAGGCTTACCAGGTGGGAGATAAGCTTCTGCTAAGACCTATTGTTTTTTTCCCAAATTGCCCTAAATAGGCCCTTCCCCACTCATTATCTAGACTGAAAGCATATTGTCTAGTGGGCGTTGCCCAGGTGTATCTACATTTGAAATACAGATACATAGTCAATATTCATAACTTCAGATACAAAAATGATACATGCATACACATAAGATAATCCTATTCAGGAAATTCTAACCTTTTCAATAACACCACACGACTTATCTTGCATGAAATACATTTATAGTTGTCATAATGATATGTCACTGAAGTGCAGTGTCACAGGATCATGTTTATGCTGGGTGTAGTGGGTTAACGGTTGTCCTTCCCCTTCTGGCTCAGTGGGAGGCCACGCCCCAGTGCCAGGGCAGGGCCAGGCAATAATACTGTCTAGGCCCCTCAGGCCAGGCAGAGCAAACAAACAAACAAATGGTCTATTGCCTGAAGTCCTGGCTCAGACAGAAGGCAGACAAACACAGGCTTTGGCCAAAGATTGGGAGGCTGCCACCCCAGGGTGGGGTTGGCAGCAGCAGCTAGGGGGATCCAGGCCCACCCTGCTCCACCAGCCCAAGGCCCTAACAGTGGCAGAGGGTTCCGCCACTGGGTCAGCAGGGCTCATACTGCAATATGCTGACTTGGGTTCTAACACCAAAACTGGACCAGCGTCTGGTTTCCCTGGGCTACTTCCTACCATGGTCTTGATGAGGGGTTTCGTGTACTGGGGTTTTCCGTCTCCTTGGGATATATGGTGAGCAGCAGTCCCAGCAGTTCTTCTCCTGGGTCAGTCTCCTCTAGGGGCGGGGCACAGCGCACCTTAGGTTCAGCTGCAGGGTTCTGCACCAGGTTGGAGACATCTGCTTCCTTCCCTGGCTCAGGCTCAACTGGGCTAAAGGCCCTGTCCTTTATACTTCCTGTCCTGCCCCTTAGCTTCCGGCGGGAGGGTTGGGGCTGGCCTGGCTCCACCCACTTGGGATCAGAGTGGATCCTCCCCCTCCGGCTCAGTGGGAGGCCACTCCACCTCCTTACACTGTGCCTTTCTGATCTGCCCAGTGAGTCTCCCAGTCAGGTCCTCTAGCTTAGACAGCCTTTTGTTTGTTGGTGAGCTGGCACTTTCACCTAATCTGTGGTGATGTCCTTTAATGCATGCTTAGATGCTGTTTGAAGGACGGTTAAGGCTACGATTTGATCACAGAAGTGTTCCACAGACTTCCACAGACCTCCATGACTTCAGCCCGCAGTGGCTGGGAGCTGCAGGCTACCCCCACCTCCCGTGGTGGCTGGGAGCTTCGGAGTACTCCTGCTGCCTGGAGTGGCGGGGGTCTCCCACAGCTCCCCAGCTGCCACAGATGTAGGGGGAATCCCCTGGAGCTCCCCAAGCCCCGTGGGCAGTGGGGGATCCCAGGTAGCTCCTCAGCCACCAATGGCAGGGAATCCCCCGGTAGCTCCCCAGACTAAAGGGGAAAAGTGTACTCTCTGAATGTTGGTGGTGCCTGTGTAGATACTCCACATTTCAAGAGGATGGATTAAGAATTGAATGGCAGCCTTCGCTGCTCTAGCTCAGGAGAGCTAGGCATGGTTCCCTCTGGAGATTGTCAAAATAGCTGACCAGTTTACTAGTTGATCTAGTAAAATTAAGCCCCAAACCCCATCTTTCCAGGCCTCTGTGTACATTGCTGCCTGTGGCTCAGGACCAGAGGGAAAAAACTGAGTCATTCAGTGTTTCTTCCACAGAGCTGGTGGTTTTGTGTTTACACAAATTGGGATACTGAATAAACGTTGCAAGCAAATTATTACTTTGTTTTTGTTCTAAAGATCAGCAGCACCTCAGTGTGGGATTTGAACCTCACTCCCCTGACATCAGCAGAGTGTTATTTCCACACCTTGAACCGCAGACCTCTGTTTGCATCATTCAGTGTGTCCTGATCACTGAACTGTTAGTGTTGTCAGATTCAACCCAGGAGACAGACCTAACCACCTGGGTTTGGCCTGAAATCACGAATTCTGTGTCAGTATCACCATGTGATCTCTACGGCTTCTGCTGAAAACTTGGGGACTCCCGGATCAGAACCTGGGTGGGGAGGTATATTGGAAAACTACCCTTGAAAGGATGGGGTGGAGAATCTGTAATAAATGGAATCTAATTAAGGAGTTAAATGTGTGTCTTGCAGTTGGCTTCTCCTTGTACTTGACTAGGAGACTTGGTCTGGCAACAGCTCTGCTTTAGACAGCCCTTTCATTAGACATCCTGAAGAGGCAACATCATCTTTTTCTGCAGTCTGTTGGGAGGGTCTGTTTGTTCTGTTCAGCTATGGAGCGTATCGTTCAAACCAGCTCAAACCCCAGGGTAGTTATACAGAACAGCAGGCCTTTCAAATTCTTCTCTTCTTATTTCAACCCTATTTCATAAACTGATGCAGAGCCACGTGCTTCAATAAAGGGTGTATAGCAATGGGTGCCAGCCTGAGCAGCTGTGCTGAGTATGAGAAGGAGAACGTACGTCATTTCACAGCTTACTGTGGTGGATGGTGAGCCTCCAAGGGGATCTAAAGAAACTGGAAGATTGAGCAGCACTATGGAAAATGCATTTTAACTTGGATAAATCCAACATAATGCTCGCTGGCGGGGAAGAAAGATCTATCCTCTTCTGATGGGTTCTGAACTTGCAGGATGCTCTAAGGAGAAAGATCCCTGCTGCTATCCTTAGTTCAGTGGAGAAGAGCAGTCCAGTGTGCTGCAGCAGTCTAGGGGAACAAGTAGGTGGCTCAGGTGTATTTAAAAATAATAACAGAATATGGAAATAATACATAAAATAGATAAAAGATGTTGCCTCTTTGATATCACTTTCCTTTTGAGGATCTCAAAGTTCTTCTCCAGCACAAATGATGGTATCCCTGCATCTAAAACAGCATCTTAATTTCAAAGACAGCATAAATTGCGAAGGGCAGCACATTGGTTAGAAGTGTATTGGGACTTACGGAGGATGAGACACCGTAGAGGACCCTGGAAAGGGGAAGTGTTGTAGGGGTATTCAGTTCTCAGAAGGTCCTTCCTTTCTTCTGCCCCATAGCATGAAAACAAGGGATCACATATCCCTCTCATACTTCATCCATTTCACACTAAGTCAAAGGAAAGAAAGTATTTTTACACATTGTATAGTCACTTTGTGAAACTTACTTTCACTGAAGATCAATACTCTTGCTTGTATATACAATCATATATTTTAAAAACCCCAAACCAGCCCTGGGCTGGCTTTGTGTCTCCTTGTTATCTGACACCTTTTCACAAACACTAAAACTAACTCACTTTAAAAAAAAATGAAAGAGGGGATGATGATGTGGACACACGATATGCAACTCTTTAAGCTAAACTATGAAGGGGAATAATCTTATTAGACATCATGGCATCAGTTGATTGCCTGGGGGAAAAAATCTTTCCCAATCTCCATGTTAAATACAAAATTACGGTTTTGTCAAGATGTTTTATAGATGTTTATACTTTCCTCTGAAACATCAGGTATTTTGATCCTGGATGCAAGGTATCTGGCTAGCTGAGCCAATGATTTGATGTTTTTGGCAAATCCGATGTTTCTTTCGTGATGTGGGCTAGTTACAGGCTTTGTCTGTCTTAGGAGATGGGGTAGCATGTCCCTTAATGGCTGTAGTATCTATCCACATAGTATCCCTATGTAATAAAGTATAGTTGTGACCAGAGGTCCCGATCAAGATTGGACCCTGTTGTGCATAGAGATAGATGTGTGGTCCTTGACCTAAAATGCTTATAATGAAAGAAGAGAAGGGGGAGGCTGAGATTAATGTAACATTTTGAGGGTTTTTAATACATAAATATCAACTTTCCCCTACCTGCCCCTTCTAGGCATTAATTGTTGACTGACTTCTTGTAGGTGTTTTGGAAGAAATGGATCTTTAAAAGTGATTTGAAGGAGGACAGGGTTAGTAGCCTTACAAATCAGTTCAGGGAGGTAGTCCCATAAATAAGGAGTGACATGGCAGAAAGCACAAAGCTATTTATGGAAGGAACAGACAAGTGAGTGGTCAGTAATGTAATCACCAGGAGATTGGAAGAAAGTTGGGGATAAATATGGAAGGACAGAGTAGTAAAGAGCTTTGGTGGTAAAGAGAAGAAACTTGAACTTGACCTGGTGGATGAGGATTAGGCAGCAGAGGGAATTACAGGAGGAGGATGTGATGTGGTTAGACATGTGGGCAAGGAAGATGACTTTAGAAGCTGTGTTTTGACTAGATTGGAGGGCAGCAATGGTGGCTATGAGGTTCCAGCAGCTGAGACCAGAGATGAAGGCCTGAATGAGAGTTTCAGCTGCCTGGACAGAAGAGGATGAATTGGAAATTTGATGGAGGAAGTGTTAGGATTTGGAGACATCCTGGATATGTGTAGTAAGTTCAAGGGAGGAGTTGAAGAAAATTCCTTGATCCTATGCCTGAGTGTCAAGAAGGTTGGTGGTGTCAACAGTCACTGCGGGAAGTAGATACAGTTTTGGAGTCCATTTTTGGACATATTAAGTTGTTGGTGAGACATCTGTGTCAGACGTGGAATTTGGTGGAAGGACAAGAAGTCTGGAGTGGAAAGGTAGATTTACAAGTAATTATAATCCATAGCACATGAAATAGTGTGAACAGATCACCCAGAGAAAGAGAGAAGAGGAGGGGGCTGAGGATGGAGCCCTGTAGGATTCCCATGGAGACTGGGAGATGGGGAAGAGATGAACCTGCCAGAAAAGATGCTGAAGGAATGATCAGACAGAACCAGGTAAAAGCCAAGGGAGGCAAAACTTTGAGGAGGATGAGACTGACCATGTCAAGCAGCGGGGGGGTCAAGAAGATGAGAATGGAATACAGGCTCAGTGATTTAGCCAGGAAGAGATCATTCAGACTTGGTGAGAGCAGTTTTGGTTGAACGCCAGGCGCAGAAGCCACACTGGAGGGGGATCTATGATGTAGCTGCAGGAGAGCAACTTGAGGTAATGGTTGTAGATAGCACATTCAATGAGTTCAGAGGTGAAGGGAAGAAGTTGGATGGTTGGTGCAGACAGGTGGGGTAAAGAGTTCATTTTGCTTTTAAGGATGGGTAAATCTAGCACATGGTTGTATTTAGAGGGGGTTTGAAGTGTGAGGTTGAGGAGGGAGTGGAGTCAGGGAGGCAAGTGAAGAGATGTGGTAGAGAGCAAGTGAGAACCCTGTGTTGGTTATGGAAGGGAAAAGAGATATGGGAAAGGGAGGAAGATGTGAGGGTTTTTCTGTCCCCCACTCTATGGCAACTACATGTTCAGGGTTGTAGTTCTGTCAGTATAACTCGTATAATGTATCTCTTTTTCTCCTCAGGATCCAAACACAACATCCTCAAGCCAGTCAAGGTATAGTACCCTGTTTATATAGGAATAAAGAGGTCTGAGGGCTGGGGCACTCTGTAGCATTACATATTAAATCTGTGCCTGTCAGTGTACAGAGCAGAAATCCCAGAACCTTAATGCAGAGCTCTTGAGTGCAGCCAGTCCAAGATAAGTAGCCAAATTGCAGCCCAATGAGTTCTATGTGAGTCCACAGTTCCCCTCTTTAATATGCAGGAGCCACCCATGGAGAGAAGTCCCAGCATGCAAAGCTCCATCCTGTTCAGAACAGCTAGGCCTCCTAGCGATCTGGGACTTTCTTTGGTTCACACTTTCATTTTAAATATTACTCTGGCTGAAAACTGCTCCACTGTAATGCCAATTTAGGTGAATGTCATAGATTCCTGGCACACTGTGAATGCATTATATGGATTGGCAGATTTGTGGGAGCTGCTGTTTTACTGTAGAGTGGCCAGTCTAGTTTAGCTGAAGTCCCAGGTAGGGCTGCCAGGTGTCCAGTTTTTGACTGGAACGCCCAGTCCAAAAGGGACCCTGGCAGCTCCGGTCAGTGCTGCTGATTGGGCTGCTAAATGTCTGGTTGGCGGCGCAACGGGGCTTAGGCAGGCTCCTGGAAGCAGCCGGCATATCCGGCTCCTAGGTGCAAGGGCGGCCACGGAGGCTCCGCACGCTGCCCCCGCCCCGAGCACCAGCTCCAGAGCTCCCATTGGAGCCCAACATGCTGGCTGCTTCCGGGAGCCACGGGGAACCCTCATCCCCTCTCACACCCCAACCCCCTGCCCAGCCCAGAGCCCCCGCCCTGCACCCTGAATCCCTCATTTGTGGCCCCAGCCGAAGCCCTCCGCTCCTCCCACACCCCAATGCCCTGCCCCAGCCCAGTGAAAGTGAGTGAGGGTGGGGGAGAGCGAGTGATGGAGGGAGGGGGAATGAAGTGAGCAGGGGCGGGGCCTCAGGGAAGGGGTGGGGCCTTGGGGCAGAGGGCAGGGCAAGGGTGTTCAGTTTTGTGTAATTAGAAAGTTGGCAACCCTAGTCCCAGAAGTATGTAGAGTCAGAACAGGTTTCTGGATTTCCATGACTGATGTAGAAGGCCCTCTTCTGTAAGGAAGCCAGTCAGCTTGGCTGGAGGTGAGCTCCTCTCAGTGTCTAAATATGTGGTCTCTCAGAGAATTTCCCAGGTCAAACCAGTCCAGATTTGAGCATGTTGGACATTAGGAATAAATTATTAATTTGCTGCTGTCTTCTGTTTTGTGTTGATTTTTTCCCTCTCTTCTGTAGTTTCTGGTCAACATGGCTAATCCCCATCTTCGGCGCACTGGTCATAGGCTTAATGTACCGATATTACATGTTGGATGGGAAATCTTCTTGATCTGGCCCCGCTGGAACCTTGAGAAGCATGAGAGCACACGCATGCGAGCAAGAGCTCTGGGGGTTTGGGTTTCTTAAACCTTGCGTATTTTGTTCTTAGCTTTGAGTCTGTCTAGCAATAGTGGTGTCTGCAAAGCCAAGCTACTGTTAGAGAGTGTCTGTCCAGACTCTGGGATCCGCTGCCCTGTCTCGCATTCTCTTCAGAGTCTTGTATGTGCGTTGGGGCAGGGGGTGAGTTCCATTATATGTCTAGTCTGTCTCGCTGTAATAATCAATCATGGGTAACGTTTCTTTTAACACCTTTTTGTTAATCCCAACAATGTGGAACAGCTGCTAGCATGTGAGCCTGTTAAATGCCTCTCTCTTTCATGTGAGTGAGCATTGTCAAAGAAACTGCAAGCTTTCTACAATCCCATCCAGCAGAAGTGTTCTGAGACTGAGCAGAACAGCTTTCCCAGTGCACCCAGGCAACACGAACAGGAGCAGCAGGAAATTGCTAGCTCTTGTTGTCTCTTCATATATGTGGCTGTTTTTAAATGGTTAAGCAAATATATATATTTTTAAAATGATCCATTTCACTTTGTAATATTTGTCTGTCCTGTAAAATGACAGCTCACAGCTGTTGTACTTGGGACCCCAGCTCCATAGGAACTGATAGCTGGCTTCTTGGAACAGTCTCTTCTCTCTCTCCCTGAGCTCTTCATCTTGACACATGTTCTTGGGTTAAAACACATTCCAAATTTAAAACATGAGGGGTGGGCCGGACAAAAACTATCTCTTCCCTTGTACTACCTGGGTTCCTGGGGAGGGCTAGCAGGAAGAGTAGCAGTTAGAACTCCCTGCTTGGGATTGGTGTATGATATTCTGGTTTTCTCTTGGGACTGGAGTGTGGATGTTCCTGTTTTCCTGTGTCTATTCCAGAAGCTACCCTCTGCTGCTAGCCCCAAACAGGGAAGAGAGGCAGCACAAAGCATGCTTTATGCATCATAAGGCATTGATCTTTCCTATCTCTTCCAGTAGTGTAGTCCTATGGCTCTACAATCTGTGGTAACTGCAGTGAGAAATACAATACACCACCAGGTAGAAAAGAGGAATTAGTGTTCTAGTTCCTACCATCCCTCTGATTTTATTGTTTCTAACTTGCTCTGAGACTCTTTCCCAATTGGGGGCATATTGGCAATGAGGAGAGTACTGGAGCAGAGCTTGTCATTGGATAGTAGATAAGGAATGCCCTCCTTTCTTTATTGCTTCTCTTTTTACTGCATGCTTCTGTCCTGTATATGAGAACACTATCTGAAAGGATTTTTTTTTTTTTTTTTTTAGCTGCTGGTTATTCCCCACTTCCATGCAGCCAGTGTGCTCCCCAAAGTTGCTGTTTAGTTGAGTCTTTGAATTCTGGGAATTGCAGGCTTGTTTTTTCAATGTAAAAAGCCATTAAGTCTCTCTTGATAGGAAAGAATGACTATTCAAATGGCCTTAACTCCCCTCCAACATGCGGGATCCTGTCACTACCACCACCATGTCACTCACGTGGCTTAGCACTAATTAGCAGGCTTTTGGGGCTGCTACCTCTGAGTCTTCTTCCATATCCGGATTCCTTAGAACAGAAGTATTAAAAGGCCCTTCTCTTTGGTGCAGGACTCCCCTCCTCTGCTGTGGCTTATGTTCTGTCTTCTATTGTGAACTGCGGGAGATAGAAAGGTGCCATCCATAGTGTGGGGAACCCTTTCATAACAGTGTGGTGCTGAGAATTTCTAAAACAGTTTTTAGCCGTTCCATCCATTACAAGCTGTCCTTGGTCTGCTGCTACAGGGGAAGGGACTGAACCCAAGGTTAACTTTAACAGTTCATCAGCCTGATTTATGTGTGTGTGTTGGGTCCAGTTGTACGAGGGGTATACATTTGAGCCAAGCAAAATCCATTGGGAAAGATCTTGCAAATATCCATGATTTTTAAAATATTTAAAAAGGATATATGGGGTGACCTGGCTAATTATAGACTGTAAGCCTGATATCAATCCTAGGCAAAATAATGGAACGTCTGATACAGGACTTCATTAATAAAGAATGTAATCCATTGTGAGTTAAGCATATGTACAGTCTATTTTGTCCTTATGAGAGAACTAAATATCCATCATATAGAAATCCCCCCCTACCCCCTCACTCAGCACTACATGTATTGTCTTAGGCAGCTAGAGCCACATTTTGATATCTGTGGAAACCATCACGTTTCAGCCAGCAGTGTCCACTGTGGTCTGTGGGGCACTTACTTGTCTATTTCCACTGATGATAGACTGTGGTGCAGTCCACAGTTTGGAATCAAAGTCAGCAAATATCTGGAGTGCAGACTGTTGGGGAAGCATAGTGCTCTGTAAGAGAGCTGGGAGTCTGGCCATCAGCTGTCTAGTTCTTCCAAACAAAGGGGATACTTTTGTGAGTGACTTGTTTGCTCATTAACAGCAATAGGGGCTTCTTTTCAAGTCTGTATTGCTACTTTACTAGGCCTAGTTGGCATCTAATAATATCTGCCTCTGGGTTTCCTCTAGCAGGATCATATTATGTATGTATTCGAAAGGAGAACTAGAACAGTTGTTTGCTCTAATTGAGTGCATTCAGTGTGCTTGACAGACACTTGCACTGATTCCTGGAGCAGTAATTTGCCACTGGTACTGTAAAATGGCCATACTTAGTTGCATCTGATTCCTGGGGTAAGGATGGCATGTTCAGTTTCCTGCTGCTGCTGGAGACCTGGCCACGAACACAATTAGAAGTTTGTTGACTGTGTCGAAGGACCAAAAATTCATCAGATGAGCAGTCATGATAGGCAGGTTGGACTGTCTAGGACTGAAATAGGATAGTGCTACTTGTCCGTATAGAAGCACACTGGCAGAACTGAGATAGGAGCATACATGACTGACAATGCAATCAGTCCATAACTTTCACAAGCTTTAAAAAAAAAAAAAAAAAAACAAGTATTGGGTTTATCCAGTTTTCTTCATTCCTTTTTCCTTACAAGTCACGTGGATAGTGGTTAAAACAGGTTTAAAGCTAACTAAAACCAGCTTTAAAACTTGAATGAACAAAGAAACATTAGCAATAGCTTGTTTACCTATTTCATTTCAGGATTTTTTAAAAACAAAAATATTTGTCTTTATACCGAGTTTCTCACAAAGCAAGTTTGTTACCAGACCTGCTACAGGATAAAGGTATTTTGTCTCAACTTTCATCCATGCAATAAAGATATTTCAGTGAAAATAAAGCTGTGTGTGTAGGGTCTGTTCCCTTCAGGTGTTTTGGGAAAGGATTCTACTAAACTACTGTATACATGACCAGAGGCAGCTTTAAAATTATTAATGTAACTAAATTAAAACTGGCCTCCAGAGTATTTGGACTGCTACTGGGTTTCTGACTCTTCAAGAACCTAAATTCCTTGACATATGAATGCAAGTGTAAGATTGGCTTTGTGGATGCTATGAAGACCAAGGAGCCAGATTTGAGGCTGTTTTCATTTCTGTTGAAATTAGCTGATAAAGGAAACAAATTGCAAGGGAACAAGGTACAGGTCTGTCTGTAAAGCCAAGGTTCAAATCTGGTTGTCTTGGAAACTGATCCAAGTAAATTGCTGATTGTGATGGGAAGAATTTAGGAAGCTGCCTGGTTCTGAAATTGTAACGATTTGTACAATGCAAATTTGTACCTGGATATTGTCTGTCCAGTGAAACACTGGATTATATACTTTTTTAAAAATAAGCATCTGTACAGCTAATGAGTGCATAGTTCTGTATTGAACTGATCTCCTTCAATTGTTATACTAAAACTGGAAAATTTTGCTGCGGATTGAGTCTCTTTGCTTATTTTTGTGTGTCCTGAAAGCAAGCAGATCAGTCTCACATTTTACATTTTCCAAACTCAAGGTCTCACATTAGCTACATCTTTTCAGACAAAGGACTAGGCTACAGCAGCAGCATTTGTGGTTTTCCATCTACGCAGAGGGAAAAACTTCTAGATTGCACCAGTTCAGCTGAAAGCCTAAGCCAAAGATTTTGTTCAGGGTATGGCAACCATTTAATAAGTGTTTCTTGCAAAACACTTAGGAAAGCTGTAGCCTGTGGACAAAACATGGTGCAGGCAGAGTTCAGTGTTTTCTTGCATAATATAATTAATGCCACAATGACCTACATTAAACAAGTTATTAAACATTGTAATAAAGTAATGTATCCCTGCATTAAAAGACTTTGCGAGGTGCACAGGTACCACCATAGTGGGTTAACTCAGTCTCCTAGAGAAAGAATTCTTGCTGAAAATGGTGCCGAGTTTCTTTGGAACCATGATCTTTCTCTGTTGCAACTGCCTAATTTGTAATTTGATCTAAATGATTGTCTGAGATAGTTATGCTGTTAACCACCATCTTACCTTCCCACTTCTCAGAGTTGCTCCTTTCTGGGATGTATGTTGATTCCACATAGTAATAACAGCTCTTAAGGTTTCCTTTATACATTCTCATTCTAAGCTACACTGGAACAATCTGAACCATTTTTTTATTGTAATAGCGGGACTCTCAGGAGATTGGGTACCTATTCATTTATTTTGCATAATTCTTCTAAACTTCAGTTGGTTTGTTCAGGAAGTGAAATGCTGAAGGATCAAATCAGTTATTTAAACAAACCTGAGAGATGTCATATAGGGGATGTTATTTACTACTACTAATATGAAACTAAGTACTGCCTCTTGTCTTCTATAATTGGACCTTTGTTTACTCCAGTAACAAATGGAGCTCTCAGCAGGGCCCCTGCTGTGCTAGTGGTGTACAAACAAAGCTGGGACAGGGATTGTCCCAAAGACCTCATCATCGAAGGCTTTGTCTGCATTGCAAAAGTAGGGTGATTTTATTTATTTATTTATTTATTTACAGTGAGATAACACACATGAACGATCTTGCTGTAAAATCCTAGTGGAGAGAAGGCACCTTAGTTTTTACTGTGAGGGAGCTAGGCGAGGTCTACCACAGGCACGGGTATAGTGTTGACTTTTCGTAGCTACCTCACACTAAAACGATAGTGCCTGTCTCCACTAGGATTTTACAGTGGCATAGTTAGCATTTGTTAATTATCCCATAATTAAACACGTTTTTTTGGCGTGAAGAAAAGCTAAAGATAGATGGGGGAGAGGGAGCCATGAAACGTATGCAATTTTACAGATATAAGTACACTTGGACTATTTTTGGTAATTACATATGTGAATAACACATGCGTTCTCCAACTGCTAACGAGTCCAGCTCTTAAAATTGGGCTGATTTCGTGTAGTTTGTTGTGGTAGTTGCAGTAAACGTGCATGATGGTTGCTCCCAAAGGCCCCATTGCGTTAGGTACAAACACATAAAGGAGAATCCCTATTATGAAGGGGTTTAAGGAGGAGACGGAAGTAGCCTCACAGCTCAATTCAGGGAGAGAGTATCCCCAGAATAAGCACAGCTGGGAAGAAAGTGAAGACTTAGGAAAGCGCTGACAAGCAGAGGGCTGTGCTGATGCTAGCTGAGTAAAGGGGACAGGGGAAACACTGTAAGACAAAAGTGACCAACCCACAGAAGTGGACCTTTCTAGTCTGCCCTAAATGCTGGACAAAACGTATTCAGTGAAAGAAGTGTTCTTAGGCAAGCTCTAAACTCACGATATGGAGGCAGCATTGTTGAGTAACTCAATCTAATACAATATAAAGCCGAGGCAGATTTTCTGTAACAGACAAACATGAACTGAACTCTTTCTACCCAAATACAAGGAATATGGGAAGCAAGCAGATCAAACTAGAAGTGTGACTGAGAGATGGGGATTGTGACCTAGTGAACATAACAGAATCATTCCACCATATTTCTCATGCTGCAGACGGCTACAGTCTCTAAACTGCAATAAACAAGCTGTATATAAAAATTATTAGTTTGTGCAGTGATTTGAAAAAATGGAAAGTGCTACTAAATTAAAATGCCAAGAGGATACAGTAGAGGAACTATTAAGTGATTCAACAAAACCACCAAGCTACTAATTGAAGAGTGAGTATGTTTGTGAGACTCTTGGGTTAAGAAGAGAAGATAAGAAAAATAGGAGGAAGACATTAAAGGGGACATCTGCATGAAAGAAAATGGGGAGGGGGGAAACAAACAAAAACACAAAACACCTGGCCATAACTTGAACTGAAGTCAGAAGTTCCTGTACTTGCAGGGGAATTTAAGACAGCTGTTGGGGATAACATGCAGCCAAATATGTATTGTGAAAGAGGTTCCTGAGTTATGAGAAGACAGCTGTGTGATCCAGAAAGCAGAGAATCCAGTCAGAGTAGAGGGCATCCTAGATCTGCTTTTTACTGGAAGAAAAAGTTATAAGCATCCCCCTTATTCTTAATAGGTTATTTCCATGGTAGACAGTATCTTGCTGTGAGTTTGAGTTCACTAGGATCGTGATCCAAAACCCACTAAAGTAAATGGCAGTCTTTGAATGGACTTAAATAGGTTATGAATCAGGACACCAAAGCCTGAAACTAACAGTGTTGACATTTGCTGTAAGAGCCTCTTACCCCTACAGCAACTGAAGTTATTACTTGCCCAAGAGCACGCAGCAAGTCAGTCCAGCGCTGATAAAAACAGAACCCAGAAGAATTCGATCTAACCACTCAAACTATATTCTGCAGACCAGGCAGTCAGCTACACCAGTGGCTCTCAACCTTTCCAGACTACTGTACCGCTTTCAGCAGTCTGATTTGTCTTGTGTATCCCAAGTTTCACCTCACTTAAAAGCTACTTGCTTGCAAAATCAGACATAAAAATACAAAGGTGTCACAGCACACTAGTACTGAAAAATTGCTTACTCTCTAATTTTACCATATTATACAAGAAATCAATTGGAATATTAATGCTTACATTTCAGTGTATAGTATATAGAGCAGTATAAACAAGTCATTGTTATTTTAATTTGTACTGACTTTGCTAATGCTTTTTATGTAGCCTGTTGTATAACTAGGCAAATATCTAGATGAGTTGATTTACCCCCTGGAAGACCTCTACGTACCCCCAGGAGTTTGCGTTCCCCTGGTTGTGATCCACTGAGCTATAATGTATTGGTCAACTAGAAAAATGCTGGGATACATTTCAAATAGAAGGAGGGGACTCTCTTTGTTTTTCATCATAAGAGGTACACAATACACAACAGCCAAGGCTAGCTGTAGTACTAAGTGCATTATGGCTGCTCCATCTATCTAAACCGTCCCTGCATTGTCCTCTTATGAATGATCTAATCTAAATCCCAATTGTATTCCCTGCTGCTCAGTAAATATTCACATTAATTTTATATTCATTCTTCTCTGAATGCTGTTTTTATGTTAAATGCTAAATAGTGCCCTGCAGCAAGTGCTAACTGTAAGAGCAAATAAGTTGAAAACAAAGTTGTAAGTTGCTATGCAATCTCTCTCTTTCCAGCTCAACATACTGCAGCATCAAGCCATTCTGGCCAGAATCCCTAATGCCATTGTTTTGACCCAATCCTGGCTATGTTGCATTTTTCACATATGCAGCCTGTGCCCATCCTGCTTTCCATATCCCTTGGAGGCAGCATCTTCCCTTCTATCGATTCAAAATATGTCTAGCGTTGATACCTGCTTGCAGCAATTTCCAAACTGCACTCCAGGCAGCTCTTGCTGCTGGTCTGGGGACATCTAGTTGGTCACATGGTATTGACTCTCCTGGTTTCCAGCTGAAATAGAATAGGGGTAAGGGGAAGAGGAAGAGTGTGGTTCATTTTATCCAACGAAGACAAAACCCTCATGGCATTAAAGTCAACTTAAAATCCTGCTGAAACTGCCACAAGGATGTTACTCGTTTGTGAATGGGAGCTGTTTTCCATGAGACGCTCTTTATTAAGATGTGGTTCACATTATGGTGACAGTGCCTTATTAAATAACCTCCAGCTAGGGCACCACAGACGGTTTTTGTTAGATATCTGGCTAAGCAGTATTCAACTGGTCAGTGCTTGTCTGGAAGATCATCAAGGAAACTCCAGGTGTAGCCTGGTGACTCCAATAGGGGGGAGGAAAGTTCTTCCTTCTGTTATGATGCAGGAACATTCTTCTAGATGAGCCTTAAAACTGAGGTCCAGCCCCCACCCCCTGTGACTTTCAGAGATCCCACAGCAATTTTTTGCAAGCGTGGGATTGTTGGTCTTAAAGCCAAATCCACCCCCTCCAGCTACACAGGTGCTTCTCCCAACAAAGTCAATGGGAGCTACAGCTATGTGATTCGGGTTAGAGAACAAGAACTCGGGCCCTCAATGTCCAGGCCAAATTTCAACTTTGTTAATGAAATTCCCTCTCTGCTGTGGCTGGACGTGATATTCTTCATTTCCCACAACGAAATGGTTCTAATGGCTGCTGTATTCCAGACGGGAAGTGGCTGCCTTTCAAGTGGTGGGGAAGTTGCGGTGATGCATACACTGTATTCTAAGCCTATAATTTTGTAAAGCATTTGGAGGGATACAAAAGATCCTGTATTAATCAATAAATTAAATCTCACGTTCTTTACATGGTGTGCTAATGAATATTAACAGCAGAATATTTTACTCTAGTTCTCCCAGCAGGGGGTGCTCTAGAGAATGGTGCAAGAGTGTTGGGAGGGTATGACCACCAACCGTGAATTAAGCTTAGAATTCCTAGGCCTGCCTATATCAGCAGGCACTGTTGCAGTGTTCTGGCACACAGCTAGTCCAGTAGCAGTGGGGAAGATCAGAGCTTATCAGCTCCCAATAACAGCTGCAATAAGCAGAGCAGCAATAAATACCTCTACCCTGGTAGAACAAACAGCCTCTCTCCCAGTGCAGCTTCTGCTGCTGAAGATAGTGGGCTTTTTTCTCCAGCTGACAGATGGTGATACTGAGGCTTTCCTGGCACCAACAGTGTTTTGTAAGGAGTTAATTTTTAGAGAGGATGAGGCAGAAGGGCCAAAATGTTTAACTTGGAACAGCTACAGCTCTGACTTGCCAGTCAGGTTCACACAGCTGAACACAGGAAATCTCTTGAATCAGCCACTGATGCTAGCTGTTATCCCTAGTGTGAAGAGTGGGACGTCACAGGGATTGTTCAGCTGTGACCATTAGGACTACATACTGGGCTGATTGATGGAAAAGAAGATTGTGGCAAACAGTTAAAGATTCTACCCAGGAACAGCCTCAGTAGCATTTAGGCTGTGACAGCCCCAAAGGAATTTCCCTGCTGAGCTTGTTCTGCAGTGAATTGAGAGCTCTGGCTGAATTGTGAACTCTGGCATGCTGGAGCCAAACTGCCACCAAGCAGAGTGGAAACCTGGAGAGTCTCACAGCTCCCTATGGCAGAACCTGGCTGACTCACTGGAAGTGATGCGTTCACTCTTGGGTGACGAGAGGGTCCTTTGTGCAGCTCCACGGCCGGTTTATCCATGGAGTTTTCTCTCCAGAGGAACCCACACACCTGCCATTCCTGCTGGAGGTAAGTGACCAGGACAGCTAATGTCTACATACCTGATCAGAGAGCTGGTAGGAGCCAAACACTACAATAAAAGTATTCAATAGGTGAAAAATCATTCAAAAGCTTATTTCAGGACATTATTATTTAACGGCTAGGTGGCTGTATAGTTGTAATGGCTTTATCCCACCCATGAGAGCTATGTGTGCCCGTGCATGAAGGTCTGGGGAGGCACCAGAGGCTGAGCTCCACTTTTGTGTAGCTGTTTTAGAGTTCTATAAGACTGCGTATGCTAAACATCTGTATTGCTTCTAAAGCTGCAAAAAGGAAGCTAAAAACCCCTCAAAATGTTCTAAGATGAACATCTGAGTCTCTCTTCAAGTTGGCAAATATTGTTAATAGCTGGATCCAATTTATACAGGGTTTGAGAACATGATTGAGAAGAAAACAGTTATTTTATTTTGGAACGATAAAAAATCATTGACCTCTTCATCACAAGACAATCAGCATTGTATTATATAGACAAGGGAAATAATAATAATTAAATTCACTAACTCTGGATTTCCTTTGATTAATGTGGGGGCCCTGAAATACTGTTCTAAGATTTGTCACAACTGCTCTTTTCCAGGTGATTTTTTAAAAAATAATTATTTCCTCCTTTATAAAAGGAACTCAGCAATTAACAATAGTCAACAATTTTCCCTGGAAGTCTGAATTTACAGAAGAACATGTTTGATCAGAAACTTTTACATTAATTTAATAAAATGTGCTAAGATTATTTTCTCAAAGTACTTCATAGCCTCAGAAGGTAACATTTCTTATTTCCTCATTTTATATATAGTGAAATATGTCTTAAGTGACTTCAGGTATTTGGCAAAAAGTTGCTTGCTTCCTGGAGGCAGCTTAGAAAGAGGGGGCAGAGGTGTACTCAGTATATCTGTGGATATTTTGGCATAGTCTTTTAAGACGGGGGATGCCTAATAACGGTAGTCTCCTATGCAGGTTTCACTGTACTATGTCAAAAGTTAATGTCCCCTCATTTCTAATAAAGACAGATTTGGGGGTTTAATTTGATTATCTTGCTTATAAAGCTAAACCTCTAATACCCCATAATGCAAATATGTACATTAGCCTCACTTAGGTTAGTGCATCTTGAGAAAATTAAGCCATATATTATTTAAGGACAAAGTTTAAAAAAATGTTGGAGCTGTACATTCAACGAGGAAAACAAATACCATGGCCAAACTTTTCAAACTTAGGTTCCTAAATTAGGCAGTTGAGTCCATCTTTAGCTACCTCAGCAGAAGTGACCACACCCATAACTTCCTCTGAAACTTATGGAAGCTGCATGAAAATAAAATGGCTTGATTTAGGTGCTAACTTTAAGCACTTGCCTTTCAAAATTCAGGTTTCTATCTGTAAGGGTCGTTTGTATATTCGCACAAGAGGTTTTGATGAGACTGGAATAAACTAAAGCGATTAAAGGAAACATTAAATGTGACAGATAGTTGTATATATGGTATAGCTTTAAGAATCCCAATATTCAATTTTACAACAGCAAAATATACCGACAACAGCTAAAAAGCAAACATTCAAACAGGAACAAATTAACAGCTCAGCCAGCTAATGAATCAGCTATAACAATGCTCCTTCTCAGCTTTCTCCAAAAACTCTCTAAAATAAAGGTGGTGTACCTATGCCCTCCTGTGTGTATGTGTTTTATTTTAAAATAATGGTGAAATTTGGGCCCTTCCCTATTGAGGTGGGGTTCCTCTGCAGCTGCACGAGAAAAGAGGTGGTTGGGGGTCTGTCAAATATACTTCAGTCTATTTACAGATTTCAAAACAACACTGCCCTCCTGTGAAGGAGAGACCAACTGAAATAGTTGAGCAATATCCATCCTGGTCTGGTGGCAGTAGGGAACACCTATGAAGGCCATAAGGCTAATATGAGGAATAATGCTAAGGGGCTCTGGAAGGGACATTGGCCAGGCCTCAGTTTAGACAAAGGGAGGGTCTTTTGGGACCAGGTCTCTACACAGTCCCACCTGTGGGATGTACACACATTACCACTGAGCTTTGGTTAGTTTCTGGAAAGCACAGTCCACTGGAGCTGCATAATGCCCTTTAACCACAGAGCTGAGTTCTAAAAGGGTCGTGCTAGGGCCGTTTATAGTCTGAGTGGCATACCTACATACGTTCCTCCATGTTATTTCAAAACATTGAATAACATTATTAGAGCCTTTCTGTGGGCCCTGCTCAATCACCATGACTATCACTTAGAAAACTACAACTCCCTGTAGTCAAGGGAGGTGGGAGGAGGCTCCCAGACCTACAAAATTATTATTATGCTTTCATCGTGTCCCAGATGTCAAATTGGTTCCAGCATTCTAACAATCTATGTAGGTAGAAATTGAATGGATATAAATGCATCCAATTGCCCCTGTGGATCTGCTCAGTTCCTCTTGTCCAATGGAGGAAAAATGAAGGTCCTACACAGTAGTGGTCACGTGAAGGGTCTGGACATCCCAGTTAGGAGGTACCAAATTCATCCTTGCTGTCACGGAACAGCACCTATCTGGGATAACCCAGACTTGCAAATTGAGGGGAGGGGGAAACTATAATTTGGAAGAACTGAAAAACATCATATGGATTTCCCAATTAGTCAGGGATGAGGGATTTGTCTCTTTTCTAATACTAAAGCAACAATATGACCTGCCTACCACTATTTACAACTAAACGCTTACTAATATATCAGTTTGGTCCAGATGCCCTAGGACTGGCTGAGGCCCAGGAGCTACTGGGAATCTTGGACATGCTTCATAAAGTCCCCAGAGCCATGTCTACTCGGTATGCTTTATTAATGAAGAGTAACTCTATTGATCTGGAGTTCTTTGTGAAAATATGGAGAGTTATCACAGCCCTTAAGACAACCCCAATGGCAGGGCATGTTACAGATGCTTCTGTGGATCTTGGGCTGTGCCTGATACAACAAATATTCTATTCAAAATGTCTTGGATGCCACAGAGATTATGGAAGAAATGGGCCTTGCCCTCGAATGTTTGTTGGTGTTGCAATAAAGAAAAAGGAACCTGGCTGCATATGCTATGGGACTGTCTAAGAGTCAGGCAGCTAAGCAGAGAGATGGACATGAGAGTGAAAATAGTGCTTGGCTTCAGCAACCAAACCTCAGCTACAAATAACACCCTATAGGTTATGTACCTACTACCCTGGGTTTAACTCCTCCACAAGACTTTGGTACTTGAGGCCTGTAGTGATTACCAAGTGCATGATGTTACAAAACTGGAGGAGCAGTGTATTTGGACCTGTCTGAGTTAGCAGCAAAAGAAAGTATTGCTTATTGATGTAGACAGCAATTATATGAATTTTGAAATGTTCACATGAATTATATGAAGAAATTTGTACCCTGTCTCTTGATACATTTGGATAAAGAATGGTGAAGCCTGTCCTCCCGGTGCTCCGGGGCTGGGGAGGCTGGGGCCGCGCTGCCTGTCCTCCCGGTGCTCCGGGGCTGGGGAGGCTGGGGCCAGGCTTCTTGGCACGCCAGGGGGCTGGGGCTGCGTTGCTGGGCCTCGCGGTGCTCCAAGGGTGGGGGCTGGGGCCACACTGCCGGACCTCCCGGTGCTCTGGGGCTGGCCCGTGGTGGGGCTGAGGTCGCACTTCCTGGCCTCCTGGCACTCCGGGGTGGGGGGGGGGAGGAAGGGCCGTGGCCGTGCTGCCCGGCCTTCTGGCTCTCCGGGGCTGGGGGCGCTAGCTTGGGGCAGAGGCCAGTGGCCATGGGGTGCTGGAAGCTGGGTTCCAGTGGGTGCGTAAGGGGCGGGGCTGCCTTGGATGGAAAGG
Source organism: Emys orbicularis (assembly GCF_028017835.1). NCBI lineage: Eukaryota > Metazoa > Chordata > Testudines > Emydidae > Emys > Emys orbicularis. Next base: position 2,893,211 of record NC_088696.1, on the reverse strand, counting down.
ACGGGGGGCAGGATAGCCTCCCCGAGCCAGTGGTTCACCCACCACCTATGGCTCCTTCCCAGAAGAAAAAACATCCCAATTAGTCCACAGACTGTGTGGATGAGCTGTGTGCCCTGGTACCATGGTGTCAAGGGCTTCTCTTGCTCTGTCTACTGTTGATGATCTCTAGGATCCCAACTTCCTCTCCTTCATATGTGGCCAGTGTTCCATTGCCGGAACATATAGTCATGCCCTTGCCTGCACACTCTTCTGATCCAGAGAGTTAGATGGGGAAGAGCCTTAGCTGAGATCTCAGGTCCACGGGTTGTCCTGGTCAATTTAGGAACTTCCTGGGGAAAACTGAGAGGCTTATTGGGACAGTTTGTATAGCAGAGAGGGACATCCCAGGGCTCTTGTTCTCCTTCAGTTGCTGTAGTCTCTTGAGGTATCCCACCTCAGTCTCTCTTCCTATGTAGCCTTACTGGCAGGGTCTTTCCTCTTACCCTTGGGAGTCTGGGGATTTAACAGATCAGCCATAAGACTCCTCCTCACCTTTCTGTCTCTCGTAAGACAGCTATGTTGTTGTATTTGCTTCCCAGACCAGTAGAAATGTTTGCAGCAGCATCACCTCTACTAGCTAGTACTCCTGACTACCTGTCTATTCAAGAAGGGGCACTGTCCATCTATAGACCTCCTCCTGTCAAACAGCAGTGCAAAATTTCTCTTGTTCTGCTTCAGAGGAGGGATGGACAGACTATCACCCATGTATTTCTGTTGAGAGCAGAGCATAGAGGAAGCTTATATATTCTCACTGATTCCTTTAATCCCACCTGTGGTGAAAAAGATAGAACCCAGACATATTAGTTGTTCCAGTATAGGCCAGATAGTACTGACACATGCTTCTTCTTTGAGTGGCTCTGCATAGTCCCACTTGTGGGGTACGTTGCCATGTTGTGGTGCCCAACAGTAGAACCTTCTCCAAGCAGTGCCTGTTGGAGCACACATGAGCCCCATCTGACTTTCCCCTTGGTGTTTTTGAATGTTCCAGGGGCAAGACTATATAAGGGGGTGCTTCTCTCTCTCTACCGTCTCAGTTCCTTTCACCTGCTGTGCCAGACGGAAATGAACTGTGCTGGTCCTTCAGATCCGGAGTTTCTCCAGTTATTATGAACTGTGCTGGTCCTTATTATAGCTGTTGTTCTTAGTATAGTTTTAGTATAAGGTATTTTATGTACAGTAGACTATAGATAGTTTAATATAACTTTCGTAAGGCAATTCCATGTGTTATGGTGGAACTGCAGAAGAAGAAGAAGCTGAGATTTAAGAGATATGTTTCATTACCAGCTGTCATCCTGGTGTCAGATAAACGCATGAGGTGCCTTAAGTGCCTGGCAGGACACTTTTTGTATGGGTGTTTTATTTGCCGGACTTTCACTCCCAGATTAAGGAGAGGCAGAACAGACATTGCTGCTGCTCAAGGAATCTCTGTCTGCTAAATCAGCCGGTTCTGGAAGATCACTGGATCTGAAAACTAAGAGGCCTGATTTGGCTTTGATGGCTTCTTTTAGCAAGGTTGAGTTCCAAGTCATTGGGTTCTTTATCAGTTCCAGTTTCTGATCCTTTAGCTAAAACTGTCATGGCTTTGAAGGCACCATATTAAAGGGTCGATGGCCTGCTAAGGAACCTAAAGCCATATTGATTATGACTGTATTGGTTCTGAAGAAGCAGTTGAAGGAGAAGACAGACTGTTAGCAATGCCAGATCCTGCATGTCAGACTTACTGAATCTGTCCGAATCTGACCTAGCCTCTACGATTCTGACTTTGAAATCCGGGCCTTCCTCAGATTCGAAGAGAATGTTAACAGTTGTGGCTGATGACCATCTTCCTGCACCTACGGTCAGGTCTACATGAGGAAATTAGATAAGCCTAACTGCGTCGCTCACGGGTGTGAAAAATCCCCAACCCTGAGGGACAGTAAAACTGACCTAACCCCCGACCTCCCAATGACATAGCTACTGCCTCTCGGGGAGGTGGAGCTGCCTCTTAGCTCAGCTGCAGCATTTTAAGTGCAGACCTGCTCTAAACATTCCTCAGATCTGTCTGACAAAACCTGGCAATGAGGAAGAGAGTCTTCCTCAGTTCCACAGTTTGCTTCATTGTCACTTGAAAAGGGGAGAAGAGCAGAGGAGATCATTAGTTTTTTTTCCTGACCCTTTTATGTCGCCTCCTCCTAAGACTCCTACGGACAGATCTTTCTCATCCTTTATTTCTTTTCACCCTAAGGTTCCACTGCTGTCTCCAGTGAGATCCATAGTGGATCTGAGATGGAGGATAGCGGATGATGGACGAAGAATCAAGAGACCTAATTTGTCCTGAGTTATGCCTCCTTATACTTTTGCTCCTCCTGTGGTATATTTCCAGATCCCCGCTACTGGAGAGACTGGCAGCTCTGGTCTTCAAGTCCCTATTGGATTCCACCACCACAATTACTGGATCAACCTCCTTATGGATGGAGAGGTGAAGTTTAATCCGTTAAGGATCTGGTTACTCAACAGTTCTCAGATCCGGTTCTTCCATATCTGTTGGTAGCTCAGATGGTAGAAACTGATACGCTTTCTGAAGAAGAGGATAAGGAGATAGCTCCTTTTTTTGAACAGGAATAAATGGATACAGACTGATCCAGATGTATCATCCTATGAGTTTGTGGGCGTAGCTTCTGTGTCCTCCCCCTCTGAAGATGCTTTGCAGTTCCATGACCTCATGGATCGCATAGTAGCCACATTAAATTTAAAACATAAGACTCTGGATCAGTACCAGAGCAGGCACAGACTTAACATTTTAAAAAGTCTAAGGGAAAAGGCACTTACAGTAGATCTTCCTTGACTTGCTGGCCAAGACCCAAGCTCATAGTTCCATGTTTCTACTGGAACCGTTGCTGGTATCCTCCTCCCTTCAGTACTAGGAACTGGAAGAGCTTCCCCCTAGGCATGAGTGAATGAAAACTAAGAAGGATTATTCTAATAAAAATGAAGTACTAATATGTAAAATTTAGTATAAATAAAATGAAATTTGGAGCAATCTAGGGTCTGCTGAATCCTTTAATTCTAACATCTGCTTAATACAGAAGGTGTATTTTATATCTGAGATTTAAAATTTGTATCTGTATGTGTGAGCTCATTCTGTGTAAAGGATTACCTTAGAAAATACACTGATTTGAATGAAGCAATGAGGTTGTTCTGTAGCTCCCAGTAAGCATGGCATCCCAAAAGGCCCACAAGCACCATGCTGCATAAGGCTCAGAATAGTTTTGTTCATTGTTTTCTTCTATGCAGGGTCCAGAGGCCTACTTGTTGATCTTATGATTTGCAAAATTTCTCTCAGAAATGTCTCACTTACCCAACATGCAAGTGTATCAGGAGAGGAATATTCAACATGTGGGTTAACATATCACTAGATAGTAGAAAGCTCCAATTATAAAATAGATATGTATTTATAAAGAGAAGAACCAAAATAACTAAATTGTGCTGTGGAAGTTAACAGGTGTTTCTTTTAACTAAGTACAACCCAAACATTTTAAATATTGCAGATTCAAAAATATCTTCTGATATCATTAAGGAATACAATTGCATTAATACTACTTTCACAGCACCTTTTACCTGAGGATCTCAGCAGTGTAGAAACATTAAACTTCTTGTCACCCTTATTAACTATGTAAGTAATTCAATTAATTTTACAGAGGGAGGAAATTAAGCACAGCAACATGAAATAGTTTTCCCAAGGTCACGTGGTCCGACAGTGGCTGAGCTGGGGCAAGAACCTAGCAGGCTGACTCTCAGCCTCGCTTTAATCAATATCTACTAACATGTAGAAGCTGAAATCCAAATGTCCAGAAAATAGATGCACATCTATGCACCTCATTTGTGTGTACAACTATTTACACACACCACAGCTTGTCATTTGCACTTGCAGTTGCATAAATTAGGTATGCAACTGAGCACATTTTTGGTGCATACAATACCATATGCTGTTTTCTGAAAAATATGGGCCTGAGTTTAATTCCTAACTATTTGGCTCAGAGGTGGCCAAAATATAGCTCACTGGAATCGGTAAGGTGGGTTTTGCTTGCCTTTGTGGCCTCTGTACATTACTGGTACAATCATACAATTCTCCATCTTGATCCAGATGGATGCAAATTGCTCATGTGGCCTTTAGCTGGTCCACATTTAGATGGTATGAAACAGCCCAGAGTTTTCTTACTAGATTGCCCTTTTAATGCTAGCTTTTCCATACAAGACCCATGTCTATCAGCATACATGCTTTTTCTGTTTATTAAATCAATGCAAACCTTTTTAAGCTTCAGGAATGCAACAGGTTATTCATAATTCTAATAATACCAGGTTCTACTCCTAAACAACTAACATTGAATCGCAACCCAGTTGATTATCCTGTTCCCCATGTCAAGTGCTGGGATATAAAGAGATTCTCATTTAATGACAATGCTAATGAGAAGCATACTTTAAACACTGAATTGTAATCCTGATGCTTTGCAACAGCCTGGTGGCTGTGTCACATGTTCACTGGTGGCTCTTCTCAAGGGAGGCTGCTAGGAGAAAGTACTATAAAACAAGTTTCCTGCCAACCTCCGCAACTCTGCAAATCAGGAAGTGGTGACCTAGGAACAGGGTAGCCATTGACAGAGCCTAATAATTTTCTGACAGTCTTTTCAAACACCATTTGGAAAATAAAACACCTACGTATTCTCAGAGATTGCAAATGGAGTTAACATATTATGCATGCACTTGCTAATTTCCACACATGATCCTAGTTTAGTGTCCTTCCCACTCACACCTGCTGTTATCCAACTGTTAACATGCGTGCTTAATTATAATAAAGAGAAAATATATTACACTGAATACATGATTTCTTAATTTTAAGTTTCTTGTTTCTGTATCTGGTGCATTAGTTGTTTTTGTGTGTTAGTAACATTTATTTAGTGTATTAGGAACCCAAGATGAAGGTGCACACAGACATTATCACATTTCACAGACATGAGAGAGGGAGAATAGACCCACCCATCAGGCTATCTTGATTACACCTCCAGTGATGTAGGATTGTTCATGGGTATTCAGGAGTTTTATTCAGTGCTCTTTTAACTGTCTCACAGAATGGGATTCCATTAGTTGGGAGATCATAGCATTGCTACCCGTCTGGCTATGCGTCATTGCTACCCGTTACGGTTTCTGTGTCCGTGTACCATTTAGGGTTGCCAGGTGCACGTTTTTTCACTGGAAAGTCCAGTCAAAAAGGGGACCTGGCAACCCTAAATGACACCTGAACCAAAATCTGTTTACTGTGGGGCAGGAGGAGATGCTGGGTCATTAACCTGATCCAGCCTCTGCTCAACTGGGGCTGCCTCCTACTTGCAAACAGGCTCCTTGAGACAATCCAGCAAGTGATGGGGATGGAGGCGAGAGGAGTGAGCCTTGTGGGAAGAGGCAGAGAAGGGAGCAGGGCTTTGGGGGAAGAAGTGGAACAGGGGCAGGGCCTTGGGGGAAGAGGCAGAAAAGGGGACAGGACCTTCGGGGAAGAGGTGGGGCCTCTGGGTCGTTACCAGCAATTAGAAAGGAGACCATTCCACATACTGATCTCATTGTTAGTAAATTATGCCTGAAAACGTACCCATTTCTCTTTCCCCTTGTATCTAGTTATGTCCCACAAGACCATCCTATATGATTCCTTTCCTTCCTTGATGCTTCCGCCCTTCAAATATGTTAAGGGTTCTCAAACTATTGTCTGAAAAGCCCATCTCGGTTGTCATCAGAATTCAACACTTTGAAAAACAACCAATAGGGAATGATTGTTAGTGGCTCTCCAACTTTTTCCATTCTCTCACTTACAAAGGTGCCTGCAGAATGAAAACATTGGAGAGCCTGTAACTTACCATATTTCTACACACTGTGTATGTCTACGCTATGAGCTAGAGATGTGATTTCCAGCTAGCGTACACATATTTTCACACTATAATCATAGTATAGTCAGGCAGAGGCACAGACTAGCTGCTCCAAATACAGATCTGCCGGGACCCTATGGGTACAGTACTTAGGGCAGCCAGCCCATGTTGCCATTGCACGTGCTACTGCGGCTACACTACTATTTCTAGTGTGCTTGCTTGATGAGAGCTAGTGCAAGTATGTATACATGAGCTGGGAATCACACACCTTGCTCGCAGAGTAGACATAACCTTAGTAACTGGTTAGCTGAGCTATGCTTATGTTATTCTTTTAATCTTCTCACAAATTAGTGTCTCCAGCCCCTACATTTTTTTTAGTTTTTTCTCTGAATTCTTTTCAGATTGTTTAATCTTTCGAGCACTAAGGGTGATCAGAACTAAATGCAATATTTCAGAGCCTCTGGGAGCCAAGGTATTCTCCTCTCCCTCTTCCATGATGTAACTGTACATACAGACAAAAAACAACATTTTTGCTACAACAGCCCATTGCAAGTTCATATTTAATCTGCTATCCACTGTCACCATTGGGTCTGGTCTCATTTTACTGCTTCTGAAACATCTCCTTCCCTGTTGGATTTGTGTTTTGTATTATTTCTCTCTGACGGTATTAGGCTCTATTTTTGTAGACTGAATCCCAGCACTATTTCTTGCCCATTTTCTAATCTTTCTAGATCCCTTGATATTACTTCTTCATTGTTGTTTGCAGCTATTTCCAATTGACTATTATTTATTACCCCTTCAAGTTCATTAATCCGTCAAAGAAAGTAAAGGCAACCAGGTCTTAAAGATACTTTGAAGCACCTCTCTGGACACTTCCCCCAGTGCGATACGTTGCCATTGATTGTTATTTGCTTATGGACTATTTTCAGATGTATTTCCGTTTGTGGGATGGTACTTATACCCAAGACATGTTGAATTACATTTTCAAATGCAATTTTGAGAGGTACTCAGTTAAATTCTTTTCTAAAATCTAGATAGAAGAAATAGTCTATGTTCTCTATGTCCATTAATTTTGTTAATTTGATTACAGAAAGCAATCAGGTTTTGCCTGGTTTTGATTGTATATTTTTCCTGATTTCTGTGTCACCGAGGTGTTTACAGATTGTTACGTGCATTTCTAAGGTGCCTAACACTATAATATTAGTTTGGCAGATTTTCATTTTTGTTCTGTTTTGTTTCCCCTGAGTCCTAGAAATCAGCTTTAATGGATGATAAGTATAAGGACTGCTGCTATATTGCCCTCTTTAAGATTGTTACTGCATTTGTCTATTTTCTTCCTCCTCCAAGATTTGATAAAAATAATTGCCACTGGCTCAATAAATTCATTAGTTAATCTTCTTAGATCCCTGAGATTCATATTATCTGGGCCTGTTTATTTGTACAGTACTATGTATAGTCAGTTTCCCCACATCTTTCCTTACATGCTTTTATTGATAGCTACCCTTTACTATACAGGCCTCTGAACTTAATTGGGAGTGTTCAGTTGGGAAGATCCTGAGTGTTGCAATCCAACCTTTGAGACTACAAATCCCATGATGCCTTCAGGGAGAGAGAGAAACTAACTTCCTCCTATACTCTAGCCAGGTAGAGCATGCAGTGGGCTCCATTTGGGGAGAGGAGCTGAGATTGCTTGATGAAGCTTTGTCCAAACCAGGACCTTCTGATAGGAAGCCAGAAGCTACAGCTGAGAGCCTGCTTGGGAGCCAGGGCAGAGACTGTTGCTGTGCCCAAAACTGACTGAGGAGGGCCTCCAGTGAAGGCAATGTGAGTACCCAACACCCTTGTTTGGGAAAATACTTGCAAGGGAAGGGGGACAGTGAAGAGACTGTAAGGGGTTGTCTGGGTCTGAGAAGAGGTGGAATGGACTTGTTATGTAACCAGACCCAGGGTTGCTGACATCTGGTTAAAACAATTCCCATCTTCAGAGGGGTTGTGCAGTTTGGAATGATTCCAAATTAGAATTGCTCTACCTCTTGTTGCCTTGCCTGGACTGATTCACTGGACCAACAGAATGCTGTCCCCAGCTTCAAGATCCTCAAGCACACCCACGCAAGCGGTTAGACCTCTGAAATCCAGAGGAGAGTTTACTCAGAGGTAGGGTAAATGGTGGCAGTGTAAATGCAAGTTAGATAAATTTCATTTATTACTGTAAACCATATTTGTTAATTGATTTATTGAACTGCCCCCTGCTGATTTAAATTAGTGGTGACATTTAATTTCAGTCTGTTGTTTTCTTAAACTGTTAAGTAAAGATGTGTTAACTCCAATCTAAGTGTATATTGTTTAGAAATGGTATTTTTGAGTTAGACCCATTGCACGGATTAGTTTAGATTTATTCCAGGAGGCTCCCAAGGCAAACCATTGAGTATGTACAGGGCACAGCCAGGCAGAGTCACCGCCAATTTTAATTTCCTTTACAAGTAAAAGGACTGCAGCAGAGGGGTGGATAGAGGATTCCCACCTATTCATCATCATCACTGGGATACTCAGGATCTCCTTTACTGTCAACAGCATCAGGCACCCGGGCACACAGGTGAGTGTTGCCTGTTCCCAAGTAACACAGGGAGGAAAGGGGGGTTACACTATAGTCATAAAGTCTTTATTTATTTTTCTATACTAGTCATTTGTTTAAAGATAGAATTTTGAGAAGTAGTTCAGTAGCTCAGCCATTTTAGGCGTGCTCATTAAAATGCCTTTTTAAATATTTGTATTTTTCATTTATTCTCTTCAGCCTTGTTCACACTTACAGCGGTGTACAGGGTATATGTAGTTACATGCAGCAGTGAAAGACAGTCTGTGTCCACATAGTGGTGTGTGGCTACGCATGGCAGTGAAAGGCTCTGGCAGCAGGGAAGGCTCCAGGAACTCCCACTGCTCTCCCCTACCCAGAGCCTTTCACTGTGGAAGGAAAAGGCTCCAGCAGCCAGGAAGCAGCAGACCACTACATTGCTAAAAATAGCAGCATAGAAATGGGAGGCACTGCTTTGGCACGTGGCAAGCCGTGTAGGGTATACATCCTAGAGTTCTGACATTTCTGTACTCGACTCACCTAAGCAATGCCTCACTGCCTTCACTGCTATTTATACCTGTGCTAGCTGGGCATGCAGTGTCTGTATTCAATATGTTGCCCTTAGTGTAGACTTATCTTCTTAATATGAAGAAGTTCAGTGGTCTTTTTGTTTTGCTGCCCTCAGCTTTCTTCTTTTACCTTGAAATTTTGTATGGTACAGTCTTCTTTTGTTCCCTTTTCCATTTCCAGTGCAGGTTCTCATCATTTTGGACCAGTGTCTTGTGCATCCACACTCATTGCTTCTTTTTTCTCATATTTCTTCTTCATCAGAGGAATCGTAATCTCAATTAAGAAGTCTTGAGATTCCTCAGCCTTCTTTCACATTGGTGAATTTTAATACTTTACATCACCTATTATTCACTAAGTTTCTTAATTCCCCAATATTTGCTTTCTTGAAATCCATACCTTCTGTGAACACAGTCTTTCTTCAGTGTATTTATTTCAAGTATACTTTGGTCACTAGTTTCAACACTTCCCTGTTATTTACTTTCTCAATAGTTTTTCTCCCTCTTAGTAGAAAATTTCCCAGGAGGAGATTGCATCTCTGCCTGGATACCATGCTCTTGGCATAATGAAGTTTTTCACTAGAGAAAACTTGGGAATCTTAGTTTTAATTATACTTGTCATTCCAGACTTCTGGGTAGTTGATTATGCTATCCTGTGGTCTCTCCTGCACCTTGATGATCCAATAATTTTTCCACTCACTCTGCTCATTTTAGTGCTCTTCCACAGATTTTGTATGGTACGGTCTTCTTGGTACAGCCAATTGCAGTGTCATTCCCCCTCCCCAATTCTCGTATCTTTTCTAAAAGTATTTATGCTCTTAGCTGCTTGTTAAGATCAAATTTGCAAAACCCCAGGCAAGTCATTTAAACTCTGTGCTGAGGTTTCCCTATTTTGATATTATTTAGAGAATAAATTTGTCTTTGTAAAGCCCTTTGAAATCCTCAAACATGAAGTATGGTTTTCTTTGCCAAGCATGAAGCACACTTTTTTTTTCACTTGGTGCTACCTCTTCTCTTTTTCCCTTTCCTGAATTGATTGATAGGTATAATATCAACATTATGGTTGTGAGAAACATCCCATCAGCTTTGTGATGCCATTTAGGTTATAGAGTAGCAGCCGTGTTAGTCTGTATCCGCAAAAAGAACAGGAGTACTTGTGGCACCTTAGAGACTAACAAATTTATTAGAGCATAAGCTTTTGTGGGCTACAACCCACTTCTTCTGATGCATTTAGGTTATGTCCTCTGTGAAGGAGTTGAATACTCTGGCTCCCCTTTATACATCATGCAGACAAGCCTCAGAAAACACTTATTTTAGAAAAGGCTCAATAGCACGAACAAGCTATTGTGTGCCCCCCTCCTTTTCCCCCCGCCCTCCAGTGTTTCTTTTTCTTTGATAGGTCACCCATTCTCTTGCATTTTTTCACCTTTCAAGGAAAGGGCTCTCTTACGTACTAGTACAGGTGTGGGTATGTACATATAATTGATTTGGGATATAAGATACCAACTAGTTGCATGGAGAAGGACCAAGCAGGATATCCTTGTAAAGAATGAAAGCTCAAAGTTGTTAGTTTTAAAAACAAATAGTAATTTTGGGGCCTTTGTAGCATCTACCCTCACAGAGCAGCGGTTTAGTCGGAGTCCTGAGGCTGATTGTCATTAGGACCAGATTCAGCAGTTCAAGAGATGGAGGCCTGGAACATCTTGTTTAATTAAAGAAAAAAAACTAGCAGCACATGGGCTGACATACAATGCTATGGTAGATTGTGGTACAAGAGCGCTGACACATAAAAAGATTAAGTTGAATATTAGTAACTTCTTCATTCTAACCTAAACCTTATCAACCCTTCCCAATTTCATGGGGAAACCAGTCCATGACAAGTTCTAACATATCACAGGAAATCAGGTTTGAAGTAGAGTCATAAACTTCAAACTCCAGCAAATGTGGCATTTTTCTACAGCTCTGGAATGGTTTTCCTCCAACTTCTTTGCAGCTTTGACTGATTTCCTTCAAACTCTTGCTGGGGGGAGAAAATTTAGCTCTTATGGTCTGTACCTGAGGGTGAAAAGCTACAGCACAAGAAGAGGAACAAAGATCCCCACAGCCTTACCTATGTGGGTCCTCTAGCTCTCTCTCACCTTTGCCTGGTGGCAGCTAGCATTCCCACCTTGTTCTGCTTTTACCTCTTTCATTCCTCCATCAGGGATGGTTTAGTCAGTGTGGCCAAATGTGCAGCAGAAAGGGGCCTTACTTCACCAGAGACCATCCGACTAGCATTCAGTACACCTGCCCCAGAGCTGCACAGGGTCAGAGAGGAGCTGCTTCATGCTTGTCAGGCTACATGACAACATAAAGCGCCAGGGGATTCACCTAGTCCTAGGGTGATGAGGTGTCCGTTTTGCGACCAGAACAACCGGTGGAAAAGGGACTTTGGCAGCTCCGGTCAGTGGTGCTGCCCAGCTAAGGCAGGCTAGTCTCTACCTGTTCTAACACTGTGCTGCGCCCCGGAAGCAGCCAGCAGATCTGGCTCCTAGACAGGGGGAGGGGGTGCCATGGGGCTCCGTGTGCTGCCCCTGCCCTGAGCACTGGCTCTGCACTCCGGCCAGTGGGAGCTGGGGGGGGCAGCGTCTGTGGGCAAGAGCAGTGCGCAGAGCCGTCTGTGTGCCTCCACCCAGGAGCCAGACCTGCTGCTGGCCGCTTCCAGGGCGCAGTGCAGTCCACAGTGCCAGGACAGGCAGGAAGCCTGCCTTAGCACTCCCGCTCTGCTACTGACCGGGAGCTGCCAGAGGTAAGCCTGTGCCCCAACCTCCTGCCCCAGCCCAGAGCCCCCTTCCACGCCCTGAACTCCTCATACCCAGCCCCACCTCAGAGCCAGCACTCCCAGCCCAGAGCCCTCGCCCACACCCGAAACCCCCAGCACTCTCCCACACTCTAAATCCCTTGACCCCAGCCCCAGCCTGGAGTCCCCTCCTGCACCCTAAACTCCTGCCCAGAGCCCCCTCCCACACCCTGAACCCCTCATTTCTGGCCCTAGCCCAGAGTCCTCACCCCCTCCCACGCCCAGTGAAAGTGAATGGGGGTGGGGGAGAGTGAGCCACTGGGGGGTGTAGTGAGCGGAGGGGGCGAAACTAGGGTGTTTGGTTTTGTGCGATTAGAAAGTTGGCAGCCCTAGAGTCACCCCATCTCCCCCTTCGCCCCATGGCTGCTTGAGGCACAACGTAAGACCCCCCACCACCACCTATGGTTTAACTGGCAGCCTCCAGCTGTCCCCGCTGACACTGGCCGGCCCAGAGAGCGGCCCAGCCCCCTGCGCAGTCAGGATCCCCTGGGCCTGGCCTGTTTGCTCCCCCCGTCCCGCCTGCCCCCTCAGCTCCGCAGCAGGCACTGCGGCTGCTCCCGACGCTTCGCCCTCTCCCGGCCCAGGCCCAGCTAAGGCTCTTCTCGCCTCCTCCCTCCGTTCAGTCACACGGACCCGGCTACTCGCTCGCTGGTAGTACATCTCCCCCAGCGTCCAGAAACTGCGCATGCGTGGAACCTCACTCGCGGGCCGCCCGCTAGTTGAGCACGAGAGCCCCTCGCCACTGGGCCGGCACATGCGCAGAATGACACAACTAGCGAGTGAAAACGGGCAAAGCCTGACTGGGTCAGTCTACGCATGTGCAAAATAGCTGACCTGCGGCTCTTCCCGTTCTTATTCCTCCTCCCTCGTCTCCCCTCGGGAGCGCATGCGCAAGTCGCCCGATCAGTAGTTCTCGATGTGCGCCACCCCTCCGGAGCCCTTTCGGTTGACGCATGCGCAGAGCAGTAACGGAGGGGGCGGTCTGGACCGTTCCGTTGGCAGCAGCCGGATTCCTGTCAGCGGCGGCCGAGCCCGATCCTGACAGCGCGTGAAGCCCCTGGCCTAGCCCGGCCCGCAGTGAGCGCGGCGCGCCCTCTCGGCTCCCGGTGTCTCCCCTCCCCGCGCCGGGGCGGCGGAGGCAGCAGCGCCCCTCCTCCCGGCGGCCCCCCAGCCCCTGCCGGGCCGCGAAGCTGCGATGCCCTCGGACTTCATCTCTCTGCTCAGCGCCGACCTCGACCTCGAGTCCCCCAAGTCTCTCTACTCCAAGGGTGAGTGCGGGGGGCGGGGCTGGGCCGCGACCGGCCCTCGCTGGCCCCGCGGCCCCCCCCCCGGCGGGCCGCAGCTCCCCCCGGAGCAGCCGCGAGGCTGCCGAGCCCTGGCTCCAGTCCTCGCCCCGCGGCCGGGCCCGTCCCAGGCAGACCTGCCAGGTGTGGAGCGGTGGCCTCGCAGGGATGCTGCCCGCCGCGGGGAGGAGGCGCTGGGATCCCGGGAAGCCCCAGCCCCAGCCCCAGCCAGGCGCTGAGATTACAGCGGGGCTGCTCAGGCTGCATTCCTGGCCCGGACACCGTATCCTCAAGAATGTGTCCCGACAGGTTTGTGCGCAAGGGACGCAGCAGACGGCCCGCCGCGACATCCGCTATGTGATCGGACCCGTGGGCTGAGTCTAAAGCTTCTGTCCCTTGGCCGGGGCACAGCTGGGCTGTTCCCTCTGACTTCCCACTGCCATTTCGGAGGGTGTCTGGCAGGCACGCAGACTGGGTGTGCTGGCTACATGCTGGCCTGGGTAGAATGTCTACAAAAACAGTGGATAAAGGGGGAATGGAAACACAGTTTAGTTGGATTTTCATAAAGCTGCTGACTAAATCAACGATAAAAACGTTCTGAAATAAACTGAGTAGTTTCAGGGAAAGAGGTGGAATTCTGTCCTGAAGTAGAAACTGGCTAAGAGTCAAAAAACAAAAAGAGTTGAAATACGTGGTTAATTTTCAACATGGCAAGAGAGTTTATGGTGCCCAGCTTTGAGCTAGGACTAGTATTGACTCTGTTAACTGGGGATTTGGAAAAGGGAGTGAACAGGGAGGTGGCAAAGTTTTCAGATGATACAGTCTCTTAGGATAGTCAAGATGATAAAAGAATGTATGGAACGTCAGAGCTGTGCTAGGTGAATGAGCAGCCTGATGTCACGTGAAAGTCCATGTTGGCAAACATATGGTAATAAGGAAATGTACAGTGGAAGGAATAACTTGAGCTACATGTACACATAATTGATTGCTAAACTCACTTTTAAATTAAAGATTTGGGTGTTGCTGTGGGCAGCTTAATAAAATATCTGATCATTGTGCAGCAGAGACATGCAAAATACAACTTTTGTATGTATAATAAAAGGATAGAAAATACTGAGCATATTTTGCTGCTATACATTATGTCCAAGTAAAAAAATCTATTAAACTGGAATTAAGGTACCTTAACCAATACCCAGTTTTTTAAAGGCAAAAACATCACAGTGATGTTATCCCCAAAACAAATGTAATAAACCCAGGAAATTCTGGCCTAAGACCAAACTTAAAAGAAATCCAAACTTGTTAAGTTAAGGTATGGAAATACACAGTTAAGGCACTCAAACAGCTTTAACTCATAGTGGTGCCATGCAGTAACCGTAGAATTGTGACTAGTACGTAATAGTGTTTGTAGTACCAGATTAGATTTAAATGATTTTTAGACATTGAATTTTAATTTTTTCCCCTTATGTCACTACGGGGTGGCGTTCAGGTTGTTTGGATGCCTTAACTATGTATTCCAGTTTGCCTCAGTCCTAGTGAGAACAATAGCAGGTGGCAGGAGTTTTGAAAGAGGGCAACATAGCCTGTGAACTATCAGGGGTTCTCAACCTTTCTCTCTCTGAGGCCCCCCTCAACATGCTATAAAAACTTCAGGGCCCAGTGTGGGATGGTGCTCAGGGCAGGGGCCTTGGGCTTATGTGTAGTTTGACTTCTATTGGGGGTAAGGGGCCAGCGGGGCTCGAGCCACCTCCGCATGGTGGGGTCCAGGGAGGGAGTGCCATCTCCACCCCTTGACTCACCTCAGCAGGGCACCAAGCCTGTCTGGGTTGGAGGGGGGGGGGGCACAACCAAAAATTATAACTCAAAGGTGGGGGGGCTTAGCTCAAAAAGTTTGAAAACAGTTTAGGGTACAGGGAGGGGGTAGCTAGGGGCTGTGTGCACATGGGGTGGTTATAGGTGCGGGGGGGGGGCTAGGGGCTGTGTGCAGGCAGGGAGGTAGCTAGGGGCTGTGTGCGGGCAGGGAGTAGTTCAGGGTGCAGGGAAGGTGTAGGGAGAGGGGTATTAGGGGCTGTGTGCCAGGAGGACTCCCCTGCAGTCCCTGTTCTTGGAGGGGGAGCTGGGTGTCCCCACCTGGAGGGCTCTTGTAGATAAATCTCTGATAATTTTCATATGACTTTACATTGTGCCTCTTCATATATCTTCTTTATATCAAAGCCTAATGTAGAAACTTTGTGTTAAGCCTTGGTATAATGTTATAGCCCCTAAGGATAGTTAAAGTAGAAGAAAAATGTCTTTTTGCTAGGAGTAGAATAAGATTCCCCCCCCCCCCCAACTCCCTTAATCAATTGCCCTGTTGAATGAATGAGGTGTGAATGAGCAAGGCCTGGAAGGCAAGCACCTCCAGACAGCTGCAACAGTTGGAGAGGGACTGGGAGCCAGACCCAAGGACAATAAAACATGTCAAGTGGGCTCATTAAAGAAAAGCAGACATATTGACGGCCTCCCGGGTTAGAAGCAAGCACCTTCTTTTGAAAACACCCTCTTTGAACAGCATTGGGACAACACCCAGAGGAAGCAGCACAAAGGACCAACGGACACAGACATAGATTTTGAATCTGGTACAGATTTGCATGAGAGGGAAGCTGCTATAAATGTGAGGTGTCTTGCAGAGGACCCCGGGTCTCGTCTTGTCAACATGGGAGCATTGATCCGGATCGACAGAAACCCGGCTCCACCCCTCCTCCATCTAACTCACCTGGCCAGTGCAGTTAAGGGGAGCAACTAATTGGTAACAACAAGAAGACAGAGTATGCTTGTGTGTGTGTGTATGTGAGTGCCTGAGTGTAATATAGATCATATGCATATGATACAGTGTTAAGTAATACATGTATTACTAATAAATGTGGCTTTTTGCTTTATTCCCCCTGAAAAGATCCTGTGCGGTACTTTAAGTACAACACTCTTACCAGCTGCCTCTGGGGGAACAAAGGAGGCTGGGAGCTGAGGAGCAGCTTCAACCTGGGGCACCAGCAGGAGAGGAGGGAACGCTGCCGCTGCCCATTCTATGGCACCAGCGAGAGCAGCAGCTGCCCCTCACTGCCTGGCTCCGGCTTCCACCTCTGACCTGGCCAGAGGGCTGGGAGAAGAGATGGGGGAGGTGGAGGTGTGGAGCTGCCCCCAGTGCCTTTTAACTTCAGCCCCACGTGGAGGCACCAGGGATCGGGGCTTCAGCCCTATGCCTCCCGGCTTCAGCCCCGCGGGGAGTGCTGCGGCCCCCTTGAAAGGGCACGCAGACCCCAGGTTGAGAATTGCTGAACTAGGGCGTTGGCTACACTCGGGAATTCACAGCGCTGCCGCGGCAGCACTGTGAAGCGCGAGTGTAGTCGCACCGCCAGCGCTGTGAGAGAGCTCTCGCAGTGCTGTATGTACTCCACCTCTCCGAGGGGAATAGCTTGCAGCGCTGCAGGCTCTGATCACACTGGTGCTTTACAGCGCTGTACTTGCGCTCAGGGGGGTGTTTTTTCACACCCCTGAGCGCAGCAAGTTGCAGCGCTGTACACCGCCAGTGTAGCCAAGGCCTGAATCTCAGTGGGTTTTAACTACAGTAGGACCTCAGAGTTACAAACACTAGAGTTATGAACTAACCGGTCAATCACACACCTCATTTGGAACTGGAAGTACACAATGGGGCAGCAGAGTCTTCCCCTCCCCCCCCCCCCCCCCCCAAAAAAAAAGCAAATACTGTACAGAGCAGTACTATGTTAAATATAAACTACTAAAAAAAAATAAAAAGGGAAAGTTTAAAAAAAGATTTGACAGGGTAAGGAAACTTTCTGTGCTTGTTTCATTTAAAAGCAGCATTTTTCTTATGCATAGTAAAGTTTCAAAGCTGTATTAAGTCAGTGTTCAATTGTAAATTTTGAAAGAACAACCATAATGTTTTGTTCAGAATTACAAACAACTTCAGGAACGGAGGTTGTTTGTAACTCTGAGGTTCTACTACATACTTAAAGTTCGAAGAATATAGTGGGATGAAGACTTTATAGAACCAGGAGTGAGGGAAAAGAGAGCTGATTGTCTAGTCAAACTGTCAGTCATCCAGAGAGGGACTTCTCTTCTGCTGTGCAAAGGGCTCTGGGTAGAGAAGCCTTCTATAAAACTCCTAGGTCCAAAGGCAGAATAAGTTGAAGGGCAGGTGAGGAAGGGTCACATGGAGGAAACTGGGCCAGTTACAAGATGTATAGAGTACTTCGAATGAGTAAATGGACTGATGTTATGGAAAAGTATCCGTTGTCATTGTTGTTCTTTAGCTTGTTTTTTTTTTTTTTTATGTAGAATAAATTATTAGCACTCTTTTTGCTAAACTCCTCTGAACTGTGTCCTGCTGATTTGTTTGGAGAACCTTGCTGCTATGCTCTGCCACAAAGTTTCTGTTACTTCATTAAGATAATTTAGGACAAAATGGTCTGATACAGGCTGCTAAATTTCTTAGTCACTTAAATTTAACTTTAACCTATAAATTCTCAGAATATTTGTTTTATTCTTCACGTGCCATAATTTCTGAGTGGATATATTGTATTTTTTATATGTAACAAAGTGGTTGAATCTGCTTGAAGTGCAAAACTGTTCTCAACTGCAATACAATATATAGACTGGTGCTTCCATAATGTAATTGATATGCCTTCACCTTTAGTTCTGGTCGTCATCATTTCTGAAAGAGAGAGCAGAACTTGAAAGGGTCTTCTTGAGATGGATGAAATGATGACTAGAAGTATGAATAAACATTAAAAGGAGTGGGACTGTTTATTGTAGAGGAGATGAATAAGATTAGGTGTGATATAGGTTTATAAAAGAGTAGATGGAAAAATTGATTTAAATACAAATCAAACTTTACATTAAATACAGGTTTATTTAAAAAAAATTGAAATTGACAACCTATATTAACGCCTACATTTATTATAATCTATTTTTTTTGTATTTGATTTAAAGCAGTACATGTTTGCTGCAAAGTTTTAAAGAAAGTCAGACCACTCAAGTGACTGAAATCACTAAGTACCTTGAACACAGATGCAGAGAATATTTTCTTAATTTCAGTTTATTCAACTTGTTCAGGTCAATACTAGTTAATTCAAAGTTAAAGTAATTGCCAGTTGAAATATTAGGAAAGCTCCTTCCTCTTACAATCGCTGAATAAAAGCTTTGTATGGGAGGATGAGATTCACTACGTCTCAAGTCTTGAAGGCCACAGTGACCAGAAACAATCAGTCCAATTTGCTAACTACAAATAATATCTCCTTTTGTTTAATAAATCAGTTGTTTTGTATTTAAAAATATGTTTTGACAAACTTTTTTCTTATGGATCTAGCACACTTAAGGTAGTTTTTAATTGAATTTGAATTTCTGTCCAAATCCAACTTGACAAAAATCTCAAATAAAAAATTAATCGTTTAGTAAAAAGTTAACCTATATTGCTTAAATATGTATAGCTATTGTGTATCCTCCTTGTTAGCAAAAAGAAGCATTACATTTAGTGTAAAGACTATATTTAATTGCAAATCAGCATGTTTTTAATGGTTACCATCCAATGAGAATTAACCTGTCTTTAGAAAAATAACTGAAGTGCAAATGCAAAATGTGATTAAAATCGATTATTTAAATATAGATTTTCTGCTTCCTGATTTAAATCATGATTAAAATTGGTGATTTAAATCACTTTGATCTAAATCAATCAACCCTGTTATAAAACAATAATATAAAGAAGATATCAGGGTTTCATTTTTATGCTTTATCATACTATAAGAACAAAGGGACATTCAGTTAAATTGAAAGGCAACACATTTAAAGCTAATAAAAGAAAATACTTCTACACAGTGAATAATTAATTTGAGGATGTAATTGCCCCAATTACAGAAAAGTACTAATGTTTATGTGAATAATCAGAACAGCCACCATTATATTATATTCCTTGTATTTTTCTTCTGTCTAACCTCTTGTGATTCAGTGCATAAACTAAAAACCGAGAGAGTTGGGGGAAAAACTCTGGACACAGTGGGAATGGTCAGAAGTTGAGGCATCTATATTTGTGGGTATAGGCTAGGGAGTATTGAAAGGATGATTGCTGTACTGTTATTGAGAAGTGTAGTCATCCTACAGATCAGAACCCCTCTACCAATCGGATTGTATAATTTGTGTTCATTGATGAGTCTGTTTAAAACTATACAATATCCCTGCACTCTGACTGAGACAATTACAATGTAGTATAATACCCATCTCATAGAATATTGACTATTATTTGTACAGTATTTCGAAGTAAAAGGACCATACAGATCATAAATATTAGTTTCCATAGAATTAAGTTCACTTCCAAACCATAGGAAAAATCATCAGAGTTTTCTAGCAGGAGGATATAAGTACACTTGTTTAAACATTCAGAATGGGCAACAATATAGAAATATTTATATGGTATTATTGCTGTTGGAACAATGAGTTTTGTCTGCCTAAGTTACATTTTACATGACTTTATCAAACAAAGTCAAATGGTTGGTTTGACACTTTTGATCTAAAAACACGAAGTGCATAATTTTGAAATGATGGAGAAAAATGTTTCATAGACCGTCTTAATAATTTCAAAAGCTTGATATGGATCATTGGAAGCCCAGAATGAACAGCGAAAATGACTTCTGTTTGTTCAAGATGCTGTAACACATGTCAATCTTTGTACTGATTAATAGTTGCCTACTATATCTGTCTCAGTTTGAGTTATCTCATTTACATACATTTTTATAAATTGATTTTATTCAGCTTTTGGAAGAGAATATCTTTTCTGCAAAGATAGTATCATCAGTGAATTCTTAGGTTTCAAGCTTCCAGTGCATGTCTGGAACTCCCAAAGATAAGAGAAACAAATGCCAGAGGTGTTTTTAAAAGCATGTCTATGGTGCCCATTCCCATATTATCTTGAGAATGTGGTTGTTAGAACCAAGCAAAAAACCTTCAAGGTCTAATGTCCGGAAATCATTGTGAAAAATGATGCCAGATAGCCTCAAAAACAAACAAACAAAAAACCCCAAAACAAAAAAACCCAAACCACAACCCCTGGCAAAAGAAACAAAAATATGTATGTTATTTGCATATAGATCATTAAAACCATGCACTGATAATATATCTAAAGAAAATAATAATGTGTCCAACTCCAGACATTGCAGAACACCATCCTCAAGATAAAACAACAAGAATTTTGTCATACAAAGGTAAATTAGCAATCTAAGAGACAAATCACTGGCGCACGTACTCTGAAAACCTAGAGGTTAGTTGTCCTGTGGTTGGTAGATTTAAGTGCTGTTTTCAATACTAAATTAATGTTGTTAAACTATTCATTTTAGACACTTGAAAGGCAACTAAGTACCATGGGTGAAACAGTTTGTTGAATGATAGGCCCTAAATCCAAACTCATTAGTATCCACTAATTTAGTTAATCCTTTCATTTCAACAATTTGCAGAAATACTAAACCACTTAACAAAATTATGTGCCATATTCTGCTTACCTATTCTTGTACAATGCCAATTACTGGTAAGTCAGATTTTCCACTGGTGCAAGCAACAGTAGGACTTTGTATTTTGTCTTTCTCTTTTATTAAATTTCCTTATGTAGTTGAGTTATTCTAAAAGTTACAAACCCAGTCTAACTGTAAAAATACATTTTGTAGGATGTATTTGTGCTGCCTTTAAGAAGTAATGTATTCATATACTAAATAGCTCTTTTGTACTGGGAGTATTGTATAGGTGCACATGAAATATGTTTTCTCTCCCTATTTAAAGCTGTGATGACTTTATAATCATTTTGATGTTTGTTAGAGAATTGTCAGTACAGAAAGATCGATGGATCTATCTATCTAATAAACACTTTAGCACTTTATGTAGAGCCTTTTCATACTCCAGGTATTTCAGTGATTTAACTTCTTAGCGTATGCACAATGTGCCTCAGGTGCACATGACCAAGATTCATTACCAAATTTGGTCCGCTGGTTGGATCATTCGGTTCCTTGGCCCGGGCTGGGTACTGATGGAGAGCATGACATGAATGCTGATCCATGCTAAAATGAGTTAAATCCCAGTAATACAGTGACTATGTAGTCAAGGAGAAATAGAGCGGCCGTTTTATGTTTACTTACAGCTTTGGATATTAAAATTTGTGTTGAGAAGAGAAAGGTTGGGGAGGATATTGCAATTATCAATTTGTTTGATCCTCATCACCATAGTATCTGAGCATCTCCTAGTTATTTAGAAATAGAAATAATAAAAATAATACTCTAATTTATATTTTTAGTTTTTCTTAGGTACTTAGAAGAAAGGAGTTGTCATACTGTATCAGACACATGGTCCATTTAGTTCAGTATCCTGTTTCTAACAGTAGTGCTTCTGATGAATGTGCAAGAAAACCTGCAGTAGGCAAAGGTTAGGTAATCTGGCCTTTATGAAGGTCTCATTCTAACTGATAATAGTTAGAGATTGTTTTAATGCCTGAAATATTCCTTTCAAAATTTGTTGGCACTATAACTCGCAATATTTTTGCTATCCATATGAATGTCTAATTCCACTTTGAATCTTGCTAGGTTCTTTGTCTCAGTGACATTCTGTGAGAAGGAGTTCCACAATCTAATCACACAGTGTGTAAAAGGTATTTCTTTTAATTAGTTTTGAATTTGCCACCTCACAATTTCTTATTGACTGTTTCTGTGCTCTTGTGTTGAGACAGAGAACAGAAGCTCCAGATCTTCCTTCTTTATACATTTATTATTTTGTGTACTTCATGTCACCTCTTATTTATCTCCTTTCTAATTTCTAATTTCGTCTCTTGTTTGCTTTCTAGTTTGTATGTCTCAATGTGAAGAAACTGAGAGAAAGCTAAGTTGAACAAATGAGTTTTGTATTTAGTTCTGAACGTTGTTAGTTCCATAGTCATTCCTATCTTTTGCTGGGTTGAATTCTGTTGTCCAGGTCAAGTTCCTGGGAAATATGTCTCCTCCTCTCATGAACCTCCTCATATTGATCAATAGTTCTGTTTTTCAAAGGAAGTATAGCTGTTGTGGGAGGTCATAGTCACAGAGAGAAATGTGATCTTCCAGGTAGCAAGGACCAATCCCATGAAGGGATTTGAATATCAGAACAGAAACCTTGTATAATTAAAGCTGAACTCTATTCAAGTTGACTCTGTTCAAGGGAAGCCAGCACAAAGAACAGCACACCAGAGTGATATGTTCACAACAACCTGTCTTGCTACAGTGCTTTGAGGCAGTTGAACCTTTTCCAGGGTGTGTAGCTTGACTCGTGGATATGAGCAGCAATAAATAATCAAGCCTGGAGTCATGAGTGTGTGATGCCAGGTGTATGTTTGATAAGTTGGGGTTCAATTTTCTGCTCAGTTGCCATGGTGGCACTTACTTCCGTTTACTATTTGTGCTGTGTATCCAGTAGCACTGAGGAGTCCCAAAGGTTGAGGGTTGATTTATCAATCTGAGAGTAAATGCCCTCAATTATTGTGAGTATTATAGAGGAGGGAGGTTCTCTGAAGTGCTTTCTTCTTTCTACCAGCTTAATCTCTCTGTCTTGGGTTCATCTTTACCCTCTGCTCTTCACTGAGGTATTTGTTTTGGCCTTGTTTAGGATTGTGTTTGGTTTTTTATGTAAAGAAAATGTAGAACAGGATAATGTCAGCATACTGCTGGCACTTCATCCTATATTGTCTCACCAGCTTTCCCAACAGCTTCATACAGATGTTGAATAATGTGGGGTAAAGAACTGACTCTTGGGACTCTGCAGTTGAGGGTTTCACAGATAGAGGAAAAGTTCCATAAAATGTTCGTCTATACTTAATCTGAGCGGAAGAATCCGAGTCATTTCAGATCCTTTCTGTTCAGTGCTACAACTCCTTGCAAGGAGGACAGGAATATTTGGTGATCAATAAAACTAAATGTAGCAGCAAAGTCCACTGGGGTATGTATGAATGTATTTTCCTTGCCTCTAGGCAGGAGGAGATAGTCCACCAGAATAATATGCTGTCTCAGTACCATATCCTAATGTGAAACCTGAATGATAGAAATTCAGCATACTGGTAAATAACAGATGGGTCTGGTTACTGTCTTTTGCTAGTTTCTTGATTAACTTAGAAAATGGGAGGTTAGATTTTGGGCTGTAGTGATTGAAATGTCTAGTGCAATCCAGTTGGCGCAGGTCAGTCTTGTGTGGCGGCCCTGATTGCTGTCAATTCTTTCATGACTACTGCTTGGTCATAGGGCTAAATTTTTGAAAGGAAGGGTATTGTGTCTATGGTTGTGCCCTTGGCTTGGTTTTGTTGGCCTCTGCTGTCATTCCAAAAGCAGGTGATTTACTCTGAAATACAATAACTCCTCGCATCTGGAGATGCTATGTTCTCGGGTTGACTAGAGGCAGTCAGGGATTTTAAAGTGACTTATGGTTTGGGAAGGTTCTGCAGGATATGATTTCCTGCCTTTGTGGCAAAGGCATAAAGATAGGCCCTACACCTCCCTTACTCTCAAAGAGTATCTTATGGTCTTTAACTTCATCTGGACCAGCAGCAGAAATCTTATGTTCTGTCTCACGTGAATGATAGCATCTTCTTCCCATGATCACACTGCAGAATCAGTATTCTGTATGAATATAACAGCTGGTTTGAGACTTTAAAATAGAGTTCAGACCTAGAAGTGAAAATACTTTCAAGTAAGCTGTCTGTAAGTGAAAAGCAGTATTTTCAAAATAACTTCGTTCTCTAAAGTTGGCATTACATGTTAATCTTTTGTAAATATGCAAACTTATTTCAGGTATTAATATGCATGGTGGTTTAAGCTTTTACTTCATAGATATAAACAAAGTTTACACTTAATATTAGAAGAAGGATTGCAACTTGCTGATAATGTGGCAGTAAGCCAAGAACTGCAAAAACTGTTACTGGAGCGTGTCTATGTTGGCTGTAACTATAGAAACTCTAAACCTGATCGAGTTGCAGGTACTCTCTTTGGCTTTACATTTGTTCATTAGACTTTCTGATTAAATTAATGAGGACATAGTATTAGACAGC
Source organism: Emys orbicularis (assembly GCF_028017835.1). Lineage (NCBI taxonomy): Eukaryota > Metazoa > Chordata > Testudines > Emydidae > Emys > Emys orbicularis. The sequence goes on along the minus strand of NC_088696.1, from coordinate 2,868,932 downwards.
TATTGTCAATAATAAATTCATTAGTTGGCCTCGAACAGGTGATGTATGTTGACTTACTAAATAAAAGTTTCAGCAGCTTTTTGGGCATCATCATAACAGTGACTGGTTGAGCAGAAAGCCATAATAGCTTTTTTTGTTTGTTTGTTTTAAATTACAGGGATGCTGCCAGTTTAGTCAAGACTTGAAATCTAGATTTTAATTTAAGCAGAGAGGACTTACAAAACCCTAATGGAAATGGAACTTAAAAAAAAAAAAAAAGTTTGAATGTGAATACTTTCCTGCAGTGTGGCTTAAAAGTGAAACTGACCAGTTGAGTTTCATTGTCCATTTTAAGCGAAAAGCAAACAGAATAATTGGGAATTAAAAAAAAAAAAATCTAATTTAACTCTCCTGTAATAATATAGTAAAACACAACTAAGGTTACCTTTAACACAACTAAAGTTTATACAAAAAGTTCATTTGTATAAAAGTTCATGTGTATTCTTTTTCAGTAGGAAATATTCATAGCTAGATAACTAGGTTTGAATTAATAAGGTAGGAACGCTATATACAATTTTGGAATAAAACACATAGATAATTCAGACCAGGAGTGTATTTGAGCTCAAAAGCAGATGCTTGTAATCAAGGGATGTTTTAAACCGGGGTTCAAACTTTTGTAGAGAGGGCTGTGTTATATTTTTTTAATGAGTCTGGGCAAGGGTAAAAATCTAGATGATGTACTCCCCTCAACCACAGCAGAACTCCCATTAATAGTAACAGAAGGCTTTCCCAGAAATAAAGGAGAATTTGGCCTTTTTGTCAGGGTGGATTTGATTTAAATCACTAGTCAGGAAGACTCTATTTAATCTTGGATTTCTACATAAAAGTGCATTCTTGTTGGTTGTTACAACCTTAGTACGTATTCTTCACAACTCAGAGATAGATGTAGGTTTCATTTTTAGAAGGTACACACTATACATTTTTTTAAAGTGATTTATTTTGAAAACTTTTCAGATTAGTTTTACAGTTATATCAGAAAATGAATGATTGTTTGGTTATTTCATTTACCAAAGGTAATTGAAGCAGATACTTATGAAGTCACTGGGTGGTGAACTATCTCCAATTCAACAGGTTAATCATTAATATTTGGAGGATTTTCTTGCTATGCTGTATTAGGAGGAGAACATCACCAGATAGACATTTAAATTGTTGTATTTAACTAAAACAACAACGTTATGTATTCTGGATTTTTTTCTTCAACAGCAAAATATAATATTTTAACAAAACAAGCATATGAATTTTTGAATTTAAACATTCAAGTTTTTTAAAATCAGGTTTGTTTTTGTTAAAATTGTTTTTAACTAAAATAGTTAAATGAAATATTTAAAAAAACAACAACAAAAATTAAATCGACTATGTCAGCCAGGTCAACATGAGAAACTTAAAATATCGGCTTCTGCAGCTAACTCAGTCGTCTTCACTTTCATTTTCCTGTTTGGTCATAATCTGGAAAAGAAAAACAAGCTTTCCTGCTTTTTCAGGTCCCAAACGATTTCTCAATTTGGAATGAATTAGTCCAAAGGAAGAAAATATTCTTTCTACACCGGCAGAAGAAGCTACTGCTGTTAAAAGTGAGATTATCACTTCAACAGTCTCTGAATCCAAGTGCTTAAGTGACTTCCACCAGTTCACTGGTGTGACTTTCTTTAAAACATCATCAGCAAACATATATTTCTTGAATGGTTCACCCTTCGCTCTGAAGTTTATTATAGTTGGCATTATGGAGGGATGATTGCTGGATGTCCATGTCATAGCCAACTCCTCTTCTTCAGCAGTTAAAGTTTGACCCTGGTACCGAGTATTGAGAATATTTGCAAGAAAATGAGCTGGAGATAGTGCTTGTCCCATTCGTTTCTTTTAACGCTTGTAATTTAACTCTGTCATTGCATATTTGTCTTTTTAACATCTCACTCAGTTCTTTCCAAATGTCAACAGCGTCAGCAATAAAACAGCTATTTCCCTGCATTTTGTTCAAGACCACAGAAATAGGCTTCAGGGCACTCAGCATGTGTTCAACATTTCTCTTAAGCCCAATGTTGAGAACTTTGACTGTGACAGTGCCATCTATTTTTTCATGATTTTGTTCACAAACTGTCATCAGATTAGGCCAGTTCTTGATATAGTGCTCAAAACAGTCCACTACTGAGTTCCATCGCACATCTTGTGGGAGAGTTAGCTTGGTTCCTCCCACTTTTTTCAGAGCAGCTGCTGCAAAGTGGTTGTTACGGAAGTATTTTGCAATTTCAACAACATTAGCCTTTATTTCTGGAACACTGAAGTCTTTGGCTAGGAGGTGCATCAAATGAGCACTGCAACCGAATGTTATTAGCTTGGGACTCTCTTCTAAATTTCTTCTCATCTTGGATACATTTGCAGCATTTGCAGATACGTCTTGCATCTGAAGAAGTGAGGTTCTTACCCACGAAAGCTTATGCTCCCAATACTTCTGTTAGTCTTAAAGGTGCCACAGGACCCTCTGTTGCTTTTTACAGATTCAGACTAACACGGCTACCCCTCTGATACTTTGCAGCATTGTCTGTGACCAAGCTGCATACGAGACATTTGAATTTTTTCCCCAGTTTGTTATAGCTTTTACTGCTACTTCTTGTAAGTATTCTGCTGTGTGTGCATTTCCTGATGTATCAATTGTTTCTGTAAGGAAGACAGTCCCTTCTTCTGTTGTCACACAAGCACATACAATAGGATCATTGTGGACATTGCTCCACCTATCAAGACTCAGGTTAACAATTTTACCCTCTAGACCTCAGGGCCGCCGGGGGGTGGGGGGGAGTGGGGCAATTTGCCCTGGGCCCCGCAGGGGCCCCGCGAGCCCTGGCCCAGCGGCGGTCCGGGTCTTCGGTGGCATTTCGGCGGCGGGGGGCCCTTCAAAGCTGCCGAAGACACGGAGCGGCTGAAGGGCCCCCCGCCGCCGAAAGAAATGCCGCTGAAGACCCAGACCACCGCCGGGTGAGTACAAGCGCCACAGCTCCCCCGCTTTGCCCCAGACCCCCTGAACCCTCTGGGCGGCCCTGCTAGACCTTTTGCACACTGCTCAATTTCTCTTTCATACACTTTATCCAGCAATTTGCCTGCAACATCTGCTCTGTTGTTTGGACTGTATCCTGGTTTTAATGACTGAACCATGTTAATGAAGTGAGGGTTCTCAATCATACGGAAAGGAGAGTTTGGTGCATAAACAAACCAGGCAATTTTTTCATCAATTACCTCCTTTTGTAATCTGCTGGTTCTTATCACAAACTTATCTATGGTTGTTTCTGAATGATGGAGATTTTGTTTTTCTTTTTGCTACAGGTAATATACTGTGGCTATGTGACATACATGATGTGTCTGAAACACTGTCATTGGTAGATAACTGAAACTATAGAAAATGATGATGATCTTGAAGGTGGATATTCTTCAGAATCCTTATGTTGAGGATGGATTCTCCTAAACAAAATAAGTCAATGCAGTTATTTAATTATTATTACCACACTGCTCATTTAGTATTACTCATTGCATTCACTGCCACCGAGTACTACTTTAAAGGTGAAAGTGCAAAAGGAAGATCTGCCTAGTTCAGCTATTTATTTTTTATCACAACTGCATCTAAAATGATAGTACCATAGAGTAACAATTATATTTTTTGCTCAAACATGAGAATTCAAGAATAGTCCAGAAGGAAGATAGGCAGTCCTTAAGAAAGAAGTATGAAATAAAAAAGTTTACCAACCTAAAGACATGTTCCTTTCATCATCTTCAACACAGGTTCCTCCTGAGAAGGAACACTTCTCATGATGTTGTTTCATTCGGGCAACCGGGTCTTGCATTTCTTTGTTGCACTGTTTGCATTTTGGATGCATGCCTGTCTTACCCACAGGTAGAGGAACTTCATTAAAATATTCCCAAACTGGGTCTCTTTTACAGCCTTTATAGGTTACTGCCATGATAAGTTTTCCCCTCTAGTGAGAGAATGGTATGGTAGATCTCAAATCAATGAAGGCTACACTCAGAAACACCTCCAGACTTCTGGAATATGCTGCTCAAACAGTTTAACTTTTATTTCTACTGCCTGTCCCTCCCTTCTCACATTTATCTCCAGATGACTTCTCCTTGTCCAGATCTATTCCACCCCCAACAATCATTCATTGAACTTTTTGAAACTTTGAAATTTAGAGAGAGGTACGGGATTGACTCTGTATACACAAATTTGCAGAGGGACAATAGGGTTGAGGTCTGTTATTTCTCACCTCTATATATTATTTATTTTAAAACATTTTTGCTGTTAACAAGTATGTTATCTCTGGAGACACAAATCCACAGTTTGTGAACTGCAAAACTAAGCATCTCTGGTGGTTTCTTCTAGACTGAGCACTGAGTCCCATTGGGTAGATAGAAAGATTAACCTAAATAATCTGTACAGAAGCCGTTGGAACCCCATAAGATTGGGTCCCTAATCCAAGAACTATTGGAACTCATTTACAAAACATTTAGTAAACATTACATGAATATATTGTTTTGTACTATGGAATTAGAATTTATAATCCCTATTCCATGATGAGATATCTTTGAGCTATAATGTATCTTAATTAAAACTATCTTTAGATAGGTTTTTTCCTTAAAAAGCATTTTATCAAAAAAATCCGATTTAAATTAAAAAAAATCATTGATTTTTATCCACCCTGCTTTTTGTATTAAATAAACTTTTTCAGTACTGTATCCATGGCATACTACTATTTCTACCCTTTGTTTCTCTTTCCCCCTCATTCTCTTTTTCTCTGCCTCTTCCCTGTCCTTAGAGAGACAGTGTGTGTGAGGCAGTATATTTTATTGGACCAGTTTCTGTTGGTGAGAGAGAGACAAGCTTTCGAGCTGTTCAGAGTTCTTCAGGTCTGAGAAAGGTACTAGGAGTGTCACAGCTAAATACAACATTGAACAGCTAGTTTAGCATAAGCAGTTAGCACATATTCTAAGGGACCATTCAAGCTTAAGTGGTCTGTTAACACCCCTCTAGTCATATGACCAAAGAAGGGGGGTTAGTGTGTTACAGATTGTTGTAATAATTCATAAATTCAGTGTCACTATTAAGACCGTGATTTTTACTGTTCAGCAAAGTTATGAATTTAAGCTCCCAGGCTCATCTTTGAAAATGTTTTGCAGGTTTCCTTTGAGGATGAGGACTGAAAGGTCAGATATAGAGTGATTGCTTTGTGAAAAGTGTTCACCACAGGTGATAGGGTGTCTTTCTTTTTTATAATTTTCCTGTGTGAGTTCATTCAAAAGTGTAATGACTGTCTGGTTTCACCCACATAGTTGTTGGGGCATTTTAGTGCACTGGATGAGCAGAACACATGTTGTGATAGGCATGTGTAGGACCCATGGATCTTGAAAGATACGTTGTAGAGGGTGTTAAGCATTGTAGGAGAGATGTCTTCAGGATTTGCATCTTGTTCTGGCAGGGTCTGGTGCTGCTTTGAGTTGGTGTGTCCTGGTCTGTGGGGAGCTTGCTTCTGTTGATGAGCTTGGAGAGGCTGTCAGGTTGTTTGAGGGCCAGAAGAGGAGATTCAGGAAAGATTTCTTATAGGATGCGGTCCCCATCGAGAATGAGTTGTAGTTGTTTGTTGATACCTGTATGGGTTCCAGTATGAAGTGGTAGCTGACAACTAGAGGTGTGTGGTCGGATGGGGTTTTATTTCTGTATTGAAGCAGGTTCTCTTGGAGTATTTGGGTGGCCCACTCTATGATGTGATCTTCTTCTCTGGTGGAGTGTCCTTGTTTGATGAAGGCGATTTTGAATGTGTTAAGGTGTATCTCTCAGAAAGGGCATTTCTCCTCGGAGCATATTCTGTGGTATCTGAGTGCCTGACTGTAGACAACAGATTTCTTTGTGCGTTTGGTGTGGTTAGTGGATCTAAGAAGGTAGGTGTGGTGGTCTGTGGGTGTCTTGTATATAGTTGTCTGTTGGGTTCCATTGTTGAAGCTGATTGTGGTGCCCAGGAAGTTTTGATGCTAGTATGGGAGTGTTCCAGAGAGTTTAATGGATGTGTGGCCGTGGTGGTTGTTGAAATTGTGGTAGGGAGGGAGTTTGTCATCTGGCCAGAGTGTGAAAATATAATTGATGTATCTCAGGTATATCATTGGTTTTGTGGCACATTTTTTCCCTGTCTTTGTCAATTTTCTTTTCTGCATTTTCTTCCTTAAGGAAACTCTCAATCCCCACCTATGGGGGAGGGATAGCTCAGTGGTTTGAGCATTGGCCTGCTAAGCCCAGGGTTGTGAGTTCAATCCTTGAGGGGGCCACTTAGGAATCTGGGGCTGCAAAATCAGTGCTTGGTCCTGCTAGTCAACGCAGGGGGCTGAACTCGATGGCCTTTCAGGGTCCCTTCCAGTTCTATGAGATAGGTATATCTCCAAATATTATATTTTTTTATATTATAAATCAGGCTGCCTAAGCAGGCCTGCTTTGCTTTCTCCTCAGAGGCTATAAACAGCATTCTTCAGTGCTGTGTCAGGTTGGGTGCAGCCTCACCGCTGCGTCCGTATGGGGGAACTGCACAGTGATCTCCCACCTCTGTGCAGCCAGTGGCCTGTGCTCTCCACTGCCATGCTGGAGCCTCCACATTTATTTGACAAATACAGTTTGCAGAATTTTTCAGTACTGTGCGCAGAATTTTAAATTTTTTGGCACAGAATGCCCTCAGGAGGAATCACAGTGATCCTGAATTGAGCATTCATGTCTGGCTTAAGGCTGTATGGTAACGTCTGATTTTAACGGACAGACAGTAAAAAGCTAAAATAGTTGTCATTTCCCAAAATCCCTTACATACATTGTTATGACAAGTTGTTGATGTTTCAGGTGTAATGTGTAGAAACTGCTGAATGGTGGTACAGTATAAATATATACGGATGAATAGTGTTCTGTATTATAAATCTGCCATCCCAAAATTTACTTAATATTAAAGTTTTACATAATACATTACGTAGTGTGTATTACCTATCTTTTTCATTTGGATGCAGTCAATCCATTCATCAGTTATCCATGCAGTGAACATTGAGGTCACACAATTGTTATTTTCTAAATAATTCAAAAATCTTTCAGATCACTTACAAAGTTTTAAGATAGTACAATAAAAATTCTCTTGGTTTTCAAAACAGGAGTGGAGTTAAAAGGCTATCTTTTGCTTTTCAAGTGAACATGAGCAAGATGGGCAGTAATTCACAGTTGGCTTTTAATATCCAGAACATGGAGACAAGTTGAAACATGCCAAGGAAACATTTAGAGAGTAGGGTGAAGTCTCTCATATTGGGGGTGAGCTTTGCATCTCAAGAAGGTGTGTGTGGAAATAGAGCTCTGCTCAGAGGCTTTCTTAAAATACGTTTATCTTTTTAGTTGCATGCTACATTATTCTCCCTGCCAAAATTGCAGGCCACGTTCCTGTGCCAGCAATTAAAAACTGAATGCCAAAGGGAAAGGAAAAAAAGCACCCCTATCTTTAGTCTGCAGTCCCTTCAGAAATGACCTGCTGTGTTGGTACCACCTTGCCTAGAGGTCTGCACAGCAAATACAGACACAAAAATCAGTAGTAGTTCTGGTAGTACTACATTGCAGGTAAGTGATCAACTGCAAATTTGAATAGTGTCTGTTTATATTATGGCAGTTTCTGTGATCCTTTGCATTGGACTCCTGGTCCATTAAGTCCAGTATCCTGTCTTACAGTGGCCAGCACCAATTACTTTTTGTAAAATCCAGTTTAACTATTCTCTTAAAGCTAATACATATATATTGCTGCATTCTTGGGACAGGGACTTTGTCTTCCTATGTGTTAGGGAAAGTACCTAGCACAGGAGTCCCCAACGCGGTGCCTGTGGGTGCCATGGCGCCCGCCAAGGCGTCTAAGTGCGCCCGCGTACTGGCCGGCGGGCGAACATTCACCGAAATGCCGCCAACAAGCAGCGTCATCCAGAGGCGTCGCCGCCAAAATGCTGCCGAAAATCGGCGGCAACGCCTATTGACATTGCCGCTTGTCGGCAGTATTTCGGCGGGTGCTCGTCCGCTGCCACGTCCTCCATGGCTCGTCGTCTGATGCCCGCCAGATGAAAAAGGTTGGGGACCACTGACCTAGCACATTTTGAACACTACTGCAATCTAAATAACAGTAATCTGAATTGACACTGTATATCTTGTTTCAATCCTAATTTCTCCTCTACTTTTGGAAATTGACTCATTGCAGACATTTGTTAGCAATGGGTACCTCTGAACTCCTGTAGAAAACAATTTCAAGAATTTCATTGCCGTCAGCTGTTTTAGAAACTGTGATTGAGATCTGGTTCTGCCAGATGGCAGTGCTTGAGTGCACAGGTGATAGGTGTTTTAGCTAGTGTACAGAGGTAATGTGAATTGGAAAAGGTAATGGAAAACAAGGCTTCTATTTGAATGAAAATAGAGCTGGCAAACACTACTTTAATACAACTACTCCGCACATGTGCAGTTGTATTTGCTCTTTGAGTTAGCCAAATGGGAAGAATTTATTCACTTTAACAATATCTTTGATCAGCTCCAATGGCGGCTCTTTTTGCTGAAGCTAATCCCTTAACTAATTCTTCATGTGATATAACTTGGCCTTTGAAAATTTAGCAGCTCTTGAAAAATTTGAGCCAGTTGACCTTTTCGTAACACTTGTTTTAATGGAGAAAGCCAGACCCATTACTTGTACAGTAGACCCATACCATCTATTAGCTTGTTTAACAAGCATTGCTGTCTAATAACTTGGTTACTTTTACTTACCTTTCATTTACAGCATTTTTGATGTTACATACACTAATTAATTAGATGCTACTGTTTTGTGAAAACAGTGTTGCACGGTGGGAATTTTCTGCTAATTTTCAACTTGGGGCCAGGGTTCTTTATTGCTCTTGGATGAAGAGTATAGCATCAGTATGGATAGAGACCACTGACATATTAGCCCCAATTGGGCAGAGTCTTCTCAGCACTGTCTCACAGTGCTCTTGTCACTGCAAGGTAGTCTCTCTGGTCCACTTTATGCACACCACTGCCCAAGGGTCAAGTGGTTGGCAGTCACTAGTGCAAGAACCAGTGCACACACCACGGTGCTCAGTTTTGCACTACTTTTAAAGCAAATTGCTTCACTGTCTGTGGATATTTTTTTAAATAATTTTAAATCATTGCCATCATGCCCAAAGGAAACCATCCTGTGAACTTGCTCCTAGCTGGTGAGAAGCTAGTTTTTGGGACTGGTATTGATTCAGGGAAAGGGAGAGATCTAGGGTTAGCTGAGCAAAGCGATATGCAGTACCCTGCTGTGTGACCAGGTGGCCACATGACTGGCAGAACAGTAAGCAATGCCATGAAAAAAATCAAGAGACTTAAGGTGTGCAGTACAATTAGGCCAGGGACACCAATAGGTAGTCCAGCTCCAGATGGAAAACCTCTTCATTTTCTGAGGAGCTGGCCCCAAATCTGGTAACTTTGCCTTCCACGTATCTGGAATTGCTGTCGCAGTACAGAATGCCTTGTGACCTCATGGTGATGGGTGGATGATGAAGAAAAACAGCCCTGGGAGTTTGGGTGGACCAGGCAGTACTCGTTAAGGCACAAGTTGGATAGGCCTCTGCCTAGGGTCCCAGAGCCTAGAATTGCAATTAGATCAGTGTCTCATTTAAAAAATGTTTTTTTTTTGTTTTTTTTTTCGTGGTTAGGAAGCAAAACTTAAATGTGAATTGAGTGTAAGTTATATGGAGTCATCTGCCTGAGTTTGCAGGTAGCCTCAGACAATAATTCTGAGACACATGAACTACCCCATTCATCTCTGGCATGTTAACTTTAAGATCTGCTAATCTGGGGGGCCTCCCCACCAACACCACCCCAACAAAGGAGTGTGTGTGTGTGTGTCTCTCAAAGGAAGAGTGCAGTGAGTCTGGTTTACCCATCCACTCGGATACCCTGGCATCTCGATTGTAAGTGGTTGCTGTTACTCCTGTTTCTCAGGCTGTTGGTTGTGGGAAGAGGACTGCTGCTGCTCTCCTGACAGGGAGGCGAGAAGGGGGCCTTTTGTTGTTACCCTGGCTTCTTTGAGATTAGCAAGGGATTCCATGTCACTGCCACTCCAAGTGGTAGATGGAGCCACGGGGGGCCCCATGTTGTAGTATGGCTAGGGCTCCAAATTCCCTTAACTTGGCCCTGGGACTAGGGAGTCATGGAGCCCTGCTAGAAATGCTGGACGTGTTGCCAGGATCTCAGAATCTGTTAACAGGGATCCAGAGATGACAGCTGTCATGGTATGGTAGGAGGAGGCAGGGTCTGAAAATGAGTGTCACTTTGTAGCATGTTAACAGTTATTGTAAAATATACCAATGGGTACTGATGTTGCTCGGTGGCTAGGAGAAAAGTTTTCTGATTTTTACTAATGTTACCTTCAGTATTGTGTAAAAGGGTGGATATAGCGTCTTCATGAAGGTGGCAGTGTCACTACCTCTGCGCCGGCCCCTGGACATAAGTGGCTGCTGAGGATAGTGTCACCATTTAGTTCCTGTCATGATACCCAGTACTGGTAAATTCTTCCTACTTTTAGCTGCTCTCTTCCATTATGGGGAAAATGCCTAGTTCAGTTTGCACAGTGGTTTCCTGATGCATTCCATGTGGCTAGACTTAAAATGTCAGAGAAGCAGGGAAAACTTTTCTAAAAGTAAATCCAAACATTGTAAATAAGAGAAGATTTTTGGCAATATGTTTAATGCATTTATATTATATTGTACCTATTACACCAGGTATTAGCGTGGGACATCGTCATAGCATCTAGTGCTTATCTAGCTGAAATCACAAACCGTTTTTCTGTTAATGTTGTTGTGCACTAAAGCAAATTCCTTCTGTCTTCTTACAATGCCTTAGTGTTAAGCAGATGTAGCATTCAAATTGGTGTGCCACTAACACATCCTTGGGTAGTGGGGCATAACATCTAACTTGTGGAGTTATCTGTTAATCATTGTACTTATTTACCCCAATCTCATGGAGTTATGTCCAAATGTTTTTTTCGATAATTGAAGTATTGTGAACCTCAAGCATTCATAATCATGAGTCAGCCCCCGCCCCCCCAATCACAAGCTATTAAATAAATTGTATTTATTTGCCTTCTAGTTTTTTGAGCCTTTAGGGTTCATATTTTCAAGCTTTTCCTGCTCCCATGAAGACTATGGGTATGTCTACACAGCAATTTAAGTACTGGTCTGAGCCTGGGCTCAAGCCAAATTCCTATTGCATTCATACTGCAAATGTGCTAACCTAGGGCTTAGCCCCAAGGTCCCAGGACCCTGCAGGGCTGGAAGGTCCAAAACCCATGTTAAGCTGGGACCTAGGGTCTGAGCCCTATTGCTTTCCTGTGTGCACGCGGCTCTGGCTTAACTCAGGTCCCAGAAGTCCTCTAGATATATCCCAGAATTCCTGGTGGCAGAGGAGCAGTGCTTCAGGCAACCAGCATAGTGTCTGGAAGTGCCATTACTGCCTGACTGAGTGCGCTCCCCCTTCCTGCTCTGCCTCGTTTGTCCAGAGCAGGAAGCAAAGCTGCCAGGCGAAAGGCATCTCCTGTCCACTGGGATGTTGTGGGTCATCCCTCCCCTGGCCGTGCTGAGCTGGGCACCCTGCTACTCCCTCTCCTGCAGGACAGCACTTGATCCCTGCTCCGCTCTCTGGCCCTTGCTTCTGGGCCCCTCCTGCCCTCTCTGGGGCTGCATGTGCAGGGGCACTCAGGCTACGTGCATTGTCAGGGCAGTGAGTGGGAGCCAGCCCCAAAACTTCCCCACAGCTTCCTGGGGTTCTTGTTCTGGCTTGCTGCGGGAAAGTTTTGGGGCTAGCTCTGATCAAGCTAGTGTGCTAAAAATAGAGCATAGAGATGTTGACACAAGCTGCAGGGGGGGGCTAGCTGCCCCGTGTTCTTACCTGTCCAAGACACTAGGCACGTACTCACAGTGACTAGTTGCTTGCACTACAGAAGCTAAACTCCATTTTTAGCACGCTATGTCAATCAAAGCTAATGTGGGCATGTCTGCTTAAGCTGGAAATTACACCTTCCAGTTAGGAGTGTAGACATACCTCTGCAAACCTTCAGACCAATAGCATCATATGTGGACTTACTGATGCTAATTTGGTACTGGTAACTGCTAGGGATAGGTTGCTCCCATAGGGCAGTGACCATTTTTCATGCTAAATGGGGCACTCATACTTGTAGTTTTCTGCTGCAATGTCAGGGCTAGCTCACCAGAGACATACAAATAGCTATTGTCTCTCATCCTGAAGTTCTGCAGCAACCACGTCTGTAGAACAACACTGTCCCACCAGTCTGCACTTGTGATCCAGGCCCAAAGGTAACAGTCTGCCTGTTAATTATCTTGTGCAGTTACTGCATGTGGGGGATGTGCACCTTTTTTGCAGTGTAAACTGTGCAAGTGCTTGGTTCTTGGCATGTATGCCTTTCACGGTCTCGTTTCAGTGCCCTACCAAATTCACGGTCATGAAAAATGTGTCACGAACCATGAAATCTGGTCTTCTGTGTGTTTTTACCCTGTACTAGGGAGACCAGAGTTTCTCAAATTGGGGGGTCCTGACCCAAAAGGGAGTTCCAGGGGGGTCACAAGGTTATTTTAGGGGAGTTGCAGTAGTGCTACTCTTATTTCTGCTCTGCCTTCAGATCTGGGGGGCTGGAGGCTGGCAGCTGTTAGCCAGGCACCCAGCTCTGAAGGCAATCCCCTGCCAGCAGCGCAGAAGTAAGGGTGACAATACCATACAATGCCATCCTTACTTCTGCGCTGCTGCTGGCGGCTGCTCTGCCTTCAGAGCTGGGCTCCCGGCCAGCAGCCACTGCTCTCCAGCTGCCCAGCTTTGAAGGCAGCGTCACTGCCAGCAGCAGCGCAGAAATAAGGGTAGCAGTACCACAACCCCACCCCCCATTGCTCCTTTATGGGTCAGGACCCCTACAATTACAACACCATGAAATTTCAGATTTAAATAGCTGAAATCATGAAATTTACAATTTTTAAAATCCTATGACTGACATTAACCAAAATGGACCATGAATTTGGTAGGGCCCTTCCTATGATGTCTGTTCAAAAGCTCCTGCAGAAACCTTTCTTGCTGAACAAGAAGAGAGCTGACTGTTCAGCCTAGCCACCATTTTGAAAAAAACAACCTGAACATGGTGTCGGGAATTATGGGAGATTCCCAGTGGAGGGAAATGTACAAGGAAACATCTCTTCTCACAATTTCCCTATGCTCTTTGAGGTATCCCAAAGGCTTTCTGAAATTGCTGAGCAGCAACTGCCTCAGAGAGTGGTGTCAAGAGGTGTAGGTTAGATATGCAGAGGACAGTGCAACCATAATTGGGTAGAATGCAACCAATGTGCATGAAGTGCAAAACTTGCAATGGTCCTGAACCCAAAATTAGATAGATTTTGTGGACACAGTGTACCATTCATTCTTACAAGACTGCTAACCTATTGGTTCAACTAACATTTCAGTTCTCTAGTCCAGAAGGGGGATTTTAAACCAAATTTCCCCTGGGATGCATTCGTTAGGCTCCCACTTATTTCTTGGGACCCATGTACATGCATGTTTGGGGAAGTACTTGATCTTAATAGATGATAAATGTTTTGTTAAAACACACACACACACACACACACACACACACACACACCAAAAAAAACAAAAAACCCGGTTTAATCTGAGTTTAACATTTCCTTGTACAGTTCTTTCCTGATATAACATCTGTCAGACTAACAGATTTCTCAGCTTGATTAGCATAGTTCTCATTGGTTATACCTAATACTAATGGTGGCTAAATAGATACTTCATGTGCATATATGAGAAGTAGCAGTAGACTGGAGAAACAGTATAAATTTTCAAATGTGGAAATGAGATGGAGCTATAATGATTTTGTTGTTAACAAATACTTACATAGTTTGTAGTTTGGACCATATACTGTATCTATATAACACACTTCAGTAGCTTCGACTAACAATTGACCATGTTCTAACTATGACTCTGACTTGTTTTACTAAGTCATCCTGTTACTACTGAGCAGTTAACTACAAAAAAAAAGTCTGAGTGCTAAGTAAGCTTGAATATTGTACAAAACAGACTTGCTAGGCAGGATTTTAAGTAGTCTCGATTTTCAACATTGTTTTCACTTCATTTGAATCCTGCCTGAGTATTGTCAATACATGAAGGGAGAAAGTTGAAATTTGAGATTACTCAAAATCCTGCCCCAGGAGCTTGATGTGCATGCACAACCATTTCACTCTTCCTTTCTTCCACTCCTGAATGTGGGCACAGGATATAATGGAAAAATAGTTGGAGCCATGGATGTGTTCGTTGTAACTAGCATGTATGGTATCATTCATTTTTTAAAATAATTTTAGAATAATAGGTATATCTCCATATACCTATCTCCTAGATCTGGAAGGGACCCTGAAAGGTCATCGAGTCCAACCCCCTGCCTTCATTAGCAGGACCAAGTACTGATTTTTGCCCCAGATCCCTAAGTGGCCCCCTCAAGGATTGAACTCACAACCCTGGGTTTAACAGGCCAATGCTCAAACCACTGAGCTATCCCAATGTAGAGCACACATTATCTTCTCGCCTTAAACTCTATGACTCTGTGCCAGCACACCACACCACACCACAGAAACACCAACCCAGGAACCAATCCCTGTAGCAAACCTCGTTGCCTACTCTGTCCCCATATCTACTCTGGCGACACCATCAGAGGACCCAAGCACATCAGCCACACAATCAAGGGCTCATTCACCTGCACATCTACTAATGTTATATATGCCATCATGTACATTAGCCAAACCAGACAGTCCCTCTCCAAAAGAATAAATGGACACAAATCGGACATCAGGAATGGTAACATACAAAAGCCAGTAAGTGAACACTTCAATCTCCCTGGTCATTCTATTACAGATTTAAAAGTTGCTATCATTGGACAAAAAAACTTCAGAAACAGACTTCAAAGAGAAACAGCAGAACTAAAATTCATTTGCAAATTTAACACCATTAATCTGGGCTTGAATAGGGACTGGGAGTGGCTGGCTCATTACAGAAGCAGCTTTTCCTCTCCTGGAATTGACACCTCCTCATCTATTATTGGGAGTGGACTACATCCACCCTGACTGAATTGGCCCTGTCAACACTGGTTCTCCACTTGCGAAGTAACTCCCTGCTCTCCCTGTGTCAGTATATAATGCCTGCATCTGTAACTTTCACTCTATGCATCTGAAGAAGTGAGGTTTTTACCCACGAAAGCTTATGCCCAAATAAATCTGTTAGTCTTTAAGGTGCCACCAGACTCCTTTTTGTTTTTGTAGATACAGACTAACATGGCTACCCCCTGATACTTGTGCCAGCACTGAATACCTTCTCATGTTGTGCTGGTGAATACTGTTTGTTAAACATTAATGTTTATAATAAACTAAATATACAGTAATGTTTAGCCTCAAACATTGATCTTGGTTTTTAAGCACAAAGGAAAATGATATTAATCTGAACTATCTAGGAAGCATAAAAGCTTTACAATAAAGTAGAAGTTAAAATTTGAGACAAGCTGGAGACTATGTAAAAAAGGATAATTTCAACAGCTGGGAGTACACATGAAATTTTATTGAAAAGGAGATTAGTTTGTTATTTCTGTTTAATAAAAACAAAACCATTCTTTGCAGGAGAGAGTTGGTCATCCTTGTAACTTGTAAAGGAATTGATTGTTTCAGAATAGGCCATTTTCAGCCTCTCTCTAAAGAGCCATGTTGGATTTTTTTGTCATTATGAGTTCCATTTCAGCTCTTTTAGAGTGAGCAGACACAACTGAACTAAAATTTTTTTTTAAACAAATATATAACACAACTGAATAAAATGGAAAGACACTTTCGATATATAAATAGCATATTTTTATCTCAGGATCTCAAAATGCTTTATATGAAGGCAGGCAAGGGATTAGGAAGTGAGAAGCTTGCTTGTTGTTCTTCACTGATTACCATATAAATAATAAAACTGAAACAAGGGTTCAGGAGTGAAGCTGTATCTTTGGCCTCTCTGCCTCTCCATGGGTACCCTTTCCAAGTGATGTGCTTACACCTGTGCTTCTTTGAGCGGAATCATGAGATTCACTCCATTTTTAGATTAGACTGACAAGGCAACAGCCAGGGCCGGCTCCAGGCACCAGGCAACCAAGCTGGTGCTTGGGGCGGCACCTGGAGGGGGGCGGCGCGGCGCTCGGGCCGCCGGGGAGAGCGGGGCCACAGCCGGGCTCGCCGCCCTCCCCCCGGCGCTCTGGTGGCCCTTCCCCCCCCGCGCCCTCCCCCCAGCTGCCGGGGGGAGAGCGGTGAGCCCCTGCCGGGGCTCGCCGCCCTGCGCTCTGACCGCCGGGGGGAGAGCCGAGCCCCCGCCGGGGCTCGCCGCCCTGCCCCCGCCGGGGCTCGCCGCCCTCCTCCCAGAGCTCCGGCCGCCCTCCCCTCCGGTGCCCTCCCCCCGGCTGCCGGGGGGAGAGCGGAGCCCCCGCCGGGGCTCGCCACCCTCGCCCCGGGGCTCCGGCCGCCCTCCCCCCGGCGGGAGAGCGGAGCCCCCGCCGGGGCTCGCCGCCCCCCCCCCGGGCTCCGTCCCCCCCCCCCCCCCGCGGGGGACGGGGGGGACGGCCGGAGGCTTTTTTGCCGGCCCTGGCAACAGCAACCCCCTGCTTTACCAATCATGTCTCTAGAAGGTCCAGATGGGTTTTGGCCCCTGCTTAGAGTTCCATCTGGGAGCCTGTGACCAGTGTGAAAAATGTAGTGGCAGAATTTGTTCAAAATACAGTATATATTTTTTATCCATAGGAATATCACAAACCGGGAGAAAAGGATGTAAAATAAATAGGCATACAAGCATAGTGTTTAAGCTAACCTTAGCCTTGTTGGCCGGTTTAAGTAGGTATCACTTGAGCCAGGCACTCCTCCTCCCCTAATATTGGAGCTGGTCAAGATAGGCTCTACCCCCACAGCTTCTGGCTCTGACATTCTGAATCCTCCCACTCTTTCCCCCCCCCCATCAGTGAAAGTGTGAACATATGTGTCCCTCATGAAAAAGGCTGTCTTCTATCCATTTCAAAGTTCCTTCATTCTAGAGTAACCACCCAAAAAATCTCCTGGTTGTCCAGCAGGGCTCCCAAATGTGGTCAGACTGGTGTATGTTTTTCTCCAGTGGAGGTCAAATGTAGCCTCCCAACTGTGGACTTAGTGTATTGTCCATTTGAGCACCAGGCAAGTGAATTAGAGCCTTTGCTAGATTCCTGGAAACTTAGGAAAAACTCTGGTTGAAATTCAATCCTGAGGGTTCTATAGAGCCAGCCATACTGCAATACTCAAACAATATTTATAAAATTAATACAGATATCTCCTGTGCTCTTCACAAGAGGATTCACCTGCTTTGCTGCTTTTGTGTGCAGCCAGTGGGAACTGGAAGTAAGATTTTGTGTCTGGCTATGTAAAATAGCCTCGTGTAAACTTGAAAGTTCTGTGAACGTCTGCCAGTGTTGCTGTATCAGTGGTGCATTTCTGCTAGTGCTGGCAATGGTAGGAGCACTAGTGTAAACTTGCTTTCAGCATTTTTTATCACTGTGCAATCTACACAGAATCTGGGAGTGACATGGTGATGAAAACACTGGTGGGCAATGTATGCTAGCACTGCCACTGTTGCTAGCGCTGTTGGAGATGTCCTGATCCTTCAGCAATGATAGAACTTCATTAAAATCTTAATCGATATAGATGTTGCTGTGATGCTGCACTCCATGTGTTTTATGGAAATATGCCTATAAGTGTAAATATAATGTAACTGGAATATGCTTTATGCAAAAGGTCTCTTGTAAGGTATCAGTACAAAGCTTATAATCTACTGAGTGTGTTTAACCTATTTGTATGAATGTATCATTCTTGTATCTGAAGCTAGAAATATGAAATATTACTCTGAAGTCCTATGGTAATTATGCAAAGTGTGGGCCGTTAAGGGTGGCTTGGAATCTTGATGGCTCCCATTGACTAGGACAATTGGTTGCGAATGGCTCTGTTTACTTGCAAACCTTCCTGGAAGAATGAAGGCTGGGGTTTCACGGGACCCATCTTAAACCTGGTGCTTTTTCATTTAGAAGGAGTGGGGATCCAGAGAGACAAAGGGTTCCCGTCTTGGGCTAAAGCTATAAAAGGGGGTGGAGCAGAACAAAGGGGGCTGCCAGTCGTGAGAAATCCCCTAGTTACCACCTGAGCTGGAACTAACAAGAACTGTACCCGGGGAAAGGATTGGGCCCAGACTAGAAAGAAGTCTAGTCTGTGGAAAAAAAGCTTATTGGAACATCTCTAAGGGTGAGATTTACCTGTATTCAGTTTCTTAATGTATTAGGCTTAGACTAGAGTGTTTTGTTTTATTTTGCTTGGTAACTTACTTTGTGCTGTCTGTTATTACTTGAAACCACTGCAATCCTACTTTTTATACTTAATAAAATCACTTTTGTTTATTAATTAATCCAGAGTAAGTGATTAATACCTGGAGGAGCAAACGGCTGTGCATCTCTCTCTCCATCAGTGTTAGAGGGCAGACAATTTGAGTGTACCCTGTATAAGCTTTATACAGAGTAAAACGGATTTATTTGGGGTTTAGACCCCATTGTGAGCTGGGTGCTGGAGACAGGAGTACTTGCTGAGCTGTTTTCAGTTAAGTCTGCAGCTTTGGGGGCGTGGTTCAGACCCCGGGTCTGTGTTGCAGCAGGCTAGCGTGTCTGGCTCAACAAGACAGGGTTCTGGAGTCCCAAGCCATCAAAGAAAATGGGCTCAGAGGTAGTTTCAGCACATCAAGTGACAGTGCCAAGGGGGTCTCTGTGACCGAACCCATCACAGTAGCCAGTGTTACAATGTAGCAAATCCCTTGAGCAACAGCTAACAGTCTTCACGTCAAAGCCTGGTCTTTGGTATACAAGTGCCCAAAGCTATCTGGAAAATTTCCCCAGTTAATGGGGTAGCTTTTAAACATAATTTACTTTATGTAATTTTTTTTAGCTGAAATTTCATTATTTTTTCATATAGTAGATTTAATCAAATTAACATTGATCCAAACACACCACAAACAACCCCTGAAATAAAAATTTGAGACTATGATTTAACAAATGCAGTTAAATTAGTCACTAAACTTATAAACCTCTGTTTAGTTTTTTTGCCTTATACATAGGTTTAGCTTTATCATGGAGTGCCATAATAAATATGTCATCCTTTTAAGTAGTAGCCACAGACTCTAGTTCCCACCTATGCTCATTCAGGGTTTTTGCTAAAAATAATCTTGCTTCCTATTTTGTGTGTGTGTGTAACTCATAAAAGCTTCAGAGGCAAACCTGATTCTTGGGATATTTGACACCATTTTTAGTAGTATTGCACACACAAAACTATGCTAAAAGAATGTTAAAGTTACAAAGTCAAGTACTCTAAAAGTTAGGGAGTGCTTAGGGTCTGATTTTTTTTTTTTTTTAAATAGTACGTAGCATTCTATAGCACTTAATATGTTCAAAGCACAGCACCCATTGACTTCAGTTGCAGCTGAGAGTACTTGGCCCTTCTGCAAATCATACCTAGGGTTTAAAGTTGGGACCTAGAAAATGAGGAACACACAGTAGTGAACACCTGTGAAAAGTTTGGTTTAAGTGACTTGCCCAGCATCATGTAAGAACTCTGTTGCAGAGGTAAGGGTAGAATCCAGTTCTCCAGAGTTGCATTGAGTTGCTTTAACCATTAGGCACCATCCTTTCTCCTTCCTGCAGGCAAGTCTCCTTCAGTAAATGGCTCTGATTCATCCCCAGAGCCTGGTCCATATTGTGCACTTAATGATGCAGTGTTCCTATGGAAATAATATTATGTGGTCATGTACTTAAAGACTGTATCATAATGCATACTCAAAAAGTTGAACAAATTAACCTTAATTGTGGCATTTCCTAACTTGAGAACTTGATTTTTGCAGCCTTAATATTCTTTTAATGTATTTCTGATTTCATGGGATTTTAAAAAAGCAAACTGGATCATATTGACACCCTGTAGCGATGCAGGACTCACCCCTGCAGCATCTCCTGCGAGTCCGGTATGGGAATTAGCTCTCCAGCCTTGGAGCGCCCTCTGCAGGCCAATGTCCCGCTGTCATTGGCCCCGTGTCCCTCCCGGACCCTGGTGCCCCTCTCCCTTGGGTGCTGCCCCCTGGCAGTACCCCCACTCTCAGGGTCTCCCCACCCAGGGGAACCCCCAGCCGCTATCCCCACCTCACCTCAGTCTTGGGCTACTGCCAGTCGCCATCTAGCCCCCGCTCACTGGGGCAGAAGCAGTGTAAAAACCACTCATCATAGGCAAGGGGGTTTTGGACTGGCTGCCTCTGCGTACCCTGGGCTGCACCCTTGCACCCTAGTACCTTTCTGGCCTTTGACAAGGCTGCAGCCTGGGGCTTTTCCAGGTGGGAACTCCCCAGCTCCATTGCCCTGCCCCCACTCAGGTACCCTGTTCAGCTTCCCAGCAGCCAGGCCCTTCTCCCTCTAGAGATGGAGAGAGACTGACTCTGCTCCTGGCCCACTGCCCTCTTATAAGGGCCAGCTGAGCCCTGTTTGGGGCGTGGCCACAGCTGAGCCTGCTTCCCCAATCAGCCTGGGAACTGCTTGCTTCCAGCGACAGCCCTCTCCTGGGCTGTTTTAAGCCCTTTAAGGCCGGAGTGGGTGACCACCCCGCTACACACCCACATGGATTATAAGTAGGTTTGGAACCCTTAGCTCCACAGCACAGACATTTTGCCTCTTGAGCTCATGCATAAGTGAGAACAATAGTAGGTTGTCATCCTCTGTGTGGGCCAGCATTAGAAGAGGATGACATACATTTCCTGTGGGTTTCAGAGCAGTCTATTGACTGTGGAGGAAAGTTGAGGCCCATGAATCTTGGATTCCATGCCAGGCCCTGGAGTGGACTCTGGTGACTACAGACCTCTTCTGCCCCATCTCCTCCAGCCTGTCCCTGTCTCAGTTCTGCAGGATTAACATTAATACCTCCTCCCCCACAAAAAACAAAGGTCTGTAAACTGATCAAATTTGGTCTAGTCAATGACACTGTAAACAACCACAATGTATCACTTTTAATCACTTCCAGAATAGAACTGAACTAGGGATACTTAAACAGTTTGTTTCATCTCAAAGGATTCCAAAGGACTTGATCAATAATGCATATATAGTATCACTGAAATGCAGTTATAGCATAATAGCCAGGCACTTAATTGTCACACAACCTGCTACAAAACAATTGAATTAGTTTTTGGTACTCAACAATCCATTAGCAGCTTTAATAAGACTGTAATCTGTTTTTTTGTCCCCCCCCCCCCCCATCGCTTGGAGTGGTAGCACAAAATCCAACTCTGTGCTTGGATTTCAGGGTGAGGCTCATTCTTTAACAGGAGGGTCTTCATTCCAAAGCGGCAGCTGTTTTGACCATAAAAGATTGCCTGAAGCTCTTAGATGAGGACTGTGGTCAACAGCTGCTTCCCAGGCACACTAAAACTGTCCATGGCAAAGGTTGTTTGTGTACTAGATAGAGCAGGGGTCGGCAACCTATGGCACGTGAGCTGATTTTTAATGGCATGCTGCTGCCTGCCCGAGCAGCGTGCCATTAAATATCCTGCCTGGCCCGGCCCACTCTTCTCCGCCGCCCCCCCCCCCCCCCCCCGGGGGCAGAGGGGCAGAAGCATATGTGTGCGCACGGGGTGTGCCCAGGCACACCCTGCCAAATGGCCCCACTCTCTCGGCGTGGCAAGCCGCGGGGTCCGCGCTCCCGGGCCAGAGCGCCCGGCCGAGTGCAGCAAGCCGCCAGCCCCTTCCCCCCTCCCCTGGAGCCCTGGCGTCGCGCGTGCAGCGCTCTGGGGGCTGGGGCTGCGCGCTCCTGCGGGGCAGTGTTTGGCTCCACGGGGAGGCAGACATGCTCCCCGCTCATCTGTTGCCGTGCACGCAGCGCTCTGGAGGGCGGGGCTGCCCGCTTCTGTGGGGCAGCATGTCTGGCTCTGCGCGGTGCGGAACATACTGCTAGGAGCCTCATGGTAAGGGGGCCGGGAGGTCGGATGGGGGGGCAGTCAGGGGACAGGGAGCGGGGGGGTTGGATCCTGGGCAAGGTGGTTAGGGGCGGGAGGGTCTCTGGAGGGGGCAGTCAGGGAGCAGGGGGGGTTGGATGGGGCATGGGAGTCTACGGGTCTGCAGAGAAGAAGCGGGGGCAGGGCCTTGGGGAAGGGGGGGGAGTGGAATAGGGGCACACACACCCCAGCCCCCCACCTTGACCCCCCCTCACACACCCCCAGGCCCATGCCCTGAGCCCCGCACACACCCCCAGGCCCCTGCCCTGAGCCCTGTACCTCCTTCATACACACCCAGCCCTCTGCTTGACTCCTTCACCCCTCCCCACGACCCCAGCCCTGACTCTGGCACCCCCACACATACCCAGCCCCCCCACCCTGACACCTGCACCCTCCTCACATGCCCCCAGCCCTCTACCCTGACTCTTGCACCCCCCCACATACCCACCCCCCCACACCCCATGTGCCCCCCCACATCCTGCCTCTTGCACCCCCCACATCCCCACCCCCACCCTGAGCGCCAAATGGGAGCTGCCCAGGTAAGTGCCCCACACCCAAACCTGCCCCAACCCTGAGCCCCCTCCCTAATTCTAGCTCCTGGCCACTCCCACCTGCAGCTCAGTGCAGAGAGAGGAAGAGAATGGGCCAGAACCAGGGAGAAGGTAGGTACCCACTGTATGTGGGCAGGGCCGGGACCCCAGACCAGCAGCGGGCTGAGCGGATCCGGCAGCCAGGATCCTGGCTGGCAGGAGCCGGCAGATGGAACCCCTGAGCGGCAGTGGGCTGAGCCTCTCAGCCCACTGCCGGTCTGGGGTCCCGACTGCCGGCCCCGCACAGCCTGCTGCCGGTCTGGGGTTCTGGCTGCCGGACCCTTGCCAGCTGGTGTCCCGGCCGCAGGCCCCGCTTGGCCCGCTGCCGGCCTAGGTGAACAGAACCCCAGACCAGCAGCGGGCTGAGCGGGCCGGCAGTGTAAGATCAACATTTTAATTTAATTTTAAAGGAAGCTTCTTAAACATTTTGAAAACCTTGTTTATTTTACAATACAGCACTAGTTTAATTATATAATATATACACTTAGCGAGAGAGACCTTCTAAAAAACATTAAAATGTATTACCGGCACACGAAACCTTAAATTAAAGTGAATAAAAAAAGACTTGGCATACCACTTCTGAAAGGTTGCCAACCCCTGAGATAGAGCTTTCTTTGGAGCCTATTGAAGGCTATGCAAGTGAACTTCCACAGGATCTAACCACCTTGATCATCACCACTTTCTGTTTCAAGTGCAAGGGACGCTTCTTTGACTGTGTCGTCTTATGTTCTTAACAAATACACACACACACACACACACACACACACACACACACACACACACACACACACACACACACACACACACACACACACACACACACCACACCAGGCATAAAATGACTACAAAAATAAGTTTTAAAAAGCTCACAGTTTTCCCATTGGGTAGAAAGAGACTCACGTGTGACAAATGGTAGTCATGTTGCTTAATGTGCTCGGATACTATGGTGATGAGGACAGTATAAGAACCTGAATATAACAAAACTTCGAAAAGGCTTTGAAAAACCAAATATACACTAGACCGTTTATATTGGGATGATAGTAAAGTGTTCAAGATGATTCTAATTTAGTGTCTTGTGTGCAGAATTTTGAGGGCCTACGTGCAAAGAAGGCTAATATTTGATTGTATGCATACAGATTTTCATTAAAAATCCAAAGGGGTAGAGCCTCAGCTGATGTAAACTCTCATATGGCAATTTACATCAGCTGAGGATCTGTTCCTAAATCCTTCTCATATATGTGACATACCTTGACGTGTGTATACCTTGAGAATTTTTTGTTCTTGCAGATATTTCAAGATAGGCAATGATGCATGCCACTCACCTGAGACTAGATTGAGGTTTAGATTTACACTGTGTAATCTATACATTTGAAAATGGGTGCTTGCAGTTTTGGTCCTGGTAACTTATTTCTGGTGAACCATCATGGCAACTAATTTTAATACCATGTGAATTACCGTTATTGCATATAAATTGTTCAGTTGGTGTGAATATGTACAGTTTTACCCTGTCTTCAATCACCCCATAGAACAAAATCCTGGTTGTCCTTGATGTAGAATGTATTGGTGTCTTGGATGATATTAGCTCATTGCCTCTGGTCAGTGTGGTCATGTGAAATGTCATTTTTTGAATTTTCAGTATAACTGGCAAGAAGATAAGAGTTGCAACAGCTGACCTCAGCTGTGAGATTAGGAGTGAGGGATAATCGGAGCAAGGGCATTTGAATAAATTTGACAGCATCTAAAATAATAATTTTTCACACATTTGTCCCGTCCCCTTGTGTCCTTGATCTGAGTAGTTGGATATGAGATACATGGAAGCCTCTAGCAAGCTAGCACTATGGGCTTAGGTGGGGGAGGGGAATGGGAAATTTGGAGGCTTGCTGTAAATACTGTGTCCGATAACTGCCTGAATAGATGCATGGGATAGGGAACAGGTCACTGCTAATCTATATGTGTGTGCTTTATGAATGGAGGTGGTGCTTTGACTTTTGCCGACCAGCAGATTTTTCTCTTTTGGTTTGATCTGGAATAATCTTGAAACATCTGTTCTCACTTTGAGGCAACACAATCTGTTGGTGAACAGGGATGTTTAAAAGGGCCCTTTACTCTTAACGAAAACTTTTGAGTATAAAAGGAAATGCCAAGTTGAAGGGGTCAGCTATTCACAGAGAGGGATGGTGAAATGTATTCACTTTTGTTGAATGACTATAAGTTGATTGTGCTTCTTTATGCAGCAGGATGGCCAGTGAGAACTGGAGTGCTGTTATCTGGGGTTTTCTTCTGGTGAGGTTGGCGCATAGCAAGAGGCTAGAGGTTTTATAGTCTGGAAATTAGAGTTCAACATTTGGGTAGCTATTTTGTTGCAAATATATTTTTATTGAATAAATTAAAGTGGGTTTAAGAATAACTTTGTAATTTAAAATATGGTGATGAGCTACTTGGTTGGTTGTCATGGATCTTAATTTTTTGGGGTGATAATAGGTAATCTCCTATAAAGAGGGCTGAGCTGAACTGCAGGGAATGTCCACAGTATGCTTAGACACTTCTGGAGGTAGTTGGAGAGTTGACATGAACTTCATTCCAATAGTGAGCTTTAGGCAGCTAGCTTGCTTTCTCCTGTTGGTGCAATTTCACAGATGTCTCCTTAAATTTGGATAGCACCTGAGGATAGAGGACTGGACTTCTCATCAAGGCATTTTACCTAGACCTTGCTAGTATGTCACACTACTTCCCTCATTTTTATATCTACCTCTGACGTCAAGTTTGGTCCTGTAGTTAGAGGGTATCTGGTCAACTGGTCAAAGGAGATCTTGTTGACTACTTTTTTTTTAAAAACCGTTCAAATAGGGAATTATATTTTTATTTCAGACATTTACACTGGGTGTACAGCTGAGTAATGGCCAAATAAGAACTAATATTTTCCAGTAGCTTCAATAACAGTAAACTGTTTGAGCTAAGTAATTTAATCCAATTTAAAATTATACACACATTAAGCATCTGACAATTTAAGAAACCCAGGAAATGAAGAGTTAAATTAAACTGGGTCCTTAATCCACTCTTTTGTACTTAAGTATATTGCAAAATATTGTCAGTCACATTGGCACTGCAGAACAGTATCTGAAGGCACAAAAGCCTATTCATAAGCTGAGTGCAAATATATAACCATGGTCAAAATAGTACATTCCATTGTTTATGTCATCATAGCTCAGGAAGAATTGCTCCTATAAATATATTTCCAATGTTTTCCAAAGCAGCATTTTGCAATAATGCAAATGATGGAGGGCTATATAGAACAAGGATTTTCAAAAGTGCCTAAAAGAGTTAGATACCCACTTCTCAGTGAAAATCATTGGGATCAGGTGCCTAACTTCCTTACGTGCCTCGGAAAAGTTTCACTTTTTGTGTAGAACACAAAACAATTTACGTTAAACTAGTTCAACAGGGAATTAATTTATTTTAAAAATAAAGAAGAATAAAGATCTTGAACATTAACAAATTTAAGAGATTTCGGTTTTCATTCTCAACAGTATTGCATAATTTAAGGTCATCAATAACAGCAGTCTTATTTTTGGGGTGATAGTGGATGCTTGCCTGATGTCAGATACAACATTTTATGCTTCTGTTAAGTAACATAAATGAAGATCCATTGCCAATAGCCAGTTTTAGCTTGTTGGAGAGGGAGGGGAAGGAGTGAGGATGGGGCATGCTGGGTGGGGAGGGGGCGGAAGTGGGTGGGAAGAGGCAGGGCGGGGGTGGGAGCGGGGCCTGGGGTGGAGCGCGGTGTAAATAAAATCGCAATAATTCTAAAGAAAACAGGTTCCCTCACCATAAGCTGAAAAACATTTCACAGGCTGTCTCCCTTCAGCTTGGGACCGCCCCTCCCACAGTTCAATGATGCTTCTCTTTGTCTTCCAAAAGATCTTTCTTCCATGTGTCGAGGTGGGGGGGGGGGGGGGTAATGGGGAAGCCATTGTCTCTTATTTTATATCCGCCTCCTCCCTGTGAGGAATACCCTCCCTGCTGGGGTGCAGACAATCAATCTGTGGTGTATATGAGATTTGAAATGTCTTTCAGGTGAATAGTAAATTTCTTGCTCACACCTTCTGTGTGTGCGATGTTTGAAGCATCTTTGGGGATGACAAGTAAGGCCTTTGCAGTCCTTTTGCTCTCTCTAAGGCCCTAGTCTGTGGGTGTTCCCCAGACTCAGCATATTTCAGTAACAAACAAACATATAGCAAAATCTCATAACTTCATGAGAATGATGATGCACACATTTAACAGAACAATGATGTTCAACAGATTATGACTTTTCAAATGATACCTCACAAGGCATACTTTGTACAACATATATCATAACTTTGGCTGTAACACAAGGGGACCTGCAAGCCACAGCCTGTATGTTTCGCTAAGGCGAAGCGAAGTTAGCATACATATGTTTGGGACCTTTCACCTAGATAGGTGGTGATGAACTAAAGCATAAGGTCTTGGCGTCATCGTGGATAGTTCTCTAAAGATGTCCACGCAGTGTGCAGAGGCGGTCAAAAAAGCAAACAGGATGTTAGGAATTATTAAAAAGGGGATAGAGAATAAGACTGAGAATATATTATTGCCCTTATATAAATCCATGGTTCGCCCACATCTCGAATACTGTGTACAGATGTGGTCTCCTCACCTCAAAAAAGATATTCTAGCACTAGAAAAGGTTCAGAAAAGAGCAACTAAAATGATTAAGGGTTTAGAGAGGGTCCCATATGAGGAAAGATTAAAGAGGCTAGGACTCTTCAGTTTGGAAAAGAGAAGACTAAGGGGGGACATGATAGAGGTATATAAAATCATGAGTGATGTTGAGAAAGTGGATAAGGAAAAGTTATTTACTTATTCCCATAATACAAGAACTAGGGGTCACCAAAAGAAATTAATAGGCAGCAGGTTTAAAACAAATAAAAGGAAGTTCTTCTTCACGCAGCGCACAGTCAACTTGTGGAACTCCTTACCTGAGGAGGTTGTGAAGGCTAGGACTATAACAATGTTTAAAAGGGGACTGGATAAATTCATGGTGGCTAAGTCCATAAATGGCTATTAGCCAGGATGGGTAAGAATGGTGTCCCTAGCCTCTGTTCGTCAGAGGATGGAGATGGATGGCAGGAGAGAGATCACTTGATCATTGCCTGTTAGGTTCACTCCCTCTGGGGCACCTGGCATTGGCCACTGTCGGTAGACAGATACTGGGCTAGATGGACCTTTGGTCTGCCCCAGTACGGCCTTTCTTATGTTCTTATGTTCTTATGTCCATATAGGACTGCAACCTTTAACATAGAGGATGCGTTAAAGCAGGTTGGCATAGGGGATTTCCTAAGTTCATACCCTTTTAAACTTAACGGGTACACCACAACTTAAAACTTGGAAAGAACCAAAATAACCAGTTAGGACAGAAATAACAAATGTGATACCATGGCCCTTTTGTGGTTAGGTATCAAATGTACGTATGTGATAATAAGTTGAGATCACTGATATACTAACCCATAGGAAAAAGACACTCCAACATTAATAAGATGAGGAAATACAAATAAGGAAAAGGGGGAAAATCCCCTACTGAATATGCATCAAACATAGTGGCATCAGCATAGCGTGTTATAAAAGTGGCATCCCAGCCTAGGAGCGGTAGGCGAAAGAGATGTAGTCCTTGGGAGGTGCCAGAGTGACGGTCACTGGTGATGATGGGGAAAGTGATGGTGATGAGGAAGATGATGGCTAACATTTCAGGATATTCTACAGAAGATAGTGTGAGTATATGGATGTGCAGATGTACATTCTGTAGTATCTCTATCTGCTTACTGAGTTGGGGTGTTTGTGACTGTGCTAAATGTATTAATAAACTATATTTGTAAATATAAAAGAGTTCCTATAGTGTGAGTGTTGCACTGTGCACATTGGGGTTCCCAACTGTATAATAATTTGAATAATACTGGGCCTGATCTTGGGGCAAGAACCTGTCAACCCACAAAGAGATAACTAGGGATCCTTAAGTAATCAATATAATTAATACATAATCTAAAAATCGGGCAACACCATATAAAAATGGGGGCTATGGGGTTACAGGGCGGTACATGGGTTAAAATGTGTCTGTGACTGGAATCCCAGGGGAGCCACACTGAAGTTACTCAATTAGGGTGAACCCCAAAGAATGGGGCAGACAATCCCCAAAGCTGGTGCATATATCAATACTTAGATTTACCAAGCCAGCACAAAACAGCTTCTATAATACCTCACTGGTTACCCAGAAACCAACAACACAGTTCCCTTAAAGCAACCCAGCCTTAGGCCTCCGCCCAGACACCCAAGTCAAATATGATGAGGATTACTGAAAATCTTATTCATCATAAGAAAGTTTTACCAATACCAAAGGATTGGACACATTACCTCCCAAGTTAATGAATATTTCAGATCTTACCCAAATACACGCTTACAGCCAATCCTTGTTAACTAAACTAACATTTATTAAAAAAGAAAAGAGAGAGAATATTGGTTAAAAGATTAGTGTACATACAGACATGAGTACAGTTCTGAGATCAGATTCATGGTAGAGATGGTGAGCTTTGTAGTTGCAAAGAGTTCTTTCAGAATTAGACCATAGGTTATAGTCCAATGTTCATATTCAGGGTGATCCAGGTGGGACTGGAGATCTCAGTCTTACAACTCAAGCTTCCCCTGCAGAAAGCATCAAGCAGATCTGAGATAAAAAGGATCAGGACCCAAGGGTTCCAGGCCTCCTCTTGACAGGCAATCATGGAGACTTTGAAGTAGACCTATTTCCTAAGCATCACCGGTAATTAGCTATAGGGATTAACATAAGGCAATTGCCTGTTTTCCATCATTCGCAAGTGATTTTCTGTACATTTCAAAGAGAGGTGAATACAGTGATATCACTATATTTACAGTTCATTTAAATGGTAAGATTTCCTTTTGATCTCTGAATTACCAGAATACAGCATAAACAGGGACTGTTTGATTACATTGTTAACCTCTAACAATATAGATGTGAAAAGCAACAGAGAGTCCTGTGGCACCTTTAAGACTAACAGATGTATTGGAGCATAAGCTTTTGTGGGTGAATACCCACTTCGTCAGACGCATGTAATGGAAATTTCCAGAGGCAGGTATAAATATGCAGGCAAGAATCAGTCTGGAGATAACGAGGTTAGTTCAGTCAAGGAGGGTGAGGTCCTCTGCTAGCAGTTGAGGTGTGAACACCAAGGGAGGAGAAACTGCTTCTGTAGTTGGATAGCCATTCACAGTCTTTGTTTAATCCTGATCTGATGGTGTCAAATTTGCAAATGAACTGAAGCTCAGCAGTTTCTCTTTGGAGTCTGGTCTTGAAGTTTTTTTGCTGTAAGATGGCTACCTTTACATCTGCTATTGTGTGGCCAGGGAGGTTGAAGTGTTCTCCTACAGGTTTTTGTATATTGCCATTCCTGATATCAGACTTGTGTCCATTTATCCTTTTATGTAGTGACTGTCCAGTTTGGCCAATGTACATAGCAGAGGGGCATTGCTGGCGCATGATGGCATATATAACATTGGTGTAAACACACAACATGATCTACCAATATGTCCCTAAAGGTTGAATCTGGGTCAGTTAGCCTGCAAGCTGCTTAACCCTTTCTGGCCATGGGTCACAGTGTCACATCACCCAGACAAGGATTAGTTTCCCATGGGACCACTGCGTTCTTCCTTAGGATGCAAAAGTACGGCAAGTCTAGGGAATGTTTTGATAGAACAGGCATGCTGATATAGGCTGTTTGCTTTGAGTCTTAGAAACTCTAGAACCTTTGGAATTCTGGTTAATTTCTGCTTCAGGTTTTTCATTTCAGTGCTGGTTAGAGTGCTGTATACTTAGGACTGGCTTATTAGAACGTAAAATGCTTTTCATATTAAAAAAAATGTTTAACTGGAAATATGATTTCCTTGGGATGGTGCTCAACAATAAGCTCTCTTAAAGATATGTGATTATATTTTATATTCCTTCGAAGAATTGTGAAGCAACAATCCATGATGTGATTGATTTATACTGCAAAGTCCTATTGGCCCTGGAGGGTCTGAGAAAAGTTAAGAGCTCCTTTTTTTTCATTCCCTCAACCCCATATCCCCCATCCAAACTCTAGTCTTTACATTCATATAAAACTGTACTCCGATAGGCCACCTTTTCAGTTTTCAGCTGCTCTACTGAAGTATATCAAGACTTGACTCAGATGGTAGCTTTTACATTATACTCCAAGTAGTCTTAATTAATTTCCTGCCTCACAGAATAAGGCTTGGTCTACACTACTAGCAACTTACATCAAAAATCCACACTTCTGAGTGACTAGTTATATTGACCTAACTCCCAGTGTGGACTGTGCTATGTCAATGGAAGGGCTTCTCCTGTCAACATATCTACTGCCTCTCAGCGAGGTGGATTATCTATGCTGACGGGAGAAGCCCAAGAGATCTTGGTAAACCAAAGCTTATATTTGATTAAGCAATTGCAGGCTGCCTTCCTCAAATGAAATTTTTGGGCCTGAGGTCCAAAAGAGACCTGTCATTAAAAGTGATCAGTGAAACAAGCAATAAAACTATCACCCCCCGCCCCTTCAAAAAACACCAACCAAACCTGTAAAAATTGACCCATCCTACTTAATGATGTATAAATACGCCTCAGGTTTTTTAAAACAAAATTTGTGGCACATTAGGAATTAGTAGCAGTCCAGGACACAAACTTCTTCTTTGTACTTCATCTTTTGGCTTTCACAGTATTGAGTTCAGGCATTCAAAATTAAACAGTCTTCATGAAATGGGCTTAACAATTAAATTTTAAATAATACATTTTGTGTTGTTTGTTTGCCTGCTCCCCCTCACCCCTGTCTTTAGCTTTTGGGGTACACGCTGGTCATGTTTTAAAGATTCTTTTGCAACTCTGAAGTATAGAGAATTACTTTAAAAAAAATTAAAAGTGAGATTGTTGCCTAATTGATTCTAGGAATTGTGACTTTAAAAAAGAGCACCAGATGTTGTGAGACTCATGATAAAATCATGAGTTGGCAATACTGCTTTTGTACTGAGGAGTAGTTCTTGACAGACATAATGATGGGACTTGCATATGCTGTGTCAAGGCCCCCAATTTTAGGCCAAGTTGCAAAAAAGTCTTAATAGTGAACTGAATTATTAAAAGAAAAAGTACTTGCTGAGTTGTTCCCTCCAACATAGCTACCATGGGTTTAATTTTGATTTAGATGGTCTTGGGTTTTATAAACCCATTCCAGGTACTAACAGCCCTGGCCACAAGAATTGCTGGTGGTCTGTTGCTAGGGCCTGCTCTGCTGAGCTAGTGGGAGATTGGCTGCTGACTTCTACCCCTGCTAACTGAGTCACAGTGCAGAACTCAGAGGCTCATAGAGATGGTAAGTGAGGAATAGTCATCGCTGCCTCTTGCTTGGCACGTTGTTGTGTAGCTAGATTTTTGTGGGAATGAAGGATTATGGGCCTCCAGAAAGTTGGATGAGAATCCAAACACCTAACACTTTTAAATCCTGAATTAAGACATATTTAAAATCAATAATTAACCAGAAAACACACGGACAAACTTCTTGTGGCTCCCAAATTCTATAGCTTATTTGGAGAATTTTCCCTGATCATGCCCCCTCCCTCCCAATGTTGACAACTATGCTTCTGTTCAAGCTGTTGGGACCATCCAACACAGAAATATGTTAACTTTAGGTTTTTTTACCTGTGAAGCCTACTTGAAACTTCCTGGTTCATTGAAGCGATCTCAGAATGCAGTGGGACAAATAACTGATACCATTGCAAAGCAAGCATTTGTGGGGGCATTTTGGGGATCTTTGAAGGGACCTCCTGGGTCATCGAATCCAGTCCTCTGCTGTCACATGCAATCCAGAAATATAATCCTGTCCCAAATTTATCAAGCGCCATCTTAAAACCAGTTAGGTTGTTCGCCACCACTACGCTTATTGGAAGCATGTTCCAGGACCTCACTCCTCTGATGTTAGAAACCACCTTCTAATTCCCAGCCTAAATATATTCAGGGCAACTGCACATATATTTCTCCTTTATAGTTCAGCAAGGGCAACCACTCAAGCTTCCAGCTCCCCTGGCCATCATCTCTCTTAAGTGGAGATCCAAGGCTCTCCATTCTGACCAAACTGGTCCCTGTTTTCTCTCTGTTATTTCCAACAAAAGACAGTCTTCCTAGACAGGCCTGCTTGCTTCTCCCCTCAGAGACAGTACATAGTGTCATTACCAACAGTTATAAGATACCACACAGCACTTCCTGTGCAAGCCTATTTATTTTTAAGGTAAAAGCACTAGAGAGAAAACTTACATCACAGCCAGTTTATACCCATTTGTTCTGGTGCCAACATTGTCCTTTAGCTTGAATATCTCTTCTCCGTTCTGGGTGTTTATCCTCCTAAATAGAGAGCAATCATATCGCCTCTCAGCCTTTATTTTGCTGGGCTAAACAAGCCTAGCTCTTTTGATTTCTTCTTGTAAGGTAAGTTCTTCATTCCCCATATCATCTTCATAGCCCTTCTTTGCACCTTTCCAGATTGGATTTATCTTCCTTGAACATGGGTGACCTGAATCGTATATTGTATTTCAGATGAGATCCTAACAGTGCATTGTTCAATGGCATTAATACTTCTCTATCTTTGCTGGAATTACCTTGTGTGATACATCCTAAGATCCCATTTGCCTTTTTCACAACTGCATCACTTTGATGGCTCACAGTAATCCTGTGATTGACTAATATACTCAGTTCTCTCTCTTCTGTTCTTTTTGGTTTTTTTTTTTTGGTCAGTCACTGAGGTCGTATCCTTTCCCCTTTTCTTTTAATATATTTTGTCCATTTAGATTGTAATCTCTCTAGGGTAAAGAAACTCTATTCTCACAAGTCTGTAAAGTGCCATGCATACCATTGGCATTATTGGTAGGGGCCACCAAATGAAATTAATGGGCAGCAGGTTTAAAACAAATAAAAGGAAGTTCTTCTTCACACAGCGCACAGTCAACTTGTGGAAATTTGCTTGAGGAGGTTGTGAAGGCTAGGACTATAACAGGGTTTAAAAGAGAACTGGATACATTCATGGAGGTTAAGACCATTAATGGCTATTAGCCAGGAGGGGTAAGGAATGGTGTCCCTAGCCTCTGTTTGTCAGAGGGTGGTGATGGATGGCAGGAGAGAGATCACTTGATCATTACCTGTTAGGTTCATTCCCTCTGGGGCACCTGGCATTTGCCACTGTCGGCAGACAGGATACTGGGCTGGATGGACCTTTGGTCTGACCCAGTACGGCCATTCTTATGTTATGTAAAAGAGTTAATCTACAGGGTTCTCAAACTATAGGTCACAACCCTGTTTTAATGGGGTCACGAGGGCTGGAGCCTGGGGCCGAAGCCCAAGGGCTTCAGCCCTGGGCAGTGGGGCTCAGGCTTTGGCTTCAGCCGGTGGCGGCGGGGCTTAGGTTACAGGCCTGGGGCTGAAGCCCTTGGGCTTCGGCTTTGGCCCCCCCGCCGAGAGTGGCAGGGCTTGGGCGGGCTCAGACTTTAGTCCCTGTCTCCTGGCGTTGTGTAGTAATTTTTGTTGTCAATGAAGTTTGAGAACCACAGATCTACATTATATGGTTTTAAGCTAAAGGGTCTAGTCTTTTCTGTGGGTGTAATTCCCATTATTTTATATTGGAGTGTTTATTTTACACTCATTTGAAAATAGCTTAGGTGTTGAACTTCCTTTCACCCTTCTGTCCTCCTTGCCTTGTGGTTAAATGTGTATTTTGTAATTTGTAGGGTGCTATTTAAAATAAATAAATA
The DNA here is from genome assembly GCF_028017835.1 of Emys orbicularis. Lineage (NCBI taxonomy): Eukaryota > Metazoa > Chordata > Testudines > Emydidae > Emys > Emys orbicularis. The sequence continues at coordinate 2,834,288 of NC_088696.1, read as the reverse complement.
AAAATGTACCTTTAGAAGTCCGGATTAAGAAATAGAGCTCAGGATTTAAATCTTCTGGACAGATATTTTGACTCAGAATATTTAGGTGAATAAATGTCTCAGTCTGGTGTGTCAAAATATATTGTCTGAAATCTTGCAGGCTTTTTTTGGCGTGCTAATACAGTTGGTACTTCACAAATGAAGATGAGCCCAGATGAACTTCTTTCCAAGTCTAACTTTCCTTTCCTACTCTTACATACATCAAGGAGATGCATAGCTTAGCTGATGGACTGGGAGGATTAAAGTATTAAAAGCTGAAACAGACTAAAGACCTGTTTATTGCCTACAAGCACAACATGTCTTCTGGTGCCACATGATTGTTCAAATTTTTTAGCTAAAAAAAGTTAAATATATCAATTCATTCCTTCTCACCCACGATATTACTTTAAGCAAACAGGGCCCTGTGATATTGAGTTTGGGATACAAAGCATACTTAGCACTTAGATCTTGGCATTTAAATGGAAATTGTCTTTCAACTTCAAGGTTGTGTATTTGATAGGCAATCCGGAGGCTGTTGGGTTTGGATATACTACCTACTTTACACCTGCAAAATTTTGGATATTTATGACTTTAGACCTTATGATCTTAGCTGTGGGTTATTTTTACTCGCCACTCATCTTGCAAGGTTTTTCCAAGTTTAACACAGCATATTTCAATAGTGTCAACGTTACTTACCCCCTCCCAACATTAATTCTAAATTCACTCCTAGCAGGCCTTTAAAACATAATATCAATAATGGAAAGCATCCCCACAGAAAACATTGTTACATAACAATAGCAAGGGAGGTAATTGTCAGTAGATCTGTCCTACTAATAGAAATCCTTCAGGAATGCAGTGATGTAAAATATCAAATGTCTGGACATAGTGAAGTTTGGGGAGCACTTTCAAATATCCGGAATATGATCCAGATAGTGAGTCAGCACTCTTTATTTCTGATTTTCCTCAAGCCTGTGAATTGGGTATATGAGTCTTTCTACCATCTCTGTCTCTCTCTAGAGAGGCCATGTTAAAAGAATGGTGAGTTCAAGCACGGAAAAGTTAGAAAATGCCAGAGCTAAGATTGTCTGTGAAAAATTAATTTGGCCCTTTTGTGCACATGCATTATGAAACAGTCTTTAATTACAGACTATATTTTTTCATAGGACCCCAGCCTCATTCAGTGCCCAGGATGGACACCTCCTGGGGATGAATCAGAATTGTTTAGTGAAGAAGACTTGTTTATAGGACCCCGGCCTCATTTGTCACAGAAGTTGGAAGGTGTTTTATGAATGAGGGAGGGAATTGCAGGAAGAGAAAGGATGATCTCATGACAAAAGTAGCTGAATGCCACCCTGGAGATGCGGATTTTATGCCTGCCTCTGCCACAGTTTCTATGTGATGCTTGGCAAGTCACTTAAACCTAACTTTTTAATGTTCTGTTCTTCATTTTTCTACTCAGGACCCTAGGTCTGATTTGCAGAAGTGCTCAGCATTCAACAGCTGCAACTGAAGTCAATGGGAGCTATGCTTTGAATATATAAAATGCTATGTACTCTGAAAAATCAGACCCTAAGGGACACCCAAAATTAATGGACACTTTTGACCTTATTCTGTTTGCGATTCAGTTCTATGTCTGTAAAATGGGAGTAATTATTCCCCCTCTTCTCACAGGGGTGTCATGAAAATAAATTCACTAATATTTGTGAAGTGCTCAGATACTGTAGTGGTGAACACAATAGAAAAGCCTGTGAGAAAATTAAACATTCTGTATTCAGAGGAGAGTTTGAATAACATGTAGTAAATAAGGTATAGGGGCCATGCATTGAACAATAAGGAAAAAATGTTGAATAGCTGCTCATTTAGTGAGCACTCTCCATCTTGAGGCAGCAGTCTTGTAAAAAAAAAAAAAAAAAAAAAGGGCAGGTGATAACACAATTAAAGACTGTATCATAATGTTTATGTACAAGGGGGCTGAATTAAGATTGCACTGGCAATCATAAATTTGGAATTTTCCAAATTTTGAGTGCTTGACTTTTCAATTATAACATTCTTTTAACATCATTTTGGGATGTAATGGTAGAGAGTGACTGATCCAAGATGATATTAAAAAATGGGGGAAAATATACTTTAAATTTATAAACTGCTGCTGCCCAGGCAGTTCAGGCTGTAAAATTCATGATAAACTATAGAATACAATTATGAAAATACAATAATACTCATTCGATAAAATTGCTCTCTTAAACATACAGTAAGCTCTTTAATGCTCCTAATCACATTAACAAAGCAAAATAATATACCAGAATTGAAAAGTAAACCAGTTACATAATCAGACTTTTAAAAATATGATTTCAAATCTCAAAAGTATATGGACCATTGTAGTCTACCTTGTTTTTGTGTTTGCTCTCCATAAAAATCAGGATTCCATTTGTGACAGGTACTAAAACATTACCTGTTTATTTTGCACTGGCACAAATGTAGATATTGTAGAGATCTGTATGAAATCCTAAATCCAGTAGTGAGGATACAAGGTATCCTGTCAGGAGAAAGAGATTTATTCTATGCCAAGCAAGCTGACCAGTGTCCACACTGAAGACATATCAAAATTATCAAGAGGAGAGAACAGAATGTCAGATCTAGTATATACCTTAGGTAGCTACCAGAACAATTAGTATTTTGTCTAACATAACTAGGAGAAACAACGAGGAGTCCTTGTGGCACCTTAGAGACTAACAGATTTATTTGGGCATAAGCTTTCGTGGGTTAGAACCCACTTCATCAGATGCATGGAGTGGAAAATGCAGGAGCAGGATAAATACATGAAAGGATGGGAGTTGCCTTAGCATGTGTGAGGTCAGTCTAATGAGACAAATCAATTAACAGCAGGATACCAAGGGAGGAAAAATAACTTTTCAAGTGGTAATGAGAGTGGCCCATTTCAGACAGTTGACAAGAAGGTGTAAGTAACAGTAGGGGGAAATTAGTATTGGGGAGATAAGTTTTAGGTTTTGTAATGATGCAATCCCTCCTGTATTATACCCGCTCCTATATTTTCCACTCCATACATCTGATGAAGTGGGTTCTAGCCCACAAAAGCTTATGCCCAAATAATTTGTTAGTCTCTAAGGTGCCACAAGGACTCCTCATTGTTTTTGCTGATACAGACTAACACGGCTACCACTCTGATAACTAGCATCCTTTTCCCCACAAAATAGTGCTGAGAGGTCTGTCTGCAAATGAAATACAATAAAATACATCATAAATTCATTAATGCTCTGATTTTTTCCCCCTTTTCATTATCCTCTTCATTTTCTTTCCTTTCATCAAATATCTTGTTCCTTTATCACTATATTTTTGCTCATTTGTCTAATGTTCTAGTAACTTCCTATATCTTATTCTTTCATAATCACTACAATTCACTGTTGTTTTTCTGTTACATTCTCCTCCCCTTTGCTCCCTTTCTATTCCATTACTGCCTGCTCTCCCTCTCCTACATCACTTTTGTCTATTTCTGGTTCTTTCTCTCTTTTTACCCTATACTTCCTGAGGTATGGCAGCTACTTCTCTTCCCCATTCCCTTTGGTGTTCATTTCCCCCCCCTTCCTGTGTTCTGTGCATCTGACCAGGATATTGGAGTTGAGGGGGAACGGGAGGAATGTAAGCAGACATTTTTATTCTCCTCCCCATCACAACCTGAAGCTAAATAACTTAAAACGTGCCTGAAATTTAAGATTCTTCTTTCCTCTGAAAGCGATTCACCAAAGGAAAAACTATTTGCCACATATTGATCCTTTCTGATGTAAGAAGACATCATCCTCGTTAATCTTGTAGTAGTCTTTGTTTTTATATTAGAAATATTGGATTTCAAGTCAGTCTCTCTCTCTCTCTCCCCCCCTCTTTTTTCTTTTTCTTTTTAAATGGATCACTTTGGATGCCTGGAGTGTTGTAGGGAACCTCGGATGAAGCTGGATTTGCAGCTAGCCTAACCCTAATCCTGTTATAGCATCATTCCTTCAATCCTCCCCCCCCGCCCCCCACACCAGATATTTTGAGGGCTGGTAGAATTGCAGCTTAGGTTTTAGACAATATTGTTTTGTCAACACTAGTATTCCAGCAAAATGAGAAAGCAGGGAGTAACGTATCTGAAATTTGTCATTTAAAAAAAAAGAAGAAACTTACCTTTTGGGGAAATTAGTAATGCAGTTTTTGTGCAAAGTAAGCAGCAGATGGTGTGAATGCTGCTTTTAATTATTATTATTATTATTTTTTTTTTACAGTTCACCTTTAATAATTTCAGCGAATAAATAAAATTCTTTAGATATCCTACCATGGAAAGAGTCAAATTTATGATCAGATAATTTAATGGATTGTTGTAAAGTATCTGACTTTATATTGGCATTTGATTATTGGCGGTATTCTCAGGTGAAGCCATCTGGAGATCAACATGCCACTCAAGCTGTAAACAGACACACCCTATAGATGTCAAGTCAAACAAGAAATAGTCTCTCCCATTGCGAGGAGTGATAGAGTGGGTACACCCTCAGTACAAAGGAAAGGGTTTTTACTCAAAATACTTCTTAATACCCAAGAAGAAGGGCAGCTGGAGAACCATCTTTGATATCTGCCATCTCAACAGCTTTATTTGCAAACTCAAGTTTCACATGGTCACACTGGCATCTATAATCCCTTCCTGAGAAAGGGACATGTACTATACAGCTCTCAACATGTAGGACACATACATTCACATGGACATTCACCCTGCTCACAGACATATTCTTGGATTCTCGATGGTCCTGATGATTTTCAATACAGCGTACTCACATTTGGCCTTGCTACCAGCCCCAGGGTTTTTACCAATGTCTCTTTGGTAGTAGCAGGTCATATATGGTGTCATGGCTTCACTGGCTTCATCTATCTCAGCGATGGGCTTCTTGTTGCCAAGACACATCAAGAAGACTTTGAGTTGATTTAATCAGGGCTTCAGTTCCTGTCTTCCCTAGGGGTCAGTATAAACATGGAGAAGTCTGTCTTCACTCCAACACAGACCTTAGACTTCATCAGAATATCCCTAAATTCAATCATGGTGAGGACTTGTCTGCCCAGGCGCAGGTTCCTGGCAATGAACTACCTCATAGACCAGCTCATAAGCAATCCTCCAGCACCAGTTAGAATCTGTTTTTCCTCTCCTGGGACTTATCACTTCATGCACTTGTCATGCTGTTTGCCAGACTCTTATATTTGTTGCCTGCAAGCGTGGCTTCAAACAGTGTACTCACCAAACCGACATTCAATGAACACCTAAGTAGCTGTTCTCATCTGCTCTTGTGGAAGAATACCCACCAGGTATGCATGGGTGTTCTCTTCCTTTCTCCCTCACCAGACAGGATGATCATTACAGATGTCTTCCTTTAGGTCGGGAAGCTCACGTGGACAACCACACAGTGCAGGGGGAACATCTCAACAGTCCGGGATGTGCATCAGTATTTTTGAACTGTGGGCAGTTCGAGAGGCTTGCAAAGCCTTTCTCCCAGTCATTCAAGGTTACCATGTCCTCGTAACGTCTGACAATCTGACAGCCATTTTTTACATCAACAGACAGGGAGGAGTGAGTTCTACGTCTGCACGCAGGGGGATCGTCAGTCTATGGAATTGGTGCATCAGCAATCAAATCATCCTGTTGACAGGTATCAAAAATGTGCTAGCGGACTCCCTCACAGATACTTTGCTATTGACCTTGAGTGGGAGTTACACAACATCAGGGTGAGCACTATTTTTGCTGTATGGGGAACCCCCATAAGGGACCTATTTGCCTGTTAGACAAACAGGAAGTGCAATACACCTCTATCCTGATATAATGCAGTCCTCGGGAGACAAAAAATCTCACTGTGTTATAGGTGAGACCGCGTTATATCGAACTTGCTTTGGCCCCCCTTGTTCCCTGACCGCCTCCTCCAGAGACCCCCATCCCTAATCACCCCCAGGACCCCACCCCCTATCCAACCCCCCTGCTCCCTGTCCCCTGACTACTTCGACCCCTATCCACACACCCCGCCCCACTGACAGGCACTCACTGGCAGCGGCGGGAAGCAAAGCAACGTGGCCCCAGCCTGCTTCACTCCGCCACCTCCCAGCCGCGGTGCTCCGCTTCCCGCCGCCGATGAGTGCGGGGAGGTTGGGGAAAGGACACCCCCCGTACTCACCTGCGGCGGGAAGTGGAGCACCGCGGCTGGGAGCTGGCGGAGTGGAGTGGGCTGGGGCCAGGCTGCTCCGCTTCTGCCGGTGAGTGCGGGGGGATCCCTTCCCCCAAGCCCCCTCCCCCGAGTGACACGGCTGGGGCCGGGGCGGAGGGAAGCAGAGCAGGCTGCTCCCAGCCCCCCCGCTAATCCCCCGGGCCACTCTGGACCTGTGGGGCCCCCAAAAGTGCCCCCCCCACAGCTCCTGCCTCCCAGACCCTGGGGGGGAATCCCCTGACTGCCCCCGAGACCCTCTGCCTCTTATCCAACCCCTCGGCCCAGCCCCGGCCTGGCACCCTTAACACGCTGCTCAGAGCAGCGTGTCAGAGCTTTACTGCGTGGTATGCGAACTCGCATTATATCAGGTAGCGTTATATTGGGGTAGAGGTGTATATACTGCTCCGGAGGAGCCCTAACATGTCACTCTCAGGGTGATGCTGTACTTTTTCCATGGCCAGACCATCTGAACTATGCCTTCCTTCTGTTACCCCTCCTACCTTGGGTCTTATGGAAGACTCATCAAGACAGGACACAAGTCATCCTCATCACCCCTAACTGACCCAAACAATTTTGGTTCCCAAGTCTCCTATGTAAGTCATCTCAGTCACCAGTCAACATTCACCTTTTTTCTGATCTTCTGATCCATGGGAAGGGCAAAATCAGACATCCCAATCCTCAACCATTCCATCTCAGAGCGTGGTTTTTGAATTGGCATCAATTCTAGAACATTCATACTCTGAAGCTGTACAAAGCATCCTTATTAATAGTAGAAAGGATTCCACTAGAAAATGCTACTTAGCTCATCTCTGATGGCAGATACACCTTACGCTATATTCCATATAGAGACGGGCTCTTTGCACTTACATCCTGGTGTAGCCAATGATTTTAGTTTATTATCCATTTATTATGTGATATGATTAATCAATGTTATATTACATATATTCATTGTATGTTAATTAGAGTTAATTTGTAGGATTATAAAAGTATAACATTGATCAGTATTTAGAGGAACCAAGTATTAGACACGAGTAAGACCAGCTGAAACACAAGAACCTGTAGGTTGAGGCCTGCAAGACTTTTAGCTTAGCTATTTTAGGACTTGGAGACAAGAAATGATGACATAAGTGACCAGAAAATAATCCGATGCCCTAAGATTATGGGAAAAGAGGTACGATTATGAAAAATTACTCAGAAGATTAATATTACATCATAAAAATACTGTAAAGGCGCATCTGTCTCCGACATGTCTTAACCACAGTATACAGGTTGTGCGTCAATGTTAATGAGAATAAAGGAATTTACACAGTCTATAGAAAATTGGGGGATCCTTAAGTTTCCAGGGGACCCAGACCAATAAGGGAAAAGAGAGTTGACATTTTTATGGACGTGTGCTAAATGTAGGTATAGACAGAATCACATTATAAAAAGGGGATGCCTAGAATGGGAATATTTGAGCTCCCTATGGGAGACTCCACCATACCTCTACTGATGATCAAGCCATGAGAGACCCATCAGACCCTGACACTGTTGTTAAGGTTGTGAGTCCCTAGCCTCTGTTTGCCAGAAGCTGGGAATGGGCGATAGGGGATGGATCACTTGATGATGACCTGTTCATTCCCTCTGGGGCACCTGGCACTGGCCACTGTCAGAAGACAGGATACTGGGCTAGATAGACCTTTGGTCTGACCCAGTATGCTTGTTCTTATGTTATGTTCTTATAACTATATTTGTAACTTGTGCATAGGTCTGTATAGAATTTCTATATGCTTGGGTAATCATAACTTTAATTGTAACTTTAATAAACTTGTAAAATAGACTAGACCTTGTACTTGTGAAGGTATGTGTGGTCACTACCTTTGATCTTTGTGTTCCTAGAGAGACTAACTCTGAAGCAAGTAGCAGACGTGACTTTCACTCTGTTAAGCTTGAAACTGTAGCTACCAGAACTGAACCCCCAGTGGTATAATACCACATTATATAATTCACGTTAAATAAAATAAAAGGCTACACTAGGTTCACACCCAGAGTAATTTCAGCTGAACCAGTCAAGTTCACATAACGTATTCTTTCCAAAACCCCACACATCTGCAGAAGAGAGGAAGCTTCATTCCTCGACGTGTGCTGAACATTAGCTGTTTACCTGCAAAGAACAATATCAATCAGAGGGTAGCCGTGTTAGTCTGTATCTACAAAAACAACAAGGAGTCTGGTGGCACCTTAAAGACTATCAGATTTATTTGGGCATAAGCTTTCGTGGGTAAAAACCTCACTTCTTCGGATGCATAGTTACTTTCACTCTATGCATCTGAAGAAGTGAGGTTTTTACCCACGAAAGCTTATGCCCAAATAAATCTGTTAGTCTTTAAGGTGCCACCAGACTCTTTGTTGTTAATATCAATCAGAAAATCTCCCAGACTGTTTATCTCCATAGCAGAAAAAGTTTGAGGTCAAGGTATATCCTCTCATAGAATATCTAAACGGATCTTGGGCTGTATTTTACTTTGCTATCAGCTGTCTAATCTTCCTCACCCTCCTGTGCGTGAGGGCTCATTCCTGAAAACACACATGACGTTAATGGCATCGCTTCAAGATGTGCCTCTGACAGTTGCAAAGCAGCTGTGTGAAGTTCCATCCACATGTTTGCGAGGCAGTATGCTTTAAGACTGACTCTTTCATTGACTCATCCTTTGGAATGACAGTTCTTCAAACAGTTCTGCCACCTGCCTCTTCACACCCTCCTATATGAGTACTGCTTGTCAGTCACCCACAGTGGAATACACATTGGGACCAGCATTCGAAGAAAAAAAGAAAGTTACTTACCTTCATAACTGGAGGATTTTCTACATGTATGGTCCCTAGCTGTATTCTACTACCTGTCGTCCTTCCTGTCTCCTTTGGACCATCTTTGGATTCACGGTATAGAAAGAATTGGGGAGGCTGTTGGTCCACCCCACCCTTTGTTTCTTTGGTTGGAAGCACTAGGAAAGCAAGGGCAAATGCGTGGCCCAACAGACGCTGCTTTCAAGATTCTGTGGCTCCAGGTGCATGGAGCGCATCCGTATCCACAGCGGAATACAGATAGGGACTACATATCTCCAAGAACCTCCAATTATGAAGATAAGTAACTTTCTTATTCACAGGCCATTTACTATCCAAATAATTAGTAGGAGTTTCTTCATTCTGCCCCATTTAGTGAGCTTCTGAGGTTGAGGACATGATGAGCAATTGCTATACATGTCTTATAGTTATTCAGGGTTAGATTTCCCAAATTTTTTTGTCTTGAACATCTATGTATGCCATTCATTATAGAATTGACTCTGGATAGAGGTTTTTAGTCAGTTGCATTGTCAGCCTGACTGTACTTTCATAGTTAAATGAAGTTCCTCTTACAGAAGAAATGCTGTGCAAGTCTTGATTACTTTAGGTTTGATTGGACAGCATGATTGTTGTCAGACAATTTTTCAATAATGCATATAGAATTTTGCACATATCTGGCTTAGGCATATAAGTATCCTGATACAGGTGAAGACAAGGTTTTTCTGGCATTTTGGAATGCACATGTAAATCGCATTTGCATGTGTACATCAGAGTATTTGTACGCCTAAATTGGGTGCATGAAACAGTAATGATATGCATTTGTGCATCACTTTTGTAGAGTTTGCTCTATACTTGTGTGTTAATATCTTACTAAAGACCCATGATTCTAGCTTTACAAAATGTGCTAATAAATATACTGTAAAGTAGATTGATGGCATATTCTTATTGTCTGAATGCAGTGGCAGCTTTTATTATGGGGCTCATTTTAAATAATTGTGATTACAGGAGAATAGTTTACCTTTGAATCAGCAGTAAACGTGGAAAAGCAGAGTGAATTTGGTGTTAGGTGACTTAACATCTTAAACTTTGCTGTTGTGGTTTTGTGTCAGGCATGTCGTGTGTAGCAGCCATAACTGTTTTACAACAGATACATTCACAAAAATACTTATTATTTATACTGCCATACATTACCGTAGAGTCTGAGGGCCTTCCACATAAAACAGCATCTCTAGCGGGTTCTGGCTCTTTTCTGATATCTTTTCAGTTTATAGAATCTTTGTTTGGGGTATTTTTTTTTTTCTTTTTTTGGCGGTGGGGGGGAGGGAAGGGGTGATATATGTTGTGACCATCATTCTGGTTATGGTCAAAAAAATTATTAAATAGGAAGGTTTTACATTATTTCCTAAATATTAGTCTGTTCTCCATTGGAAGCTATTTCCACTGCTTGAATACTGAGAGTAGTTTTGTCTCCAGATCTCAGGTACTTTGTTCTGGGTTTCATCATCTGCGTTGTTTCAAAGGCACCCATATGTGTTGCAAGTTCATAGATGGTCACTCTGTGCCTTGAAAGGGAAAATGCAAATTTGCTCAGTCTTGAAAACTTGTATATTTTAAGTTTAATTTTTTTAAAATCAACTTGATTCTATGGGTCAGTGATCTCCAAGAAATTTGCCTACGCAGCTTCTTATGAAGCTTCTTGAGATGCCACATCGATAGTCTATATTCCTAGACTAAAATCTTTAATATAATCCATGTTTACAAAAATGACAGTTGATCTCTGTGTTTAAACCCCTCTTCTCCCTTTTTTTTCCCTCTCAGAATCTGTCTATGACCTCCTCCCAAAGGAGTTGCAGTTACCACCCTCCAGAGAAACATCTGTAGCATCCATGAGCCAAACAAGTGGTGGTGAGGCAGGTTCGCCTCCTCCAGCTGTAGTTGCTGCTGGTAAGCATTCCACTTTGCTCAGTTATATCCTTAAGATGTGTAGTATTCTGGCCAACATGAACAGTGCTGGCAAAGTTTGGAGTCTGAGACGATTATGAAGAAATAAATGAGAGCTCATTCTAGGAGACTTCTAACAATCAAACTAAGTGATCTGCATTACAAGAAAATTTTACCTTAATCATACTTGCATTACATGCATAATATACTTATAAGCAAGAAATGTAATACTGTGCTTTTCCCACTGGTACATTCTTCAAAACCATAAGTGTGTACTAACTCCTAGAATGCACTCTTCTCTTCAGATATGGTAGGCACCAATTTGGATCTGAGTCAATGTGTGTAAAATAACTAATTCCACCTAGCATAGAAGATAGAATATGAGATGGTATTTTGGCCTTAAGTCTTTTATAAGGCTATAGGAAGAAAAATACCATGTTTTCCTTTGTATGGCCTGAAGAAGCTCTCAGGATTAAACCACACTTTATATATATTTTCTGTTGTTGCATGTACTGTAATCTTTTTATTGCATATTAAAACATAAATAACTAGTTAATGTGATTTCATATTTATCAAAAATGTCTGAAAGTACAATTTAAAGTAGGTACACAGTTTAGAAAATTAAGCACATTTCCTTTTACAATGTGTCATTTTGGAGAAAGTGTGGGACATGACACTTAAACTGTATTTATTTACAAAATACTAAGATCATCTCCTTATGCAGAATATTTTAAACTTAAAGCATAAAGTCCCTTTTATTGACCTTTGTTTTTAAAAAACTAAATAAGGAAGAGTTAGTCCATTGCTAAGGATAAAGTTTTGATCTGTGAGATTGGCACCAGTGCTCTCCAGAGTGCTAGTGTATAGCTGGAACTCTTTGGTAAGCAGTTTCACTTTAGCAAAAAGGCAAACCAATCATTGTGCCCATGGCTTATACCTCTTCTCTAATGGGCTGAGATTTCTTGAATAATTGGATCCCTGTAATCTTTATAACATTATATTAAGTTTGAGAGTGGTGTGTTGACCATCAGTTGATGTTCTAGAAAATTAATGTTTGAGCTGGGGGTGCTGGTAGCTGCAGTATGCAGCTTTTGCTGTAGATTCATGTGCATTAACCGTCTATATAAAAACATGCCCCAGAAATGCACAGTGCAATAAACAGACTTCCTGGTTGGATGCTGAAAAGGTTTAAATCTGTAAGAGAAACTTACAGCACTGATCACCGTTCATGTTTTGCCAGACGTTTTCTAACAGAGTCTGTGGATTTAATTGTGTACTGTGGAGCTTGCTAGTCATTAGATTTATAAAACGTGGTAATTTCTTTTACAAGTGTTTGATTCTAAGAGATTTTAAAATACAAGAAATTTTAGCTCAGTTCTTAATAATGAATCTGGTTCAAAGGTACAGCAACAACCGAGCACTGTTGCAGAAACATAGATTTAAAAAACAAACTGTTACAGTTAAATCCACAGAAATGTAACCGCTAATTATGTGTGTACCTTTACTGAGACAATTTTTGAGTATTTGAGTTTAGATAAACAGAACTAAATGTCTGTTCCTGCTAGGTTTTTAGCATCTGCTGATAGTCAATCCAGATCTGCTTAAAAAGCTGGGAATGTGCTAGCTGTGTTTGGGTTACACTGCAGCATTGACACTTCAAGACTATAACAGGGTTCAAAAAAAGAACTAAATAAATTCATGGAGGACAGGTCCATCAATGGCTATTAGCCAGGGTGGGCAGGGATGGTCTCTAGCCTTTGTTTGCCAGAAGCTGGGGATGGGCGAGAGAGGATGGATCACTTGATGATTACCTGGTCTGTTCATTCCCTCTGAAGCACCTGGCATTGGCCACTGTTGGAAGACGGGATACTGGGCTAGATGGACCTTTGGTGTGACCCAGTATGGCCTTATGTTCTTTCCTTTAAAGAAAACTGAAAGAAAATAATGTAGATCAGAGGTTTATTTGTAAACACTGGAAGAAGTTTCCATGTTCACTGAACTAAAAGGGGTCTTTAATGTCACCTTCTGATGAAGATTCCTCTGCATCAGCATTGTGAGAAGCCAGTTGGGTTTTTAGATTTCACAGGGTGCAGTTAAAAAGCTGGATCAAAAGTGGCATACTTGATTGTAAAGATTGTAAGAAATTTAACAGCTTAGATTATATAAACTTTGTTAAAAATTAGTATAAAACATTAAAGTGTGGATCTCATTACTGCTGTCACCTGCCAAAAAAGTGAGTGTCTGAAGGATTGAATCTTGGTATTTTAAATAGTGTATCATTAGTACCTCGAAGCCCCAGTCAGTGATCAGCACCATTGTGCTGTGCACACATGTAACAACTGTGATGGTCCGTAACCCAAAGAGTTTATGGCTGGGCCTTTCAACGGAACCTAAGGGGGTTATGTGCCCATATCTAATTGACTTTCAGTGCCAGTTAGGTGACTAATTCCCTTAGACCCTTGGTGAAAATCCCAGGCTACACTTTCAGGATGTGACAGGAGTCAACTGAAGGATAAAACAGAGACAATGCAAGTGAATCTACTGTTCGTGTAATACAGGGGTAAGCAACCTATGGTACACGAGCTGATTTTCAGTGACACACACACTGCCCAGATCCTGGCCACCAGTCCGGGGGGCTCTGCATTTTAATTTAATTTTAAATGAAGCTTCTTAAACATTTAAAAAACCTTATTTACTTTACATACAACAATAGTTTAGTTATATATTATAGACTTTTATAGAAAGAGACCTTCTAAAAATGTTAAAATGTATTACTGGCACACGAAACCTTAAATCAGAGTAAATAAATGAAGACTCGGCACACCACTTCTGAATGGTTGCCGACCCCTGGTGTAATACGTAGCAGTGGCAGTGTTCTTCCCCTCTTTGCCTCCACCATCTGGTGCAGTTTGGGAGAAGGCTTCTCTCCCCAAAAGAACCAAAGGTGTGGGGGGCTGAACAGGAGCACCCGTGTCTCTTTCTCCTGCAAACTTGGGACAGTTTTGGAGGTTGTGGGGGGAAGAAACACCCCCTTTGTCTCCAAGATTGGGAGAGGTTGCTTGGATTAGTCTGGTAAATTTTGGACCTGACTTGTGACTGCCCCATTTGGAAGCTGGCAATAGGAGAAGAAACAGCCCTCTCCACAAACAATAGGAGAGAGTGGAGAAGTGAGTGTGAGGCTCTGCCATGGACCCAGTGGGCTGGTTACTAGTGTTGCCACAAGATCCCTGATCATGCTCCTACTGCTGCATTAGTGCCAATGGCCCTGCTGCAGTCCCTCCAAGCAGACTTCTGATCTGCCACTGGGAGGTGAGATGAGGCCCGAGTCTCTTGTCCTCCCCACCATCTCCTCCACAGATCCCTCTCTGAGCATGTAGGATTTGTCCAGTGCAAAGAGATGGATCCTGGGCTGGGGATACTCAGACTCTGCCTTCCATCTTTCCCCTTGACCAAACGTCTGCAGGGAGGGGAGCACAGTAGTCCAGCTTTAGTGGGAGGTCTGGGAAGTTTATACTTAGGGCTGGAGTTAGTAGACCGGAGCCCAGGCTGGGCTCGCCTAGAGCATTACACATGCCTTCTTTTTGAATGTTTTGGAGAGACTGATTCTCCTATTCCCAGGGGAGCCATAGTTTCCAGTTGTGGTGGATTACACTTGCCCAGCCCTCTCTTCAGTGTTCTCTCAATTCTTGTGAAGGAGGAGTTTGTTTCTTCCCCCTATACCCAAAATTCTCCAGGTTCCCAAAGGAAGGGAGCACAGGTGCTTCAGTCAGAAGCCTGCTATTTCTCCTTCTTTGGAAGGAGCAGTCTTCCCCTGTGCTGCACTAGTTCCTTTTTGGGTGCACCCATCTCTATTATATGCCCCAATTGTTTTAGGATTGCTGCAGTCTCTTCAGGCAGCTGTCATAGCTGGTTCTGACTCTTGCAGTATAAGGAGTCTGCTTGGATGAGGCTCCTTTCTGTTAATAGGAAAAAAAGTGGGAAGGTCACTCCAGGCTCCCTGTGTGTATTGTAGAGAGAGAAAGAGGTGTGTGTGTGTGTGTGTGTGTGTGTGTGTGTGTGTATTTATATTTAATTAAAAAAACCAAGATTGGCCGTTCACTCATCTGATTGTCACTTTTCAAAAGTGGTTAGTAAAAGAACACAGACACACATTCAAGTGGCTGACGTTGTAGAAATGGTAAAGTTGGGAAGAAAGGTGACCTTGGCATCTTAGAGTTCCACTATCATAAGCCAGTTTGTTCTTTCTAGTGTTTTGTGTAAATCTTTTGGGTGCTATCTTATTTATCCTAAAACTATAATGTATTTTGTAATGTTATAAGTCTAAACCTACATCACTGTAGGTGAGCCCATTAAATACATTATTTTTTTAAGAGATGGAGTTAACTAGAAATAGGTCTAGCATTTAAGTATGTAGTGTAAAAATAAATAAATAAAATGATGCAGGTGCACTTCACTAGAAGCAATGAGATGATTAAATCATAGGGAGTGATCAGAGTTTTTTTTTTTTTTTTTTTTTTTTTTCTCCTTTAAGATTTAACATAATTTGTTTTCTGCTTCCCTAGCCACAGGGTGACACAGTATCTGGCTGAAAATCAGATTACTGTAGGGTTTTCCATCAGATGATTTGCTCTGAGGTTTTGTTCCATGTAAATGCATTGCATAAAAATCTTGCTGCAGCTAACTCTTCAGATTTTTGGAGGAGCAGGATGGGCTGTTTTCAGGTATGAGGGCCTGACAGAAACAGACTTCTAGTTCTACCATTTAACATTTGTTTTACAACTTACAGGTCAGTTTAAAAATATTAAAACTGAGTCAGGATAGTTGGATTTTCATTAACACATTTTGATAATTTTAATATAAGCAACACAATGTGTATCTCATATTCATCAATTCAGATGAAGAGTTTTACCCACTCTTTGAATGTCAATCAGGCAAGTATAACCAACGAGGAATCCAGAATTTTGTGCTGCAACATTGATATCCTCAGCTTCTTTCTCAGGTACCTAGTTCCATCACACTTCCAGAAAATAGGAGGAGGAAAAGGGGCTCCCTATATGCATCAGCACTAAGGACTAGCATTGTGAGCTCATTGTATAGACTGCTGCATGTGGGAGCATCTTCATCCAGAGGGCAGGAAAAAGAGTAACGTGAGCCAGCACGAGCATATTACTAACAGGAAATATGGATCATTTACTAGGATCTTTTGATTGCAGACCCAGATGACGAAGCAGTCTCAATCTAGGCTATAGTTGGAGTTGATCACTTACATAGATCAGCAGCTGGAGCTCCAGGAACCCACACTTTTGATGTTCCTGGCATGAGCATTTTCAAACCTTTGTAGGAGAAGGTGCCTGATTCTTCAGTTGTATTTCTCAGATGTTGATGAGATTTTTCACATTTGGAGGACATGGGTTTGTACGAAACTGATTTAAACAAGTCTTTATCTTTCTATTCAAAATGCTAATCTAAGTCTCTTCTCTTGTGTTCCTTTCTAGTAGCAAGTCAAAAGCCCTCTGTAATCTTCTGTTTGGAATACTTCAAATACAAGAGCCCCTGTTCCTAAGCACTTTAAACTGTATTGCTTTTTGAAAGGTAAATGTGAAGGGTGAACCTGTTCTCTGAATTAGTATGTACAATAAAATCCTCTCTACACTTGCATAGAAAATCTAAAGGGAGCATCTTGACTGCCAGTTGTAGTCCTGTTCCTTCTCCCTCCAGTAGAATCTTAACAAAGGACAGTTTGCAAATCTTTGGGGTGCAGTAAGGAATGCATCTTTCCAGTGTTTCTCTTTGATCTCTTGTTCCCATTTTGCCACTGTGGGAATAGATCCTTCTTCCATATTTTTTCCTCCCCACCATTATGAACAACCTTCCTGCATCTAATTTGGTTTTCTGGCTGTTTTCAATTCCCATCTCAACTTTCCTAGCTCTAATAAAACAATCATTTTGTTTCCTTATAGTAAACACTGGGACACAAATTCCACATCCCTGAAGCTTGTTCACAGAACCCTCTTAAATTGCATATATAGAATGTAATCAGACAGGTTGAGTAATGTTTTGGTAAGAACAATATACAACAATAAATGATATTGGTATCTTGAGAGAGAGTAGCATAGACCTGTTAGATCAAATTTTCCCTGAAGATAATTCTGATTGCACATTCTTCTTATGTCTTTCCCCACTTTAAAAAAAAAAAAAATGATCTGTGGGATTCTGTCAGCTGCCATCCACGAGATATGAGGTATTATGGAGCAGGTGGAATCTGGTATTCTAAACAAAAGGAATAATACTTCTGAATCTTAGAAAGTTTGTCCCTGTGGAGTGGGCTAATTGAAACATCTACAGTAGTGCTGAATTTGCTAAACAGTTACATTTATACTACAGCTAGGGATATATGGATTGTTCCTTTCTTTAAAATGGTATATAAGGAGGCAGGTTTAAAGAGGTAATTTAACTTCTCTTGTGGCGGGGGGGCCTCCATAATTCTTGGAGTAATCATTTTTGTACATTTAATTCTGAAAATGATATTTTGCTGCTCATTTGTTAATTAATACAAGAGCCATACAATTAATCATTTGTCCCCTCTTGCAACCATACTCTAAGGGTTAGATTCATTTTCTTCCTCCATAAAGCTGAAGAAGCTTTTGGGTAATACTCATACTAAAATATTCAAATCAGTTAATTGCAAATAAAGTTTGAAAATGGAAACTGAGTTTTTGCAGAATTGGACCCACGACATCATCCTTTCTTTTGTTTATTTCCATATATCAATAGCAGAAATTTATCGTATTTATTCTAGGTGGACTTCATTGCCAGTGTCAGTCACTGGTCCTTTCCTTTGATCTGGAAGCAGTTACCAGAATCTTCAAAGGTGATATGAGTGCTAACATAGCAGGTTTATGATGTCATTTGTTGACTTGATTATGAGAAATAAAAAGCTCGATCTGGTTTTGGTCTGGTGTCCAAAGTCTTGGAAAGCTTTCAATTCTTGTGGTTCGTAATCAGCTCTGCAGAAAACCATCACTTCAATCACAACACAACAGATGAATGATCGGGAAGTGCCTTTCCATATGTTTCAGGGGAGGGAATTTCAAGGGGGACAAACTTCAGAGAATGCACAGCTTTGAGGAAAAACTATCTATAGCAGGTTTGTTTCAGCCAAGAAATATCAACTGCTTCTCTTTTTTTACAAGGTTAATATACATTGTAAAGCTTTTTAGGCCAGGTCTGCCTCTGACTATGTGATAGTGCAGTGCTTAGCATACTGGGGCCTCTGAGCACTGTTGTAATACAAATAATTTCTGAGCAAGGTATTTCTAAACTGCACTCCCCTTCCCAGTATGTCACTTCTAGGTACACACTATTTTGAAGATAGTTTCAACAGTCCAGGAGAGGCCAGTGTCTAATTAGCTTGGTGGCAGTTAAGGCAATGATGTTCCCTTATCATTCTGAATTCTGTGTGTAATGGTGAGAGTGTAGATATGTACTGGGAGAGTCGAAGAAAGGAAAGTTTCTCACAAAAACACTTTCCATTTAATCGAAATTTCTGTTGGCTCTATATGTTCCCTTTAAGTTCTAAAAATACAGTGGAATAAGTAGTAGACCTTTAGGTCTACTAATTCCTATTTCTGTTCTAGTCCAAAGTTGCTTTCAGCCTTCTCTTGACTGATGTATAAGCAATAAAGCCCACCCATTAAGAAGGTTTTGGCATTAGTTCATTATGAAAATGCACCATTGTTATTATCAAATAACGCAGAAACAAACACAGGAAAAATAGGACAAACCTAGTGTGTAATTACTGGGGAGAAATTCCTTGTCATAGTGGTATAAAAACGTCACTTAGTCCAGCACAACATTACTACATTTTTGAAAGGAACTGGTGGATTTGAGGAACAGAAGGGATCATTTCCTACCCAGAGATGTTTTTCGTAATTCTGATCCACCAGTCAAGACATTACAGAATTATTCCTTTTAAGATGGTTTGATTATGTCAGGAAGTTGGGGAGATGAAAGGTGAGAGCTGGAAGAGGGAGCAGCTGAGGAGGTGTAGAATTCTGCCTGACTTGCTTGATTGCCTCTGACACCACTCTGAGTGGGAAAACCTACTAAACTGAATTGGTGGATGAGAACCACTAACAAAAAAGTTGCAGGTAAGAAATTACTACTTTTGTATCTTTAAACATGAGTGTAAATAATTGGTGGTGTTTATATAAAAACAGATTGAATGATGTATTTAATCTAGGTATAAAGTACTGCTTGTTTCAGCATGTAATTGTAAGAGAATTGAAACTGTTTTGGACTTAATGTAAATTAAAATAACCAGCCTATCTTTAATCTGTTTGACTATTTTTTAATAACTGGTGAATTGGATTGCTTGATTATATTTACTGGGATGCTAGTTGTTTTCTCTATTAATACTTAACTTGCATTCTAGCTCCGCCATTCAGAGACAGGCATCGTGTGGTGGGTTGTGACAGTGTCTGTCAATAGTGAAGACAAATAGTGCCAGAGACACTTAACCCATCCAATCTCACCCAGGGTATAGGTCGGTCTTGTTTTCAGACTTCTTCATAAGTCTTTTTTCTTTCTTTTTTGTTTCTAAATAGTGGATTGATTGAAAACTAAACTTTTTTTGTAAAGTTTTTGACTTTACATCAGTAATACTAAAAGAAGAAAAGTAGAAACCCAAAGTTGGCATATGAGGTGTTAAAAGCAGGTTTGCAGCCACTTTGTAAGTTCTGGTTCATAACTTTTAAACCTTTGGCAACACCAGGGTTGATGCTGGAAATTTTGTATGTAGTATCCTTCTGTTTTATTCTGAAAAAGTCAAATATTGCCAAGAATATAACATGTAAGGTGTATAAATAACATTCATAGAGGGCCATACTCTGTGCATTAGGCCTATAAATAAGGCCCCACTTGAATTGCGGGATGATTGTCAAAAAATTGTGGCTGAGTTGCAGACAAGACATGGAAAATTGCAAAAAAGTAATATGGACCTTATTTGCAGTAATAAAGTCCATTATTATTTTTCCGTGATTTTCTGCTGTCAGGGTCCCGGGGCTGAGAGCGGGGGGCTGTCAGAATTGCAGTGGAAACCTAATATTGCAGAATCTGCAATTTCCACAGTATCGCAAGTTAAGTAGGGCCTTACCTATAAATGTCCCAAATTTCACCCTGTGTGTTGTTTGAATTTTCATTTTTGTCAACAATTGTTTTCTAACAGCCTGTAGTGGACCGCATGGTAGGCCCTGAAAAATCAGGAGAGTTCTTAATGACTTCTTATATGTAGTGACCATGCACAGGGGGTTGGAATACTTAACAAAACAAAAGGTCTCTCACATAATTGCATTTGAAATCTTGCAATTTCCACTGTGGGATGTGACTCGCATTGCAAGATAGCGGCATGTTTTAAATGTCGGTAGTAAGGCATTTGTTTCTTTTTGAGGGATTGTGAATCCTTGTAGTATTGAAGGATTTCTGTGAAGAGAGTGAACAAGGATTTAATGGAACAAGGATTGGCTCCTCTTAAGCTATTTTTAAAGACTGCAACTCCCTCCAGGACAAGCAGTGATCATCCCGCCCCCCATAATTATTTTAAAGGCTGAAAGTCTTGTTTGATTTCACAGAATTATAGAAATATATAACGTGGCCTTAGTCAGTAATTCAGTAGCTAATGTTTCTTTCCTTTTCAATAAACAAATTGTAAAACAAAATCCTGCACTCATTTGCACATGGGGATGCTCTTTGCTATGCATTCCACTCTTCCTGATACTAGCCTGTGAATTTGGTAGCATGCATTTGTGCCACATGGGCACTGCATCCCCTTTTCCCACTGCCTGCTTTCTGGCTGCTTTTTATTTTCAGAAAGAACCTAAATTATTCCAATTCGTAAAAAGAAGAGGCTATGAAAATAATACTGCTTTACTGCCCTGAAAGTGAGATGGGCAGTTGGGACTAATAGGCAGCTTTCAGCCTGTTGGAAGCAAACATGGGTGAACTAATGCCATGACCAACTGGAAATTATGCATCAGTCCTTCTAGAAATAGTGCAGAGAAATAGGTGTTCTTCCTTGATTTACATTATAAACTCCAGCACTGACCAAATATGTTAAGTTACAATTCTTGGTTAGTTTAGGTTCTTTCATATACAAACTATAGAATTGCATCTGACTATTAATGTGTAAATTATGTTACCTGAAAGAGAACAGGAAATGCCTTGTGTTAAACTGCTTGTTCTGTATCAATCTTTTTGACTTTATGGAGAAATATTTGCAGGAGCGGAGGCAACAGATTATGAAAGTTAGTTTCTTCATTTCTACTAATTTCATACGGAGTAGAGATGATTTTCAGAATAGCTCAAAGGGTTTTAGTTTCTAACAATGACCCACCATACTCTAATCTGAAAGGATTTAAATACAAAATACACTTTCA
Source organism: Emys orbicularis (assembly GCF_028017835.1). Taxonomy (NCBI): domain Eukaryota; kingdom Metazoa; phylum Chordata; order Testudines; family Emydidae; genus Emys; species Emys orbicularis. Next base: position 2,812,849 of record NC_088696.1, on the reverse strand, counting down.
GACCTGTTTTATTTGCTTTTATGGTCCTGTGGCTGCATACCCCATCAAAAAATTCACTTGGCTTATCATATAAAATTGTAATTCTAAAATAATTTTAAGAAAACTGTAGCTAAGTCTTATTAATATTCAGTCTTTATTTCAAATGTGCAAATACAGAATAGAGTAACAATATCTAAGTACACCTCTACCCTGATATAATGCTGTCCTCGGGAGCCAAAAAATCTTACCGCGTTATAGGTGAAACCGCGTTATATCGAACTTGCTTTGATCCACCGGAGTGCGCAGCCCCGCCCCCCTCGAGCACTGCTTTACCGCATTATATCCGAATTTGTGTTATATCGGGTCGCGTTATATCGGGGTAGAGGTGTAAACAAAATTAATATTTGTGGGTTTTGGTAAGCACTGTTAAAGCACAGGTAACTAAGCTATCAGATAAAAATAGCAGCCTAATGTGTTTCTAGGGTGAATAATTTACACTCTAAGTCAAAAAGAAAATGCTTAAATTGGGAAAGGCCTGTGTTTGTACTCTAATTTTCCAGGACACAAGTGAGGTTTTTCTGACATTCTGGTTGTTGTATGCTCAATTCCTGTACTCTAGGGAACAATTCCTTTTTCTGTTGGATAATTTCTCAAAAAGTAGGAAATGGAAAAATGCTCTCAAGTTTTAAAACAGGACCAATGAAGATTAAAGTATTGAAAACTTAGAATAAAGAATGTTTAAATGCAGCATATTCAACCAAGGGATCCCTTTTGTGTATCAGATGTATGCATAGATTGTCACTGGCTCCAAATATATTTAGAGTTTAAAAAAACAAAATGAAATTCTGTAAAATATGTTGGTTTGTTATTCATTATAGTAACTTCATGAATTCATACCTGGCAGATCCTACTTGTTTACTTTTTAAACTAGGAAGAAGATGAATTGGCTGGAGACCTATTGGCTCTACCTGTAAACATGAAATAGTTGCATCATTTTTACTAGTGGCATAACTTGAAATGTTTAGAAAGTACATTTACACTGATTTAGCCTCAAAAATACATTTCAAATTTGCCTGTTTTTGTATAAGGGCAGAAAATAAATGATCTGCTTCTTTGATTGGCGTGATCCTCATGCTGCTTTTTGTATATTTTTGAGGTATGATAGGAAAAACACTGAACTTTACAAAGCTATACATATTTTAACAGTTGCATATTAATGGACGATATTTGAATACTTTTGAGAATATATAGCAAAAGAGAAGGATATTTGGCTTGTATTAAACAGTATTCGTTTAGTTTACCATTTGTTTCCCACATTACCGATACACAGGGCATCCCTGCTAATTGGAATACAGTGCAACTGGTCCCTCTAGGAGAATATATATTTCCTTCAAATTCTCTTAAAAATACGGAGGAAATTTGTTTTGGAACTTGGTAGTATTTATGATTAAAGTTTGAAATAGTGTTCGCTGGTGACCTCAGACAGTGTTGGTGTTACCAGCTATTTAGCTTTGTGCTAATAAATAATATTGTTTAAATAGTTTTTCCACAAAAATTAAGGTAAAATTCATCTGTTGGGTTTCTAGGATTTCTATTTTAAATGCAGGATATGATCACCATTTGGTGTACCTGTCCCAATGCAGACTTACATGTATAAAGTGCTAAATTCTGCTGCTTTGGTTTTTCACATGAATGCTTCTTTAGAAGAGCTCATTTAACGTTTACTTTAAAATTTGCTACAAAACATTTTCACAGTAATCCTTAACACTAAATTCTGCAGAAGGGTGATCACCTTTATCCCAATTTTAGAACTTTGTTATCTGACTCAAGGGTCAGCTGTGTAATTGTTTATTACTCCAGTTAAAGTCTTTGTCATGGGCAGAGATCCATGACATGTTCATATTCTGCATTCTGTTGTGCATGGCGTTTCGTTTAATTTGTAAACGGATTGATACCTAAGAAGGGAAAATGTTGCTGTGCAGCAGGACAAGTCTGCAGCATTACTGCTGTATGCTTCATGTATTCCACTTGCAAACCCTGCATGCAGCACACATGCTGTGTGTGTGCTGCACACTTTTATTTCTATGTGGGTGAGTTTACAAATACTAAATAGAAACTAATGCTGTTGTTGCTAACAAAACAAGGTGGTAAAAACATATATGGTAACAATCTTTCTCAACTCAAAGTGGTTGCAAATCAGCTCCTAAATATTGTCACTGAAATTAATATCTAGATGAAGAAGTTTTTTCCAATTTTATAAATGTTTCTAAAGAAGAAGCATTGTATTAATGCATGCTACAAAACAGATAAATTTGTCTTTAAATTTGAATGCAGTTCACAGTGACTGAATCCTCCAGCTTCAGCCACTACATTTACCAAGGAACAAACTGGAAAATGGAACTGGTATCATTCAGCTTGTCCAGGAGGTGGAGGAAGGGAGTCTCTTTCTACATAGCTGAAAGAGTAATTTATTGATAAACAGTACTGACAACTAAATTTCTCTTAAAACTTAACCACAGATAGGGATTATTTTTCATTTCACTTAGAACAGAAAAACATCCAATTAAGTTGTTTGTTTTAAAAACAACCTTCATTTTTAATGACTCTTCATATGGTTCTGATGCTTCAATTTTAATTACCAAATACACTGATTTTTTTATGGTTTTCTCATTTTTACCATACCTGAAAATAAATGTTCCCCCCCTTTTTAAAATTTTCTGAGATTTCCTCAGAGTGGTCCAAGATGGTTAGAATACAGATTAATTAATTGAATTTCCACATTATGGAAATAATTTCATCATTTGAGTGGTTTATCAGAGACTCCTGCCTTTGGATTTAAAACACCCAAAAAAACCTGACTTCCTCCTTACAGCAGATATTACCCTTAATACTGCAGTAATGACTATTTAACTATGATATTCCAGTGTAGGTTTATTTCCCATTGAAGTTTGTGGTGGTGGTATTTGTTGCTTGAGTTTTGATGTGGTCAGCACTATAAAAACAGAAGAAAATAGCTCCTTCCCTGGAGGGCTTACAATCTAATGTAAAACATAAAGTTCTGTGAGTTGTTCTGCAATGAGCTGCTATCATTGAAAACATCTACTTGAATTTTAACCTTCTTTCTTTTTGCTCACTTGCTGATTGATATGTCAAGTTTTGAGAGATTTACTTAAAAAAAAAATCTTTGGTAGAAACGATCCTGTTGCTCTTCAAAAATCTTCTGATTTTTTTGTTGTTGAACCCTCAGCCTTGCTTTCCTGTCTCAAGGGCAGTCTGATCTATAGGGTTCCCAGTTTAGTTAGTCAAATAATTTTTGCTAGAGTAGGTGGGTAGGTAGGAGTAGGACCCTGTTAATGTCCCTGAGGACACTGAGGCATGATTGAACTAAGAGTTCTGTCACCTCATTGGTTCTATATGGCTTTTAACTCTCTGTATTTAAGGGGACCAGTTAACAAGTTCCTGGGAGATGGGGGTATGTAATCTGATGCTGACTTCTTCAGCCTCTGAGTTCCTAGTGGCCTTGTATCTTTCCATGCTAAGCATGGTACAAATCAGTTTTGTCCCTGTTCTGAACCTACACAATAAACAACCCATATCATAGTGACTGGTACCAGTTCCATTTTGCCTACAATTCATTTGATTTTATATTTTATTTCTCATTTTATAATTGATATCTGGAATCAGCAGCAATTTTCTCATTTATTTTCTCATATTTTTATTCCAGGATTTGCCTCTGAAGCAGGGAGTGTCTGCATTAAAAATGACCTGTAGTTCTCTGCTTCATAGGTTAGAAACTTATTTTAATATTTTGTGGCTAAGCACAGTCCCGTCTTTTCAAAAAATTCTAATAATGAATGGTTTAATTGGCATTGAATGTGGACTACAAGCATACATTTTGCATTGGGGTTTCCATTGTTTTAGATAAAATGGCTTACGCTCAAATGATTAGTCCAGTTGAAGCAATAAAAGCCTTGTTGTTTGCTTGCAGCCTTTTTTATGACTTAAAGTTAACTAAAAACATAACTGATTATAGTTCAAAAGTTTAAGTACCATTTGGACACTTCAAAAATAATATTGTATTGCTTAGACCTTGTATTGCTTGAAGCATTTACATTCTCAAACTTACCAAATTCCAAATTTTCATTTGGGGGAAAAATCAGTTCACAAATCACATTATTTCAATGGGACTGCTATAGCCAGCACAGGTGCAAACATGTATCTTGTATTTACTTCTGAATTATACACCGCAGATGCTTCTTCAGCTCCCTCCTCTTCCTCCATGGGCGGTGCTTGCAGCTCCTTTACCACCTCTTCCAGTCCTACCATTTACTCTACCTCAGTCACCGACAGCAAGGCTATGCAAGTGGAGAGCTGCTCCTCAGCCGTGGGGGTAAGTAACCGAGGGGTAAGTGAAAAGCAGTTAACCAGTAACACAATCCAGCAGCAACAGTCAATGCCGAAGAGACATACAGTCCTGTACATCTCACCACCACCTGAGGATTTGCTGGATAACAGTCAGATGTCCTGCCAAGATGAAGGGTGTGGATTGGAATCAGAGCAGAGCTGCATTATGTGGATGGAGGATTCCCCCTCCAACTTCAGTAACATGAGCACCAGTTCCTACAATGATAACACTGAGGTGCCACGTAAATCACGCAAACGAAATCCAAAGCAGAGGCCAGGGATCAAACGTCGAGATTGTGAAGGATCCAGCATGGATATATTTGATGCCGACAGTGCCAAAGCTCCTCACTATGTCCTTTCTCAGCTCAGCACGGACAGCAAAGGCAACTCAAAAGCAGGAAATGGGTTGGTATCTACATTTTTTTAAAGTTCTATCACCATATGTAACACCAAGCTAATAAAACATATTCCTGATTTTTCTCAAGTGTTCTACTCAGGTTTTCACATAAACACAGCCTCTCCTTCCCTTTTATATCTTAGCTCATAAGTTTATTCTAAAATTGCTAAGCTTTACAGAGAAGTAAAGCTAAGATTTATTGCAATATAACATATTCTAGGCTTAGTGATTCAGTCCAGTACTGGTGAGATTATCCAAGCTTTTTTCCCCAATGGATTGAGATTCCCAAAGGATAGAAAACTTTTTAATTCTATGGCTCCATCTGTAAAAAGTCTATTTAAAAAGAGCTATAAGTACTGAAGAGATCTTAGAACTGTTCTACACTGTCTTCCTAAAAATACCTTGTTCAGATTTTGATGTGAGGATCTCAGTTGATACATTTTATCTGCTTCTGTCTGTCTCTCTCTTTCTGTTTATCAAATAGAGAGAGCGATGGATATAGAAGTTAATTGCTTGTTAAGATTTTTCAGCATTTAAATTAACACGTCTTTCACTTTTTGTTTGATAAAATGTTAAGATTATATGCTGAACCAAATTTTGTTTTTCATGTGAACTCACTTCTGTATTTGATTTTCAGAAATAAATCTCTAATCCTGTTTCTCTCTGTGCTTCTGGGTTGTGTGCATGTGTGTGTTCGTATGTGGGCACGCCTGGGTGGTGTTCTCTCATCTCTACCACTTCACACTGTTTACTAAATACATTTCAGTAGTTGCTTTAGAGAGAGAAAACCTCCATGAGTTTACAGTAGTTTATTGGGGGGGGGGTTGTTTTTGTTTTTTTACCTGTGGCTTCTTTAGTACTTCTTTTTATACTGCAGTCAAGTGGGTAGATTTATTTTTTACTTTTATGTATGTGCTTGCAATGTGTTCTAATGTTCATCACTGGAATGGTGAACATTAAAATATGACTGACTGGAAAGATGAACTTTTCATATTCCTAAGGGAAACAGCCTTTTGTCTGTATTCCCAGGGTCATTGCAGTTCCATACTTAAAATGTTGCTTTGAGAAAGTGATTCTAAGAAACTCTCCAGAGTGGTCTGCAGCTTCATGGTAGATCTCATTTGGTAATATGAGAACCAGGCTCACCAAAGGATGTAGAGTAAATATTGCCACCCAGTCTTTTTCTCCTGCTTTCTGCAAAAAAGTACTTAATCAATGGAACAATTTTTTGTGTCTGTTTACCACAAATGGTCTAGACGTATCAGTAAAACAGTCCAACATCCTGGCGATAAGTTCACCAGGAAAAAGTTATAATACTGTGAAATATTAAGTCTTTAAAATTGATTTGTAGTGTCTCAAATTAATAAATACGTTGTTTGTTTGGAAAGCTAGAAAACAAGGTTGCACCAAGCTTACGGGAAAGAAGGCAATTATCAGTTACCATGGAAAGAAGTGCTCTTCCTGTAGACAAGAATTGTGTGCACGTAGAAGTTTTCTCCAGACAGGGAGCACAGGCTTAGTAAGCTACAGACGTATGACCTCTGTAGCGTTAATAATGAAGAAGCTAGCAAAATGTTCATTACTACCATAACAGGAGCTAAGCAGCATGCATTAATAAAGGAAAGGTTATTTTTATATAGCCTTAAGCTTTTAGAACACTGGGGACAAGGTTGATTATAGTAGTATGCATTATACAATATATCTAGATTGTAAGAAAAACTTTGATAAAGTTCCAGGTAGCAGATTCTAGTTAAAAGTAGATGCTTTAGTATCAGAAGTGGGTAGTATATGGAAATGGTGGGAGGGGGGGAACATGTACATCTAGAGTACAGAGATGCAGCACTGCAAACACAGATTGTAGGATTGACTGTAGTGTGTTTTTGTTTTTGTTTGTTTTGCTTTTCTGCCTAGTGGAGCTCAGCCAAGCTAGTTGACTCACATTTTGGCTTCAGGAGAAGAGGGAGGGTGATGACACTTGTTATATACACTAGTTCATTCAATGGAAATACTAGCTGCCTCAGAAGAGACTTCTAATCTTCTGTCAGAGCTAGGGGAAAAAAAGCCCACTTCCATAGAAACTGCGAAGAGAGTTTGTGAAAGCTTTTTTAAAAGGCTTTGATATTTTAATGATTTTCCAGGGCAAACAGGAGGATTCCTGTTCTTCCATTGGAATCATGCCAAGTCTCTGTCTCACTATTAGTCTCAAGTCTTCATTTGGACCAGCTGTGGTTCAGATGGTGCACATTTTAAATTATCAGGACAAAATGAAGAAACAAATAAAACAAAAATAGATCGTTGAGATATTGAGTGGGCGTCATGGAATGTATTCTAATAAAAGCATTTGGCTTTGGCAGTTCGTTTGAATGACCATGCCAGTCAGAATGATTTGTTTGGTTCTGATACCCGTTAAGTTAATTAATAAATTAGTATATGGAAAATATTGCTGTTGCTGTTTGCACAGGCATGGAAAATGGAATGCCACTGATTCTGGGAGTAAAAGGTAACTGAATTTAGAAGGACAGTGTAGAAGTACCAGCTCTCCTTTATAGTTGGGAACAGGGACAAATGAGAGGGATTCCAGTGAAATATTTAAAATTCCTCTCTACTATAGCTAATTAGATTGAAAATGATAACCATAATTTCAAGAGACTCTTAAGGGGAAAATATTCCAAATAATTGGCAATCAGTACCTCTTCAAACAAAAATAACACAGTATATGTGGAGTATGTTACCAAGCAAGGTAACTCAGGATTCAAAAGTAGAATAATTAAAGAAAACACATAGGTAGTCCAGGGAGGACAAAGTATTAAATGTGTATATTCTTTTAATATGTCACATGTCTGTTTGTTCTTCCCATCAAAAATTCTATGATCTTTAAGTCTCCTTCAATAATCTGTTTAGCTGGAATTCTGAGTGTGAGAGATCAAAATGTGTAACCCATATGTTTCTGCATTGAGAATTCTCTTGTGACATTATAGGTAATTAGGTGAGCTGTAAAGGCAAAGAAATGTAAATCCCAATCTCAGAGCTCTGAACAATATGACTATACTTTCATGATGATTAAATTGCTTAACATTCCTTTTCTGATTCCCATGTTTAATTACATGATTTAAAATTCTGGATGTCATGAAAAGCAGAGAAAATGTACTGACTCAAAACTTAACATCTATCTTTCAACTGCTAGTATACTGGAATAAGTTCCTAACAGAAAATATGGAGAATTGATAATCTAAAAACCTTGAATGTAGTTAGTATTTTTGGTTAACTAGGCCAGTAATGTAAATCATACTGCTCTCTACATTTGTTTACTTAGTGTTTCATTGAACTTGTGTACATTGTCCCAACTGGAAGAGGATTTCTGTAGAATAAAAAAACTGGATGAAAATAAAACTGAAGGGGTTTTTGTGGTAACAGCCTGTTTGGCTACACTGAAGCTGAACCATGAGGATTTCTTGCCATAAAATGGTACTATTGCAATTTGTATGCTTTTATAACCTCTAAGTTCTACATATTTTCTTTTAATTTGAAAACAAGCCTACAAAACAGGTCTGGTGAAGCACTTTGGGATTCTATGCTCAGAATGAATAAAAAACAGGCTCATACGACAGTTTGAGTCTTGAGAGGTTAAATTTCATAAACACACAAAATTAAGTTTCTGCAGCCCTTGATAAATCACCCACTAGATCCTTAGTCAGAAGATTATTCATACTTGTTGCGAGTGTTCAAGGGTCTTGCAAGGTTTGGTGTAGGTGAGAGCATGATGGATGAAACCTTGTGGAAAATCAGATATGTAGAAGTATTAAGGGGAAAACTTGCAACCTCCTCTACAGCAATGAAGGCCTGTCTTGTAGCAAAACTACTGTGGTTCAGCTATACAGGGGTTAGGCAAGGAGTTGGGGAAACCTGTAAAGAAGATGTGCATTTCCTGTAGACTATGGAGCCTTGCTCTGTGGTATTGTACAGTGAGAATTTCAGGCTGGGTGATACTTTGCAGATCCACCATTGTGTAAATCCATGGGCCATCACCTCTTCTAATCAGAGTGCAAATAGCCTCTCCAGGCTTAAGGCTGGCAAAGTTTCCAGGAAATAGGTCCACCATCAGTGAGTGGCCTTGAGGAAGAAGAGATTTCCTTTCCTTCCCCAGCCAAATTGCTAACGAGGTGCCTTGAAACAGCGTTCCTTAAGAATCTCACACCTTTCCCTTATTTCAGGCTATCCACGCACTCAAGAAGGCAACACTGGCTAGTTGACATTTAGAAGGGTTTCTTCACATCCATAAATGCAGAAACTAATTGTTGATAAAGTTAAAGCTTACATTCTGCATAAACTGATTCAGGCCTCTCCCAGCCAACCCTAGTTGCCAGGGGAATAGTTCTGTTCACTATTGGTAAATGTGTTTAGCAGACTTTGGTTCATGATATTCTACAAACTTTCACTGTATAAGGTCAGTGAGACATTCTTTCTTGATCCTTTAAAATGGACAAAAAAATTGATTGTGAAGTGTTATACTTTGGAGGGCTTCTTCATTCAGGTTTTAATTATGGAACTGATCACAAGATACAGTACATTTGAAGACCACACATCTGGGAAAAGATGGTCTTGTTGCATGCACTGCATTTCTTTTAAAGTCAGTGCAATTATGGCACCTCTGCTCAAGCCAAATACTTTTGAAACAGCTTTTTCATATAAATTTCTCAATTTGATTTGACAGAAATTGCCAAATAGTAGTTGTGAACTTGCATGGTCATGCAAATTCAGGAGGAGACAGGCATGAGGCTGTTTTTCTATCTAAGAAGAAATTTATATCATTTAACCTTAATTCTGTTGAGCTTTTAGGTCATATTACAAATATGCATATCATTTTCCCTACATTTTCTGATTATACAATATACTGGGGAGAGGATAGGCTATGTGCCTTCCTCCTATTATTAACTTATTCTGGTAATGCTAATTGGTTTCCCCTTTGCTATTTATGTGAAAAACAGTTCATATTTTCATAGAATGGAGGCGACAGGGAATAGTTGTTCTGCCTTACCCTCCAGGGTTCCTTCTCTGTCAGTGAGACAAGTCTAGCTTAAACATTTGCTCTTATAAATATTTCACCTGCCAATTTATTTGTTTTATCTATGGCCCTTTGCATTGATTTTTTTTTTATATGGGAACTTCTTTTAACATGTTCTCAATGGTCTGCTTTGACTTCTCAGAGCATCAGAAAGCCAGAAAGGAGCCGGAGGGAAGAAGAGCCCGATGTTGTGTGGTCAGTATCCTACTAAAAGTGAAGGCAAAGAGCTGAAGATTGTGGTACAGCCGGAGACCCAGCACAGAGCTCGGTATTTGACTGAGGGCAGCCGAGGCTCAGTGAAAGACAGGACACAACAAGGTTTTCCAACTGTAAAGGTAGTCTGTTTATAGTAGTAGATGGCAATGCTGTGGGGAAAAGGGTTAATGTCATCCTTGGATGTATATACGGGAATAGAGAGTAGGAGCAGAGAAGTGAATTTACCTCTGTGTGGCTCATTGGTTAGACTGTTACTGGAATACAGCATCCAGTTTTGGAATCCACATTTTAAAAACAAGGCTTTGCAAAATTAGAGAGGGTGCAGAGAAGAGCCACAAAAATGAATTGAGGGCTGGACAAAATGTCTTACAGTGCAGGCATGTCTATACTGCAACTGGAAGTGAACCTTGCGGTGCGGATAGACAGACTTGTGCTAGCAGAGCTCAGGCTAGCGCACTGAAAAATAGCTGTGTGGAGGACACTCTTTCTAGCAACCAGAGCTCAAGCCATGGGGGTTGTGTGGGCTACAGCTCAGTAGCTAGCCTGACTCTCTGCTGGAACCCAAAGTCCACACAGCTGTTTTTAGCGGCTAGCACGAGTCTGCCTACCTGGACTGGGAGGCTCACTCCCAGTTGCTGTCTAGACATACCCTGAGAGACTTAAGGAGCACAATCAATTTAACTTCTCAAAAAGAAGATTTAGCACTTGCTTGATTACAGTGTACAACAGGGGTGGGCAAACTTTTTGGCCTGAGGGCCACATTGGGGTTGCAAAACTGTATGGAGGGCCGGGTAGGGAAGGCTGTGCCTCCCCAAACAGCCTGGCCCCCGCCCCCTATCTGACCCCTCCCACTTCCCGCCCCCTGACTGCCCCCCTCAGAATCCCTGACCCATCCAACCCCCCCTGCTCCTTGTCCCCTAACCACCCCTTCCCGGGACCCCCCACCCCTAACCGCCCCCGGGACCCCATCCCCTATTCATCCCCCCTGCTCCCAGTCCCCTGACTGCTCTGACCCCTATCCACCTCCCCCACCCCCTGACAGGCCCCCCGGGGACTCCCACGCTTATCCAACCCATCCCCTGACCGGCCCCCAGAATCTCTGCCCTATTCAACCGCCCCCTGTCCCCTGACTGCCCCCCGGGACCTCCCTCCCCTTATCCAACCCCCGGCCCCCTTACCATGCCGCTCAGAGCAGCATGTCTGGCAGCTGCGCCGCCCGGCCAGAGCCAGACACGCTGCCGCTCTGCTTGGCAGGAGCACGCAACCCCGCCGCCCAGAGCGCTGCCTGAGCGGCGGCGTGACTGCAGGGGAAGCGGGACAGCAGGGGAGGGGCCGGGAGCTCAGGGGCCGGGCAGGATGGTCCCACGGGCCGGATGTGGCCTGCGGGCCATCGTTTGCCCACCTCTGGTGTACAAGTATCTTTCTGTGGACAAAATACCAGATGCTAAAGGGCTCTTTAATCTAGCACAGGAATCGGCAACCTTTGGCAATCGGCCTGGCTGATTTGTTTACTTGCCGCGTCCGCAGGTTTGGGCGATCGTGGCTCCCACTGGCCGCGGTTCGCCATCCCAGGCCAATGGAGGCTGCGGGAAGGGGCGCGTGCCGCGTGCCAAAGGCTGCTGATCCCTGATCTAGCAGAATAAGAATTAATGGCTGGAAGTTAAAAACTGAAATAAGGCTCTGATTTTTAACAGTGAAGGTGATTAACCATTGAAATAAACTACCCAGAGAAGTGGTGGTTTCTCCATCTCTTTAAATCTTCAATCCTTATTCATAATGAGTTCCACAGATCCATGACACTGGGTCTCTGCTATATGTAGCCAAGGAGACATACTGAACTGGTCAGTCAATGCCAGGAGAGCAGTGGCTCCACCTCTGAGAAACTGCCAATTTTTCATCTGCTTTCTTAGCTGCAGGCAGGCAGACCAGCTCCTCCCTGCTTCAGAACAAAGGCAAAGAAGAGAAAAGAGGTGGGAAGAAATGCTTACATCTCCAGGCTTTCAGGGTCTGCCTTTATCAGCAGAGGGGATTCCTTTTCTCCTCATAGTTATTGGGACTCTCCATGCCTCCTGCTCACCCCTATAGATATGCTTCCCCTGCAGCATAGTGGAAAAGGCCAAGTAGAGAAGGAAAATCAGAAACTGTCTCCAGCACCTCCCTAGTGACTGAATGCCTTGGTGGAGATCTGTCTCTGTTCTGTGAAGACCCAGGCCCTTCTCAAGCTAAGGCAGGGTTTCCTGCCGCCATCCTTCCTTGACACAGCGAGCACCCAGGAAGCAGTGGTAACAAAATCACCTAGGCTGGCACAGGCAGCTGCCCCAGGCCCAGCATGAGTGGCAGCTCCCTTCCCTCCTTTGGGGTAGCATAGTTTGAAGCAAAATATCGAAAGGCCTGTGAAGCTTCTCAAGCATGAAAACTGTCAGGGTGCATCAGGCCTACAACATAAACAAATATGAACTGTCCTCGGCTACCCCCAGGGCCTCTGCAGTCTCTAACAGGCAATTCTAAAGTGGATGGACAGTATTGCAAGTATCGTCCCCCTCAACCTTGGGAAGAAAAAAAAAGGGGAAGGGAAATTGTGTGGCCTAAGGGCTTCTCCTTGCTGGTTCTGTGTCTATCCCTTGCTGGGTGACCTCACCCAGAGTCAGGTTCATAGACAGCAGCACCCACCTGATAAGGATTCTGGAGAGCAGCTATGCTTTTATGACAGTTAGTTAAAACTGTCTCTGCGAATTCACTGTCTCAGAATGGAAACAGTCTGTGTCCTCCACAAAGTTTCTTATGGCAGAAAAGACTTCTGAGGAATCTTATCAAAACATTTAACCTCTCAAGGGAAGTACCCACTGATGAACTTCTGTTGCTTCTGGGATCAGTGATCTCCTATGTGGATATTCTTAGTGATCCTGTGCTTGCATGAGTTTCCTCTTCTCTTCTGCTCAGTGAAGGTCTCTCTCCTTAGGAGATTTTCAACTTATTCAGATGTTGGATGAGTCTGAGCAGATTCCAGTCAGGCTTCCCAAAAAGTGACCCAGTCAGGACAGTTACCACCACAGATGCAATCTGAAGGGATGGGGTGCTCAGACAGGGATGAAGATTGTTCAAGGGATCTGGTCCAAACAAGACAGCAAGCACAGTAAAACTGGAGAGAACTCTAGGTAATTGGCTGTGGTCTCAAGCCTCTGTTCACAAGCCTCCCGCATGTGCTGATCATGACAGACAACACCTGAGCCATGTCACATGCCAACAGTCCTAAGGGAACCTCACCTCCTGATGATTTGTGTAAAGAAGAATCTGGAGTCACTTTGCTTCCTTCATAACCAAAGGAAAATTATTGTAGTTCGTTCAGCAGGCATAAGTTAGACCATTCAATATGGGAACTACACATAGAGGTGTTCCACTTTCTGCTAAAGGAATTTAGTCTCCCAGTGATAGATCTGTTTGTTTCCCACCTGAATTACAAATTTTCAGTGTTCTTCTCTTGCCAGTGGAATCACAAATCTAAAGCAACAGATGCCTTGTCACAAAGATAGCAAGATATGACTTCCTTCCCTTTCTTCTCGTCACCAGAACTCTATAGAAGATCAGAAGAGAGCCAGCTGTGGTAATTCTGATAGTCCTATTCTAGCCAATGAGGCCTTGGTTCTCAATCTCCTCAACATGGCACAAAGACCTTCCATCTGGAAGGCAATCTAAAGATACATCTACCCAGAAAAAAAACAAACACAAAAAACCAAAGACCCCTGGTATTGAGTCTTGGCACCTGAGTCAACTGACTTGGGCTCATGCTGTGGGGCTAAAAATAGCAGTGTAGATGTTCTGGCTCTGAAACCTAGTTAGGGGTGAGGGTCTCAGAGTCAGGCCTCCAGCCTGAGCCCTAACATCTACATTGCTATTTTTAGCCCCATAGCATGAGTCCAAATCAGTTGAGACTGGCTGCCAGGATTCTGTTTTTATTTTTTAATTTCTTTATTTTTTTTTGCTGTGTAATGTACCCTAATATGCATAATTGTTCCTTGTAATAAGAATCCAGGTTTTTGAATAGAGCCTTTTAAGCCAAAAAGGTTAGCCATAAGAGGTAATATCCACACGTTTAGCTTTCAGAAATAAATCTACTAACTCGGTGGATTTAAGGACCTGGCTGAGGTTTACCCATTGGTACCAGGACAAGGGGTTCTCTGCTACCATGAATCCTTGAATTTTTTCAAGATGGACTTAAGCTAGGCCAACACTCAAAAGTCAAGTTACTGCTTTGTCTAATGTCCTTAGCACAACAGACAAGTAGTGGATTTCATCTTGCCCAGAAGATGTATGCTTTTTTGAGACGGGGGGGTGGACAGACATCCCTTTTATGGTCTCCTACAGTGCACAGAGTTCTTGCATGGGATCTTAACCGGATTCTCAGTGCCACTATAGGCCCTCCATTTGAACCGCTCATGAAGGTGTCTTATGATTTTCTAACCATTAAACTGGTCTTTTTGTTAGTAATCACATGAATTTGCAGGGTGTTTGAAGTGGGAAGTTTTCCTGGAACCTCAGTAATGCAGCTTCCATAAAGATAAAGTCGTATTCAAAACCGACACTGCCTTCATACCAAACACTGACTCCATGCTCTAGAGAGCACAGGATATTGTCCTTCCATCCTTCTACCCAGCTCCATTGCATCCCAAAGAGAAATTGTGGCACACTTGAATATCTCACAGTGTATATTAACTGCACAACTTGGTTTAGAAAGACAAATAATTTGTTCTTTATTATCTGTTTCCAAAGCGAACAAAGACTTAAGAATCATCCATTTCCAGGCTGAACTGTTGTATCTCAGAAGCATGCAAGTAAAAAAGCATAACTCAATCTTCCAAAATCAGAGCTCACTCCCTCAGGGATGTTGTAATTTCCTGGGCAGAAGAATCATATGCCTCTCACAAGGTTTTAGAATAAAGTGATTAATTAAACAGTAATAAGTCACCAGGACTGGAATGGATTCACTCAAGAGTTCTGAAGGAACTCAGATATGAAATTGCAGAACCACTAACTGTGGTATGTAACCTATTGCTTAAATCTGAGTCTGCCCAAGGTGACTGGAGGATAGCTAATATGGTCCAGATTTTTAAAAAAGGCGCCAGTGATGATTACAGACTGGTAAGCCTAACTTCAGTATGAGGCAAACCAATTGAAACTACAGAAAAGAATAGATTTATCAGACACGTAGATGAACACAATATGTTGGGGAAGAGTCAATACAGCTTTTGTAAAGGGAAATCATGCCTCACCAGTCTCTTAGAATGCTTTGAGAGAGTCAACAAGCATGTGGGCAATGGTGATTCACTGTACTTGGACTTTCAGAAAATCTTTGACAAGGTCTCTCACCAACAGCTCTTAAGCAAAGTAAGGTATTAGTGGTCAAGAGGGAAGGTTCTCTCGTGGATCAGTAACTGGTTAATAGATAGGAAACAGGTAATAGGTAGGAATAAATGGTCCGTTTTCAAACTGGTGAGGTAAATAGCAGGGTCCCCCAACAGTCTGTACTGGGATCAGTGCTGTTCAACATATTCATAAATGATCTGGGAGAAGAAGTAAACAGCAAGATGGCAACATTTGCAGATGATACAAAATTACTCCAGATAGTTAAATCCAGAACTCTGCAAAGGGTTATAAAGGGATCTCACAAAACTGGGTAACGGGGCAAGAAAATGGCAGATGAAATTCAATGTTGAGAAATGCAAAGTAATGCACATTGGAAAACATAATCCCAACTATACGTACACATTGATGGGTTCTAAATTAGCTGTTACCACTCAAGAAAGTGATCTTGGAGTCATCGTGGCTAGTTCTCTGGAAATAGGGTGACCAGATCGCAGGAGTGAAATATCAGGACACATTGGGCGAGTGGGGCGGGGGAGGGGAGAGAACGACAATGACAGACACAGGTGCACAGAGCCATGAGAGGGGGCCCTAGGAAGCTGTGAGAGGGGTTGTACGGCCCCTGCTGCAGCCTGCACCACAAGCCACAGGGCAAGGACACCTATTGAATTCAGTGAGACTTTTGCATGTGAATTGATGTACCTAGTTCTGAGATTATAAAGCCAGAAGGGATCCGGTGATCACCTGGTCTCACCGTCTGTATAGCACAGACATAGAACTTTCCCAAAATAATTCCTAGAGGATAGCTTTTAGAAAAAGCTTTTAGAAAAACACCATGACCCTTAGTATATTGTTAATTACTCTTACCATTGAAAAGGTATGCCTTCTATCCAGTCTGAATTTGTCTAGCTGCAACTTCCAACCGTTGGCTCATGCTCTACCTTTCTCTGCTAGACTGAAGTGCCCATTATTAACTATTTGTTCCCCATGTAGATACTTACAGTCTATAACCAAGTCACTTCTTAACATTCTTTTTGTTAAGCTAAATAGATTGAGGTCCTTGAGTCGATCACTATAAGGCATGTTTTATAATCCTTTAATCAGTCTTGTGACTCTTCTCTGAACACTCTCCAATTTATCAATATCCTTCTTAAATTGTGCACACCAGAACTGGACACAGTATTCCAGCAGTGGTTGCACCAGTGCCAAATACAGAGATAAAATAACCTCTCTACTCCTGCTTGAGATTCCCCTATTTAGGCATCTGGTCACCCTATTTCTGTATGCATTTCCCCAGGTTTTTTTGTAAAAATCAAAACTGAACTGCCCCAGAAATTCTGGCATGTGGCATCATCGTGAAACTCGCATGGCTCCAACCCTGCCGATGAACCTTTAGATCCACTGCACAACTTCTGCCACTTGAGCTAATGGAGTAAGTGATGGCAGAGGCAGTAGGTTGTCATCCTATATGTGATAGATCAGCTCTATAGGGGGATGAGACACTTTTTTTGCCACTGGGTTTCACAGATATCTGCTGACAGAAGAGGAACTGTGAAACTCAGGAATCCTGGGTCTATCCCAGGCTCCTGAATGGAGTGGTCTCTAGTAGTCAAAGACCCTTCTTACCCGTCCCCTCCAGTCTATGTCTATCCTATTGCTGTCTAACCTGCCCCAGCTCCTCATCTGATTTCAACTGCCCCCCACTACAGCTCTGGATTCCTTGTCCCAGTTTCCTGGTCCTGTCTCACTCTCCTCTCTCCCCGCCCCCATCCCTCAGATGGGATGTTCGTTCCAGACTGGCAAAATTATAAGGCTTCCCAACATTTCAACACTTCCCATTCTAAATTTTCGGTTGCTTAACTATAGGCTAGCTCTGCCTACAACAAAGCATATTCAGAACCTCTGATTAAGGGGATTATAAGTGTAGCAACCTCCATCATAGCTAGTCACCAAAGATTGAACCTGAGCCATCCAGACTTAAAAGCATGAGCTTCTACTACTTCTACTACGGGTGAGATGATCGGGGGGAGGGGAGGGACTGTGGGGGAGGCAGAGGGAACAGGGTCAGGGTGGGGGCTGAGGGCAGTGGATTGAGGTTGGGGGGCACAGGGGGGACTGCGGGGGAGGCTGAAGGAACAGGGTCAGGGGGGCTGAGGGCAGTGGATTGAGGTTGGGGGGCACGGGGGACTGCGGGGGAGGCTGAGGGAACAGGGTCAGGGTGGGGCCTGAGGGCAGTGGGTCTGAGGGGAGCCCCCCCAGAGGGACCTGCCAGGGGGCCAGGTGAGCCCAGCAGTGCTTACCTGGAGCGGCTCCCAGGAAGCATCCAGCAGGCAGGTCCCTCCCAGTCCCTCTGGCCCCTTCCTAGGGTCGGGTTGAGGGGAGGGGGGCGGGGGGGGGGTCTCTCTGCCCGGCGACCGCTCCCTGCTGCCGGAGTCTACAGGCCCTGCACCGCTGCAGCACGCAGGGGAGCGAGACCTCCTCGCTGCCTCTCTGTGTGCTGGGGCAGGGGCAGGGCTGTGCTCTGCAGGCTCCTGCCGGCCAGGCGGGGGGCCCCGTGGGCTGGCACCGCCGCGCCGGGAGCTCACTGCGCGCTGCCCGAGGGCCCAGGGAGGGAAGGTGAGTGGCGCCGGCTTGCCGCGGTCCCCCTCATATAGGACGACCAGACGTCCCGACCAATGTAAGGTCGGGATGCGGGACAAGTCCCCTAAAATCGGGACTGTCCCGATAATATCGGGACGTCTGGTCACCCTATCTGGAAACATCTGCTCCATGTGCTGCACCATTCAAAAAAAGCTGACAAGAAACGTTAGGAAGCATTAGGAAAGGGATAGATAATAAGTAAGGCTACAATTTTGTCATAGATATTTTTAGTAAAAGTCATGGACAGGTAACGGGCAATGAAAAAAATTCACAGAAGCAGTGACCTGTCTCTGACTTTTAGTAAAACATCCCTGACAAAATGAGGAGGGAGGAGTGTCCAGCACCCTGCCCTGTGACTTCTGCAACTTCTGTGACATACTCGTAGCCTTAATAATAAGACAGAAAATATCATAATGCCACTATATAAATCCATGGTACGCCTGCACCTTGAATACTGCATGCAGTCCTGGTCACCCCATCTCAAAAAAGATATGTTAGAATTGGAAAAAGTACAGGGAAAGGCAACAAAAATGATTGAGGAGAGATTAAAAAGACTGGGAGTAGTCATTTTAGAAAATATATGACGGGGGGGGGAGTATGACAGAGGTCAATAAGCAGAGCCGGCCCTTGAGTACTGCGAATCGGGGCGACTGCTTCGGGCCCCGCGCTGTGGGGGGCACTGCGGGCCGGTGCAATTGGCCAGCGCGGTCGGTCCCAGAATGCATGCACAGTTGACCTTTCTCTGCTGTGAAACATCATATATACTTCCATTTCTAGTTTGTTGTTTAATGACAGTGTCATATACACTTTGAATAGTTGGAGTAATTAGTCTACATAATCCTGTCTTCAGTTTTTCATTAATATATTTGACATTTTCATAATGCTGTTCCTTCATGTTCCAAGGTAAATTAAAATGCCAAACAAAAACAACCTCCATCTATCCACCGCCACTTCCCCCAAAACTATAATATATAATATTAAGAGTATTCTATACTCAATTAAAAAAATCCGAGATGAAAGCATCTGACTAAACAAGTCTGGAAAAAGTAAGCTTTCAATTCAGATCTAGCAGTTCCATGATTGCTCATGATGCTGTACAGGAGAGCCTTTATTGCTCATTGAAGAAGTACTGAATATATTTTGGAAAGGCATCCGGAATGAAGAGAACAATTTCATTAGCTTTTACCGTCTAAGTAAAAGCAGAGTCCTGTTTGTTAAGATGTATGTCAGGAAGTAGACAAATTACATTGCATATGTACTGATGTCTCATTAAAGTTATGAAAAATCCTCAGGAAAATCATAAAACAGACAATATTGGACTTGTATAAGAGCTGTGTATAAGTGGCACTGTAAGTGTGTAGGCTGAAGATGAATTTTGTTTAAACTTGAAAGCAAAGATGGTTGTAATGGGAATTTGATTTTGGATACAGTTATAGCTGGAGAGGTTCTTGGAATAACTTTGTATCAAAGGATTGCGACATGAATGGTGCAGTGAATTTCTGATGCAACTGAACATGCAATTACCATTAGTAAAACAATGTTGCAAAAGACCTGTTCCTGCTAGTTAATAGGAATTGCACTTGTAATATTGCAGGATGTTTGATCTATTCTCTGTGAACCAAACCACAAATTAAATTATTAATTAAAAATGGGATTAGAGAAAATATTGGAGAATTAAATCACTATATACACTGAGTGATGGGTGTTTTCTCAAATATAAAATTCCTCTAAACCAATTAATCTTTGGAAAACATTTTTCTTAATTGCTCTACAATGAGTAGAGATTCCTCTGTACAATTTCATAGAAGTATATTGATTAGTTAACGTGGAATTGTTATCTTGAACTGCATGGCATTGTTGTGATCTAGGAGTTTCTGAATTGGTCAAACAGGATGAGGATCAGTGTGCAGAGTATAAAAGAACAAACAGTATTAACAATTAGCATTTTAAGAGCTCATTAATCTAATGTAGAAATACATTTTTATAAAAAGTTTAGGAATGGTTATTTAGTTTTAAATTTGAGTGTAAATTTACATATAATGCCAACACTTAGTCTTATAAAGTCCTGTAATACTCCAACACGTTTTTATCATGGCATAAATGTATTCTCTTGCAAACTGATTGTGGGCAGCACATTAATACTGAACTGGTGTATCTAAGAAGCCTTTATTCATAAAATACTTTGACAGTGAATCAACATTGATCATAAATTTTAAGTGAGAATGCTAGTTGCTGTTTACTTTATATTTTTTATGGAAGAATAAATCGGGTTTTGGAATTCCTGAGGCTACAATCTAAGCAATGTAATATTAACAAGAACAAAAGATCAGTCTGCAATTTTGTAAATTATATAGAAATTCTCTGCTTCCCCCCTCCTTGGAAATTGTTCATTTACTCTCAGTCAGTTTTTTGGAGGTTCAATGTATCTTTTAACTGAAATATTGCAGTTCAGTTGTACTGTTTTTAAAATGTCTGATTTCATAATAAATTATAAGGTCAATTTACTATCTACTTCTTGTTGCTTGGTTCTAGCTGGAAGGTCACAATGAGCCAGTAGTTCTGCAAGTGTTTGTGGGTAATGACTCTGGTCGAGTGAAGCCACATGGGTTCTACCAGGCCTGCAGAGTAACTGGGCGAAACACTACTCCCTGCAAAGAGGTGGACATAGAGGGTACTACAGTTATAGAGGTTGGCCTTGACCCTAGCAACAACATGACACTTGCGTAAGTAATTCTTTTTGGATTGCACTATTTTTCTGGGATGAAACAGTAAGACGGGTTCTCAAATGGTTTCTCAAACCCCCTTAGGGGGTTGCAAGGTTATTACGCAGGGGTTGCGAGCTATCAGCCTCTAACCCCAAACCAAGCTTTGCCTCCAGCATTTATAATAGTGTTAAATATAAAAAAAATTGTTTTTGATGTATAAGGGAGATCGCACTCTGAGGCTTGCTGTGTGTAAGGGGTCACCAATACAAAAGTTTGAAAACCACTGCAGTAAGAGTTGCTTTTGCTTCAGGAATCAAGTTTGAAGGTGTAATTTGATGTTATCAGAGGGGTAGCCATATTGGTCTGTATCCACAAAAACAACGAGGAGTCCGGTGGCACCTTAAAGACTAAGAGATTTATTTGGGCTTAAATCTGAAGAAGTGGATTTTTTACCCACGAAAGCTTATGCCCAAATAAATCGGTTAGTCTTTAAGGTGCCACCGGACTCCTCATTATTTTTGTTAATTTGATGCTGTTATTTTACCAGGCAAAGAGGAATCTGTTTCTTATTCCTGATATTTCTTTATTACAACAGAGATTTTAAGAATAGGAAGTGATTAGAGACAGTTGTCCCAATTTGTACTTAAGAAAACTTAAGGGATGATTAAGAGGATCAGTTTCCAAATTGTTGTTGTCAATGCCACCTCCCCCTGCTTCTTTAAATGTATTGGAAATATCACTAGATTTTTTTTAAGTAGATCAGATTCATTACCAATACTGGCTTCTTTATTTTATCCCTTCTTATGCCAACTGGTATTTTTTTCATGACAGCCCCATGAGATAACACAAAATGCCATGCACACCTCTGAAGACATGGTCTGCAGCTATATCCTTATCTGACTGGTTACTAAGAGCTGTGTGTATATATATGGGGCCTACAGTTACTGTCAATCTCTGTTCTTTTATTCCAAAATTTGGCTCATTACAAAGAAGATGATCAGCTGTTTTGTGATACTAGTTTTTCTTGGCCATTGTCGTCCTGTTTTCAATAAAGATTTTTAGGCAGCAAAGATTTTTCCGGTGTTATGTCTCATTCTGACTTTTTCTTCATATGATAGCTTGAGCATTTCTCAAACCACTTCACTGTCTATAAGACTATTCACTACAATTATTACTGTTGAGTGATTATCTCCTTGCAAAGACTCCATTCAGTAATCTGACTTTTTCTCTCCAGTAGAAGAGCAAGCTTTCAATGTTAAGGGAGTTGGTTTATTCCGCCCCAACAGTCCCCACTTTTCAAAGCAATCTTAGTAATAGGTATGCTAAACTAAGTATTGTTTGGCCATAAGAGAAGCCTTCACATCCATGTACTTTGTCTGTAGAAGATATCTAACAATTGTATATGCATCTTAGACCATATATTCTCTTTGAGTAGTGTCCCTATGGGTGCTCCACTGTAGGTGTATTTGCGCCCCTGAACCTCTAGTCCGAGATTTTAGGTAGCAGTGGCTGTTCAGCCCATGTGTGCGTCCTCCCTCCCTTCCTCCCTTGTGGTCTGCCTCGAGGCTATCTAGTGCTGCGCGGGCGAACCGCCTTTGGCCTCAAATGGCATGAGCAGTAGTCTCTTCCTTCTTGATAGCATTTAGTATAAATAGTAGCTATGCTTGGAGTTTTTTGTTTCCTTTTAGTAGTTAGTTTCTGTTTTTCCGTTCTAAGAAAAGAGAAATTTTTCTTTTAAATTTTTCCCGCGTTTTTTGTGGGCAATCACCTGCTTGGTTCCCCCACCTTCACAAGGTGCCTCTCCTGCAATGGGGCAATTCTAGTAACGGACGGGCATTCTCATTGTGTCTGTTGTCTTGGAGAGGCACTTATTCTGCAGAAGTTCACAGAGATGAGGTGACATCTCATAAGAACCAGGAGCTCAAGTTAAAACTTCTCTTCATGGAGGGTGCACTCCAACCACCAGCTGACCCCAGTCCTGAAACCTCTCCAAGACCGAGATCATCCCCAGAACCTTGATCCTGCAGAGGGATAGAATTGCAAAAAAAAGTTGGCTGATTCTCCCCTGCAAAGCCGCTAGAAAAAGGGCTCTGAGCCCTTGAACCTAGTTGTTGGCCAGCCAGAGAGGATCCCCAGTGTGTTCGCCCACCTCAGTCACTATCACTGACTCCCCGGTACCGCCTAAGGACCCCATGGGCAGTGGCTTGGAAGCAGTGGTCCCGCCTCCCAGAGATAAAGACAGAAATTGTACCACCTCTAAAAGATAGGCACTGACCAAACCATCTTCGGCACTGAGTGTGTCAAAGCAACCCTTATTGGAGCATTCCTCACATAAACAACAGTCGGTACCGACAAGTCAGCACTGGCACTCTTTGATGGTACTGAGTGTATCAATGATACCGCAGGAGTTCCATTTCTTGGGGGACCTCGTGGTTGTGGAAGAACTGGAATCCCCACTACTTGGTACGAGGGTCCAAGTACCAAGTACATCTAGGTATGACCACAGGCACTGGGCCATTTACCCTCAGAACCCCAGTCAGCACCACCCTTTTCCAGCAAGGAGTTGGGCAGTGAGCAGGATGATTATCTTTCTCTGGCCTCACAGCGTGGCCCACCATTACAACAGCGGGACTTCCCCAATTGCCAGGGTCGGCTCCAGGCATCAGCATAGCAAGCAGGTGCCTGGGGCGGCCAATGAGGAGGGGGCGGCAAGTCCGGCTGTTCGGTGGCAATTCGGCGGCGGGGCCGTCACTCCCTCTCGGAGCGAAGGACCTGCCGCCGAATTGCCGCCGTAGAATGAAGCAGCGGCGGTAGAGCTGCCGCCGATCGCGATCACGGCTTCTCTCCCGCCCCCCCCTTTCCCCCCGCGCTTTGGCCGGCAAAAACGCTAGAGCCGGCCCTGCCAATTGCATCCTTGTTCCGACCCTCAAGTCTGGTACTGTCTGCCATCTGTGGGGACTACCGTGACCACCCATGCCCTCCTCCCCCTCAGTGCCTGTATTGGGATCCATGGACAATGTACAGATCCCACACTTTACAAGCATTAGGTGTCTCTCAGAGAGAGTCCACCAGACATTTCCCCTATGGCTTCAATGTCCAGAGCCCCGGAACCTGAGAGAGAAACTTTTGAGGGGCAGGAAGCCAAGCTCAAAGCAAAGACTATCCCACCAGCAAACATCTCCTCCTCCTCACCAAATAAGGCTGTGATGCCCCTTCCTCCATTGCTGGCAGATGATTTAGACTCTTTCCGGACCTTACTAGCAGATGAGCTTCAAATTCCCTTACAGAAGGTGACAGACTCACATCACAAGCTGGTGAATATTCTCCACATTTCCTCCTCCTCCTCCAGAATTGCCCTCCCAATTAACGAGGTGCTTCTGGACCCTGCCAAATTAATCTGGCAGCCGCCAGCCGCCATTGCACTGACGTGTAAAAGAGTCTATAAGAATTGTTACGTTCTCTCCCCTACCCCCTCCCAAGGAGGCAGACCTCACTTCCTCTTTACTCACCCTCAACCTAACTGTGTAGTAATGGATGTGGTTAACACACAGGGAAAGCAACATCATGCCAAGTCAACCCCATATGATAGAGATTGGAAGAGGCTAGACCTTTTGGGAGGAAGGCACACTCGTCAGCAACATTACAGTTCAGGGTCTCAAACTACTAAGCTGTAATGGCTAAGTTTAACTATGTAAATTATGGGTAACTCAATACGTTTATTGATCACTTGCCAGAGGAGCAAAAAGAACAATTTCAGGTCATTGTCAAAGAGGGGCAGTTAATAGCCAGAACAGCACTACAGATGGCACTGGATGCTGCAGACACAGTGACCCGCTCAGTCTCGATGGCAGTGGTAATGAGGCGGGCATCCTGGTTACACCTTTCGGGGTTGCCCAAGGAAGTGCAAATAATAGTCGAGGACCTGCTGTTTGAAGGTCCCAAACTCTTCGCTGGTAAGACTGACCCATGATTCCACACATTAAAGGATTCCAGAGCCACGCTATGCTCCCTGGGAATCTACACAGCTGGACAGATGAGAAAATAGGGCTCACAACCACCTCACAGATCCCAAACACCTCAGTTCCCACCGTCACAGTGGTATTACAAGCTGCAACATAAAAGATCCAGGATGCAAAAGTGGAAGCCATCAGCTTCCTGATCCTCTATCTCTCAACCCTTGTCCTCTTAAGCACCAGTTTTGATGCTTTGGTCAGGGCCCTGAACAACCATTCCTTGCGACAACGGCAACTGCTATCTATAGACCTACCACGTCCCTTTGGAAGTCACTTGACTCTCTTCCATAGGAGTTGGGAGAACATCACCCCGGACAAATGAGTCTTGGAGATTATTTTGAAGGGTTACACCATCCACTTCACATCCCTCCCCGACTCCCACCGTCTCTTCAGGGACCCTTCTCACGAGAGTCTACTCCATCAGGAAGTAGATCTGATGTGCATTGGGGCCATAGAACCAGTCCCTACTCTCCTCACAGGCTAGGGATTTTACTCCCGATATTTCCTGATCCCCAAGGCAAAGGGAGACTGGAGACCCATACTAGGTTTAAGGGTGCTAAACAGATATGTGAAGGTGCAAAAGTTCAAGATGGTCACACGAGCAGCCATTATTCCAACTCTGGAGCAAGGAGATTGGTTTTCGCCCTCGACCTACAAGATGCCCACTTCCACATTTCAATCTGACAGTCTCACAGGAAATTCCTTTAATTTACATTTGGGCGGAACCATTATCAGTACAGAGTGCTCCCATTTGGCCTCTTGTCCACACCCAGAATATTCTCCAAGGTCCTCTCCTTCGTAGAAGTGCAGCTGCTAACACTGGGTGTTGTAATCTGCCCATGCATGTACGACTGCCTCCTCAGGGCTTCTTCATTCGAAGACACCTTGCGGGCCACCCAGACGACTATGCACATATTTGCGCAACAGAGTCTACAGCTCAACACACAGAATTCAATCTTGACCCCAGTGCAGAGCCTGGAGTTTATTGGGGCCGAACTCAACGTAGCACAAGCAAGAGTTTTCCTCCCGCTTCACAGATTTACCACCCTCACGAGTCTCATAGAGCAGTCCAAGCCAGCCCACAAACATCAACCAGGAATTGCCTGCAGCTTCTCGGGCACATCGCAGCATGCACATTCATGACTCCACACTCCCTGTTGTTCAGGAGGTGTCTGCAGATGTGGTTCAATCTGTCTACTCTCCCAACAAGGCCAGACTAAGCAAGCCACTATCAATGCCCTCCACTGTCAAACACTCCCATGACTGGTGGAAAGAACCATTCAATGTCCAAGCATCTCTGTTCATACAGCCCCCACCGACGCAGATTCGAGCAACAGACCCCTTTCTAATAAGCTGGGGAGCCCTCCTAAATGACCGCAAGGTCTAAGGCAAGTGGTCTCCCATGGAAGCAGTTCTCCATATCAATCTTTTGAAATTAAGAGCCATCAGAAACACCTGTGCACATTTTCTTCGATTCATCAGAAACACACAAAGGTAATGATGGACAATATAACCTGCATGTCAGAACTAAGATCTTTCATAACTACTACAGTCTCTTCCATGTAATGAAAAGTGAGGGGGTTATTCCATGTCTAAGGAACGCCTTTCTAAATAGCTGGTGAAGTGTCATGCAGAGTGCTGCTGGCCCACATCTGATATTGTGTAGGGCCCTTTTTACTAAGGGCACACATGCATCTACTACTTATTATTTATTTGTATTACTCTAGCAGCTAAGGGCCGTAGTCATGGACCAGGGCCCCTTTGTGTTAGGCACTGCACATTTGCTTGCACCGGTTTCCAGTAGCCATAAGTCAACCATGTGAGTATGTGAAGTTTCTTCGTGCTTTCAGCCAAGGCATTACTGTCTTGGTAAAGAAGCTTAGAGTGGAGATAGAATTTTGGTAAAGTAGCCCTTCATATCCCTAGTTTGCATTACTCCCTCAGAACTAGCTTTTCAGTCTCCAAGAGTGGGGGAATGGGGATCTGCAGAGGCAGATTGAGTGGCTGGCAGAGTTAATATGGAGTAAATTGAAGTTCTCTAGGTTTGCAGTCTTCATAGTTTCTCACTACTTTTTCCCTTGCTTCTTCATCTCCTGGACAAAGCAGGCAGGGATGAGAAATGGGTAGGGTGATATAACTCACTTAGA
Source organism: Emys orbicularis (assembly GCF_028017835.1). Lineage (NCBI taxonomy): Eukaryota > Metazoa > Chordata > Testudines > Emydidae > Emys > Emys orbicularis. The sequence continues at coordinate 2,785,928 of NC_088696.1, read as the reverse complement.
GATGTGTTTTCAGTGCCCTGTCATGTGTTAAGGCACATGAACTGCTTTGGACTCTAACTGCATTTAAAAAATTCTGACTCTGTTGCACGGTAAACAAATCTGAATGGATTTATTGAGATGGTAAACCTACTGAACTCCAGGTTCTGGTAAGTTTTATAGTTGCAGTTTTGGAAGTCCTACTGGATTACTAACTCTAATGTTGTGTGTTGCTAGGGTTGATTGTGTAGGAATACTGAAGTTGAGAAATGCAGACGTTGAAGCTCGAATAGGGATTGCTGGTTCCAAGAAAAAAAGCACCCGTGCCAGATTGGTGTTTCGTGTAAACATCACTCGGAAAGATGGCTCAACTTTAACGCTCCAGACACCCTCCTCTCCAATTTTATGCAGTAAGTAGCAAAGTAAAAATTGGAATCGGAGGAAGCTGGGTTTTAATCTGATTTAAATCACTGACTCACTCTGTTGCCTCAGGGCAAGTCATCTGTAAACCTCTTTGTGCTTCATTTAATCCAGCTATAATATTCTGTGTTAAACAAAACAAACAAAATCCACCAACACAAAAATCTTGTTAAACCTAGAGTTGAAATTTCCTTGGAACATTGTCAGGTTTTTTTTAATCCTTTTTAGGTCATAATTTCCTGATTTGTAATTAAGCCACATGCTGGTTTTGAAAGTTGAAACATTTTTGACCGCATTGCCTTGAGCTGATCACAAAATGAAATAATCTTTTCTGCTACAGGCTGTTAACATCATTGTTATATTGTAAATGTAGTTGTCGCCGCCCAGCTTTCAGGAGTAGAAGTGGGTAAACAGCTTTGTAGAGTTATAGTAGTTCATCGGGTCAGAAGTTAGTTCAGTTCTGATTAAGACAATGGAAAATTATTATTTTTTACCACTGAATGTTAGAATGTTCTGTTTGGCATTGAAAACACGTGTGTGGGCTGAAGATTTGTATTAAAGTGAACGGTATGGGAGACAAAACCATAGGTTGCAGCAGAAGGTTAGAGGCTCTTACCCCATATGGAGTCAGTCCCAGAGATGTCAGTACTAGAATGGAGGGATGTCTTTTATTCTCCGGAGCCACCACCAGTGGGGGTAGCAAGAGGGTTGGGGGAGCTTCTTCCCTTCCTCCCGGCAGGAAAGGAGCCTTGGGACCATGGAGAGTAAGAGCATCCATACGTTTTTACGTTTTTCTTTTTCTTTCATTCTCTCTCCACAACTTTTTATTGTGTTTGGAGGTCTGAGATCCTAAATACTTCACGTCTCTTAAATGGGAAATAAACTGAATGTTGTATGAAAACAAAAGTTTGCCTTAACTGTACAAAATATAGAGGGAGAAGGGAGAAAGATTTGATTATGTTACATTACTGCCAATATATTAAGTATTTAAAGACTACCACTACCTAGTTGTATGCAATTTTAGTTGCATACATATAATGTAAATAACTTTTGTATACTTATCTGTAGTTTTATAAACAAGTGCATCAAAATAATTGATCAAATATGCTATGGAAAAAACAAACTCAATACAAAGAACATTTCCTTGTTTTTGGCATGAAGTCTGTAACCTTATTTCATTTTCCTGTTTTTCTCACCTTTCCCTTTAACAGAAGCATTACTATTCTTAACCTTTAGCCTACCAAGTAGCACTAATGAACATACAGGATGATAGTGGCATATCAGTTATATTGAGTTACTTTTTGCTTATAAACCTATACTTCCGGTATGTTAACAATGTGACTTGTTTGCAATGTACCTTTTACTGCACTTGTATGTACTTTCATTTCTTAAGATAAAGCTTTAAAATGTTCTTGTTTAATTGTATAGGGCTGTGTAGCTGGAAGCTGCTGGTATATCCGTGAGAGTGCCAGCAGTGTCCTTGGCACTGTAGAATGCACGCAAGTAGGCACATTCACTACCCTGAGGAGTTCAGAATCTAAATAGTTTTGATGTATAATACGAAGCATAAATCAATTAAAACATTTCTAAACACTGTTTTTGCCTTGATTTAGTCAATAGATATTTAATGATTACCTAGCAAACCAATGTAACCCTTGTAGAAAAGGTCCTTTTTAAAAGGTCAAAAGTAAAATGATTTGGAGTGGTCACAGTCCAGTTCCTTGTATATAATTAATATGTAGAAGACTAATATGAACCCTCAAAATAGGCCTCATTTGGCAACCTTATGCCACCAAGGTCTTAAACTGTGAGTAGAAAAGGTGGTAGGAAATCTATTGGGAAGTGGAATTTCATATAAATTATAAAAAATAGAGGTTTACAGTCAAAGTGCTATTTTAAAGTTTGCTATTGACACTTAGGATCCTAGAGAAGGGAAGGCATTGCTTTTATAAGCTGTTCTCCAAAATGTTAGTAAAATACTTTACAATAATTTATATTTATTTTCACTATTTTATCAGTTGACACTCCATTTTTTTATTTAATGAGGGTACAATCTTATCTGATGAGTTGTCTGAGAATCATAGAAATAAATCACAGCAAGGACAAAATTTAATACGTACATTAATATATATTGCCATTGGCTTCTGATTCACAGAGAATTGAGGGCCTGTGTAATTGTAATTAATTGGTGAGTGTGTGTTTGAGTCCTCCTCTGTGCTGATTCACAGAGGATATGAGTTGTTGCAGCCCTTGGCTACAGAACTTTAGCAGCTCACACTTTTAGCTCTGGAGGTCATCTGTTCAATCCCCAGTGTCTCAGCCAAGAGAGTAGCAATAATGTAATAAAAGTAAAGGTATTATGGGAATGGTTTTACTGAAATCTGTTATGGCTTCAATTTCACAGAACTGAGTAAGCTTTGTCATTAAAAAAAATTTTTTGTGGACTTGAACATGCTATTTTGTGCTGTCTCTGAGTTGTGCCTGTAGGTGTTTAGATTTGCTTGTGGATCTGCTTGCATATGGAGAAGACACAAAGCAAAACAATATTGTTTGATTACTCCTCTGTAGTTGTTCAGGCAAAGCAAAAACTTTTTGCTGCTTCTAAACTAAAAATAGATGATCAGCTTCAGCAATAGTTTTGCTTTATGTCCAAATGAATAACATGCTTGTATATTAGTGGATCATTAGATAACTGTTACTACCTTAAAGGGACATTAACAACTTGAAAATAATATTTTTGTGTGGAAAAAGTTGTACTCACTTTACTGTAAGACTTAAGATTCCTATAGTTGACTAGAATAGTACAATTTTTTTCCACTTTGTTTACTTTGTGCATTTGGAAGCACATTTTGTATAATCAGATGAAATGATTCCATATATGATCAGATAATTACTCAGTTTTTCTCTTGCTAAAGAGATGCTGATAACTAGAGAAGCAGAAAGCTCTTTACAAAAGGTACTAATATTTGTCTGTTTTTAAATCAGACCATACTGGAATTTTAAACCGAAAGTGGAATTTAAAAAACTAGTCAATTAAAAATAAGTTGATGCTGTCTCTTTTACTGTAAAACTAATGGTTTGTGCTGGTTGCACTCATGAAACCTGAACTTAATTTCTGCAGCTAGTTCAGTTTGTGCCATTCCTTGCAATCTCCTTCACACAGAGGGCACCAAAAATGATTGGGGGCTGAGGCACATGACTTATGAGGAGAGGCTGAGGGAACTGGACTTATTTAGTCTCTGGAAGAGAAGAGTGAGGGGGGATTTGATAGCAGCCTTCAACTACCTGAAGGGGGGGTTCCAAAGAGGATGGAGCTAGGCTGTTCTCAGTGGTGGTAGATGACAGAACAAGGAGCAATGGTCTCAAGTTGCAGTGTCTAGTTTGGATATTAGGAAACACTATTTCACTAGGAGGGTGGTGAAGCACTGGAATGGGTTACCTAGGGAGGTGGTGGAATCTCCATCCGTAGAGGTTTTTAAAGCCCGGCTTGACAAAGCCCTGTCTGGGATGACTTAGTTGGTGTTGGTCCTGCTTTGAGCAGGGGGTTGGACTAGATGACCACCTGAGGTCTCTTCCATCCTTAATCGTCTATGATTTCCTCTTCATGAGAAAAGGGATGTGCATAATGTGTTAGTGATTTTGGGGTACATATCACCCAAATGGAGAATTTACAGGTCATAACTGTTTTACCATGTGTAATGAAATATTGGAAACAAATAGTTCCTAAGTTTCATGCTAACTTCTGTAATCTGTTGTGTAAGTACAGGCAGAGGTTTGGAATGATTTTGATCTTTGCTTGAAATTATGTAAAGGGAAATACCTTTTTGTCAAGCACTATTAGTGTTCCTTTCTATTTTAAACTGCTTGTCCTTCCAATTGTAGCTCAACCAGCTGGCGTGCCAGAGATCCTCAAGAAAAGTTTGCACAGCTGTTCAGTGAAGGGGGAAGAGGAAGTCTTTCTGATTGGCAAGAACTTTCTTAAGGGAACAAAAGTGATCTTCCAAGAGAATATTTCTGGTCAGTGTGAAAAATACAGGGGCTTGGGCTGAGGAAAGGAGGACATATTTGGGTTTAAAATCCTACTACTTGGTTTTGTTCCACTTCTTAAGAGCTAATGAAGCAGCAAATACTATAGCAACTCTATTGAGGACACCAAAATAATATTTTAGTTTTGTATAAATGTGCAATAAAAGTTACTTTCTTTTCTTTTTCTTTTTTTACTTTAAATCAGATGAAAACTCTTGGAAAGCAGAAGCTGAAATAGACATGGAATTATTTCATCAGGTACTTACTCAAACATTGTATACAAATATCTGAAAATGTTCCCTGCATCATCACTCAAAATAAAAGCTTGATTCTTAGCTTTGTTCTATTGTCTTGGCCAGTAGAGATCAGGAAGGCTTGCTCTTCATACATAAAATGCAAAGAATATAATTAAGGAAATTGTATCTAGTATGATTTCACATACTATATACTGGAAGCATGATAGTTTTGTGGTAATTGTTAATGTTAAGAAAGATATTCTACTCTAAAGTTCCATTTTCAGTTAGCACTACAAGTAAAGAATAATACTTAGCTAACTTTGAGGGAAAAATAAAAAAAAATTAACGAAAAACAATGTGTTTATCACATGCACAATCTGTAATTTTACATACTTATTTTACTTACTACTTGATTTTTTTGTCCATTCAGACTTCCAATCTTAATATTCCCTTAACATAGATTTTTGCACTTAATAGAGGGTAATAATTTCTTAACACAGAAAGCATCTGTCTGTCAAAACTGAGTATCTGGTTGTACTTTTGCCAACTCACAAGTACTAAGGCAGATAGTCAATTTTAAGATTGAAAAACAGCATAAAAAAAGGTACAGAAACATGTTTAACTTAGCTGCCCTCCTTAGTAAAGGAAAATACTAAGCCCCAGAGAGAGAGAGCATGAAGGCGAAGCTCTATGATATAGAGAATCTCTTCTTTGGTGGGAGTCCCTCTCCACCCCAACTAGTGTGTTTATATTTAAAAAAAAAAAGCTCTCATTGGGATTGTTGCTTTCAAGGATATTTCTACGAGGCATTCCATACCCCTTTCCCAAGGATGAGATTATCCTCAATTGGTTCCCTATCCTACTAGTCTTTTTAAAATCTATTTCCGTTTCTGTAAAACGGGACTACCTATGGCTCTAGGTATGTTCAGTTTTACAATAAAGCACACAGCCCTACACACACCCTCAAATTAAAACTCTAGATTATATCTCTTCCACCAGAAGGACCTAGGAGAGGTAACTTTGTAAAGTGATCCTGAAATTCATTTATTCTGGAATTAGCTGCTCTTGTTGGACTGCCAGAGTTGAGGACCTTTTGCTGAAGATTCCCTGTTACCACTGCCCTCTAGATTAAATTTGCGGGCCGGCTGCTTGAGCGCTCTAGCTAACCAGAAATACCGTGGCATTTCATAAGAAGATAAATGTTCTGAGGTAACAGGACCCAACCCATCTAGAATAAATGAAGAAGCTACTATACAAAAACCTAACTAAAGGCTCACTGAGGCAAAGCTAAGGAGTGATTTGCAGAAGGCCCCACTGTGTGATATGTAAACTCACTTAGAATGCAGTGTTGTCTTATTCAGACTTGGCTGTAGGGGATTTCTAAACTGGGTTTTAGCTGGAAAGAATATTATTTATTATCCCTAGCAATCTAAAGAAATGTTATGGAATGATGTCTTTGACATCAGTTTGTTTAAAACTTCAAAAACAGAATTTAAAGTGCAGTTCTAGTCCGAAAATTGACAAGAAAAATAGCATTGTGAACTTGCAAGTTATTTCTCTTATTGAGTCCAGATTAGGCGACATTTGCAAGTAAAATTAAGTGGTTTTTTTCTCCCTTGGAGTTTGTGGCACTGGCAATTAATCTAGGATCTTCCCTTTCGGTGTGTTATAAGGAAAAATAAAGGTTCCATTCACAAAATTATGCCCTTAGTGACACCAAAGCAACCCCATTGTTAGTGGGTTTGCATAAATGTAACTTGGTTTTGTAATTGGGCACTTAGATACCACAATGATGTGTGGTATAAAACACTAAATAGAATGGGAACTTAGTAAACATGAAAATGTGTAATGACTCAAATTCTGCTCTTGCTGGCTGTGCAAGGTTAACAGAAATAACTTGCACAGCTCGTAGAACAGGTTGTCTGTGTTAACACACAAATAATAAGCAGAAAATACAAGGAACCTATATGTGAGTAAAATGGTGCTACTTTGCTATACTCTCTTCTCAGAGTGGAACTTCACAGTTTTGCCAGTGAATGAGACTCCTTATGTAATAGTTGGTAAAAGGTTATAGTACATATAACATAGTTAAAAGGAAGGATCTAAAATTTTGCCCACGACTTTCACCTGGGGAGTTATTGTGTTATCAGTGGGGGAAAAGCATTGTATCTTCTCTATGCTCTTTGTGTCTGGCTGAATTTTTTCTAGTTTAGTTACACTTTCCCCAGTAATTGACTTAATCTTTGCATACAGTTAGGTGGCTTGTAGGTTGAATTAATATTGCAAACAGTGCTGACTGGAGCTGGTCATTTTTTTTCTGTTGGTAAATTGCCCACAAACACAGTTTTTACCAATTTCTTATTTCTAATGGTTGGACAGATAGTTTGGGAACAAATGTTGGTCTGTGGATTGTTCATGATTGCTTCTGCTGATGTTTATTTGCTATTCACACTGTGTGATTAATTACCCACATCACCTGACGTTTCATTTCTCTGACTGGATGACCTATGTATTTAACAGCAGTACTTTTTCTGTTCATGAACTATTTGCAAACAGGTTGTGATGGGTTGGATCACAGAAACCTCCTTTGGGACTGCCACCTGATGTGCTTAGACTACCTCTGAGCCCATTTTCCCTGGCAGCTTTGGGACTTCAGTGCCCTGCCTGGTTGTGCCAGACACGCTAGCCTGCTACAAACACAGACCCAGGCCTGAACCACATCCCCCAAAAGCTGCAGGCTTAACTGAAAACAGCTTAAGAAGTGTTCCTGTCTCCAGCACTCAGATACCCAACTCCCAATGGGGTCCAAACCCCAAATAAATCCGTTTTACCCTGTATAAAGCTTATACAGGGTAAACTCATAAATTGTTCGCCCTCTATAACACTGATAGAGAGAGATTCACAGCTGTTCTCCCCCACCCCCGGTATTAATATATACTCTGGGTTAATTAATAAGTAAAAAGTGATTTTATTAAATACAAAAAGTAGGATTTAAGTGGTTCCAAGTAATTACAGACAGAACAAAGTGAATTATCAAGCAAAATAAAATAAAACGCACAAGTCTAAGCCTAATACAGTAAGAAAGTGAGTATAGATAAAATTTCACCCTCAGAGATGTTTCAGTAAGCTTCTATCACAGACTGGATGCCTTCCTAGTCTGGGCCCAATCCTTTCCCCTGATACAGTCCTTGTTCCAGCTCAGGTGGTAGCTAGGGGATTTCTCATGACTGCAGCCCCCTTTGTTCTGTTCCACCCCCTTATATATCTCTTGCACAAGGCAGGAAACCTTTGTCCCTCTCTGGGTTCCCACCCCTCTTTCTTAATGGAAAAGCACCAGGTTAAAGATGGATTCCAGTTCAGGTGACATGATCACATGTCATTGTGAGACCCCAAGCCTTCCTGACTCACAGGAAGGCGTACAAGTAAACAGAGGCATCTACAGTCAATTGTTCTGGTTAATGAGAGCCATAAAGATTCCAACCACCATTAATGGCCCACACTTTGCATAATTACAGTAGGACCTCAGAGTTATATTTCATATTTCTAGTTTCAGATATAAGAATGATGCATTCATACAAATAGGATGAACACACTCAGTAGATTATAAACTTTGTAGTGAAACCTTACAAGAGACTTTTTGCATGAAGCATATTCGTTACATTATATTCACACTCATTAACATATTTTCATAAAATCATATAGAGTGCAACGTCACAGGATGTTTACACATTTATTTGTTGTCTGTAATTGTTTGACTCTTTTGTGCGAATTAAAAGATCTTTTCCAAATGGCTGCAAAAGCACATCTGGTGTGAATACTGCAGCAAATATTTGTGTGACACTTTTGCTTTCTGTGAACATTCTTGCAAATACTCATTCAAATGTTCTTGAGTAAAAAGAATTTCAAATACTAGGAAACTGAATTGGGAGGTTTTATTTACAAGGACTTTTTTGCTGCATTCACGTAATACGTTATCTTTAAAGGGTAGGCGATAGAAATGACTGAAACCTTCCACGCAAAAATTACCATAAAACTCTTGTAATGCTGCAGAATAAAAGGGACTAGAGGGAAGTACAAATGAATTCTGCAGCTCTTTGACTCTTCTGCCCCTTGCCTTGTCTTTCAAAGTGGATGTCCTTTTATCTTTTTCATATCTTCTGTGTTTACATAACTTGCCAGTACCTATGAAATGGTAAATATCTTGAATTCAGGAGATGTACTGGACTCTTGTACTCAGGTTCTCTTTGCCTGAGTTGCCAGAACCTGAACCTCTGCTCATATTGAGTACAGAGGCCCTGATTCAACAAAGTACTTAAACGTGTACTTAATTCTCTTTGATTTCAGTGGGATTTAAGCACAGGTTTTAAAGTTAAGCACATGCTTAAGTATTTTGCTGAATCAGGGCCGGAGTTCAAGGGTATGTGTATGTCTTTCCCACTCTTCCTCCCTGCCCGCCCCATTTACACTATGTTACAAATAAGCACTGTAGGCAGAACATTCCAGTGTCCTTTTCAGCTCCACATGGTTGTCCATTTCTTTTAACAGAAGCACAGCTTCACCGCCTTCCCCCCTGCACTTCTTACGGGTTTTCTTTTAGAATAGAATATAGAAACATAGAATATCAGGGTTGGAAGGGACCTCAGGAGGTCATCTAGTCCAACCCCCTGCTCAAAGCAGGACCAATCCCCAGACAGATTTTTACCCCAGTTCCCTAAATGGCCCCCCTCAAGGATTGAACTCACAACCCTGGGTTTAGCAGGCCAATGCTCAAACCACTGAGCTATCCCTCCCCCAAATTACTAGAATGTATTTGCTAGTGTTTGTGCTAGTCCATTTTTTGCTTTGATTTGGCTTGCTTTGGATGGATAATAATTACCTTTTAAATTGCAATTAAAATAATGAAGAAATCTTTCTAATATGAACTCTCTCTCCTTGCAATACAGAATCATCTTATTGTGAAGGTGCCACCATATCACGACCAGAAAATAACCTCATCTGTTTCTGTGGGGATATATGTGGTGACCAATGCTGGAAGATCTCATGATGTGCAGTCATTTACATACACTCCAGATACATGTACGTAAAGTGAAGAAATGAGGGGAGGGAATGGACAAAATTGCCTGCAAGATCTTTTCTGATTTTAATTTTTGAATATTGAAGCAGAGAGAAAGGGGCTAACAAGGGTAGCAGCTGTGTGAAGTTGAGTAATAGGCTTTTCAACAAATGTATATGTTCAGTAATAATATACCATTACAATGACATTTCTTCTTTAAGTGGCACATATGGGTGCTTTAGCAGCCTTCTGAAATTTCAAGGCATTCTAGGAATAATGTTTTGAGTCACTAACATGACAGTTCCTCTACTGGCCAAAACACTTTGAAAGGCTCCTGGTTCCTTCCCTCAGCTGAGGACTCTTCTGTTCCCCAGACCCTAATATAGGGAGGGACAGTAACAGTCATGATTGCAATAAAGATGATGGTGTGTGCTGTCGAGTACTGAGAGCGCCACCCTTAGGGATGTCATGAAGGCAAATAGTTAGCTTTAGGGCTCAGCTGTCTACACCCTGGATCTTGAGTCCTAAAATTCATCTCTGAACAGGAGGCTAAGCACAGAATGAAGTCAAATAGCAATTGTATTAGTTGTGGTGAAAAGGCTTGCAAAGGATGAGGAGACCCTACACATGGCAGACAGGTAACCATAGAGGGAAAGGGACTTGAGGAAGAATTAGGGAGCAAATGTTTCCTCACTACTCAAAAATAAATAAAATCGAAGGCTTTTGTTTTCTCGTAGACTGTGCAATATTTAACCGACTATTCAGTCTCAGTAAACTTTGATCATTGCAGGTTATCAAAATTTCTCTAGTTACTTGTTATATTGGCATCAGAAATGTGAATATTCTAGGAGCTCCTCTTGTTAGCAAAATCTGCTCTGTCAAGTAATGAGATCTGAAGGGTTAACTTCCATCCTTGTTATGGCATGTAGCGAGGGAATCCCAGCCAGATACAGGCTGCTGCTTTCACATAGTAGTATCAATTTCAAGTTTATATAAGTTCAAAAAAGGAAGAACCCAAGCTGCAGGGCAAGTGAAGGTACAGGTGTTTGCAGTGGAAGATATAGCAAAATAAATAGCACCGAACATTCCATGTAGAAAGACCGAAGGGTGCAAATCATACAAATATTTCTGGTTTTGATGCCACAATCTCTAATACAGTACCCAGCTTGCTTGTTCAATTTAGAAATGAAAATTAAACTTTAGAAGTACACTGCTAATTCTTTTTATTTTTAACTTTGAAAACTATTGACTATCTTAGGCTGGGAATAAGATGTGAATTTATTTTACATGACTGATGTCCCATAATTCACTAATATGACCTATACATTGTGAGGCTCTTACACTGCAGAAATAAGATATGCAACTTAATGGTACTCATAGGGGATGTGATTTTATTTACTTCTGTTTATGCGGGGAGGTCAAGCTATCATGCAAGGGGATCTCCTATGTAATGGCAAAAAGGGCAATGAAAAGTTCTGCATAGCTACAGTTGAACACCTAGAGCAGAAGCATAGTCAGCATAAAACAAAGCGTGAATGTAAGAGTCGTGCAAGCTCTGTTAGTGCCACTGTACGAGCCTGTGACTGTAAGGAAGTACCTCTAGAGAGGTATAGTAACAATTTCTCTTATTCCCAGACTTACATGTATTGGATCTCATTTTCAGTGAGGCTTCAACTGCACTTCCCACATGTTGCATGCACTCATTAGTGCAGTAATAACTGCATGCAGGTGATAGAATTTTAATGTGCAAATCCTATTTGGACAAATTTTGCAATGGACAGAAAATTGCCATCATAACACAACAGGGTTCACACAGGTGTGTGCACAGAAAATTGTGCTTACATTGGGAGTGAATATGAGGCTCATTGGTATTCCCACGCTGGTAACATAGTCTTTAGACACAAAATTCCTCTGAAATGCTAGTTAATGATTATTTTAACTAGTAAACCTACAGCTCTTCACTTTAGTGCTATATATATATTTGATCAGCTGTGTCAGTCTCATCTTCTGTTTTCTGTCGATCAGGGTGAGGACAAGGAAAGATGTAATAGATTCAACAACGTCATCACTAGGGATGTACTCTTACCTTGCTACATAGGACTTTTGTGTGTTATTCTCCATGCTTCAAAATGAGAATATAATAAGAACCTGATGTCTTGCTGTCCTATGTCTCTCATTGCTATTTCTGCTGAGCAAAGAAATTCAAGGAGAACTCTCATGAATATGGTCTATGTGAAACATTAAGATTAGAGAAATGTTGAGAGCGGCAGCTAGATATTGGAGTTATACATTAATTACAAATGCCTGAGAGACTATATACTGTAAACCTGTTAAAAAGACATAAAAGCTTTGCTATGATGAAAACCTTCAGTGCAGCTATTTGTAGTCCGTAGGCTGAGATACTCTGTTGTTGTTGTTGTTTTTTTAAACTCAGGGGAGTTGGACACCTGACTCCCTTAGAATCATAGAATATCAGGGTTGGAAGGGACCTCAGGAGGTCATCTAGTCCAACCCCCTGCTCAAAGCAGGACCAATTCCCAACTAAATCATCCCAATGCATGGCTCCTTTGAAAATCCCAATGCATGGTCTACCTGTTACTTGTACACAACATGGCTGTCAGTAGAATGGATAGATAGCTTTACATCATCTGATTGTGAGAGAAGAGAGCTAGAAATTTATTCCCTATATTGAATGTCTAAAGTAATTTTGGTAAAATATTAATGATCACACAAAGTTTATAATGAGCTCGTGGGGTACAGCCTAGTGTTCAGGTCTTTGGCCCGGTGACCCAAAGGGAGTCTTCTGTTTGGAGACGTTGCCTTCAGAGAATATCTGTATTCAGCTCCACAAAAGCTGTATTTCATATGTGTGTTGTAAAATGTGTTTACCAGTATCATACTAGTATTCATGGTACACCATCTCTTTTTATTATGGGGGAAGAGGGTTCCAGGCGCATTTGCATGACTCAAAGACTTTTTCCCCTTATTTTTCACTTTTACTTATTTGGTATCTGTATTAGAAGATGTAATCTTGTCAGGAAATGTAAGTGAACATTTTCCTCCTGAATTTATCCTGATTGTTTTCTGGCCTCATGTGATAGTAGAAGTGAATTACTGAATGATTGTTAAACTGATGTATTTTATGAGGACCAATTTGACCTGGAAATATGTAACTAATGTGTCTTGTGTATTTTGTATGGGTTCTTTTTTGAGTGCCTGTACACATAGAATCGTAGGACTGTCTCCTGCACTCACGGCAGGACTGAATATTGTCTAGACTAGGGGTGGGCAAACTATGGGCCAGATCCTGCCCCTCAGGGCTTTGGATCCGGCCCGCAGGATTGCCCCCCGTGGCGCTGTGGGCCCCGCACCGCTCTCGGAAGTGGCCGGCACCACTTGTCATTAAGCTGGTGGAAAGACTCTCAAAGTTTGCAAGTGTCCTCTCCACAATTGCCATCAAAGACATTGGTGACAGATGCCTTCACATTGGGGTGGGAAGTCCACTTGGACAATCCTCAGACATGGGGCATATGGACTCTTCAAGAAGCCTGGCTTCACATAAATACCTTGTAGCTAAGGGCCATTCATCGGGCCTGCACGATTTTCCTCTGAGTTCTAAAAGGTTGAATAAGTCAATTCCTGACAGACAACACTTCAATAATGTTTTATATAAACAAACAAGGGGGAGCAGATTCTTTGTCATGAATGTGTATGCCTATGGAATTTCTATATGAGTCTGACAGAAATACTTACCAGGATTACAGAATGTGCTGGCAGATCTCAGCAGACTATTTGCAAGTGACCACAAATGGGCAGTGAAGGCCACTCAAGTGGGGTCATCCAGTCATAGACCTCTTTGCCACCAAAGAAAACAAAAGTGTCAAAAGCTCTGCTCCAGAGGAGGACCAAGTCTGGCATCCCTGTCTGATGCATTTCTGATCCCCTGATCCCCAGGACTGATGTACACTTACCTTCCAATTCTATTGATCCCAAGAGTTTTCATGAAGCTCAGGCAGGATTCAGCCAGAATAGTCATGGTAGTTCAGGCATGGCTGAGGCAATTCTGGTTCTCAAACCAGAAGAATATCTCCATCCAACCTCCAGTGCAATTGCCTCCCCAGCCAGATGTGATATCTCAGAGATGGACAGATCCTAGTATGCATCTCAACTTTCTGATCATCAGTTCATGTGTATTTCACATTTTTCACACCATACAGTTGCAACATTTTTTTGAAAAGCCTTCTGAGGGTATGTCAGAGTGCCATTGACCCTTTAAGTGAGAGCAGGGCCAGTGCACTTGTGACTGGTCCACTAACCTCAGCTGACCTTTAAAAGAGGGCACCTGGTCTTTGAGAGAGAGAGAGAGATCTGGTGAGGGGGAGTGTGAAGCACAATCAGGATAGGGGTAGAGAAGAATTAGAGAGACATGTAGGGTAGCTACGTGGTGTTAAATGCATATGTTTACCAAGCATAACTACACAGTGGAAGCGTCAAAATCTGATGCTTATTTTGGTAGGGCTTTCTTGGAATATTTTTTTTAGGTAGATTGCTGGCACCCACCTCCTGTCATCTAGGTCATTGATTGAGTCTCCAACAGTGGGAAAATATATATATATATATATATATATATATATATATATATATATATATATATATATATATATATATATATATATATATATATATATATATATATATATATATATATATATATATATGGACAAGCTCTTGAAGAAGAAACAATTATTTACTTACAGTAGCTTTGGCTCTTTGAGATGTGTTGTCCATATCTATTCCACAACCTGCCCTCTTTCCGTGCTACCAAGGAGACGGAAAAGATATAGTTTCTATATTGGTGAAGAAATGGAGAGGTGGTTGGGGTAGCCTGCCCTTTATGCCCTCCATTAGAGGCAGTAAGAAACTCAGGGTGCCAGTATGGCCCGCAATGGACATTAATGGCCAAAAGAATCTGAACTCAAGTCCATTGGGCACATGCACACCAAAAGTGGAATATATATGGGTAAAACCTCTTGAAGACCCACAGTTACTGTAAGGTAAGTAGCCATTTCTTGTGAGAATGCTTTCAACATACTTGAGATTCAGCAATGTCTTTTGTCTCAACAGCTGGTACTCTGAATGTTAATGTGAAGAAAGAAATCTCCAGCCCAGCACAGCCTTGTTCTTTTGAAGAGGCTATAAAAGGTACTAAATTGATTCTTATCAATGTTGTTAATGAGTGAGCTGTAACTTCCTCCATCATTCCTGTCCAGATTGTACACTGAAGGAGCTAGGGGTCCCATAGAAATAGTTTGTGATCATATCATTAGATTCTATGCATATAACTTTTCTTTTTCTTTTCTGACTTTGAAGACTTCACCTTGCAACTACAGTGCTTTTATATATATATAAATAAACATGGATTAGTATAGAGCAAAAACCATTCAGAAGTTTTAAAAAATCCATCTGGACTCTTCCTGTATACTGCCCTATGTTCCACTCTTTCTTTAATATGCTTCCAAGGGATGAGGATGAGAGAAAATGAAGTTTCTGTCACTTACACACTTAACATGGGAATTATTACAAGGAATTTAGAAAATATAAGAGAATTAATTTATGCAAGATAAAATTTAAAAGACTAAGAAGAACTAAGTTTAGCATCAACCCCCTCTTAACATTCTAGCTTTGGATATTACCTTAAGAGGGGTTGAAGTTACATTGTGACCGTATTGTAAGTAGAGTGGGGGCTGTTCTGTAGCTGCCTAGCAGAGCTTTTATATCTGGTTTCACTGGGGAAGTTGAGAATACTTACTACACCTCTACCTCGATATAACGCTGTCCTCGGGAGCCAAAAAATCTTACCGTGTTATAGGTGAAACTGCGTTATATTGAACTTGCTTTGATCCACCGGAGTGCGCAGCCCTGGCCCCTTCTCTTCACCTCCCCCCCTCCCCTCCCCCGGAGCACTGCTTTACTGCGTTATATCCGAATTTGTGTTATATCGGGTCGCGTTATATCGAGGTAGAGGTGTATTTCTAATATTCTTCACTCATTCCCTCCAGTGTCTGTTGTGTGATTAATGCTGCTTAATCAGGACATTTGCATCACTTGGCTCATGAGATACAAGTGCAAAATTATCCGGTTTTGAAGTGGGAGGTGTATTTAAATTGTATGTATTGGAACATAGTAAAGGAGGGGGACATTTCTATTCATTTGTTAAAACTAGTGTGCCACGGTTAATGGAAATTTCCGTAACCTGCTCTGATGAAGACAGTTTGAAAGGAGAGCAGATTAAACAATGTGATCACAAGTTTGATAGGAATCCATAGCTCCAGGTTAAAATCACAAAGCTGATATTTAAAGTTAGTAGTTTTACATTTGGGCCTTGGCAGTTGATGTGACTAGAAACCAAATGCACTTTTTTGACCAATCAGCAAGGACAGAACAATATGTAATGAGGTTTAACCTTGCAGGGAAAATGTAGGGAAAGACTTTGAAGAACCTTTATGACAAACAGGATCTGGTTGAAAATTTGAAAGTGGAAAGCAGCTTGGCTGAAAATGATCATGAAATGGTCGAGTTCATGATTCTAAGGAATAGTAGGAAGGAAAACAGAATACAGACAATGGACATAGAGAAGGCGACTTTAGCAAACTCAGAGCATTGGTAGGTAAGATCCCATGAGAAGCAATTCTAAGGGGAAAAAAGAGTTCAGGAGAGTTGGCAGTTTTTAAAAAAGACACTATTAAGGGCACAAGAGCAAACTATCCCACTGCGTCGGAGAGATAATAATTATGGCAAGAGACCACCCTGGCTTAACCAGGAGATCATCAACAACACTGAAACTCAGAGTCATGCAAAAAGTGGAAACTAGGTCAAATTAGGAAGGATGAATACAAAAAAGCAACACAAGCATGTAGTAACAAAATTAGAAAGGTCAAGGCAAAAATTAGATTAAAATAGTTAGGAGCGTAAAGAGTACTAAGAAAATATTTCACAAATATATGAGAAGCAAGAGGAAGACCAAGGACATGGTGGGCCCATTACTCAGTGAGGAGAGAAAGACAATAACAGAAAACACAGCAATGGCCGAAGTGTTAAATGCTTTTTTGGTTTCAGTTTTTGCCAAAAAAGTTAGCAATGATAGGATGACTAACATAGTGAACATCAGTGTAACTGGGATAGGGCCTCAGGTTAAAATTGGAACAGAACGAATTAAGAATTATTTAGGGCAGTCTACACTATTGCTTAAAAAGCCACCCCTCTGAGCAGTGCGAATTACAGAGACCTAAACGCTGTCCACACTGGCGCTATGTCGCCGGAAGACACTCTTCCGCTGACATAGCTTCTGACTCTCATGGAGGTAGAGTAATTATACCAACGGGAGAGTGCTCTCCCATCCACATAGAGTATCTTCACTAGACCTGCTGCAGTTGTGCCAATGTAGCACTTCTAGTATCGACCTGTCCTTAGATAAGTTAAGTGTCTTCAAGTTGACATGGCCTGATTAAATATATCCTAGAATACTTAAGGAACTGGTCGAAGAGATCTCGGAGCCATTAGTGATTATTTTTGAGAACGCCTGGAGGACAGGAGAGATCCCAGCAGACTGGAAAAGAGACAAATATTGTATATATCTATAAAAAGGGGAATAAGGACAACCCAGGAAATTATAGACCAGGCAGCTTAAATTCAGTACACGGAAAGATAATGTAGCAGATAATCAAACAATCTTTTTATAAGCACCTAGAAGAAAATAAGGTAGTAAGTAACAGTCAACATGGATTTGTCAAGAACAAATCATGTCAAACCAACCTAATATCCTTCTTTGACAGGGTAACAAGCTTTGTTGTTGAAGGGGAAGTAGTAGATGTCATATCTTAACTTTAGTGAGGCTTTTGTTACTGTCTTACCTTCTCATAAACAATGTAGAGAAATGCAGCCTTGATGAACCCTACTCTAAGATGAGCGCACAACTGGTTGGAAAAGCGTACTCTGAGAGTAGTTGTCAGTGGTTCACTATCAAGCTAGAAGGGCATAGTGAGTGGGGTCCCGCAGGGCTCTGTCATGAGTCTGGTGCTATTCGGTATCTTCATAATGATTTGGATAATGACACAGATAAAGTTCACTGGTGATACCAAGCTGGGAGGGTTGCAAGTGCTTTGAAGGACTGGAGTAGAATTCAAAATGAACTTGACAAACTGGAGAAATGGTCTGAATTAGGATGAAATCCAATAACAAATGCAGAGTACTTAGGAAGGAATAATCAGTTGCACAAATGGGAAATGCCTACTTAGGAAGGAGGACTACAGAAAAGGATCCGGGGGTTACTGTTGATCATAAACTAAATATGAGTCAACAATGTAATGCTGTTGCCAAAAAAAAAAAAAGCAAACATTATTCTAGGATGTATTAGCAGCAGTGTTGTAAGCAAGACACAAAGTAATTCTTCTGCTCTACTCAGCACTGATAAGGCTTCAACTGGAGAACTGTGTCCAGTTCTGGGCAACACACTTCAGGAAAGATGTGGACAGATTGGAGAAAGTCCAGAGGAGAGCAACAAAAATGACTAAAGGTCTAGAAAACATGACCTACAAGGAAAGATTGAAAAAATTGGGTTTGTTTAGTCTGGAGAAGAGAAGACTGAGTGGGGACATGATGATAGTTTTCAAGTATGTAAAAGGTTGTTATAAAGAGAAGGGTGATAAATTGTTCTCCTTAACCACTGAGGACAGGACAAGAAATAATGGTCTTAAATTGCAGCAAGGGAGATTTAGGTTAGACATTAGGAAATACTTCCTAACTAGGGAGGTTGGGAAATCACTGTCATTAGAGGTTTTTAAGAATAGGTTAGACAAACACCTGTTAGGAATGGTCTAGAAAATACTTAGTCATGCCTCAGTGCAGGCGACTGGACTAGATGATCTACTAAGGTCCCTTCCAGTCCTACGTTTCTATGATTGCATGTTTTTTTTCTTCTTTCTCCACAAGAAAGAGAGGAGCCAAAAAAAAAAAAAAAATCTAATTCATCACCTACATCTAAGTCCCCTCTAAGCTGTGTGGTTGCGCAGCAACCTATTAAGCGCTGCGCACGCGCTCAGGGCTGCGACAGGGGGAGATGCCTCTCTCCCAGCCCTGGATCTGCTGTGGCAGGGAGAGGCGCCTCTCCCTGCCAGCCCCAGCCCAGTCCCGGAACTGCTGTAGCCAGGGGGAGAGGCACCCTGGCCCCAACCCAGCCCCAGACTTGCTGTAGCTGGGGGGAGAGGCACCCTGGCCCCAACCCAGCCCAGCCCCAGATTTGCTGTAGCCGGGGGGAGAGGCGCCCGCCCCAACTCAGCTCCGGCCCAGACCTGCCACAACCGGGGGGAGAGGCACCCCAGCCCTGGCCCAGACCTGCCGCAATCGAGGGGAGAGGTGCCCCTCCCTCGGTCCCAGCCCAGCCCAGCCCCAGACGTGTCGCGACTGAGGGGAGAGGCACCCCTTCCCCAGCCACAACCAAGCCCCGGACCTGCAGTGGCCAGAGGGAGAGGCGCCCCAGCTGCAGCCAGGGGAGAGGCGCCTATCCCACAGCCACAGCCCCGGAGCTGCCGTGGCGGGGAGAGGCGCCTCTCCCCCCCAAGCCCAGGTGCTGCTGTGGGGAGAGAGAGCTAGGGGTGGTCCTCTCTCCCCGCTGTAACCCCGGGGCAGCCTGCACCCCAAACCCCTCCTCCCTAAATCGGGCGGACCGGATGATCTTCATCCGAGAATATTAAAGGAACTGGCGCGAGAAATTGCAAGCCTGTTAGCGATAATTTTTAATGAATCTGTAAACTCAGGGGTGGTACCGTTGGACTGGAGAATAGCTAATGTGGTTCCTATTTTCAAGAAGGGGAAAAAAAGTGACCCGGGTAACTACAGGCCTATTAGTTTAACATCTGTAATATGCAAGGTCTTGGAAAAAATTTTGAAGGAGAAAGTAGTTAAGGACCTTGAGGTCAATGGCAATTGGGACAAATTACAACATGGTTTTACGAAAGGCAGATCGTGCCAAACCAACCTGATCTCCTTCTTTGAGAAAGTAACAGATTTTTTAGATAAAGGAAATGCGGTGGATCTAATATACCTCGATTTCAGTAAAGCGTTTGATACGGTACCGCATGAGGAATTATTGGTTAAATTGGAAAAGATGGGGATCGATATGAAAATCCAGAGGTGGATAAAGAACTGGTTAAAGGGGAGACTGCAGCGGGTCGTACTGAAAGGTGAACTGTCAGGTTGGAGGGAGGTGACCAGTGGAGTTCCTCAAGGTTCGGTTTTGGGTCCGATTTTATTTAATGTATTTATTACTGACCTCGGAACCAAATGTAGAAGTGGGCTGATAAAGTTTGCGGATGACACAAAGTTGGGAGGTATTGCCAATTCGGAGAAGGATCGGGATATCCTGCAGGGAGACTTGGATGACCTTGTAAACTGGGGTAATAGTAATAGGATGAAATTTAATAGTGAGAAGTGTAAGGTGATGCATTTAGGGATGACTAACAAGAATTTTAGTTATAAGCTGGGGACGCATCGGTTGGAAGTAACGGAGGAGGAGAAGGACCTCGGAGTCCTGGTTGATCGCAGGATGACTATGAGTCGGCAATGTGACGTGGCCGTGAAAAAAGCTAATGCGATCTTGGGATGCATTAGGCGAGGTATTTCTAGTAGGGATAAGGAGGTGCTGCTTCCGTTATACAAGGCACTGGTGAGACCTCATTTGGAGTACTGTGTGCAGTTCTGGTCTCCCATGTTTAAAAAGGATGAACTCAAACTGGAACGGGTACAGAGAAGGGCCACTAGGATGATCCGAGGAATGGAAAACCTGTCGTATGAAAGGAGACTCGAGGAGCTCGGTTTGTTTAGCCTAACCAAAAGGAGGCTGAGGGGGGATATGATTGCTCTCTTTAAATATATCAGAGGGATAAATACCAGGGAGGGAGAGGAATTATTTCAGCTTAGTACTAATGTGGACACGAGAGCAAATGGATATAAACTGGCCGTCGGGAAGTTTAGGCTTGAAATTAGACGACGGTTTCTAACTGTCAGAGGGGTGAAGTTCTGGAACAGCCTTCCGAGGGAAACGGTGAGGGCGAAAGACCTCTCTGGCTTTAAGATTAAGCTTGATAAGTTTACGGAGGGGAGGTTTGATGGGATAACATGATTTTAGTCAATAAGTCAATAACATGCCATCGCTGGTAATTAGTATCAATGGTCAATGTGGGTCTGGCTGGAGAATCTTGCCCGCATGCTCGGGGTTCTGCTGATCGCCATATTTGGGGTCGGGAAGGAATTTTCCTCCAGGGTAGATTGGCAGAGGCCCTGGAGGTTTTTCGCCTTCCTCCGCAGCATGGGGCAGGGGTCGCTTGCTGGAGGATTCTCTGCGACTTGAAGTCTTTAAATCATGATTTGGGGACTTCAACAGCTAAGCCAAGGGAGAGAATTATTCCGGGAGTGGGTGGGTCGGCTTTTGTGGCCTGCATCATGCGGGAGGTCAGACTAGATGATCATAATGGTCCCTTCTGACCTTAAAGTCTATGAGTCTGAGTCCCTGGCCCCACCCCAGAGCCCGCACCCCCAGCCGGAGTCCTGACACCCCCACACCCTAACCCTCTGCCCCAGCCCTGAGCCCCCTCCCACACTCCAAACCCTTGGCCCCACCCCCGCCACATGAATTTTGTTATGTGCACTAATATGGAGGTGATGTGTCACACATCATCTCCATATTGGTGCACATAACAAAATTCATTCCGCATATGCGTAGGAGAAATTAGAGGGAACACTGACCTACAGCTCCCCAAAAATGGAATGCCACATGGGATGAGCAGTTAACCAAAAGCTTAATACTTGTTCTAGGTCCTTTCTGAAAATGACAAGTAAAAAGGTCCCTCCCTCGGGGGGGGAGGGAGTAGAGGGGGATTAGTTCATTGTGTCTGATGTGAACTGGGATCAGTTTCTGTTGCAAAACTACTTCATAAGCTGGGCCATCCCTAAATAACACACAGCTGTCTAAGGCATGAGAAATAAACAGAAAAATCCAACCCCCGCCCCGCCCCCCCCCCCTCCCACACACACACTTCACCTCTCCAGGGGCTCTACAAAAGCACTTGACTCACTTGCCCAGGTCTTTCCTATCAGCAATCAAATTTCCTCTGTTTGGCTGTCTCAGGCCCTAGCTATTCAGGTTCTTCCAGCCCTGAGGAAGGGATGCATTTTCTGTAGTTTGAGTAGCCCTGGATTGAAGCTACTTTTTCCTTTGAGTCCTTCCTGAATTTAGTTGACAGCTTAAGCAGTTGTAGTTTGGCACTGTCCCCAACGTAGTCTGTTAACCCCTTTCTGGGGTTACTGGCTTATAGACACGAAAATCCACTTCCAACTCAGGATTATTCTCTGAAGTGCAGAGCTGTTGTCTGCATCTAGGCACATTCAGACTGGATCACCCCAGAATGCATTGCACATCAGTCACAGGGAATGGTACAAATGGTTGTCGAATTGTTTGTGTAGATGGGGTGCTGTCATTGTCACCCTACATTGAGAAGGGTGATGACATAGTGGAAAAAACACCTGCACCCAGTTTAAACTAACACTTCCACCATTGCGATACGAACAATGCAAAAAGTCCTAGTACGGACATATTCATTATGGCTACATGCGCAAGCTTGGTACCGTAGATGGGCTGGGTAAACTTTTGTTTTAGGGCAGGAAGGGGCAAAGGCTCTGAAGTTCTATAATCTGTGTACAGCAAACCTATGCAATGTGTATTTATATTATAAAAAGTAACAACATCATACTTTCTTCTACTGAGGTTGTTAATGATTTAACCGAGGAAGAATGTTTAACCCACTACTTATGCAAAGTATCTTTTTTGAGCTCTCAATGCAAAGGACCTTAGAGAAAAACTCTCTCATAAATCCAAATGCCCATTAATGTCTTGAATGTGTCAATTCACTGAGCCCATGATTCCATTCCTGTTTTTATTTATACCCTTCTCTCTCCCCTTTGTTATGTGTCCTGGCTATTTAAATCCTCTTACTTGCTACTAATCTTTGCAGTTATTGTTCTCTGTAAGTGGCATCCCTGCCAAATGGAGTGGGACAAATCCACTGAGCTTTACACATACTGTTACATAACTAGCTGCCAGGCTTTGCCATGCTCATCACTGAAGGCTTTACTATTTCTCACGGATATTTATGCACGTTACTCATGGGATTCTTTCCATTCCAAAGTTAACCTTTCCATTTATTGAAAAAGAAAAACCACATCAAATCCACAGTTTGAACGTTGTGAAAGAATGCTGGAGTTCTGGCCCATGTCAGTGCTGTGCAGAAGTCCAGCTAACTAGAGTTTAATCTCAGGGCACCCTTTAAAACTTGGAAAGGGTGTTCATGTGTGTGGACCCACAAAGTTTGGGACTCTGGCTAAAGAACTGCTCTATATCTGACATTGCCTCTATAATACTACATTTATTCTGAAATTGTTGGTGATGGTATCAGTCTCCAGATACTGTGCTGACTGTGCTACATAACTACCTAAATAGTGCAGTATTGGTTGAGAAAGTACAAATTTAAAGAAATACTGGAGCTAAGCATAAATAAATATTG
This sequence comes from Emys orbicularis, assembly GCF_028017835.1. Lineage (NCBI taxonomy): Eukaryota > Metazoa > Chordata > Testudines > Emydidae > Emys > Emys orbicularis. The sequence continues at coordinate 2,762,604 of NC_088696.1, read as the reverse complement.
TGATATTTTACTACTTTTTCAAAGTGCTCCCAATTTCTTCTGTTGGGTTTCATTCTCCCAGCCAAATTTTGTTGAAAAGTTTAAGAAATATACCTTTGATTGTGAACGAACACACCATTGTTTGTGTTTAACCCATATATCATTGGGATTTAGAATTAGCTTTGTACTAACATGGTTGTTTATCTGCCACTTCTTCAAAAATGCATTAAGAACTTTTCATTGTTCCTGAGAAGCACAATGAGACTAAAGTTAAAAGATAACACAGTTTCTAAATCCTGCCTTTAGAGCATAAAGAAATTCTGATAACAAATAGCATTTAGCATTTAAAGATAACTATCTATATATCAAATTGGCCAAAACACATAGCTATTCTAGAATGGAAATAATGTTTTGAAACTCTTGTCTCACTTAAACCGTATTCCCTGCTAACTGGCCAATATGTAAATCCTGTGGTTTAAGTTTCCGGAGACATTCCAAAACTGAGTGGATGGAAAGAGGAGGAGAGCCTATTTGGCTATTTATACACTATGTTCAACTAATGGCTGAGGATTTATTATTCAAAATACAAAATGTTCTTTTGGGAGAGAACCTCTGATCTCTTGCAGAGTAAGTGTACTAGGAACATGGAGTAGGACATGAAAGCATTGTCCAGGGCACTTTGCAGAAGGCTGTTCATAGTCAGTATCACGTTATGCTGTGTGTACATTACAAATAGGAAAATTGTTTCATAGCCTTGATTTTGGGTCTGGGATGATAAGAAATGCAAAAGATAACAGCCCTTTGATAAAAAGATTAGCACTTCATTGAATTCAGGCTTCATATTTTACTTCTTGGTCTGAGACTTGCAGTTTCAGCAAACTTTTGAAATTAAGTAATTCCCTTTTATTCACATCCAAAACATCAGTTGGTGTTAGGCACAATTTGCAATTAGATTAGAAAGGATTTAGGATTGAAAAAAATTAATTCCTCAAGAAGCCTGCCCTCCAAGTTTAGAAACATTTAGAGGACAAAGTTAGATCTTACTTACATACTGCATCATAAAGCTGACATACAGATCAGGTCAAGATTTTTGTTTTACAGTGTTTCACCCCAATGAAGACTTAACCAAACTGCTTTGTGAACTTGCCATTGTGCAAACATATCCTGAAACCGGATTGTTTCATATTGCGATCTCAAATGCAATACAGTTAAGTTATTTCAATCTGGAAAATCATTTCTTGACCCTAGAAGTTTGTAATTTAGACAATTTAAGTATGGGTATGCTGGTCTAGAAATGTACTCTTGCGTGAAATGCAAAAGTATAGCATTGCTGTTTGTTTAAAATCCTGTTTATCTGACACTACAGTTGTTTGATTTATGGGGTTTAATGTGTATTCCAAGATTGTTTCAAGGTTTCTGATTTTTATAGTGATCTCTCTCCTTTTAGCCGTCTCTTGTGAGGAGGAAAGTTTATGGCATCCCAGCAAAACTGCACTGGAAAAGAGCCACCATCTCCCTAGTAGTCTGCCACTAAGGAGTCAATACATTGAGCCATGATTGTTAGAGGCTATAATGCAGGATAACATTTTATCAACTCTTTGTGTTTTGCAGCAGTGGCAGCCACTGGCTGTAACCTGGATAAAGTAAATATTCTTCCTAGTGCCTTGATAACTCCACTTATGCCGACCAGTGTGATTAAGAATGAAGATGTGGCTCCAATGGAAGTTACAGCCGAAAAAAGATCTCCCACTATCTTCAAGGTAAGCTAAATTGTGAGCCCACTATGCTGATTATCCAAGCTTCGGGCATGACAGCATGTCCGACTATTTCATGGTAGCGTGTAGCAGAGGAGAGAAATAGGAGAGTGGTGAAAACTTCATAGCCCAAATCCAGTCAAACCTGTAATCCAGACATGCACATAAAGCAGTGAGTGATTCCCTTAAAAGTCATCAACAGCACTCTGACTCCTACACTTGTCCTCAATGAAACAGACTGTGGAGCAGCACAGGTGTACAAGTTCTATTAGTAGCTTGCTGGCCCAAAGTCTCTGTTCTCCTGTTGCACTGTGTTCAGCCATAAAATCAAACACAGCCAACCTCCAGAAAGCTACTAATAGTGACCTGCCCTGAGCAGCAGCCTTTTCTGTTGACTTGGGAGAATGAGGAGGAGCAAAAAGGAAAAAAGCAATAAATATACAGAGTGGGGGGAGAAAAAATCCTACAGATGGGAAAACATGAGAAACCAGGCAGAGTAAAGGAAAAAATTGTAACCTAGTGCCAGTACATGTGCCTGTAAAGGGAGATAGTTATCAGTTTATCACTTAAGAAAAAAGTCGGGTAGCCCTTACTAGTGGTTTATTTAGGATGTTTTGTTTGGGATGCCTTTTGATTCTTTTCTAGGACAGTGGAAATTTTCCTCCTAGAGTAATCTCCATTCTCCAACTACGTGCAGGCAGGTTCATTTGTAAGGTCTGAGTATCAGCTTTTGTGTCTCATAGCTGGACAACATATCCAAATGAGACCTGCACTGTAACCAAGACAAAGTAAGTAAAAGATAAGGAAAACAGCTGAGGAAGGGAAGCACTGCTGCAGGAAATGTGTTGGTATAACACAAAGCTGGAGAATAGCTGGAAAACATTAGTAGTATCACCATTGTATGGCTGCTTCTCTGTTGTACAGCAGCACAACAAATAAAGAACAGTTTTATTTCTTTGCAGCACAGTCAGTGAAACAAGGAACAGTCAGGATAAAGCCAGGACAAACATACATGCAAACCTATGACTTCATGGAGACTTGAGAAAAAGAAAATACTGCAAGCCATTCTACATTGCAACTATTTATTAAATGACCTAAACAAACCCAAAATGTTCATACAACTTAGGCACTCAATTCCACTTTTAGGCAACTTTATAAAAGTGACTAGATTTTCAAAGATGCTAAATATCCACTATTCCCACTGAAACCCAGGTGAGTTGTGAAGTGCTCATCAGCTATGAAAATCAGGTCAACTTTTACACAGTTGCCTAAATATGCAATTCTTTAAACTTTTTGCACCCAAGTTTGAAACTGTTGACCTATGTGTCTATGAAATGAATGCTACCACTTCCTGCTAAGAATTTAGACTACCTCCCACAAAGGAAAAACTATCTGGATTCTAAAACATGCCCCCCCCCCCCCCCCCCCCCGTCAGAACAAAAATCAGCTTAAAAGTTAAGGGTTGCAAACCAGTTTCCCATACTGAATTAGCCTATCAGCTTTTACTGTTAATGGCTCAAAAACAAAAACTGAGCAAGTTATTTTATCCTACATCTGGCTTATAGCTTCACAAATAGGAGTTTCCCACAGTGATGCACATAAACCTTGCTTGCTGTACTGGATCACACTACTGGTCCATGAAGTCCAGTGTTTTGTCTACAATAGTCCACTATCTGATACTTCAGAGAAAAGTGAATAAACCCCCACTTAATATATCTAGCCAATTCTGCAGAGTACATGAGTGAAAATTCCTTCCTGGTCCCAGTCAGCATCAGTTTATGCAGTGAAACAGAAGGTTTGATCGTCCTTATTTTAGCATCATAACAACAAATATTGGTTAAAATGTTGAATCCCCTTTTAAAATCAGCTGCAGTATTTGACTGATCTCTTGTGGCAGTGCAAGTCATCTTATTAACTATAACCGTATCCTAAGACATCAGTGAAGGTTTCTAAGCATGACCTGAGTAATCCTACATACTTCTTAATGTGTACTGCTTTTTTTTTCCCACCAGGCTACAAACGTGGTTGGACCAACTCAACAAACATTAGAAAATATGTCCAGCATATCAGGAAATGGAACCTTTTCAACTGCTGCTTCTCATTTACCTTCTGAGAGTGAAAAACAGCAGCAGATACAGCCTAAAATGTATAATGCAGAGACTCTGACTACTATCCAAACACAGGACATTTCACAGCCTGGTAGCTTTCCTGTCTCTGCTCCCAGCCAACTGCAGAATAGTGATGCACTATTGCAGCAAGCTGCACAGTTCCAGACGAGAGAGTCCCAACCCAGAGAGGTGTTACAATCAGACAGCACTGTAGTTACTTTGTCACAGTTAACTGAGGCTTCGCAGCAACAACAGTCAACACTATCAGAACCAGCACAGACACTACAGCAACAGATTTCATCAAGTATTTTCTCACCAGCAAACAGTGTGAGTCAGTTACAGAACACTATACAGCAACTGCAAGCTGGCAATTTTCCAACCAGCACTGCCAGTGGAAGCAGTGGAAATGTTGATTTGGTCCAGCAAGTCTTAGAAGCTGAACAGCAGTTATCTTCTGTTTTGTTTTCTGGGTCAGATAGTAGTGAGGATGTTCAAGAGCAACTCAGCGCAGACATTTTTCAGCAAGTTAGTCAAATCCAAAACAGTGTAAATCCTGGGATATTTTCCTCATCAGAGACAGCAGTCCATTCCAGGCAAGAGAATCTTTTGTCTGGAAGAGCTGAAAATGTCCATCCACAGCCTGAGAGCTCATTGTCCAATCAGCAGCAGCAGCAGGCAATGGAGACTTCTGCAGCAATGGTGATTGGAATGCAGCAAAGTATGTGCCAGGCTGCAACACAGATGCAATCTGATCTATTCTCCTCAGCAGCTTCAGGAAATGGAAACCTCCAGCAGTCCCCTGTTTACCAGCAAGCTTCCCACTTGCTAAGTGGGCTATCAACAAGCGAAGACATGCAGATGCAATGTGAGTTATTCTCCTCATCTTCTGGTGTTTCTGGAAATGAAACAACTACTACTGCTCAGCAGCAAGTCTCGACCAATGGCTCTACCATGTTTCAGACATCGAGTTCTGCAGATGGAGAAGAAGCTTCAGGACAGAATAAACAGATGCAAAACAATGTGTTTCAGACCATGGTTCAGATGCAACACAGTGGGGAAAGTCAGCCTCAAGTTAACCTTTTTTCATCTACGGAAAACATGATGGCCGTTCAGGCAGGTGGAACTCAACAGCAGGGAGGTGGACTGTTCCAGCAAGGTGGGGAAATTATGTCTATTCAGTCAGGAAGTTTCATGCAGCAATCCCCACATTCACAAGCTCAACTTTTTCACTCTCAGAATCCCATTGGTGATGCTCAAAATATATCCCAGGAAACACAAGGGTCTATTTTTCGTAGTCCAAATTCCATTGTCCACAATCAGACCACTTCCTCTTCTTCAGACCAATTGCAGACTCCAATGTTCCACTCCCAGAACACCATGGGTGTATTGCAGAGCTCTTCTGTACCTCAAGACCAGCAATCAGCCAACATGTTCCTTTCCCAGAATTCAATGAACAACCCCGTAACTCAAGAAGAACAGATGTCATTCTTTACAACACAGAATTCCATTTCTCCACTTCAGACAGCCACAAACACTGAGCAGCAAACTTCTTTCCAGCAGCAGGCACAGATACCCCACATTCAGAACCCTATGATTCCCCAAGATCAACCCCAAGCTCAGCCCACTCAGCAGGGTTTGTTTCAGACACAAGTATCACTAGGCTCCCTCCAGTCTAGTACAATGCCCCAGAACCAACAAGGGGCTATCTTCCAGCCTCAACATTCAATGGTTGCTATTCAGAGTAGCCCTCCATCCCAAGAACAGCAGCAACAGCAGCAGAACATGATGTTCAGTACCCAAAATACGAGTACAATTGCTTCTCAGAAGCAGACTATGATTTTCAACCCAAATCAAAATCCAATCACTAATCAGGAGCAGCAGAACCAATCTCTTTTTCATGCACAATCCAATATGGCGCCAATGAATCAAGATCAACAGCCCATGCAGTTCCAGGGTCAAACAGTGACTCCACTTCAGAATCCTGGGTCCAGCCAGACAGAGACACAGCAGCCCACCATGTTTCATAACTCACCCCAGATTCAGTTGGTTCAAGGATCACCAGGTTCTCAAGAGCAGCAAGTCACCCTCTTCATCTCTTCAGCTTCCATGTCTGCCTTGCAGACTAGCATGAGCCAGCAAGAGCTGCAGCAGCCTCCCATCTACTCTTCTCCGAGCAATATGACAGGTATTCAAGGAGCTGCTTCTCCTGCACAGCAACCATCTTCTTTGTTTCACAATCCAACAGGAAGTGCTATCAACCAGCTGCAGAATTCTCCTGCTTCATCTCAACAGACTTCAGGAATATTCCTATTTGGGATTCAAAATAGTAAGTGTTAAAAACCCTCAATTCTAATATTACGGTTTTGAAAAACAGCTACTTTGGAGGCTACAAAATTAATTGTGTTTGTACAGCTCTGTAGAGGTGTAAAGTGGTAAGTGGTAATGTTTACAGTCCTTTCCTTGAAAGTGTTAGTCATTAAAGGCAGGAAATAAGTAAATTACACCCATGCCTTTTGAGAAACTTCTGTCACCTTCAGTGGAACGTGCAAAAAGTTTACGTGTGTATAAGCCAATACAGTTGCATTTCTGTTGGATATACACCATTTATCCCAAAATACTAAAGATTATCTATGAAACCATGGGGGTGGAAAGGAAAATGTGAAATCAGTGCTCAGAGTTAGACTTCATAGAAGAGGATCTGTTCTAAATAGTTAATTCATGCTTAATACTTATATAGAGGTAATAAAAGGACGTGTTTCAAAAAGTCAGTGAAGTTGTTTTTAAAAATAAAGAGCTCGTTAGTACCCCATATTTTCTCCCTGTGAAGGTACTTGTATACTCTAATCAAGTTATCTCTCAATCTTCTTTTTAATAAGCTAAACAAACCATCAAATTATTTTTGTGGTGCTTTTCTGTGCTCTCTCCAATTTTTCAATGTCCTTTTAAAAATGTAGACACCAGAATTGTCCCCAGTATTCAGATATCAATTTTGCCAATGCCATGTACAGAGGTAAAAATGACTCCTCTATTCCTACTTATTACTCCCCTGTTTATACAGCCAGCAAATTAATTAGCCCTTTTGGCCACAGCATCGCACTAGGAGTTCATGTTGAATAGCATTGAGTTAATAACATTGGGGGGAGGGATAGCTCAGTGGTTTAGCATTGGCCTGCTAAACCCAGGGTTGTGAGTTCAATCCTTAAGGGGGCCATTTAAGGATCTGGGGCAAAAATCTGTCTGGGGATTGGTCCTGCTTTGAGCAGGGGGTTGGACTAGATGACCTCCTGAGGTCCCTTCCAACCCTGATATTCTATGATTCTAAGTACCTATCCCTATGGAACCCCCCTAGAAACAGCCCTATTCAGAGATGATTCCCCATTGATGACTACTTTCTGAGATCTGTCAGTTAGGTTTGAATGTTCCTTTAACTATTCTGAATTTTCACCTTGAAGTTTGAAGTATTTTCTTCTTCTCTCTCACTCCGTTACAAAAATAATTAGTCTTCAGATTTTACCTCAATGGGATAGTCAACGTTTTTCACTCCTCGTGTGCGCCAGTCCCTTTACTTCCACTTTTTGAACACTTACTATTAAAAGTAAAGAAATTAGAAGAATAAATAGGATGTTTCCAAACGCATGGAAAACTAGTTATTCTGACTAGTGCCAAAATTCGTTCTGAGAGAGAAGTATGGCTGTATTAGGTATATACAAAAATAAGCTTGCCTCATTCAGGGCATAGGAGGGATAATGATAAGAATCTTAAAGTTAAGTGTAAACGGAGACAGATGTTTGATTTTCCTATATAGAGTTAGCTTTTTAAATATTGGTTCTTACCTATGATACCCTCGCTGATATGTGTTATGCTGTTTATCCTTTTGAGGTCTTGATTGCTGTGATTGACAACAGCCCTACTAATTTCAGAGGGGTAGCCATGTTAGTCTGTATCTGCAAAAACAACCAGGAGTCCTTGTGGCACCTTAGAGACTAACCAATTTATTTGGGCATAAGCTTTCGTGGGCTAAAACCCACTTCATCAGATGCACAGAGTGAAAAATATACTAAGCATGTATAAATATACAGCACATGAAAAGATGGGAGTTGCCTTACCAAGTGGGGGGTCAGTGCTAACTAGGCCAATTCAGTTAGGGTGGATGTGACCATTCCCAACTGTTGACAAGGTGTGAGTATCAACAGAGGGGAAATTATTTTTTGTAGTGACCCAGCCACTCCCAGTCTTTATTCAGACCTAATTTGATGGTGTCAAGTTTGCAAATTAATTCCAGTTCTGCAGTTTCTCATTGAAGTCTGTTTTTGAAGTTTTTTTTGTCGAAGAATGGCCACTTTTAAGTCTGTTATTGAGTGTCCAAGGAGATTGAAGTGCTCTCCTACTGGTTTTTGAATGTTACAATTCTTGATGTCTGATTTGTGTCCATTTATTCTTTTGCCTAGAGACTGTCTGGTTTGGCCAATGTACATGGCAGAGGGGCATTGCTGGCACATGATGGCATATATCACATTGGTAGATGTGCAGGTGAACGAGCCCCTGATGGTGTGGCTGATGTGGTTAGGTCCTATGATGGTGTCCCTTGAATAGATATGCAGACAGAGTTGGCAACGGGGTTTGTTGCAAGGATAGGTTCCTGGGTTAGTGTTTCTGTAGTGTTCACTCCATGCATCTGATGAAGTGGGTTATAGCCCACAAAAGCTTATGCCCAAATAAATTTGTTAGTCTCTAAGGTGCCACAAGGAGCCCTACTAATGTGGTCCTGAACACGTCTTATGCCCAGATTGCCAGATGTGACAGTGTGAAGTGATATCTTTGCTGTTGTGGTATGGATATGTGTATCAGTCTGAGCTGAAATCACTACTCATTTCATGCTATACAACAAAATGCATTACAGCTATAGCAATATCATCCTGGTGGTGGAGAGGGGGCTTTCTGGCTAGGTACCAAGTAACGGCTTTAACTGTCATTTTTAGTGGTATAGACCAGCTGGCTTTCTGAGCAGTTTCCTAGGGTTTTTGAGTAAATGAGAAACAAATTATGTGTTGTACCTCTTTCTTTGCTTACTTGGTAGATGACAATTTTTTCTTCGTGATCAAATTTCTTTATGTTAGATTGCTTTGAGCAGAGTTGAGTCTTCATGGCAAATTTAGAAAGATTATTAAACAGTCTGGAACTGTAAGCTAAATAGTACCAAAAGGATTGATGATGGGAGGCCCTGAGAGTGAAGTATACAGATAGATGAATGAGTGACAAGAGTTCTGGACTCTTTGTTTAGACCTGTTACATTTTTAATAAGATTATTCATTAGTTGGAAGAAAATTACTAGAACTTGAGTACTGCATCTAAATAAAAAAATTCTGATAGATTCATTATAGGAATGTAACTCTTGTGCACTGAATTATATTTAATGCTCTAGAATAGATTGAATCTTAGGCCTTGTGTACACTGGCACTGGTGTGAAAAAACACCCCACTGAGCGCAGCAAGTTTCAGCGCTGTAAAGCACCAGTGCAGACAGTGCACCAGTGCTGGGAGCCACACCCCTCATGGAGGTGAGTTCTTTAGAGCCAGCGCTACGCCACGACCACACGCAGCGCTTTAACGTTGCCAGTGTAGACTAGCCTTTATAGAACCCTATGTAGCTGCCAGTATAGTAGGATCCACTTAATCGCCTCCCTGAGAAATGGCATACCTTTTTAATTGGGATGATTGCTAGGGAATGTATTCAATGTAGTGCATTTAATTAACTTGAAACAGTGGATAAATGGCACAACTGATGTATTTAAACAACACACATCTAGTTCTGCATGTAGCCTAGTCATGGTAAGTTATACTTGTGTTAGCTGGTATTTGCTAACATAAATTTCCCACCATGCAGTCTTCAGTGTTTCTTCAGGCTTCCTCTCAGTTACTTAGTGTTACCTTAATAAATAAATAAATATATAAAAACACACACACACACACACACACACGCGCACACACACACACACACACACACACACACACGCAAATACCAACTAATATATATTAAGTGTTTAATTGCTCTGCAGTATGCTTTTCTCTAAAGCAGTTTGTGAAATTAAAATGAATACCTCTCAGGGAAAAGTACTGTGTTTTGCTGAGAACCTGGATAGTGCTGATCCTGCTGTGAGTTTCCCCACTGATTTCGTTAGCAGGAACAGGATTGGCCACTATGCTATTTCTGTTATATTTTTTTTAATTCTATTCTCTTTTTCCATAATAAAATAACCAATTAAAATCCTTCAGCAATCGCTGATTGTCTTATTTAAACTGGAGAAATGAGTTACACTTGTCCATGTTAGGAATTTTTTTTCTAAACAAATGATAGCTAGCATTTTATAGTCCTAGTGTAAGCAGGGCAAGTTATAGTTTTAACATGGGTGAATGAAATTCATGGGAATACACCTACATAAGATCATATTCAAAAATATGTCAATACCTGATTGATGAGATGTACATAACTTTTATTTTACAGCCATATGCAGTTCTGTATTGCTTGAATTACTCTATATTTGCTTAATCTCTAGAGATATTATCTAAATGCGACAGAAACTTCAGAGAATTCAGAATGAAGCCAATCTATGAAGATGAATTTCTGCAAAAGTTTATACCAGTGCTTCAACACGTTTGTTCCTATTTTACCTAGCAAGGAGTGATCAACTCAGTTAATGTCTATTCTAAAGTTTCTTGCCAGTCATGATAAATCTCCAGCTGCATTTAATTCCAGTCCATGTTCAATATAAAGCAATTCTAACTGTGTTTAAGGGTGAATTGAACTCCTTTTAGTACATATACCGAGAGAAATGCACCTTACCCCATTTTAAAGCATTTTTATTTCTTCAAAGCACTGTACAGATATCTTCCTGATACCCTATAGTAACGTGACATAGTCTTAAATTGCCATATAGTCCACTTCCAAAACTAGGCATTCAGGGTGTAGTTGTCATGACGCATGGATCTTGAACCTGGGTTTGGAGGAGCAGCCATTCTCCAACCCTCCACCTGGCAGCCTGCTGACAGCCTGACAACTGCTTGCCATGAAGACCAGTCCCAGTTTGAGGCTCTACTCCTGAGGTCCTATTAGTGGAGTCTCAGAGCAGCTGATTGTCCCACTGGCCCTACTTAAGCCAGCAGCAGGAACAGGAAGCTGTCTGAACAACTAGGCTTCTCCCTGTTCTGGACTGTGTGCCTTGTGCTTCCTGCTGCCCCGATTTGAGTTTCTGGCATCCTGACCCAGCATGACTCGTGGCATCTGATATGTGGTTCTGATCTCCAGTTTGTCTCCTGGCTGTGACTCCTGGTATTATGACCCAGCCTGACTCTGGTTCCCAACTCGGGGTCCTGATCTCAACTTTGTCTCCTGCTTCTGACCTCCCGGTATCCTGACTAAGCTGACTCTCGACTCCTGTCTCATGAGTGTGGACTCCGGCTCTGACCACCTGGTCTGGCTACCCACAACCTGGCTGTGACAGCTTATTTGGACCACAATAATGCTATGGGACTGAGCCCAGTGCGAGAAGTATGGCCCAGCAGCACCACCACAGTCACTGGATGCATCAAGTACTGCAGGCCCAAGTCGTGCAGCTCATCAGGGAGAAGTAGTGGCTGCAGAAGCAAGTGAGGCAGCTCAGTTTCAAGAATGCCATGCTGCGACCACCACTTGCAGTGCCTTGCCCTGAACAGGGGCCTGCAATATCCTTGCCTGAATGGTTCGTCGAGAGCCGCCAGTGGTTCAAGGGCTTCATGAACCAGTACCACCTTCTGTTTCTGATGTGTCCCAATAGCTATGCCTCTGACTAGTCCAAGGTGGCCTTGGTAATCAGCCTGCCTACAGGAGACGCATTAGACTGGCCTCCCCTGCTGAAAGGCCATAGCCGGTGCTGTTGAACTGCAATGCCTTTCTCCAATCAATATCAATCAACTTTGACCCTTGCTGAGCTCGAGCAGCCAAGGGCACACTTCTGCCACCTCACAGCGGATACAGACTGGAATGAAGCAGCACAGCTCTACCAGTTCTGGTGGTGCTTACAGAAAGAAATCCAAGACTAACTGGCTTGTGTAGAGATGCCTACGGGCCTAGATGCCCTTATGAATCTTGCCATCTGCATAGACTATCGGCTGCGAGACTGAAGGGAGGAGAAAAGAAGTTCCCTGTAGTCCCTCTACCCGCATACCATGACCTCATCTTCTGTATCACCTGGTGAACCTATACAAGCTGATACAGCTTGTCAGCAGCTCACTCATGAGAAAAAAGAACAGTGCCATCAGCTCCACCTGTGCTCCTACTGCGGCAAACCTGGTCACGCGATCTCGGCCTTCCCAGTACAAACACGATGCAACTTGGGGAAACAAGCCAGTCCAAGCACAGATGGGGGGAATCGGCCTGGTCCTTGAGAGAAGAGAATTTCCCTGAACTCTAGTCCTCTCTGAGAGAGATCCCGAGCGCCATCCAGGGGCTTCCCATTTGCAGGTGCCTATTGAGCTGTCAATCCAGATTCCTTTCCAACAGGCCCTCATCAATTCAAGACCAGCGGACAATTTTATGGATGCAACTACAACAACAGAAGTTCATGCCAGACATGACTGAAACTATTGATGGCTCCCAGATGTCTTCAGGTCCAGTTGTGGAGAAGACTGTCCCCCTGGAGATCTTTATTCAGGGGCACAGAGAAATAATACAATTTGGTGTGATCCATTCCCTGCATTTCCCCCTGATCCTTGGCATCTCCTGGCTAACCCTTAATGATCCCCCTCATTTGCTGGCAAGAATAGAAGGTCACTTTCCCATCAGAATTCTGTCAAAGGCTTAGCCAGGGACCAGTAAGTGTTGCAGCCAGGCCCAAGTAGGTTTAATCGCTCACATTGAAATGCCTACTGAAAGAACTATGGAGCTCCCCCAAGTACTGTGACTATGCTGATGTCTTTGAGTAGAAGAATGCAGAAAGCCTCCCCCCACATCAGGACTGTGATTGTCTCATAGAACTGCAGTCGGGTGAAGATTCCATTTGGATGAATATATGCAATGTCAGAGCCTGAACTGGCTGCGCTGAAAGAAAACCTGGCCTGGGAGTTCATCCGCAAGTCAACTTCACCAGCCGGTGCCTCAGTCCTTTTCGTAAAGAAGGACAGCATCCTCTGCCTTTGTCAGTTTCCGAGCACTAAATCCGATAACAATCCAGAACCGCTACCCATTACCTCTAATCCCTGAGTTGTTGAACCATGTGGGGGCCACCCATGTATTCATTTAACTGGATCTCTGGAGATCATAATACTTTATTCATATCTACTGTTCCCTCTGAATGCATGCTGTGTTGAAGTAGTTCTGTGGCTTGCATGGATTAAGTTTGGCAGTTCGTCTGCAGTTGGGGGGAGGGATAGCTCAGTGGTTTGAGCATTGGCCTGCTAAACCCAGGGTTGTGAGTTCAATCCTTGAGGGGGCCACTTAAGGATCTGGGGCAAAATCAGTATTTGGTCCTGCTAGTGAAGGCAGGGGGCTGGACTCGATCTTTCAAGGTCCCTTCCAGTTCTAGGAGACAGGGTCATTGGATGTACTACCAGAAGCAAGGGGGCATAACAATACTGACCTTTGTAAAGCACTTTGAGATCTACTGGTGAAAAGTGCTAGATAAGAGCTAGGGATTATCATAATCATTTATTGTATTTATGTTCATTTCTTTCTTAACAGACTGTGGCCAGCTGTTAACCTCTGGACCATCTGCATTGCCAGATCAGCTGATGACTATAAGTCAGCCAGGTCAGCCACAGAGTGAGGGGCAACCTGCAGTGACAACGCTTCTGTCCCAGCAGATATCTGAGAATTCTTCTCTACCTTCATCTATGACAACCAATCAGTGTATAGAGAAAATTGATGACTTGCTTGTGTCATTACAAAACCAGGGGAACAACATGGCTGGCTCATTTTAATTGGCCAAGTAAGTAGTGAATTTGGGTCTGTGGGTCTTCTTGCAATGATATTTAGTAAATTTTTATATATACCAAAGAGCCTCTTGTTTTAACAGATGATGACTTTGCAATGAAGTCACAGTGCATGCAGAAATCAGTTAATATATCTCTATGCCCCTGAAGCAAGTGTATAATTTCTAGTAGTCCAGAGTAGGGAGTATTGCTGTTCATCAAGAGATCAGAATCTGTAGAAAATAATTGATCAAGTTTGGGTTTTGTTCTTGAATTGCTATTCGTTGTTCTGTCACGTAGCATTGCAGTCTAATAATTCTAATGGCAAAGGTAAGGTGAGTGGGTCACTTTCAGCTTGACCTGGCATCTCTGAGAACTGTCACCAAATCTGGCTTTAGTTAAAACTTTGGGTTTATTGTGGATGCATTAGACTCCACTTCAGTCTATAGCAGAGGTGGGCAAACTACGGCCCGCAGGCCACATCTGGCCCATGGGACTGTCCTGCCCGGCCCTTGAGCTCCCAGCCAGGGAGGCTAGCCCCTGGCCCCTCCCCTGCTGTCCTCCCTCCCCCGTAGCCAGCACTCTGGGCGGCAGAACTGCGCGCTGCTGAGCAGAGCGGCAGCGTGTCTAGCTCTGGCCGGGTGGCGCGGCTGCCAGACATGCTGCTCTAAGCGGCATGGTAAGAGGGCCAAGGCCGGGTGGTTGGATAAGGGGTGAGGGGTCCTGGGGGGCAGTCAGGGGACAGGGAATGGGGGGGGGTTGGATAAGCATGGGAGTCCCAGGGGGCTTGTCAGGGGGTGAGGGTGTGGATAGGGGTCAGGGGACGGGGAACAGGGGGGTTGGATAGGTGTGGGGTCCTGGGGGTCCTGTCAGGGGGTGGGGGTGTGGATGGGGTCGGGGCAGTCGGGACTGGGAGCAGGGGGGTTGGATAGGGGATGGGGTCCTGGGGGGCCCTTAGGGGCAAGGGGTCCCGGGAGGGGGCAGTTAGGGGACAAGGGGCAGGGTGGGTTGGATGGGTCGGAGGTTCTGAGGGGGGCAGTCAGGGGGCGGGAAGTGGGAGGGGGTGGATAGGGGGCGGGGGCCAGGCTGTTTGGGGAGGCACAGCCTTCCCTGCCCGGCCCTCCATGCAGTTTTGCAACCCCAATGTGGCCCTCGGGCCAGAAAGTTTGCTCACCCCAGTCTGTAGTCTTCAAGCCCTTCCCATAGTGCTGAAGTAGTTTGCGTGAGAGCAAGGTGTTGCAGGAAGTGGTGTTTATTGAAAAGGCACCACTTGCTGAATCATTGTTAGAACTGAGCCAATACAACAGCATGGAGCTAGGAAGTGTCTGTTGCTGGAAGGTGCCTTTTCCCCCCCATCAGAGGTAAAGCTCTGAGCATGCATGAGCATTGAGTATATATGGGCTCTTCAATCCAGGTATAGCCACAGCCCCTGACTATATCCACCTTACGTAATGATGTTCTGTCTCCCAAAAACCCCTCAAGTTTCAATTGGGTGCTGTGCTCTTCACTTTCTGAGCTAAACTGTTCTGTAATGATGTTGTAAACTGGAAAATAGTTATCATATTCTGCCCCAAAGATGGCAGCATTTTGGCACTGGGTGTAGATTTGTTTCTGTAGTTTGTAAAGTGCTTTCAAATGAAGGAGATACATGAAAGATGAGACTTCACTAGTTATGCCTAACTCTGTTTTGTTTTTAATTTCAGAAATTCTGTGAAGGAAAAGATGATTTCCAAGATCCCCTCAGACCTTGTGGCTCTGGATTAGGGTTTATGGAGCTGAACTGTTCTGTTAAAGAATGGCTTATACTCAAGCAAATGTGTAGACTTCACTCTCTTTTCTAAAGAGCACATATGCTGCCTACTGCAGTGTCTAGCAATTGAGGCTATAATGATAGCATTTGAGACTCCTGAAGCCAATAATGGCTGAAAAGCTGTGCTTTGTGTTACAGGGGGTGGAACTGGATGGTTACCACATTCCTAGGCCCCATTAGTCAGTGGGCTGCTGTTTTAATTCAAAGCATGACTGCTCAGCTATTATTGTTAGAAAATAACACGTTATCATGTTTACTTTTTCTTTTCTTCCCTTTCTCCTTCACAACCCCTCTGTTGAGTCGGAAAGCTTGTGAAGCAGAACCATCATGTGCCCTAACTCGTGCTGTGATTCATGGCATAGCTGTCAGTCCGTGAAGGAATTGCAGTTGTTACAGTAGAGCTGAAGGACCATTGCAAGGGTGTGTTAATCGCAGCAGCAGGTGGTGGTGATATATATAATATACAATCAGAAAATCTGCTACAACTCTAGGAGCAGCCAGAGAGATGTGGGTGCTTCCCATCTGAGGGTGTGATTAACAGCTTTCTGTCTGTACTGATGGTTTTAGATATAAACTGCATAGAGTAAGAATTAGGTGGCTCTATCAAAATGAAGGGAAAAGTCACAGTAAATTGTGTTCTAAAATCCTACCTTCTAAAATACCTTAATCTGAAGAGAGCAATCTGCCTATCTGAGGAAACAACTGCTTAATACCGCTCACTATTTTGGCATAGATTAGAACTTGAACATTATCCTTTCTCATGCCAGGCTGCCCTCTTTCATTCTTTCCATGCTCTTCCCTCCCTCCCCCTAATTCTATATAGTTTGTTTCCTAAGCAAATACAAATATGCTTCTGGTTTTAGAAACTGAAGTAACTCTTCGGTGTCCAAGGCACCTCTCACTGTGGTAGCAAAATGCCAAGCCAGTGGCTGCATCTTTATACATCACCAAGGTTTGTGGGAGTGAGAAAATACTGGTTTCGTCTCCATCCCCCAGACTTCCTGAATCCTAGAGGAACCCTGCTTTTTCCTGTTGTTGCTGATTTAAAGTCTTAAACTTTATCCCAGATGGGGGCAAACAACATAATTTTTCATCGTTCTTTAAAACATCACTTCAAGCTGAGCTGCTGCATCTTTGTAGTTTTCTCAGTTCATTGCAGGTTTGAAGCATCCTTTTTACTAGCAGTCCCCATGAGTTGTAGCCTCTCTGGGGTCATACATTAATTAAAAACAATTTACTCATGTTTTACAGTAGCTAAGAATAACCCACTCCAGGCCATGTAGTTGTAGTGTGAGGAATGTGGATTCTTTCAAATGCTCCAACTAGTCTAAGAGAAATGTGGTGCCTCATTACAACCTCAGGCAGATGTTTTCTTCAGTCTTTTCCCTCTCCTGCATGTAGAAAGCTGTTAATGCAGGTTAGAGCCAAACAGCTGTCATGAGTGGCTTCTATGCTTTGGTGTAGCATAGTTGGTATGCTGTCACTTTTCATTTTGGTTATTTTAAATAATGGAGAGTAGCCTGTAAATGTTTTTTAAGTTACCCTAGTCTGTTTTCTGCGTGTTTTTTCTAACTTGTGCACCTAGTTGAGCCATGTAGAGTTGTTCTTTGGTTTTAACGGTTTTTCCCGTGTGTCAATGTCATGATGTTCATTTTCTCTCTTTGTGTGTGTCTCTCTCTCATTGAGAGGCATTGAATTACGTTTTCAGTCGTAAGGCTTCTTGCCGATATGAAGGGAACTTTTCAGAAAGAGACCTGCTCTGGGTCATTTAATTTTGAATACAGTTTTCAATCGTTCAAGTTTTGGATGGTTTATATCTAATGTGTGTTTCATTTTTTTGGAAAGCTATATTTTGTATTTAGGAAATGGTATACTATTTTGCTATTTGTACTGAGTGAGTACAATGGCATAAATATAAAAATTTATATATATACAAATATATATAATATTCTTTTTGCCACACATTTTTGTGGTAATTTGTGAGTTTGTCTGATGTTCTACCACAACGTGGCGTCTGATAATGGTGGGGGTGAGGGTGGGGTTTGTTATGTCTTTACTAAGTATTTAAGTACTTTTTGCAACATAAATAGTTTGTTCATCTTGGGCCATTCCATCTGGCAATGTGTTGTTCCAGTTGGCTCTGGACAACTTCAATGTGTGTTTGTGTCTGTCACACAGCAGTGGGATGTAGTAAGGAAACCCATTTAGACAACTGTCTGATGGGGTTTCATTCAGAATGAGCCATTCAGCTTTTACTCTGTCACTGTCTATTTAATATTTTATTAGCTCCTTTGTGTTGTATCTTTTAATTTATAATTACACTAAAATGTTTGAAATTATAATCATGTTAAAGAACATTTTCTCTCCTTCATAATGTCCAGAGCTGCTTTTTAACTCTGAACCATACGCTTTTCTGCTGATAATTTTTCTCCTGCTATGAAAAAAAGTAAAATAAAATCCTTCGTTATGGTTCAGGACATGAAAGAGCAGCCTGTCCGCACTGAATGAGCGCTGTATGAGGATGCATAGAAGGGTTCTGCACAGCGTCGGATTGAATACACCATCCGTTTGTAATCAGTTTGTAAGAAACTGGTGACTTCTGCAAGAGCAGCTTGTTCGGATGAGAATGTTTGGTGATATCTTGATGGCTGCATAGGCTGACAGTGGGCAGAATGAGGTGATGGGGATGATAAACTGACTTGTGTGCTGTTTGTTTTGTTTTGTTCTTTTGAAGGAGAGCATCCTCATGATGAAACGTTGTTGGTCAGTGCCAAGAAACCAGGGACCAATTCTCCATTTAATAAGATTGGTGTCCAAAATAGACCTTTTACCAGGACTGCTACAATTCCCATTGTGGGGGGAATGTTTAAATGTGTGCATATTTTTAGGTTGTTTATTACAAGGGCTGTGCTACCATATTCAAATGACTAAATAATGACATCTGTATTTTCTTTTGTGTCAAATTTACTGTGTCTGTTTTAGGTCAGTGTTAAATGTATAACATTTTGAACATGTGATTTGGTTACAAAAAGTATTTGTATTCTGAATGAAGGGTTTGCTCAGTGGTTGACAAGTGCTCTTGCTGCTGCTTTCAAACAGCTGTTACAGAGGATAAAGAGCGGTTCAATGAGCCAGCAAAGGCCTAGGAAACAGCTTACAGAAGTTGTTTTGTGGCAGAAGGACCCAAGTATAATGTGAACCACATCTTTGTTCCTTCAGAGCCCTGCTCATGCACTGTTTTGATTTCAATAGTTGACAATGACTTTTGGAGCTTATCCTTTGTTTTTTCTTTTACCCCCTGACTTATTTATTCCATAATATGTCTGCATCAGTATGGGTATTAGAGGAAGAGCACACAAAGTGGATTGCCTATAGAGTTATTGAGAGGCAGGGGAATCAAGTCCAGACCAGTTTGGTTTGAAAAGTTAGAAATTACTTAAGGTAAATGAAAATATGTGCATCTTGAGTAGTCAAAAAATGACATTAACTATTACCCCTTGCTTATGATAAACATTACTTAAGAAGCCAGATTGCCAAAGATCAAATGTTGGTGGCATTATTGCAAAAAAAAAAATTGCTTTCATATCTGTCAGGCCAGCGTTCACTAATGGACGTAGATGGTTTTATAGCTGTATATACTGGATGGAAGCTGGAAAGCTGTAGAACTATATTTGTAGGGTGGATTTTCTGTATAGTGTTTCTTTTTCACAGAACCATAGTGTTATATGGGACCTCAAAGATCATCTAGTCTAACCCTCTGCCAAGATGCAGGATTTGTTATGACTAAACCATCTAAGACAGATGGCTATCCAGCCTCTTTTTGAAAACCTCCAGTGACGGAGGTTCCATGCTTCCCTAGGCAGTTTGTTCCATTGTCCTACTGTTCTTACAGTTAGGAAGATTCCTGAGCTTTTCTCCTGCATGAACTCTCTATTAAACCACCTTTAATCCAAAACAAACAATCTCTCTGTCTGTCTGTCTCAAACTAGGTTATATTCTCCAGCCTTAAGTCACTTATCCATTAACTTCCCTGATTCTCCTAAACCCCATT
Organism: Emys orbicularis; assembly: GCF_028017835.1. Lineage (NCBI taxonomy): Eukaryota > Metazoa > Chordata > Testudines > Emydidae > Emys > Emys orbicularis. The sequence goes on along the minus strand of NC_088696.1, from coordinate 2,742,961 downwards.
TTTCTGATGTTGTCTCTACAGCATGTCTGATATGTACTGTACACCTGTTTCCTAATAACTCACTAATATCCAGGGAGCTGCACCCTGCTAGCTACCACGGTCAGCAGCGCCGGCCTTAGCAAGAGCGGGGCCTGATTCCTGGGGGCGGGGCTTGCTGCAAGCCCCGCCCCCAGGAATCGAGCCGCGCTCCGGCCGGGGTTGCCGGGCTTGGGTCCGGCCCGGAGCCGCGCCGCGGGGGCCGGGCCGGACCCGAGCCGCGGGAGCCGCGCTCGGGAGCTGAATCGGCCTAAAGCCGGCCCTGACGGTCAGTATGTCTTCTACCTGTGTCATGTCTCCATGTAAACAACACCAGTGTATAAAAATAAACTGTTAAACTATTATTATTCCTTTAGTGATGAATAAAGTAGGTGGATAACACTTAAGCTGTAGAAAAAGTTAAGACAAGTATTAGCCAAACATTTCCTATGGCAGGAGATGATCGTCATCACTTTCCACTTCACAGCTCAGTCCACTTGGTGGCACTAATTGTCTTCTACTCTTTCAATGGTTATCCAAGCCAAATGCTCTACTATTATTTCCTTTGTCAACAAAAACAATTCAAGAAGTCGTTTCAGCCTTGCTGGGCCAAAATAGACAGTTAACCACCAGACCTTTTGTTTGGCTAATTTTACATTATTATCAGTGTACTCAGAGCCTGTGAATGGATGCATTTTATTTATACACAATTGAAATAAAAAATAAATAGGTTAGTGTCTGTCAATCTTGACAGCATCCCTTTTTATGCTTACACCGAGGGCATGTTCAGTTGCACCGATGCACATTTCTCTAATCTACATAAACTTTGAGTTTTCCAGTGCTCCTGCTATGACTTTGATTAGGGCACACTGACCAAAAAGAAGTGTCATTCTGTTGCTCTGGTAAGATTTTTCATTCTCCGAGATTGTCCTTCCAAAGCCTTCAGAAAGGACAAACCACACAGGAGCTCAAATCCCTTCTCTGACATAGCCAAAACAACCATATGAGCAGCAGGAAAGATGCTTTGTTATAAAATTTCTTCATTGGAATAAAGAAATTAAACAGCCAAAAAGGTCAAACTTTTATAAATTATAAAAGCAAGAGAAACAAGATGGATGAGATAATCTTTTATTGGACCAACTTCTGTTGGTGAGAGAAACAAGCTTTTCAGCTACAAAGAGCTGCTCTTCAGATCTGGGAAAGGTACTCAGTGTCACTGTTAAAAACAAGGTCAAACAGATAGTTTAGTGTAAGTAGTTATCATATATTCTAAGGGGCCATTGAAGGTGAAGGGGCCCGTTAACACCCCTGTAGTCATAGCACAAAAAGGGGGGTTAGTGGGTTACAGATTGTTGTTATAAGCCATAAATCCAGTTTCTCTATTAAGACCAGGATTTTTAGTGTCCATTAAAGTTACGTATTTAAGCTCCCAGGCTCATCTTTTGAAAATGTGCAGATTTCCTTTGAGGATGAGGACTGGTAGGCCTGGGAGCTTAAATTCATAACTTTGATGAGTGTTAATGGGCCACTTCACCTTGAATGGTCCCTTATACTACTTATGCTAAACTATCTGCTCAACCTTGTATTTAGCTGTGAGTACCCTTCCCAGATCTGAGGGAGAGCTCTGTGTAGCTTAAAAGCTTATCTCTCCAACTGAAGTTGGTCCAGTAAAAGATGTTACTCAGCCACCTTGTCTCTCTAATATCCTGGGACTAACATGGCTACAACAACACTGCACACAAGAAGAGAGAAATTTAATTACAGAATTTTATTTTCAATTGCATCTCACACATTGCTCTGTTACTTAACAATTATCAGGCTGTCTATTCAAACTATGTACCCATTTGCAGAGCTCTGTCTATACAAGTATTTATCTGAACAGTGGAAGCATCAAGCATGATGAGGAATTGCTCAGTGTTCTCTGAACTTAGAAATGCGGAGATAAAATTTCTCGATACTTTAAATGACTGCTTCATGGAGCAGCTGGTACGGGAACCCACAAGGGGAGAGGTGACTCTAGATTTAATCCTGAGTGGAGCGCAGGAGCTGGTCCAAGAGGTAACTATAGCGGGACCGCTTGGAAATAGTGACCATAATACAATAGCATTCAACATCCCTGTGGTGGGAAGAACACCTCAACTGTCCAACACTGTGGCCTTTAATTTCAAAAGGGGGAACTATACAAAAATGAGGGGGTTAGTTAGACAAAAGTTAAAAGGTTCAGTGACTAAAGTGAAATCCCTGCAAGTTGCGTGGGCCCTTTTTAAAGACACCATAATAGAGGCTCAACTTCAATGTATACCCCAAATTAAGAAAAACAGTAAAAGAACTAAAAAAGAGCCACCGTGGCTTAACAACCATGTAAAAGAAGCAGTGAGAGATAAAAAGACTTCCTTTAAAAAGTGGAAGTCAAATCCTAGTGAGGCAAATAGAAAGGAGCACAAACACTGCCAACTTAAGTGCAAGAGTGTAATAAGAAAAGCCAAAGAGGAGTTTGAAGAACGGCTAGCCAAAAACTCCAAAGGTAATAACAAAATGTTTTTTAAGTACATCAGAAGCAGGAAGCCTGCTAAACAACCAGTGGGGCCCCTTGACGATGAAAATACAAAAGGAGCGCTTAAAGATGATAAAGTCATTGCGGAGAAACTAAATGGATTCTTTGCTTCAGTCTTCACGGCTGAGGATGTTAGGGAGATTCCCAAACCTGAGCTGGCTTTTGTAGGTGACAAATCTGAGGAACTGTCACAGATTGAAGTATCACTAGAGGAGGTTTTGGAATTAATTGATAAACTCAACATTAACAAGTCACCGGGACCAGATGGCATTCACCCAAGAGTTCTGAAAGAACTCAAATGTGAAGTTGCGGAACTATTAACTAAGGTTTGTAACCTGTCCTTTAAATCGGCTTCGGTACCCAATGACTGGAAGTTAGCTAATGTAACGCCAATATTTAAAAAGGGCTCTAGGGGTGATCCCGGCAATTACAGACCGGTAAGTCTAACGTCGGTACCGGGCAAACTAGTTGAAACAATAGTAAAGAACAAAATTGTCAGACACATAGAAAAACATAAACTCTTGAGCAATAGTCAACATGGTTTCTGTAAAGGGAAATCGTGTCTTACTAATCTATTAGAGTTCTTTGAAGGGGTCAACAAACATGTGGACAAGGGGGATCCGGTGGACATAGTGTACTTAGATTTCCAGAAAGCCTTTGACAAGGTCCCTCACCAAAGGCTCTTACGTAAATTAAGCTGTCATGGGATAAAAGGGAAGGTCCTTTCATGGATTGAGAACTGGTTAAAGGACAGGGAACAAAGGGTAGGAATTAATGGTAAATTCTCAGAATGGAGAGGGGTAACTAGTGGTGTTCCCCAAGGGTCAGTCCTAGGACCTATCCTATTCAATTTATTCATAAATGATCTGGAGAAAGGGGTAAACAGTGAGGTGGCAAAGTTTGCAGATGATACTAAACTACTCAAGATAGTTAAGACCAAAGCAGATTGTGAAGAACTTCAAAAAGATCTCACAAAACTAAGTGATTGGGCAACAAAATGGCAAATGAAATTTAATGTGGATAAATGTAAAGTAATGCACATTGGAAAAAATAACCCCAACTATACATACAACATGATGGGGGCTAATTTAGCTACAACGAGTCAGGAAAAAGATCTTGGTGTCATCGTGGATAGTTCTCTAAAGATGTCCACGCAGTGTGCAGAGGCGGTCAAAAAAGCAAACAGGATGTTAGGAATCATTAAAAAGGGGATAGAGAATAAGACTGAGAATATATTATTGCCCTTATATAAATCCATGGTTCGCCCACATCTCGAATACTGTGTACAGATGTGGTCTCCTCACCTCAAAAAAGATATTCTAGCACTAGAAAAGGTTCAGAAAAGAGCAACTAAAATGATTAAGGGTTTAGAGAGGGTCCCATATGAGGAAAGATTAAAGAGGCTAGGACTCTTCAGTTTGGAAAAGAGAAGACTAAGGGGGGACATGATAGAGGTATATAAAATCATGAGTGATGTTGAGAAAGTGGATAAGGAAAAGTTATTTACTTATTCCCATAATACAAGAACTAGGGGTCACCAAAAGAAATTAATAGGCAGCAGGTTTAAAACAAATAAAAGGAAGTTCTTCTTCACGCAGCGCACAGTCAACTTGTGGAACTCCTTACCTGAGGAGGTTGTGAAGGCTAGGACTATAACAATGTTTAAAAGGGGACTGGATAAATTCATGGTGGCTAAGTCCATAAATGGCTATTAGCCAGGATGGGTAAGAATGGTGTCCCTAGCCTCTGTTCGTCAGAGGATGGAGATGGATGGCAGGAGAGAGATCACTTGATCATTGCCTGTTAGGTTCACTCCCTCTGGGGCACCTGGCATTGGCCACTGTCGGTAGACAGATACTGGGCTAGATGGACCTTTGGTCTGACCCAGTACGGCCTTTCTTATGTTCTTATGTTCTTATGTTCTTAACTATAGGTTGAAAGTGAGAAAAGGGAAATTTAATCTGACCATTGGGAGAGAAAAGAATTCTCCCAGTAAGAGATCTGTTTCTGTGGAATAGTCTTGCAAAGAGGGTAGTGAAAGACCCATTATTTGAGATGTTTTAAAAGCTAGCTGGATTGATAGTCAAGAGCATATTGTAAGGCTCTTGAGTGTAGAATTTTGATGAGTCTTTCGGGACAGATCTTGACAATTCTACATACAAAAATATTCAGACTTGCATTTCTGGTAATGGTGTGTGCAAACAGCCAGTTGTGTGTGCAAATGTACACATTTGTGTACAAATAGTTGCCTACTAAAAGCCAGACTTCATTAACTCTTATTTGATATGTGATATACACTACTTAGAGACAATAAAAGATATGACACAGCAGAGAAAATCTGGTAAAAATGTACATATAAAATTCTCCAATTTAGTCTGTGCTTTTGAGAGAGAATGTAGAAAAGTCTTTTTTCCCTTATATAATTTCGTGTATATATGTAAATATACTGTGCATTAAAATCCTTGCCTTGTACATATGTATATAGTTGAAATCAAATTATATGCCGGAGAGACAAGGTGGGTAAGGTAATATCTTTTATTGGACTAACGTCTGTTGTTGGACAATAAAAGAAGAAGCTGGTCCAATAAAAGATACTCCCTCACCCACCTTGTGTGTCTCACATCCTGGGACCAACATGCCTACAACAACACTGCAGACCGTCACTATACCATTGAGTTTATTATATAAATGCATAAAAACTGTTCTAGTAACATTTTTATAACTTTCAAAGAACATAATTGTTCTTAGTGTGCACTTGTTTCTCTAATTCTCTTCAATAGTCAGTAATAGCTGTATAAATGTGTAAATACTGTATGAGTGTGGAGGGATTAGTAGTGTTATAATAAGTATTATTCCAGAAACGTGCTTTTCAGCAATTCACTAAAATCTATGGGATTAAGGTGAAATGACTGTTTGAAACATCCCTGTGCTTTTCTGTTTTTCTATAGAGATTTATTAACATTTAGTGAATTTGATGTTTTGTGAAACGTGGGAACCAACAGCCCAGGAAATCGCAGTCCCCTGGATGGGTTCAGCAAGGGCAGCAGCAGTACATGTTTCCCACACACTTCTCTTTGCCAATTTGCCTCACTCCTTTTCAGGAGGGACCACTTCTCAGGACTCAGTTTCCCACGCCTCTCAGCAGAGGCGACCAGAAAGTGCCAAGGACACACTGGTGGGGTTTGTGGTAGGGACTAGCTAGGGAGCTGGACTGATAACAGTAATCCACTTTCAACAGGGGTCACCAAACGTCTGTCAAATGGCAAAGATTTTTAGCCCACTGCTGAGCTGGGCTGGGCTTAAACCAAGGACCTGGACCTAGCTGTGTAGCTCCTTCCTATTCCACTTTTTCTGATTTTTTTGCACCTAAGGAAAGGTGATAAAAAAACAAGGGTTGCTGAATTTTGTTATAAGGTTTTAACCAATAAGGTTTATTTATTGAAGCAATCTGACTAGTAAGTTCTCCCTAGTGGTATCCGGGTGTGTGGGGAGCACTGGACTTGCCAGTTCTTACTTGTTGAAGACTTAGGCAGAAATTAAACTCTTAACAGGAATATCAGTTCTTGACAGAAATGAAGAGCAATATATTTTGCTTCCACAGCTTTTCCGGACACGTTCTAATTTGACAATCGATTAATCCCCAGACATTATGATTCTGGCATATTTGATTCAAACCACCTCTGCTAGCTCCCTTGCAATGCCCAAGACCAATGCCCTGACTTCCCTCTTCTCCCTCAATGCTGAGAACTTACCTGGTCCTGACCTTCGTCCTGCTGTACCCAGAAACACTCCCTTCCGCGGTTGTGCTCCTCCAGGCTGGGAAATTGTCCCAGAAAATGCACCCCCCATTCAAACCACCGTAAGCATATCAATGCTCTTCCTTCCAGCTGCTGAATTCTCATTCATCCTCCCTTTACAAGTGCTTGGTTCAGATGCCTAACACCTGTGAAACCCAGCCACAACTCAGATGCTTGTTCTGGTCTCCAAGCCATTAGAGGGACAGATCCTCAGCTGGTGTAAAATGGCATAGCATCATTGAAGTCCCTGCAGCCACACCAATTTACAGTAGCTTAGGGTCTGGTACAGTGTTCACTTCCTGCGTGTGCTCCATCTAGGCAGGAGATAGTATTCTGAGCAGGTTAATCCCATGTGGTGTTAGCCCCGTTTCTGGATGTTATGGGATTGGGATCACGCCCCTGTGTCCTGCGAAAAAGACCATTACCAACCCGAAACTTTTCTGTGCTGATTACTATTTGATATAAACAGCTTTTGAGGTTCGTCCCCATACAGCTCCCTGTTTTTAATGGGTAAGCTCCAAACAGCTTCAAATTAGAGCCTTCTACCTCTTTTGTTAATCTCTGCATAAGCTCGACATGCTTGTGTCAATAATTCTTTCTGGAGTGGTTTATCTGCCTTTCTGCCATGTTTTTGTTGGAGTGCACAGATCACCACTGAGCTATCTTTTCTGTTGTCCTGCAATGTGAAAGTAGCACCAGATATTCCTTTGTGCATTTCTGTGTATATGGCTTTTGTAGTTGGGATCTTCAGAGCACTGATACCAGGTGTTTTCAGTTTATTCTATGAGGGGAGATTTCATTTGCATCTGTTTTTAGCTATCCTGTGATAACTTGTTGAATATTAAAATAAAAATAAATATTTTGCTTCTATTGGGACATTTGTATACTCGCAACTATATTTCTGTAAACAGCTGCAGTCAAGAATAAAACATTGAAAGTTTTCATTTTGCAGCGTGAACTCCTGTCATGTTCTTTCAAAGGCAGCTTCTCTCGCGCCCCCGGAAAAAAGCAGCTACTGTAAGTACTTAATAAATGTGGCTGGCTGGTGATGGTAGCCTTATGGCTTGGAGCTAACCCAGGGGAGACTGAGTCCAGGCTGATATCCTGCTCAGGCACACTTGTAGGAATTGTTATAGAAGCAGATACTCTTTGCAGCCCGCGCAGCTTTCCCAAGGGTTTTAGTGGTTCCGTTTGACCCCATAACTAGTTCTCCCACTCCAGAGTGGTCTTACACAGGCAGAAATCCCCTTGCTGCTCAGGCCGTGGCATTTGCATTTCTAGGAACATGGAAATTGCTATATTCATCTGGTCCACTCTCCTCTCTGACAATGTCCAATACCAGATGTTCAACAGGAAGGTGCAAGAAACCTCCATAGTGGACAACTATGGAATAATCTGGCTATAGGGTAATTCTCAGGTAATTCTAAGCTAGTTAGCTAGATGTCAGTTCTGGCAAAATACTGAACAAGGTGATACAGGATTCAATTGATTAGGAATTAAAGGGTAGAAATATAATTTCTGACAGTTAACATGATTTTATGGAAAATACGTCTCGTCAAACAAATCTGATGTAACTCTTTGAGATAACAAGTTTGGTTGATAACAGATGTAAAGTGGTTATACTTCTGTAAGGTGTTTGACTTAATACCACACAACAGTCTGATGAAAAAATTAGCACAATTAAATGGAGTGAGCCTGCCCCCCTACAGCCGTAGTGCTCAGACGGTAAACTAACACCATATTTGATTTTGTCCAGGAAACAGCAAGAGTGAGAGTCAGAGGATGCAGCTGCAGCACATTGTGAAATTCACAACTAACCTGGGGTTTAACAGGATTGTTCTGGGTGCCCTGGGGGGGAGACCAAGGGACACGGCCCTTTTCCTGTTGGTTGGGCAGGACCGTTTCCCCACGCGTGTTCTGAGTGCTCAGGATGCTGCATGGAGCAGGCAGGTAGTTAGTAAGAAGCTTTAGCCCTCTACAGTGAAGAGGGCTGGAGGGTTTTGTACTAACAAAACCTCCTTGAAACAACTAACCCCTGCATCATAAGTGCTCCAGTCTGCAACCATCTGACGGTTCACTCCTCACTGGGACCCGTTAGTGCTGCATCAAATGCTTGAGGTTCACCACAATTAAGCAGATTTATTCAGAATTAATATGAACCTAGTGAGGACTCAGGCAGAGATCTGAAGGGGCCAGTGCTAGGTTCAGATCATCTTTGCTGTCAAGTGGCTCTCTCCTCCCCCCCCATTTTGATCAACGGCTGGGTATTCCCTGAGATGTGCCTCTCCCCCCCATCCTGTACAACTGCAAGTTTGATGGGTAAAGGGCCTCTTTCAAGTTCAGTCAACTCCCATCTCTGGCCCTATCCAACTCAGTCTCTGAGTGGAGAAGGAAAGGTTCCTTTGGGTCCACTGGAATTAGAATGTTGAATGCAAAAGAAAATATCCCACCAAGGTCACATGTGGCTACTGGGGCCGGGAAAAGCTAGCCAGGCCCCCCTCTGAGCTGAAGTGCAGAAAGAGAGGACTTGCTTTGTGTCAGCCGCACTGCAAGTTTGGTCCGACTTTTTCTCTAGCTGGTGGGCTGAGCCCTGGGGTCTGTTCTCCCTCCTTGCTACTCCACACCCACCAGCAGCTTGTCTCCTATCATTGCTCATTTGCAGAGTGAACTGATTCTCGGGTGTACAGTCAAAGCTCTGCCAGTGCTGGGGGAGGAGTGTTTCACGCAGCTATTCCTGTTAGAGCCTAAAAACCCACCAGTGTTTTCCTGGGGATGTTACGCTGAGGACCCCAATAGCCCTCACCTGCGGGTTTCTCCTAAGTTGAATGGCTGCCTCCAGTGAATCACTACAGGGGCGGCTGTGGTACTGCTCCCTTCTCTTCTAGCTATGCTGCAGCTCTGACCAACCAACAGCTGGCATGTGCCATCTAGTGGCTCAGCACTAAACCTCTCCTAGCTGCCCAGCTGTGCTTCTCTTCAGAGCCAGAGGTGGCAGCAGCAGTGGCTGCTCCCTTATTTCAACAGCTCCCAAAAGGACGTGCCCAGTACATAGGTGCCTGTTGGAATGCAGCCCAGGCCGTTCTGCTTGTTCTGCACATGGAGCGTGCCTTGCTGACAGCACACCCAGGACCTGCATGCCATGTGTGTCACCTCCCTGTGCCACACATCCAAATCCAGTGAGGGAACCCTCCAGGGACAGGGCAAATAGACTCTAGATTGCAGTTGAGGGCCTTCGGACTACATGCCAAGTGATTGCAGGCTCGTCTCAGAAGGCATGCTCTTGCGGTGTGGCTATGGCACGCTGGCTCCTGGATGGGAGCGTTTGAGGGTCCAGGAGTCAGGGAGGCCCATCCTCGTATAGCAGAGCTGCACAGCGTGCGCTCTACGGCACGTCGGAACAGTCCAGTCTGTGTAGGAGTGACCCGAGGATAATTCCAAACCTTGCGCTGGCCCTGAGGGAAGCTGGATCCCTTTGGCTAAGAATCAGAACCCCCAGGCCCTGGAAATATGCTCCTCCAATGTAAAGGGAGTGACCCTTCTCCCACTAGCAAATGGGGGCAAGGGAGAAACTCCACTTCTTTTCTCAGTCCAAAGAGCGGGCTTGGAGTGGCTCACCCACTACCTCATCATATCATGATTAAAGGGGGAATCCCCTCATCAGTCATCCATGAAACTTAATTGTGCCCAGAGCTTTGCAAGCGGAATACCTGCATATTACCATAGCCCAGGGCTCTGATAATCAGGTTTGCACTGGTACATGTGCACTTACAGGACTGCACCCTCCTGCTGGCCTGGCCACTGCCCAAAGGGCTCTATGAAATAGCTTTTGGCTCTGGCCTCATACCCTACCAAAGTTTGAGGTCTTCCCCAGGAAGAGACGGGCAGCAGTGCTAGCCCTCTTCCTGAGGTTTAGCCTAGTGGTTAAACAAAGACCAAAAGTTTACCTCCCAGCAGCCAGATCAGCTTCAGAGCTGTGTGACCTCTTCAAATGAATGAAATGAAACCAAGGGGAAGCTAGAGAGGGGGCAAAACCTGTGTTATTCAAAAGTGACCTAATGGAGATTCTTGCTACCATTGTCCTCCTGGTATTGACTGATGTAGCCCCTGGAGCCACCTTGTAGGCTCTGTCAGTGATGCTTTTCCTGCAGCAGGGGCTACAATTAGCAGCCAGTGTAGAAAGAACAGTAGGGATGGCTGTGGTTTTGCTCTTTGGAATAGAGGACCCAAGACAAATCAGAGAGGTCTCTAAACCCCAGGAAAACCTTCCTCGCAAGTAGAAGGATCATAAATTTAGACAGCAGAGCAGGGACTTCCCTCCAAAACAAACAAGGGGTGTTTCTAAAACGGTGGGGGAGAGCGAGCCACTGAGGGAGGGGGAAATGTTGTGAGTGGGGGATGGGGCCTTGGGGAAAGGGCCTCAGGGAAGGGGCGGGGCTAGGGTGTTCTGTTTTGTGCAATTAGAAAGTTGGTGACCCTAGACACTAGAGGGGAAGGCTCTGAGTTACTACAGAGAATTCTTCCCCAGGTGTCTGGCTGGTGGGTCTCACGCCCAGGCTCAGGTCTAACTGATCATCAGTTGGGAAGGAATTTCCCCCCCAGGTCAGATTGGCAGAGGCCTGGGGGGGAGAGGGGAGAATGCAATAACTCAGTGCAGGGGTTGTGCAGGCCTGAAGGTCACCCACTGAACACAAGTGCACAGGTATATAAAATTAGCAGTTACAATAGGAAATGTCTTTATTTAGAATCCTTGTGTTGTACATGAACAGAGCTTAGACTGTATGATACCAAGGCCACCAGGGTGGTGAACAGCAAGCACCACGTAATAATAGGGAGGCAAGATTCCCAACTCATCCCACTCAGATGCTGTTGGAACCCAGTAGGTTAATTATTGGTACCTGACTGGAGGAGGTATGGCTCTGACTCCTCCCTGAGTCAGTGGGAGGTAGGAGTAGCCAGCAAGAGGCACCAGCCCCCCGTGAGGAAGAGGTGGGAAGAGAAGAAATGCTCTCCTCACCCTACAAAAGAGCAGAAAGGCATTTGAAAGTAGGGTAAAGCCAAGAGACCTGCCACCATGGCAGAGCCACACAGTGAGAGACCAGATAGGAGCCCACCGGAGGAAGCTATTTCTTCTGGGCTTTGACCTGGCTGTCAGGTGGGATGGCCTTCCCCAGGTGCTGCCCCACACTCAGCCCATATTTCTGAGCTTTCTGGCGGTCCTGCACCTCCTGTTTCAGCACAAAGCCCCCCACGTAGCTCAAATCGAAGTTGCTGTCTGGAACAAAACTGATGGGTTTCTCTTCCCAGATAGCTGCCAGTCGCTTCTTCCAGTCCTCCAGGATCTGCAAACGGGCATCCTCAGGAGCGTGACTAATGCTGTAGGCAATTTGGGGCTCCAAGACTTGGAAGCCACAGAAATGGAGCACGCCATTCTAGAGTGAGAAAACACAGGAAAGCTCTAAGATTGCCAAGGCTCTTATTTGGGTAGAAGGGGACATGCCGCCTTCAGTTCAAGGCTATTTCAACTACTGGAGAAGGCCGAGAACCCAGGGTAACAGCGCACACTGGTACCCTCAGGGCTTCTGGTTTGCTATGAAAATCTAATTCCTCAAGTCATGTCTTGTTCTATGGGTTTAGCCGTATAGCAGGAGGGGTGACTTGCATCCCCTTGCGCTGCAGGAATTTTGGTCTGGAGTTTTATAGATTCCAAGACCAGAAGGGACAATTGTGATCATCCAGTCTGACCTCCGCTGTAGCATAGGCCACAGAACTTCCCAAAGCTACTTCCCAGTACATAGCTCCTAGAAAGAGATCCAATCTTCATTTTAAAATTGCCCGTGAGAGAGAATGCACCAAAACCCTTGGTTGGGCCCATGGTTAAGTACTGTTTCCCCTCTGATTTTGTCAAGCTTCCAGCCACAGGATCTTGTTCTACTTTTGTCTGCTAGATTGTGCTGCCCATTATTAAATATCTGTTCCCCCTGGAGGTACTTCAACCACACTCATCAAGTCACCCCTTACCCGTCTCTTTGTTACACTCCTTGAGCCTATCACCATAACGCAGGTTTTCCAATCACGTAATCAGTCTCATGGCTCTTCTCTCAAATTTACAACATCCTTCTGGACTTGTGGGCACCAGCACTGGACACAGGATTCCAGCAGTGGTCGCACCAGTGCCCAATACAGAGGTAAAGTGACCTCTCTGCTCCTACATGAGATTCCCCCTGTTCATGTATCCCAGTCAGTGTTTCACTGAAAGCTCACGTTCAGCTGAGTATCCCCAAAACTCTTCCCAGGCTCCAGCCCATAAGTAAGGCTGACAGTCTTTGGACCTAGCTGTACACCTTTATTTTACCCACACTAAAATTCAGTGTTTGCTTGGGCCCAGTTTATCTAGTGATCCAGATCGCTCTGTAGTAGCCACCCGTCCTCTTCATAATTCACCAATCCCTCAATTTGTGTCAGCTGCAAACTTTATCAGTGATAATTTTATGTTCTCTTCCAGATCACTGATAAATAACAAGGTCAGGAACCAGTCCCTGCGGCAGCCCGCTAGAGACACACATTATGACGGTTCCCCGTTTAGAATTACGTTTGAGACCTATCAGTTAGCCAGCCTTTAATCCATCTTGTCTGTGCCATGTTAGTTTAATATAATTCTAGTTGTTTAATCAAGATAAAATGTGATAGTCAAATGCCTTACAGAAGTCTACCTATATACACATGAACACTACTACCTTTACCAACCATACTTGTAATCTCATTTTAAAAAAATCAAGTTAGTTTGACAGCATCTATTTTCTATAAACCCATGTTGATGTGCATTAATTACATTATTACACTCCATTATCTTGGATGTCAGGCTGACATGCCTATAATTACCCAGGTCATCCCATCTACCCTTTTTAAATATTGGCATAATATTAACTTTCCTCCAGTCTTCTGGAACTTCCCCCATGCTCCAAAACTTACTGAAAACCAACATTAACGGGCCAGGAAGCTCCTCAGCCAGCAGTTTTAAAACTCTTCGACGCAATATCTCTGGACCTGCTGATTTTAAACTGACTAATTTTAGTAGCTGCTACTTAACATTGCTTGAGAGGCTAGTGGAATGGAAACAGTGTTGCCATATGAGTCTCCTGTTTCCCTCCCCTCCACACACACACACAAAATTTAGAATAGATATTTTCTGCCTTGTCTGTGTTATTCATATTTCTCTACCCTTTCCATCTAGTAATGGATCAATACCATTGTCAGGATTCTTTTGTTCCTAATATATTTTAAAAACTCATTGTTCTTTACTGTAACTGGCCATAGATTTTTCCTTGTGTCCCTTTGCTTCCCTTATCAATTTTCTATAAGGCCTAACTTCTGATTTATAGTAGTTACTATCCATTAACCCTTTCTTTCTTTTGTTATATAATACATCCACCTGCCTTTACTTACCCTCTAAAACCAAATTGTTTTTTTAAACCAATATAGCCTCCATCCTCAACTGTGGCTTTTTAGGCATCTAATAGTGTTCTTAAACAATTCCCAATTATTCACTTTTTTCCTGATTAAATTCTACCTCCCAGCTGATTTGACTCAATTGTTTTCAGCTTGGTGCTTTAAAAAGGTCAGTTTCACAAGATGAGGGCAAATAAAGAATTCCCCCATGTTAGATGTAACACTTTGAGTGAGGAGAAGGTCGTCCATAATTAAAAATTGTTTTCCCCTATACATTACAGACAGGTGCATAAGGAGACAGTCATAGTGTTGTGATTGGGTAGTCTGTTAGACACCAGCGGATACCACCTTTTGTGCCTTCTCTGTTAGGACATTGCTCCATAAGTATTAAAGATCATCGTCTGCTGCGTTTTCAGTGACTCAGAAACAGGTAATGCCATGTCCCGACAGAGCGTCATTGTCAGTACAAACTATCAGCAATGGATCCTGGCCCGCTGACTTCAAAAGCCTATCCAGTCTTAGAGAGAAGTCTCATGTCTTGGCTCTGGGAAGGCAGCACACTCTCCTGCTGCCACTTGTCCCTTGCAGAATTTTCTTCTAGACTAGTATTGAAACAAGGATTGCCATCTGCCTTGGGTGGTTGGAGAACTGTGGGCAAGCTTGATTTTCTTGTGGGTTGTGCTGAGCTGCCAGTCACACATGTCCCACACATCTCTGTTCCCCTGGACCAGCTGGCTCGTGAGAATTATCTTCCACAATTTCCACGTTGAGGATCCAGTATCAACTGGAAACTTCCATCTGTGTAGAATTCCTCCTGGTCCTCTCTGGTGGCCACAGTCTGCCCATCCTCATTGGGCTCTAGCTGAGGTGACTGCCTGCCCCTGGCAGTTATGAGCTGCTAAGCCGCCTCTGACTCTGCGTCTGACTCCTGTACTTGCCCAGGATTTGGATTTTTTGGGGTAGCCTGGTTTGCTTGGTATACCATTAACTTGACACTTGTACCCAGTACGTTTAAGCCAAATTAAAGCCCATTAATCACTTTAGTAGTAGAACTTGGCATTGCTGAGATGGCCAGCAAGAGCCTGCTCAGGGGCACAGGAGCGGTGTCAAACGTGGGACAGCGGACCTTGTAAACAGGGTACGTTAAAGCAGCATGCTCTGAAATGTGAGCTCCTTGCCCTCAGCTTCCAGGTGGGAACCACAAGAATCCCCTTCCTCCTTCCCCCACCCCCCACGTTGTGGCCACCATCCCCCTCTCTTCAGATCCATCAACACCATTCAGTCAAAGCAGAATTTCCTTGCTTTGGGACGTGTGGATCACCTGTGATCTAAGAGTGGGTAAGACGTCACTTGAGCATTCATGTCAGAGACAGAAGTGACAAGCCATCTCGTAGCAATAGACAGCCAGAGGGAGTTCTATATACCAAGCCAGTGCCTGAATTCCACCTAACGTCTCCCCAGTGTGCACAGAGTCCTGTTTTCCACTCTCCTTTACAACCTGTTAGGATCCTTTGCCCTTTTCCAGAGAGAGGGCAAGGATCTCCCAACTGGAGTCTTTACTGAATGTCAGAGGCCGATTTCAAGCCAAGACACCCAACTCTCTCCTGTTCCCATGAACTCCACTGCATGCTCCAAGACCTCTGTATGAAAAGGGCCACAGAACTTAGAAGAGGGAAAGTTCCATCAAGTACATTCCCAGGGTCAGAGCAGGACTGTTCCCTGCAGTACAGTACGTAGTGCTTTTAGTCTAGTTGTAGAGTCCCCAAGCAACACAACTTCTACTCCCTCCCCCGCACATCTCCCAATAAAGCCTGGACTTTAACTTCATCCCATGTTCCCCTTTGTGGAAAACACGACCTCCTTAGAAAGTGCCACGAATGTTCTACTTTGACTCAAGTTTCTTCCCTAGTTGTAAATCCGATACCTGCAGTGGCCAGAGGAGGATGTTGACGTCTCCGTTGGTGCCCGTGGGGGTGTACATGGGGCCAGTCCCGCCCGTGGTGAAGGAGAGCACAGCCTTCTTTTTCTGTGGAAGAAAAACTGCAATCACACCCGGAGCAGCAGTTGTAAGGCAGCAGGATCCAGGAGCAGAGCTAAGCCAGTGTGAGTGGGGGCGGCTGCACTGTGTGAACGGGAAATGCCAAGTGGCCACCGCTGTCTATCAAACGCTGCTCGCCTGCACTTTGATTGCGGCTGAGAAGCCGGGCTGGGAGGAGCAGCGGCAATGTCCCTGCGGGGGACAGGCTCTGAGTGCAGACACATGCTGGTCTAGAGGACCAAGAGCCAGGCTGGGTGTCAGGAATTCCAGGGAGCTCTAGTTTGGATACTCAGCGACCTGAAAGGGCGGAGGATGGGCACGAGCCCCGTAGTGTGAGGGTTACATTTATTAACGATATTCCATTGCATATTTTCAAAGCACTGCCCCTTGCGACTCTCCCCAAGGTAGAATTTGGCCAGCATGCCAGCAGCATCACAGCAATTCAGGCTCTGCTGAGCCTAGAACCGGGAGGGAGGGGAGGGGTAGAGCAGCTGGCTCACCAGTCAATAGGGGCAGAAAAGTGTCCCCCACACGGGGAATTCTGGATTTTATCTCAGCTGCAGTTAGATTCTGCTTCATTACAGAACCAACCCCCACAGATGCCCTGTAATTCGTCCCTGACAGGCTCCCTCCTAGATCTTGCTGAATTAGAAGCACCTACTGACATCTGCATCTGTCTCTGTTGGAAGAGAGAGCATCAGTTCAGAGCACATACGTTCTGCCAGGTCATCTGGGACCTGTCTGCTCCACACTGGAAGTGAGCTGGGGTTCAACCAAGGGACAGACTCCTCGATGTTAGAACATGGTGTAAGTACCAATCCATACCCGCCTACCTGAAAGGGCCCACTGCCATACATCTTGCTAAGGGAGTAGGCAAATCCTTGTGTGAAAACACGTTCAAACCAGCCCTTCAGGATGGCAGGCACGCTGAACCAGTAGAGGGGGAACTGTAGTAAGGCACAAAGAGAGAGAGAAAATCGGATTGCAGCTCTCCATTTCCCAAGATAGCACATTGCAACACGACTACAGCATCAGAACGGCCAGACTGGATCAGACCATTGGCCCATCTAGCGTAGTGTCCTGTCTTCCGACAGTGGCTGGTGACATGCCTCAGAGAGAATGAGCGGAACAGGGCAGTTATCGAGTGATTCATCCGCTGTCTTCCAGTCCCAGCTTCAGGCAGTCACAGGCTTAGGGACACCCAGAGCATGGGGTTGTATCCCTGACTATCTTGCTAATAGCCACTGATGGCTCTATCCTCACTGAACTGATCAAATTCTTTTTTTAAACCCTGTTATAGTCTTGGCCTTCACCACATCCCCTGACAGAATTCCACAGATTGGCTGTGTGTTATGTGAAGTCCTTTTGTTTTTTTAAACCTGCTGCCTTGTTCTTGTGTTATGTGAAGGAGTAACTAACACTTTTTCTCCACACCAGTCAGGATTTTAATAGACCTCTGTCATATCCCCCTTTAGTCATCTCTTTTCCAAGCTGAACAGCCCCAGGCTTTTTAATCTCCTCATATGGAAGCTGTTCCATACCCCTAACCATATTTGTTGTCCTTCTCGGTTCTATTTTTTTCCGGATGGGGCAATCAGAACTGCACGCAGCATTCAGGTGTGGGCGTACTCGGGATTTATATACTGGCATGATGATAACTTTTGTCTCATCTATTCCTTTCCCAACGGCTCCGAACGTTCTATTAGTTCTCTGACTGCCGCTGCGCACTGAGCAGACATTTTCAGAGAACTACCCCCAGTGACTCCAAGATCTCGGTCTTGAGTGGTAACAGCCAATTTAGACCCCATCAATGTGTATGTGTAGTTGGGATTATGTTTTCCAATGTGCATTAACTTTGCATTTATCGACATTGAATTTCATCTGCCATTTTGTTGTCCAGTCACCCAGTTTAGTGAGATCCTTTGTAACTCTTCGTGGTTTGCTTTGGACTGATCTATCTAGAGTAATTTTCTATTGTCTGTAAACTTTGCATCCTCACTATTTACCCCTTTTTCTGGACCATTTCTAAATACGCTGAAGAGCAGTGGTTTCAGTACAGATCCCTGGGGGGGGTGGGAGGAGACCATGCCATTTACCTCTCTCCACTGTGAAAACTAGCATCCTCCTTTTTGTATAGTTTCCCTTTTTGAAGTTAAATGCTACTGTGGTGGGTTTCTTTGGTATTTTCCCTTCTACCAGGATGTTAAATTTAATTACATGATGGTCACTATTACTGAGCAGTTCAGCTATATTCACCTCTTGGACCAGATCCTGTGTTCCACTTAGGACTAAATCAAGAATTGCTTCTCCCTTTGTGAGGTTCCAGGACTGGTTGCTCCAAGAAACAGTCAATAATGGTGCCTAGATATTTTCCTCTCTGCATCCTGTCCTGAGGTGACATGTTCCCAGTCAATATGGGGACAGTTTAAATCCTCCATTATTATTGGGTCTTCTGTTTTGTAGCCTCTCTAATCTCCCTGAGTATTTCACAGTCACTGTCACCATCCTGGTCAGGTGGTCAGTAGTATATTCCTAATGCTATAGTCTTATTCCAGCATGGAATTTCTGTCCCGATTCTATGGGACTGGTTGATTCATTAAAGATTTTTAGTGTATCTGACTCTATGCTTTCTTTCACTTACAGTGCCACTAGTGTGACCTACTTTGATATTCCTATATATTTTGTACCCTGGTATTACCAGGTCCCATTGCTTAGCATTGTTCCACCAAGTTTCTGTGATGCCTATTATATCCATATCCTCATTTAATACCAGGCACTCTAGCTCACTCATCTTGGTATTTAGAGTTCTTATATTTGTATACAAGCACTTATAAAATTGGTCAATATGTATTTATCTGCCTCCATGTGATGTAATTGAATGGGAATCTTTAGTTTGACTGTTTCTCTTCAGTTCCTATCTGTGCTTCAACAGGCCAGCAACCCTGAGCCTCCCTCACCCCCTGTGCACACAGGTTGGACCTGACCCCAGCTTCCCAAACTAGCACTGTGCAAGGGGCTGAGCAGGGGGGTTCTGGCACAGGAACCCAGGGATACAGCCCTGCATTACAATGAAGTCCACCTTGATGTAGAGAAATGGCTTTGGGCCTCAAACCGCCAAGCCCACCCCATATCTAGTCACTTCTCCAGCAGGCTGAGCCTGTCCATCTCCACTGAAGCCTTGCCCTGGGGAGCCACACAAGCCAGCGTTCAGTTCTATTACCCACACCACAGGCGGATACACATATACGTGCTGGCCAGCTTCACCCTCCGGGGCAGGAGGGATGGAGCCTTCCCTTTACAGGGACGCGATCACCTCTCCCCTTTTCCAGAATAGTGTCCGGTAACGATTAATGCTTCTCTTCCAACCCAGGACTTTCCCCTTTCCTCTGGCAGGGCGAGATGGTACCTGGAATATCAGAAGGTCTGCAGCTTCGAGCTTCTTCTGTTCTGCTACGATGTCGCTGCTCAGTCGACCTTCTGCCCATGCTGAGGCTGTCTCCGGGCCATACTTGAAGTTGTTGGGGTCTTTTGGCTTACCTGAGATAGGAGACCAAGGTCAGTGCTAGAGAACAGATGGGAAATGCTGAACTTTAAGGGGAGCAGAGGTGTTCAGTACCAGTGATGTCATCCCGTGATGGCACAGGGTTAAACTTCATCTTGTATAGGTCAGAAACGGTGACACTCCAGCCTCCCTTCTGCAGCGCGTCCACAGCAGCATCTTTCATGGCATGATTGAAGGAGGTCTTCTCCTCATGTGCCAACACAATCAGGGCCTTTCTTCCTGCAAAGCACATCGGCAAGCTAGAGCCCCTTCCTCCTTTGTGGGAGAAAGGGACACCCAAGAGACCAATTATAAAACTGAGCAGCTTTTCTATGACTTGCCTTTGGGATGACCAAGAACTGACTCTTTAGAACGGAGGGGTGACTATTCTGTGCGCTTTCAGGTAATAAACCCACAGGTGAGACTCAAAGCATTGCAAAGTGTTGTGTGATTAGCATGTGGGACTGCCCCTATTGTTCCTAAAGAACCGTGCACAGATCCTAGCTGGTGCAAAGTGTCCGTTCAGCAATTGGCAGGGGTGGGGGCTACGTACATGCCTCCCTCCATGCACCCACCCAGAGACATTCTCCTAGTACAGTGCAGTACTCCAGACGCAGCAACAAATCTGAATCGAGGCAGGAGGGTTTTGGGGGCAAAGGGAGGACAAGGTATATCCCATAAAACCTTGTCTAGCAAAACTTCATACATCAGCCCAACTTCACCACTTCTCCTGGTCAGCCAGGGGTCAAGCTGTCATGGACAATGGTCCTCAGAGGGCAGGAATGCGATACCAGACCCTTGGCCTAAACCTCCTTTTACAGCCTGTAAATATGAAATTTATTTGCATTACTGTGGCCTCTAGGAGCCCAACGTGCTAAGTACTGCACTACCAGAGCAAAAAACGATGGTCCTTGTGCCAAAGAGCTTGTGCCAAGTACAAGCCAAGAGACAGACAGGCAGGGGCGTATGGGAATCAATGAGATAACGTTGGTTGGCACAACAGGCGATGGCCCCGGCGCACCAGCAGCCCAGTTTTCCATATGCACCATA
This sequence comes from Emys orbicularis, assembly GCF_028017835.1. Classification (NCBI taxonomy): domain Eukaryota; kingdom Metazoa; phylum Chordata; order Testudines; family Emydidae; genus Emys; species Emys orbicularis. Next base: position 2,722,520 of record NC_088696.1, on the reverse strand, counting down.
GAAAAGGTGAGTTTTGGAGGAGGATACTGAGTTGTGTGGATGTTCATGGGAAGCACCTCACGCAAGAAAGGTCAGCCTGTGAGAGAGCCTGTAGGTGCCGGTTTGAAAATGTAACTGGGCATTGGAGGCTGGCACCACGGGCTGATTTCAATACTGACTGAGAGGTGACAAGTAACCTGATAAAGAGAAACCAGTGCAGGGATACAAAGAGGGATAGGTCAGTAATCCAGCTGAGAGCCCGGACAAGAGTTTTAGCTGTGTGGATGGATAGGAAAGGAGATCTTGGATGTTACACACAAAGAATTGGGAAGATTTACTCAGCCCGAGTCAGGGGCTATAACTTGCCCTTGGCAGCAGGGTTGACTTCTGTGTATTTGGGAGACAAGTGCGAAGGTGCTGCCCAACTGTAGGGAATTGCTCAACTGCTTCTACGTTATAGTTTTGAACTTGGCCTCCACCAAAACTCATTCTTCTGTCCACCTAGCCCAGCCTCTGGTCTCTAGACCCCATCCACAGCTCCTTCAGCCCTGCTCCGCTCAGATTGGTTTGACATGGATTCCAGAGCATGGAGGGAGGGTCCTGGATTAGTGAGATACTGGCCTTGGGATCGATTTATTAATATAGACTATAGATGTCTGTAATGGGCGGAGAGAAACCACAGCTGTTTCACTATGGCTCTGCACCCAGGGCTCAGGATACTGTCACAGCCAGGCCCATGGAGAACATAAGAACGGCCAGACTGGGTCAGCCCAAAGGTCCATCTAGCCCAGTGTCCTGTCTGCCAACAGTGGCCAGTGCCAGGTGCCCCAGAGGGAGTGAACAGAACAGGGAATTATCAAGTGATCCATCCCCTGTTGCACATTCCCAGCTTCTGGCACACAGAGGTCGGGGACACCATTCCTGCCCATCCTGGCTAATAGCCATTGATGGACATATCCTCCATGAATTTATCTAGTTTTTTTTTAACCCTGTTATAGTCTTGGCTTTCACCACATCCTCTGGCAAGGAGTTCCCCAGGTTGACTGTGCATTGTGTGAAGAAATGCTTCCTTTTGTTTGTTTTAAACCTGCCGCCTATTAATTTCATTGGGTGACCCCTAGTCCTTGTGTTATGAGAAGGAGTAAATAAGAGTTCGGTAGTATTGTATTCAGGGCCGGCTCTGGCTTTTTTGCCGCGGGGGGGGGGGGGCGGCGAGCGCCGGCAGGGGCAGGGGGGGAGGGCGCGGGGGGAGGGCGGCCAGAGCGCCGGGGGGAGGGCGGCGAGCCCGGCTCTGGCCCGCTCTCCCCGGCGGCCCGAGCGCCGCGCCGCCCCCCTCCAGGTGCCGCCCCAAGCACCAGCTTGGTTGCCTGGTGCCTGGAGCCGGCCCTGATTGTATTATGCTAATTGCCCAGCTTGGATGAACATCGCACCTGTCTCTCCCATAAGCAGTAACTGTATCTCCTTTATTTCACAGTCACCACCTCCCTTTAAAAACAAAAAAAAAAAAAAAAAAGAAAGAAAAACGACCCTAACAAGGCGCCTTTGCCATCCCGAGCAGACCTGCCCCCAGCCCCGCGGCGAAAGGCTGAGACGCGAACCCCGCAGTTCTGGGGGGGGGCTCCCCGCTGTACCCGGCTGGGGGCCAGCTCCCTCCCCCCCATCCCCGGGTCGGGTTGGGGCAGCGCCGCGCTAGGTGCCCGCCCAGCCCGGCCGCTCCCGGTCCCACCGCCCGGGGGTCGCGGTGTCCCGGGCCAGCGCTCCGCGGGCCGGAGCCGGGCGGGGAGCGGGGACAGGACGGGACCTGACCCGGGCGCCCCGGGCTCGGCAGACACGCGGCTCCGAAGAGCCGGCGCCGGGGCAGCCGTTTACACGGGGAGCGGCCCGGACCGACCCGCCGGTCCCAGTGCAGCGGCCGGGGGAAGGGGCCGGGGAAGGGCACCGGACCGGACGCGGCTCCCCGCTCACCTGCCATGGCAGCGACGATCCGGACTCAGGGCCGCATCACGAACAGGTGGGGCGGCCCCTCGGCAGCGCTTATACCGGGCCGCCCCCCCCCCCCCCCCACCCAGCCCGCGGGCGGCCAATGCGGGAGTCGGGGCGGGGCGCCCGGGGCAGGAGGGGCCTTGGCGGGCGAACATCACCTCCTGCCGGGCCCCCACCTCCCCTCCCCCCCGGGGCTTCCCCCCCCATCTCTCGCTTCCCCCCCCCGGGCTTTCCCCCCCCCCGGCCGAGTCCCCCCATCTCCCTCCCCCGGCCGAGTCCCCCCCATCTCCCCTCCCCACGGGGACAGCCCCTCCTGGCTCCCCTTCCCTGGGGCATGCCCAGATCATGCCCCTCGGTCTCCCCAGAACAATCCCCCAGGCCAAGCCAATGGTTAGTGATTGGGGGGGGGGGCTTGGAGTACCACAGCTCTGTATCTTTCTGCCTGTGACCCCTGGTCTCCAGAGCCACGGGTGGTCCCGAATGCCCAGTCAGTGGCACCTGGGAGCATCTTGGCCACAGCAATGCGGGGTCACAGGGGTCAGGAGTCAGGTCCCCAGAGGGAGGAAGTTGGCTGAACAATAAACACTGGTTCTGTTTATTCGCCTTCTGGGTGTAGAGCCTGACATAGGGTTGCCGACCCTCCAGGATTGGCCCGGAGTCTCCAGGAATTAAACATGAATCTTTCATTAAAGATATCACCTGGTGAAATCTCCAGGAATACATCCAACCAAAATTGGCAACCCTAGCCCGACAGTCACGCTCAGCTCAGGTTTTCTAGCTTCTTCTTTGCAACCATGAGGGCTAGAAACGTGCTACTTTTAAAAAATGAAAGCTGAGATTGTCTCCTGGTCACAGGATTCCAGGGGCTGAAGATTTAAGTAAATCACCAAAATCACAAGTGTTACCAAGCTTGCCTGCAAAGGGCTACGAGTAGGCTTGGCACTTCATAGCCCCCGGTCTCCCAGAGTGTGCTGAGTCACTGTGACCAAAGGTTTCCAGATATCAACTCTGATGTTAGGGGTGTGGTTTGTACAAACAGAGCTGTGATCTTGAGGCTGTGCCTGGGATTTGCAGAGGTCTTGAGGGAGTAGAAACTGGAATAAGCACAGAGAAGGGCTACCAGGGGAATGGAGAACTGATCTTACCAGAAACAACTGAAACAGCTTTGCTTGTTTAGACTTGTGGTTTTCAACCTTTTTTCATTTGTGGATCCCAGAAAAATTTTGAATTAAGGTGTGGCCCCCTTTGGAAATCTTAGATCACAGGTTGAAAACCACTGGTTTAGACTTTCAAAAAGAAGGCAGAGAGGGGATATGATTCCTCTCTACATCAGGGGTAAAAAACACCACGGAGGGAAGATCTATTTACACTGAAAGACAGTGTTGGCATGAGAACAAATGGGGATAAACTGCCCATGAATACATTTAGGCTGGAAATTAGAAGATGATTTCTAACCATTGAAGGAGTGAGATTCTGAACAGCCTTCCCATAGGAGCCGGGGGAAAGAACCTAACTTGTTTTAAGCAGGGCCGGCTCCAGGCACCAGCCCACCAAGCTGGTGCTTGGGGCGGCACCTGGAGGGGGGCGGCGCGGCGCTCCGGCCCGAGAGCGGGGCCGCGACTGGGCTCGCCGCCCTCCCCCCGGCGCTCTGGCCACCAGGGCTCCGCTCTCTCTGGCGGGGCTCGCCGCCCTCCCCTGCCGGGGGGGCGGGGCGGCGGGAGGCTTTTTTGCCTGGGGCGGCAAAAAAGCCAGAGCCGGCGCTGGTTTTAAGATAGAGCTTGATACGTTTATGGACAGAATCGTATCACAGGATTTCCTCTAGCTTTGTGTCCCTGTGAGTGGGAGCTCTTTCAGGCTGTGATACCATTAGCCCTTCTAACCTGAGCACTTAGCCAGGTTTGGCGATCAGGTGGATTGTTTCTGTTAGGAGAAGTTGATGAGCGAGTCGGGTATTTTTCTGATGCAATCCTGTTTAGTTACAAAGAATATACATAAAGTCCTGTTTCCCAGCTGGAACCAAACAGCAGGAGACAGTTGCTTTGCTCATAGTTCCAAGCCCCTTTTCAACCAGCACTTAGCCCTCAGGTGTGCTTTCAGCTTTTTCTCAGGGTCACGCTACCAGGCTTCTGTGCCTGTGTCCTTGGCTTTCGGCTGCTTCGCTGGGTGCGTTTCTTGCTGCTTTTCTCACTTCCTCCCCCCCCTGCCCCCATCAATGCCCTAGCCACCCTGTGTTCACTATATCCATCCCCAGAGAACCCCCTTGGGCCACATGGCTCAGGGTCTACTGCCTGCTGGGTGGTGCCCTTGCTGTTTCAGGTATTTGGTTCCATAAAGGAGCTCAATTGCTTTTTACACTTATCCTGCATGAAAGGCAGCAGTTACATCCACCAGGTTCAATGAGGTGGCGCCCATCCCATAACTGTACATTCTGCAATGCCGAACCACAACAGGAAGAGCAGAGGATGCCAGATTTTTAGTGTCCACAACCCAATTGTCACATTTGTGGCCACAATTTGGCATATGCAAAACCTCCACATTGTCCCATGTCAATCATGCCGTTAGAGGACTGTCAGGTGCGAGTGTAGTGGCTGTTTTGAAAATATGACCCACGGCTGTCCTTGCTTCCACTGAAGGGACCCCCAAGTCTCTAGCGAGGAACTAGCTGACTCTGAACTATTTTTTGTCCTTTGGCCCTAAACTCCAGGGTAATCTCACAGCAACAACACTATCCTATGCCTCCCAGTTCTCTTTTATGAACTGGCTGATTGTCCCTTGTGATAAGAGGAATTGTGAGTAGAGGTAAGCCAGGGCCATTCTACATGAAGTTGTCAGACCCGTACTGAAGAACATGGGTGACTCCCTCGGATAACAGCAGCAAACAAAAGATTTTGCCCTGTGGCTGCTCAACTACAGAGAAATAGGTGTGACTGTTGAACATGTGCGGAGGCTATAAAGTGCATGGCAGGGTTACCTCTGAGAACACTCACTTCCTCTACCACATTTCCCATCAGCTACATGATGCTAGAGAGGAACTAATGTCCTCCAGGGGGCAAAGAGACTTGGGACATCTTGCTTTTCTTTTGAAGGAAGCTCAGGTTTTTAGCCCAGGGTCTGGTTGGAGGCACTATACACAGCAGTATTGTAATTACTGAGTGGAGTTAGATCAGTGGCGTAGCCAGGATCCAAGAGCAGGGGGAGCAAACATAAAAAAGGCGGCCCCCCTTGGCTCCTCCTCTGGTTGTTCTGTGCCCCCCCCTTGGCTGGCTCCTCCGGCTGTGCCGCCCCCCCCCCTTGGCTGCCGGCTGCCATGCTGCGCCCCCCTTCGCTCCTCCGGCCGAGGCTGTGGGGCCCGGGCCGCCCTGCTGCGCCCCCTCTTGCTCCTCCGGCCGCGGCTGCCGGCCGTGCTGCGGGCCGCCTTGCTGCCCCCCCCCCCCGCTTCTGTTTTTGTTTCATTGGTGTAGTTCAGTTCTTATCTCAGTTTGGAAATCAATAATAATTAAGGCAACATTTATGTCATGGAAGTCCTGAATCTGTGACATTCTCTGCTTCACTCTGGAGCTGGCAGCCAATGGGGCCCTGGCAGGGTTCCAGCGACAGGCAGGCGACAGCCTCCTCATGGGGCCCCTGCAAGGTTCCAGTGACAGGTGACAGACTCCTGAGGGGGCCCTCCTCCGGGTTCCAGTGATGGATGACAGCCTTGCGCCGGGGAAGGTGGATGCCTCAGGCGAGCAGGTGGGGGTGTCCCATTTTCTCTTTGGGAAATATGATCACCCTGCAGCTCCCAGCCACTGTGGGCAGAGGGCCTTCACAACATTCTCTGGCAAGGAGTTCCACAGGTTGACTGTGCGTTGTGTGAAGAAATACTTCGTTTTGTTTGTTTTAAACCTGCTGCCTATTAATTTCATTGGTGACCCCTTGTTCTTGTGTTATGAAAAGTAGTAAACAACACTTCCTTATCTACTTTCGCTACACCAGTCATGATTTTATAGACCTCAATCATAACCTTTTTTGAGATGGGGCGACCACATCTGCACACACTATTCAAGATGTGGGCGTACCATGGATTTATATAGAGGAGGGGAGCCCTGCAGCTGAGGGCTGACTGGGAGGGGAGCGGGCAGACTGCTTCTGCTGGGGGGCAAGAAGCCTGGCAAAGGCCAGGAGCTGAGGATGGTGGCTGGCCAGAGCCCTGCGTAGCAGGGTGGGCCCCACCCGGCGTGTTGGGTTGACCAGGCCCCATGGGCCTCGCTGCCTGTTAGTGGTGTTGAGACAGGCGTTGCAGTTGGGTCTGCCTAAACGTAGGGGGCTGGCAGGCCTGAAGAGTCCTTTGCTTTGTGCTTTCAGTGGATGTTGTCTACAGTGGGACCATTACACCCGCCATCACAAGACTCACCTTTCTCAGGAGATTCTGGGGATTGAACCCTTTTCCCTTGGAGCTATGCCAGGCACAGAAACACCTCCTGGGGGCCCCACACTCCAGACCTGCCTGCGGTGGCTCACTCACTGTGCCCCACTCTGTTTTTAAAGGGGTAGCTCCCATTTATATCACCATTATCAAAAATATATACACAATAGCCAACACATATTCCAAATTATTATGAAATATAAAATGTCGCTCTATCTGTAATACATCTAGTCCAGGCACCTCCCATCGCTAATTACATCATCTACGTAGCAAGCTGGCAGGGGACAACCCACCTTCTTCCTGGCACACTGCCTGGGGGTCCGTGGAAGAGAGGGGAGGGCACAGGAAGAGTGGACGATGTCACTGTCTGCAGGTATGCAAGACGAACTCTAATGGCAGAACTGGGGCAAATCCCCTTCCTAATCCTCGGATGGACGGACGCATGCGCCCCCCCCCCCCCACACCTACCTTCTGATGCACCAAGTGCTCCTTCTATCTCAAAGCCCCAGAATTTAAATCCAAATGAGGGTACACGCCTACATCCTCACTGCCAGGGCTCAATCACACTAACCTCTCAACCAGCAGGATAAGCAACCCCACGCCAAACAGAAACAAGCACCAAGTATTAGAACAACATCTAAACAAACCACCAACATGAGTCTCTGCAAAAATCAAATCCGACCCAACCACAAGCTAGCCTGCTACAGAGCCATCACCCTAGGGGATACCCCGAGACAGTGAAATATACAGAGCTCACCAAACACAGCATCAGCTACCAGAAACTACAGATGGAAACTAGGGTGACCAGATGTCCCAATTTTATAGGGACAGTCCTGATTTTTGGGTCTTTTTCTTATATAGGCTCCTATTACCCCCATCCTCTGTCCTGATTTTTCACACTTGCTGTCGGGTAACCCTAGATGGAAACTGGGAGACACAAAACTCAGTTCAAACACAGAGAGGAATGATTATGGAACCAACTTCCAAAATATGAAGGTGCATGAGAAAAAGGTCCTCAGATTGCCAGATGTGATGCAAGACTCAGTCAAAAAGCAATGAGTAAAAACTGTGCCTGTCACCGCTGGAAAGAAGAGCAGCAGCAAAGACACAATCTGTAGCCACCAGCTGCACAGAGAGTAAAGCTAAAAGGTGCAATCAGAGGCCTCAGCCTGCATTGTGAAACCACATCCCGGACACCTGAAGGGAGGCATCAGTGCGTCTTACACTTGGGCAACGCTCTTCTAGCCAACCAAGTTTTATGGAGTTGAGTTGTAGACACTATAGCCAAAGGGCTGTTTTCTCTCTCAACAGGGAACTATTGGCCTTCAAAGGAACAGACAAAGATTTTTGCTGAAACTTGATACATTTGTTTGTGAGATCCCCAAAGACGCTGTTTGCAGAGATGTGAAAGTTCCACATCGGAATGAAATCAGTAATCCTTCCCACCCAGAACACCAGGGCTGCAGCCTTGCTGCTTTAGCTGCCACAGCCGACAGGGGCGACTCTAGGCACCAGCAAAGCAAGCAGGTGCTTGGGGCAGCCCATTTGCAGGGGCGGCAGGGATCCAGCCTGGGAGCTGAGAACCAACAGGGGGCCCTGGGAGCTGGAGTTCCTTGGTTAGCTCCCTGCCTATAGAGCCAACCCTGGAGCAGGGAAAGAACTACATTTCCCAGCATTCCCTTGGCCACTACCAACAGGAAAGAGGGGGAGGGAGTGAGGAAGCTGAGACCTCATGCTGCAGCCTGCTGTGAATGGAGAGCTGCACTGGGAAGGGTAGGGAGACCATATTTTAACATTCAAAAAATAGAACACTCCACGGGGAGGGAGGGTAGCCCCACCCTGCCCCCATCCACCTCCTCCGACTGCCCCCCACAGAAACGCCAACCCGTCCAACCCCCCTGCTCCCTGTCCCCTGATCACCCCCTCCTGGGATCCCTGCCCCTAACTGCCCCCCAGGACCCCACCCCCCTAAGCCCCACTGGTCCTTGTCCCCTGATTGCCCCCTCCTGAGACCCTACCCCCTATCTAAGCCTCCCTTCTCCTTGTCCCCAACTGCCCCCTCCTGAGACCCCCCCAACTTCCCCTCCTAGGACCCCACCCCCTACCTGTCCCCTGACAAACTCCTGGGACTCCCATGCCTATCCAACTGCTGCCTGTCCCGACTGCCCCCCCCGAACCCCTGACCCAGCTAACCCCCCCTTCTCCCTGCCCCTGATTGCCCCCCCGAACCTCCGCCCCATCCAACACCCCCTGCTCCCTGTCCCTTGACTGCCCCCCCGGAACCCCCTACCCCTTCTCCAACCCCCCAGCCCCCTTACCGTGCCACTCAGACCAGCGTGTCTGGCTTCGCGCAGCGCCAGACACGCTGCTGCATACATGCTGCCGTGCTCCCCTGAGGAGCCACAGCCCCCCCCCCCGCCTTCCAGATTTGAACACCTCAAAATTAAGGAGTGCTCAAGCTTAGTTTGGGCGGCTGTTACTTCATTTCTCCCAAATCAAATATACTGATCCACTGTAACTTGCTATAGAAAAAGTAGGATAAAATTGAGCAAGAAATGCTTCCCAGTGGTTATTAGGACTGGAATTGCTATTTTCAACAGCCATTGCCTTTTGTTTGTTTGTTTGTTTGTTTAAAAGGAAGACAGTGATATTGCATTGGTAAATTCCCCATAGAAAGAAAGAGTGGAACAAAAGAATAATAAAGGCACCTCAACTTTTCCTCATTTATATAGGACAGTCTTATAATATGCATCCAGATATCCTCCAATCACACAAGCTGAAAATTGTTCCACTTTACTGCAGTTCTGTAACCATATGGGAACCAATCCTGTCTGTGCACACCTAAAATTCCTGCTGAATGACCTGCCCTGGGAGCGAGTTACCAGTGACCCAGAGCTGGGGTGGCAGGGGGGTGCGGGTGGGGGGGTGAGAGCCCAGGGCTGGGCCAGCAGGGGGGTTTGGATGGTGGGGGAGAGCCTAAGGCTAGGGTGGCAGGGGGGTGCGGCGAGGAGCCCAGGGCTGGGACGGGGGGCAGCCAAAAATTTTTTTGCTTGGGGCGGCAAAAAAGCTAGAGCCGGCCCTGTCAGCCGAGCAAGTGTCATCACTACCACCAGAAAAAGGACCATGGAGACATTTGATTCATGCCTTAATTTGCCTTTCGTGCTGACACAGAGCTCTTCTTCAGATCTGGGCAAGGCTCTCAGAGTGTCACAGCTAGATACAAGGTTGATCAGATAGTTTAGCATAAGTAGTTAGCACATATGCTAAGGGACCATTCAGGCCCGGTAACACCCCTATAGTCATAGGACAAAAAGTGGGGGTTAGTGGGTTACAGATTGTTGTCATAAGCCATAAACCCAGTGTCTTTATGAAGACCATGCTCTTAGGCCTTGTCTACACGACACAGTTTTATTCGGCACAAGGAAGGGTTACCAAGGTAGTTGAAAAGCGGCTGGCGATGCCCATGGAATGATGGGATTGAGAAACCTTCATTATGTGACACTGTACCTGCCCCGTGAGGCATTGCAAACCCTTCCCAAAGCACCCTGCGGCCAGTTGCACAGTGGGATAGCTACCCACAGTGCACTGCTCTCTGTGTCATTGCAAGAGCTGGTAGTGTGGATGTGCTCCACTGACACAAGGAGCATAGTGTGGACTCACAACAGCGGTTTCATTACAGCAGTGGCTGTATGTTGGCGTAACTTGCGTTGACAGAACTCTGTAGTGTAGACAAGACCTTAGTACAGGGGTTCTCAAACTGGGGGTTGGGACTCCTCGGGGGTCACGAGGTCATTACATGGGGGGGTCGCGAGCTGTCAGCCTCCACCCCCAAACCCTGCTTCACCTCCAGCATTGATAATGGTGTTAAATATAACAAAATGTGGTTTTACTTTATAAGGGGGGGTCGCACTCATACGCTTGCTGTGTGAAAGGGGTCACCAGTACAAAAGTTTGAGAACCACTGCCTTAGTGTCTAGCAGTTATGAATTTAAGCTCTCAGGTTCATCTTTTGAAAGTGTCATGCAGATTTCCTTTGAGGATGAAGTCGGATGCAGAGTGATCGCTTTGTGAAAAGTGTTCTTCCGCAGGTGACGGTGTTTTTGTTTTGTTATCATTTTTCAATGTGAGTTCATTCGAGAGCGTAGTGATTGTCTGGTTTCACCCACACAGTTGTTATGCGGCATTTAGTGCATGAAATGAGGTTCACCACATGTTGTGATTGTGCAGGACACGTGGATCTCGAAAGGTGTGTTGTGAGGGGTGTTGATCACTGTAGCAGTGGAGCTGTGTCCGCAGATTTTGCATGGATTGTTCTGGCAGGGGCTGGTGCCATTTGTGGTGGTGTGTCTTAGTCTGTGTTACAGAAGCACAAAAGTATGTCCCTTAAAAGCCCCCGAGACAATTTTGTACCCGTGGAGAAATCAAACACGGCAGCATGCTTCCCAGAGACCCTGGCCCACTGAGAAAACGGGCCTCTGCCATGGCCAGAGACATTTGGCCACAAGCCGGCCACGCATGCTGCTGTATTGTCTTTCCTGTGTTTGAACCAGCAGAGGAAGGGTCTTCAGTGAGATCAGCATCTGGATGGGAGAATCTCTTGCCAGTGGCCCAGGAGCCAGAGTAGTTTTACGTCTGTAGCTTTTAGAATCATATAAATATGACCGGTTTCCACACACCTCTTTTTGCCTTATGATCTGCCCCTAGCTCTCATTTTTGGACACGGGGATTTTTGATACCGTTGCCCATTTTGAAAAAAGTTTTATAAAATTATTTAATTTATCCTTATTGGATGCATTAGAACTAAACGAATAAATATAGCTTTCATGCCTTTTCCTAGTTTTTGGAGGAAAATATGCTTTTTATTATCATAGAATCATAGCACTGGAAGGGACCTCGAGAGGTCTCTAGTCCAGTCCCCCACACTCATGGCAGGACTAAGTATTATCTAGACCTCCCTGACGGGTGTTTGTCCAACCTGCTCTTAAAAATCCCCAATGATGGAGATTCCACAACCTCCCTAGGCAATTTATTCCAGTGCTCAACCACCCTGACAGTTAGGAAGTTTTTCCTAATGTCCAACCTAAACCTCCCTTGCTGCAATTTACGCCCATTGCTTCTTGTCCTATCCTCAGAGGTTAAGAAGAACAATTTTTCTCCCTCCTCCTTGTAACAACTTTTGATGTACTTGAAAACTGTTACCATGTCCCCAGTCTTCTCTTCTCCAGACTAAACAAACCCAATTTTTTCAATCTTCTCTCATAGGTCATGTTTTCTAGACCTTTCATCTTTTTTTGTTGCTCTTCTCTTGACTTTCTCCAATTTGTCCACATCTTTCCTGAAATGCGGTGCTCAGAACTGGACACAAGACTCCAGTTGAGGCCTAATCAGTGCGGAGTAGAGCGGAAGAATGACTTCTCGTGTCTTGCTTATAACACTCCTGCTAATACATCCCAGAATCACGTTTGCTTTTTTTGCAACAGCATTACACTGTTGACTCATATTTAGCTTGTGATCCACTATGACCCTCAGATCCCTTTCCGCAGTACTCCTTCCTAGGCCGTCATTTCCCATTTTGTATGTGTGCAACTGATTGTTCCTTCCTAAGTGGAGTACTTTGCATTTGTCCTTATTGAATTTCATCCTATTTACTTCAGACCATTTCTCCAGTTTGTCCAGATCATTTTGAATTTTAATCCTATCCTCCAAAGCACTTGCAACCCCTCCCGGTTTGGTATCGTCTGCAAACTTCATAAGTGTCCTCTCTGTGCCATTAGCTAAATCATTGATGAAGATATTGAACAGAATTGGACCCAGAATCGATCCCTGTGGGACCCCACTCGTTATGCCCTTCCAGCATGACTGTGAACCACTGATAACTACTCTCTGGGTATGCATTTAGGGTAGTTCTAAATAAAGACTAGTAAACAGGTGTACAAAGTCAGAGTGATATAAGAATAGAGGAGGAGGATTAATCTGCATTAGGGTGACCAGATGCTAACTGCAAAATATTGGGACCGACGCAGGGGGAGCGCCTTTACACTCACCCGTCTGGGTTTTCGGCGGCATTTCAGCGGTGGGTAATAAATTTTGCCGCCAAAGAAAGAAGTACCCGCCGCCAAAATGCTGCCGAAGACCGTCAGCGACTGAAGTACCCGCCGCCAAAGTCCCGCTGAGATCTGGACGTGCTGGGTGAGTGTAACAATTGAAAAGGTGCTCCCCCTCCCTCTCACCGCCGCTTAAGCATGAAAAAAAAAAAAAAAAAGCGCCCGAAACAAAATATTGGGACAATACTTCGGTCGGGACGCGGGACAAACTGCTCGATATCAGGACAGTCCCGATTTTATCGGGACGTCTGATCACCCTAACCTGCATTCTTACCGAAAAATAATTTTAACATAGCACATTTCTAAATAAAATCATGAAAATAACTTACTAAATCTTAGTAACAGTGGAATAAATAATTGTTAATACATATATCTATATCAGTGTGTGTATATATATTATATATATAACATGCATTTTTAAAGGAAAAATATTCTTTTGATGTAGTTAGTGCATTTCTAAATAAAGTCATTAAATAAGTGTGCAAAGTATTAATGACAGGAATAAAGGGGAAGTATTAATACATATATAAACATACATTTTAGCAAAAATAATTGTATGCAGTTATTACACTTCTAAATATAGTTGATTAAACAATGGCACAAAGATCACAAAGTATTAGTGATAGAGAACCTGCATCCAGAGAGCTAGTCACATACTACAGGGGACAGACATCTTTCAGAGATTACTAAAAAGGTTTTAAAACAGCAAGAAAGGAAAAATAGCCAGAGAGAAGAAAGAAGTATCTCACCCCACAGAGTTACTGGCCAAATGACACAAACCCCTCTGTTCTAGGAGCTTGTAATAACCTCATTGGCTGAGCCAATCAGAAGGTATTCTTTAATCATGGAACCTCTTGTGGACAGATCACACAATATTACAATGGGTCGCGTTTTCCTGAGTCATGCTGAGCACAACACTTTATGGATTTATCATCAATATCTCATTGACCCAGATTTTCCTGAGTCACGCTGAACACAGCATTTTATTCACTGTCACACATTAAAATGTAAATCAGAGTTAAAAATACCTGCCCAAAGGAATGCATGTAGATTTCTCCATCAACTTTTTATTAAACCTATGTAAATTTAGCAGTTAACCTTATTTGGTTTTAATTCTGTACCAGGAATCAAATTTCCTCTTTCTACACAACATCTTTAGCATGTGCCTTTAAAAATGGCAGACAGACCCCCTAATGAAAGACATACCTAACTGTGACAGTCAGGATCCAGACACCCCGAGGGGACAACGGGGGGGCTGAACCCCAAGAATAAGCAGTTGACTCAGATGATTGTATGCAGTGTTATTGTGCTACAAAAACATGCCAAGTAAGGTCTTTTATGAAAACATGTAATGTTTTGAGTGGAGTGATCGTTATGAGCCATGCATACAGGCGATGGTTATGAATTTAAGTATTTGTGTATATAGAGAACTGTGTTCATAACACTTAGGCGCCACTCTGCAGCAGGACAGTAAGCAATCAGAAGGAAGAGACACCTCCCAAGACAGGTGTTTACACAAAACCCAGTGCAAGTAACAATCCATTGTACAACCCAGGAAACCGCAACAATGGGTCATTCAATTTAATAGAAAGACACTGAGAGAACTAGGAATTCCCATACATCCAACACTCCTTTTCAAATGGAAGGGATGAAATGCATCCAGAAACCGAGGGACGCGAATTTCTCTGAAACACTGGATCCCCTCAATGGCAGGGGGTTTGGTGGGAACCAGGTCAAAGGCAATGGGTATCCTGTATTAGAAAAGGGATTTTATTGAATTTGAAAGGGTAAAGCCTGTGGTTGCGTCTTTATGTTTATTTTTGTGGAACTTGTCCATGTTTGCTTTTCCTTACTGTTTGATCTTTGAATCTGTGATGTGTCTATTAAATAAACCTTCCGTTTATTTTCACCCCAAGCAGGTCTCTGGAGTGCACATTGTTGGAGTGCATGTGCCAAAGTAAACTGGTGTCTGTGGGTCTGGTTTCATGCCTTCAGGGGTGATGAACCAGAGGGGAAAAGACCAAGTGGCCGAGTAATGAAGTCTTTTATATTTATTGAAAACGAGCACCTATTGACTTTTGCTATAAGAAGCCCTCTTAATTTAAATCCTATAACACCAGTTTCCAGGAGATCATTTGTAAAGTGTGAAGATTTTGGGGGTCAGTATAATATCCCCATCAAACCCCACCATGCCTGTGAAAACCACTGCTATACGTGTATAAGTACAGAAGGCGTTGAAATGTATGGGGCAAGAATGGGATGCCCCAGCTGTAAGTCCAATGCCTGTGTAGCAAAACCCAGAGCTTTGGGAACAGTTGGTAAAGTTGACTGTGCAACTAAATGTCTTTGTGGTAATGTGGTTTCTACAATGTTAAAAATCACCACTGTAAAAGCAAGACATGTTCCCGGAGTTATGAGCAGACTGACAGCACGAATGGCCCCTACAGTTTTATGTGTAGTCCTCGCTTTCTAGAAGAGGGTGAGGAGTCTCTCTTTTATGACTTTGAAGGCATGCAAGAAACTGGGCTATGTGCCAAATTATGTCTATGCCAGGCAGCTAAATAATGCCTCCAGTTGGGACTTTAAAGGGGATGACTGTGTCACTGAGTTTGTTCAAAATGTTGTCGACAGGTATTTTAAGGGGTTCACCTTTATCGTCCACAACGCTGAGAGTTATGACAGTTATTTTATCCTTAGTTGATTAAAATAAAAAATGGGCATTGACATTCTAATGCAGGGTGGAAAACTCATGTGCATAATGGGGGGGGGGGGGGGGCTGAGAAACCAGACTTGTAGATTCTTTATGTTCTCTGTCCATGAATCTCAGCAAGTTGCCCAAGGCCATGGAGTCGGAAGGAGTCAAGTGGCATTTCCCACACCTCAGAGAATCTGAGTGATGTGGATCCTGTGCCTGGGGCAGAGCACATGAGGCCTGGAGCCATGGGCGGTGGGAGACTAACCCCTGGTTCCTCCCCTTGTCCCCTCCCCTTCTGCCCCCCCTCCCTCCCCTTCTATCTCCTCCTCCCCCACAGGAGCCCAAAGCACCCCCACCGCGGCCCCCCAGCCCCAGACGCCAGGGGTGGGGGGCGAGGCCCCACCCCCGATGCACCGCAGCCTCAGCGCCCCCAGCCCCTGGGGTTCCGGGTGTCTGGGCAGCATGGTCGTCGCACCCCCAGTCCTGGTGCTTGGGCGGCGCAGTCACCACGCCCCCAGCCCCGGGGGTCCGGTGGCCGGGCAGCGCGGTCGCCGTGCCCTCAGCCTGAATTTTTGAGGAGTCAGGGCCCTGAGGTGAAGATGAGATGGGGACATTTATCCCTGTTTGTTCCTGTGCAAACCCTCTCAACTGTATGTATAGAAAACAACGATATCCCCGCTCAGCCTTTGTTTTGCTAGGCTAAACAAGCCTAGGCCTCTAAGTCTCTTTGCATAAAATCGGCTTTTCATTCCCCATATCACCTAATCGCCCTTCTCTGCACCTGTTCCAGTTGCAATTTATCTTCCTTGAACGTGGGTCACCAGAATTGCCCAGTGTGCCAGATGCGGTCTCACCAGTGCCCTGCCCAGTGGCATTAGCATGTCCCTACTACCACTGGAAATACCTTGCCTGGTGCATCTTAGGATCCCTTTGCCTTTCTTGTGGCTGCATCACAGTGGCGGCGTAATCCTCCTGTGATCAGCGAATACCTCCAGCTCTTTCTCTGCCCGTCATTTCCACCCCAGGAGTCCCTGTCTGGCTGCAGAGATGCTTGTTCTTAGTCCCTAAATGCATCACCTTGTACTCTGCACTATTAAACTTCATCTCATTTCCATTGCTCCAGTTCTCAAGGTAAGCCAGTTCTTTCAGTAGGATATTAACTTTCTGTCATCAGCAAATGTCATTCGCACACTCCTGCTTCTTGTGCCAGTCATGAATGAAAATATTAAATAAGATTGGTCCCAAGACCACTATGGCACTCTGTACCTCAGAGCAACATCCTGGAACCCCAGTATTCACCCCTGTAATAGAATGATGGTATATTTCATACAAAGCATGCCACGGAAGATATCATATGAAAGGTCATGATCTGCTGAAACCCATTGTTCTGTCAAAATATATATATCGTTAGTGTGTATGAAGTTATGAGATTTTACTCTATGGTTGTTACAGAAATATGTTGTAAGTTTGAGAGTCGTCTACTGCCAGTTCTCCAGTGACAATAAAGGAGGTAACCCCTCCTAGGAGGGTGTTAATCAGCAGGGGAGTTGTAAATAAGGGATTTACAATTCTGTAAGAGAAGCGTCACACAATAGGGCTGCTAACAGGGAGTTTCGCAAGGGAGTTTGGGAAGGGAGCGGGAAGGGGGCGAGGGCCCCTTGCCGGTTCTATCTGTTTTCCCTTTATTCCCCTTAAAACCTATAAACCAACTACATTCAAAACTTCTTGCTTAAACAACCCTTTCAGCGGACAGGGGGCTGCAGACAGGGGACTTTGACAGAGGGAGGCTTACGATGGTTAGGAAGACCCGCAACACCTGTGCCAGCACTGCTTCTGTCTCCTCCACCTGCGCCTGTAGCCAGACAGAGCGCCTGAGCATGGATGCTTCTACCCAGATCCTGGTGTGGTTTTGCAGAGACTGTAACTTGCAATTTCCACTTACTGATATCCAGCCTGGGGGGACCATCCAATGTGAAAGGTGCCTGCTGGTGGAATCTCTCAGGCAGCAGGTGGGAGAGCTATAGGAGGAGGTGGCTAGGTTGAGGAGCATCCGAATCCACGAGCAGTTCCTGGACAGTGTCCATGTGGAGACAGCTGAGGTAGCTGTCCCAGTACACAGGACTGCTGATACACCACTGGTGGAGGAGGAGATGGCTCAGGGTGGACACTGGCAGCTGGTTACTTCTGGCAGCAGGCAGTGCTCCACCCCTGCTCCGAACCCTCCCGCCGTGGTAATAGGTAACAGTTATGCTCTTCTTGATACAGGAGAGAAGGAATCACCCCCTGCAGTAAAGGAGGAGAAGCCTCATACCCCTAAGGCTGGGAGGTCTGCTGCCACCACTGCAAATAAGAAACGTAGGGTAGTGGTGGTCGGAGACTCTCTGCTGAGGGGGATGGAGGCGCCCATCTGTCGCCCTGACATTTCATCTCGGGAGGTATGCTGCCTGCCGGGAGCCCGTATCCGAAATGTTACGGAGGCATTGTCGAGGATTATCCAGCACTCTGACTACTACCCCATGCTACTCATCCATGTGGGCACAAATGATACTGCAAGGTATGACACTGAGCGGATCAAGAGTGACTACAGGGCTCTGGGAGTATGGGTGAAGGAGTTTGAGAGCAGGTGGTATTCTCTTCGATTTTTCCTGTCAAAGGTAGGGGCCCGGGCAGAGACAGATGCATCATGGAGGTGAATGCCTGGCTGCGGAGATGGTGTCACCAGGAGGGCTTTGGCTTCCTCGACCACGGGATGCTATTCGAGGAAGGACTGCTAGGCAGAAATGGCGTTCACCTTTCGAGGAGGGGAAAGACCCTATTTGGACACAGACTGGCTAACCTAGTGAGGAGGGCTTTAAACTAGGTTCGACGGGGACAGGTGAGCAAAGCCCACATGTAAGTGGGGAACATGGAGACCTGGGAGATGGGTCGGAAACAAGAGGGAGCATGGGCTATAATGGCAGAGAGAAAGGAGGGTCAGGGCAAAACTGGGAGGCAAGATCGAACCAGTATCTTAGATGCCTATATACAAATGCGAGAAGTATGGGGAATCATAGAATATCAGGGTTGGAAGGGACCTCAGGAGGTCATCTAGTCCAACCCCCTGCTCAAAGCAGGACCAATTCCCAACTAAATCATCCCAGCCAGAGCTTTGTCAAGCCTGACCTTAAAAACCTCTAAGGAAGGAGATTCCACCACCTCCCTAGGTAACCCATTCCAGTGCTTCACCACCCTCCTAGCGAAAAAGTTTTTCCTAATATCCAACCTAAACTTCCCCAACTGCAACTTGAGACCATTACTCCTTGTTCTGTCATCAGGAACCACTGAGAACAGTCTAGATCCATCCTCTTTGGAACCCCCTTTCAGGTAGTTGAAAGCAGCTATCAAATCCCCCCTCATTCTTCTCTTCTGCAGACTAAACAATCCCAGTTCCCTCAGCCTCTTCTCATAAGTCATGTGCTCCAGCCCCCTAATCATTTTTGTTGCCCTCCGCTGGACTCTTTCCAATTTTTCCACATCCTTCTTGTAGTGTGGGGCCCAAAACTGGACACAGTACTCCAGATGGGGCCTCATCAATGTTGAATAGAGGGGAATGATCACACCCCTCGATCTGCTGGCAATGCCCCTACTTATACAGCCCAAAATGCCGTTAGCCTTCTTGTCAACAAGGGCACACTGTTGACTCGTATTCAGCTTCTCATCCACTGTAACCCCTAGGTCCTTTTCTGCAGAACTGCTTCCTAGCCATTCGGCATAATAAGCAGGAAGAATTGGAAGTGCTAATAAATAAATACAACTATGACATTGTTGGCATCACTGAAACTTGGTGGGATAATACACATGATTGGAATGTTGGTGTGGATGGGTACAGCTTGCTCAGGAAGGATAGACAGGGGGAAAAGGGAGGAGGTGTTGCCTTATATATTAAAAATGTACACACTTGGACTGAGGTGGAGATGGACCTAGGAGACGGAAGTGTTGAGAGTCTCTGGGTTAGGCTAAAAGGGGTAAAAAACAAGAGTGATGTCATGCTACGAGTCTACTACAGGCCACCTAACCAGGTGGAAGAGGTGGATGAGGCTTTTTTTAAACAACTAACAAATCATCCAAAGCCCAAGATTCGGTGGTGATGGGAGACTTCACCTATCCAGATATATGTCGGGAAAATAACACAGCGGGGCACAGACTATCCAATAAGTTCTTGGATTGCATTGCAGACAACTTTTTATTTCAGATGGTTGAAAAAAGCTACTGGGGGGAAGCTGTTCTAGACTTGATTTTAACAAATAGGGAGGAACTCGTTGAGAATTTGAAAGTAGAAGGCAGCTTGGGTGAAAGTGATCATGGAATCATAGAGTTTGCAATTCTAAGGAAGGGTAGAAGGGAGTACAGCAAAATAGAGACAATGAATTTCAGGTAGGTGGATTTTGGTAAGCACAGAGAGCTGATAGGTAAGGTCCCATGGGAATCAAGACTGAGGGGAAAAACAACTGAGGAGAGTTGGCAGTTTTTCAAAGGGACACTATTAAGGGCCCAAAAGCAAGCTATTCCGCTGGTTAGGAAAGATAGAAAATGTGGCAAAAGACCACCTTGGCTTAACCACGAGATCTTGTATGATCTAAAAAATAAAAAGGACTCATATAAAAAATGGAAACTAGGACAGATTACAAAGGATGAATATAAGCAAACAACACAGGAATGCAGGGGCAAGATTAGAAAGGCAAAGGCACAAAATGAGCTCAAACTAGCTACGGGAATAAAGGGAAACAAGAAGACTTTTTATCAATACATTAGGAGCAAGAGGAAGACCAAAGACAGGGTAGGCCCACTGCTCAGAGAAGAGGGAGAAACAGTAACAGGAAACTTGGAAATGGCAGAGATGCTTAATGACTACTTTGTTTCGGTCTTCACCGAGAAGTCTGAAGGAATGCCTAACATAGTGAATGCTAATCGGAAGGGGGTAGGTTTAGCAGACAAAATAAAAAAAGAACAAGTTAAAAATCACTTAGAAAAGTTAGGTGCCTGCAAGTCACCAGGGCCTGATGAAATGCATCCTAGAATACTCAAGGAGCTAATAGAGGAGGTATCTGAGCCTCTAGCTATTATCTTTGGAAAATCATGGGAGACAGGAGAGATTCCAGAAGACTGGAAAAGGGCAAATATAGTGCCCATCTATAAAAAGGGAAATAAAAACAACCCAGGAAACTATAGACCAGTTAGTTTAACTTCTGTGCCAGGGAAGATAATGGAGCAAGTAATTAAGGAAATCATCTGCAAACACTTGGAAGGTGGTAAGGTGATAGGGAATAGCCAGCATGGATTTGTAAAGAACAAATCCTGTCAAACCAATCTGATAGCTTTCTTTGATAGGATAACGAGTCTTGTGGATAAGGGAGAAGCTGTGGATGTGGTATACCTAGACTTTAGTAAGGCATTTGATACGGTCTCGCATGATATTCTTATTGATAAACTAGGCAAATACAATTTAGATGAAGCTACTATAAGGTGGGTGCATAACTGGCTGGATAACCGTACTCAGAGAGTTGTTATTAATGGTTCCCAATCCTGCTGGAAAGGCATAACAAGTGGGGTTCCGCAGGGATCTGTTTTGGGACCGGCTCTGTTCAATATCTTCATCAACGACTTAGATATTGGCGTAGAAAGTACGCTTATTAAGTTTGCAGATGATACCAAACTGGGAGGGATTGCAACTGCTTTGGAGGACAGGGTCATAATTCAAAATGATCTGGACAAATTGGAGAAATGGTCTGAGGTAAACAGGATGAAGTTTAATAAAGACAAATGCAAAGTGCTCCACTTAGGAAGGAAAAATCAGTTTCACACATACAGAATGGGAAGAGACTGTCTAGGAAGGAGTACGGCAGAAAGGGATCTAGGGGTTATAGTGGACCACAAGCTAAATATGAGTCAACAGTGTGATGCTGTTGCAAAAAAAGCAAATGTGCTTCTGGGATGTATTAACAGGAGTGTTGTGAGCAAGACACGAGAAGTCATTCTTCCGCTCTACTCTGCGCTGGTTAGGCCTCAACTGGAGTATTGTGTCCAGTTCTGGGCACCGCATTTCAAGAAAGATGTGGAGAAATTGGAAAGGGTCCAGAGAAGAGCAACAAGAATGATTAAAGGTCTTGAGAACATGACCTATGAAGGAAGGCTGAAAGAATTGGGTTTGTTTAGTTTGAAAAAGAGAAGACTGAGAGGGGACATGATAGCAGTTTTCAGGTATCTTAAAGGGTGTCATAAGGAGGAGGGAGAAAACTTGTTCACCTTAGTCTCTAAGGATAGAACAAGAAGCAATGGGCTTAAACTGCAGCAAGGGAGGTCTAGGTTGGACATTAGGAAAAAGTTCCTAACTGTCAGGGTGGTTAAACACTGGAATAAATTGCCTAGGGAGGTTGTGGAATCTCCATCTCCGGAGATATTTAAGAGTAGGTTAGATAAATGTCTATCAGGGATGGTCTAGACAGTATTTGGTCCTGCCATGATGGCAGGGGACTGGACTCGATGACCTCTCGAGGTCCCTTCCAGTCCTAGAATCTATGCATCTATGAATTGCTCAACCCTGTGACTCAGCAAAGCCCACCAGGACATGTCTGGGCTGGCGTTTTCCAGGCACATGGGCTGAGGATATAAAATAGGGGACAGTGGCATCATGCTTGGGCCTTTCTCTTCCCCCACCGACGCTGGAAGCAATGAATGCTGGGATGACAAAGACTTGAACTGAGGAGACTGGTCCCAGGCTTAAAGGAGAAGCCTGTGTATTAAGAACTTTAACCTACTTGCAACATTCAGTGGAATGAGAAAAACTGCTTGATCCAAATACTGCCTAGTCTAATAAGGTTTAAGATTTAGACTGTACATTTACCTTTTATTTTCTTTGGTAACTATCTCTAACCTTTTGTGCCTACCACTTATAATCACTTAAAATCTATCTTTCTGTAGTTAATAAATCTGTTTTATATTTTACTTAAAACAGCGTGTTTGGATTGAAGTGCTTGGGTAATTTCACCTCAGTTTACAAAGGCTGGTGTGTGTCCTCTCCACATCGTGGGAGGGGTGGACTGGATAACAAACTTATACTGGGGTCAGGCTTCTGACCAGGGCAAGATGGTATATTCCGGGGGTGCAAGGCTGGGGGCTTGGGAGATTTGCTCGTGTCTTTCTCTGTGTGATTCATGAGCGGCTCTGGGAGCATTCATGCAATCTAGCTGGGTGTGGGGCTCCACATGCTGTTGTGCTGAGTGATAATAGCACCTGGAGGAGTTTGCTGCTTGCCACTAGCAAAGCTTTGTGAGAGACAGCCCAGGCTGGAGAGTTAAGGGGTCCAGCAGTACCCCAGTTCCAGGTTGTACCCCGGGGATACCATCATAATCGCTCCTTGAGGCACTCTCTTGGTGACAGGTTTCAGAGTAGCAGCCGTGTTAGTCTGTATCCGCAAAAAGAACAGGAGTACTTGTGGCACCTTAGAGACTAACACATTTATTAGAGCATAAGCTTTCGTGGGCTACAACCCACGAAAGTCTTGGTGACTTCGCTCTAGCCCAATGGTTCCCCTTTCAGCACAACTTATCTCCCTTTTAGCCAGGGCCGTGTCCACCTCATTTGTGAACTAATCCTTATATTCTCTAGCTTTATTAATAATATCCATCTGGCAACGTAACAAAGATTTTACTGATATCCAGACAGATTAGCGCCTCTGTACTGCCCCTCTCTAGCGCAGAGTCCAAGGCCAGACGGGACCCTTGTGATCTAGTGCCTGACCTCCTGTCTAACACAGGCCATGGCATATCCCTGTAACGGGGGGCTTGTCCCATGGGCTGGAGAGCCTAAAACAGCCCTGATTACAGTATGGGCCACACCTGGGTTGAATCAGCGAATCCCAGAATAAACAGAGCATGAAGTTGCAGTAAAAGGGTGAGCTCAGGAGACTGCAGCTAGGCCTGGAGATGCTGTAGGGAGCCAGAAGGCTCCTGTAGGGCCCCAAGCCAGCAGGGGAGACGCTGAAGATTCAGGAAAGAGTGGGGAAAGCGCTCCAGGCAGGGAGACCTGAGCGAGAGCCTGTAAAGCCAGCTGGGCTGCAGACTGGGTGAGTTTATGTTTTGCATTAGGTTGGAGTCATTAGCAGAGACACTGAACTGAGCTTGAGGGCTCGCAGGCCAGTATGTACCCGTGGACTCAATAAATGGGAGCCCTTGTGGGGTCTGAACCACCTTTGAGCTGTGATTTCTCACAGGGCCCGGAAGGGGGGGCGGGAAGCGAGGCAGGGCAGTGCTGCGGCACCCCGCCCATGAGGGGTGCTCAGGAGGCAGTCAGCTGCAATGGTCCCCAAAGCACCTCCTAGAGCAGAGCTCTTAGGAAACCATCCAATTGTGATGTACAAGTGGTCAGTGATGGAGAGTCCACCATGACCCATGGGAAATTGTTCCAATGGCTCACCTCTAAAAATGTACGCCTGATTTCCAGTCTGAATTTATCTAGCTTCAACTTTCAGACGTTGGATGGTGTTCGCTCTCTCTCTGCTGGATGGAAGAGTCATCCATTATCAAATTTCTGTTCCCCATGTAGGTCCTTAGTCTGCGATCCAGTCACCCTTAACCTTCCTTTTGTTAAGCTAAATGGATAGACTCAAGAAGCTAGGTTTCCAAAAGGCAGGTTTACTAATCCTTTAACCATTTATGTGGCTCTTCTCTGAACCCTGTCCAATTTATTGATGTCTTTCTTGACTTGGGGGCACCAGATCGGGACGCAGGATTCCAGCAGCAGTTGCACCAGTGCCAAATACAGGGTAAAACCACCTCTCTACACTACGTGAGATTCCAGTATGTGTGCAGGATCGTATTAGCCCTTTTGGCCACAGCGTTACACTGGGAGCTCATGTTCAGCTGATTAATCACCACTACCCCCAAATATTTTTCAGAGTCACTGCTTCCCAGAGTAGAATCGTCCATTGTGTAAGTACAACCTATGTTCTTTGTAAATGTAGAGGTTTACATTTAGCTACAGTAAAACACAGCTTGTTTGTTTGCACCAGCTGGTCCTACTGAGCTGGCAGTAGCACTGATTGCTCAGATTTTCCAGCTCCTGGTTGGCATTAAGGTAACCTTTCTGCTCCATGGAGACCTGCTTTGTTCTATGTGCTGATTTTCAGTGGGTTTCCTTGAGCTGTTTGTCTGATAAAGCACCTTTGTGCTGCTTGTTTGTATTTTTAAGCAGCACTTAAGGGGAGACCCTGTGAACACTCCCCCTAGATTGTGCTGTGAGGAAGGAGAGAGCAGCTGGAAGCCAATATACATTGACTTTATTACATTCCTCTCCTGTCTGTGCCTTCCCAGCAGGCATCAGGCCCATTTAATCTAATGCTCATTAGGATTTAAAATACTACCATGGCACCCAGAGCCTCTGGCTGAGATTTCAATGCATCTTAAGTCAGTTCACTCTTCAATTTGGTACTATTGGCTTCCTTATCCCCATTAGAAGCAGCAGAGCTGTGAGCACCACACATCTCATTGGGTTTTATGCCAAACTTGTTAGCAGAGTTCATTAGAGGCAATTTCATTAACAAGCTTCATCTGAAGTCACCGAGGCAAACAGCAGCACAACAGACCTTTAATTGGATTCTACCCCACCTCTTGCAGAACCATGGGGGAGGGGGAATATTCCCCAGCTACAGGAAGGCTTATCCAGCCATCCCTACACCACAGATTAGTTGTGCTTGTGGTGCTGGCTTGCAGGTCTCCTTTAGAGGAAGTGACACCTCGAAGCAGCTAGCTCACAGAAAAAGGACACAGTTCAGTGAAGATGCTGAGCAAGACAACCTCTTGAGGGTTCAGACACAGTGTCTGATGAAGTGGGTATTCACCCATGAAAGCTTATGCTCCAATACATCTGTTAGTCTTTAAGATGCCACAGGACTCTTTGTTGCTTTTTACAAATGAAAGCTAGTGACACACTCATCATCATAGGCATTGAAAGATGGATGGATGGATGGATGGTAAGTAGTTGTGTAGCCACTAAAAATGTTTTAAACAATGTAACCAGACACAGTTGACACACAGGTGTTTCTGCCAGACCAACCATGTCTACTCACTTGCCCCTGGTTAACTGAAGCACTGTGAGTCATAAAAACAATGGTCGCTACATTTGCATTTCAAGTCAACATGAGAAGATACCAGAGGCTAATTGTCTCTGGGCTGCAAAGACCATGAACTTGGGGCATCAGAGGAAGGCACAAGGAGTAACTGGGCAGTGTGATTACATTAATGAAAATGGGATCTCAAGCAGGGTTTGGCTGAAAGCACTGCAGTTGGGTCAGAGAGATTCCTTTCAACAAGGGCTTAGCCTGTTAAGTTTAGACTAGAAGCATGTTATACCTTTGTGTTGTATCTGTAACCTGTTCTTATTGCCCTTGCTCACTATGTCGTACACCTTAACCGTTGTTAATAAACTTAGATTTGTTTTCAGTAAGTTACAGGGCTGTGTTCCATTCAGCTTGTGGGCGCATCCCCCCTCGGGGACAGCTGCCCAGGTCAATACCCTGAGCATCTAGAGACGGGCTGGGAACCATAGGGGGATGTTTCTGAGGAGGCGGGGACTGGGGTACATAATGTTAACCTGCAGGGCAAAGTAGGGGCTATGCTAGAAGCAGCCTGAGAAGAACAGTTGGGTGGTTAACAGACTGGGCTGCGGGGGCTGATACCCAGATTAGCACCAGCATGTGTGTCTCTTGCTGAGACAGGGGGTAATAGGGAGACTTGGTTCTGGGCACTCAGTGTCAAAACCTCTCCACAGGGTTTTACGCAAACAGTCACAGCCTTTATTTCTAGTTTTACATCAGCCACTCAGCCAATTCACACCCATCCCACTGCAGCAGAACTGGGTGAGTCTCCCAGCGCTGCTCTACCTTGCAGGAAGCTCTCTAGGGAAGGGAGCCAATGGATTTATAACAGGTTCCTGAGGGTTCGGTCTGGCTGCTCATGATGCTGGTGCAGCTGTTTGCTCCAGTCTCACTGGCTGAGTGTTTATTTTAAGATGTTAGGTTGTCAAGGGTAAATATGAAGGAACAGACTAACTCAGCACCCAGCTTCTGCCCTTGGGTATGGGGGGAGGTTGATGCTGGACAATGCAGGTAATGGCTCTCAGGCCCAATGGGATGGGTGGCTATTGTCCATCCTACGCTGTGTGTACAGAGCACAGAGTGTAGGCAAGCTGCCCTGGTGCGTGCATGCAACGCTTAACTGTCAGTGGGGTTGTTCTTCCTGCAGTGAGACAGAAACTGGATAGGTGGCCCAGGCAGCACCAAGAGAAGCTGTCACCCCTAACTCTCCAGCAGCTCACAGCTGGGAGCCGGAAATTGTGGAAAAGCATGTGGCTGCCTCCTGCTGCACTCACTGGCTCCAGCAACAGCATGGGCACCTGTGCTACCATGACAGCACAGTGGTAAGGGATCCGTAACAAGGACAACGTGTACATCAGACACGACCACCCCACTTGGTCTCTTAACGGGACCCTGAGCATTGGCTGCATTTCCAGCATCTTCAGGCAAGGGCCAATATGGGGCCAAGTTCTACCCTTTACTACTTCCACAGCTGGTTCAGTCCACACACATGTAGCCAACAGCTCCAGGCCCTTTTCCACTTGACGTGAAACACATGGAATGCAATTCCCTTCTTTATTAACCATGCTGAAATACAGCTTGGGAGAAGAGAAGCAGCCGGTTTGCTTTCCAGATCCAGTTTGATGAAGTACCACCTTCTTTCCTCCTGCAGCTCAGCATCCTCATCTCAGCGAATCACTGAACAGGCCCAAAGCTGCTACTCAGCCACAGGTGTCTCCTGGCTTGTTAGACGGCCGGCTGAGCAGAGCAGCAGTGGCCCAAACCCCCTCTGAATCCAGGCAGCACAGCAAGCTATGGAATCACACGGGGATGCCCTGTGACAATTCTTATCCTTCTGAGACCAGACATGAAAATGTGGCATTGCTTATTGCCCCGAGTCAACAGCCCTTCCCTCATGATGCAGCCAGATCACAGCGGGGTCCCCTCCCTTCATCTCTTCCTCACAAACTTCTTGGTCGCTGCGTTGGGATTCATGCGCCGCCGGCCTGCACCCAGAGCTGCATCCCGGATCTGCAGGTTGGCTGCACGGCTATAGATGTCATTTTCTGCGAAGGGAGAAACCCCTGCAATGTAATCCGGGTCAAAGACATTGGTTTTCTGCCTTGCCTTCCGGGAAAGCCGCTGCTGAGGAAAGTGCTGGTCCTCAGCCAAGTGGGGGTTGCTGGCGTGTTTCCCCCCTTGGGGAGCGGGCAGCGAGTACTGTGGGAGAGAGTAAGAGTCATTAAGGAGCAGAGTCCCCTTGCAAAGCCAGGACACTAGATGGAGGCCGGCTCCTCCCAGGAACTCATCCCCAAATAGTGAACTCAAGCAGTGATCTGTGAAGTGGTGACTGGATCAGTCTATGTACCTGCATAAGGCACCAAAATTTAAGATGGGGGCTCTTCTACCTAGCAGACAAAGGCAGAACAATGGCTCGACGTTGAAGCTGAACAAATGTAGGCCAGAACTAAGTGAGGGTAACTAACCACTGGAACAACTGACCAGGGTCATGGTGGATTCTCCAGCACTGGAAGCTTTTAAATCAAGACAATGTTTTTCTGAAAGATGTGCTCTAGTTCAACCACAGCTACTGGACGCAGAAATTAATTCAGGGAAATCCTATGGCCTCTGTTACGCAGGAGGCCAGGCCAGATGATCACAGTGGTCCCTGCTGGTCTTAATCTGAGAAACTCCTTCCATGCCAACAAGCCATAGCACAAGTGAAACAAACCCTGAAACCTGTATTGTTTCACCACTGGAGAGTGAAAACATCCTCAGCAGGCCTCTGTGCCTGGGGCCCCAAGCCATTAACAAGAGACCAAGTGGCTCTCACTCAATGTTGCTATGATTACTAGGCTGTGTCATGACAGCAGACCAGCCAGCATGTTGTGCCTAAGTCCCGATGATGAGCTACTCACCCGAAGCCCTCGTGTGTTCAGGACTTTTGGGTTGCGGGAGAAGTGCATGTGGAGGGTGCCATCAGCACCCACGCTCACTGCAACCTTTTTCAGTGTCTTGTTGCCACAGTGCAGACAGAAGACCCTGGTCATGTCAGACGTTGTCCTAGAAAACAGAAGTGGTTCAATGCTCCAGTATCACAGGGTGGCTCCACAGGCTGCAGCCCTCTCCACAAGCAGGATTCTAGCAACCGGCCGGTCTGGGCTATTGAGAGAGGCTGGAGCCAGTCCCCTGTGCACAAGACCCAGAAAGAGGAAGGCGACCCACGGAGCTAGGTGAGGCGCTGGCTTAACGCACCTGTTTTTCATTACTGGAGTCTCAGGACCTAGGTCACACTCTCTGAGTGAGTTTGTTCAGTCCCAACTTAACCTGTGACGGGCATTTATCCCCCAGATACTCCACCACACAAGCTGGATAAAGCGGCAGTCCCTGCTCTGAGGAAGCCCAGGGCTAAGAGGGGATAGTACTTGTTAGGACTGAGATACCGGGGCTTAATTGTCTTGGGAAAGCTTCTCCCGGTCTGCACTCAGCTGTGTTATTTAACATTTATACTGCACCACTCAGCTGGCTAAGCACCAATGACCCCCCTGACACCTCCCCGGCAAGAGCAGCGCTGCTCTTCACCAGCAGGTTCCGATGCTTGTGACACGTACTTGAAGCAGCCATGACAGCGTAAGATGTAGCTTCTGGCTTGCCGGATCAGCATGCCATTCATTGCCAGCACATGGAGACCCATCTGGAGCAGAACATTCTGCAAGGAGAAGGAACAGCCATGGGGAAAACCCTGTAGGAGGAACCTCCAGGCAGCATTTAGAGGCACCAATCAACCTACGAACAACAATGCACGTTGACAGAATTGTAGCAGAGGGCAGGCCTCTGAGACAGAACCAGCTTTGCGGATGGCCTAAAGATAGTTCTGGGAGGAGTTGTATGGCCAAAGCAGGGGTAAGGCACTATTGCTCCCCAGTACAGCTGAAGACACTCACTGCAACCTTGGAGTCTTGTTACCATAGTGTAGACAGAGTCCACAGGGGTCCATCTTGGCCAGGAACCTCTCTCTCAGGGGACAGTACCTGCTGCAGCAGAATAAAGTTCAAGAAACCTGGTGTTGGGCAATTTATGCAATAAACTGCCCATCGGGGGGTGTCTCTCTTCCTAACCCCTATTAGTTAGAGGTTATTTTATGCCCTAAAACCAGAAATTGACTCTATTTACCTAGCTTGGGTGGGGCCCATCTCTTCTCTAGAGCCAACTAACCGAAATGCCATCTGCAGTGAGGCGACAGCCTTTGTTCACCCCTTTTCTCATTGTGCAGGCAAGTGCATTATAGGGCAGTCAAGTGCAGATCTTTCTGGCATTCCACTCCTGTGCTGGGGGCTTCAGGCGTCTCCACTGACTCCATGTTAAAAACTGACCATTGATTCCTGCCCTTTCTGCCCCAGCCAGTTTCAGACCCAGGCACTTTGCTGGTTTGGAAAGCCCTAATGAATTACATGCCCTAGTTCTTCTCCTTTATCCGTTCTTTTGCTGACTTGCTCAGTGATGTCCAGCAGAGACAGAATCTTCCCTTTGCAGAAGACCTGCTGCTTTGGCTCCCATTCATCTAGGCATGTTATAACTGCAGTCACACAGTCACTCCTTACCTGCATGGCAAAGTCTGTGGTCACGCAGCCGACCTGTACATTGGCAGGAGCATCACCATGCCCCATATCCTGCTGGATCCATTTGATGTTGTCAGGAGTTATCCAGCCTTCCCCATCATCACTGTCCCCTTCACTTCCGTCCTCCCCAGCATTTTCCTGATCCTCCCCAGACTGGAGACTCGCCGGTACCTCTGGGCTAATGGAAACGGTGTCAGGTTTCTGGAGGGCGAGAGACACTCAGTCAGATGTGGCCTATGCAGCACCTAGGCAGGCGAGATGAATGATGCCAGAGAAGGGGGCACCAACCTAACAGCCACAAAGCTAGACAGGAGTGAGCCAGCAAGAGAATCCACAGAAACCAGGGAGCAAGGAGGCAGCAGCTGAAATGAGCTGGGAATTAAAGAGCGCCCTGTGCCTCTCACCTGCAGCTCCTGTAAGTCCTCTTCAATGCTGGGCAGAGGGGTCCTCCAGTACAGGAAGGAGCTGAACTCTGGGCTCTCCTCTGCTGCTGCACGCAGGCCATGTTCAGACGTGGACAGACACGCATCTTCCTCCAGGTGCTTGGACTAGGTTTGAACAAATAGAAGAAAGTTAGTGGGACACAGGAAAGTGCCTGCGTGGTTGATCACTGGGGGGAGGGCGTGGGGCTGGGTGTACGTGCGTGCCAACTCTGTCCCTCTCTCGGACTGCAGCTCCCTGGCATGGAAGGGTAGGGCTTTGTATTATGCACAGCAGGCTAGAGGCACAAGTGAATGTGCCTATGTAGTAACATTGTTAATGTTCCTATTGTTAGTTAACTGTTCCCATTCTCGGTCAATTCCCCCAGGAGCATAAAACCTGCACGAGTATTAAGGCCCCTACATTGCCAGAGTGATGTGGAGCCTTATTATAAAGGACAGTAAGGGAATCCTCAGCTAGGAAAGTCTATGTGCTTTCTCGCTTTTTTCCTGTGCCAAAGTGGCACAATGGGGTTAAATTACAGCTCAGGATTTATTTTACTTATCCATTTATAAAAAAAAAAAAAAAAAAAAAAAAAGGGACTTTTGGGCAAATGAAACATTTAACAAGCAGTCAAAATGTCAGGACAATCAAAACCAAGCCCTTCCCAAAGTACCCAGCCAGGTCCAGGCCAATGATTTGCAAAACTGTATGACTTTCATGTGTGGAAGTCTGAGCAATTTAAAATGACTTTTTTTTTTTTTGGCTGTTTGGTGTTCTATAATGCAATTTAAATGAAAAACCCTGCATTCCAGTTACAATCCTGGAATTAGTTACCGAGTGTTTGTAACTTAACTTTCACGTGTTTAGGAAATGCTGAATAGTTAGTTACTTTTTTCTGTACTGTAGTTTAAATATATTACCAAAACAATTGAAACTGGTGTGATTATGTTGCATTATTTTGACAAATAAAATATGCAGAATTTTTTGCAGAATTTTGAATTATTGGCGCAGAATTCCCCCAGGAGTATATTCTGCTATTGACTTGTGAGATTTTTGGACAAGTCCCGAACCGCCCTCTGCCTCAGTTTCCCCAGGATACAAAGATCTCTACCTACCCCACGGGAGAGGATGAGCCTTCATAAGTGTGGAAGGCTCTCCCCCCCCCCCAATACTAGCACCTTTCATGGGAGGATACGAGAGCACTACCATAGCTAATGCAAACAGTTACCTTGGAAGGCAGGTGGAACCCAGCGACATGAACAGGCGCCTCTGGATGCTGTATGGTGGAGCTCAGCTGAACCTGCAGGGGATTAAGAGCAACAGTGAGTTTGGCAGGCAGAGCAGAATGTACGACTAGGGCCGCCTTGGGCTAGTTCCTAAGCCAGCAACACGGGGATGGCCTGGGGCATCTCTACAAACCCCTCCAACAATGGAGCTTAGTTGACTAACTGTTTTCCAAACCGGAATGGAAGGTGTTGACTAGCAGGCAGCTGACTGCGCTTTAACCGATGGCTAGAAACAAACTGTTACAGCTCCGTGTTCAGTCCCCAGGATCTCTCAACTATATAATGTTTACACTACAAGGCAACTTGGTTCATAAGCTGTGCCCCAGAACTTGGAGGTGAGGGATAGAGTGGGGGGGTGGAGATGAGGGGCACACCTTATGAATCCTCTCTGGGCCAAATCTGGGGTTTATGTAGCCCCTTTATGTAGCTCTGTTCTTTCATCCAGTGTAAAGGAGCCAGAGTGGGGTTATAGATATCACCTGTAGTGTGGTCATAAAAAGTGACCGGCTTCTAACGGGTAAATCTTTATGATTCCATAGTTTATTAACGGACAGCTGTTTACATGCATCATAATGTATTTAATTTTTTGCTCTATACATTTTATAGAAACTGGAATTATTTGGAGGAAGGGTAGGGGGAAGGGGACTATAGCCATGGGGCCAATCCTGCAAGCTGTTTGTTCACCTGGGCTATGAGGAAAAAAAAAAAAAATAGTACGTGATCATGGAATTAGAAAACGTA
This sequence comes from Emys orbicularis, assembly GCF_028017835.1. Classification (NCBI taxonomy): domain Eukaryota; kingdom Metazoa; phylum Chordata; order Testudines; family Emydidae; genus Emys; species Emys orbicularis. The sequence goes on along the minus strand of NC_088696.1, from coordinate 2,690,177 downwards.
TAACAATAGACAATCACAAGGGGGCACCATTTTTATTCTGGCATGTCCTAACTTGAGTGTTTGAGTTTTACAATCTTAATATTCTTTTAATGCAGGTTTATTAGATTACTCCTGGGGGAATTCTGTGCCATTGCATGTGTGCATAATTAATAAGTTGTGCCTATTTTTAATTTTTTTGCACAGAAAAAAGAGTTTCTGCTGAAAAGTTGCTGCAGTTCTGCCTTTTGCCCACCAGAGGGTGCTGTGCCAATAGAACACAGCAGCAGCTCCCAGCCAGCTAGGGAAAAGAGAGTCTGCAGAGCCTTCTTTGCAGCGGGCCAGGTCAGAAGACAGGGGCTGTGGAGTGCTGTGGATGAGGAGGGGGGAAGGTCAGACTGGGGCTCATAAGGGGTAGTGGGGGAGGACAGACTGGGGCAGAGACTGAATGGGAGTGGAGGCATAGGGCCATGGTGGGAGGGGAGGTGCAGGGCCACATGGTGATGGGGGAGGGGGTGCAGAGCTACATAGGCACAGAGGGTGGCTGGGTTGGGGTACAGACAGATAGGGATGGGGGGAGTGGGTGTCTGAGTAGGGGTGGAGGGACACATGTGCCTGACTGAATCTGAGAGACTAGGGGTCAGCCAGGGTCTGCATGGGGGAAGCTCCCTAACAGTCCCTCCCTACCCCCCAAAAAACCTGTTCCATACATTTCCCACCCATACCCAAAAACCCTCCAAGTTCACACCCAGGCTCCTTCCCAGCAATTTATTTCCCTCTCTCTCAGCTCCTCCGTTACCCTGACTCCCCTCAGCCTTGCACTGCTTCTGGGGGGTGTGGGAAATAAGTTTCTGCATTGTAATTTAAATGAATTATTACCCAAAGTTCTGTATGAATACGCCTAATAAGGAATCTATTTGTCAAACATTTTCTGAATTTTTTTGTCTGTATTGTTACACATACTTGCTGACACATTTTGAAATAAATGACCAAAAATAATTAACATAAGAACAGCCAGACTGGGTCAGAACAAAGGTCCATCTAGTCCAGTATGCTGTCTTCCGACAGTGGCCGATGCCAGATGCCCCAGAGGGAATGAACAGGTAATCATCAAGTGATCCAGTCCCAGCTTCTGGCAAACAGAGGCAAGGGACTCCATCCTGGCTAACAGCCACTGATGGACCAATCCTCCATGAATTGAAACTGGTGTGATTATATTAGGTAAAATATTACATCTGATTACACAAGTTCTCTAATGCAGCCAGATATTTCTTAAAAACAGAAGAGCTTTTTGGAGACCAGACAAAAAGGTGACATGGCATCAGGCCATGACAGTAGATGCAGACTGAATTTTACATCAAGAATTGGGATTAAACATCCCCCTCACTTTTCTCACAACTATACACCCTCACCAGACACCTTTGAAAAGCCTATTCACGCATGAAGGCAGTAATCCTGAAGGACCTACCCAGCACTAGAGTAATGGATTGGGTCTGTCACTCCAGGGGAGTTTACCTTTTTTTCTGGCTCAGTCTTCAGATGAGCCACCCCAACAGTCTCTGCCTCCAACTGGTAGGTCAGGGCTAGCACCTGAAGATCTGTGGCTGACAGACTGGGGTAGTCACCTGTCTTCTTTGAAAATTCTGTCACTATAACAAAGGGAGAGTGCCGTCATTGGGGGAGTCCAACGGTTAGCAGATACATGGATACTAACGAAATTAGAACTTTCAGAAAAATACAAAATACAGAGGTTGGGTTGGGGTATCTGTATAGGCTGCTTTTTCACTTGAACCATTCCCATCTGTTGAGAATTCTTCCCATAGCCCCCATCCTCTTAAGGGCATTTTCTCTTTAAATCTCACCCTAAAAGCTTTTCTCGCAGGCCTATGAGTAGCTCTGCATAAAAGGGTCTGTGCCACCTCTATCAAAGAGCATTTATCTGCTGAGCTCAAGAATATTTGGAAAGAATCCAGACGAAGCATCACTTTTCTCTTGAAAAGTGACAGTAAGGTTGTTTTAGGTTCAAGATGTGGGTTTTAGTAGTAATGGGCTAAGCAGATCAAAGACTCCTACAACTGGTCATGCCTCTCCTCATCAATTACTGCCACTACACTCATTTAGATGTGACAATGATCTCCTCTGTGGAATGTTTGAAATAAATTCCATGAGAATAGTTTTATTTGAATGCTAACTTTCTCCCAGAGGGATTTCAACCCAAACACCACAGCCTTGTGCTACTGCATGAGAACTAGGAAGCAAAAGTAATTAGAAACAAAAGTAAAAACTGACTATTCTGCTGTCCTGGGTGGGGTGGGGAGTAGATTAACAGCATGAATGGTGAGAGTATGTTGGGACTCTTAAAATTGTTAGTTTCAATCACAGGAGCAAGAGTTAATAAAGGAATGGGGCTTTCCTCCTGACAGTTGCTCTAAGGCTACGGTTAACGGAATCCAGGCACACTTCCTATGACAAAAAAATACCTATTCAGAGAAAAGCTGTACAAGTGCCAGGACAGGCAGGAAGGACACTGAGTTAGGAGCAGGCAACTAAGCTAACGCTCTGCTAGTTGTCCCCGAGGCCAGCTCACCTACCTAGTTTAACGTACTCAGGGAAGGGCTGTTTGAAGTGAAGCTGGTAGGGCAGCACGGCCAGTCGCCTCCTGGTTTCCTTGTCCCGGATTTCACTGACCACCTCCTTAATAGTGTAAATGTTTCTACCGAAGTCCTGTTGTATGAGACACACAAGAATTCCTGATATTAGGAACAAACAGACAAATGACTCTGATTCCAAGGCCAGAAGGCACATAGGGATGCCCATCCCCACAGACAGCACGGTGTGGTTCCAAAGCAGCCCCATACACAGTGCCCATCACCATGGAGCCAGGTGCTGAAACACCCCAACCTCCCCCTGCCCCACAGATGGGAGAGGGGCTGCCAGACTAGGGGAAGGCCTGGCCCCCTGCTCTGTAGCCACTGCCTGAGACAGAAAGACACTGTCTTGGTGGGGCCACTGGATGATCAAGGTACTAAAGGGACAGGCCTTTCTGAAGTGATTAGAAACAAAAGTAAAAACTGACTATTCTGCTGTCCTTAGTGGGGTGGGGAGTACATTAACAGCATGAATGGTGAGAGCTAAATGAATTATTTGCATCAGCCTTCACTGCAGAGGATGAGGGAGCTTCCCACACCTGAGCCATTTTTTTAGGTGGCAATTCTGAAGAACTATCCCAGACTGAAATGTCATTAGAGGAAGTTTTGGAACAAATTCATAAATTAAACAGTAATAAGTTACCAGAACCAGATGATATTCACCCAAGAGTTCTGAAGAAACTAAAATATGAAATCACAGAACTATTAACTGTGGTATATAACCTATCACTTAAAGCAACATCTGTACAAGATGACTGGAGAATAGGTAATGGGATACCAATTTTTAAAAAAGGCTCCAGAGGCGATCCTGGCAATTACAGGCCAGTAAGCCTAACTTCAGTACCAGGCAACTTGATTGAAGCTATAATGAAGAACACAATTATCAGAAACATATGAACATGATTTGTTGGGGAAGAGTCAACATGCCTTCTGTAAAGAGAAGTCATGCCTCATCAATCTCTTAGGGTATTTCTATACTACCGCCGGATCGGTGGGCAGCGCTTGATCCTGCAGGGGTCGATTTATTGCGTCTAGTCTAGATGCGAGAAATCGACCCTCGAGCTCTCTCCTGCTGACTCCTGTACTCCACCACCGCGAGAGGCACAGGCAGAGTCGATGGGGGAGCGGCAGCAGTCGACTAACCGCAGTGAAGACACAGCGGTGAGTAGGTCTAAGTACGTCGACTTCAGCTACATTATTCACGTAGCTGAAGTTGTGTAACTTAGTTCGATTCGCCCCCTCCCCCCAGTGTAGACCAGGCCTCAGAATTCTTTGAGAGGGTCAACAAACATGGGGACAAGGGTGAATAGTGAATATAGTGTACTTTCAGAAAGCCTTTGACAAGGTTTCTCACCAAAGGCTCTTAATAAAATAAGCAGTCATGGGATAAGAGGGAAGGTCCTCTCATGGATCAGTAACTGGTTAAGAAACAGGAAACAAAGGATAGGAATAAATGGTTAGTTTTCAGAACAGAGAGAAGTAAATAGTGGGGTGCCCCAGGGGTCTGTAAAAAGGGATAAACAGTGAGTTTGCAAAGTTTGCAGATGACATAAAAATACTCAAGATAGTTAAGTCCACAGCAGACTGCAAAGAGTTACAAATGGATTTGACTAAACTGGCAACAAAATGGCAGATGAAATTCAGTGTCGATAAATGCAAAGTAATGCACATTGGAAAACATAATCCCAGCTACACATACAAAAAATGGGGTCCAAATTAGCTGTTACCGCTCAAGAAAGAGATCTTGGAGTCATTGAGGGTGGTTCTCTAAAAAAATCCACTCAATGTGCTGCAGCAGTCGAAAAGGGAACAGAATGTTGGGAATCATTAAGAAAAAGGGATAGATAATAAGACAGAAAATATCATATTGTCGCTCTATAAATCCATGGTACGTCCACACCTTGACTATTGCGTGCAGATGTGGTCGCCCCATGTCAGCTATATTGGAACTGGAAAAGGTTCAGAAAAGGGCAACAAAAGCGGATTACGGTTGGGAACCGCTTCCGTCTGAGGCGCGATTAAGAGGACTGGACCTGGCCTGGGCAGGCTGGAAAGGAGACGACTCCGGGGGATGTGACCGAGAGCGGTAAGGCCGGGCCCGGGGAGGGTTCTGGACCCCTTCCCCCAAGGCGCGGCCGGCCTGGGGAGCCCCTCGCCGGGGTGCTGCGAAGGCGCGAAGTGAAGGAGGCTTCAGGGAGGGGCCACGGGGCTCCTGGCTGTGCTGCGGGCACTGACTGACCCGGCTCCCGAGGCCTGGGGCGGGAAAGGAGCGCGGTAAGTTCCCGAGCCTGGGCCCGCCCCGGCGCTGGTGCCCCCAGGCTCCGCACGGCAGGGCCCGGCCACGGGGGCCTGGGTCTGACCCAGCCCGGCCGTTCCCGCCTCCAATAAGGCCCGGCTCGGGGCGAGCGTCCCCCAGGCCCCGCCCCTGGTACCTGGAGCGGCGCCCCGCGCAGAAAGGCCCCGGCGTCCGCCACGACGTGCTCCACCGCCGCCATCTTGGCCCTCGCGGAGTGCGCAGCCCTGCCCCACGGCATGCCGGGAGCGGTAGTTTTTGCGGGGACGCGGTGCATGTTGGGACCGGCGCTGTTTCGTTGCCGTGGTGCACGCCGGAAGCGATGGTTCTCGCAGGCCCTGTACGCAACTGCCCCGTGACACATTTCCGGGCTCCGAGTCAGGTGGGGGAGCCGGTGTCACATGATCGCGATCGCAGGAGCCGGAAGTGGAGGCGAAGCCGTCGCCGGTAAATACGGAGCGGGCAGCGGCGCGGGCTTGGCTGGCGGGAGGCGGGCCTGGGCCTGGGCGCGGCTCGTTCCGGCCGGCCGGGCACACGGGAGGGGGCAGCCCGACTCCCCGCCCACGGGCCTCCTGCTCCGGGAGTGTCGGGCCCGGGCCGGCCGAGGCGCCCCGCTGGGGACGGAGGGAGCCGGGCGGAGTGCCCAGCCCAGCCCGCTGTAGGGCCGAGCCAGGGGCTGCTAACCCGGCTGTTCTGGGCCCCGGGCCAGAGCCGCACCGGCTAGTGGTCGGCGGCCAAGGCCGAATCCCGGGCCGGTGCGACTTCCGCTACCTCCGGTGCGATGGGGGTGGCTCTGCTACTCCCAATGGCCACGGCGTTGGGGGCGGGGAGAAGGCCTCGTCCCTTGTCCTCCCCCTGCAGCCTGTGGCTCCTCGGGGCTGCTGAACCGGGGGTCTCCCTGTTGGGTTTTGTGGGGTGCCCCCTCCCGCCCGACCTTCTGGAGAGTCTCCGCGAGACTGGGCGTCTGTGCCTTGCTAGGCAGCCTGGGTCCCAGCCCTTTGCTGAAGGAATGGATGGGCTTATAGAGAGTCTGTGACCCGCTCTCAGATAGGAAGTGAAAAGGGGCGTCCTGGTGTCTGAGCTCCATGGGGATAAAGTAGCATTTTACACCTGCCACCACCTGAGTGAGGCGGGTCCCATTCGAAAGCTTTAGTCTGACTAGGGCACAAATAGGCAGCTTGGCATCAGCATGTTGTATTGATGTCTCAGCCTCATGGCCTTTCCAGCTCCTTGAATCTCAGCTGGGTGCTCCTTTCCCTCTCCCCTTGCTGGCTTTCCCTCTGTTTCTCTGTGGTAGGCGAGCTCTCTGTCCCACCCCAAAAGCAACTCACTCATCTGTCACCTCACCTTCCTAATTAGTATGCATAGGTGGGTCTTTTGCCAAATTAGGCTCTGCCACGCTGATTAGCCCCCTTTCCCCAAATATTATGCTTGATGTGTTGTTGAGCTTCATTCCTGGCTCACATTCTATCTGTCTTTGGCCAGGGTAGCATTAGTTGGGAAGGAGTCTCCTGTTACTCTGACCTCTGTCCCTCCTTGAGAGAGCCACAGTCCTAAACAATAGATGGTGCTGGTTCAACATGTGCACGAGTGGCTGGTAACTGGCAGCTTTGCAGTTCCTCTGTACCGAGATGGGAGCTGAGCTGGCTGCCTGCCAACTTCCGTCCTTCTTTGAGGCTAAGAGCCAGTGGGCTCCTCTTTTCAGCACTCACATGGCAGCAAACTGGGGGGAGGCAGCAGAAAAATAACTTGTTAATGTCTTTCTCGCTTATGGGCACAATTTAAGAATATACTAATAGCCTCACTGGGTCAGACCAATGCTCAGTCTAGCCCAGTATCCTGTCTCTGATAGTATCAGTGTTTCAGGTCATGTACATTATAGGGCAGTTGGATCCACCCCGTATTCCCCTCCTAGCTTCTGGCAGTCAGGGCTTTAGGCTTGCCTCAAGCATGGGGTTGCATTCCTCACCATCTTGGGAAATAGCCATTGATGGATCTTTCGTCCCTGAACTTATCTAGTTCTTTTTTGAGCCCTGTTATACTTTCATTGCCAGAGGATGTTGTGATGGCCAAGTTCCACAGGTTAATTGTGTGTTGTGTGGAAAAATATGTTCTCTGGTTTATATTAAACCTGCTGCCTATTATTTTCATTGGGTGACCCCTGGTTTTTCTATTGTGGGAGAGGGTAAATAACATTTCTCTCTCCCCCCCACCATTCATGATTTGATAGGTCTGTATCCTATCCCCCTTAGCCATCTCATTTCTAAACTGAACAGCACTCATCTCCCTAATCCAGGGGTAGGCAACCTATGGCATGCGTGCCGAAGGCAGCACACAAGCTGATTTTCAGAGGGACTCTCACTGCCTGGGTCCTGGCCACCGGTCTGGGGGGCTCTGCATTTTAATTTAATTTTAAGTGAAGCTTCTTAAACATTTTAAAAACCTTATTTACTTTACATACAACAATAGTTTAGTTACATATTATAGACTTATAGAAAGAGACCTTCTAAAAATGTTAACATGTATGACTGGCACGCGAAACCTTAAATCAGAGTGAATAAATGAAGACTCAGCACCCCACTTCTGAAAGGTTGCCGACCCCTGCTCTAATCTTTCCTTGTATGGAAACCATTCCATAGCCTTGAACTTCTTTCTTGCCCTTCTCTGAACCTTGTCCAGTTCCACTATCTCCTTTTTGGGCTGGGGTGACCAGAACTGGGCAGAGTATTTAAGTATTCTGAATCTACAGATAGCTCCATGGCTGCTTCTCAGAGCTTTCACAGGAGTGGATTGAGTCCTGAGTCATCTTCTCTGTTTGCAGCCTTGCTGTTCCAAAACCCTGGGGACATCAATGAAATTGACACAAGGGGGTCAATTTAATTCTGCTGTTCCTTGGGGAAAGTGCTAAGCAGCAAAGGCAGGCATTGGAGCTGTCTTCTGGGGGTGGAGGGGAGAGGTGGTGCAGCAGATATTCTTTGCCCCTCCCCCATTGCAGTAGCCAGGCAGCTTTTGAGTTGTGGTGGGGAGAGGGAAGAAAGGGAGTGAGGCCATCCCTCCTGGAAGCAGGTCAAGGTTTCAGGTGTGTGACACTTCATTTACTTCGAAGCCAGAAGCTGATCCGATTCCAGCCCTGCAGTATGTTGTACATGTGCCCTGGGCAGGGCCTGTGTATTCTGTGGCCATGGAATTTGTTGCAGGCACCACACCCCGCCCCAGCATGTGCTCCAGAGTCTGACTTCAATTTGCAAACCTCTTTAGCCCCTCTGGCTGTGAAAAGCAATGCTTGTTGTCTGCAGGCTTGGCAAGTCAGCTTGCATCAGTAGCCTTGAGAGTTGTGAACTGTCCCATTCATATCAACAGTTCATTGGCACGGTGATGTTTGGCTGTTTCACTGTTAATCACTGCAGCAGAAACATGCTCATTCCAATGTCGCTCACTATCTCAGGTGCCAAAAGCCCCCAGCTTTGCTCTGACATCTCTGGACGCTTACGTGTTCTCAGTAGAAAGCTTTGGTGCATGCTGAAAATGTAGCGGTGGCATAAAAACTATTGAACTTGGTTACCTCACTAGCTGCATTAATCCAGGTAATGCAATGGAAGAGAGAGGGTCAGGCAGTGCTTACGACTAAGGTGACCAGGTGTCCGGTCAAAAAGGGACCCTGGTGGCTCCGTCACAACTGCACACCGGGCCATTAAAAATCCAGTCGGTGGTGCTAAGGCCGGCTAGTCCCTACCTGTCCTGGGGCACCGTGCTGTGCCCCAGAAGCGGCTAGCAGGTCTGGCTCCTAGGTGGGGGGAGGGGCATGGGGCTCTGGGGGTGGTGCCTGTGTGCGAGAGTGGCGCGTGGAGCCTCCTGGCCCCCCTGGCTAGGACCCAGACCTGCTGGCTGCTTTCGGGGCACATGCAGTGCCAGGACAGGCAGGGAGCCTGCCTTAGCCCTGCTGCTGACTGAGGTAAGCCTGTGCCCCAACCCCCAGCCCTGAGCCCCCCGAAACCCAGAGCACCCTCCTGCACCCCAAACCCCTCATCCCTGGCCCCATCCCAGAGCCCGCATCCCCAGCCCAGAGCCCATCACCCCGCCCACCCCAGCCCAGAGACCCCTCCCACAGCCTGAACCCCTCATCCCCAGCCCCACGCCAGAGCCAGCACCCCCTCCTGCATCCCAATCCCCTGCCTAAATCTTCAGCTCCCTCCCACATTCTGAATCCCTCGGCCCCAGCCAGGAGCCCCCTCCTGCACCCCAAACCCCTCATATCCAGCCCCAGCCAGAGCTCTCACCCCCTCCCACACCCCTACCCCAGCCCAGTGAAAGTGAGTGAGGGTGGGGGAGAGCGAGCCACTGAGGGAGGGGGAAATGTAGTGAACAGGGGGTGGGGCCCTGGGGAAGGGGCGGGGCTAGGGTGTTCGGTTTTGTGCAACTAGAAAGTTGGCGACCCTACTTCCAACGCGCCTTCAGGGCTAGAAGACCTGGGTTCCATTGTCCTCTCTGCTGCAGCCTTCCTGTGTGACCTTAGTCACTTAGGCCTTGTCCACACGTGAGTTGTGTAGCACTTTAACTGTACTGCTATTGTCAAAGCAGTACATCCCCTCGGAATGTGCATGCAGGTAGATCTGTATAAAGGTGCTTTATAGCAGCAGAGCTATTCTGTGCTTAGATGCTGCAGTAAGGGGGGGCTGGGCCTGGAAGTGTCTAGGATAGAAGGATACCGTGTGGATTGACTTCTTCACCTCCTGTGTAATTCCATGCAAGTCCTCATTCTGAATGTGCTGGGAGCTGCTGCAGAAAGTCCACCTACTGCAGCAGTGCGCTGCTGAGAGCAGGCAGTGTTGCTGCGTGCAGCCTTCTTGCTAAACTGAAGCTAGGAATTCAATGCCAAATGCAGTGGCCTGTGAGCAGGCATTAGTTACGCATGCGCTTTATGCAGAGTAGCTTGAATGGGGTAGAGGGGCCAAAGCCTAGGTCACAAGTGAGGGCCAGTTGGTTCCCAGTCTTGTACATCCCAACCAGCTCATAACTTGGTGGCATTAGGGGTCTGCAGAGGGTTTGGACCTGGGATGAGATGCTGACTTAAGGAGATATATTTCTATTATCTAACCCTCTGCTCTGCACAACCACTAAATATCCCATGATGATCTCGGGGGAATGGATGTTTGTCCTTGGCCAAAATGACCCCTCGGTTCTGTTGTGGTGTGCCGCCTGGATGCTGCTTCCACCCCAGAGGTGGCTGTATTTCGGTGGTGCTCTGTGAATGTAGCTTGTGAAGTGCATTGGGATCTGTCAGGGTGAGCTACAGACATAAAATGCTGTCGTAGTGTTATCCGTCTGTTTCCTAACTGTGCAAGTGCTGCTGCTTGTGTTGGTCATATGGGACTATTTATAAAGACTTCTGGATAACCCAGGGTAGTTTCCACTTGCCTGAGCCATGCTGCAGAACTGACAAGGAGGACAGGAGACCCATGGCCCACAGAAAGAGCCTGCTCTGAATCCCAGCCTTCAGGACTCATTAGGGAGGGGCCATCCAGTGGGAATCTCATCTGGCGGAGCTTGGGATCCAGCCAGTCGAGATCTTAACAGTGAGCCTGGACCTACGCGGAGGCCACCTTCTGGAACTAAACCCCAATGAGAGAGACCTGGGCTGCCCTTGAGGGCTCCCGACACTCTCCCATGTGATGCCTGGCCCCTCATTTCCTCTGTAGTAACCTAGAATCACAGAATCATAGATGCATGCGTAGGACCGGAAGGGAGCTTGAGAGGTCGTCTAGTCCAGTCCCCTGCACTCAAGGAAGGACTATGTAATAACTAGACCAGAGGTTCTCAAACTGGTCTGCGGATAGTTCCCTCTAAGGAGTGCCTGGGCGGCTGCACACGAGAGAATGAAGGGCCACCCACCTAACTAGTGGAGCCGAGCAGGCGTGGCTCCACTAATTAGGTGCCTGGACCCTGCAGAAGATGCACTTGATGCACTTGTAAGGTGAGGTGGTGGCCTTGGGGGGAATAAGGGGTATGTGGGAGGGGGCAGTGGGGTGAGAAGAAGGGAGTGGGGGGAATTTGGGACGTGCAGGGCTGCGGCAGCCAGAGAAAGAGGTGACTTTCCCCAGCTCCAGGCCTGCGGCTGCTGTGGAAATACGGCCCTTCTTCCCAGCCCCGGCTCGGGGGCTGCTGCAGTGGGGGAGAGAGGGAGAGCCCCCCCCCCTCCTGCCCAGCCCCAGCTCGGGGGCTGCTGCGGCGGGGGAGAGAGGGAGAGCCCCCCCCCCCCCGCCCAGCCCCAGCTCGGGGGCTGCTGCGGCGGGGAAGAGAGGGAGAGACCACCCCTTCCTTCCCAGCCCCAGCTCGAGGGCTGGTGCGGTGTGGGAGAGAGGGCACATCCATCACATTAGAAACGTAAGACTACTGATATTAAAATATGAGTTGTGTGCTTTTGTTTGTAGAACATAAAAAGTTAATTATTATTGAGTTTTTTTATATAGCGCTTTTATCCAAAGCACTTTACAGTAGTTAGCTTACAGTACAAACAACATTTGGAAAGATCATTAAGTGGTCTGCCGAGACCCTCAGCAATTTTCAAGTGGTCCGCGAAAAAAAGTTTGAGAACCACTGAACTAGACCATTCCTGACAAGTGTTTGTCGTGTTAATCTTGTTTCCGTAGGGGCTTTCCTAAAGGATCCTCATGCTGTTTAGTCACATACACTAGTCACGAACCAGCCAAATGCAGCCAGCATCCCTGTTCAGTGGTGTGGGGCAGAAAGTGAAGGCAACTGTATCCTCTTAGCCCCGGGGGACACCTCTCTCCCTGTGCCATGCTGTCAGAGTTGTGATCAGCAGATGCCTTTGAGTTTGATCACCCGTCATCAAAGGAGAGGCCTGCGGGCTGAGCAAGCTCTGTACTTTGGAACGCTCTTCCTGAAAGGTCTGAACTAGCCTGAGTTTATTGCCCTTCCCATGCCAGGCACTTTGCAAACCCCAGCTGCTGTGGGCATTGGCCACGGGCTGAGGGGAGTGGAGGTTGGGGGTAAGCAGCCTATGTCACTTGACTGGTGATTGGTGAAGTCTGAGGAAGGGGAAGAGCTGCTGCTTTGGCTGGATCTACATTTTTTCCGTGTTTAAAAGTCAAGGGCATGCAGAGCTTTCGACAGGAGCCCTGTGCAGTATGTATGAGACCAGAATGAAAAACGACCAGTCGAATAACCCCGAGGGTGCTTATGGCAGTAGAACGTGGACGTTGAGTGGTTGTGCAGGGCAGAGGGTAGATGAGGAGACACATTTCTATTAAGTCAGCATTTCAGTTCAGACTGGCGTGACCTCCTGCTATCCCAGCTCCAAACTCCTGCCCAGACCGAAACAAAGGTGCCAGGGGCTCTCTAATGATCCCTGTTGTATTAATTTAGACGGAATAAATGGGCCAAAGGTGTTAACATAACCCTGTCATTGTCCAACAAAAAACAGTGCTACACAAGGTATATAGAAATCTCGTGCCCTGGCCAACAGGTTTTAACCTTTTTATTAAAGAAAGAAAAGAAGGAAAACCAGTTAAGGCCCTGGGAATGTCAAGTATGAACTAAGGCTTCCATCTGAACAACGTCCCTTGTTCCTGTACGCTGGAGAGAAAACCCCCTTACTGGGTCTCTTAGATGGCATCAAAGACGGCAGTACTGCCCGTGTGGGGAAAAGAGAAGCTAGTTGGGCTGGAGCTGCTGCTATAGTCCAATCCCGTTTCCTCCCAGGTGGTGGTTGGGATTTAGCTGGAGCTGGTCGGGGTGGCCATGTTCTCTGGGTCCCCCTCTCTGGTCCGGGCTGGTCAGGACGTGTCTCAGGATTAGGATGATGAATGCCCGGGATCCCAGGAGATGGTGGGAGTGGCAGCCATGATGGTGAAGCTCACTTCAGTAGCCTCTGTCTGTGCTTCTCTCTGTTCTATTGAGGACTCAGAAAAGGAGTGGGGTGTGGAATAGCCCATCCCCTTATTATTTGTCCAGCAATTAATCCTGATATCTGACACCCCAATGTTCGTTCATAAATTTCTCGGTCCATATCTTCTGTTTTTACCAACCATGTTTTCAGCCTAGTGCTTGAACTATGTGGTTCTTTGTGGGGACTTATTTACACACTCTCTCTCTCTCTCTCTCTTTGGCTCTCTTTCACTTCTTTATAACGTTCTTTATGGAAAATAAGTTGACCTACTTTGCATGGTCGATTCCTGAACAGGCAGAAGTTAGAGACCAATTCTCACAACACCTGTAGAAGATGGCCGTACCCATGCAGCAATGTTGCTCCCCCAATACCACATGAAGGGGGTGGTTCACTGCTGGTCCATTGTTGAATCCCCGACCCACCGGGGTCTCCCGTCCTGGTAGTGACAGGATCCCTGGAGATCCCAGCCCCGAGGTAGCCTGGCTGTAGCATGGAGCTGTACTAAGGTGTTGTGTGTCTGTTTTCCAGTCCCATGGTGATGACATGGCATCTGCTAGCTCCAGCAGGGCCACGGCAGGGCTGGCCTGTGAGAAGTCCCAGCTCACTGTGAAAGGTGAGTAGAGCTGCAGTGGGCGCCCCGGAGGTTGTGAGGTGGGGAAGCAGGCACTCTGTCTAGGCCAGAAGCTTCTGGTCCTGCTGGGGAATGTGGATTTTCAAGTGTGGCTTGTCTTGTCCTAACTTCCTTCTCCAGCAGCCCAGGCAGCCTGTCAGCTTCAGACAAGCCGTGCTTGTCAGTGACCACCTGCTCCCCGGGGGAGGGAGATTGCCCTAGTCCTGGACTCCTGAGCCTGTGGCTGGGGGGAGTAATTGTCGAGTGAAGGCTGCTATTGCACCAGTCCAGCCAGAGACTGGGTGTGCCCAGGAGAATGCAGGGTGTCATGCCGTCTGGAGCAGCCCGTGACTGTGAGCGCCTACCTCTGGGGAGACTGTCAAAAACAGGACAGACACCCTGTCTCAGGGTGCTCCACTCACTGCTGGGCTGGTGCCTCCTCCTGGCCACACTGGGGTTAGCTCTTGAGGTCAACACCCCAGTCTGCGGTTTGCATGCCGTCACTCCAACTGCGGTCTGCAGCTCCTCCGGCTCCAGGTCCCTCAGTGTTGTCTTTGTGACTTAGCCCTCTGGCTAGGTGACTGTGTTCCCCCTTCCGGGGTTCAGTCCATCAGCACTGCTAGGCAGTCTGCCCCGTCACTGCCCCGGTGCCACTTTTGCAGCAGCTGATAGGGGAACCCGGACCTGCCCTCATCTCTGGGTTCTAGTTCCTCCAGTCAGCAGTTCTGGGCTCATCTCTCTGCCTTCCCTGGACTGTTTCCTACCTCTCCGGTTCCCCTTCTCTCTCTGGGTGTGGCAGCTCCCAGAACCCTCTTCCCAGGAGTGGCTGCTGCCTGCCTTCCTGCAGCCTTCCCAACTGTCCCCAAACACTCCTCCCTCTTCCCAGGGAGTGACTGCCCTTTCTCAGCAGCCCAGTCTGTAGCCCACTACCTGGCTTTACAGGCCCTGCCAGTTCCTGCACCTGTGAGCCTCTCTAATGAGCTGCCTCCAGCCTAAAGCTCCCCTGTTTGCAGCCTAATTAGCTGACTGGGCCCACCTGGCCCACGCAGCTGTTGCCGGGCTAGTGGGGGGGGGGGGGGTGTTCTGTAACTAGATTTCACCAAGCCAGTAACAAATGCGAACTTCTGAATCATTATAAGTCTTACCATGGAGAGACAGGAGCTGGCATCTGGCCTGTCAGCATCACACATGGACTTCACCCCAATGGGCCAGTGCAGCAGAGTGCAGATTAAAAGATGTGTTCTTCCTGGTGCTTCCCCCCGGGTCGGGGAATTGGCAGCCTCGTAGCCCCAGACATGTGGAGAGTTGGGGGAGGAAGGATGGGGTCTTTCCATAGCATCCCCTGCTGTGAAGGGCTCATCCAGAGGAAAGCTGGTAACCAGCCTTCTAATCCCAGTCCCTGAGCTGGTTCTGCGGGCAGAGGCAGAGCCAGGGAGGCTATCTCCTGGAGGATGCATTCCCTATCGTCAAACCTTCAGCCTCTTGGGGCTTCCTCTGAAACTGGTGCTGGTGAATGGGGCCAGGCTGGAAGGTCTCCCTGCATGTCCAGGCAATGTGAGCCTTGGGAGCTGGCTGGCTGCCTGCTCAGCTCTCCCCTTCGCCCTCTGTCCCGGGGCCGTCACCAGTGGATGCCTTGGCTTTAGGGGAGGTGGAGTGTGTGCAGAACTCTGTTAAGGCCACCAGGGGGCTCCAGATACCTGGAACTGCTTCCCTGACTTCTGTCTGCACTTCTTTTCACAGGGCTCCTGTTTTTTATTCCCTTTTTAGGGTGCCCTTCAGGGTGGGGGGATTTCTGGGTCCCAGGTTGGGGGGCCTTGCCTTTCCCGGGCCTCAGGACATGTCTCCCTGTCTGGCCCATGAGACCCGGCTGCCAGTAGTAAACCTTGGGCCCTGGTTTCTTGGGCTGGCAGCTGCTGTGTGGCATCTGGGCCTCTCTGGGTGGGGACAACTTGCATATTGCCTGCAGCTGCGTGACTCTCTGCCTCTTCCCCCTCTGCCTAGTTGTGTCAGTGAAACCCAAGGTGCACAGCCGCCAGTCCCGGATCAACTCCTACGTGGAGGTGACGGTGGATGGACTTCTCAGTGAGACCAAGAAGACAGGGAAGCGGATTGGGAGCTCTGAGCTGCTCTGGAACGAGATCCTCATCATGTAAGAACCCCTGGGGACTCCAGGGGGTTGGGGCTAATGCAGGCACCCCAGAGCTGGCACTGAGCTCCCTACTTCTGCACTGAGTCATGCTGCGTAAGGAAGCCTGGAACGTTTGCCACTGGCTGGAAGGGGCTTAGGGTGCACGCTCAGGTGTGCATGTGCTGTGCTGGATGGAGAAGCTAGTGGGGGCCTGGGTGTCCCTAGGGCCTTGCCCTGGCCTCTTCTCTGCCCTCTGTGCCTGGCATGCCTGGTCCTGCTCTGCTAGCTTGGCATCAGAGAAGCAGGTGGGAAGCTGACAGCCCTCCTCTTGGTTTGCCTTCCAGGAACGTCACCGCTCAAAGCCACCTGGATCTGAAGGTCTGGAGCTGCCACACCCTGAGGAACGAGCTGCTGGGAACGGCTTCCATCAGCCTGTGTAACGTCCTGAAGAAGAATGGTGGGAAAAGTACGTATGAGTGGAAGCTACTCTGGGGCCCTGACGCCTGGCCTGGCCTTTGCTTTCTTCCTGAGCCTCATTTCCCTGTCTGGAGAAAGCAGGGAGCGGCTTGTCATGGGGGCTGGGGCCTCCTCAGCTGCTGGCATTGGGCAGCGGCACCTTCCTCCCCATGGTGCTACCATCTCGCCAGCCGGCTCTAGCTGTTCCTGAGCTCACTCTACCTCGAATCTCCAGCGTGGTCCTGCAGGATTTCCTGCCTCAGTAGGTGTGTGCCGTGGAGAAGGGGTAGCTGAATCCCTGGCCCCGGGAGAGAACAAGGCGTCCTTGTGTGAGGCTGGGCGGGCCTGTCGGGCGCTCGGGGCCGGTGTGTGATGGAAGCCATACCTTAATTGGCCAGGGTGCCACTGCCGGCAGGGAAACACAAACTTCGCAGCTATTCGCTGCCATTTGTGGTCACCAGAGTGTGGCCCATGGTGGTGGCGGCTGCATAAAGACCTCCATTCAGGGCCTGGGCTGTGCTAGCGGCTGCGTGGGGCAGGAGAAGGTTTGCTCTGTCTCTTCCAAGCAAAGCTCAGCCGCTCTCGAAGGACAAACCTTGCATTGAGAGCCGAGAGGGGCCTTCTCTCCCCCGAGGGAGACGGCGCTTAGCCAGACTCTCCCTCGTGCCAGGGGTTAGGCTGAGTCGCTCCTGGGCATTGCCAGCGGTGAGTGTCCCCAGCACACTCCCTGGGCAGCGTCGCCAGGCCCAGGCCCATGTACTCTGGATGGGATGGTGCGCTCTGCCCTCTGGATGGGGTGGGAAGAATCACCAGGGGCTTTGTGGGGACCCTCTGACGTGCCGGATGCCCGTGTCCCTGTCCCCCATGCATGGAGCTGGACAGTGCTGCTGTGCTGCGTGTGTTGGAGATGGTGGCTTGGTCTGGGTCTCAGCCTGGCAGGCCCGACCCACGGTCCCCAGCTGCTTCCCCGTTTGGCGACCAGCCAAGTGCCATGCGTGTTCTCCTGGAGGTGCTGTCTGCTCCCGCCCTACCTGTGCGCGCCCCTTTGCAGGGGCACAATCAGCCCTTTCAGTAGGCTGTGTCCCCAGGGGGCCGTGTGGAAAATGAATGGAAAAGGCAACTGGCTGTTTCTGCTCATACTGAAAAAAGTGTCCGATTTTGTTCCCCCCCTGACCTAGTGGGCTGTGAGGGGAGGAGTCTTAAAGCTACAGCGCACAGCTGTGTCTGCAAGGGGCTGCCTGGGAGCTGGAAGGTGCTCCTCTGAACCCTGGCCCAGAATGGAGGGCTCCGGGGCTCTCCCCCGGCTTGCCCATCCTCCTGCAAGTGTGGCTTCCCTGGGCTGAGGTTCCCTGGGAGTGCAGGGCCTTTGGAGAGGGTCCGGGAGTGAGGAGTGGGTGGGGACAGGGCGGATCCAGTGCAGAGCTGGAATAGTGGCCATGGGGCTGCCCCTGGGTCTGGGCACTGAGAGCCCTGCACCAAGTGGAGTTACTCTGGCTGTGTGGCGTGGGGCCCAGGGCCAGCAGGCGTCCGCGTATGAGGGTGGGGATCTGAGCTGGTCACACTTCCCTCCCACAGCCTCCCTACGCGGTGACCTGTGCTCCCGGCCCAGTCAGTCCCACTGGCGTTCCCCAGCCGTCTGACACAGCCCGGGCCAGGGGTTGCTGTCCTAAGCCCAGCCCACAAACCAGCCTCCCCCCAGTGGAGGTGCTGAAAGGACACTCCGCTTGCTGCCACTTGTGCAGATCTTCGCAGAACAACCCTCCTGGTCCTTCCCTATGTGCCTAGGTTAGCAGCGAAATAGTGAACTTTATTGCCATTTCAATGATCGTTATTAGGCTTCAGAGTCAACACACCTCTGAGATGATTAGGGGCACTTCACTCCTCTCCAGGCTGTCCTATCCGTCTGTCTGCAGACTTAGGCAGACATCTGTGATAGTCACCATGTGGGTGCAAAGCTTTGCCAAGGCTTTTTATAAGTTACTGATACGTACTTACAACCTTAACTGTGTCTTAAATTCTTTGGCTGGGTGTTTCCATCGTTTTTATTAGCTGTCAAAGACAAACATTGGTCGCCCGGCTATGTATTCTCCAGCAGTATGTCAGCGTCATTCCCCCTCAACAAAGCCCCTGGCAGCATGTCTAGGTCTCCTGTGTGCTGGGACTGTGCCCAAGCTCCCTCTGTCCCTCCAGATGAGTGCTGTGAGCTTCAGAAACTGTAGGAAGAAACGGGCTTGTGTCTTTGGCAAAGAACCCGCCGGGCCTCGGCTTTCAGGCCTGGCAAATTGAATCCATTTGGCGCTAACAGACCAGGCTGTGTGAGAAATGAGCTTCCAAAATGGGTTCCTTTTCCAAAAACCTCATTTTTCAAACATGCTTCTCTCCCGACTGCCTTGGCAGGTTCCTCTGCAACGCTCGGCATGGCCTCTCCTCTGGCACGGCACGGCACGGCTGCGCCACAGCAGCCGGGGGGACAGAGCGCTGGGGAAAAAGGGCCTAGTCATAGAAAACAAGTTGCAGCCTTCTGTGGAGCTGCTCCCAAGGGTCCTTTAAAACAGCTAATTTACTACGGCCTAGCCCCCTGCCCCAGGCCTCTGCCGCTGTGCTGGAGAAGAGGCTCTTTGTTCTGATGCTGTGGGGACTCGAAGGTGCTCTGCTGGTGCTGGGCAGGAGAAATGTCCCCGGGTGGCCTCGCTTTGGAGGCTTCATGGAAGCCGATATGGGGCCATGTCGCCCCCCCTCCCCCCGCCCTTGTGATTGTACAATTCACTGAGCTGCGGACAGCAGGGCAGGCCCTGGAGTGACTCGAACGTGTGAGGCTGCAGTCTACAAATGAAAGCTCTTGTTTTTATTGCTTGCTGCTCAGGTTGCAAGTTACATCAACAGGCTCCTGTTTCTTGAGTGGCACCATCTGCCAGCGTTTTACAGCTCCTGCAAAGCGCGCTCTTTGCTTTCCGTTCTGCACCTCAGGCAGAACCGCTGGAGCCACAACCTCAAGGAATTCTTTCAGGAAGCCAGCAACAAACCCCCAGGCCTCTGGGAAGTTGCAGTTGACCCCTCCTCATGAATGTGCTGTCAAAGGAGCTTGCTGAAGCAAAGGCTCTTTTAGCAGAGAATCATAAAAGCAAATCTGTAGCCTGCCTGAAATGAATGTTAAACAAGTCGGCTCTGTCAGCGCCTGTACAATAACTTTGTAAAAGCTGCTGTGCCAAACCAGAATGCCCCAGCGAAGGCCTTCGCTGAGCTTGCTTTGCGTTTCCTTCCAAATTCACTCCTGTTCTGCTCATTCTGCAGAGCTAATGGCCAGTGGGACTAGGCTGATATGCAGCTAACCCTGCTCCTCGGTGCACACCCTGGGCAGGGCCCAATTCGCTCTCCTGCATGAAAGGCCACGCTCCCATCTCTCTGCCTGTGGGCTGCAAAGTGAAGGGGTGCCGGAGGGCCAAGTACCGCCACTCTGGTATTTGGCCCTTCAGTCCCCCGTTCCTCTGTCATGCACATGGCTGTTCAGCAGGTAACCAGCTGCGTCTTCTGAGGATGAGACGTAGGGACTGGGTGCTTTACCCTTTGCTGCAGTGTTTTAGGAGGAAGGATGCAGGGCTCGTGGATGATGGCCTCAGGCCATGTCTACGCGGCAGTTAAAACCCGGTTGCCGGCCCAGGCAAGGGGCTGTTTAATTGAAGTGTAGATGTTTGAGCTTGGGCTGGAGCCTGGGGTCTAGGACCCTGCCAGGTTTCTAGAGCTGCAGCCTGAGCCGGAGTGTCAATTAAACAGCCCCTTAGTCCCAGGAAGCTGTCTGGGCAACCACAGACTTCAGGCCTGTTGTGACTTCAGATCTCACCTGGTCTCCATGGCCCAACTTTGTCCCTGACTCTCGCGATTCCTGCTCCCCGACTGCCATCCTCTATGCATGGCTCCTACCCCACCTGTGCCCGGTCTCTTACACTTGGCTAGTGCACACCGTTGTCGTTATCTGCTGTCCCTTGCCATCGCTGCCTGCACTTGCACACATGGGGCCAAGGCATTTTCAGGGCTGGGCCCTTGGCCTTGGGGTTTGCCTCTCCCTTTGGCCGGACAGAGGCTGAGTTAATTGCCCCTCAGAGTGCAGTGTGTAAAGCCCATGTGTGAGGCCTTCTCGGTGGTCTAAGGCAGTGGTACTCAGACCTCCGTGGTTCAGGAGCCAAATTAGCGATCAACATTACCCCAAAGAGCCATGGTCGGGTGAATTCATTGTGTCATTTAGTGTCCGACTATAGGTTTAAACAGTCGGACGGGGAGATATTTAGAGTTTATGTATATTATTCTCACAGCAAAATGACTGACCAAAGTTGTTGTTTTACCAACTACAGTTGGTTAATAACATAGTAAAAGCCTCCTGGTTGGTTAATAACTTCGATGGATTAATCCAGGGGTGGCCAACCTGTGGCTCCAGAGCCACGTGCGGCTCTTCAGGACTAACTTGCGGCTCCTTGTATAGGCACCGACTCCGGGGCTGGAGCTACAGGCGCCAACTTCCCAATGGGCTGGGGGGAGGGGGGTGATCACTGCTCAACCCCTGACTCTGCTACAGGCCTTGCCCCTACTTTACCCCTTCCCCCAAGGGCCCCACTCCTTCCTGCCCCCTTCCCTGAGCCTGCCACGCCCTCGCTCCTTCCCCTCCCCCCAGGAGGCATGGGGAAGGAGGGAGAGGCGCTGATCAGCCGGGCTGCTGGCAGGCAGGGCCCTGCTGATGGGGGGCTGCTGACGTGTTACTGTGGCTCTCGGCAGTGTACGTAGGTAAATTCTGGCTCTTCTCAGGTGCAGGGTGGCCACCCCGGGTTAATAATTCAATCACAGGGTTTTAATATCCTGCTGTGAAGAGCCGCAGGAGACACATTCAAGAGCCGCGTGCGGTTTGTGAGCCTCAGTCCGAGTATCGCTGGTCTAAGGGATTTAGACCCATTTTCCATTCAAGTGCTTGGCAAGCTCAGCACATGCCGGGCTTTCCCTGAGAGGAGGTGGCTGGGTCTGGTTTGATTGCACTGGAATTGTTTTAGTTGACATAGGTCTGAGCACGCAACGGCAATGTGATAAGCACGCTTGAAGGTGAGTAAATGGGCAGGAAACCCATGTATTGGAGGCTCCTGTCGGAAGGTCTCTGTCTGCATGCGGGTTGGACTAAGCCACCTTCCCTGTGAAGAAAAGGCCTCCAGTAGGAGCCAATCCCGCCCCAGCCCTGGTGGAAAGTTTTGTGCTGCTCACGCCAATGAGCTGCGTCAGATGTGTGCAGTTACCAGAGCTCCCTCTGGGTGTGGGCTCAACGCTGGAGCCTTTATCACACTTGCTGCTACCAGCCTTACTTCTTGGAACTGTAAATCCCCTTAATGGGCTGGGAGGGAATTGCCAGCCAGCCCTCACTAAATGGGAGTGCTGATGCTGTGTGCAAGGCACTGGGAGCAGCTGAACTGAGACCTTATTCAGGACCTAATCACCCCTGGCCTCCTCCCAAAATACTAATAACCCCTCTGACATGCTGCTGCTTGCTGGGACACAGGCTGCCTTTGTGCTCACCCTTTGAGGAGACCCTCTGTTGGTGCAGCAGCGAGGTCCCTTTGTGCGTCCTGTGTGCTGAATGGGGACAGGGAATGGAAGGTTCGACTAGTGTTTATTTTCTTAAAAAAAAAAAAAAAAAGCTGGGGTGGAGGCAAGGGAGAGGAGGAGGCCGGCTGGGAGGTTCATGTTCACATCCTCCAGTTGGAGACACCTTGTCTTTGCTACTTGACTAACTTCCCCCTTACGCTGAGACAGCCTTCACAATGAGGGCTTGTGTAGCCCGCAGAGCAGCGTGCGCTTTGCTGCTGGCCGCTCACAAAGGAGCAAGCCTGGAGCGTGCGGGGCAGGCTTTCTCCACAGCTTGAGGGAAGCAGAGTTCTTATGGCAGGCAGTGACCGGTGAAAAGGGGTTTGCTGCTTTCTGCAGTACCTTCCATCTGAGGATCTCAAAGCACTCTGCATAGGCTAATGAAATGGTCTCCCCTGGGAGGCTCCTTTGTACAGATGGAGAAAGTGACTTGCCCAGAGTCATGCAGGGAGTGTGCAGCAGGGTCAGGAACGGAGCCCAGGGCTCATGACTCCTAGATCTGTGCTTTACCCACAGGAAGATTTTCTGCTCATACTAAAAGCAAGCAGTTAGGAAAGGCTTGTTCCAAGTTGAGGGATACCAGTCGGCTACATAAAAACTTGAGGTGGTGCGTGCACAAAATCTGAGAGAGCATTACTCGTCCTACTGCCCCATAGTGCCTGTCGCCCCCTGCTGTCCCCAGGGAGCTGAGAGTTACAGAAAGTCTGTGTCAGGAAGGTGGGCCAGGAGACTTGCATGCAAATGGGGCCGATCTCAGGACTGGTTGCCTCCAGCACATGGGGTTTGTGGAAGCCTATGCCATAGCCATGGTGTAAGCAGGGGTCCTGTTACTTCTCGGCCTCAGAAGCGCCCGAATTGTGCATGGCAGAGTGGTTCAGGAGAGGAGGCTGGCTCAGTCTCAGACCAGGCTGGCCTGTTCTCTGCATGGCTCTCAGATAGTAATACCCTCATCTGGTCAGACGCAGCTAGAAGCCTGTGATTCCTCGTCAGACGCTGGTTCTGTTGCAAACAGATGTGCTTGGAAAGCCCTGCAAAGCCCAGGCCTCCCCCTGCCAGTGGGACCCCTCTCCTCAAGACAAGTGAAACTGAGCTGGGAGCCGAGTGCTCACAATTCCCATTGAAATCCATGGGTGCTACCACTGCTCAGCACCTCTGGAAAGGGGGCTGCCAGGTAGTTCGTGCACCTGGCAGGGGAGGCCCCGAAGCATTTGTTGTTTGGCTCAGGCTTCAAGCCAGTGAGGAACTCCTCCAGTGACTCCCCAGATCTCCCCTTTCCTGGGTGAAGCCAGAGCAGATCAATTCCAGCAGCACCCACCAATATCTCCTGAACTGGCTCCAGTCTGTCCTTGCTATGGTCCACTGTCAAGAGTCACCTGGGAACGTCTTATTCCTGTTTAGCTTTTCTGTTGTGCCCACCGTGGGGTCACTCACTGTTCAGACACTGAGTGAGTGACATCGCCTCCCCAGAGCTCACAGCCTGATGCACTCCACAGGCAGCACTGCCTGCAGCACCGGGAGGTGATAAACCTGCTGCTGCTTTGCTCTGTCTTCCAGTGGCTTGTTTCCTTTCCCTGGCTGCAGGGCTTGGCACTTAGTGGCACCAAATCTCACCCGATGCCCTCGCTGCTCTCCCCTCGCCACCTGGCTCTCTCCTCCAGAGGGCCCCCCAGCTTTGATGTCCTCTGCAAATTCCACTACAGCTGCACTGACAATCCCCAAAACACCACCAAGCAGGTGCCCAAGGCGCTGGACCTGAGTGTGGCTGGGTGGTGAGAGCATGTCCTCCCCAGGATGGAGAGTGGCTGCTGTTACCGCACCTGTGCTTGCTTTACTACCATGCGATGCAGCGTTAGTCTCTGGGAAGCTGAAATCCTCCTGGCCTGAGCTCCAGCTAGCCGGAGCAGCCACTGCCAGGTGCATTGCTGTTGGGGAAGAAGCAGCCCCAGGGCTAGTTTGAAAAGCCCCAGGCCCCTCCCAATCCAACTCCGGAGCTGGGCGTGGCCTGGGGCTTGCTGGTCTCGCGATAGCCATTGACAGCACCTGAATGTGCTGGAAAGGGAGGATGCTCCAGACAGGGACCTGGTTCAGTTCTCAGCTCTGCCGTGGTCCACCTGTGTGACCTGGGCAAGTCATGTGATCCCTCTGCCTCCATTCCAGCTTCCCAGACAAGGATAGTGGTGCTGGGAGGATGGAGGCGAGGCTGCTCGTGGGCGAGCCATGGAGACATCGGGCAGCATTCAGCCCATGTGGTGGACCTCTCAGAAAGCTGAGCGTGTGAACGCGGAGCTTGCACGCAAACCGTTCTGCACCCTGAGCTCCAGCAGGAGCTGTCAAAGGCAGGGAGCGCTGCTGGTGAGAGCCAGGCTGGAAGCCCGGGAACCAGCAGGCGCCGCATGCGGAGCAGCTGTGAAGGCTTCTGCCTCTCTTAGCCCCTGCCAAGCTGCCTCACTCCTGAGCTGGAGACTGGCTGTCGGGCTACCAAGGGAGTGGTGCAGTCGTGTCGTGATGAGTAGTTGTGTAGAATAGAAAAATTATTTGAGCAAAGTAGTCGGGAGGCATCTGTGCTGGTGTCCCGGGCTGGGGCAGCCAAATACCTGAGGCCTCCTGTGTCTTAGCCGGGTGTTCCAAGCCCACTGGCCTTAGCTGGGCATTGTTGTTACTATCAAAATCCTGCCCCGTGGCAGGGACCTGGAGGCTGACTGTCATCTTGTCCTGGCCGGTCCAGTTCATCAAGAAGCTCCATAGTTTGGCAGACTTTGCAGGGGCGCGGCTAGCCCGCTGTAGCAGGGGTTGTGGGAATGGGGGGGGGGGTGCACAACTGCCGCCTACCGTGTGCCTTGCTTTGGCTGGTGCTGTTAGCCCCTCACTCTCACGGGCACCATGGATTCTTCTTGCTGGTACGTGTGTAACGTAAGGCTCTGGCTCCACCTTGTGATGGGGCTGAGGGGATCTGCCCCAGGGGCCCAGAGGAGCAGGGCTCAGCTGTCTGACAGGCCTGTGTGTGAGATGGAGCAGAGTCCAGTTATAAGGGATGCCAGTGGACGTTGGTAGCTGCATGCTGTTCTCTCAGCCCCTGCTTTGTACCTCCGCTGGTCGTTCAATTAGCTAATCAACTTCCTCTCCCCTGTTCTGCCCTGCCCGGGTCCGCTGGCTCTGGGAGGGGAGAATGGAGAACTGTGTTTTCAGGTTAATAAGCTCTGGGCGAGGCTGAGGTGCCGTGCTCTGTGCCTGGCCACATTGTGCCTGCTGCAGCTGGTGGGACCTCGTCAACCTCCCAAGAGCCTTTGGCTGTCAGACGAGGGGGGAAGCAAAGCTGCAGGCCTGATGTGAGGCCGAACTGGGCCCTGCAGCCCCCTGGACCCGCGTGCTGTGCTCTGTCTCTAGTGTGCCCCTCGCTGGGGACGGCCGGCCTGCCGGGCGGTCTCCAGAGGCTTGTGGTCAGGGTGGGAGCAGCCTGGCTCCTGTGGAGCTCAGCAGAGCGGGTCCTTGGGGTTGAGGAAGGGGATTTCTCCACTTGCCTTGTCAGTCTCTTGGGTGGGGAGAGGGTCCAACCCAAGGCGCTGCCGTCCGGACTCCTCCAAAGTGACCGCGAGGGGCCCTCTCAAATGCTCCCAGAGCTGCGATTGGCCGGGCACGTGAGGGCCATTCCAGCACCCTGGTGACTTGATGTGTGCAGCCGTCGGATCGTTCCATGTTCCCAGCCACCCTCGGCCGCTCTCTTCCCCGAGGTGCCAGGCCTTTGCTGTCTGAATGAATTATGATTACAAGCAGTTTAGCAGCTGGAGCCCTGCACTCCGCTTCCACTATCTCCCACACCCCCGAGATCCTGTCTTCTGTATTGAAAGCCATTGGGACCCCGTCTGGCCAATCTGCCCGGTGTTGGTACAGTGTGGCCGGCTCACAATGGGACGTGTACTGGCTCTGGCCCCTTAATCTTCGGGAGGTTTGGACAGTGCAGGGGGAATGGCCCTGCCTCCTCTTGTGTGGGAAGGAAGAGGCCATGGCCTGTGGGCTGGGGACAGCCCTTGGTGGGAGCTGAGGGTCTGGCTTGGTGGCTTAGCGTTGCTGGGGCACTGGTGTGGTGTATATGGGAACTGGACCAGAGCCAGCCAGTGTCCCGGCAGCTCCTGGCCCTGCCGGAAGCCGAGGAATTCATCTTTTCCTCCTCCTGCCATATGGAGAGAGTCTAAACCCCCGTGGCGGGGCAGGGTGTGGAACCTAGAATTAGGTGAAACTTTTCAGCTAGTGGTGACTGTGGCTTGTCTCTTTCTCCCCATCCCTCCATCTCCCCAGTGGAGAACACGCAGCTGACCCTGAACCTGCAGACGGAGAACAAAGGCAGCGTTGTTTCAGGCGGAGAGCTGACGATTTTCCTGGACGGGCCGACTGTTGATCTGGGAAGCCTGCCTAATGGCAATGCCGTGATAGAGGGTGAGTGCCGCCCATCTCCACGTGCAGGCCGCTGCTCTGAGCATGAGGTGGTGAGTGCGGGCGGTGGGGGAGGGCTGAGATCACAGCTGTAAGGACTTGTGAACAAACATCTGAGAGCCAGGAGCCACCTCCTCTCCCAGGTAAGGCCCCCTGCTCAGCCTGTTAGAGCGCCGTGCAGTCTGCCCAAAGGCTTGGCTTACCCTTGTGCTGACGGATTATCCCAAGAGCTTGTGGAAGTGCCTCTGCCCGGGAGGGGAGCTGTGGGATCTGCAGGAAAAGGTCTCCTCCTCCCCCAGGGAAGTGAAGGGTGCAGCTGTTTTCTGGGCCCTCTGCTGCTGCCTGGGCTCTGCATCCCCTCTCCCATCTCTCCTGGGCCTCGGGAGGCTGCGATGGGTTCGCTATGAGCCTGGCCCGTCAGGGCTCCCTGTGGTGGGAGGGAGCAGAGCAGGATGATGCCTGGCAGAGTGAGGAGTTCAGCAATGCGTGGGTGCGTTTGCTATCAGGGCGTCTCGTTCTCTGTCACGTGCTGCGCTCGTTCAGCCCGCTCCCTGCCTGACATGAGCAGGGCTTCCTTGCGCTGCAGGATTTTCCCGGGGCTGGTGCATTTACTGGCCACGTGTGCCAGGTTCCGAGCCGCGGCGAGATACAGGTGGCCTGAGAGAAAACCATCGTACGGGGTGGCCTGAGAGCTTCGGCTTCTGAGAAGCCTGGAGAAGTGGGGGCTGCAGGTGAAGACTGAGGAACTCTGGCAGAGCTGTGTGCGCAGAGCCCAGGTCTGGCAGCACTGACGCTGGGGAGCCAGGCCTGGGGCGAAGGGGCGTTGGCAGAGCGGCGCTGTGGAAAGTAGCCTAACTCCGCTGCTACTAGCCCCCATCCCTTGGGCCATCACTCTTCCAAATCCCCTGCAAGGCCCTGTGTGGCCCTCGGGGTATCGTGGGGCCTTGATACACCGTATCAGATGCATTTGCAGGGTATTTGCAGCATGAGGGGCAGGTGTCCCTGCACCCCAGTGTGCTGGGCTGTTCTCTCTCCAGATTCCCTCTTCGGGAGGCAGCCAGCAGGCCACGTGTCTCCTAGCCTGTCTCACACTCCTTTCTCCTTTTCCCGCTCGTTTATTGTCCAGGGTCCCAGCTGCCTGGGAGGGATCCCAGCTGTATGGCTCCGGCTACAGAGAGCAGACACCAGCCCCCCAGCACAAACTGCTTTGGAGGTAGATCCAGGTAAGGGCCCCTCACTGACGACACCTGTTGGTCCGTTGATGGGAGCAGGAGGGGCTGGGTCTTGGATTCTGTGCAGGAGGCTGAGAAGTGAGGCTCAGCAGGAGCTTACAAAGGAGACCATTCAGTGAGCTCACCAAAGAGCATGCAGGATGTGTGTGGAAGGGAGGGGCGGCCCTGGCAGGGCCAGCTGAGGGGCAGTGGGAGGAGAGCGCAGAGGTGCCCTGGCAGGGCCGGGTGGGGGAGCTGCCTGGCAGGGATGAGGCAGACAGGAGGTGGTCATGGGGAGTGGAGGCTAGGAGTCTGCCTGACTGGGATGGCTGCCTGGCAGGGGAGAAATGGGCTTATTGTAACCTGCCTCCGAGGAGGCTGTAGCCAGGAAGGAACCTGCCTCTGACACGCTGTGCAGATTCCTCCCCATGTACGCCCCCTCCCCTTGGTCCAGCCCGGGTCTGTTCGAGTGTTAGCCCTCTAGGTACCCGTTTGTCTTTCCTATGCGTGTACCGCACCCAGCACAATGGGGTCCCAGTGCCCTGCGGGCCTTGGGGCGCTTCCCCAGGAAATGCAGAAGGCTGCAGCTGAGGGCAGCTCGGTCTGGTTTACTCTTCCCCGGAGTTGGAAAAGGGCTCCAGCTGCGATCACGCGTGCTGGCAATGCCTCGCTGTCCTGCTCTGGCCTCGGCGCTCGGCTCCAGACAAATTATTTTGTTTTTACTGCCCAAGAAGTCGTTTTTTTTTCTTGCACTCCAGTGGCCGGGCCCTGCCAGGCGGCTGGGGGTGCTGAAGTGAAGTGGCTCTGCTCTCCTCTCACTCACACTGTGCCCGAGGCCAGTCTGGGGCATGTCGATGTGCTGGCACGTGTGCAGCTTTGGCAGAGGAGGACGCAGAGCAGTGAGGGCGCACTCTGCTGGCAGGCGGAGAGATGCTGTGGAAGGGGCCTGCTCCTTTGGTCCCCTCTAGCCGATCTGGTCAGACCCCCATAGGCAGCTGCCCGTGTCTGTCTCGGAGGCTGAGGGCAGCGTTTGGTTCCACACTGTAGGATGGAGGCCTCTTCGCACAGTCTAGAGATCCAGAGGGGGAGCATCAGCCCCTGAGCTCTGCTGAGAAGAAGCTGGCTGCATCCTTGTGCAATGTCTCCATTTCCCTGGCTCAGGATGGGCAGGAGGCTGCCCATGCTCAGCTCCTCCCCTGCTGGCCAGTGGGCACAGCTGCCAGGGGCAGGCCAAGGACCAGCTTGATGTTCTCTGGGCTCGTCTCATCTCTCCATTGCTTTGCTGTTAACGCTTGGGCCACTTACTAGCCCTTTATACCCCCAGATGATCCTCCAAGCCAGTCTGACCCCATGGGAACTACCCCAAGCTGCTGGCCAACCCACCGTCCCCCTGTTGCTCTCCCCCTCCTTCCAAACCCACTCCTGAGCAGTGTCTTCTCTTGGCAGCCCCTTCATCCCAGCCCGCTGTTCAGCCCAGCCACACCCCCTGCTGCAGTGTCACTCGATGGGGAAAGCGGCACCGGCTGAGCCCTCCCCTCAGCCGATAAGGTTTCCTTGTCTGGAGCAGCAGTAGTGGGCTCGGCTCAGCCATGCCGGTAGCCAGCTGCCAGTGTCCTGTATTGCTCGGCGTGGTCCAGTGCCATCAGCACTAGCCAACCCTGCATCTAGCTAAGACAGAATTGTAGGGAGGCAGAACATCGTTACCCAAGCTGGAACTTGGGCAGTAAATACCCCAGCTCTCACGAGGGATCTTTAATGAGCACAGCGGGCGAAGCCAGCAGCACAGCACCTCCCCACATCCTGCTGGCTGAATTGCTCACACTACTTCAGCACCTTTGGAGGTCTCCTGTCTACATGCTGGGCAGGCCACGCAGACACGAAGAGGAGAATCGTGTACAGGCAGCTAATGCAGGTTTGCAATTCAGCACTAGGCAGGCACATGCAGCCACCAGGCTCACTTCCCAGCTCTAGACTCGCCTTAAGGCAGCACTGCCCCCTACTAACCGGGATGGACCACCCACGCCAGGGTGCTAAACACGCAGCCAACCCAGGTCTGAGGCCTGGCCACCCAGAGTCAAGCCGCCTGCAGCCCTGACAGAAGAGCAGCAGTCTGAAGACCATGATCACCGCCTTAGCCTCCAGCCTTGTGTCCCTGGCTATGGAGCCCAGCCCCTAAAGCT
Organism: Emys orbicularis; assembly: GCF_028017835.1. Classification (NCBI taxonomy): domain Eukaryota; kingdom Metazoa; phylum Chordata; order Testudines; family Emydidae; genus Emys; species Emys orbicularis. The sequence continues at coordinate 2,660,722 of NC_088696.1, read as the reverse complement.
TCCATTCCAGACAGGACTCTGGAATTGCTCCACCCTCATGGAAGGGGCAATGGCAGAGGTGTGAGCACCCTCCTCAGCACTCCTTGGAGCCCATGTGTACTCAGCACATGGAGAAGGACGAGAGGAGCCTGCCCTGAAGGAGCAAAGAGCCCAGCACCACCACAATTCCTTTCAGAAGCCCTGTGTTTCTATGCGCAGGATCTGCTGGTTCATGCGGACAGAGCAGCGCCACCCTAATGTCTCAGCTGCCCTGGGGGGAGGTGCTGGGATTCTCTTTTATGAAGAGACAGGCCTGTAAGCAGAACATCTGTAGGAGCTGCTGGACACCAGCCACCAGCTACAAATCTACATAGATGTTAAATCCAACCCCACGTCTCCCAGTAACCACAGCTCCAAAGCGAGCAGCTTCTCCCCACTTCATGCCGCTCCAGAAGGCCAGCACGTGGCCCCAAGCCAGGGAGAGGATGGCCCAGTGCCGCTGTAGGACACTTCCAAAGGAAACGAGCAGCTGCTTTCCCTCCTCCAGCCCTGGTCGCTTTGCCTCTCCTGCCCTCCCTGCATTTTCTGACGGGCTCCCACTCAGGCCGCACCCAGCCTGGGCAGTCTGCTTTCCGCCCGGCACGGGAGCCTGCTGCCGCTTGAATCAAGGCAGTGGGCTGGGGCTATCCAAGCTTCAGGAGCTGTTTGGAGGGAGCCCCTGCAGCCTGGGTTTGCATTGGTTTATCCAGTTACACACTGCTGGATTCAAAGGGAAATGCCAGGCTCCCTCCACACAAACATCACTCCAGCTGAGGGAAACTGCTCTGGCTGTCGCAGGCCAACCCCTGGCCTAGCTCTCTTTCGAGGGGAAAGAAACCGCTCTACAATGGGCCCAGAGAGGAGCAGGCCAGGTGGCCCTACAGCCACTGTTGTGCTGCCCCAGAGGGGAGCAGGAGAATGCCTTTGGGCCTCACAAGGAACCTCGCTGCCCACCCCGTGAGTGTAGAAAGAGCTCTTGGAGTCACGCGGGCAGTTCTCTGAACACACCTGCTCCGTGTGCAGTGCCAGTCAAAAACCGAACAGAATGGTACGAACCATTGGGAAAGAGATAGATAATGAGGCAGAAAATATTGTAATGCCACTATATAAATCTCTGGTACGCCCACAACTTGAATAGTACGTGCAGCTCTGGTCGCTCCATCTAAAAAACGTATCTTCGAATTGGAAAAAGTACAGAGAAGGGCAACAGAAATGAATAGGGTTATGAGAGAGGTCTATAAAATTATGACTGGTGTGGAGAAAGTGAATGGGGAAGTATTATTTACCCCTTACCATGACACATGAACCAGAGATCATCCAATAAATTAACAGGCAGTAGGTTTAAAACAAACAAAAGGAAATACGTCTTCACACAGTGCATAGACAACCTGTGGAACTCATTGCCAGGGGATGTTGTGAAGGACAAAACTATAATGGGGTTCAAAAAGGAATTAGCTACGTTCATGGAGGATAGGTCCATCAATGGCTATTACCCCAGATGGTCAGGGACATAACCCCATGCTCTGGGTATCTCTAAACCTCTGACTGTCAGATGCTGGGATTGACTGACTGGACGGATCACTTGATGATTCCCTGTTCTGTTCGTTCTCTCTGAAGCACCTGGCACTGGTCACTGTCAGAAGACAGGCTACTGGGCTAGATGGACCACTGGTCTGACCCAGTCTGGCCAGGAGCTGGCTGGACCCACAGGGAGCTGCTGAAAAGCGCGGGGATCTGAAATATCCCGATAGCCCCCACGGATTTAGAGTGGGCCCCTGTGTGGGATTCACAGGGAGATGAGCTGCGAGAGGCAGGAGACCCCAGAAAGGGGCAGAAGGGCAGTGCTAGAGCTGTGGGGCTGCGATGGAGCTGAGAGCAGCTCTGCTGGAGCTTGTCCACCCAGCTCAGGTACTGGGAGCTCTCAGCCTTGCATAGATCTGACTGTTGCTGGCCAAACCTGACACCCTGATCACTGGGCTTTGCCCTGGGGCAAGTGGGGGGAGAGACTCTTATCAACAAAGTAGGACGGGCGGAAATGGCAAGGGTGCCACGTAGCCTCCTGTGGGAGAGCCGGCTGTACCCGCCCCGGCTGGTGCTGGAAGGCTGACTGCTCCCGTCTGGGCAAGGAGACCATTTGCGTCTGTCTGGTGTCCATGCTGCCACGCTGCTGAGATGTCAGGGGCTTGGCCTCCCTGGGAGCCTGAGCCAGATTCTTGAGTGCAAACCGCTTCACACAAGCCAGCGTTTTTCAAACCTGCTGAGCCTGGATGTCCAGAGATGTGCCGACAGCCCCTGTTTGCAGCCTTTGAGAAAAGCACTCACGTGAGCACAGGCGAGCTGCCCGGAGAGTCAGTGGCCCAGGGCACCAGGCCCCGGGGTTCACCAGTGCTCCAGAACAGCCTCCCTCGGGCTAGGGAGAACAAACGTGAACCTCCAGCTCAGTGTTTTTCAACCACTGTTCCGCGGCACACTAGTGTGCCGCGAGATGTTGCCTGGTGTGCCGTGGGAAAAAAATATTAAACCATGCTTGAATGTCGGAACTGGTTACTAAAATTTTTGAATCCCACCACTGATGTTAAGGACTATAAATAGCTCAGAATATCAGCTTTGTGTTCAGCCAAACAGGCCCAGGTTGCGCACTGAATAAAGTATTTTATAATTTTTCATATTTCTGTTTACTTACTATTTCATAATAAAGTAATTATAAAATACTTTCTTTGTGTTTATTTGATTCCTATTCAAAAGAATTACTTTATATATAGTCAATATAGGCACAGAGTTAAATTTTTTAACATTTTCTAATGGTGGTGTGCCTCGTGATTTGTTTCATGAAACAAGTGTGCCTTTGCCCAAAAAAAGGTTGAAAAACACTGCTCCAGCTTGGCCACTCGCTCCACTCCAACAGCTAGGACACAGGGCCTGATCCTGGGCAGAGAACTGTCGGCTCCAGCCACACCAGGTAAAGCATCCGCTCTGCAATGGTGAATGCGCCAGCGCCCCGACTTCACCCAGCAGCCCGGGAGTGACTTCTGGGCTGTTCTGATTTCTCTCCCCACTTTTTGTTCAGTATTGCGGCCTGCTGCGTTCCGCCTCGGAGGGGCTGCCTTGATTCCCGTGTGCATGTGAGAGCAGGGTGGGAGTCCGCAGTGGGAAAGGCTCTGTTTACTTGTCAAGTGGGCTGGAGACCTCCCTTAAAGACAGGATGGGAATAAAAGGGTTAGTCTTTGCTCCTCAACAATTTCTGCCCTGTCTTCTCAAGGGAAACTGCTTGGTCAGGGCTTCCTTTTCTTCCCCAGCACAAATGGTGTCCTGGGATTTGCTGGTAAACTTGGGGATAGGGTGTGAAATTCCACAGTGAACTGTGTGAAGAGAGAATAAAGAGCCAGTCATTTGCGCTGGCTCGGAAAGCTGGTGTCCTGGGTGTGGGGGAGCTGCTGCAAGCCTGGTGCCCTGTGAGCGAGGGCCTGAGGTGGGGGTGGGGGAGCCGGTAGCTGTTACTGCTCGGTGTGTTGTGGGGCAGGAGGCTGCAGATTGCCAGACGGTACGTGACTTAATCTGGTCGTGGACATGTCACTCGCGTCACGAGTTCTGGTGCTCCCAAGGGCTTCTCCAAGCTAGGCTCAGGTTTTGCTATACCTGCTTTATGAGGGCTGACGTCTTGTCCTCTGATTAGTGATGGGCAAGAATCTTCTTGTGAGGCCAGTCATTGCTCAGGTAATTTAGAGTCCAAGCCACTGGGTCACTTGCCCTAAAACGTTGTCTAGCCTTCCTTGCGCTGAATTCTACACAGCGCTGTACGTGGCCCCAGCACCTTACAGAGCACAGGACTTCACAGTGGGATATGGTAGCAGAAATGCCCAGCAGAGCCTTGAGCTCGCGGCTGCGGTCCCGGAGCAGGGGGGCGATAGGCTGTGGGCAGCAGCAGCTGGGTAGAGCATTCAAGGCTTAGCATCTCCCGTTCAGACAGACAGCGATGACTGGAGGGAGCTGTGAGACGAGCACTGAGGATGGTCAGGGGCTGGGGGAGAGAGGTGTGGAAGGTGTGCGTGGTTCTGCAGTGGGGGGATCAGGAGAAGTTGGGTGGAGATGAGGTGAGTATCAGGAAGGCTTGCTGCGTGTGAGCTCTGCAAGGCTGTGGAAGGGTCTCCAAAGCGCGGGCTGGGAGCCCCATCAGGGGACACTAGCAAATCTAGGGAAAAGGCCAGCCTAACGAACCCTAGAGTCTCCTCCAGATCCTGCCATTGCACAACCTCATGTGGCTTCTGGGCTGAGCGCGTGCAGAGGGACAGCCTCACATCAGCAGGCTGGCCCAGCAGCACAGATCCCGCTTGCGAGCAGCGCTCTCCTGCGGCCCCGGCTGGGCTGGGAGCAATTCTGCAAGCTGTGAAACCTTCCGTGGCCAGGACATTTTGCCTTCGTTTGTTCCAAGTGGACCCAACAGCTGAGACTTGGGCTAACCTGAGAGCCGGGGGTTTAGAGCAGTTTGCAAAGGGCTGCGGAGGCGCGTTCCGGGCACGGCCACTTGGGAGGACGAGTGGCAAGGCAAATAGCAGCCTTGTCTACACCACCAGCTGGCTGCCCCCTGCTAGCTCTCGTGGGAGCCCTCGGGTGGGCAGCAGTCCAGCTCCAGCTGCCATCCTCAGCGCCATGCTGATTAAGCTGGCTCTGAGCAGATACAATGAACGTGGTGCTGGAGCCAGGGAACAGGCAGTGCGCGGGCTCCCCATAGCGCCAATCCCAGGGCAGGGGAATCCCGGTATTGGGGAGCGGGAGAAGGGGGCTGTAGAAAGCTAGTGTGGAGGAGGTTGGTGTGTTTGCAGCCCTGCTGCTCCATCCATGCATGCTCTGCCCGACGCCGCCCTGAGCGTGAGGGTCCGTGCGAGGGAGGCTGGAGAGCCTGTGCACGTGGCATCCTTTCCCAGCCCTCTCAGGATGGGGGAGGGGGTTTCCCTTCTCCTCACTTCATGATGCTGCTATGGGCAATGTGCTTCGCTCTGCCCTGCAAACAGGAGGCCTCTGCCTCTGTCACCACCTCCTCCCTGTTTTCACGGAGCCCAGAGGAATTTCTCAGCTGTGCGTTTCAGGTAGTGACTAACGACTCTGGGTTCTCCAGAGCTGCCCGGGCACCAGGTCACTCGAGCTGTCCTGGCATAGTGTGCCTCATGCCCGGCCGGAGCAGTTCCTCCGGGGCACACTCTGCCCTTCTGTCTCCCGTTCAGCTGCACCCTCTTTCCACAGGCGTGTCTCCTGTGTCGGGCTTTGTGTCACCCTGCAGTCCCTGGGCTGGGGCCATGGGGTCGTGACCACATTCGGGGCGGGAGGGGATGAAATGACAATGTGCTTGGAGGAGATGGCACCCGCTGAGTGGGTTTAACAGAGGGGCCTAGACACAAGCTTAGGGACTGAGTCCTTACTTCTCTGGGCCTGCCCCTGCCCTTGCAGAGCGGGCGAAGGCCGGGGCTCTGTCTGGGGGCTGGCAGTGTCTGTTCTGGCTGTCCGCTGCCCCTGCTCTCTCCTGAGCTCCAGTCCAGGAGCAGTCCGACGGGCAGAGCGGGACGTGGGGGAGTGACTTGGGTTTGCACAGAAGGGGGCGAGAGCCTGCCGCAACTCCCCATGCGACAGGGTGTCTGAACGCGTTCCTGACTCAGCCCGGCTTTGGCCTCTCCTCCCCCGGGTACTGGCAAGGCTCCGAGAGTCCATTCCCATCGAGCTCTGCCTTGCTTTTTCCTGCTCCTATTTTAAGTGTTGGTTCCCAGCTGCATCTCCACCACGTGGACGCACTCTGTTTGTTTCCAGGCCTCTATTAAAAGACCGTGCCCATGTGGGAACGCTCGTAGGAGGGCTGGGCTGGCAGGCTGGCTAATTCGGGCCTGGTAACCCCGTGTGGCCTGCTGGCAGCCTGGAAACATCCTGTTTTGGTTTCTAAAATCTCTCTGGGCTGCTTCTAGCTCGTCTGTATTGAGAAGGGCCCAGCATGCACCTGAGGCTGCCTGCTCCAATGCGTCCAGCCTGGGCGGGGAGCGCCACCTCCTCCCTTCCCCCAGCTGGGCTCTCACCACAGGCTTCGCCCTTAGCTCTGGGTAGGACATGTCCCTTGTCCTCGCTGCCACCTGGCTTCAGAAGGGAAGCTCCTTTCCAAGAGACTGCGGGGAGAGGCGTTGACTCCCCTGGAGGAAGCAGGGAGAATGTTCCTCTTGGGGCCAGAGATGTCCCCGCAGTGCATTGAGTGCAGTGGGTTTGGTCCTTCGCCCTTTACAACTGGCCCTCGCTCCATCAGAGCCCAGGCCCTGAGCTCAGGCCTTGCCTAGACCAGGGTTTGGACTTGAACGGTTTAACAGGTGTTAAAGGAACACTGCCTTGTCTACATGGTAGCTCATGCCTTCCAAACACTAATCTAGATCAGGTCTCAGTTTCCTGTGTTGGGTGAGCCATCCCGGCAGCCCCCTTGGAGGTGGGCAGCTGGGGAGGCAGATTTCTCGGGGCACAAGGGGTCAGAGCATTCCCCCCACAGCAAGGGTGCCCAGATCCCTGTCTTGCCCGTCAGCAGGGAAGGGGAGTTCCTTCTCCACCCACAGGAGAATTCTCTCCTGAATCCTGCCATGCTGGAGAGAGGCCCCAACCCAGCCTGGGTTCAGGGGGAGCTTTTTTGGGGGAGGGGAGTTGTAATGAGAATTGTGGCCAGAGCCAAGGCTTTCTCTCCAGGGCTGCCCCATGGGAGGAATCGTGACTGGTCAGAAACGGGCCCAGCTGCTCCTGCTCGCGTTCCGACCCATCCGTCTGCTGGACGGAGCCGGCTGCTCTTATCACTGGCTGATTTCTCTGTAGCAATCAGTTTCTGCTATTGCCTACGTTCCTCCCCCCCATCCCCCCCACCCCCCGTCCCAGGGTCACGCTCAGCTGCTCCCCGCGGGGAGCAAGAACTGAGCGACTGGAAGCAATTGTGGGCTTGTCAGCGCTCGTGTGGGGCCCGATTGATGTGGCCCTGTGGCTGCCAAGCTGCCTTTTCCTCCCCGACCCCAGCTCTGTGCAGAGTCCTGAGCTGCCAGGACAGCGGGAGGGTTTTGCCCTTTTAAGGTGATAGCTTGTCTGGACTCTTTCCTCTCGGTGCTCCCCACCCTCCCTGCGGAAGGGGCTGCTTCAGCAGGGCTCATTTGGGAGCTGTGCACTGCCCTGTGGTCCTGAGATGCCCGAGCCAGGTGGGGGAGAGTCTGGCTGCTCTGCCCATCCCCGTCCGGGAGGTCGGGACAGGGAGCTGTTCTCTGCCTGAGGGGTTCTCCCTGCCCTCATTTGCAGAGCTAGTGTAAAAAGCCCGCTTGGAACATCTTCTGAATGCCAGGTTATTTCCACGAGTCAGTGATTCCCGTTGCTCCCCCCAGCCTTAAACAGATGTGCCTTCTGCGGCCACCAGAGCCTTCCAGGCAGCTCCTTGCCCCGGAAAGAGGACTCTGTTTCTTGGTGGCTGCTATCCAACTCCCCTACCAGCAGGCCCTGAGCTCTGCCCCACCCTGCTCCGACATGGGCTTCAGCCAGCAAGGGTGAAGCAGGTCCTTTTCCTGAGGGTCTCAGTGCTCTTCTGGGGCACAGAGCGGTGAAGGCACCCTGCACCTAGAACTGGGGGCCCAGTTTGTCACCAGTTGCCAGCAGAGCTGGCTTGAAACTCGGATTGTGTCAGTGCCGCCCAGGGTTAAAGCTTGCTTAGGAAACGTGGCAGCTGCCAGTGTTTTGCTCCTGCTGGAGGCCGCAGCTGGCACATGGGTCTCTCCCCCCGTAGCCAGGTCAGTACAGACCGGATCCCCTAATCATGTTTGTGTAACTGCTTTGGCCGGTTCCCCTTCCTCCCAGCTCTGTGTGGCCAGAGAGCCCAGGGTACATTGCTCTGCATCCTGCTGCTGCTCCATGTACATTGATTAGTGTTACATTTCTACTATGGTAGCACCCAAAGACCCCCTGGGTCCTGGCCACTCGGCATTGTGTGCCCTGGCCACTATCCTGCTGAGGGCCGTGCTCAGAATGCAGTGACACCGAGGGGGTTGGGCAGCATAGCGGATGTGATGGCAGCAGAGCTACACTGTAGACCCAAAGTGAACCAGGAACTGGACGTGTGTGTGCCTGTGACAAGATCCCTGTTGCAAGCTGTAGTGTAGACAGGACTTGCCCGAGGTCACACAGCAAGCCAGGAGTGGAGACAGTAATAGGACCTGCGAGTCCTGACTCCAGTCCCTTGCTCACCCGGGAGCCTGGGCAGAGTTGGAGACAGATCTGTGGCTTTGCGGCACACTCATTTCTTGAGCCCATGCCTCCCTCTTGGCTGGCCAGCAGAGGCATTGTTCCACTGAGAGACTGGCTTCCTCCTTAGCTTTGGTGCCCTGTCCACGCGATGGTCTGACCTTCAGCCCCTGTGCCACTGTCCTGCTCTCAGGCAAGGGGTGTGCCTAGATTCAAGGGCAGCTAGTCTGCCCTGCTCTGTCGACAGGCCTCTTCTCCAGCCTTTTCTCCTGAACTCCAGCTCTGCACCTCCCTGAAACGAAGCTGCCAATGCATGTTAACGCATGAGATGGGGAGTGTTGGCTAGAAGGCCGAGGTTGATGGCTTAGGTGTGTCACAGCCCACCGCTGAGGAGGGGGGTGATCCCGTGAGCTGTGGAAGGGGCAGGCTGTATGTAAGTATTCCCAAGGCTCTGGCTCCTGCAGCGCAGTGCATCCCAGCCCTCCTGGTGTGCACGGCCTCTTTGCTTGTGCATGAGATTTTAACCCCTTGATTTGTGCGGAATGAAGACGACCGGCTGTTCTGCAGGGGTCTGTGCTGAGAGCAGAGGGAAGGACTCTGTGCCGGGGAGTTGACCAGCCATGTGTAAGAGCCCCCCATTTCCTCCAGTCGATGTTAATGCTGGTGCTCACTTGAGGTTGAGGGCCAGGGGCTGCAAATAGCCTCTGGGTAGACATGGATCAGCCTGATAATTAACTGTGCCAAGTGTAATGGGTTTTATGAAAGTTATGGAATGAGATAATTAGCATATGCCCCTAACTTGATCTTAAATGAGTGGTTTTACGGTGAGTGAAACGTCAGCTGGCAGCGCTGGAGAACGAAGCCCGGCGTGTATGTAGAGAGCCGCAGCACGGCAAGCTTCACGTGCGCACTGCCCTGCAGCATGGCCCATCCCGGGGGGCGGCCGCTCGCAGTAACAAGGCAGTGCCGTCTCAGGGCCTGAGACCCACCAAACTCCTCTTACAGAGGGGCCCCAAACATCCTGTAGATGGGAACAGCTTTTCATCCCAGCTGAGCTGACCTGAGCTCATGCAAATCCAGAGTCTGTCTGTAGGAAACACTGCAAAACCTTCCTCTTGCAAACCCCTTTCCACCCTCTCAGCACTGCCCCTTCACCCCAACAACCGCAGGGGCCGTGGATGAAATCTAAAATCCCTCCCCCAAGCAGAACTTTCCCCCAGAGTGGCGATGTGCCCAAGAGCTCAGGGAGGCTGGTTGCGGGTGCTCAGATTCCAGTGGTGGGCAGCAGCACAATCCCAGCAGTATAAAACGGGCGGAGAGCTGGGCTGGGTTCAGGATGAAGACTGAGAGGTGAGAGCTCTGTAAGCCACAACAATGCCCTGAGGCGCCTAATGCCCCAGCAAGTGTGAAAATCGGAGGGGGTCCGATATAAATAGGCACATTAAAAACCAGTGTAGTTAGAAGAATGTTAAGGTTGCAAAGTCCAGCCCTCAACAGTTAGGAAAAGCCAGAATGAAGATTCCCAGTGCTACCTTAACACTCCCTCGCATACATATATGTTAGGATAGTCTTGAACTCCATAGTCACACATTAGACTCCTAGAAACGTGGGACTTGGAAGGACCTCGAGAGGTTTTCTAGCCCCTTGCGCTGAGGCAGGGCGAAGTATTATCTAGACCATGCCTGGCTCGTGTTTGTCTAACCTGCTCTTAAACATCTGATTCTGCAGCCTCCCTAGGTAATTTGTCCCAGTGCTTAACCACCCTGACAGGAAGTTTTTCCTGATGTCCAACCTGAATCTCCCTTGCTGCAATGTAAGCCCATTGCTTCTTGTCCTGTCCTCAGCGGTTCAGGAGAACAATTTATCACCCTCCTCTTTATAACACCCTTTTATGTATTTGAAGATTGTTAGCATGCGCCCTCCCCTCCCCCCCCCCCCCCCCCCCCGCGCCAGTCTCTCCTTCTCCAGACTAAACAAACGCAGTTTCAGTCTTTCCCTGTCGGTCGTTGTTTTCCCTGTATCAGCTGTCAGCAGGGTTTCAGATCCATAGCACAGACCTCTCTGCGTGGCTGGTGCAGCCTGAGAGAGGGGTAGTGGGCGGATGGGCAGCAGCGGCCTCTCATCCCTGTTCAGATCCTGCCCTATTCCCTTCCCCATTCAGTCACCCCAGCCTCTGGCTCCCCCATCCCTCCTGGGGCAGACTCTGTGCTGGCTGAGTGCCTGAAGCCAGGTATCGCCACACCTCCAGCAGCTGCTGCAGGAGGAACTGCATCTCCTGCCCACAGCTCAGCCAAATGCATGACCTGCAGGCAGGTGTCACAGGGGTGTGTGTGTGTGTGTGTGGTGTGAGAGAGACAGACATGAGATGTGACGCTGGGGGAGGGGCCTTTAGACGTGAGTGGGCTTACGCCCGCCCGCTTCCCGGAAATTCAATATGGCCAACAACTCCTGTCTGAGACCAGCCTTCCAGTACCCCGGCGCCCAGCCAGCCTGTCCCCTCCTGCATGGGGAGTGGTTGGCACTGCGAGTCCAGTCCTGCAGTGTCCCGTTGACCTTCCCTACTCACCTGTGGCCGGTGTGCAGTGCTAGGGTTCTCCTGAATCGCTCGGCTCAGCGCTCCTGTGAGACATGCCATGTTTTCTTAGGCTGCAAGTGCTGGAGGCTGGAGTCCTCGAGTGGGAGGCTGCTCAGTGAGTGAAGTTGGCTGGCCGTGCCTACACACTCTTTGGGAATGGGAGCGTCTCAGGCATAGCAGGGGGAATTGTGCCCACAGGGACAGGTGGACAACTGAGCCTGGGGAGTCGCTGCATGACTGGGGAGAGGTGAGATTGGCTCTAAAAATGTCACCACCGCTGGTAGGGAGAGTCCTGTGTCTAGATCTGGCTTGGGGACCAGGACCCCAAGATCTAGACACATCTAGATCCGAATTCAGGAACAGTAGGACTCTCTAGCACCAAATAACCAAGTGTCTCTCAGAAGAGACTTGGATTATTCATTAATACGCCCATTAGTGCAAGGTGAGCAGAGGCGTGTGGAACTGAGACCTCTGAGCCCCTAATGCCCCGCACCAAAGCCCCCACGCTGTTTCTCCTGGACTCCCCGTTGCTGGGACTTGGGCACTAGTGGCCGAGATGTGTCTGGAACCAGCGTGCCTGCCTGCCTCTGAGCTGGGTGTTCTGGGGAGAGGGTGTTCAAAGTTAGGGAGGTGCTCTGGGGAGCACAGGTGCGTGGGACTCACTGGGAAGGCTGGCAGGGTGCACCTGGAGGGAGGGTAGCTTGTGTCCTTCAGCACAGTTCCGGGCAAAAGGAACTGAGGAGTTTCCTTCTGAGGCCAGCCTAGTCTCTGACCTGGTGTGTGTTGTTATCCCGCAGGGGACACAGACATTCAGCTGGAGCGGCCAGACAGAACGCAGGGAATGGAGACCAAAGTCCCAGCACCAGGGTTCGCCACCGCCAGCAAGTCAAGAGTCCGAGCACAGCAAATGGCACAGGTGAAGCACAGTACTGGATGGGGTGATGCTTGGCTTTTCAGGTAGTGGCTGTATGGCAGGCAGCGTTCAGGGCCTCAGCTAGTGGAGGAAGATGACAACCGGCTGTACGGATGCTTGTTGAACCAAAGCTATATCCCGGTAACACACAGCGTAGCCCACGCCTGCCCTGGAATTTCATGAAAACATTGTGGAGTGTGGCCAAAGACTGCTGGTCCCAGCGTGCAGTGCTCTATCTTGATCCAACCAGACAGCCCACGGTATGTGCTGGGACTTGTGCTCTCCCCGCACTGCCATATTTAAGGAGAGAGAAGTTCCATTCTGGGCCAGGTAGGAGCAGCCTTTGGGTTCCTTGTGAGTTGCCATTGTGGCCCCGTGACTGAGTAACTGGAGCAGCTCTGCCATAGATTCCAAGCTCAGAAGGGACCATTGTGATCCTCTAGTCTGACCTCTAGTATAGCCCAGGCCAGAGAACGGCCCCCAAATGACTTCTAGAGCAGAGCTTTTAGAAAAACAGCCAATCTCCATTTAAAAACTCTCCGTGATGGGGAGTCCACCATGACTTTTGGTAATTTGTTCCAACAGTTAATTACTTGCACTGTTAAAAATGTACACCTTATTTCCAATCTGGATTTGTCTAGCTTCAACTTCCAGCCATCGGATTATGTTAGACCTTTCTCTGGTAGATCGAAGAGACCACTATTAAATATTTTTTCCCCATGTAGATACTTGTGGACTGTGATCAAGTCACTCCTTGCATTTCTCTTTGTTAAGCTAAATAGACTGAGCTCTTTGAGTCTGTCACTACAAGGCATGTGTTCTAATCCTTTAATCATTCTTGTGGCTCTTCTCTGAACCCTCTCCAATTTATCAAAATTCTTTTTGAATTGTGGGCACTAGAAATGGACACAGTACTCCAGCAGCAGTCACACCAGTGCCAAATATAGAAGTAAAATAACCTCTCTCCTTGTACTAGAGATTCCTTTGCTTAAGCATTCCAGGATCGCATTAGCTGAACATGAACTCCCAGTGTGACACTGTGGTCAAAACAGCTGATTGTCCACGATGACCCCCAAAGCTTTTTCAGAGTCACTGGTTCCCAGGATAGAGTCACCCATTCTGTAAATACGGCTGACATTTTTTTGTTCCTAGATGTATATACACCTCTACCCCGATATAACGCTGTCCTCGGGAGCCAAAAATCTTACCGCGTTATAGGTGAAACCGTGTTATATCGAACTTGCTTTGATCCGCTGGAGTGCGCAGCCTCTCCTCCCCCCCCCTCCCTCCACGGAGCACTGCTTTACCGCGTTATATCCTAATTCGTGTTCTAGCGGGTCGTGTTATATCGGGGTAGAGGTGTATTTACATTTAATTGTATAAAAACCCATATTGTTTGATTGCGCCTAGTTTACCAAGTGATCTAGATCACTGTCAGTGACTTCTCTTCATTATTTATCATTGCTCCAATTTTTGCATCATCTGCAACTTTATCATTGGTGATCTTACGTTTTCTTCCAGGTCATTGATAAAACTATTAAATAACCTAGGGCCAAGAACCGATTCCCACTGTGGACACACCCATTTAATTATGATTCCCCATTAACAGTAACATTTTGAGACTTATCAGTTAGCCAGTTTTTAATCCGCGTAACGTGTGCCATGTTAATTTTATATAGTTCTAGCTTTTTAATGAAAACATTGTGCAACGCCACATCAAATTCCTTGCAGAAATCTAAATCTATTACGTCAACACTGCTACCTTTTATCAACCAAATTTGTAATGTCAAACTAAGTTAATTTTTTTATGACAGATCTATTTGCCACAAACCCATGTTGATTTGCATTAATTACATTATCCTCCTTTAGTTTAGTATTAATCAAGTCCTGTATCAGTGGCTCCATTATCTTGCCCAGGGTTGATGTCAGGCAGAAAGGCCTATAATTACCTTGGCACAATATTAGCTGTCTTCTGGAAGAACTTTCCCAGTGCTCCAAGACTTACTGAAAACCAGCATTAATGGTTCAGTGATCACCTCATCCAGCTCTTTTAAAACTCTTGGATGCAAGTTATCTGGACCTGCCGATTTAAAAATGTCTGACTTTAGTAGCTTCTGTTTAACATCCACCAGACATGGGAGTGGAATGGAAAGAGTGTTACCACCACTATCATCTGTTTCCCCCCCACAATTATGGAACAGCAATACTGTGACATACCAGGGTACAGGCCAGACCAGTATGGGGCTGTGTGACACCTGCCCTGCAACCTTGGGTGCCTTACAATGCCTTACTGAAGTAGCTCCCACCTGGGCCACTCACAAACAGCCTTCCAGCATGCAAGCCACACCGTGAGTGTCTGTCTGTAACAGCAGCCTGCCAGCCACACTTGGCTTACACTGTAGCTCTCACTGGGTTTGGGTGACCCCAGCACAACCCCAGTCTCAGATTTCCCCCAAGAAATGTATGTCCTGTACTGGCCAGCCCTCTCCTGGCCAGTACAAATATTTTGTCTGTTGTTCCTTTAATGGGATAATATGCCAGTGTATTATCTTAAGTAGTTATTCAGACACTTCAGTTCAAACACGCTGGATTAGATAAAACAGTAAAACAAGTTTATTAACTGCAAAGAGAGAGCTTTTAAGCGAGTACAAGTAATGAGGCATAAAAATCAGAAATGGTTACTAGAAAAATGAAGATTAAAGGCTTACTAATGCCTAACTTAACAAACTACATGAGATTCAAAGCAAAGTTTCTCACCACATGCTCCAGCAGTTTATTGATGAAACTCTGAGGTCAGGACCCCTCCCCCAGAGTCTAACATCTGCTTCCTTTATCTCTTTAGGTGCAGTCAAAGCAATAGGCAGCGGGGGGCTTCAGGTGTTTGTCCCTCCTTTTTATAGTTTGTCCCCATCTTGAAAATCATTTCCCGCTGGGCACAAGGAGACAGAGTCTATGTGGAAGAATGTTCCCTGCCAGCTTTCTTTGCTTCCTTTCCTGCTTGATGACTCTGTTTACTGCTTAGATGCAAATTAAGCAGCACACATATTCCTTTGCTTAGGACAGACCTGTTTGCCAGCTTCTCTTTGGGCGGGGCTGTGGGGTTTGGAACATGTGGTAATAACACCATACAGGGGCGTCATAACTTCACACACTGTTGCCACACACATTTTACCAGGACAATACTGCCCAGAATATTAAAAAATGATACCTTACAAGTGTATACAGAGATTATTACAATAGTGTCTAGGGTATGAATACAGGAATGTATTCTGTCTCACATACTTACTGAACACACTGCCTTTTCTGCATTATTACTGATAATGTTACCGTTTCCATTTAGTAATGGACCAATACCATTGTCAGGGGTCTTTTTGTTCCTAATATATTTTAAAAACTCATTGTCCTTAACTCTGCTGGCCATAGATTTCTATTTGTGTTCCTTGGCTTCCCATATCAATTTTCTACAATTCCGAGCTTCTTATTTATATTCATTGCTATCAATTTCCCCTTTCTTTTGTGTGTGTGTGTGTGTGTGTGTAAATTAATAAAAACGTAAAGTTTAAGGCCAGAAGGGAACATTAGATCACCTAATCTGACTCCAGTATATTGCAGGCCATAAAATTCTCTATTACCCCTTACTGAGCCCAGAAACTTGTGTTTGACAAAAGTATTTCCTAGATTTGAAGCCATCGAAAGAGGTCTTCCTTTGGGAGTTTGTTCCAGTGGTTAATCACCCTCACCCTTTTTTTAAATAAAAATGTGCCTTATTTCTGTTTGAATTTGTCTGGCTTTGGCTTTCAGACATTGTTCTGCTTTTCCCTGTTAGATTAAAGAGCTCTTGAGTACTTGGTATTTTCTCCTTACACTCTGTAATCAAGTTAGATTGTGCTCTTTAAGTCTCTCACTGTAAGGTGGTTGTTTTTTTTACCAGCCCTCAAATGTTTTTGTGGCTTTTTTTCTGCACCCTTTCCAAATTTTCCGTATCCTTTTTAAAACATGGACATCACGCAATATTCCAGTATCAGTTTCACCAATGCCATGTACAAAGGTAAAATTCCCACCCTACTCCCCTTTCCATACATCTAAGAATTGCATTCGCCCTTTTTGTCAGAGCATCGCACAGGAAATTCATGTGGAGTTGCTTGTCCATTATGACCTCACAATCCTTTTCAACATCACTGCTTTCCTTGTTTCTAGATGCATAACTTTGCATTTGTCTGTATTAAAACACATTTTGTTTAAATGGGCCCCGGTTATGAAGCAATCCAGATCACTCTGTAGGGTGGCTGTGTCTTCATCGTTATTTACCGCTCCAACAATCTTTGTGTCATCCCCAAATGTTTTCAGCAATGGCTTTACTTCAGTATCATTGATGAAAGTTTTCCTAGTGTGTGGGTGAATACTGATCACTGCTGAACCCCACTAGAAACTCTCCCATTCAGTGATGATTCCCTATTGACAATTTTTTTTTTAAGGATAGTTATCCAGTTCATGCATTTAATGTGTGCTATATTGATATTGGCCAGAGATCTCCTCAGCCAGCTTTTCTAGGACTCTTGGGTGCAAGTTATCCAGGCCTGCTGATTTGAAAATATTTGTTCTTAGTAGATGCCAGTTAATATCCTTGTTAGTTACTAATGAACTAGAAAGTACTTTATCATCTGACTACATCATTCTGCTTCTTTCCAAATGATATTTATTGAACACTTCTGTCTTATCTGTATCATTATTAATGATTCTTCTTCGAGTGATTGTTCACGTCCATTACACATTAGGTGTGCGCGCGCCGCGTGCACGAACGTCGGAAACTTTTTCCCTCAGCGGCTCCCGTCGGGCCTGCAGGGTCTCCCCTCCCACCAGAGCGGCGCCCCGCTCTCGCGTATATATATCTCTGCCGGCCCGACCCTCCCTCAGTTCCTTCTTACCGTCAGTGGCGACGTTGGAACAACTCTGTCTCTCATCTGAGAGTGTCCCTTAGCGTAGTAATTAGTGTTATCTTGACAGTTATCAGTTCTTTAGTAGTTAGTGTTAAGCTTAGCAGTTATCAGTTCTTTAGAAAGACTTAAACTTCTTTGTGTTAGGTGTTTGGTCAACCCCGGCAGCGGCCCAGCAGCCCTGCTCGAGTCGACACCGGGACGTGTCACTCACGCGATCCCCAGGAACCGGCCACCCGCAGTCGTTCCCGGTCCCGAGGGCACCGGTACCGATCCAGGTCCAGGTCGGCAAGACGTTACTCCCGATCACGGTCACGGAGACACCACTCACCAACCCTGGATCGGCACCATTCCACGGCACCACCGTGGCCTTCCAGATCACCGTCCGTGGTTTCGGACGTAGACTCGGGCCGGTCCAATAGATATGCCCACAGGGCACAGGCCAGTAGGGAGCACGAAGCCTCTTGGCATCCGCAGTGGGGACAGCCCGGGCACTGGCCGTTCTGGACCCCTTGGGCCTACCATCAGCAAGGCCCCCCATCCAGGACCTCGAGATCGGGCTTCTCGGGACACCGGTCCCGCTCTCCGCAGTGGCGCCCTCCCTCGTGCAAGGAGGCCACGGTCTCCAGACCGCCGGACCGAGAAAGGGCAGACTCGGCACCGAGCTCGGCACCGTCTCAGACCCACGCCGTAGGGCGGTCTCCAGAGGAGCGCCCAGCTGATGAGGAGTTGCAGGAGGAGGAAGACGTGCAAAAGGCCCTGACCTCTTCCTCCTCGCCAGACGAAGCTGTGGCGGGCACAACAGTGTCCGGCCCTCCCCCGATTGACCATCGGGCGCACCAGGAACTGCTCCGCCGAGTAGCCCTCAATTTGGGATTGCAGGCGGAGGAGACGGTAGAGTAGGAGGACCCCATGGTCGACATTCTAAGCCCTGAGGGCCCCTCCAGGATCGCGCTCCCGCTCATAAAAACGGTCCAGTCCAACTACAAAGCAGTATGGCAAACACCGGCCTCCAGTGCACCAACTGCAAAAGGCGTGGAGAGGAAATACTTCGCCCCTTCTAAAGGGTTCGACTTCCTCTTCTCTCACCCAACTCCCTCTTCGCTGGTCGTCTCTGCGGTCAATGAAAGAGAGCGACATGGCCAGCAAGCCCCGGCCCCCAAGGCCAAGGAGGCGAAACGCCTGGACTTATTTGGGAGAAAGGTCTACTCGTCCGGGGGCCTCCAGTTGAGGATCGCTAACCAGCAAGCGATTCTGAACAGACACAACTTCAATTCTTGGGCATCAGTCTCCAAGTTTAAGGAATCCCTGCCTCAGGGCGCCCAACCCGAGTTTGCGGCCATAGTAGATGAAGGGAAGGCGGTAGCCAAAACCTCTCTACAGGCCTCCCTGGACTCCGCGGACGCAGCTGCCCGGACAATCGCGTCAGGTGTGGTAATGAGGCGCTCGGCATGGCTACAGGCTTCCGGCCTTCCCCCAGAGGTGCAAAACACCATACATGACCTTCCGTTCGAGGGATCGGGCTTGTTTTCGGAGCAAACGGATGCCAGGCTGCATAGCCTCAAGGACTCTCGAGCCACCTTCAAGTCGTTGGGGATGCACACCCCAGTGACGCAGAGGAAACCCTTCAAGCCCCAACCTCCTCAGAGACAGTACCACCCTCGTCCTAGACAGGAACCGTACCGCAGGAGGGGCAGGGATAACAGGCATAGACGCAACAACACGCCTAACCAGGGCCAAAATCAGGGCCAAAACAAGCCGCAGCCGGGAAACAAACAAGGGTTTTGAAGCTGTGATCGAGGACAGAGTACCAACCTCTATTCCGGACCCCCCTCTGTGTTTCAGAGACCGCCTGTCCCATTTTTACCGTGCTTGGTCACGTATAACATCGGACCGCTGGGTCCTACGCACGGTGGAGGCAGGCTACACCCATCAGTTTTCCTCGCCCCCTCCCTCCCACCCCCCATCCCCGTCCCTCTTCAGGGACCCTTCTCACGAGCAACTTCTCATGCAGGAGGTGCAGACCCTCCTCACAGTAGGAGCAGTGGAAGAGGTTCCTCCGGACCTCAGGGGGAAAGGGTTCTATTCCAGATACTTCCTCATTCCCAAAGCGAAAGGGGGCCTCCGTCCTATCCTGGACCTACGCAAGCTAAACAAATACTTGCTCAAACCATGTTTCCGTATGGTCTCCCTTGGTACTATTATTCCATCCCTGGATCCGGGAGATTGGTACGCTGCCCTCGATATGAAAGATGCCTACTTTCACATTGCCATCCGCCCGGCCCACTGGCGGTTCCTGCGCTTCACTATCAACCAGCGCCATTTCCAATTTACAGTCTTGCCCTTCGGCCTGGCAACGGCCCCGCGCGTATTCACGAAATGCATGTCGGTGGTGGCAGCTTTTCTTCGAAAAAGAAGGATGCGCGTCTACCCATACTTGGACGACTGGCTCCTTGCGGGCCGCTTGGAGGCCAAGGTTCGCTCCCATGTGGCATTGACACTAGAGGTGTTCCACGAACTCGGTCTACTGGTCAACGAACCCAAGTCATTGCTGGTCCCCGCGCAGAGGCTGGACTTCATAGGGGCAGTCCTGGACTCAGTGGCGGCACGGGCAAGTCTGCCCATTCCGCGATTCCTGGCCATTCAGAAGGCCGTGAGCTCCATCCAGCAATTCCCCACGACCACGGCCAGATGTTGCTTACAACTCTTGGGGCACATGGCGGCCTGCACCCACGTAGTCGGACACGCCCGCCTAAGACTCGGGCCGCTACAGTTATGGCTGGCCCAAGCATATCGCCCCAGCAGAGACCCCTTAGACCTGGTCGTGACGATCCCGGCTCGGTTGTCGAACGCCCTCTGTTGGTGGCTCGATCGGCAGCAGGTTTGCGCGGGGGTCCCTTTCGCCACCCCACAACCCGTTCTGACGTTAGTAACAGACGCGTCGGACCTGGGTTGGGGGGCGCACCTGGGGGACCTGCGCACTCAGGGCTTGTGGTCCAGGGAAGAAAAGTTGCTTCATATCAACCTGAAGGAGCTGAGGGCGGTTCGCCTCGCCTGCCAGACCTTTCACGCTACCATAGCAGGCCACAGCGTGTCGGTTCTGACGGACAACACTACCGCCATGTTCTACATAAACAAGCAGGGCGGGTCCCGATCCTCTCCCCTCTGTCACGAGGCACTCCTCCTATGGGACTTCTGCATAGCCCATTCAGTCCACCTACTAGCGACATATCTCCCGGGGGTCCAAAACGGGTTAGCGGACCGCCTCAGCCGGTCCTATCACATGCACGAGTGGACGTTGAGACAGGACGTCCTGCGTTTAATCTTCTGGAGGTGGGGGTTTCCCCAGGTGGATCTCTTTGCCACCAAGGACAACAGCCAATGCCCTCAGTTTTGTTCGTTCCAGAACCACAGTCCGGGCTCATTGGCAGACGCCTTCGCAATACCTTGGGGCGGGAGCCTGAGGTATGCCTTCCCCCCATTCCCGCTCATCCACAGGGTCCTCCTCAAAACCCGCAGGGACAAGGCGACAGTCATCCTCATCGCCCCGGCGTGGCCACGCCAACACTGGTTCACGACCCTGTTGGAACTGTCCGTGACCACTCCGATAGCCCTCCCACTCCATCACGACCTCATCACGCAAGACCAAGGTCGCCTACTCCACCTGAACCTACCGTCGCTACATCTCACGGCGTGGTTTCTCTCTGGCTGAACGATATGGAGCACAAGTGCTCCCATCAGGTCCAGCAAATCCTCCTTGGTAGTAGGAAACCCTCCACAAGAGCGACTTACCTTGCCAAATGGAAACGGTTCTCCCACTGGTGTGAGCCTCTTCACATCCAGCCTCTGCAGGCCTCAATCCCATCGATTCTGGACTACTTGCTACACCTCAGGCATCAAGGGCTCGCCCCCGCCTCAATTAAGGTGCATTTGGCCGCCATATCGGCGTTCCGCCCTGGGGAGTTGGGGGTTTCGGTGTTCTCCAACCCCACAGTAGTCCGATTCCTCAAGGGGTTGGAGAGGGTATTTCCCTACTCACGCCCACCGGTCTCTGCGTGGAATCTCAACCTGGTCCTGACTAAACTCATGGGGCCACCCTTTGAACCCCTAGCCTCTTGCTCCCTCCTGCACCTCTCATGGAAGGTAGCGTTTCTCGTGGCCATCACATCGGCTAGGAGGGTATCGGAATTGAGAGCCCTCACTTCGGAGCCTCCTTATACAGTTTTTTATAAGGATAAGGTGCAACTGAGACCGCACCCTAAATTCCTTCCAAAAGTGGTCACGCATTTTCATATGGGACAGGACATTTGTTTACCGGTGTTCTTCCCCAAGCCCCATACGGACCCAAGCCACTGCAGCCTGCATACCCTTGATGTCCGTCGGGCCTTGGCGTTTTATCTAGACCGCACCAGGCCATTCCGCAAATCGACTCAGCTGTTCATCGCCGTTGCGGAGCGAATGAGGGGCCAACCTATTTCGACGCAACGCTTGTCGGCATGGATTGTGCTTTGCATACGCACGTGCTACGAGCTCGCCAACGTACCAGCCCCGGAGATCAGGGCTCACTCAACTAGGGCCCAAGCGTCCTCGGCGGCTTTCTTGGCACAGGTTCCGCTCCAGGAAATCTGCAAAGCAGCCACCTGGTCGTCGGTGCATACGTTCACAGCCCACTACGCGATCCATCATCAGACCAGAGAGGATGCGGCGGTCGGCAGGGCTGTGCTTCAATCAGTTATTCCTTGACTCCTACCCTCCTCCAATGGTAAGCTTGTGAGTCACCTAATGTGTAATGGACGTGAACAATCACTCGAAGAAGAAAAAACGGTTACTTACCTTCTGTAACTGTTGTTCTTCGAGATGTGTTGTTCACGTCCATTACACTTCCCACCCTCCTTCCCCTCTGTCGGAGTCACCGGCAAGAAGGAACCGAGGGAGGGTCGGGCCGGCAGGGATATATATACGCGAGAGCGGGGCGCCGCTCTGGCGGGAGGGGAGACCCTGCAGGCCCGACGGGAGCCGCTGAGGGAAAAAGTTTCCGACGTTCGTGCACGCGGCGCGCGCACACCTAATGTGTAATGGACGTGAACAACACATCTCGAAGAACAACAGTTACAGAAGGTAAGTAACCGTTTTTTTCTCTCTATGTAATAATAATGGCCTAGCCCATGGATTTTTTTCCTTGATGTCTTTAGCTTCCCTTATAAATTTTCTGCACTCCATAACTTCTAACTTATATTGATTGCTATCTATTTCCCCATTTTTCCATTTGTTATATGTTTCTGTTTTATTTCAAGTAGCTGCCTTTGCTTTGCCTCTGGATCAGGATGGGCTTTTTGCCAAAGATGTCGTCTTTTTGGATTGTAGAATTAGATTTTTGGCCATTTAATAAACTCTTCTTAAACAACTCCTTATTTTCATTCACATTTTTCTGTCTAAATTTTTTCTCCAATCAATTTTGCTCAGAATATTCCTCAACTTTGGGAAATCAACTCTTTTGAAGCACCAAGATTATATATTGCTCGTTGGGACTCTCCTCTCTTTGCCCATATGGAATGGAACCAGGTCATTATTTCTGATCCCTGATACACCCCTAACTCCTCTTGTTCCCTGGCCTGTAACAGACCCCTACCACTACCCCCTTCTGTGCTGTGTTAGGTAGGTCACTGATCCAGACACATTCAGGATCCTGTGGTTCTGAGTTATCAGTCACTCTAAAACCGGTAATTGTCTTTAATGTAGAGTATCTCTCCACACATCTTTTACCTACTCTGTGCTTCCTGAACAAGTTGTAACCAGTGACTTTAACATTACAGTCTTGTGAATTGTCCCGTCAGGTTTCAGTGATGCCAATTATATTAAATTTATTCTTGTCAGTGAGAATTTCCAATTCCTCTTGCTTGTTCCCCAGATTCCTAGCATTGGTATGTGAATGATTGAAATCTTCTCTCCACATTCTTGGCTGTATCAATTCAGTTTGTTTGCAACACGCTGAGTTCATTTGTACATGGTTTTCCTCCTTCTCCTGGTCGTGGTGGTTTAATGCCCTCCTGGCTGCCTCAGCTCCTTGTCCACTGAGAAGGTTAGCCTGTGAGATGCAGGCTGTCCTGTTTGTACCGCCCCTGTCCCACTGCAGTGTAACCCAGCGTTCCACAGAACTGCAGGCACAACATGGAGCTGTGGGGTGTTCTCAGCGTCTGTAAAATCCCTCAGGTACTGGCTCTCTTATGCAGTACGTATCTACGAGCATCTAGGAATCTGCCGAGGGCCTACAAGTAACCTCCGAGGCGTAATGCTGTCCAGGGCCATGGTAACTCGGCCTCTGCTTTGACTGCTGGGATTTCTACCGACTTACCCATTGTGTGGAAGCCATCTCTCCCTGTGAGCGAAGGGGTCTCCTGCGGGGACTGAGGTGCAGGGACTGGCTGGAGAATTAGCCTTCGGTCAACATGGGCCACAAGCTGCTGCTTGTTTTCACTCTTGGAACCAGTTTGAAGCCTGTGGCCTGGCTTTGGTCACACGTTACACTTAGAATCCAGTCGTGGGTTCCCCTGAGTCCTAGCAGAGCCACAGGCGTCAAGGTGAGGGGCTGGCAAACACGCACAGGGGGAGCTGCCATCCTTCCGTCATGCATGTGAGCACGTGTGCACACTGGGATGCCAGGAGTGGCTGCACTCCTCTTCCCTGTGCAGAGGAGGCGCAGCAGCTGCTAGTGGCATGGCCTGTGAGGGAGTGGCAGGGAAGTGGGCACTACCTGCCCCCAGCAGAAAACCAGGAAAGGCCAGAGCTTTGGGCAGCGGGCGGAGCCACTGGGTGGCATCTTGCAGGCTAATCTGCTGCCACTTCTCTCTCTCCCTCCCCGCCCCCCATTAGCTGGGAGGTTTGCTCCTTTCCTGCTGAGTATTCAGTGTGGTCCAGCAGTGTCGGATTTATTGGCACTGTCGGACTTGCTGAGTCAGCCCTTCCCAAGGCCCAGGGCACCTCCTGGCAGGTTTTTGGGATCCCTGCTCCTCACCTGAATTAACCCAGTGCCCCTAGAGCCGGGAAGTTTGCTGGCAGCCGCAGGGGAAATGCTAGACAGTGAGCGCCCTTGTTTCCCACATGCTCTGCTTGGTCCCGCCAACCCGGCCTGTACAGACAGAGGAGGCGCAGGGGGTGGCAGCAGCTGGCAGAGGAACAGAGGCCCTAGTACTGCTCCCCACCCTTGGGTGAACAGCGAAGCTCCCTTTGCAGAGGGCCACAAGCTCCCTGTGAACCTGGGGCCTTGGGGTGGAGGCTAATCGTTGCCGTCAGTAAGAATGGCTGTAGTGGTGCGTTTTCCCTTCTCCTCAGGAGGTGGGGCCGTGCATGTATCAGGGCCAGCTAGATCAGCCACGGCTGCCTGTCTCTCCTCACTCAGCCCTAATCTCTCTGCCCTCTGCATTTTCAGTGAATGGGGACTCTGCTGGTGCCACCGACGCTGAAGAGGAAAGGTCTGTGGTGGGAGTGACCTCGCCACCTGCAGCAGTGTCGAGCGAGACCCCCGGGTCCACCGCTGCCACCCTTCCTGCTTCATCCGTCCCTGGGGAGCCAGAGGAGCCGGCCCCTGCCTCAGGCACCCAGTCACCTCAGGCTGCAGCACAGGCCTTGGAAGCTCTACCACCCGGGTAAGCAGCTCCGTCTCCAGCCTCAGGCCCATTCCGAACACGGTGTGGCCCATTCCCAGCACAGGGCACCACGGCGCTTGCTCCTCATGTGCTGGGGTAGGGTGAGTGAGGCTAGCTCTGTGCAGAGAGGGTCCGAGGAGCTTGAATGGTCTGGGCCGTTGCTCTGAGGCTGCAGGAGCAGCTGTGTTGGAGAGGGGGGCTCTGTTCTGCCAGGCTGGCTATGGAAACACAAAAGCACATGGGGCCCTGGGCACCTTCTGGAGCAGCACAGACAAGCAGCCGGACTGTGACAGACCTGGTCCGTGGACAGCATCTGTGTTTGGCTGTACGTGGGGACTGACCTCTCCTCCCTCAGCAGGGGGTGGGCCAAGGCTGTATCCGTTTCACATTCTCAGGGGCTATACACAGCGGCAACATGACATATCCCTTGCTGTCAGGTCCCCAGGAGAGGAACTGCGCCTTTTGCTCTCCCTGAGCAGGACAAAAGGTGTCTGTGGCGCATACATTACAAAGAGATGGGAAATTTCCAGAGCGCTCCCTTTAAACAAGAGGGCCTGAACATTTTTTAAAATAAACTCTTAGAAACATGTAAGGGTCCTGCTCCCCTGTCAGTTTGGAGTGTGGGGGGGTCTCACTTAGCTGGGGTCGCCCATGCTAGCTGCTGTACAGAGAAATGGGGGAAGGGTTAGCTCAGTGGTTTGAGCATTGGCCTGCTAAACCCAGGGTTGTGAGTTCAATCCTCGAGGGGGCCATTTAGGGAACTGGGGTAAAAATCTGTCTGAGGATTGGTCCTGCTTTGAGCAGGGGTTGGACTAGATGACCTCCTGAGTCCCTTCCATCCCTGATATTCTATTCTATGCAACAGTGGGTCTGACCAGACAAAGTGTGCTGTCAGATGCACACAGGAGGTGGAACCAGTGAGAGCTCTGTTCTTGGGTTTCTCTCCAGTCCTGGGCCTTTCCAGACTTACAGGTAACAGCAGGAGGTGAAAAAATCTTCAGAGCAGAATTTCGTTTTCAGCTTCCTCCTGTCCCTTTAAAGAAAAGATGTGAGACTTGGTTCCTCTGTCACATAAAAATCTGCAAGTCCTCTGCATGAGCTGGTGTCCTGCCAGGTTACCTAAGGCCAAGCATCTTCCTGTGTCTCTTGCTTGGCTCTGGGCATTGGAGATGACACCAGCTCCCAGCAGAAGAAATACAGCCTGCAGGGAGGAGGACTTGGTGCTTGCAGGCCCCCCAGTAGTAGGGCAGTTGGGAGAGGGGCGCTCTGGAAATTACGGTTGATGTGTGAGCTGCAAGACCATCGTGCAGCCCAGCCCAGGTTGCAGGAGGGCAGCCTGAGTGAAAGCTTTCTCTTTAAATTTGGGCCATTCAGGCAACGCAGCAAGAAGGGGTTGTTAAGGGGAAAATGGCCTCCTGCATTTCCTGTGAAGTGAGCTGTTTATTTTCTTTTGGCTAAGCCAGTGCCTGGAAGGTCAGGGCCTCGCTCATGTGTCAGTCACAGGTAATTAGGGTTAACAGCTCAGTGTGTCTTTGGGGGGTGTGTGAGGGTTACTGTTCTCAGGGCTTGGGCTCTTCCTGTTTCCAGGCAGCTGGAAAAGGCCAGTGCTCTGAAAAAGGTCTTTATTTCAGCAGGAGCTGGAGCCTCTCACTGCTCCTGCTGGTCAGACTGAAGATCTCCTTCTCGCCCGGGCAGACCTGGGGCGCTGTCTTTCCTCGCGTGAGTGGGCTGTGACTGCCAGCCCAGCCCAGCCCGTGTGCTGCTCACAAACAGCGTTATGGAAGCCCCTAAGGGTGCAGGGAGGTTTCAAGCCAGCGCTCGAGCACGTTCAGCTCTTCCAGCCACCCATTCCATGGCCCCGGGGAGCCACACTGAGGATGGGCTAATTTGCTGTCCGTGCCCTGGCTCAACGGCACGTTCTTGCTGCTGTTTCTCTCTGTGATTGGAACAGAGAATCCAGCATGTCGGAGGGAGAGAGGGCGGCAAATATTCAACCTGCTCTTTGTGGTGGGGGTAGGGAGGAGGAGGAACAGCAGCAGCAAAGCCCCTCCTGTTGCACCCACTGGCCTGCATAAACTTTAAGGGCCACCACACTGCAGCTTGGGCCGTTCCCTATCTGTACCCTGGGCAGAGGCTCTCCTGGGGGTAAAATGATTCACCCTCTAGCTGGGGCTTGTTGGAGTTACAGACTCGTGCTGTGCTAAGCCACTGGCCTGCTTGCGCAGTGTGGAGTCCTGTGTCCTGTACTGGGAGGGCGGGTGTGGAGTGTATTCTGGGGTCTCTCCTGGCAGTTCTGAGCACATCAGGAACCAGATTTCTAGGGCACAAGTGGCCAAATGTGAGACCTGACCCAAGAGAGGCTAGACCAGCCTTTCTCCCCCCAGAGTCTTGCTCTGGCTTGGCAGTGCCCCTGGTGGCTAAAATGAGGTGGGGGGAAAAAGTGGAGGTACGTGAACCAGAGCTGGTGCAAATGGGCTTGTGGGGACAGGGGGTTTCTATTAGGCCCTGATCTGGGGAGGCACATTTCTGGCTGTCTTACCACGCTGGTGTGTTGCTGGGAATGACTTCGGCTAGTGGTTTGGGGAGCAGCTTGCAGGCTGGAGAAGCAGTCGGCCGTGTCCATGTGGGCAGTAGTGTCAAAGGACGAAGGGGACCCAGACAAAGCTGGGTAGGTTCAGGCTTAGTAGCAAGACATGCCCATACGTGGCTGAGCAGTGTGCAGATCAGCCCCTTAGTGGCCGGGCTGTGGCTGGGGTGACTGACTGGGGAGAGTGCTGAGTGCATGTGGAGCAGTTCTGAGGCCTTGGTGGCCGGGCTGTGGCTGGGGTGACTGACTGGGGAGGAGTGCTGAGTGCATGCGGAGCAGTTCTGAAGCCTTGGTGGCCGGGCTGTGGCTGGGGTGACTGACTGGGGAGGAGTGCTGGGTTCATGCGGAGCAGTTCTGAAGCCTTGGTGGCCGGGCTGTGGCTGGGGTGACTGACTGGGGAGGAGTGCTGGGTTCATGCGGAGCAGTTCTGAAGCCTTGGTGGCCGGGCTGTGGCTGGGGTGACTGACTGGGGAGGAGTGCTGAGTGCATGCGGAGCAGTTCTGAAGCCTTGGTGGCCGGGCTGTGGCTGGGGTGACTGACTGGGGAGGAGTGCTGGGTTCATGCGGAGCAGTTCTGAAGCCTTGGTGGCCGGGCTGTGGCTGGGGTGACTGACTGGGGAGGAGTGCTGGGTTCATGCGGAGCAGTTCTGAAGCCTTGGTGGCCGGGCTGTGGCTGGGGTGACTGACTGGGGAGGAGTGCTGGGTTCATGCGGAGCAGTTCTGAAGCCTTGGTGGCCGGGCTGTGGCTGGGGTGACTGACTGGGGAGAGTGCTGAGTGCATGCGGAGCAGTTCTGAAGCCTTGGTGGCCGGGCTGTGGCTGGGGTGACTGACTGGGGAGGAGTGCTGAGTGCATGCGGAGCAGTTCTGAGGCCTTGGTGGCTGGGCTGTGGCTGTGGCTGGGGTGACTGACTGGGGAGGAGTGCTGGGTTCATGCGGAGCAGTTCTGAAGCCTTGGTGGCTGGGCTGTAGCTGGGTGACTGACTGGGGAGAAGTGCTGGGTTCATGCGGAGCAGTTCTGAAGCCTTGGTGGCCGGGCTGTGGCTGGGGTGACTGACTGGGGAGGAGTGCTGAGTACATGCGGAGCAGTTCTGAGGCTTGCTGCTTACAGGGGACTTGGGTCCCCACCTGCTATTGAGCATCATGCCATTGCAGGTGGGTCCGAGAGCCTCCATGTCACTCTCACTGGCTTAGAATGCTCCAGGGGGTCGAGTGCCTGTTGCAGGAGCCCTGGCTTTTCTACGCACTTCCTTTGATCCCTGGAGAGACGCAGTAGGATGATCTCCCCCACGTCCACTCCCTTCCACAGCCCTGAGGGGTCTCAGCTCTTCCCAGCTTTATCGGATGGATGCCTGGAGCTTGCTTCTCTCCCCAACTCCCACCACACCCATGGAATCTACAGAGCGCAGGTTCATGTGGGGATTCTGAGCTATTTGTTCTGCTCAGATGCCTGTCTCAAAACATCTGCACCAGATGTGGGGAGCACAAAGGAGTCTCATGCACATGACTGGGAGTCTGTTTTAGGGGCTGGAGAATACCGGAAGGTGGTCTGAATAATTCCAGATCCAGCAGCACCCAGAATCCGTCCCGTTACATCCACCTGGCCTTACTCTTAAACTTATCATGTGATTAACTTGAAGGGAGCCAGGGTACGTGTGGGTATGAGAGCAGTTGCTTTGTAGAGTTGGAAATGTTTGGGGTGGGGACCCCACTTTAACACACGGGTTTCCCAGCTGGCTGATAATGGAATGGGAAGGCAGCTGGAGTCATCAACTCCTGCATCTGGTTCCTATCAGTGATGATCCTGCACTGGGGACGGAGAGCGAGTTAACACGGCGTGTATACACAGCTCTGTCTCGCGCACACAAAGAGGCACATTATGCTGTCTGGCAGAAGGCAGGGTGCTGTGGTTTCTTACATAAGGCAAGGCATTTTGTTTGGACTGCGGGTTACCTTAGCCCTGCCATTTCACACCGGCCACTGCTCCTTATAGCCACTGCCTGGTGAAGCCATTTTCTGCAGCCAGAACAGAGTTATACTGGTGTGCAGTGTGGGCAGGCGTGCCTCACACTGCAAACTCTCAGTGACAGGGTCCCTGGATCAAACCACGTTCACCTTGCTCTTCAGAAGGGAGGGAAGGCTGCTGGGGATTTTCCACCAGTCACACACTGAAGCATGATTAGAGAGAGGGGTGCTTGCAAATAAACTGCCCACATTTCTTGGGAGTTTGACTGAAAGCTTCATCCCTGGGCCTGGGACTGGAGAATGGGCACAAGATGCAATGCACATGCATAAGCAAAACCCAGACACTAACTTCTTTGCAGCTGAGACTGATTCTGTCACCACACTTCATTAGGATGTTATTTGTCTGTTTTACCTCTTGTCCTGACTGGATGCTAGAGTAACAGCTGCAAGCTGCATTCTAGACAGTCCTTGAGGGGGAAAGTGCATTCTGATTGGCCCAGGAAACAGGCTCCAGCCAATTGAAATCTTTTTTTTTTTTTTTTTAATTAAAGTACATTTAAAAAAAAAATCTTTGAATAAGCTGCTTTCTGATTGGCTGAATTGATGTTTGTCTCAGCTCCTCCTGCAAACTGACAGTTGATTGTGCAGTGATCCCTACTGGTGCAGACACAAATACGGTCTTGCGGAAGCTCAGATGTCATTGGGGCCTGGAAGAATACAGGAAGTAGTTTATTATCCACATTTTCCCAACTATGTTGTAATAGTCATCCAATATCTGGGTTACTTATGTTCGAAGACACCCAAATCTTTGTTTGCTAAGATACTCTTTTGACATGCTCTTCAAAACTGTCCACACGTGGTTGTCCACACACAGTGACTTGTCCTTTTTGATGACTAGATTGATGCGCAGGCACTTCAGGTCTCTGAGGGTCTCCCTTTCTTTCTCATCTGGTCATACACTGTTACCAACTTCATTGCTGCAGAAATTGTGGCTTGTTAAGTACTGTCTCCCAATTTGGCAAGGTCTCCGAAGCGGTAAGTGCCCTTTGTTTTGACAACACAAACAGGGATGACAGAGTCATCCTGTTAATGAGCATACAGCAGGAAGTGTGTTGCAGAAATCAGGAGTGAGTGCATCACAAATTGCTTGCAGTTTTGCTGGTAATGATGCCTGTTTCAGTCCACATGCTATCTGTGTGTTCCATTTTGGAATCTGTATCAGATGACCTAATTACTGTGGTTCCTTTGACACCAAGAGACTGAAAAGCTATGTTGGAACGTACAATATGCAGAAGCATCCTTGTATCCACTTTCTCTTTCATATTGTACAAGTCTTAGGCTGCTTCAGCACCTCTACTGGTGATGGACTTTGGTACTTCACCATTGGAAGAGACTCCAGCAAGGAGTGTTTGTGCTGGATGTGCTCTTACAACCTCAGGCGCATTTTGAATCATATATTCACAGAGGAATTTTATAGGTGACTGACTGCTTGTTGGATGCCACATTTAGAAACTTTAGAATACCAGTCACCTGGTATTGCATCCAACCTTAGATTCTGTCCGGCGCGGTCTTTCTGCAATTTTCACAGAGTTACTGTTGTGTTATCTGTCAAAGACTTTGATTACAGAATTAGCTTTGTGAAATCCTTTTAGGACCTGCCTCAAGTACTCAGCAGCCAATTCATCGAGTGTGTGGAATTTATCTCTAGCCATTATTGGTGTGACAGCCATCGCATCTCTGATGTACACTTCCTTTGTGGCATGCTCTTAGCTCATGGATTCTGTCAGCTTGAGCTTCCAGCAGCTGTCCTAATTTAGCATCTCTTCTTTTCATTGTTCCATCAGCATGGAAGAGTGACACAGGCACTGGTCCTACTGGGTGACTAAGAACAGTTGCCATTGAAACATCATCTCTGCATCTTTCTAAGGACAGGAAAACAATTTCTGGACTGATAGCTGCTGTGATTGTCCCTCCCTTGCCAGACCTAAATTTGGTGGTTTTGGCCATGTCAGCAAATATTTTGATGCCAGATTTCTTGACTGGGCTGAAGAAGCTGGGTGTCCCATCAGAATCAAGTGCATCTCTCACAAATTTCTCCATTTGTTCTTCACCAACATCTACTGTTAGCCATAGAGACTCTTGTGCATCTGATGTTGCATTCAATCCAGTAGATATATTAAGCCCCTCTGGATACAGTTCAGGGTCAAATGGTTTGTTATATTGTTGATGACGTGGCTGGTAAGCGGTGTCTGTAACATGCTCTTCATCACTCTTCAGTGCAGTGCAGAGGCATGGATTTGTTTGTGGACTGTCTACATTACTACGTGTTAGGCCACTTCTTACTCCCATAGCTTTTGCATATTCACTCAGGACTTGTGAGGGTCCATCTGACAAGAGCTAGCTTCTTTCTTGTCAGTCCTACAATCCCACTGCTACCCTTTGAGTCTCTGGTGTCACTTTTCTCTGTTCCCAGGTCACCCTAAATTCCATTGAAAGAACCAGGAGTCGGATGCACAACAAATTCCCCAGCTTCAAAAGCACTGTGCACTCCGGGGAGAGCTAGCATGTCAGTAATGTAGACTGGTATCCCCTGGTGTAGTTGGGCCTCTTTGCAGTAAAGAAGTGTGGCAGCATGGCACTCTGCGTGTTTCCAGTCACCCTCTTGCTCTGCATGGACATTGAGAAGCAGTATCTGCATAACCTGGAGAAAATGATCCCAGAACTTGAATGTAGCAGACTGGGCATTCGTCCATGTCTGAAATTCCTCCAGTCGTGGTAGTATATGGTGAGACACAGCATCATCAAGCTTTTAAATGACGTACTGTAAGGACCCAATGTCTTCAGACTCAAACACCTTTTGAATGTTAGCCAACCTTAGCCAGACTACACGAGTACCCCCTCCCTGCTCGTGACACTGAACAAATTAATAACGTTCCAGAGCACTCAGGGCCTCAGGTGCTAGAGTCAAGCCACGCAGAGCACAAGTGCAGACACATCAGGGTCAGCAAGAAGGTCTCACAATCCTGCGTCTTCCCAGAATTTCTCCGTACACGGAGGGAAACAGCACAGGGTGTGAAAACCACCCAGGCGAATCACGTTGATACCCAATTCATTTGGGAGAGTCTGTTTTCCACTTACTGAGCAACACATACAGCTGCTGATCCATTGTCTGAATGGCCTGCTGCTGCTGCTGTTTCCTTACATTTCAGCGTTGTTGTGTACACTGTGGTCATCTCAACTGGTTTGGCATCCGCATTTGGTGCATATGCAACGGCTGTGTAGCTGCTCTTCTTGGTTGCAAGCTTGTGGTTGAAACCAGTCCAAAATGGAATCCCCCGAGTGTGAACAATATCAACGTCATTTGGCATTGGTAGGACATCACAAGGTAGTCATCTTAAAAGACACCAGGAAAGATCTTGGGCAGTGTTCATTTGTAGGTGAACAGAGTTTATTTTCACAAGTACTTTTTCATGGGGAATTTGTTCTGGGTTTTTCAAATGCTGTATACTGCATAAGAGATCTGTTTGCCCAGGGAGAATAAGTGACTTTTCTTTCCCACATTTCAGTGATATTTGCTGTGATGCTGGACTATCTGCAGACTGTTCTTGAAATACCACTCTAGCCATTGAAATGGAAGGTGTTCTTTCCATCAGTGGTCTCTATATTGATGTCTATATGATCATTGTTCATGGATGACATTTCCATCAGCATGAAGTGGTACAATTCCATTTGAAAGGAACACACCTCCCTGGAGTCTTTCCTCTTCAGTTTTTGCAGTGCTAGTGATGAACTGCCTCACCTCATCATAATTTAGGCAGGATCCATGAAGGTGCAGTCGATCAATTAAATTGTGAGACCCAAACTCATGGTGTAGCTGTGTAGCAAGACTTGTGTGCAGTGGTGTGATAATTTTGTAACTGTTAAGTACTATCAACATGATATCGTGTTGATTCCCGAAAACACTATCAAACTACAGAAAATACTGCAAGAACTCTACACAAAAAGAAGCCAAGTCAGACTGAAAATGAACTGCTCTAAAACGAAATTTATGCAGTCTGATGTCTTGCCAAAAGCCCAAATAATAGTCAAGGGAGAACAAATAAAAGAAGTTGAGCAATACGTCTATTTGGGCCAAGAAATTAACATGCACCACGATCAGGAGGGCGAACTCTCGCAAAGAAAGCAAGCAGGTTGGTGCGCATTCAGTTCTGTCAAGGATGTCCTCCAAGGAAAAATCAACAAGGCAACACGTGCAAACCTCTGCAACTCAACAGTACTGCCAGCAATGTTGTACAGCAGCGAAACATGGGTGCTGACGAAGATAGAGGAGCAACAATTGTCTGTCACGGAGTTGGTGATGGAAAGAATTCTGGGGATTTCAATCCGTGACCGAGTCCCCAATGAAGTGATCAGACAGCAGAATGGAGCGCAGGACATCGTTGTTGAAAGCAGGTACAGTAAAATGTGATGGGTCGGGCATATAACTAGGCTCACTGACAATCGATGGACTGCAGCTGTCGCCTAGTGGTACCCACGGGAACTGAAATGACCACTCAGCCAACCTCCAAAGAGATGGGAAGATTTTATCTTGAAAAGGCATGGCCGCCCATGGAGAAGGAAGGCCAGGATAAGAGAAGAATGGAAGACATGTTGTGATCGGCACAATCTATATGAGGGCTAAAGGACCGATCGATCAAGGTGATCAAGGTTAAGTACGATGCACACTGCAATTGAGGCATCTTTTTGAATAACTTCTGGAGGATGATACTTATTGCTGGCTGAATTGTATGCCTCTGTATCTGTCAACCAGAGGAGAAACTCCGGCACCAATTGGGGCACAAAAGTAGCTGCCTCTGTAAACTACAATCACCTAGCTCTGTGAAATTTGAGGCTTTCATTTTGGCTGTTTCAGATAGAAACAGCATTATACAAAACCACTTGTTCATTTGAAAGTGTTTCATCAGGCTCACTTGCTGGAAGAACATCTACACAAATTTGGATGATTTAAGTTCCTGCTTCAGATTACTAGCAGCTTGGATAGCATCAACTGATGTTGTGATGTTTCATAGAACAGTGGTAGACTTGCCTTGTCCATGCTGTTCATGTAATGAAATTGCAGAACCGCAGTGTTTTTCTAATCTTTCCTGCAATATGCTGCTGGAATAGCTTGCAGTTTTAAGGAAAGTAGGGCTTTATATTGTTGTAGCAGCTTGGACAGGAGAGGAGTTTTCTTGTTGAACATAAGAGAAAGACAGTCTTGTGATGGAGTATTGGTGGCACATCATCTAAACTAGAAAACTCACCTAGTAGATACCAATACAATTCATCTCTCCTTGGGTCTGCTGTCAATAAAAGAGAATTCTTGCCAGTACTGGTGACTTTTGAGAGTTTTTTGCCTTCTTTTGATTTTTCTTGATAAAGAACACATTTTTCAAAGTTTATGAAGTGTCTTTTTGATGTAAGGGACGTGTATCCTCCATGTCTTACATATTGTAACTTCCCTGTGGAGGTAAAATTCCCAATTTATACTGTTAGCATGACTACCACCATTTTTCATTTTGTACAAATAGACATACTTGTGCTAAATTAGATATAAATTAGATCTTTATGTTAGTATGGTAATGGCCCTTTTAGATTGAAGCCCAGTATGAAGCAGTGTATTGTCATCTATAACACTAATACTGACCTGTGAATTAAAAAGCTAGTTTCTAGGCTATTTCAAAGTTTAGTACTGCATGCATAGGCAATTACAAATTAAAATCTTGTACCAGGCAGACTAGATGCTACATTGTATATACAAAAGCTTACAAATGGATTAGCGTTACATTAGGAGTTTATGTACATTTATAGCTACCCAATATGCAGTACAAACTATGGGCAGGCAACTGCTGCCGTGCACAGCCATCAGTGTGAGACTGATCTGGTCAGCACATTTCAATTGAAAATAGAGAAAACTATTCTAATCACTTGTGAGATACTTTGACAATTAAATATACAATGTGAAAACATTTCATGTTAGTATTTTGCAAAATGTTGCTATTTGCCATTTTTGCCATGTGTTAAATAGCTTCATCGTTTCTGGGGGAAAAAAACAACTTGCCCATGCACAACCACTAGAAGAATCTTTTAATACATTGTCTTTTGATAGCTTTGACCAATAAAAACCACCTTCGGGTGTTGAAATTAATGTGAACAGTAGAAGCTGTAGTCATAGTCTGGTTGCAGCGTTTCTGGAATTGTGCGAAAAATTACACTTTCTCATTTTGGGTACTATTGTTTCACCTTGCCTACAGGCTTATGGCAGCACTTGACAGCTCCACATCATACCTCATCTAAATGTACATAAAATAAGCTTTCAAGTAATTTATGATGTGGATGTGGGTACATTAAACTGCCCAAAATAGCCCTTTTTGGGGAATTGCTGCACGCCTATGTTCTTTGCCTGTCCCATGAACCCCACCGTTCCTGGCTGTGTCCATCTCAATAAGAGCTTGGTGCTGAGGGTCCTGCACGGTTACCTCTGGAGAATCACATGCTAACGTGGTTCTGTGGCTGACATTATTGGCACCAAAGTCCCCGTATCCCACTGGATCAACACAAATCTTGTGCCAGAGGTCCAGCATCATCAACTGCAAAAGCCAAAGAGGTTCTATGTCTAACATGAACAGCATTGCAGGCCCAGATCTCTTCTGGGCTGACTGAGGCCAGTGCCAAGGATCAAGCATATTTGCTTCTGAAGCACTGCTTGCCAAAGTGGACGATGTGCCCAGGCCCATCAAGGCAGGGTTCCAGCTCGGGTGACTCTCTGTGCTCCACACAAGTGGTACTGAAGTCCCTGGATCCACCCAACAGAGTCCAGTACGTAGGGTTAAGCTCCGTAAAGAGCTGCTGCCCAATGAGGCTGTATAGCTGGATGGAAATTGAGCTCTGTGCTGTGGTTTGGGGGACTGTGTGTATGCTGAGCCTAGCGGCCTGCTAGGCAAGGCTGAGAGCTTCTTAACGAGGCTGTGATCCCTAACCCTTTTAGCACCCATCAACCCTTAACCAGGGGGCGGGGCTACTCAGGGAGACCAGGACTTTAAAAAGCCCACTCCTAAGTGACTGGATGAGCTAGCAAACAGGAGCGACTAACAGGAGTTTTGCCAGGGAGTTTACAGGGGGAGTGTGAGCAGGGGCTAGAACTCAACATTCTTTAAACTTAAAAGCCAAAACCACCCCCTTGATAAAAACAAAACCTCAACAAAGGAACCAGCTGCAGGAGTAAAAAGAGAATGCAGGCAGAAGTCCAGCAACAGAGTGGGTTTGCAATGACCGGGAGAACCGCACGGTGACTTGCCTGCCTGGTGCGGAGGTTGCGGATCTATCGAGACATCTAGATAGGCTTATGTGTAGTGCCGGGGAGGAGCCGGTGGTCGTGGTACAGGTAGGTACCAATGACATAGGGAAGGATAGGAGAGAGGTCCTGGAGGCCAAATTTAGGCTGCTAGATCAGAGATTGAAGTCCAGGACCTCCATGGTGGCATTCTCTGAGATGCTCCCAGTTCCACGCGCAGGGCCAGTTAGACAGGCAGAACTGCAGGGTCTCAATGCGTGGATGAGACAATGATGTAGGGAGGAGGGGTTTAGATTTATTAGGAACTGGGGAGCCTATACAGGAAGGATGGGCTCCACCTAAATCAAAATGGAACCAGATTGCTGGCACTTAACATTAAAAAGGTTGTAGAACAATTTTTAAATTAAGGGCTGGGGGAAAGCCGACAGGTGCGGAGGAGCACGTGGTTTGGACATCTCTTAGGGGAGGATCTATTAATAGAGAATCTCTATGTCCTAGTGACGATGAGAGGATGGAAAATGATAAAATACAGGCAGGTCTGATCAGAAACAGTCAAATAAAAAAGAGTAATGGCATACTATGCAATCTGCCCACTGATCAGGAACTGGCTTCAGGTCAGGGTTAGCTGTGGCTGGCTTTGAGAAGGTCCCTGTTTCTATTGTAAACGGAACTCTTAATAATAAAGAACCGCGGGGTCAGTGGAGCGCCTGTGGAGCGCTGCCTTGTCCTTTGGGGGATGTGTCTGCCTTGAGGTGAAACGGGAGCTGTACGAGGGATTCAGAAGTGTGCTATTAGACAGGGTGGAGGTGAGATGCCGGGCTGGTTGAAGGCAGTGGGATACAGGCTTTCTCACCTGTAGGGCCTGATTCAGATCTGACGCCCAGATTTGAAAGCCACTGCTGTCCTCTGTCTGACCTGCGTGACGTGAGACTGGGGGAAGGGGTCTCACTCCACTTCCATTTCCCGTATCCCATCAGCAAATGTCAGTACTAAGGGGCAGCCTCAGCTGTGGGGATTTAGATGGGCCCTTGCATTGCATCTTCACGGCTGAGGATGTGAGGGAGATTCCCAAACCTGAGCCATTCTTTTTAAGTGACAAATGTGAGGAACTGTCCCAAATTGAGGTGTCATTAGAGGAGGTTTTGGAACAAATTGATAAACTAATCAGTAATAAGTCTCCAGGACCTGATGGTATTCACCCAAGAGTTCTGAAGGAACTCAAATGTGAAATTGCAGGACTACTAACTGTCATCTGTAACCTATCATTTAAATCAGCTTCTGTACTAGATGACTAGAGGATAGCTAATGTGCCGCCAATTTTTTAAAAGAGCTCCAGAGGTGACCCTGGCAACTACAGGCCAGTAAGCCTAACTTCAGTACTGGGCAAACTGGTTGAAACTATCGTAAAGAACAGAATTGTCAGACACATAGATGAACGTAATTTGTTGGGAAATAGTCAACATGGTTTTGTAAAGGGAAATCATGCCTCACCAATCTACTATAATTCTTTGAGGGGGTCAACAAGCATGTGGACAAGGGGGATCCAGTGGACATAGTGTATTTAGATTTTCAGAATGTCTTTGACAAGGTCCCTCACCAAAGGCTCTTAAGCAAAATAAGCAGTCATGGGATAAGAGGGAAGGTTCTCTCATGGATTGGTAACTGGTTAAAAGATAAGAAACAAAGGGTAGGAATAAATTATCAGTTTTCAGAATGGAGAGAGGTAAATAGTGGTGTCCCCCAGGGATCTGTACTGGGCCCAGTCCTATTTAACATATTCATAAACAATCTGGGAGAAGGGGTAAACAGTAAGATGGCAAAATTTGCAGATGATACAAAACTACGCAAGATAGTTAAGTCCCAGGCAGACTGTGAAGAGCTACAAAAGGATCTCACAAAACTGGATGATGGGGCAACAGAATGGCAGATGAAATTCAATGTTGATAAATGCAAAGTAATGCACATTGGAAAACATAATCCTAACTATACATATACAATAATGGGGTCTAAATTAGCTGTTACCACTCAAGAAAGAGATCTTGGCGTCATTGTGGATAGTTCTCTGAAATCATCCACTCAATGTGCAGCAGCAGTCAAAAAAGCAAACAGAATGTTGGGAATCATTAAGAAAGGGATACATAATAAGCCAGAAAATATCATATTGCCTCTATATAAATCCATGGTACGCCCACACCTTGAATACTGCATGCAGATGTGGTCGCCCCATCTCAAAAAAGATATATTGGAATTGGAAAAGGTTCAGAAAAGGGCAACAAAAATGATTAGGGGTATAGAACGGCTTCCATACGAGGAGAGATTAATAAGACTGGGACTTTTCAGCTTGGAAAAGAGGCGACTAGGGAGGGATATGATAGAGGTCTATAAAATCACGAGTGGTATAGTAAATAAGGAAGTGTTATTTATTCCTTCTCATAACTCAAGAACAAGGGGCCACCAAATGAAATTAATAGGTAGCAGGTTTAAAACAAACACAAGAAAGTATTTTTTCATGCAACTCACTGTCAACCTCTGGAACTCCTTGCCAGAGGGTGTTGTGAAGGCCAATACTATAACGGGGTTCAAAAGGGAGCTAGATAGATTCATGGAAGATAGGTCCATCAATGGCTATTAGCCAGGATGGGCAGGGATGGTGTCCCCAGCCTCTGTTTGCCAGAAGCTGGGAATGGGTGACAGGGCATGGATCACTTGATGATAACCTGTCTGTTCATTCCCTTTGGGGCACCTGCCATTGGCCACTGTCAAGAGGACAGGATACTGGGCTTGATGGACCTTTGGTCTGACTCAGTATGGCCGTTCTTATGTTCTTGAGACCAGGCTGCCCTAGTGGTGGTGTCTCAGAGGGGGTTGAGATGTGTGCGCAGACACAGGTGTGTAGCGGGGGAAGAGGCTTGTGCTGGGCTGTGGGTGAAAAGAGGGCTTCAGCCTTCAGGGCTGTGAAGCTGCAGGACGTTTACTCAAGCCCCTGAGTAAGGGTGACGCAGTTGGTGCCTGTCCACTCTTGGGAAGCTGCTGTGTTTAATTGGTGTAATTCCGAACGTTCTGTGAGGTCTCTGCTCTGTTCTGGAGGCAGCCTTGGCTATTCAGGGATTTGGTTGCTTGGAAAGTGACCCATCAGTTGCCAGGAAAAGATCTCCTGACCCACGAGTCATCCCAGCCACCTTTGTGCCTTTCTCTTCCAGCTGGGAACAGCGAGAGCTACCGAACGGGAGGGTCTATTACGTGGACCATAACACCAAGACCACCACCTGGGAGAGACCTCTGCCTCCAGGGTAAGACACTTTTGAGATACTTGGAGTTTCCGAGGGCAGAGGGGAGCCCCGGATAATAGCTGCCTGGATGGATTGGGCACACAGCAGGCTGCCTGCAAAGGAGAAAACGGGAGAGAGAGATGGTGGGAGAGACGCATCTCCATTTCCAGGCAGGTTGCTGCCTCCTGGAGATGTGTCACATGTTCTCATGCCAGTCCATACTTACTCGCCTCAGTCCCTTTCTATCTGTAGCCCCTCTGAGCCCTTGTTTTCCAGAGCTCTCTCTGGTTCTCTCCTTCTCTCTGTGCCCCGTAAAAGCTGAAAGTGATAAAGCCAAATCATTGTTCTTCCCTTGGCTGCATTTAGACCGGAGTGATCCTAATCAGTGAACGTACTTTAAAAGCCAGCATGCAGGGTGAATGTGAAATAAGGCCTTTCCCACGTCGCTTCCATACCCCTCATCTCTCCTACTTACATACAACACCTCCTGCTAAAACCGGACCTCTGCAGCCCTCCCTGCTGCCCTGTGGTCTTGTCTGAGCTCCTAGGCTACTCTGAGTTTAGACAGGCCCTTACGTGGGTGGTGGTTGTGATGCAGTAGGGGGCTTTCCACGACCCAGTTCCCCAGCATGGCGCTGGCTGGTGCTGTGGACTTGGGCGGGGAGAGGGAGGGAGAAACCTACGGAATCACCAGTGTCACTTCCTTTAGCACCTGGGCTCTCCTTGGACAGCTCCTGTCCTCCAACTACTCAGCAGCGCTACCCAGCTTAACAGGACCTCTGCAAAGAGGCACCATGGCTCCCGTCAGTCTCGTGTCCCGTGGTGCTGAAGTCGTCCTATCCAATGGAATCCGTTCCCTGTGGAGTGAAGGATCCAGTCTGATTGAGACTAGAGCTGCCATGTAAAGCCGGCAGCGCTGGTTCCTCAGAGGGGAGGAGAAGCAGTGTTTGAAATGAGACTGCGGTGGTAGGACTCAGTGCAAAGTCTTGGTCCTGCCGGGACACGCTCGACCACCACAGCTCTTGTAATCCAGTTCCCCCAGAACGGCTCTGGACTCCTTTCTTGCCTGTGAGTTTGGAGACCAGTAACCCCTGAAATGCTGCCGCGAGCCAAAGCCTAGCCCATAGCGCATCCTCTGTGAATGCACTGTGCCCTCTGCTCATCCCGGCACCTCAGATGGCTTCTGTCCTGCAGGTGTCGGAGGCAACTAAGCAACCCGCTGCAGTGGCAGGTGGGGGTACCATAACCCCTGGGGCCCGTCTCTGACACCCCACGGGGAGGGGTTTGTTCCACTCCCAGCTGCTCCAAAGCAGCACGGCGAGAAGCTCGGTACCAGTGGGACGCTGTGCGACCCAGCTCTGCAAGGCACAGAAATGCCACCATCTGCTTGGGCCTTGCTGCTCACTGAGTCTGGCTCCAAAGGCTCCACCAGCGCCTCTCTCATCACCAGCCTCTCAAGACTTCCGGGGCACCCTGTGCCTGGGGTGGGGCAACCCTCTCGGCAGCGGGGCTACACTCCTGGCCACTGAGTGGCTATTCTCCCCCGGCGGGACTGAGTAATTGCTCTCCCTTGGGTCTAGCAGCAGGAATGGAAGCTGAGTCTCCGGCCTTGAAGCCTCAGTTCTAGTGGTTCTCTGGGTCTACTTTGGCGCCAGCCGGGATGGGCTTGAATGCTCACCCCTAAGGCCCTCACAGTAAGAGAACTTGTGTGTCCAGGACACACGCCGTCCCTTTCAGCCTGAGAAGAGTTTTCCTCATGGGGCTTCTCTAGCACCTTGGGATAATCCTTCCCCATGGCTTTGTGGCCCTGTTGACAGGGACCTCCTCCTATTCCTTGGTAGGCTGGGTGATGGCCTGGCTGCGAGTGGCCCATGAAGGGCTGTAAGGCTGGCTGATGGCCTGGCTGCCCATCTGACAGTTGTGAAGGTTCATTTCCTAGGAAGGAAGGTATGTTCCACTGACATTCCTGGTCTCTGAGTTACCAAGTAACCATGGTAAGTCGTGGCCAAGAATCATTGTCAGCCATGAGACTGGGTGCTGCCCCAGGCTGAACCCCTCATGGGGTAACCACAGACAGTATCTAGGAGCTTGGAAAGCAGAACAGCATCTAGCATCTTCTGCTGCCTTGGACCCAGCAGCAAGGGCACCATTTCTCTGCTAGCAAGGGAGCTTTACATTCTTTCTTTGGCTTTTAAACATCTCCATCATCCTCCTCCATCCCTCTGACCTGCCATGTTTGTTCCATCCACGTGTTGCCCTCCAGTTCTCTCTCCAGTGCCCCTTGGGGGACCCCCTGCACTAGGAGCACCTCCCAAGGCTTATTACGAATGCTGCTTCCGCGGCCCAGGGTTGAGCGGTCAGGCTCTGTGTGATGACGGCAGCGCGGGTTTGATTTGCTGTCGTGAACTGCGCTGTGAGATCACAGACCATGCGGGCTCATCCCACGGCTGGGAGCAGGGAGATCTGCCTCCCTTTCTTTCCAGCCACGCACTGGAGCACTCTGGAAGCTAACAGTTTGCTAGGCTGAGCCCTGGGGAAAACCACAAGCATCTGCGGAGCACCCCGACTAGCACGTACCAACGGGTTAGCCAGCCGTGCTAACGGACAGTCAGCTAAGGTGGTAGTGTGTGAGCAAGTGGGTGTCGGGGCGAGCGGAGGGTCTGTATGGGGGGTGGCGAGTACCGTCGGTAATGCCGTCCTGTCTGTGGTGTTTCCAGCTGGGAGAAGCGAGTGGACCCCCGGGGCAGGTATTACTATGTGGATCACAACACCAGGACCACCACTTGGCAGCGTCCCACAGCGGAGTATGTGAGGAACTACGAGCAGTGGCAGACGCAGCGAAACCAGCTCCAAGGGGCCATGCAGCAGTTCAGCCAAAGATTCCTGTACCAGGTAAGGGAAGTCGACATCTCCTCTTAAGGGGTCAGACGGGTGGGACCGTGGAGCAGTTTTCATCGGCCATCCCTGAGCAGCGTATGCGGAATCCAGGCCCTGCTCAGGGATGTTGGCTGTAGTTGTGGAATGATGAGTGAGGGTCTGTCAGACCTGCTAACCAGTGAAGGTGACGTGGGACCCAAACAGCCTCCAGGGTCTCCAGTGACAATACAGCCTTCTCCAGCTACGGCTTGCTAGGACACTTCCCCACACTGCAGTCTGCCCGTTGTATTGGGCGCTTCTCCAGGCAGTTACCAGTCCCTTCTCCTAGTTCCAGAGCCCAGCACTCCTCAGAGGGCCTCTCCAGCTGACTCACAGCCACTGCCCTCATGTGCTGTATCCCTGATCCGCTCCGCTCCAGAGGACAAGAACTGCAGGAACTTCAGAGCAAGGGGTTGGAGCAGCTGGGAAGATCCCAAAAAACACCTCTGCTGCTTCCAAGGCAGGGAGCCAAGTAACCCTGAGGGAACTGGCGTTCCCTCTTTAAAGAGATCCCTAGAACTGTCGGGCTGGAAGGAACCTGGAGAGGACATCTAGCCCAGCCCCCTGTGCTGAGGCAGGGCCAAGTGAACCTAGCCTGTCCCTGACAGCCGTTTGTCCAGCCTGCTCTTAGAAACCTCCAGTGACGGGGATTGCACAGCCTCCCGTGGAAGGCTGTTCCAGAGCGTCGCTGCCCTTAGAGTTAGAAAGTTTCTGCTAATATCCAGCCTAATGATTCATGTTGTCCTGAGCAGAGGCAGCAGGAAATGACCTCAGGCCCTCTCCCCCGGGATGGGGGGAGACTAGCATGGCAGAGGAACTTGCTTTCTCCGTCGACTCCTCTGTGAGTCCCTGGGGCCTTCTCTGGAGTGTCCTGGAGCTGTCCCTGGTGGGATGGCTGCAGGTCTCTGCTGGGTGCCATGCAGAGCTCAGGCCGTTCTGGGAACTGGATCCATGGCAGGAGAGAGGTGCTCGGAGCCCAGCTGGGCCTGACTTTTCCAGCTAAGGCTGTTCCATCCGGGAACCTGTGTTTAGCGAATGGCGTGGCTGGGCTCGGGCAGTGAGGTCACACTCTGTCCCAGGAGACTGGAACGATCAATTCCGAAGCAAGGTAATATACGGGCGGCTCCCCTTCCTGGGTGCTCAGGCAGTGCCTGCTGGGGTGAGGCCAAAGGCCCCCAGAGCCCCAGGGCTAAGCACTCTGCTCAGCAGGCGCCTCCTGCTTTCCCTGCCTCTTTCCTTGGGCTTGAGCTGGACGAAATGGCCACGTCTCCTTGTTGGGGGATGTTGAGCTCTCACCTAGCCCCTGCGGGGATGCAGCTGCCGAGCGCAGAGTCTGGGCTGTGGCAGCTCCTATCCCCTTTGAGCAGGACCCTCCCTGCTATCTCAAGAGCTGGAATTCAAACTTCAGAGTCAGATAGTGACTGGCTGGAGAAATCTGCGGCGAGGAGACTCTCTGGACGGGCCAGTCGGTCCCCAAACCCACCCTCCACCCCTGTTGAGCACCCGTGACCACAGCTGACTCAGCACTTGTGCAGATCAGGCCTAGGTCAGCAGCTGGCAGGCCGCAGACTTGGCCAGTGGAGTCATCAGGCCTGTGCGCTGACCTTTACCCAGGACGCCTCTGCCCCCCAGTGCAAGGACCTCCAACCACTCCCCTGTCAAACAGCCCCTGGCTGAGTCCTGGATCTTACAGGAGGCCTCAGCCCTGGGCAGCGCTGCTCTCCCAGGGCTCCGCAGGGGTGTGATTGTGGGAAGACGCGTGAGCCTCTCCCGGTTCCTGTGTCCACTGCTCCAAGCCCTCCGGTCTGCTCCGATGGCACGTGTGCATGGGCCTGCTGTCCTTGCCAGGGGCAGCGGAGAGCTCGCGGGTGTGAGCATGGGGTCGGAGTGGGAAAACAGCCCTTTCCCCCCCAAGCGAGAGCTCCTGGGTGATGAACTTCTCTTCCCCACGGAGGGAGCCAGGAGGCTGAGCAGTCCAGAGCTATAGAAATGCCCCGTGCAGCTGGCCATGGCCCCTGCATCCAACTCGTGGTGTGCTTGCAGTGTTAGAGCGCGGAGCAACCTGCCTTCCCTGCTCTCAGCTCTTCCTTCCCTTCCAAGCCTGGCCCTCCCTTTCCTTCAGTGAGCTTGCTGGGCTGCCGCAGGCTTCGCTGCCCTCCACGTGCCCATTGCTCTCCTCCAGGGTTGGCAGCGCTGAGTGGGGAGGGGAGTCCATCAGTCCAGAGCGTTGCCTGGGTTCTGAGCGTGAGCCCCCGAGCCACTGCGCTGCAGCCATGCCAGCGCTTTGTGACACACCCCGGCTGGGCAGGGCGGAGGGGACTTCACTTCATCAGGCTAAATCTGGAAGTGATGATACTTTTGCTTCCAACGCTGCTGCCAGGAGTGCTGGCTCCTGCTCAGCTCCCATCCCCAGAGGGCCTTTGGCTTGAGCCCTCCTGGGCCTGCCTGCCTGTGTGGCAGGAGAGGCAGCTGGGCTAGGCTGGCATTACTTAGTCCTGCGGGTGGCCCGGGTTTCTCAGTATCGCTGGCCTCTGTCTAGGGCAGCATTTCTGGGCTTCTCCGCCCGGCAGCATGGA
Source organism: Emys orbicularis (assembly GCF_028017835.1). Taxonomy (NCBI): domain Eukaryota; kingdom Metazoa; phylum Chordata; order Testudines; family Emydidae; genus Emys; species Emys orbicularis. The sequence continues at coordinate 2,615,770 of NC_088696.1, read as the reverse complement.
TGGGGACAGGGCTGTGTCCAGAAGCTGCTCTCTCGTGCTGGGCTGCCTGGCCCTGCCCTGGGGATTTTCCGTCGGCTCCTGCCCTTGGCAGTCTTGGAGCATTTGCTGTGCTGATTTAACTGGGCACCATGTTAGTTTTCCCTTATGCTTCTGTGTTGCCCCTGGGAGCTGGGTCTCTCCCTGGCTGTTAGCAGCCTGGCCATTCCCCCTCGCTGCACATGTGTGGGCACTGTGGGAGCAGCGCGGGGGCTGGCTCCTGCAGCTTTAGGCTTCGCTCGTGTCGCGCTGCCATGTTTGTTCAAATCCGTTATTTTTAGGTCCCAGTGAGGTGATACCTCCAGACGTGACTCGGCTGGCTCTCTGGCAGGCTGCTCCGTGCGTCTGTCTGAGCAGGGAGGGGCAGCTGAGACAGCCCGCCGCATGAGCCAGGATTTCTCAGCGTGGCCATGGCCTGCTCACCCCAGCCCCTGCTCGGCAGATTGTGTGTGGGGAGAAGGGGCCTTGACTGCCGTGGGTTCTGTTTGTTCCCAATCCCGTGTCCTGTCTCACCCCACCGGGATTTCACATGGCCCCTCGGGTTCACCTGCACCCTCTGACACAAGGGCAGTTCCGTCGGCAGGCAGCCGGAGATGCCGCGTGCCTTGACCACGGGGCTCTAGGCAGCCCTGTGGCTCAGAGTGGAAGCTGTGTGTGGACGTCCGTCGTTTCCCCGTGGGGCGGGGAAGGGGTTGGCAGTGCCATGGTGTTTCCCTGAGCCGCGGTAGGGTTTCTGTGCATGGCGCGCTGCTCCCTTCCTCAAACCAGTCGGCTCTGGATCTGGGGCCTGCCTCGCAACGTGAGCCCCTAACGCCCACACTTTAACGTTAGGAGGGGAAATGAAAAGGCCGTTTTAGTAACAATATGTTTCTTATTTAACGCTGAGAAGTGTATGCTGAGCCCCCCACTCTCCTGAATCCTGGCCTGTTTGGTCTGGCGGGCCATCCCCAGGAGACGTCCCAGCAAAGCCGGGGAGGGGGGTTAATCTAAACAGTGCCAGGCCAGCAGCCCCCAGTCCAGGCTGCTCCGCTCGCCCTGAGCCAGAATAAAGGTGCTTTGTGCAGTGGACCTGTTGGGGGTGGGGACGTGCAGGGGGCTCAGGGAGACGCCTGTCTGTGCAGGCATGAATGTTTCCTCAGTTGGAGTGCATCTCGCACACTGCCGCTCGCTTTCACAGCCCGCTGCGAAGGGGGAGGCGGGGGAGGCTGCAGGCTGAGCCAGGAAGCGCTGGGCGTGGACAGGGCTTGTGGGAATGATTTCATTGGAAAGGCCTGCGCTATTTTTTCCCCTCTTGTGTGTGGTTCTTGGAGAAGGTTGGAGGTGTAACTGTGGTGGTGATATCAGTCGCCTTGGCCAGCAGGAGCAGAGCAGCTGTGCACAGCTGGATGTTCCAGCAAGCCCTGCTCCTCTCTCCCATGGCCCCTGCTCCTGCTGCCCCGGCCGTGGTTTAGCGTGGGCATTTTTCACCCCGAGCGTGCAAGTTGCTTTTAGTTCCTTAGCAGCAGGCTGTTTTCCTGTGCTGAGAGTTGGGGTTGAGAGGAGAGCGGGGAGCCTGCCCCCACCTCCCTGCTCATCTCACTCCCGGCTCTTGATAATCTCTGTGTTGTTTTGTATTTTTGCCCCCTCTGCTGTCTCCAGTCGTCCGGCGCCCCGTCTGACAATGATCCTCTGGGCCCCCTTCCTCCCGGCTGGGGTAAGTACCAAGCCTTCTCCCCTGCTCTCTCACTTCTGCTGCTCACCTGGCACCACCCCCACTCCATCGCTAGGGCTTGAACCCTTCCTGCGCCGTCCGTCCCTTCCAGCAGCACCTTTCCGCTGGCTGGCTGGCTGCTCTTGGGGGGCAGAACCTGTGTTCTTGGGGACTCGTTCCCTCTGCGTTACTGGCGGGGTGTGTGAGCATAGGGAAGATGACCATGTCCCACCGTCCATGCTGCCTGTGGGGTGGATCTGCCAGATATCCACCCCAGCCTGGACTTTAAATCCAGCAGTTTGAGTCCAGAGGTGCCCAGCTCTCTGGGTTTGCTCCCTGTTGACTAAACCCAGCAGCATCTGTGATTGTTGCCTGGACTCGAGGAGGGGTTGGAGAGGTTGGCTCTTTTGCCTGGCTCTCTCTGCCGGGGTCAGCTCCCCCGTTGCATTTGGGAATGGGAGGAAAGGCTCCGCCACGGGGGAAGGCCTCTTGCTGATGGTGTCCAGCAGGAAGTCTACATTGGGAATTTGCTGTGGTCCGTTCTCGGTGCCATTGCTTTCCACTGGGCTCCACCAGGCACCTGCCTTTTTCGTGTCACATCTGAACTAAATGACGCTAGCCCAGAGTGAGGTGGGTTGTGGGTAATGCGGGGATGGGACAGCCACTTAGTGGAGATCTAGGGAGTGGCAACAGCGTGTGCCCAGGGGAGTATCCCGTGGTACCGGAGAGAGCTGGACAGGAGCTGCTGCTGAGACTCTGGGGGATGATGGGCACGGATGGGGGACATGGAAGATCCCGGGAGCGCTGGGCCGGTTTGAAATGGGGTTTCTGAACCAGGGTGTGGAGCAGAGAGAGCCCCGTGTACGCAAGGGGGTGCCCTGGAGGCGCTGCTAGGACAAGGCAGCCTGTACAAGATGTGCCCCCCGCCCCACTTCTCAGGTAACAGCTCCGCTGGGCGATTGCTCCAGCTGGGCTGAAACCTGGGGGGGCGGTGGGGCGGGAATCACCCCCCCTGCCCCCAGGGAATAATCGAGTTTGGGGGTGGTGGTTATGAAGCCTGGACCATGGGGCTGCAGAGGGAACAGGAGCCATTGCCCGGGTTTGCTGGCAGGCGCCGTTACCACTGTATTCATGGCATGTGACACTCAACGGGAGGGTTTTGCAAACCTCAGTGAGGATGGAGACACAATACAAAGGTGACTAGAGACGTGGACAAAGGCCAGGTGCTCTAATAACCCACCCCGCAGCAGCTGGCTGGGCGGACGGCCTGGGTAGGAGTGCTGCCCCCAGGGAGCGACATGGAGACTTGGGGCTGGACATGCAGATGTGGCTGGGGAGTGTCTGGGTCCGAGGACCTCAGCACCCGAGGCCCGTTAGCGTCGTAGGGAGATTGGAGCAGGGCTGCAGGGGCTGGAGGAGGGGTTAACAGCCTGCTGACGGGACTGCTGCTGGCAGCAGCTGTTTTCCTATCTTGACACCAGGGAAACTGTCAACAGCTACTTGGGGTGTGAGCCCCGGGGCTGGGGGGACCATAGAGTGTGCGCCAAAGAGAGGCCAGAGGGTGAAACAGAGAAGGAAAATGCAGGGTGGCTATCGGACCAGCATCCTGGCAGCCAGATGCACCAGGCTGTCAAGGGGGCAAGGTGGAAACCCAGCTGCTTGAGTCATTTAATACTGTCCTGGGCAAGACACCTGGCATGAGCCCAGCCCTGACCCTAGTTGGTGAGATGGACCTAACAGAGCTTCCCCATCCCTGACATCTGAAATCCTTATACCCTGCTGGCTCGTGTCTTTTCTGAGGGAGCCCCCTTTAATTCCGTGCATAGTACAAGCGGGCGGGGGGGGTGGGCTGTGGGCTGGATGGGGGCCCGGCTGGGCCGTGGGCTGGGGGGGAGGGTGTGTGGCCTGGCTCAGATGTGGGCTGGGTGACCCCAGGGCCCCGGGGTGGTGGCCTGGCCACGCGGGGCCATGGAGGAGCTGACAGTCCAAGGGAGAGCCCAGCAAGCGCTGCTGCATGCAGGCGGCTCAGGGCAGCGCTGGCTCGGTCAGGTTTCTGGGTGCTGCTCCCTGCAGCCGCTGCGGTGCTTGGGCCCTGTGCAGGAGGGGCATTGGCCTGGGTCACTCGAGGGCTTCCAGCAACTCTCCGCTTGTAGCACTAGCCCGAAGTAAGGCCCCTGTGAGTGGAGCAGGGGCTGTGGGCAGGAGCTGGCTCCCAGGTGCTCTCAACCACCAGCCCCGGCCTAACTGGCTCCCTGCCCCCTGCTTCTGGCCCTGATTTATTTCCAATAACCTTGTGGTCTCAGTAAGGAGAGTCTGGCATGTCCTGGGCTGCTCTGTGCATCCGGCTGAGAGCGCAGTCCAGCCAAAGCCTGCAGCGTGGGAGCAAACACATGAGCTGCCTTAGTGTCCAGGCGGGAAGGGGGAAGGGAGCCTGCTTCCAATTAGCGCTACAGCCTGAGCCACCCTCCAGGAGGTGCCTGGGACTCCTGGGAGCGTCCTGCTTCCCCAGCTCAGCCTCTGGAGCAGCGAAGAGCAGTGGGAGGAGGGGGAGCTCCCAGGAGTGGGAGGTGAGCAGGGCCACACGCTCAGCGTGCTGCCGCTCCCGCAGCTGGGCCTCTCCAGCGAAGCAGCAGGGCAAATGCTGTGACTGGGGAAACTCTGCTCCTCCCTGTAGTCTGTGCAGGAGCAGGCGGGGCTGGCGGCCCACAATAGGGCCAGTGCCTTGGGGGTGCCCGCGGGCAGGGCCTCCGTGCAGCGTGGCTAGGGGCAGGGGTACCTGGGAGCATGCGCAGTTGTGTGGGGTGTGCGTGTCTGTGTGTATCGGGAGGCGGTTGTGTTTGTATACGACAGTACGTGTATCTGGGTCTAGAGGAGAGGCAAAGTGATGACAAGGGGTGTGCGTGAAGGGGGGGGTGTACCTGGAGTATACGTACATATAGAGGTGTACGGAGGGCTCAGGAAAGCTGTACATGGAGAGCTCTTTGTTTGGACGGGGGAGGGTGCCTCGGTGTGTACATGGATAGGCTGTTGGTTTGTGAACTCTAGGGGAGCGTAGGGGTGTGTGTGTGTGTGTGTGTGTGTGTGTAAAGTGGGTGTGGGGGAGGCATGTGTGGTGCATGTGGCGGGTGTGTATGGGGGGAGACCTGTGCATACACTGGGAGTTTAAGGGGCGGGTGTATAAAGTGGATGTTTCTGAGGGAGGTGTGTGTTTGCTGAGCGGGTTGTGCATGCAGTGGAGGGGTGTGGGAGGTGTGTGCATGTGATGGGTGGAAGGGGCATGAATGGGGCGCATGCAGCAGGGGAGTGGATGGGGGAGGCCTGTGAGGGGGTTCATGCAGTGGGGGAGGGATGTGGGTGGAGGAGAGGGGTGCATATGCGGCGCATGCAGCGGGAAGGGGAAGGGGTGTGAGGGGTGTGCATGTGGCCAGGGGGAGGGATTCAGGTGGGGGGGGCAGGGGTGTGTATGTGGCTCATGCAGCGGGAAAGGGAAGGGGTGTGAGGGGTGTGCATGTGGCCAGGGGGAGGGATTCAGGTGGGGGGGGCAGGGATGTGTATGTGGCTCATGCAGCGGGAAGGGGTGTGAGGGGTGTGCATGTGGTCGGGGGTGTGTGTATGTGGCTCATGCAGCGGGAAGGGGAAGGGGTGTGTGGGGTGTGCATGTGGCCAGGGGGAGGGATTCAGGTGGGGGGGGCAGGGGTGTGTATGTGGCTCATGCAGCGGGAAGGGGAAGGGATGTGAGGGGTGTGCATGTGGTCGGGGGGGTATATATGCGGCGCATGCAGCGGGAAGGGGAAGGGGTGTGAGGGGTGTGCATGTGGCCAGGGGGAGGGATATGGGGGGGGGCAGGGGTGTGTATGTGGCTCATGCAGCGGGAAGGGGTGTGAGGGGTGTGCATGTGGCCAGGGGGAGGGATTCAGGTGGGGGGGGGGCAGGGGTGTGTATGTGGCTCATGCAGCGGGAAGGGGTGTGAGGGGTGTGCATGTGGTCGGGGGTGTGTGTATGTGGCTCATGCAGCGGGAAGGGGAAGGGATGTGAGGGGTGTGCATGTGGTCGGGGGGAGGGATACAGGTGGAGGGGGCAGGGGTATGTATGCAGCACATGCAGGGGGGCTGGGAGGCGTGTGCACACCCATGTGGCAGGACAAGGCTAGTTACAGCACTCTTCCCAGAAGCTGCCCATCCTGTATCTCTGCGTCTCTGTGCCCCGGCCCGGCCGGGCCCCGAGTGCTCAGGGTGTTGAGCTCTGTGTCAGGTGCCAGGGCCCGTGGAGCGTGGGCGGGGACCCTGCTTTGCGGGACATTGTGAGTAGTTGCTGCTCTTCCTTCTCATGCTCCATTTACCCCAGCCTTAGACCAAAGGTTTTTCCTAGAGCCGGGCTGCAGGGGAATGCCATCCCTTTGCAAGGAGCGGGGGGGCCCAGAAGCACTGGCCCCAGGCGATCCCCTGCTCCTGGGGAGCTGAGAGTTACAAAAGGCCCTTGTGCGCTGTGCCCCGGGTGTGATTGCAGTGTGTGGAGATGTCCCCGCTAGCTCTGACCTCACTAGCCTCAGTGCGGCTGGACCAGCCCACCTGCACCCTGGCCGTCTCGGGCATGGCTAGCCCACACTGCAGCCATGTGGCTGCATCGTCACTGCAGGTATCAGGTTTGTCTACACGCGCTGCAGCCGCACCCTTGACCGCAGCGTCGCCGTTCCCTGAAAGGCTTGAGGCCAGCGCGTGCTCCCCTGGGCTAGTGCAGAGCCGTGCGAGTGGCGCGAATGGGCCGAAGGGGGCAGGGTAACACTCTCTCTCCCTCTTTCTCTCTCAGAAAAGAGACAGGACAACGGGCGAGTGTATTACGTGAACCACAACACGCGGACCACCCAGTGGGAGGATCCTCGCACGCAGGGGTAGGTCGCCACCTTTGCTTGGCTAGGTCACGCTCTGGCGAGTGGGCCCCTAACCACAACAGAGCTTTGTGCTAGTAACCTCACGTCTGAGAGCTCAGGACATGGGCTCCGGAGCAGTCCTGCAAACAGACACCTGCCGGCAGGGGGCCCTGTGGAAAAGGCATCAAGTGCCAGGAACTGCAGCAAGGCAGTGCCCAAGCAGGGGTGGGGGCACGCTGGTTTCCCCTGGGAATCCTGTCTGAGACTATCTGCCAGGCCCCAGACTAGGAGGCAGCCACAGCCCAGGCCCCCACGCAAGGGGAACACTCTGGGCTGGTTTGGGCAGGAGGAGGCACTTCCATGTAGGCCCCCTGAGGTCCCTGCCCCCTCCTACCGCATGGCTCTGTGCTCGGGTTCCCTCCCCACGCTGGGCCAGTGCAGCCAGAGCGAGTCCTGGGGGTGTCCCTGCGGTGGCTGGGGGTGCTGTGCTGTGCTCCCCATTGGGCACTTCTCCTGGGAGACGGCTGAGTGCAGCATTAGCTGGAATCCATCTCCTGGGCTGAGATCACACGGTGCAGGGCTCCTGGCCCAGGGCTGAACCAGGTCCCCGCCAGTCCTGCAGCATGGAAGGGCTTCCTGGGAGCCAGGCCAGAGCTGCAGCTACAAGGAGACTCCTGGGGCTTAGGGGAGCGGCACAAGGCGTGAGGGGCTGGGGGCCAGGAGCTGCACTTGTTCCCAGCCTAGGGGGTGCCGGAGCAGGCCATGCCAGGGGAACGGGACCCTCTTGCCCCCAGTATGCCACGTGTCCAGGAATCTTTTCCTTGTGCCGGGCAGGATGATCCAGGAGCCGGCCCTGCCGCCTGGCTGGGAGATGAAATACACCAGCGAGGGGGTGCGCTACTTTGTGGATCACAACACTCGCACCACCACCTTCAAAGACCCCCGCCCCGGCTTTGAGTCTGGGTAAGGCGCTTCCTGCCAGGGCCCCTCCTCCTGTCACTGCCGCGTGCTGCCGGGCGGCTCGCGCCCGGGCTAGGAGCTGGGTCCTCCACTCTGCCTGTGGTTGGCTCTGTAGCCTTGGGCCACTCCCACTTCCCCCATCAGGAGGGGCGAGGCTGTCATGAGGCGCTGGGAAGATGCCAAGTGCCGCTGTTAGTGCGGGACCCTGTGCACCTGCAGCGTGGCCTGGGGCCACTGGGTCGAGTAACGGATGGCTGGTGGTTGTGCCGCCCCACTCCCCGATACCCTTGGGCTGCTGGGCGCGCTCACGCTGGGCTGCTGTTCCCCTAGTGCCCAGCTGTGCAACGGCTGGCCAGGCCCAGCCACGGAGCAGGTGGTGGCTGCTGTATTGTGGGGGAGCTCTCCTGGCTGGGGCTGGGGCACGGCTCCCGGAGGTTCTCAGCCAAGGCCCATGTGTTTGCTCCTGTAGGAATAAGCAGGGGGGTTCCCCTGGGGCTTACGACCGAAGCTTTCGCTGGAAATATCACCAGTTCCGCTTCCTGTGTCACGTGAGTACTGGGGAGCGGGGCACGGGGGTCAGGACAGCCTCTCGCTCAGCCAGGCTGGGGGCTGGAAGGGGTGCGGGCGGCTCACTGAGAGGGCAGAGCTGTGCTGACTCTGAGCCCAGTCCCTGTGTTTGGTTCCAGTCGAACGCGCTGCCCAGCCACGTGAAGATCAGCGTTTCCCGGCAGACGCTCTTCGAGGACTCCTTCCAGCAGGTGAGTCCCTGCGCAGGGAGGGCCACAGGCAGAGCATGGCTCTCTGAAGGGGGCCGTGTAAGAGGGTACCAGGGATGCAGGAGCCGGGCTGGCCCTGGATATCGGGGCAGCCCCTGTGGGTGACATGGCCCATCTCTTCCCCCTCGTAGATTATGAACATGAAGCCCTATGATCTGCGGCGCAGGCTGTACATCATCATGCGCGGTGAGGAGGGGCTGGACTATGGCGGCATTGCGAGGTGAGTCCTGCTGAGCGAACGGGACAGCCTGCCGGGAATGCCCTGCATGGGGCCCAGGGAGAGGCTTGGGGCTTTCACAGGGCAGAGCTCGGGCGCGTGTTCCTCTCCCAGGGCCCTGCTCAGCACCTGCTGCGACAGAGAAGCCCAGGGCACGTCCTGCTGGGTTTGAATGAGAAATGGCCTGAATCCTGTGTGCACCACAGTAACAAAACCGAGCCAGATGGCTCCCCTCCGGGCTCTGCCTGCGCCCCTGGGGCTGCGGAATGGGGGGGGGGGGGCTCTGCCTGCGCCCCTGGGGCTGGGGAATGGGGGGGGCTCTGCCTGCGCCCCTGGGGCTGGGGAATGGGGGGGACTCTGCCTGTGCCTCTGGGGAATGGGGGGGGGGGGGCTCTGCCTGCGCCCCTGGGGCTGTGGAATGGGGGGGGGCTCTGCCTGCGCCCCTGGGGCTGGGGAATGGGGGGGACTCTGCCTGTGCCTCTGGGGAATGGGGGGGGCTCTGTCTGCGCCCCTGGGGCTGGGGAATGGGGGGGCTCTGCCTGTGCCTCTGGGGAATGGGGGGGCTCTGCCTGCGCCCCTGGGGCTCTGAGGAAAGCCTCATGGTGCAGCGTTCGGCCAGAGAAGGAGTCTGTGTCGCTGCTGGCCCCAGCCTGCCTCTGCCTGGGTGCTTGGCTTGGTGCTAACTCTTCTTCCTCCCTCCCTCCCCTCCCCCCCCCCCGGCTCCCTGGTGTCCTCGTGTCTGTCACACCCCAACTCCTCCACGGTGACCCTGCTCCCGTCTCTGGTCCGTGGGCTCCTGCTCTGTCTCTCTCTGTGTCCTGCCAGTGGTTTTACCCTATGGTAGGTTACGTCATGCTGTTCTACCACAGGGTAGAACCACGGACAGGATACCGGGCGCTTTCTGCGTTGGAGGACGACTCGTCTCCCTGAGCTGCTAGGGAGGACCAAGGCAAAGACCATGCGCCTCTCCTGTGCTTCTCCATGGAGCTAATGAGCCAGGAAGGGGCAGTGTTCCCTGCACAGGAGCCACGGGAGACAAGGCCCATGAGGGGAGAGGGGGCGGAGACAGGAAGGGCACATACATGTGCGTGTGCTTTGGGCGCGGGCAGGGGTATGTGGGTGTGCGTGTGTATGTGCTCTGGGGGCAGGCAGGTGTGTGTGCACTGGGCTTGGGTGTGTGTGCGCAGGCGTGTGCACATATGTGTGCATGTGCTCTGGGTGTGGCCAGGCATATGTGGGGGTGTGTGTGCAGGCGTGCGCATGGGGGGTTGTGTCTGTGCTCTGGGCGCGGGCAGGCCTGGGGGGGGGGGGGTCGGGTGTCTGTGCTCTGGGCACGGGCAGGCCTGGGGGCGGGTCTCTGGGCATGGGCAGGCCTGGGCGGGTGTCTGTGATCTGGGCGTGGGCAGGCCTCGGGGGGGGGGAGGGGGCGGGTGTCTGCTCTGGGCGCGGGCAGGCCTGGGGGCGGGTCTCTGGGCCTGGGCAGGCCTGGGCGGGGGTGGGGGGGGTGTCTGTGCTCTGGGCGCGGGTATGGGTGCACTGGGGGTGGGCAGGCATGTGGGGTTTGTGTGTGGGCGGGTGGTGAGTGAGTGGGGGACAGGCAGGCAGGCAGGTGTGTGTGGCTGGTGGGAGTGTGCAGACCTGGGCAGGGGGACGTGTGTGTAGGACAGGCGTTCCCTGGGGCTCCCGGCACCCCCGCCAGGCCAAGGGCCGATGCCAGTGAGTGCTGGATGCACCAGGGCCCACGTTCACTGGGATGTTTTCCAAGCCTTTGTCATGCTGCTGTCTCCTAAAATGCTTCCCAGGCTACACGTAGCAGTTCTGAAATGCAGCTGCCTCTGGGGTGGAGGCTGACCTGGGATAGTGGGGACCCCCCTCCCCTCGCTGTCTCAGAAAGGGCCCAGCAGAGCCGTGCTGGTGTGTATGGGGTGTGCTGCAGAAGAAGGCATGCGTGGGCTGAGCAAAGGCGTCTGGGTTGCTCCCTTTCCCCAGGTGAAGCTTTTGTATGCAGGGGCCAGTAGGCCCAGGCCCGCCTGCCAGCTGCCCCCCAGAGCCCGGGGCCTGCTGCCTGGAGAGCAGGAGTGGAGCGGCTGAGCTCTGCCCTCTTGGGGGCGCCGAGCACCCCCGTCACTGTGCTCTGGTCTCTCGTCCCCCAGGGAATGGTTCTTCCTCTTGTCCCACGAGGTGCTCAACCCCATGTACTGCCTGTTCGAATACGCCGGGAAGAACAACTACTGCCTGCAGATCAACCCCGCCTCCTCCATCAACCCTGACCACCTCACCTACTTCCGCTTCATCGGCCGCTTCATCGCCATGGTGAGCGCCCCGGCGCCGGGCGGAGAAAGGGGCCAGTCAGTGAGGAGAGCAGGCCTGGCCCCACGCATGGCAAGCCATGTGGGGAGGAGGGGCTGGGATTGGCCACTTAAACCCGAAAACGTTCCAAGCCTTGGCCCCGGAGGGGGAGCTGCCTGCCCAGCTCCTTGGAGGGCCAGCAGCAAGCAGGCTGGCCCGGGTTGGGTGTGCAGGAGCAGTTGGGGCCCAGCCTCGACTTGGAGGGTGGGGAGGGCATAGATGGCACCAAAGGTGGCTCCATCCCAGAGGCCAGGACTCGGAGGGGAGGAGCCGTGTGCTTGGCCGGACTGTGGGCTTCACCAGATCCGCAGCCTCAGGAACAGCTTGGGGGTCAGGGTGCACTGTGAGTGGGGCGGGGGCGTGGGGCTCTGGGGTCTGTGTCTGGGGTGGAGGTGAGCGGGATGTCTCAGTTGGGCTGTGTATTGTGGGGCGAGAGTAGGGCCTATGTATCAGAGGAGGCACATCGGGCTGGCTGGAGGGGGGGGTCTATCGGAGGAGGTTCGGGGGGATGTTCAGGTAGCGGGGAGGTCTGTGTATTGGAGGTGGTTCAGGAGGGAGGTGGCTGGAGGGGGGAGGGGATCTGTGTATTGGAGGAGGAGGCCAGAGGAGGTTCAGTGGGTGGCCGGGGGGAGGTCTGTGTATTGGCCGGGGGGGGTCTGTGTATCGGAGGAGGCACATTGGGGTGGCCAGAGGGGGTGGGCCTGTGTATCAGAGGAGGTTGGGGGGGGGTGCCTGTGTATCGGAGGCGGTTCCCGGGGCCTTGCCCAGCTGTACTGCGGGGATGTGCCCAGCTCCTTGGCTGCCACCCCAGTGTCCCAGTGGATCTGCAGCTTTGGGGGCTATTTTTGCCCCAACAACGTGAGATTTTCCAGCTGCCCAAACGCCAGCGTGACTCCCCCTGTCTCTGGTGGCCTGAGCCCAGCCTCATCTCCCCACGGCCTGGGGCTCAGGCCTGGCGGGGGCTGGGGCTCAGAGTCCCCTGACTCTGGGATCAGCCCCTCCATGGTGCCATGCTCAGGAAGCTGGTACGTTCTTCCCAGGTCTCCCCCAGCTGCCCGGCCCTGCTCGGAGCAGAGCCGGATCCCCATAAACTCCCCAACTATTAATCACCGCTGGGCTGCTTCAGACAAGCGTCTGCATTGTTTTTGGCTGCCTTTGCCTTGAGGCTTCTGGAAGCCAGGATCCAGGGCGGCCACAGCAGGGCTGTTTAAACAAGTGCTCTTAATAGAGCTGCAAACGGAGAGGGAGACGCCATGGAATTGGGGGTGGGAGGGAAGTTGGGTGCTCTGCACTCCCGGCGCTGCAGGCAGGACTCCAGGGCTGGGCTGTGTCATCATGAGGGGCCACGTTCTCCTAGTCACGAGCCTCTGGGACCTGTCCCCCTGTCCCCCTTGCTGGCTGTGCTCCGTGGTCCCAGGAGGCTCAGGGTCCCGCTTGGCTCACTGGCTAGCCTCAGGGTCCCCCGGCATGCGGCTCCCCCAGCCACCTGGCGGGAGAGTGTGTCGGGTGCTTTAGTCGCTACGTTCCGCCGGCCTAGCTGCCGCTTTTGGCAGCGTCCGTGGCCATGCTGGGACCCAGAGCCTGTGACCGGGGTGTTCTCTCCCGCACAGGCGCTGTATCATGGAAAATTCATTGACACTGGCTTCACGCTCCCCTTCTACAAACGCATGCTTAACAAGAGACCCACGCTGAAGGACCTGGAATCCATCGACCCTGAGTTCTACAACTCCATCGTCTGGATCAAGTCAGTGCCTCTCCCCTGTCAGCCTAGGGTCACTGCTTCTCTAGGGGTGATGGGGTGAAGTCCCCATACAGGATGGTCTCTGGCCACACTCCAGGGCTCAGTGTGCTGAGGATCCTGCCTCGGGCCTGGTGTATCAGACCCACCAACGCCTGCACATGAGCTTGTGAAATCTCCAAGCAGCTGCAGAAAAGCCAACCGTACCAAGGCATGCAGCTTGGTCACATGACCCCAGGGTACCCGTAGGGAGTGCTGCCGCCCCCATCCTGCCAGATCTCGCCTTGCTGGGTACAGCCAGGCTAATGTTCCTTGTGTCGCTTCTCCCCCAGGGAGAACAGCCTGGAGGAGTGTGGCCTGGAGCTGTTCTTCATCCAGGACATGGAGATTCTGGGCAAGGTGACAACACACGAGCTGAAGGAAGGAGGGGAGAGTATCCGGGTGACGGAGGAGAATAAGGAAGAGTATATCATGTGAGTACCAGTGCCTGGGCTCTCCCCCAACCTTGGCATGGAGTGTGGGGCTCGGGGGCATGGGGCTGCTCCCGGGGCTACTTGGCTTTGACGTGGGCAGCAGACAGGAGGAGATGGGCTGTGGGCTGGGTGGCCCTGCCCCAGCCCTGAGCGCTCAGTCGGGATCTGGCTCTGGGGGTGGGGCGGGGTTGCCAGCACTTTGAGAGGGGAGGTAGAGCATTGGGGGAGGTTCTTATTTCCCTCTGCCCCAGGCCCTGCGGCTGCAGCCGCTCAGCTGCCTGCCCACCACAGCTTGGAGTGCTGCTGGTTCAGTGCTGAGTTGGGCCCAGGCAGCAGCAAAATCCCCCAAACCCGGTTCGAGTTGGTGCATCCCTGTGGCCAGGCCAGGCCAGCCTTGTGGACAGGCGTCGCCAGCGCACCCACGACAGCAGGTCTCTGTTCCCAAAGTGCCCTCTGCCAGCAGGCCTCAGAGAGCCACCGCTCTGGGCTTTGGGAGGCAGGAACACCACACAAGAAAGGATCGGGAGGAACCTTGAGAATTTGCCCGGCTCCTCTCCCCTGCACTTGCCCTGCTGCTGGCCGGGAACATCAGAGGTTCAGACAGCAGGGCTCTGGGAGTTGGTTGCGGGTACCATGTCTGAGAGCTTGGCTGGGGTGCGCCCCGGGTTGCATGTCTGCCCTTGCAGGCTGCTGACGGACTGGAGGTTCACGCGGGGCGTGGAGGAGCAGACCAAGGCCTTCCTGGATGGCTTCAATGAGGTGGCGCCACTGGAGTGGCTGCGGTACTTCGATGAGAAGGAGCTAGAGGTGAGTCAGCGAACTGCTGGGTCTCCGCGCCCCTGGCTGGGCGAGTCCCGAGCATTGGTGCTCGCTGTCCCACAGCAGAGAGGTCCTAGCATCAGCTGGGGCAGGAGGGGCTGCCGGCTAATGGCCAAGAATCCACCCCAGTCTGGCTCAGGGCCTAGTGAAAATACAGTTTGTATTTAACTCTGCTCCTGAAATGCTGCCCTGGCAGGGGGGCATTATCCGGACACAAGCTCTCGTGCCGCCTGCTGGAAGTTGTCAGGCCTGTAGAGCAGGTGACCTACTGCCGGGCTGGCCCCTACCGAACTGGAGACTTCCTGCCGAGCCCCTGACTTCTCCAGTGCCTGGGTCGCGGGCGGAAATGGAACCCCGCTGCCTAGTCTGACCCTGGAGGAACTAGTGCATGTGCCACTCCAGCCATTCTCCCGCTTAGAGTGCGGGTGGGGGAGAGTCTGTGGTTGGCTGCTGACTTGTCCCCTGGTTCCCTAGCTGATGCTCTGCGGCATGCAGGAGATGGACATGAGCGACTGGCAGAAGAACACCATCTACCGGCACTACACCAAGAACAGCAAGCAGATCCAGTGGTTCTGGCAGGTGAGCCTGAAAGGCACCTGGGAGCCATCCCGAAGGGAGTGGGGTTGGGAGGCAGGATCAGCCTGGCTCCACTGCTCACCAGCCTCCAGGCAGAATGAGATGAAACCGAGCACATCTCCAGCACGAGGGCTTTGGTCGTAGCTGGCAGCGGCTCCGGAGTTGCTCAGGGCAGCAGGCAGCACTTAGTGGTCAGCCTGTTTCCAGCAATAGCTGCTGCTCTGGGGGAGGCAGGATGGGAGACGGTGACAAAAGAGGCTGGAAATAAAGCAGCCCCAATTCAGGTGTGTCTTCTCCTCAGTGAGCAGTCAGGACAGAAGGGGAGCAAACTGGTCCTCAGCCAGGGCAGTGCGGGGTAAAGCCCGTGTCCGGGAGACTCAGGGTCGGGCGTGGAGTCATCTCTCCTGAGGATTCTCAGGCTGGGCGCTACTCCCATCCTGCACCCCTGTGGATCGTAGATTAGATCCTGCAGCCTCAGCGTCTGGGGGATGCTCTGTGTTTTGTGGTTTGGTTTCCTGTTGGAGCTGGACAGGAGCCACTGAGGCAGGAGTGAGAGATGCTGCCCCCCCGCCCCCCAATCCCAAGCCCCATTGCTGAAGCTAGGAGCACACAGGTGATGGCAGAATCCCTGTCTCATTGCATCTACTCTGTTGGTTGCAGGTGATTAAGGAGATGGACAATGAGAAGAGGATCCGGCTTTTACAGTTCGTTACAGGGACCTGCCGCCTACCAGTTGGAGGATTCGCAGAGCTCATTGGTATTTATTTCCCAGCTGCCCCAGGGTGCACAGGAAGGGGGCAGGGGGATAAAGGGGAGAGAGACTCACGATAGTCCAGTGGTGTGGAAGGGCGGGGTGCAGAGGTGGGCAATGTTATGACTGTTATACTCGCCTTTCCGCGGTACAGCTCAGAGCATTTACAAAGGCAGGGAAGTAAGCTAAGGCACAGAGAAGGGACAGAATTCCCCCCAGCTCTCACATTTTTAACCAAATGTTGTACTGTACTAAGCCAAATGCCTTACAGCAGTCGGATATCTGTCAACACAGTTATCTTTGTCAACCAAACCTGTAATCTCATCAAACAATGGGATCAGTGTTGTTTGACAAAACCTAATTTCCATAAAACCAGCTGTTTGGCATTAATTATGCTACCATCATTTAATTCTTTACTGATTGCATCTTGTATCAGCCTTTCCATTATTTTCATGGAATTGATGTAAACCTAGTCAGCATATAGTTACCCAGGTTATCCTGTTTCCCCTTATTAAATACTGTCCCATTAGCTTTTTTCCCAGTCCCCTGGAATTTCCCCAGTGTTCCAAAATTTGTTAAATATCAACATCAGTGGCTCAGAGAGTTCCTCGGCCAATTGTTTTTAAAACTCTTGAATTGAAGTTATCCGATCCTGCATGTTTAAAAATGTTTAACTTTAGCCGTTGCTATTTAACATCCTCCCTTGTTACTGTTGGAATAGAAAGTATTCCATTATTACTATAAGCTGTGACTATTCCATGGAGCTGTGAATATTCCTTAAACCTACTGGGCATAGATTTTTTTCACTGATACCTTTAGCCTCCCTTATCAATAGTCTGCATTTCATCACTGTTCATTTATAGTCATTACTATCAACTTTCTTCTTTTTCCATTCGTTATATATTATTTTTAGTTCTGTTTTTACTTTTCTTATTAATCAGGATATTTTTTAACTGAAGAAGCATTCCTTTGTAATTGTGAAATTGTGTTTTGTTGGGTATTTAGTTTAGTTTTCCTAGACAACTCCCAGTTACCCTTCATGTTTTGTTTAAATTGTTTACATTTTTCTTCCTAATCATTTTTACTCATAATGATTTTCAACTTTCAGCCCAAAGTATATGTATTACTGGTCAGGACTATATACTGTTTGCTCATAACAAATGTGATCCGTCATGATCAGTTTCACCTAGGCAACCACAACTTTTATTCAGTGATCAGTTCATCTTCAGATATCCAAATGAGGTCTTATATGGAATTACCCTGAGCTGGCTGCAATATTTCTTGTTAGAAAATTGTCTATAATTTTTAGAAACTCCAGGGACATTTCCATCATGACAGCAGACCTCCAGCATATGTCCCTCAGACGGAAATCCCCCATGATAAGTTTTTCTTCCTGCACATTATATGTAGCTGTTTAAAGAGCTGTTAGTCCTGCTCTCTAGTCTGGTTTGGTGATCTCTAACCGACTGCCACCAGTAGCCCAGGTTTGGCATCGCATGCCAGATGAATGGTCTGTCTAGTCCAGCATCCTGTCAGTGGCCAGTACCAGCTGCTTCAGAGGAAGGTAGAAGAAACCCCTTAGTGGCCATTTATGCACTAACATACCTATCGGGGAAATTTCTTCCTGATCCCAGGCTGGTAATGTTGGCTTAAGCCCTGGAGCACAAGAGCTGTATTACCTGATAAGGGAAATGTTTATCCTAGTTAGTGTTACTGTGGGTAATCTTATTACCCATATAAATCTCTACTGAGCTCTTTCCTCAATGAGATCTTGTGGCAGTGAGTTCCACGGGTTAGCTAGATGTTGCGTGAAGTGTCCTTTCCAGCTTTCAGTGTTTCCTTTCCTGTAATGTAATGAGTTGTTCTGTTCGTGACTGACAGGCAGTAATGGGCCGCAGAAGTTCTGCATCGATAAAGTTGGCAAAGAGACGTGGCTGCCCCGGAGTCACACCTGGTGAGTCTCATTCCTCTTGGAGCAGATGGGGGTGAATCCAAGCAGTCTATGTGGGGCTACCCCTTGCTTGCTCTCAAACCAGCTCCACCATGGGCTTTGCGGGGGATGTGGCCACAACTTCCGTGTGCTGGGGCCAGCTTATGCATCTCAAAGTGCAGCCCCAGAGCGTGGCTGAGAGAGCAGGGAGATGCCCCTGCCTCAGGAGAGCATGGGGGCGGGGGAAGGGGGAAATTGCCACTGCATTGACAGCCTTTGTTTTCTCGCCAGCTTTAACCGCCTGGATCTTCCTCCCTACAAGAGCTATGAACAGCTGAAGGAGAAGCTGCTGTATGCCATTGAGGAGACAGAAGGCTTTGGCCAGGAGTAATGGCGCTTGCTCCTTCCCCAGCACCCCCCGGCCGGCCCAGGGCAGAGCAGCGTCTGGAGCAGGCTGCACGCTGGGTGCTCTCGCTCTCAGGGCAGGCAGAGAGCAGTTTGTCTCCCTCCCTCCCTGGGAGTTTGTCTGTCACTCTTGTTCCTGGGTTAGGCTGGTGCCAATGCAGCCCAATGGCAGACGGGCTGCCCCCCCACCTCCAAAGTGAGCCCAAGGTGTTAGGGGGGAGACGGACACAAGAGCCCGCCCATATGCCACTACTGAGGGGGAACGAAGCAGATGGCTGGGAGGGGGCTGGATCACTGGCCCCTTGCCACGTGGTGCCCTCCTGGGGGCCGGACCCTGTACAAGTTCCAGTCACTATCCAACTGCAGCCCAGTGTCTGAGCTCCAGACCTTGGGGTCTTTGGGCCTGCAGCAGGGACCCCCTGAGAGACGGCAGTGTCCCCCCAAGGCTGGGCAGTAGTGAAGACACCTCCCCGAGCCACCTTGCATCAAAGAAATGTGTGCAATCGTTACCTCTGCCACCTGGAAAACGGGCATTGAATGAATGGAAAGCAGAGAATTCCGACCAAACCCAGTGATTTCCTGCAGCGTGTCTTTCCTTTGTTAGTGCACGGAGTGTTTAGCTGTGGCCCTGCGTCCCTTTGGATTGGGGCTGCTCGGAACGGCCCGAGACAGCAGGGCCGGGTGGGCACTTCTGTCTGGGGAAGCTCCTGCCAGGGCCTAGCGCTGGACAGAGCTTTTTAGCGTTCGCTGCAAACGAGCAGGGATCTGCTTTTTAAGGGTCGTTTTTCACATCTATTTTTCCTGGTGTATCGATTAAAGTAACTAAAGCTCCTACTCAGGTGGTGCTGGGTAGTGACGTCCATGAGCCCAATCCTGCCCCCAACAGAGGCAATGGCAAAACTCCCACTGACCTTCAGCCGGCTCCTTCCCAGCCAGTGGGCGGGGGGCGCCCTTACCTGTCAGTTGTCTCTGCACAGGATGGATGTGGTTGGGAACTCTGCCCCGAAGGAGTGACCAGTGGGGAGGGTCGCCCCGAGGCAGGCAGGCGGGGGCGTAGGCCTGTGCTTTGATTTGCGAGTGTGTGTGGCCCCCTTGCTCTTTATTTAACTATTTCAATGGAATGTATTGCTAGGTGGTGGTGATGCTCTTTAATAGGATTCTAGAGGCTCCGCTCGTGTTTTGTACAGACAACGCGCTGTTCAATCGCGCTCCGGTCCTGCAGCGCCTGCAGCTGAGGGCTGTGAAACGGGCTCTTTCGCCGCTGAAACGAGCAGAGAGCTTTTCAAAGCAGTGACCCCTCCCGACTTGCCCTGAGCCCGGCAGCTGAGCGCCCATGTGCAAAGAGCTCATGTGGCCTTTGCTCCGTCTGTGGGTTCAAGTGGAAACTCTTGGCCTGATTCTTCTGTCCCAGACCGCGGTGGAGATCAGAAGCCCTTGGAGTTACGCTGCTGTAAGTGAGGGCAGAATCCAGCTCTCTGCTGTTTCCTTATTCTACCACCTCTGCCGGCCTAGGCTGCTGCCTCAGAGAGTTCACCCTTCCCAGGCTTGAGGACAGCAATGGCCCAAGTGTTGGTGTGTGTGGGGGGGGTGGGCCCCGCGTGCGTGTGAGAGCATCTGTGTACATAGCTGTATATAATGAAGTCTATGGATACAACAAATTGCAATAGCTTTGGAGCGGTAACCTTGATAGTTTTGTACTGCACCATCCTGCCTCAGTGATGCCAATTTCTTGTGCAATAAACGATCAGCAGCTGCTTGGGGGTTTGCGTGTGACTCTGTGAAGGTGGCAGATCAATAGAGTCCTGTGAAGAGAGAGGTTCTGTCCAGGGCTTAAATTCTTACAGAGGATTTCCCAGAGCACCCCCCACCCCCAAGATGCTATAAAAACTCCAGGGGGGTTGGAAATATTTGCCAGAGCTTTGCTCTGCACAGCTCCAGCTGAATTTAACCCTGATTCTGTCCCCGTCGCTCTGAGCAGCCGGGGCCCGGGGGCGAATGCTCCCAAGGAGCAGAGCACAGCCCCCTCGGGCATGCAGGATGCAGTGTAAAGTCATGGAAGTAGGAAGGAAACATCTAAAAAATGCAGCACATGTTTGTGGCCCCAGCATTGGGACTTCAGGCACCAGCAGCAGCTTCTGTCCTCATCACCGTGGGACCCGAGTGCCTTCAGGGACAGCTGGACTCTTCCGGTGCCATTCTGTGTAGCGCCTCCATTGCGCCTGCACCCACCGCAACTGGTGCTGGGCAGGGGCTTTGTGGAGAAGCGAGGGGGGGGGGCTGCTCTGTCGCACTGGATGGAGCAGCCTGGACTGTTACTAGGTGCTGCTATAAATCCTCCACCCCCTGATCCTCGGCTGGCCATGCTCCACTGTGCCCTCCCTGCCCGGAGCCAGTGGGGGCTAGCCTGCAAAGGGAGGCTTGGGGAGCTGAACTGCTTGGGTGGAACAGAACTCGGAGCTGGCCTTGCATGTGCAGTTGCTCTGTTCTGGAGGGGCCGTGGTGAAGGGCAGAGGGGGGCTGTCCAGAATGAAGTGAGCATCCCCAGCAAAGATGGGCGGGTTAGGGAGGCTGCTCTGCCAGGCTTGCTCAGAGAGGGGAGGTGGTTCTGGCATCACCTGTGTGTCGGGGTGAGGAGGCGCCCATCCCAGGGGCTAGAAGGAAAGTTAGACCACACGCTGCCGCAGGTGAACAGTGCCCCATTGTGACAGCCTGGGTCATCTGGGCCACTGCAGCGGAAGGGGAGAGTTGGAGCTGCCCCTCAAATGACTAGGGGCAGTTCAATGTCTCCCCTCCCCTTCCCCCCTGAGTCCACTAGCTCCTGCTGCTCCCTGGGAGCAAGAGCCGGCACTGATGGGCTGTGTGCTGGAGGGGTGAGGTCCAGCCTCTGGGACACTTGATGGAGTCCAGGAATGGTTGGCAGTTCTGAGCTGGTATTTGGATGGTGGTTGCAGCAGGGTGGGGTGGCTTGTTAGGGGGGAGGATTTTGCAGCTAAGGGAAGGGTGGGAGCGTTGGGGCAATTTCCCTGCTGAGGAGCCTTGTCTTCAGCATCTGAGGGCCAGGCCCTTTCTGGGGCTAAAGGGCAGCGCGGTAAATGGACGGAATGGAGAGGAGGGGCCAGCGGCTTTGACACGTTCAGCTTGGAATACAGCCAAGAGCCAAGTTTGCTTAAGGACACAGAGCTGCAGTGTTCACGGGAGAGAAAAGCTTTCAGGTGCCCCAGCAGCAACCAGCCCAATGTCAGCCACAGACACCCCCCTCCCCCTTCCCCTCCCCATGCTTCCCTTGCTCCATCCTGGACTGTGCCCAGAGGGCTTGGAGCAGGATCTAGACTTTAGTTGCTACCCACATGCCCATTTTTGGTGAGTAAGTGTCCGTATGGGCCATGAGCCTGCACTGCAGCCCTCCTCTCCCGCTGCCCCGCTGGAGGTGAGGCTGACGGCTCCTGAAAGGCTGTAATTCAGGCCTGCACAACTCGTAAAGCGGCAAGGGCCATATTACTCCAAAGAAAACAGCTGAGGGCCGAAACCCCCTAGACCCGCTGAACCCCACCCCCCAGCACCGCCCAGCCCCCCCGAAACACAACACCACCACCCCAGCGCTGCCTGCCCCATGGAACCCCCCAGCGCCACCCAGCCCCCCCCAAAACAACCCCCCCAACAACCCCTCACCCCAGCGCCACCTGCCCCACGGAAACAAACCCTCCTTCCCCATGGCTGCCCCACCGAAACAGCGGTAATGAACCTCGCTAATATGATATAGCGGGCCTCTAAGGTAGTATAATTAAGGTAAAAGAAAAATGTCTTTTTGCTAGAAGTAGAATAAGATCTTCCCCCCACTTTGTAATCAATTGCCCTGTTGAATGAATGAGGTGTGAACGAGGAAGGCATGGAAGGCAGGCACCTTCAGACAGCTGCAACCTTTGGAGAGGGGATGGGAGCCAGACCAGATCATTAGAACAGGTCAGCCACTGACTCGCCGCTCACCTTCTCAGCCCCCCTCCCACGGCTCGCCTACTCACCCCTCACCACTGCCCGCCCGCTTGCCTTCTCAGTCCTCCACCCCCCCGGCTCGCCTCCTCAGCCCCCCTCCCTTGCTGCTGGCTCGCCTGCCCGCCTCCTCAGCCCCCCACACCCCTGACTCGCCTACTCACTGCCCACCCGCTCGCCTCCTCAGCCCCCCTCCCTCACCCGTCACTTGCCTACTCACCCCCCGCCGGCCGCATGCGGCCCCCGGGCCGCATGTTGTGCAGGCCTGCTGTAATTGATGGGAAGGTGGTACACGGCGTTCTTTATATTCCAGAGAGATGAGGTGGTTTGTTTGCAACTCTACCACCCAGGGGCCTGCGGCACAGCCACCAAATGCCCGCCCAGTGACTGCAGTCTGGGGCAGGAGACTTCCAAGGCAGCTGGAAAAATACAGACAGTATAACACAGCCGGGCCTTTGCAGAGCATGAACAGTGACAAGTTCCAATTTCAGACATTCATAGAGTCCAAGGCCAGACTGACCTTCTCTATCAACAGGCCAGAGACCTGCCCCCAAATAACACATAGAGCAAAGGTTTTAGAAAAAGAGCCCACCTTGACTTACAAATTGCCTGGGATGGACCATCCACCACGACCCTGGGTAAATTGTGCTAATGGTAATTACTCTCCTCGTTAAAAATGTACCCCTTATTTCTAGTCTAGCTTCAACTTCCAGCCATTGGATCGTGCTATACCTTTTGCCGCTAGATTGAAGAGCCCATTATTAAATATTTGTTCCCCGTGCAGTTACTTGTGGACTGTAATCAAATCACCCCTTAAGCTTCTCTTTGTTAAGCTAAATAGACTGAGCTCTTTGAGTCTGTCACTACAAGGCATGTGTTCTAATCCTTTAATCATTCTCATGGATCTTCTCTGAGCCCTCTCCAACTTATCAACATCCTTCTTGAATTGTGGGCACCAGAACTGGATACAGGATTCCAGCTGTGGTTACACCAGTGCCAAATACAGAGGTAAAATATCCTCTCTACTTCTCCTTGAGATTCCTGTTTATGCATCCCAGGATCGCATTAGCCCTTTTGGCCACACTGGCAGCTCACGTTCAGTTAATTATCCACCACAACTCCCAAATCATTTTCAGAGTCACGGCTTCCCAGGCTAGAGTCTCCCATCCTGTAAGTGTGGCCTGCATTCTTTGTTCCCAGATGTTTACATTTAGCCATATTAACACATTGTTTGCTTGCGCCCAGTTTACCAAGCAAGCCAGATTGCGCTGACTCAATGACTGGTGGTTTCATCATTTACTGTGACCCCAGTTGTTGTGTTATCTGCAGACTTTATCAGGGATGATTTTCTGTTCTCTTCCAGGTCATTGTTAAGAATATTAAATAGCGCAGGGCCAAGAACCAATCCCTGCAGGACCCCACTGGAAACACACCCACTCAATGACAAGTCCCTGTTTACAGTTACATTTTGAGACCTATCAGTTAGCCAGTTTTTATGCCATTGAATGTGTGCCATGGTAATTTTATATTGTTCTAGTTTTTTAATCAAAATGTTTTGTGGTACCCAAACGCCTTGGCTTAAGTCTAAGTATATTATGTCCGTATTAGTAGCTTTAGCAATCAAATTTGTAATCTTGTCAAAAAAATATAAAGTTAGTTTGACAGGATCCATTTTCCATAAAGCCATGGCTTTGCATTAATGACATTACCATTCTTTACTTCTTTATTAATCGAGTCCTGTATCAGCTGCTCCATTATTTTGCCTGGGATCGATGTCAGGCTAACATGCTTGTAATTACCTAAGTCATCCTGGTTACCCTTTTTAAAAATTGGTACAACAGCAGTTTTCTTCCAGTCTTCTGGAACCTCCCTGGGGTCCAAGACTTAAAGAAAACCAACATTGACAGTCCAGTGAGCTCATTGGCCAGCTCTTTTAAAACTCTTGGATGCAAGTTATCTGGACCTGCTGATTTTAAAATGTCTGACTTCAGTAGCTTGTTTAACATCTGCCAGAGAGACTAGCGGAATGGAACAATTGTTATCAACATATGATGAGACCGCATCATCTGTTTTCCCCCCCAAATACAGCCGAACTCCTCTACCTTTACTGCATTATTATTGATAATGCGATCATTTCCATCTAGTAATAGACCAATGCCATTGTCTGGATTCTTTTTGTTCCTAACATATTTCAAAAACTCCTTGTTCTTAACTCTGCTGGCCACTGATTTCTCCTTGTGTCCCTTGGCTTCTCTTATTAATTTTCGACAATTCCTGACTTCTGATTTATATTCATTACTATCAACTTCTCCTTTTTTCCATTTGGTAGATACTTTTAAATTTTTTTTACTGCAGCCTTCACGTCCCCTCTCAACCAGGTCCCTTTTTTTAACCAGCATGGCCTTCCTCAATTGTAGCTTTTTTGGGCATCTAGTAAGGTGTGTTCTTAAATGATTCCCAATTATTATTAACATGTTTCTGATTAAATTCTTCCTTCCAGCTGATTGGGCTCTTAATTGTTTTCAACTTTGTGAAATTGGCCCTATTAAAGCACCAAGTGTATACTGGTATATTACTGATCTAGACTTTATTCTGCTTGCACATTAGAAATGTGACCAAGTCATAATCATTTGTACCTAAGCTACCATTAACTTTTAGTTCCGTGATCAGTTCCTCTTTATCTGTTAGTACAAGTTTAATAAAAAATTCCCCTGTATTGGCTGAAACTCTTGGAGTTTGGAAATTTTCATCTATAATGTTTAGACATTCCAAGGCTGTTTTAGTACTGGCAGCATGAAACCTGAAGCATCTGTCTTTCAAACTGAATTCTCCCCACTCATGAAGGGTTTTTTGGTACACATAGATAGGTGTGTAAGGGAGGCGGTTACCCTGTTCCCTCGGGTGACGTGGTGGTCTGCAGCAGACATCAACTAATACCCCAGCTTGTGCTTTATCTGTTAGGACATTAAGCCATAAATATTGAAGATCATTTTCTTCAGAGCGGTCAGTGACTTGGAAACAGCGAATGCCATTTTGGACAGAGTGCCCCTCCCCCGCCCCCTCTGACCACTGACCCTTCCCAAACAGGTTCTCGCCATTGAGTTTAAAATCCCACCAGAGTCTCACCCGGGGAATCATCCCACAAAGGCCCAGTCATAGCAACTGGATTGAACTGATGCCCATAAATGTTGTCCCCTCCCTCTGGCCTGTTTCCCAGGCCTCTAGCCTTGGGCTATGGACAATTCAAGAATTTCTTCTCTCCATGCCCTTTGGTTCCTTGATTCATTTTGTACTTCACATCTTCCCACTTTTTACCCTCCCCTTTTGCTATTAGTTTAACCCCTTCGTGACTCCTCATTGTACACACATGCAGGAAACCCTTTACAGCCAGAGTAAGGAGTGTGGGTGTAGGTGGGGAGGAGAATGAATCAAATTGCCTGCTCTGGAAGATCCATAGCAAAACCTCAGACACAAAGGGAAAATAATGTTGCCTTCAAATGGCTCGGACCAGAGAGGTATGATTATTATGGATGGTTTGGAGATGGTACTAGCTAGTGGCCACAACCAGGGTCCAGCTACACTGTGCTGGGTGCAGCACACAAGGAAATACACTTTAGTATTTCACAGCACTCAGAGGTAAGTAAGGTGCTTCACAGAAAATACATGCAAAGAAGGTCTCTGCCCAGAGGAGCTCACCATCTGTGTGCTGGGTTTGACGAACAGGGAGGGTGTGAAGGGCACTGGCTGCACACTTACCCAGAAGAAGTATTTGCTGCTCTTGTGGTTTCAGGCTCATTAAGGCAGGTGATGCTACAGAAAAGAGCTTGCTGGGAGTGGTTTGAACATGGTGAAGACAGAAGCATGGCAGACAGTCTGAAAGGCCTGTCTAAGTACAGAGATGAGAGAAGGAGATTGAGGTGGATGGGGGGGAGGGAACGGACAAATAACAGGAAAGCCCATCTTTAAATCAATGCTGGTACCATAGCACAGTGTAGTCACAATCCCTTTCTCTGGGTCTGCCTGCTCCTAACTCACTCTTCCCCCTGCAGGGGGCTGGGCTCTTATAGGAACTTTTTTCCCAGCATGCCGGGGGCTGACTCTTTAAATTTGGCACAGCCAGTAAGCTCTAGCCCTTAAACAGCAATTTGGGTCATTACAGCTGCACCTCCCTCCTGACTGGTGAGTGTCCTTAATGCCTTTGTGTTCCTGTGGTGATACATGTCCAGAGCCTAACTCTGCTGTGTGGGCAAAGTCTGTATTGATTTGAGTGTGTGAAAGTCAGGCTGGGAGCAGTTGAGGGAAAGGGGGGTTCAGAGGCAGGTGGGGGATGGACAGAGGGAAAGCTAGCCAGGAATGGTCTGGGGAAAGGCTGGGAGCTGGGGAAAGCAGCAGGGATGGTGAGGGGGGGAGAGAGAGTGAGAGCCAGCCAGCAGCAGCTCAGGACTCCATTCCCATGGCAGTGGCTTCTGATGCTGCCTTTCTAGGGGGCCTGCCATCGCTGGTATCACAGCCTGCGTAAATGGCTGCTTATGTGCAGCACTTGGGCTCCTAGTAAGCGGCTGTGGCAGCCCGCTGGTGGGCACAGTTTGGCTATGCCTGTAATGGCGAAAGCCTGTGCCCGCTGGCTCTGTTGCAGGGCTGGGGCCCAGATCTTCCACAGCAAGGAACCCAAGAAGGAGACGTGAGCTTCCATATAAACCCCCTGGAAACGGGGAAGCAGCCGGTGCCTCACTATTATTTCACATCACTCCTGGGATAGCAGCTGAAGGCTTCCCCAAAGCTGGGGCTCCACTGTGCTGGGCGCTGCAGATAGAGGAATGACGCTCCCTGCCCTGAAGCGCTGACCCTAACCGAGAGCTTGCGCTGGAGCTGGGGAGGCAGCTGCCTGCACCTGTGGGTAACCCAAATCTTTTCCTGAAAGTGAGGATGGACAAGTTGTGCCTCAGGCATTGTTGGAAAGCCGATGCTTTAACTGAGGCAGTGTTTCCATGGAGTTTCTGTGAGCGGTGCTGCCCTGCACCAGCCCGTCTTGCCAAAGCTGGTCGTGCAGCAGGTGCGTGGTGAGACTGAGGTCGTGCTAGGTAGCATGCCATCACTCAGGTGAGCAGCAGAAGATCCAAGGGGGAAAGAAAAACAGAAAGGCCTCAAGCCCCATTGCTACAGGAGGACTCAGGTCTGGAGAACTAGGGTCTGACACGAATTAGTTCAGCCATTCAGACTGGATTTTTTTTTCTCCATTAATGTAGTAATTGGCAGAATCTGCAAACTTGCCTTTCCCCACCCCTTCCCTTGTACAAGAGCTAGAGCGGGTTAGAATAAGGTGCAACCGCTCTGCACTAACGCTGCCTATCCTGGCCCAATCTACTGTCATGCTAAGAATGAGTCAAAAAATCCAGGCCAGGGCTTGGTGACTTGATTGAGTACCACTTCAGAAAACGAACTAGAATTCATGTCACTTTTCATCGCTGCCCTAGCACAAGGCATGACATCACTTTCACACTAGTAGTGAGTTAAGTCCAACTGTGGTTTGGCAATTAACTCGCCTGCTAAAAGCCTCTGCTGGATGTTGTTAGCAGTTGACTGTGCCCCAGGCCAAACCCCCTTGGAATGCACTGAGTCCAATCAGGAAAAGAAAAGATTTTCTGAAGTATTTCCTCTATAATTATAGGGCCTGGAGTCAGAGGCTGAGGGTTTAGTCAAGGCTGGCACTAGACTGAAGAAAACAGCAGAGCTGGGATCCTGCAGCTGTGGGAAGCAGGAAGTAAGAGCCTGACTCCAACGTTGGGCAAAGTCAGTGCTCCAGCTCAGGGAAGGCTTTTTTTTTTCTAAAAAAGTTAAGCCCAGAGCCACAAAGATATTTAGACTCCCAACACCCACTGATTTCAATAGCTGTTAGGAGCCTAAATACCTTCGTGGAGTTGGGCCTTAATTTTTAAGCCAGTTGCCTCTCACACCTCTCCCTTGTTTCCACTGGAGGGATGGCACAGGCAGTTGGTTGAGTCACTGGTGGCAGGATGGCCTTCTTTTAATAACAAGCACCGTAGCCAGTAATACTAAAAGCAAAGGACCTTTTATAGGAGGTTCTGTACAACATGCACCCTTCAGTGGTTGATTTAAAGATGAGCTGAGGGGCCTTCCTCTGTTCACTTTTGAACTGCAGTACGTTTAGAGCAGATAGGATGTAATGTCCCTGTGTAGGAGCCAGCTTGCAGCCCAATGCCATGGTAGTGGGAGAAAACCCTAACTTTTTTAGACCCCCTTGTTGAAGTTTGTGTCCCTTTGCTGCATTGCAGAAACTCAGTAGCTGTTGGTTTAGTTTCAGGAACCGGTTGATGGGATTTATCTGAATGGTTCCTAGCTAAACACCTCTCCCTGTGCCCCTCTGCTAGGATGGGTATGGGGAGCAATTCTTAGTAGGGTTTTTTTTTTATTATTATTAAATGCTGCTGTTCTAGTTTCAGGGAGTTCAATATTTTCCCTGGTTACTCAGTAAAAGCTGTAACACAGGACACCTTATTTTATGCATGGTCTCTGGCCTATACAGAGCTGGCAAGCTAATGAATATTCCTGTTGTTTAGTGGCAGGACAGTAACCTCTTGCAGTGAGCTGTGGTTTCCCTAGCTCTCTCAACGAAATAAATATTTTAGGCCTCAGCTGTAATGCAAAATGCTCATAATGTAATGTTACGAATGCAGCTTCAGAACTCATCTGGCAAAAGGGTGAGGCTCTGCTCTGTCATCTGAGGCTGGCAGATGGTTCAATGGGGAAGAGGGATTCTAGCTAGTTTGGAACTGCCTCCTCCCCAGCGCATTCTAGAAAATCCAGTGCTTTTTTTGAAGTCCCCTTGGCAAAGAGCTGGGGCTGCTGGCTCTCACTGCGATCACATCAGCCAGGCACCGGAGAGGTAAGAGGCCAGTAGTGGGATTTTTGTACCTTTTTGCATGTATTTCTTTGCCCCACAATCAGTTTTGTCTGGGGCCTGCAAACTGATTTTTAGACTATTCTATTAGCAAAAGCAAAGGGATTTTTAAAGGCTTGACATTTGTTTTGAAAAAAATTTATGAAGCATTATGAATCTCTGACATTGCAAACAGCTGTAAGGGCAAAAAATAGCCACGTCACAACTACGGTTGCTGCACACACCTGCTTTATTTAGGTAGGATACTTCCTTGCACTGCTGGAGCTTTCCCTCCATTTAATGTGGTCAGGAAACAGTGCAAACACTGTCATCTAGTGGTAGAGAACCACCAGCCCTTGAGCCTTGGCAACCCCAGAATGATTTTAAACACACCGAGCTGGAAGTATTACTTATTCTAGACACAGAGGGGAGGAAAAGCTATGGCCAGACCTGGATCAGGTGTCAGCTGGGGTTCAGTGCTCAGGTTTAAATCCAAACCAAGACTAGAATACAGGAGTACTGAAACATCATGAGATTTCAACCGAAAGTTGCAGAATTCTCACAATATCAGTGGTTCTCATGAAATTACCTCCATCCTTTCACCAATCAGCAAAGAGAGATGCATGCTCCACAAACACTAATTTTCATGGTGTTCTTCATGTGAGGTGTGTTCACAAGAGCAAGACCCACTAACTCACTGAGAATGGGCCACAACCTTCTGATGATGGTTTGCAGCCCCTGCTTGCTTCAGGCAGGCTTGAGTGGTGAAAGATTCCCTACCTCAACCACCCACCTCCCTCCCTCCCCTTCTTACAAAGCAAGTGGTAAAAGTATCTTAAGTTATTGCCAAGTGGAATTTTGTTTTTTTCAGTCAAAGAAAGTCTAGCTCAATTTCTTACTCCTTCACAGTGAAGGGCAGGCGTGGGAGGGAAAACCCTTTACCAAGAAAGGCTGGGGCCCTGGTTGGGGCAATAGCCGGGCATGCCGAAGGCCTGGATTCATTTCCCTGCTCTACCCACTCCCCCTGTGACATGGCCAAGTTCCCATCTCTACAGTGGAGATAAGAGCCCTGCTCTGCCTCCCAGGGCTGGCTTAATAACTGTGGGGTGTTAGGGCACTATGGTAATGGGGCCAGATACACACCTAAGGAGATTCAACTTGAGCTGGTTCACCACACAGACCTGTGCTGCTGCATAAAAGTAAACTGACTGTAAATTGTTTGAGCCTTTATTGCCTCCAAATGGTGTAAAACTACCATGGTAACAAACCAGTTTAATTTCTCATGGAAAGGGAAAATATTCTCCTATTACATAACAGCAAGTGAATCAGAGTCAGGGTCAGTTCAAAGTCTTGATACTTACTTTGGCATTGAGCTACCACGGTGATGGATGTTACATCTACAATGGGCCTGGGAAACATGCTTGTTTTTACATGGCAGCAGCTGAAATCAGTGAGTTCTGCCTGCCGAGAGTGGGGCATCAACAGGGTTATGATCTTACCAGGGCTCTAAGGCAGCATTTTCCATCTTGGCGTCATTTGAAATAGGCCATTCAAGGATCTTCTGGGACCAGGACTGGCAGTTTGAGGTCTCCCACCTTAAACAGTTACCCTGAGGGAACTTCAGCTATTTAATAGAGTCCTGTTCCCTGCTTCACTTTAACATGGTCCTGCAGCAACATGACCCATGACTGAGGAGAGCTAAATGCAGCAATTGTAATGACACTACGTGGAAGTTGGAACACGACCAGCTCTCTTAGAGGAAATGGGGATGCTGTCTGACAGGCCACCAGGGCAAAGGTTTCCTAGGCTCACCATCAGTCAAGGGAAAGATAGTGTAGTTGGCCAACACACCCTTCCATTCACCCAGATTCAAAGTAGTGCTTCTAGAGGCGCCTTTATTTCCTAGAGTCCACACACTTCATTTACAGGAATGTAAGACAATCACCCTCTTTCATCTAGAAATGCAACGCCTGGAGCCTATAGATCCATGCAAGGAATGCTCCTGCTTGAGCTCAGCCAATGCCCTCATCTTTAATGTGGAGTCCTGTAACCCCTGGCTGCCCCTCCACAAAAGGGTTTGGAGCTGCATAAGACCACATGCTGGCTGCCCCTCCTCCTCTCACTGAGCAAGGTAGGGTAGCAAGGAGCCACCAGCCCCTCTTAAGGAAGTGACTAACATGGGCGAGCTCCCAAAATTCACAATTAACTTGCCTGTGTCTTGTAGACTCCATGCCAAGATGGAATTTGTACGGTCATAGCCTTTAGCGCCCTTGATTAGGCGGGGGCTCTTGTCCTGGGCACGACAGATGTAGTAACTGGCCCAAAGAGCTTTGTGCTAGTTGGCACTACGGCACCAACTGCTCTAGAGCTATTTTGCTCATCTCAGCCCGAAGGGCACAAACCCATCTTATCCTCATAGGCTACATTCTGTGCTCTCAGCCTGGTCAGCGTCTTTCCTCCTGAAACGAGATTCTTGTATCCTACATTCCTCACTCCAGCACTAATAAAATCTGCTCCCATTTGGCTTTTGGGATTAAAAATGACCAGAAGTCAGAGTTACAAACCAAACCATTTAATCTTCTCTTGGAAATAAAACAGTATAGGAGCCCAACCTCAAGATCTCCTGGGCAACAGGCTGGGCAGGTAAATTCATCCTCTGTGCAGGGCCTTCAAGCACAGATTAGGAGTGACAGCAGAATGCAAGATGGCAAGGAGCAGCAGGGTCATGCATACAGTTTAGCAGTTTTACATACTACATGGTAGTAACCCCAAATAGCCCGTAGACCTAAATCATGAGGGAAGGAGACAGACAAGCATCTTGGGACACAAGATTTTACTGGCAGCAGATGACAAACGCTGCACTTTCTTTGCTTGTTCCTTCCTCCCTTCACAGCGCTGAGGACTGAAATGACAGGGGCTTTCCTTCCCAGGAGTAAGGCTGCCTGTTCCTTATTAGAACTGCCAGTTTGTGTGGACTGAATTCCCTCGTCCCGTGTATCCAGCTATCTGCCTGTAGGATGTCAGAGCAGAGGCAGCTGATCTGAGAGTGCCTCCCAAGACAGGCAAGAACAGAGAACTCTGCTCACTTTAACGAGTGAAAAGAACCTTCTAGCAGCAGAGGGATTTAGTTTACAAGATTTTAATTTACAAATAAAAAACTACACTTTTCATTTTTTCTCTTTTTTCTCCTCTTTCTTGCCATCACTCTTCTCTTTGTCTTTCTCCTTCTCATCTTTCCTCTCCTTTTTGCTTTCCTCCTTTTCCTGACCTTCCTTCTTCTCTGCATCTCTGTTGGCAATCTTGTTGTTGATGAGGTTGTGCAGGGCAACCACAGACCGGATAAGAGAAGCCAAGTAGACCACCACCATCTGGTCATTGGTCTTCAGGTAAAAGGCCTTGACAAACTCCTGCAGGTTGACATCTGGCAGCAGGTTGAAGACATCCTGAAGCTGGTAAATGATCTGGTGATTGATGGGTAGTTTGCCCATGGCCACTTTCTCTAGGTAGCTCCTGATATCCAGAAGCTTGGAGTTCAGTCCCTTCAAACCATGGACCTGGTTTGTGATGCGCTGGGACAGAGTGCCCACTGTTGTGTCTTTAATATCTCTGCAACACCCAAAATAGGAAGGAGAAGCCTTAATGTTACTTTACATACATTAATTTATTTTTGAGCTAGAAAGATCTATAGAAGGCTGCTTTGAAGGGTAGATGAAGTAAAATTTTACAAAACACTTCACAGCAAAGATACAGAAAAAACTAATTTACATTGGGTGCATTAGAAACACCTAACATAGATTTGATAAAAGTCACCATATGCTCTCTATGGACTGAATATTTTTTAGGAAAACTAGTCTGATGGTTAGGAGATAACGAGGGGACTCCTGGGTTGTATGAGAGGCTGTGTCACTAACTCACTTTGGGGACTTGGGCAAGTCACACCTCTCCAGATTACACAGCTGTAAAATAGGTATAATTGTTTAACATCACAGGGGCCTTGTGAGACTTAACATTTCACTGAAGGCTCGGAGGTTGCTTTACAAATATAAAGAGTGAAGGAAAACCAAAGCAAAATCTCCCTCTGTGACCATTTGTAAACAATGCCTTTCTGCTCTTTGAGTCTTGATAGATGAAAGGTCTGCGTAGTCTGCCCCCAGATAATTTTGCTCTCCTTTCTGATAGGCGGCTTTGCTGTCACAGGAGCAATATGAACATCAGTATTAAATGGAAGCCTTTCTGAACTATGAAGTGTGACTCTACATTGTTCTGAAGTATCTCAAGCTATTTGCTGGAGTTCAAGGAGCAAGGTGAAACTGACGTTTTATTATTTTTTTTCAAAAAACAGTCAGTCAAACATTTCACTAGAAATGAGTTCAGCAGATTCTGTATTATGCAGTATTGCTGAATTAACCTGTTTAGATTAAATTAAGTGTTTAAGCAGCATGTAACAAGGTCCTTGTTTCTTGTATCGTATCCCTGGGCAAGCAGCTGGTGCCAGTAGTAGTTAGATGGATAAAATGAGCTGCCATCCAACCACTGATAAGGTTTTTCATTAAAATAAAGCTTTTACCGTAGCAAGTGTTCAACACCAACTTCCTCTGCTTCCTCAGCTCCAATTTCACTGGTCACATGTTCAAAAGTCTTGGAGGTTGGAGTTCCATCCTTTGTTGGGGTACAAGAATGGGATGGTGACAAGGTTAGAAATAGAGAGCAGATGATTACAGGTGTGACAGCATAACCTCAAGTGAGCGGGTTTTAGGTACTGTGCATGTGAACAGTAGAACTACTCCAATGAAACTTCAAAGCAAAGAAGGTTTACTGGAAGCTGGATTTGTTACAAGCCAAAAAGCACTGTACATTTTATCCAGAGCTACATCTGGCCTGCTTCGATGAATAGGTGGAACATGCATGATAAGAATAGGATCAGAAACAGCCAGTGAGGAAAACCTATCAAGATGGGATAGGAGAGCCCCACACAGTCCACAGAGATGGTGAAAACTAGTTCATAACAGAATCCCCAAAGTGAGTTAATTAAGTATATGGGGTTTTAAAAAGGGAGACTAAGAAATTGATATTCTTTAAATTAATCTAGAAAACTGGCTAGACATGCCACTGGAAGTCAGACAGGAAGGAGGTCATCAACAAAGCAATAACTATAATGATAAAATAAGGTACTTTAACGTGCTGCCTAATTTCTAGTGCACACCAGTTAAACTGAGGCAGATGTCACTAACCCACAGAAATGCTAGAGACAGCTGAGGTGATGGTAACACCACATTATTCTGTACATTAACGCTCCTCCCACCACTTCATTTGTAGCATTATTCTTGGTGAGGCTCAATAGTTTCCAGGTAGTTAATTTGCAGGGCTATGTACTGGAGAGTGCGTCTGTGTGCGTGCGTGTGTGCGACCGAGTGCCATGGTGACTATTTTATTTGAAGATGGGACCTAGTTACCTTTGAGACTTGTATTAGTTTTGGTTGTACCATGCTCCAGGCCCAGTGGGGACCAACAGCTGTAAGAACAAGAGTTCACAATACCAGAAAAAATTTAAGACTAGAGTACCTGGGAACAGCTGTCTCTCTCCACCATGGGTCTCAAACAGATAATGACAAGACCAGGTTTTTTTTTTTTTTTTAATATTTCTGGATTCTGATTTTAAAACCACCAAAATTAAATCTGGACAAAGTCACCACTGATTCTAGATGAGTGATTAACAAAGATAGTAAAGTCAACCTTGCGTAGTTAAGACTAAGCTGGTGAAGATGAGGGGTGTGATTACTCAAATGATTGCTGCAACAAGCTGACGTGTATCAGTTGTATCCTCAATGCATACTCCATCCTGCTGCTTTTTGCATGGGTGTGGACAAACCACAAAGGAGCAGCTAGCTGAAGTTGCAAGAACCTGCAGAGCTCCTTGGTTCAAGCAGCGAGAAACTGCTTTTCAGGAGTGTTGGAGGACGGAGAATTTTGGTTCAATAAGCTGAAATTTACAGTGGGGGTTCAAACACTGATTTAGCAGGTTTAAACTGAAAGGCAAAAAACCCCTAGTTAGCAGACGCAATGTTATCTATTGAACTGAAAAATCCAAACTGATGTAGTGGAAAGGGTACCCTAAAGGACAAGGCAAGATGGTTTAACGTATCGATTTCTTAAAGCACCTCTTTCCCTTTTGCAGGAAATCCCACAATAGACTGAAAATGACAAACACTGAAATGTTCAAACACTCACATCATGAACTTCTTCAACTGAAATATAGGCTTCTGTTGGCAGTCCCAGGTCCTTTGGCTTTACATCAATAATTACCAATACCTGGTAGAGAAACACATATTAGACAAAACCTACCCAAGAACTAGAAGAAACAGGTTGTGGCCAACTGCTAATTCTCTAGCAATGACAAGTTTGTTTTTCAATCAAAGAGGTTTCTAACTGCAAGCAGAGAAAAAATGTCTGCCACTGTTTCAAGGGAGACTGATCAGCGTGCTCTATTCACTTTACATCTACCATGCTATATCTTACTACATTTCATGTCACTACTGCAAATTGCAGATGGAGCTGGAAGGGACTGCGGGTTCCCGGAAGCTCCATAAACAGTTTAAGTGCATTACTTACAGAATTAGGACAGTATCTTTTCATTAGTTCATTGATGGCAATGTCATTCTTGTGTAGTTTGGGGCCTGTGTGGTACCATCCAACAATTCTTTCCCTAGCTGGGAAAAGCAAAAACAATTAGAATAGTCAGAATCTGAGGGTAATGACAGGAAAATAGTTCATATAGGGGCATATAAGCGCTCAAATCCAAGTACTGCCTGATCCTGGGTTGTGCCCAAACTTCCCAAAGGACATCAAGTAGAACTCCCACTTCTGCTTTATAGACACCAGTAAAGACCTAAACGCTTTGAGAAATTAAATTGTTGCTGCACTTTGCACTCCTTTGCCTCAGATTCTGAGCTGGTGGAAGGCAGTTTAGGAATGGAAAATGGAGTAGGTGATGGCTGAGGGCATATGAAGGTTGGGAGCTGAACACCACATTTAGATTAAAAATTTACTGGCAAATCTGGAAAACAGGGCTTTACAGGAAGGTATTTGCTAAATTGGTTTTTGTGCCTAGACACTTCAACAATGGGTGCATGAGATAGATTAAATGCAGCATTATATTATTGGACAGCACAGGCAAGCCATTTGTGCATCACCCCAGACAACCCAAACTACCTTAGCAATAGTCAGTCAGGAGGAGCTTCAACAAATAAGATGGCTCTTTCGTCATTAAACTTAGGCTTTTGAAGACCCTTCCCAGAAAACAACTTTAAATCACCAAACAATGCAGAGATAACATCAGCAGCAGGCCGCAGTGGACTTCAGCATCCTTACGATACACAGGCAAAGCAACCATCCTGAAGGCAGTGAGGTTCCAAATTTTTTTTTTTTTTTTTATTAGCATCAATGCTTTGATTTGCAGACAGGAAGCCAAAGATGTTCAAAGCACAGGTGTAGTGTCCCATGCTGCTCCACTTCCTTAAACAGGTGAACAATCAGATTCTGCTCTAGTCAAAGCTTCTGAGTGGTCTCAAAGGGTAGTACCCCAGGTAGAGCACAGTACAATAATCTATCTTAGAAGTGACAAAGGCATGGATCCTGTCTGTCAAATATTTTACACCCCTTATCAGCTATGTATGATCCCCGAGTCAAAGCTGGTTTATGCAACATGGCACTTTCGAGCGCACAGACTGTGGGGATCTCTCAGAGACAAAAGGGGCCAATGAGCTCTTGATATCCTGCTGCACAAAAATTCAAAGATAATAAGCTGCAAGATCTGCACTAGACTTGAGACTCAAATACTTAAGGAATCATAAGAACATCAGCAGTCTAAATAAGAGTTTTTCTAAGGGCTGGGAATGTTCACAGGGGAATTACTGTAGCGTCTCCAGATTCAGCCCCCATAATCTTATAAAGAAAAGAAAAGTGAGACCTTTATAAGCAAAACAGAAAGGTTAATCAGTTCACCTGGGTTTGTAATTCAGATGTCTGCACTCATATGAGGGAAAGAAGATTCTGGCGGAAGGGGTCACAGTATCAGGGTTTGAATTTCTTATAGCTATTCAATCCCCAAGATCGTCACCTCAGTTCTTGGAAGTACAGCGCTACCAGGAGACTTAGAGAGAGTTTCTAGGCAAATATCAACCGCTCACAATGTGCACTTACCATTGACTTTTTTAAACATTCCATACATGTTCTCCAGATAATCATGGTCTAGAAACCACACAGAGTCATCTTTATCATCCTCATCGAAAGGGACTGGGAACAAAACAGTTAGTTCAATATTTAGTAGTTCAAGTTTCATCCAGCCTGAAAACTTTCACAGAAAAATCAGATTTTTTTTCCCCAGCAAGTTCTTGGCTACAAATGAAAAAAAAGTAATTTTGCTCAATTTTGATTGAATACAACTGTTCTGCTATACTGAGCTGCAGATACTGTTGTAAAACTCAACAGGAAAACAGCAACATTAGCTGATTTTTTCAGTGGTTTTCTGATAATTACTGAATTAGTTTTAGAATTAAGCAAGGAAAACCAAAGCAATTGAATTATTCTGGGCAAACGACATCTACGAAGTGTTCAAGAACACGCCAGGAACATTCTAGTGTATGAACAATTTACACAAAATTGGTGTGTAAGGACTTCTGAAAAAGAAAATGTGGGTCCGAATAGGTCACTAGAGCCTGTTGGGTCAACAGAGGTGAAAAGCTACTTTGTGGTATAAGACACATTCCATTAGTGCATTAAGACAAATAACTACAATTCTACAAAGTCTGTTTAAAAATAAGTGCATATGCCATTTTCTTGACTAAAGAACTAGTTTGTTTTGTTAGTTCACATTATAGATAACAGGCTACAAGTTTAGTTCTGAGCAACAGGGCTTTAATTTATAGGAATACAAAAAAATCTCCAATTATAAAGTTCTATTTTTGGCAGCCCTGCAGTTTAAGTGACCAAACTGTTACTCCATCTTCACAACTCTGCAAAAATAACCCAGGATTAGGCTACACTTTTGTTCCCAGATTTTCACACAGGAGCCAACACGGATGATTCTGTTTTATCAATAAATACCCCCTTCGGAAAGCAGATGAATAAGAGAAGATGAGAGGTAAATAAGAAAACAAAGGTCAGAAAAGACCATACAGGCCCTGATTTTACCACTGTACAAAACCAGGATTCAAACTCAAGAGGTAATGATTTTAATACAAGTGAAAATATACTTTTTAAGCAATATCTGTGCAATTCTCATGGGCTATTCTTAAAGAAAAAAGGTACTTTTCAAATAAACCATTAGATCTTCATGTGAACAAGTAACATCTGCAATTACATTAGCTAGGTAACTCAAACCACGAGTCTTCAAAGCCCAAGGTCATAAAATGATCACAATCCAGGATCAGGAAGAAATCTTCCACCTCCGAGAGTATACTGAACAATTATTGCTTTAGGAGTTTTACAGCTGCCTCTGAGCATTCACCATTGGATACTGCTGCAGACAAGATGCAGAGCAGGAGGAGACTGATGGGATTGAGTTCTTCTGTAAGCAGATAACCAGCATTTTCCCATCAAAATGTAGACACCATAGCTTCATGAATTTATAAATAGGAAGAAGAGTTTAATGTGCCAGGATGGTGCAAGACAACATTTGGCAGTTTTCCTGCTAGCTAACTTTAATAGGTGGTAAACAGAATAGGACACCCAAACTCACCTGCAAAACTGTTGGATACGTCTAATATTTTCTTCTGCCAAGAGCCCAGCAACACTCCAACAACTCGCTTCTGATTCCCAACTTTTCCTATTCTAAATGGAAAAGACTGTCACAGTTTGTATTAAGAAATGCAACATATTTGATACTGGAAATAAAACACCAATAGTACAAATGAATCCGTTGTGTCATCTGAGTTTAAGTTAGAAGATAAACAGCATGTGGTTCTTGGGG
Organism: Emys orbicularis; assembly: GCF_028017835.1. Taxonomy (NCBI): domain Eukaryota; kingdom Metazoa; phylum Chordata; order Testudines; family Emydidae; genus Emys; species Emys orbicularis. The sequence continues at coordinate 2,577,331 of NC_088696.1, read as the reverse complement.
ATGTAGGTGGGAGACGAACAGGCTAATATGTTCCTTGTCATTACTTAGTTAATTTATACCTAAAGAAGTTGTTACAGTGCACTCTAAATCCAGGCACTACACTTGTAATTTATCCTCTGATGTGAAAAATGCACTGGATGTTTCCATGCAGCTAATGGATGCCACTATAACGGAGATTACTGTGTCATAAAATAGAGGGCTACTACTGCATTTGTTCTGTAAATCAAGCTGTAAAAAGTACAGTAAACTTTCAACTTTGTTCACTGTCATCCCTAATTTACTTTTACAATAGTAGGTTTTTCTCTGCTATTGTACGCTGCCTTGAAGGAAAAGATTTTTTTACATTAAGAGTGCTTGTCAGTTGGTGCAATTAAGTTAATTTTAGGCACACTGAGCACAAATTGCACAAGATGTTTAGAGGAATATAATTTATTCTCTGCTGAGTGAATTGTAGCTTTAAGGGTAAAATCTGTTTAAACCAGACAAATGAAAAATGCCATGTTTCAATATGCAGAGAATATACACACTACATTTAAAACCAGAGTCAGTTATGCCTAAAATGGTATTTATAACTTGTTAACCAATTTCACTGTATTCAAATTTTCTTTAACTTTGGTTCAATTGTCCTTGAATAAGGGAAAAACAAATAAACCTATTTGGGAATATCATGTCCTTTAATGCAAGCATAAACTATCATCTTTGTAATTTACTAAATCACAATTGATACCCCATGACAAATCAGAACTCTCAATACATCATATTGGTACTGTTCAAACTCCTTATATCACAAAATTATAAGAAGTCAGCACTTGTAAACTGTTGCTTTTGCAGTCCATTCATGCAGCTTTAGGACACTGTAGTTGCATTTTATTGACACAAGGTAATTCCACTTGCTAAATTTTTTTTTATGGTATACAGTACCACACACATGCATGGTCTCTGTCCTAAAGAGCCTATGTTTTAAGATAAACATTAGCTCCAAGATTTTCAGAATTGTACATATAAAAATGCATATTCATCTGATTGCATAATTTGGAAGCATAAATTAGCATAACTGCATGAACACTGTGGAAATTGTGCAGTCAGATGATTTAGTTAATTATCTATTTATGCTCACAATTGCAGCAACAGGCCATGCCCCCAAATCTGAATAGCTGGTGCTGACTTTCACATTTATGAAGTTATCTAGGGTATGTCTACACAGCGCAGTTGTCACCAAAACTTTTGTCTTTCGCAGGTACTTTAAAAAGCCCTCCCGCGAAAGACAAAAGTTTTGCCGACAGAAGTGGCAGTGTGAATGCGGCTTTGTCAGCAGGAGCGCTCTCCTGCAGACAAAGCTTATGCCACTCGTGGGGCTGGAAGTATTTTGTCAGCAAAAGTGCTGACAAAATACCACAAAAGAGCGCGCTGACTTGTAGTGACAAGGCTGTGTCGACACAGCCTTGCTGCTAAAAAGCTTCATAGTGTAGACAAGCCCCTTCTACCTTTCTGACACACACAGCCAGAATATCAGACTACTGAAGAAAAAGCTTCAAGTTTTCTGAGATACTTGCTCTGGGTTTTACTGATCAATGAGATACGTAGCAGACAATACAAAGCCTAAAGCTTTGCCTCACTGAGTAACTGCTTATAAAAAGGTTACATATAGTCAGTAACATTTAGTTTAAAAAGCAGTTTGGGGTCTTTAAGGATGTAAGGCCACGATATAAAATGTAACAGTAGCCCTAAAGATTGCAGTAACTCTCTTGTATGAGAGCTGGGGCCATTCTTGCCTGAGAGCACTTTTGCATGCATAGATGTAGAAGGTTTACAGCTATTTTGAAGAAAACTATGGGAAAGGAGCCCAGCCAGGCTGAATTCGCGAGGAGGTAGCTATGAATTGCTCAAGACCTCAGCAGCGAATTTCAGCTCTACAGGCCCCAAGTTTTTACACAGTCACCAATCCCCAGGGTCCTCCTATTGTACAGCCGAGCCGGCTCGGGGCGGTGTCTGGGGGAGCCGGAGAACGGGGCACACCGGCAGATGGGCTTCCTGGGTGCCGAAATCCCACACGGGAGTCCCCGCAAGCGCCGGGCACCGACACGAACCCCACATTCAAGAGCCAGGCCCGCGAACAGCACCGCACCAGCCAGGCTTCCCATCGCCGCCGCCCCCCCACCCCCCAGGGATCCCCCACCGCCACCATGCCCCCGCCAGCCCCCTCCCCTCGGCCCCCCCGCCCCGGGGCCTCTCGCAGCCATGAGGCGCGGGTGAGGGGGACGGGCCCCCGGCAGGGCCATGACTCAGCGTCCCCGCTCCCGGGGCGGGTGAGGCCGATGCCCCCGGCCCGGCCCCGCACAGGGAACGGGCCGGGCCCGTGACTCAGCGGCCGGGCGCGCCAGGCTCCGCCGGGCCTCACCTGTTGAAGTGATCCACCACGCTGAGCAGCACCAGCGGGTGAACCACCACCCGGTCCACGGCCAGCTCCGGCATCGCGCCTCTCGGCCCCGACTCGCTGCGACCCCGGCCCCACACAGCAGCACCAGGCCCGGCGCCTCAGCCAGCAGTCACTGCCGCCGCTCCCAGCATGCACCGCTCGGGGGCGGAGCCTCCGCGACACCATCTTGGAAAGGGCGACAAACGGGAGTGGGAAGACGCCACCTTGGAAAGGTCACTGGCTGCCCCACTCGCTAAAACAGGGCCGCCATCTTGGGAAGGTCCGGTCTATGGCGCCCGCCTCCCCCCGAGGTAGAACAGCACCGCCATTTTGGGAGGGTCAGTTAGGCTCGAAATGCCCTGTCAGGGCCGGGCCCAGCCTGTGCCTGGAGGAGCGGGAGCCTGTGAAACACCTCAGCCCAGCCCTGGGTGCGAGAGGCTCGCGACGTGCCCCACCAGGAGGGGAGGCGCTCGGTGGGGTGCTGGGCCAGTGAGCTGGGCTTTCGTCCCCCACCCCCTCAGGCACCGCCGTCACCCCAGTGGCAGGGCCTGACTGGACGTGCGGCCTGGCGCCTGCCCCGAGGAGCTCCCAGTCTGAGGCCGTGAGATGGACAGACCGAGCGCTGTGGTACAGGTGGGGAGCGCAGTTCAGGTGTCGTCTGCACCCGCAGAGCCAACCCCAACCCGCCCCCTCGTCCACCGAGGGAGAAGGTGCCAGCCAGCCCCACCATTGCAGGGCCTTTTCCTTGGGTGGAGGGACGGGAGGAGGCAACAAGGAATGATAGCAAGGTTGTCCTGCCTAACACGTTAAAATGGGCTCCTTCTGCACAGCCCTAGTGTTAAAAATCCCTCCAAAACAACACTGCATCTTAAACAAATAAAATACCCGCCTCATTAGCCTCTGATTGGCCAACTGGTGTCTTTAATGTCTGTAATGTAATGCATTTGCTAATCAAGGTTCTGCTCCTTTTGAAATCAATGACAATACTGTACTTCCAAAGGATTAGGCCCAGAGAGGTATACATCCTGTTCTGGTGATGGGGTTGGCTTCACTTCCCCTCTCCTGAGGCTGCGAGGTGCCCGCTTGCCCCCTGCATTTGTTGAAGCGTTCCTGAAGACTGTACTAACTTTTGTCCCTTCTGTGGGCTGTTGCACTACCAGAAAATAGCTGGAGTGTATTTATGCACTCTCCCACTGCCAGCCTGCCTTCAGCCCAGTACCTACACTGTGGACAGTTGCACTTGTAGATCCAGTTATACTGTCTCTGTGCCTATTAGAGAGGCACCCTATACTGGGGTTTTTCCTTGGGGTGGCTTTACCAGAGCTTTGCAGCCATTTTATGTTGATATACCTGAAATAAATTGACTGCAACTCAACTATGAATTCCCCTCCTAGATTGTAAATTTCTTGGAGCAGAAAGTGTCATACATCTTCTTTTATATTTATACAGTACTGAGCAGTTGACAGCTACAGTATTAATGAGCAATAATAATCATACTTATATCCTATGTATCATTTCACATCCTCAAAGTGTTGTACAAAAGTAAACTAACTACTCTTTGCAGAAGGTAAAATGATATGCCCACTTCCCATTACTCAAAGTAAACAAATGAGATGAATGCTACTGTTAATCTTTACTCTCACCTCTGGTTAGTCATTTAAATTTCAGTGATTACTCTTTTCAGCTTAGGTGACAGGGAAACTGCCTGTATTTACTCAAGATACTGTATCATCATTGTCCTTAATGTACTTTTTGCTATGGTGAATTGAATTCTGTGGCTGTGAAATCATGGAACAAACCCTGACCCTTATGGGCTTTTATATGTGTCAAAAAATAAGGAAGACAAGGTGGATCCCTTTAAGACTCCACATGAGGGCACCTTTAGGGAAGGCCAGCAATTGCACAACACTTGTCTTCTCTCCAAAACATAGCAATAAAGCCACTTGAAGGCAGCCTTGTCCACTCCCCTAAGGTCTGTAGGTGGATGCAAGGTTATGCACTTAGGGACTAGCAACATGATTTTTTCCCATAAGCTGGGGACGTATCAGTTGGAAGTGACAAGGAGGAGGAACACGTGGGTGTATTGGTTGATCACAGGATGACTACAAGCTGCCAGAGTGATGCAGCAGTGAACAGGCTAATGCAATCTTAGGATGCATCATGCAAGGTATTTCCAATAGAGATAGGGAAGGGTTATTAACATTATACAAAGCATTGGTGAGACCTCATCTGGAATAGCGTGTGCAGTTCTTGTCTCCCATGTTTAAGAAAGATGAATTCAAACTGGAACAGGTGAAGAGACGGCTACCAGGATGATTAGAGGAATGGAGAACGTACCTTTTGGGAGGAAATGTAAGGAGCTTGACTTACTAACAAAACAAAGGCTGAGGGGAGATATGATTGCCCTCTATAAATACACAAGAGGGATAAACACCGGGGAGGGAGAGGAGTTATTTAAGTAAAGGGCCAATGCTGGCACAAGAACAAATGGATATAAACTGGCCATCAACAAGTTTAGGCTTGAAATTACATGAGGGTTCCCAGCCATCAGAGGAGTAAAGTTCTAGAACAGCCATCTAAGGGGAATAGTGGGGGCAAAAAAATTAACTTGTTTTAAGACTGAGCTTGGTAAATTCATGGAGAGGATGGTATAATGAGATTGCCTACAATGGCATATGGCCCATCCACAACAGCTATTAGCAAATATTTCCAATGGCTGGAGATGGGAGACTGGATGGGGTGGAGGAGGAGAAGGGTTCTGGTTACTACAGAGAATTCTTTCCCAGGCTGGTGGGTCTTGTACACATGCTCAGGTCTAACTGATTTCCATATTTCCTCCCCCCCCCCCGATATTTTGGCAGAGACCCTGGGTTTTTTGCCTTCCTCTGCAGTGTGGGGCACAGTTCAGTTGCTGGTTTGAAATACAGTAAATGGTGGATTCAGTGTAACTTGAAGTCTTTAAATCAAGATTTGAGGACTGCAGTAACTCAGCCAGAGGTTATGGGCCTACTACAGGAGTGGGTAGGTGAGGTTCTGTGGCTTGCAATCTGCAGGAGGTCAGATTAGGTGATCATGATGGTCCCCTCTGGCCATAAAGTCTGTGAGTCTCTGAATCAACAATATCTTTAGATCAACAGTATTAAAGGCAGCTATAGATCCATCTCTAGGAATAGACCTTCAGCCAACACAACTAAACAGTCTCTGTACCAAATCCAGGTCAATAGTCAGATTGACAAGGGTCAAGGAAATCCAAGGTCTCGTGAGAACTGTCTCACAACCTTTTCAATAATCTTGTCCCCAAAGAGAGGATTAGACACAAGTTGATAGTTGGGCAGATTGTCTATGTTAAGTGATAGTTTTCTGCACATATACCACACCAGTGCTCCTCTAAGGGAAGTCAGTAGTTCTCTTTCCTTAAAAGAGACATTGGCAATCTTCCTTAACACTGGGCCCAGCCCCTCTTAACTGAGCCCTTCAGTTACCCCATTTGGAAAATGGACCTGTGCGGCACTAGGTCAGAGAGGCATATTGGCAGGGGATGCAGTAGGAGGAGTACATTTACCAGATCCTGGAAATGTTTTTCACTTTTGAAAATTTGCTATGTCTGTTTCAGATGCTGACAACAGAGAATCACTTCTAGTTTTCAAATAATGTCAGATTCTTAAAAATATATTATTCTTGCCTTGAAAACTAGTTATTTCAGGAGCTGATGTCAAAATCTATATATGCCCTAAATGTTGTGGTGCAGTCTAATCTGCAGTCTCTCATCAGGGGCATCAGGAGTTGCTTGGAGCCCTTTCAGATACATCTCTGCCACCAAGGGTATGAGGTGAGATTGATCAAGCTGTCTCCATGTCACAAACAAGATATCTGGGCCAGAGATGAAGAAAGGCAAAGCCCTCTTCGTAGCCAGTTTTTTAGCTTCCTGGAATTTCCGATGCTACCCCACAGCTTCCTTGTTGCAGTCAGGGAACAGCATGATTTTATAGAGTTGTTTCTACCATGCAGTTTCTCCAGCTCACTCACAGAGCTTGGTGAGCAGAAGCCCTTCAGTAGTGAGCAAGAAGAGTTTGAATAGGAGACGAAGAATAGATTTGTGCTTAAGCCACTGAACTGGGATTTAGGTGATTTGGGTTCAGTTTCTGGCTCTGTCAAACACTGTGTAACCTCAGGCAAGTTGTAGGATCTCTCTTTGCCTCAGTTCCCCATCAGTAAAATGAGGGAAATAATGCTTTCTGTCTCTCACACTTTGTCTATCTTGTCTGTCTAGAGTGTAAGTTCTTCAGGACAGGAATGGTTTCTTACTATGTATGTATGTACAACACCTAGCACAATGATCTTGATAGGGAGCTATGGGAGTTACTGGAATATAAATAATAATGTGAGGTGTTTGGATCTCTTTCCATCCTCAGTGTTGGTGCTGGTGACCTGTATGCCCATTTGATCTCCAGTTGTATGTCTTTCTGCAGCTTTAGGAGTTGTGGCAACATGCCCTACAGGAATTCAGTTGGCTCTTCTGCCTCCATATCTTTACGGAGCCTTATGACCTTCAGACACTGCAGTGATTAAGTCCATCTAAATATGAAGAAAGCTGGATTACATTGCCAGATTTGTTCACTTTCTTCTTGAGGGTTTTTGTTATTTTGCTTCAGTTTCTTGTGCAGCCTGGGAGAAAATAGCAACCTTCAGCCTAAACTATACCTTTCAGTACATATGTTCATTGAGAAAGGTTCCTTTGCTGTCCAAAATACTATGTTCCTTGACAAAAGAGAAGGATGGAGATGAACCTAAACCCCACATCCTGAACCAGCTTCAGCTCTCAACCTATCTCCATAATGAGATTTTGTACTCCCAAGGTGAGGAATGTGTAGACGTAGAGGTTTTGATCCTGGATATCTCTAGTAGGAGAGATAAATCACTCTAACCTGGTGGGACCTGATCCTTTTACTCCAGAATCTACTACCCAAAACAGTTGCTTGGTGAGAGATTCGGATGGCAGTTCTTAAGTTTCCCAGGGTGGTTTATAGCCAGCATCCTTTATTTTCAGCCATTGTCCTGCAGAAGAATATAGTTTTTCATGTCAAACCCTGACCAACCTACAAAGTTGTCAGTGCTGTCTAAAGAAAAACATACGTGTGTTGCCTTCTTAAATAAGGCTCTGCTTAAATCTGTCATAACTTACAAACTGTACAAAGAGTTAGAGACCTCTTGTGGAGTTTTTAGAGGTTACATCTTTTTATTTTGTATTTTTTAATATTTTTCTTTCTGGTAGGATTTTTGTTTTTTTCCAGCAGAGGGAGACATCTGACCATGAAACTGAATGGTTAGCCAGGAGTATTCTGTAGCCTGTTTTATCAATATACATATAAAACTCAATGTTCAAATTAACTAGTTCAATAAGTAATTTAGCTCATTGATTTTTGGGCATATCCTAAGTGCCATTACAAGCTACGGATATTTTAAATGCCATTACCTAATAGAAGGAATGTTTTAAGCACCTTTTATTGATTTTATTACTGCTTTATTTTGCTGTCTTGGTTTAAAATCATTTTAACCACTCTGTAATCAAGAAGAAATATATCGTTGGTGAAATACAGTCAATTTCCTAAAAACCTTTGACATCGTTAAATAAGGAATTACAGTTGTTAAATCATGTCAGGCAATAACCGAGGGACAGAAAAGATATAAAATTTGGAGCAGTGGGCCAGCATACCAGTAAGCTATTTTGACCTTTGGCATTCAGACTCTGAATGTGACAATCACACTTCAATTCTCTTCTTGGTTCTTACATCAGTAAGAAGAGATTTAAAATCTCAGCATGCCAGGAAGGTTGCTGAAGGATAACAGAGTATGATTTAGAGACAATTAAAGGGCATTTTAATGACCTGCTGTGACTTTTTGTTAAAATTACTTTCTAACTTAGCAAATTTGAAGTTTCATTTGCCAGATTGTATTGCAAGTAGTGTAGTATATTGATGTTCTACACAAAAGGAGTAAATTGAATCTGCTCACAGGGATTTTCAGCTACTTCCTTGCCTAGCTCTTTTGACTTGAGAAGATTATCAGTATTATTGAGCTAATCAGTTGGTAGAAGTAGACTGGGAATACAGGCTCTACGTTGCCTAATCAAAGAATTGCAAAAGTATGTAGTGAACGTTGGAGCTCAATAAAAAAACAGCTAATGAATTGATTGCATTGATATTTGATGTAATTTAACTGTAGAGTGGCAAACATCAATACCTCTATATGATTTGGCAAATGATTGTTGAGCTGAGATTCAAAGTTTAAAGAGATTCTGCAGTAAAAGAGAGCACCTGGCAACTAAACAAGACTGGGGAGTTGAATTTTGCCCATTAAACGGAATAGACCCATAAAGTCAAGTGTTTCAATCATTACTATTTTTTAAATAAAAAATTAATTTATAGAGGAAATTTACAATTACACACATGGCTCTTTTCAAGACAGACTCTCTGGTTCTGAAAAATTAGAAGACAAAAGGAAAAATAAATTGGATTTATAAAATACAGAAAGGTTATACATCTAATTAATAAAATATTTTGTATGGTTATAAATACTGTAAATACAATATATAACTGTTACACCTACTAATGATTCTCTAGTTATAATTTAATGATGACATAAAAACCTGGAAGGAGGGGAAGCCAACACCAAGAAACATTCGCCTATGTCCTTGGAGTTTAAAATCTGCTGTGTTTGATGTTCTAAATATCCCATGCATGAAGCACCAGTTGCAGCTAGTTAGTGATATATAAACATCTCAAATCAATTTTATTATGTAAAAATTGCACATTAATTGTCCTTGATAATGTTAGCTGTAACTTCATTCTTATTTTCCGTTCTTCCCTTGTTCTATTCCTGCTTGATTTATTTCTTAGGCGTTGTCACTTTTGTGCTCATAGGTGCAACTAATGTTGGTAATAGATAGTGACATCTGTGTAGGCTTTTCTGAACCAGCGCTCTGCCAGTTTCAAACATTGTGTCAGCAGCAGACAGCAGGCTATTGGAGCCCAGTTGCTGAGCAATTCTTTTGTTTGATATATCAAAGTCTGTGCTCTTCCCTTCATACTGGGAATTAGAGTGATACACTGATACTACAAGAGTGTGAGACCTTCAGTCATCAATTAGTATGTCTCTTCAAACTCCGAAGGATTTAGATGGTTTAGCAGTTTGTTTTTATTTCTCTTTATAGCATCTGACAATACCCTTTGGGGCTAGGTCCTCATTACGGCTTGAACCATACTAATCACAACTGTATGCAAAATAGTTATCAAGCACAGTTCTGTGAAAACTATGCTTGCCAACTGATTTCTGTTATGGTTAGTGCTAGCACAATTTTCCTGTCCAATGTGGCAAGGGACATTTTTTAGCGACCATGCCAGGTAAAATCATGCTATAGACTCTGGGTGTTGGGACAGGGGTATAAATTTAGGGCTATGCATGTCCCTTGATCCACTGTGGATCTCCCACTGATGTCACTGGAACACTTGTACAAGATTGAATGTAACATATGGTCTTAATGTCATAACTGAAGTTTAAATTATTTTCATTATCTATTATTTTTCGGTACCGTATTGTTGCATTCATTATAACAGAAAGGGAAAATATGCTCCCCTATAAGACCACTATTATTTCTGCCCTTTCTTTCTCTTCCTTCCCCATCCTCATTTCTCTTTTTTCTTCCTCTTCTCTGCCTTTGGGTGTGTCCTCCTTTCTTCCCTCTGCATTTCCTTATCTGGAGCAGCTCCCAATTCCCAACCCTATAGGCTTCACTCCTACTCATGTCTCCTTTCCATCTGCTAATATCATCAATAAAATAGTTAATACTGACATTTAAAGTGCTTTCACTAGGTTTTAGAGTTAACAGGTTAGCGTTTCTGGCTGTCTGCAGACTCAGAAGACACCATTGCATAGGTTACACTCAGTTCATATTTTCAGAGTTTTCTTTGCAACTATTTGAGTTGGAAACTTACTTTACACCTCTACCTCAATATAACTCTGTCCTCGGGAGCCAAAAAATCTTACCACGTAATAGGTGAAACCGCGTTATATTGAACTTGCTTTGATCCACCGGAGTGCGCTGCCCCGCCCCCCCGGAGCACTGCTTTACCGCGTTATATCCGAATTCGTGTTATATCGGGTCGCATTATATTGGGGTAGAGGTGTATTTTAAAATGAAAGGTTAGTTTATACAGAATCTAATATGCCATGCGGGCCACAAAATTATATCAAACATACAGGATCTGGACCATGGGCTGGGTGTTTGAAAACTCTGCTAAAGACTGAACTTCTTAGCACGACAACTGGCTGGTTTCTGTGTACTGTTGTAAAACAGAGCCAGATCTATATGCAAAGGGAGCCTCCGTGTGAAGATCACTCACCTTTTGTGTGGAAGGAGGGTTCAGCCACATCCATGGCACTGCTCTTCCCAGATCTAGAGGAGCTTTCTATGTACAGTTCAGGGTCCAAACTGCAGGAGGGAGAAGAGACTGAGTGAGCAAGGGGGCTGAGTGGATGGGCTGGATGTAGGTCCAGGTAGAATGCAAATCATCCCTCCTCCGGCCCCATGGACCCTATGTGGAAAAAGTAATAAAGCCCCAAGTGGCTTTACCTTTTCTGTGTAGCCTACTCTGGGGGCTGCTGTGACCAGGTGGTGTTCCTGGTATCATGGCTTCAGTAGTGCTATTCAGTCATGAAACCTGTAGGGGCTGAAAGGTGTTGGACCCTAATACAAAAAGGACCTTATTCTCTCTTTTCCTTTCCCACTATTTCTGTGAAGAATAGAAATGGGTCTCTTTAAACCCAGACCAATAGTAACAGAGATTTTAAAGAGACAATGTGTCCACTAACATTCCTTTCCGCTGAAATTAATAATGAAATTTATTGAAAATCCACTGGAGAAAATCTGAGCCTTCTTTAGATCTGTTACTAGACTGTCACATTATATCTTGGTGCTACCAGTTTGGGGAGGAAATATATTTACTTCCCTATAAATAACTTTAGCTTTATCCAAATAACTATAGTTTCCTGTTAGATTTTTTTGGCCAGGCCATATAATGAACTATTTTGGGAGGAATAGTATTGCTTGGAATTGGGCTAGGATAATGCAAACCATGGAAGGAAAACAGACAACCACCACCATATTAGTTCTAATTTGTCTCAGTTAAATTGTAATTCAGTGTAATTCTATTGCTAATGCTATATACTGAATTTATAATGCTCTGAAGAGCGCACTTAATAGTAACTGTACAAACCCAAACTTTATATTTATCTATCATCTTGCTTCTGGAGCCTTGTTAATTTATCAACAATAACCATTTATCTCCAACTGGATTATTTTTAAGTCTATTGTTTATTTAATCAAAATGCTTACTCTAAAGTAAAGTTTTGTCTGTCAGTAACTATAAATTGGCCTATTTGCTCCTGTGCCATCTGATCTGCAGATATTCTTTCAGTTGTAATAACTTATTTATACATGTTGCCTGGAGGATTGTTACTTTGCCAAAAGGTGGAGGTGTAAGATAAACTTAAAATACTGATCATCATATGGCCTTTTTATGCATTGCAATATTTCCTATCAGCTGATTTCAGAATTTCCTTGTCCATACCTGTGGTTGAGCTAGCAACCAAAATAATCCTGTCTGTCCTCTCATAGTATCATAGTGGAATTTAGAATGATAATTTTTAGATTCAGAACCAGCATTTGCTTTGGCTAGAAGAGATAGAGCATACATATGGTCCAATGCCTAACAATAATCTGTAATAAACCTACTTCTTTATATTGCATGTCTGGGGTGTACTTTTCCAAACCATAAGGCTTAGAAACACCAGAGAGATTTTTAATGACTGTTAGTAACTTTATTGAAATATAAAAGGCATTTTAAAATAATTATTTCCTTATTCTTGTTTTTTTACCATAAAATGATTTTTGAGAATAGAAAAGGAAACACACAGTTAAAACCAGGTTCAACTTGCACTCATTTTTCCACACCTTGAGGACTAGCAAATTCTTTAATATGAGACTTTATTTGTACAAAGCAAAACTTCAAAACCACTCAAAAGCTTTCTTATTAACTGCTGTCAGTCCTTTGATTTACAAGGGCAATAAAGATCTAGAGGGGGCACATTTATCATGGAGTTCAGCACACCAGGAGCCATTTTCTCAAGCGGTAAAGCCAAGTGATAAAATGAGTTCTTTTGTTCTATAACCAAGACACATTCCCTATTCTTAGGCACTTATGTGTGTTGGAGTTCTTGGCTTGTAGTTTGGCTGTGTTCCTCTAATGCTCCATCTGCAAGTAATGATGAATTGCTAAAATGCAGATACTGATGATGCAACTGGAACAGCAGATTGAATGATGCAAATTTACCTTCATTTTTTTATTAGTTGCCAACATTATTTATTTCTCCAGTGTTAATTTTTATTTTATTTGCCTAGCGCTTTTAAAATCGGGTGGAAGAAGTTATCATATTCTCCTTTCTTAGCAATGTTGAGAGAATTCTGATTTAGTAGTAAATAAAATCGTTTTGTTTATGCCAAAGAACCATTCTCCTGAGATGCGATGCTGAGAAGCAAAACCCAGTTGTTTTATCTACGGTCCAAAATTAACCTGTGTAGCTGATTTTGAGTTTTGTTGTTCAGTTTTGGCAGGTATGAAAACTTATTTTTAAGTAGGTCTGTAACAAAACATTAATTACCAATGTAAACATGTCATTAAGGGCCAGATTGTGTCAATGGATCTACTCATATGAGTGACTGTTCATGAATGTGAGGAAGGCCCTTACAATCTGGCTTTAAATAAATTAGCTGAGTTTTGAGTTAAAGAAATTAATGCTGTTTAGGTTCATATTAGCATGCTGCCACCTCTCCTTCCCTAGTGAACTGAAGCGCCTCTTCCTGTCAATCACTTAATGAAAGTTCTGGTAAGCCCATTTGTGCTACCAGAAAAATTGCCCATCATCATTGCTTGGACACCTTTGAAAATGTATGAGTAGGAAAATGGATTTCAAAGCAAACAGCTTCTAGTATAACTTTGAATATTTTCTTCTTAATTCTTAACCTAAAATCTTGTGAGAACTTGCTTTCCAATATTTCCATTTGAGTTGGGCCGTTATTGTAAAGTGGGATTGGGTGAGGTTTTGAAAAAACCTTGACCCTGTATATATATATATAAAACACTTGAAAAAATATATATATTTACACAGAGAGAGAGAGAGCATTTATATTGTGATAGACCCAGGCCAGTTGGGTACAACAAAGTAGTCCTGTTGGTATCCAGGAAGTGGGCGGGCGAAGCCTGCCCACTGTGAAAGGACCTCCCCCCAGCCTAAGGGGAGGATCCACAGGTCCGTGATTACAACAAAGTAGTCGAAGGCAGATATACTGGCCACTGGATTAGCAGTTTTCTGTTCCCTGACTGACCAGAGCAGGGGCTGCTCTAGACTAATGAGAACACCTGACTCCAATTAACCTGCAAAGAGTCAGGTGAGTCCATTAAGGTAATGTGAACACCTGACTCTAATTAAGGCCCTTTAGATACTATAAAAGGGCTCACTCCAGTCAGACTGGGGAGAGGAAGTGCCGCTGAAGGGCTGGTTAATGAAAACACCCTCAAACCATCGGTAAGGGAGCCCTAAGGTAAGGGTGAAGAAGGGAGAAGCAGGAGAGCTGTGGGGAGGTGGCCCAGGGAAATGTAGCAACTCTGGCAGTGAAAGGTTGGCTGCCAACAGCTGCTACCATTAGGGTCCCTGGGCCAGAACCCGGAGTAGAGGGCGGGTCCGGGTTCCCCCCAACCTGCCACTACAGAAACACCTCCTGGGAAGGGAAGACAGGCCCCTGTCAGGACAGGAGGCTAATCTGTTCTGAAATAAGCCCTAGAGACAACAGAGACTGTGGGAGTTCTCTCACCAACCTCCTTGCTGGCTTATGATGAAAAGGGCTCAGTAGACTGTAACCCTGGCCCTTGAGAGAGAAGGGCTACGTGGAGGGTCGCAGTGAGCCACTGAGGCTAGAATAAACCGCCTAGAAGCGTGGGACCCACGGGGACAAGGTCAGAGCTCTGCCACAACATACGTGTGTGTGTGTATATATATATATATATATATATATATATATATATATATATATATATATAGCCATGCTATGGTACTGGCAACTGTAACCATTTATTCCCAAATGGATGCAAAATACTATGATGGTTGTGCTTGTCAGCCATTTTTGACCAAGCTGTAGCTAGAGTAGTATGGTCCTGTGTAGGCAGTGTTTTTAAAATCCACAATACTAGTTGAAACAGTGCTTGATAGACTGCATCTCTAGTAAGATTATAGCATGGTTTCTTAACGTGGTTGTATACCATAGTTTTGAATGTTTTTATCTTGGAAAAAATGTTATAACAGCATTTAAAAATCTGTTTAAACATGTTTACAAGACCTAATGTGAACGTGGTCTACAGGGGTAAAAGATGTATAGGGGAAGAAGTGATTCTTTTGCATTCACTATATTCTACGCACAATAATTTGGAGTTTGTGATAAATCCATACATTGAGCTCTATTGCTGCCCTAGCTGATATGCCCATGAAAGTATAATACTAAGGGTACGTCTATACTTAACCGCTGGTTCGGTGGCAAGCAATCGATCTTCTGGGATCGATTTATCGCGTCTTGTCTAGATGCGATAAATCGATCCCGGAAGTGCTCGCCGTTGACGCCGGTAATCCTGCTCCGCGAGAGGAGTAGGCGGAGTCGACGGGGGAGCCTGCCTGCCGCGTGTGGACCCGCGGTAAGTACCTTTAAGTTCGAACTAAGATACTTCGACTTCAGCTACGTTATTCACGTAGCTGAAGCTGCGTATCTTAGTTCGAACTGGGGGCTTAGTTTGGACCAGCCCTAAGAAATCCAACACAATGTTTCATAATGACTGACCCATAGTAGTTACTTATCCAAAAGGAAGCAGCTGTTGTGACAATCAGGAGAAACTATTATAACCAGCTTACTAACATGGAAAATTAAAGCTTTGGCTGACCTATCATGACTATCAACCACGGCAAAGGGACTTTTCAGGTCTGTTACTGTAATTTTATATTGGTAATTAAAATTTTGGGAAGGAAACATTTTGTCCGGGAATCCCACCTCTTTATATAGCTGTGGAGGGAGTTGTGTTATTTCTGATACTTATCATACTATAAAATCTTTTAGTCTCTGATATTTTAAATTGGAAATATAAGTTGTTGCATTTTTTGACCCTGGGGCCTCTTTTTTTATACTGTAGTCTCTTGAAAGATCCTAAAGGTTTGGAAAAAAAACCCACTTTATTTTATAAAGCAGTTTTGGGGTCAGATTTTCTAAAATGTATGCTTTCATGTTGGATGTTTAAAGACCATCTGTTAACTGAAACCAACCATTTATGTTTCCTATTAGTCTTGTATCTTTCCTATTAGTCATGTATGAAAGAATACAGAGACATCCAACAGAATTCAAAACACAAATTGAAAAAGCAGATGTTGAAACCATGTTGGCTTGTTGCTTTTCTTTTACAGGAGCAAGTAATTATTAATGGTTCACAAAATACTGCAAGGCTAGTTTTGCAAACCATTATCTAGCATCACAGCTAAGATGTATTTCTGATTATTTATTGTATATTGCAATTGAAAATTGGAGTATTTTAGTTGGAGATGCAGAAGAGGATTCTAAAAAATATATATGATGAAGGTTATGACTGGAAGCATACAATGAAAGATAAAATACAAAATTTTAAATAGTTATGCACTTCTTAGTCTCTCAGGACTCATTTATTATGTTGTCATGGTGAGCAGTGAATAAAAAAAATAAAAAGGCTGTTCCTTGGGTAGTTGTGACTTATTGGTAGTTATCTTTACAAGAGCTCCATGCTGTCTTAAGTAAAGATCTCTGAGGAAAAAAAAACAAACTTTATTTTTCAAATAAATTCAGCTAAGAGCCCACAGACTTCCATGACACCACACTGAATTATTATTAATGTGCATTGCTGCGAGAATAACACTCACTGCTGTTTAACAATAACGTCTTTCCGTGGAATTTCAGAAAGTCAGTAGGAAAATGGAAGGCAGATTTAAGTGCTGCAGCAGAATTAAACTAGTCCATTTAATAGCGAGGACATTTTTATCATTGCTTCTGCAAGAAAGGAAAAAAATTAACACTTACTGTGTATGCGGGTTCATTTGCTGCTGAAGGATTTTGAATGGCTTGTGTATTATGCAAGAACAGGCCTCCTAGTCCAGAATAATATCCATTTTAACCCATTCGCTTTCCTTCATGGTCTTTTTCTATTTTTAACCAGGGATGGATCATATGTCAGGAACATGCACAATTTTGGCTATAGAACTTTATCTTTTAGTGGGTGGTGTGTGGATTGCTTATCTTTGTTCTCTTTGCTTACTTATCTCTTTATGGGAGGTACTGTGGTCTGCTTGCTAGACACTGGGACTAAAGTAGGAGTTATAGGTTCTACTCCTAGTTCTGCAACTGACTCACTGTGTGATCTTTGGCAAATTGCTTCACCTTTCTATGACTGTTTCTCCATTGAGAAAATGGAAAAATATTATTTACCTCTTAGGGATGTTGTAAGGTTTAATTAATAATCATAAAATGCTTGAAATTTTTGTATGGAAGGTGCTGTAGAAGTGTTAATATTAATACAATTAATAAATAAATTTATTAACATTTGGGCACTATTGAATTAATTAGACCTATGGGGAGCTCCAATCTCATTGAGAGTGTTTTCCTGCTGTGAGAGGTACTGGGGCTTTTTCAGAAACCCATAGATGTTAGACGTTAAAGCCGTTATATCTGTTTCCCAATGTTATTCCCTTTTACACACTTACAGCTGTTTGTCCAATCTAATTTTTAATGTCCCAAGAGATGGGACTTCTACCACTTCTTTTGTGAGACTGTACTGGTGCGGGTGCCACATCCTAACTTGGTGGTCACCAAGCATTTAAATCAGATGCTAAATAAATATTTCAGTCACATCTTCCTTCACCATAGTCTACATGATTACCAGAAAAACCCTAGATGGCCTTTCTTTTGTTTGGTCTTATCGTGTGTATGTGTGTCAGAGAAAGAGAATATTTTTAATTCAATTACTTTGTATCAAAAATATTTAATAAATAGAATTTAGGATTGTATCTTGAAGTTGTTTCGTGTTAATCCAGTAAGGATTGTAACATGGGCTAATAAACATCTCAGCCTTCCCCTTTAGAGATTATTTAGTCTAGAGCAGGCCTGCACAACATGCGGCCCGGGGGCCGCATACGGCCCACGTGGGCTCACTGTGCGGCCCGCGGGGGATGAGTAGGTGGGCTCACTGTGCAGCCCGCGGGGTGTGAGTAGGCAAGCAGCAGGTGGGGGGGGGCTGAGGAGGCGAGCGGGCGGGCAGTGGCAGGGGTTGAGTAGGCGGGCGGGCAGTGGCGGGGGGCAGGTGAGCCAGCGGTGGGGGGAAGGGGAGGGCTGAGGAGGCAAGCAGGCGGGCAGTGGCGGGGGGTGAGTAGGCAAGCCGGGGGGCTGAGGAGGTGAGATGGGGGGCAGTGACGGGGGGGCAGGTGAGCCGGTGGCAGGGGAGGAGGCGGCTGTGGAGGCGAGCAGGCGGGCAGTGGCAGGGGGTGAGTAGGTGAGCCAGGGGGAAGGGGGAGGCTGAGGAGGCGGGCGGGCAGTGGGAGGGGGCAGGTGAGCCGGCGGTTGAGGAGGCGAGCGGGCAGGCAGTGGCAGGGGGGCAGGTGAGCCGGTGGCGGGGGAGGGGAGCTGAGGAGGCAAGTGGGCAAGCAGTGGGGGGGGGGGCAGGTGAGCCAGCGGCAGGGAAGGCAAGCAGGTGGGCAATGGCGGGGGGGCAGGTGAACCGGCGGGGGGGTGGGGGGCTGAGGAGGCGAGCGGTGAATTGGTGGCTGACCTGTTCTACTGATCTGGTCTGGCTCCCATCCCCTCTCCAAGGGTTGCAGCTGTCTGGAGGTGCCTGCCTTCCACGCCTTCCTCATTCACACCTCATTCATTCAACAGGGCATGTCATAACTATAAGGGGAAGGGTAACAGCCCTCCTGTGTACAATACTATAAAATCCCTCCTGGCCAGAGACTCCAAAATCCTTTTACCTGTAAAGGGTTAAGAAGCTCAGGTAACCTGGCTGACACCTGACCCAAAGGACCAATAAGGGGACAAGATACTTTCAAATCTTGGTGGGGGGAAGGTTTTTGTTTGTGCTCTTTGTTTTGGTGGTTGTTCGCTCTTGGGACTGAGAGGGACCAGACATCAATCCATGCTCTCCAAATCTTTATGAACAAGTCTCTCATATTTCAAACTTGTAAGTAAACAGCCAGGCAAGGCGTGTTAGTTTTATCTTTGTTTTCTCAACTTGTAAATGTACCTTTTATTAGGGTGTTTACCTCTGTTTGCTGTAACTTTGAACCTAAGGCTAGAGGGGGTTCCTCTGGGCTCTTTAAGTTTGATTACCCTGTAAAGTTATTTTACATCCTGATTTTACAGAGATGATTTTTACCTTTTTCTTTAATTAAAAGCCTTCTTTTTAAGAACCGGATTGATTTTTCTTTGTTTTTAGATCCAAGGGGGTTGGATCTTGATCCACCAGAAGTTGGTGGAAGAAAGGAGGGGGGATGGTTAATTTCTCCTTGTTTTAAGATCCAAGGGGTTTGGATCTGTATTCACCAGGGAATTGGTGAAGAGTCTCTCAAGGCTACCCAGGGAAG
The DNA here is from genome assembly GCF_028017835.1 of Emys orbicularis. Taxonomy (NCBI): domain Eukaryota; kingdom Metazoa; phylum Chordata; order Testudines; family Emydidae; genus Emys; species Emys orbicularis. Next base: position 2,558,166 of record NC_088696.1, on the reverse strand, counting down.
GGAATTAGCACATTGGGAGTGGTGGCAGCGGACCAGATCTAAGCTGGTAGTTAAGCTTAGAAGTCTTCATGCAGGCCCCCACATCTGTACCCTAAAGTTCAGAGTGGGGAAGGAGCCTTGACAGGGCAATTGATTACAAAGTTGGGGGAAGAGCTTATTCTACTTCTAGCAAAAAGTCAGTTTTCTTTTACCTTAATTATACTACCTTAGGGGCCTGCTATAACATATTACCAAGGTTCAATACCGCTGTTACGATGGGGCGGCGCTAGGGAAGGAGGGTTTGTTTCCGCGGGATGGGCGGCGCTGGGGAGGGTTGTTTTGGGGGGGTGTTTCGGCAGCGCTGGGGGGGTTGTTTCAGGGGGGCTGGGTGGCGCTGGGGGGGGTGTTGTGTTTCAGGGGGGCTGGGTGGCGCTGGGGAGGGGTTCGGCGGCGCTGGAGGGGGGTTCGGCCCTCAGCTGTTTTCTTTGGAGTAATATGGCCCTCGCCGCTTTCCGAGTTGTGCAGGCCTGGTCTAGAGTATAGTTGTGACTAAAGCTGTTGGGAATTTTTCAACAAAATTATTTTGTGAGAAAGTGCTGATGAGAGAGACTCCACCCCAGAATAGCAGTTGTCACGGCACTCACCTGAGGTTCAGGTCGCTGCTCTGCTTGATTTGAAGCAGGTACT